>NC_138768.1:491509525-492709525 GCF_965119305.1 Pelophylax lessonae | reverse complement strand
CACCTGATCCGAGTCTCCTACAGGGACCTACATAGACATTCATTACCCGCTCAATTCACGATCGACTCACTAAGGAAATCTCCTAGTCTATGATAGGACTTACTATTTACACTGGCCGGTTTTGTTATGTTTTTTTATCATTACATGTTAGTTTGTCTTGTCTTCTGTGTCATATGTTAGCACCATTGCACTATTATCTGGTAGGTAGCTTTTGTACACACATGATTTTTATCTAATAAACTACTTTTGAGGAATTGCTATTGAGATTCACTGCCCCAGATACCCACCAATAACCATATCTTCATATTTTTTCTTCTCCACGTCTCATGTGGAACATTTTTTGATTCATACATTTTTGGTTAGGTGGACATCTACTCCACTATTTCAGCAAGGCGATTTACACCTCAGGCAAAAATTATACAATATATTGCATAGCACCCTCATTCTCTCTCAACCAAACCGTTTTTTCCTGTCCACGCAATTAGCACACTTCTTGGAGGAGCTAGTGCTAGCCGATACGGGGGGGGGGGGGTATTTCACAGGCCTCCTGGGTACCACCTGGAGATTCTGCAGAAGGAGGAGAGAAACACAAGATCACTCTTCCTGACCCACAATAACTTGGCTACAGGTTTCCCAATGGGGAGAGCATGGGCACTACCAGGGACTAAGCCTGACACTGGTATTAGCAGCAACTAGGAGAAAACTGCACTTACCGGACTCCGATCTGCTCTTGCCTGCAGCCACCTGCACTGACCTTCACTCCTTTGAGTTGGGTTGCAACAGGTTTCTTGTCTTTGGCAGCCTTCTGGCTCTTTTGGGCTGTCTGCCTCACCTCCGCCATGCGGTTCTGGCATCTCCTCCATACTCGCTTCGCTCTTCCAGGTCGCACAAGTGCTCCGCCTTTCCTGCACAAACTGGAAGTTCTGATTTCAAAGCGAGACGCAAAGCGCTGGTTCCTCCTCCAAGCTGCCGCTATGTCCGGCAGCCGAACGCTGTCTGAATGGCAGAGAGGACAGGAGGAGACCCTGCTGAAAAGCCAGCACCAGGCTCTGGAGAGCCAAGCTGTGACCCATATCCTGGGGCGACCTGTGAGAAGCCTACAGAAAGAGGGCAGCCTCACCGGCATAGCTGAACCTGCCTCACACGGGGACCATCTGACAGTCATCAGGTCAGAGAAAAAAAATAAATTTTTCACTGTAGGAGTAACAATATTGAGTGACAAGGGGAAGAGTGGGGCCCTTTTAACAACTGAACTGATTGTGTTTCCTGTAGGGTGGAGCCTCTCATCTCATGTGTTGCTATCCTGGAAGGTGAGAGGAGAAAATATTAACAATTCTTTTACTTAAGGCAGAATATTGCTAGGCAAAAAAAAAAAACAGTAGTCTACCTTTTCTTCTTCCTTCATTCGCTTCTCTTCTTCCTTTTTGCGTTTTTCTTCTTGCTTGGCTCTTTCAAAACAAAAAGTAGAAACTGAAAATACGAACAGCCAGAGGAAATAAACATGATAATACGTAACAAAACTACGATTATCACCAGGTGTACATTTATAACCCCAAAACTTTTAAAGTAGCCATTATAAGTATTGGAGCTGTCACTGTGGGACCTTTCAAGAAAAAAAAAAAAAAAAATTGTTCAGGTAAAGATATTCATGCCAAAATCTGCATGAAACCCACAGAATTGACATTCTTAGATCAGCAATGTTAGTACACATACATCTCTCATGACAATCACTAAGCTTGTCAGGTTATAAATTGCCATCTCTGGGCTCTCCCCATCTACCCTGCTTGGTGACCACTGCGACAGAAATCAGACGAATGTACCAGTGGTAAAAGGTTAAAAAAAAAAAAAAAAAAAAAACACACACACAAAACTCAAAAGATCTTTCAGACTTCACTGGGTGAAGGAAAAGGAAAGAGAAAATCGGGGAGGAGCAGTCTCAGTACCTCAAGCATTGCAACAAATAGAAATTGGTTGAAACCTGCCTTCCCCTATTCAAGTCTTTGAGAAATTATTTTACAGCAAGTGTAAGAATGGGATTTTTGACTGCCTAGTGTCCTACTCCTTTAGGGGGCAGTATAACACAATGGTCAAGGATGACAGGAGCGGTGTCTGTTGATGAACATCAGAGAAAATGATTTTATGGTAAGCCAAAAATCCAATTTTCTTTTTCGTTCATTGACGGACAGCTCCGGATCTACAACTTGGGACGTCCCAAAGCAGTGTTAAACATGACGGATGGGGAAAAAAAATTCCCCAGGCAACAGGGGCTCAACTGAAATAAAAAAAAAAAAAAATACATCCTATTAAACCAAAGCCTGCAAAATCTTGCGGCCAAAGGAAGCATCCGTAGATGCCAACACATCCTCTTCATAAAACGTAAAGTGTGCACTAACGACCAGGAGGCCACATTGCAAACCTGCGTCACTGACGCTTGATGACAAAAAGGCCCAGGAGATACTAAGCGCCCTAGTAGAGTGCACCTTGACAGGAAAAGAGGAACCTGACCCTTTTTAGGCCTGCACCACCATCTGCCTGATCCACCTGGAAAAGGTCAAAGCAGACGCAGCCAACTCCTTACGGGGACTATCCCTAAGGACTAATCAAGTCTTTCTGAAAATTGGATTCTCAGTCACCACCAGATACACCCAGATTGCCCGAACCACATCCAAAGAATGTAAGGCAGACTCTTTAGGATGCTTAGGCCACAATGAAGGAAACCCCTCTTCATTTAAATGGAAATCAGACGACCTTAAGCAGGAACGACTGACAGGGACAAAGCACTACTTTGTCTCTGTGAACCACCAAGATGAATGACAAGACAGTGCAGCTAAAGCCCCGTACACACGTACCGATGGTCGGCATACAAATGTTCCTCTTTTCTCCCCGGGATGTCGGTGTCTGTTGAAAAGTGCAAAGACAGCACAAGGACAGCACAAGAATTTTGTCTGCAGACTTCAGCTGACTGCAGAAGTGATGTCATGTAATGGTTAACTTTCCCTGTGTTTTTAATTTTCTGAGCATGCCCAGTCTTGCAAATCTGCGGTCTGTCGGCCGAATTCTGTACTGACAGGCGAACAATCGTCCGTTCTGGTGTCCGCAGACAAAAATTTTCATGTTTGCACGAAAGACTTTTGTCCGCGGATTGTGCGCAGACATCTGTCGGAGGCACCATACTAACACGCGTACAATCGGCAGATCTTTCGTCCGCCGACGTTTGTATGCCGACGATCGGTACGTGTGTACGGGCCTTAACTCTGCGTGCAGAAGTAAAAGCCACCAAAAAGCTATCTTTTTTTGACAGTAAGCAGAGGAACCTCACAAATATTTTCAAAAAGCAGTTTCTGAAGAACTGACAGCACCAAATTTAGGTTCCATAGAGTAAACAGACCTTACTGGGGGAGCCAGGTGATTAAATCCCTGAACAAAAAGGTGTGGATTCATGGCCAACTGGCACTGAAAGAAAATCACCAAGGCCGAAAACTAGTATTTAATAGTACCCAAGGACAAACGCTAATCTCTTTGGAGAGACTCCAAAACACGCGAAAACCAAAAGAAAAAAAAAAAAAAAAAACCCCTCCAGACTGATCTTCCTAGAATTAGATTTCCTAGCTTTTAACAGCATAGGAATCACTGATTCAGACACCCCTCTATCCTTCAGAACCTGGCTTTCAATAGCCACACCATTAAAGCCAGCGACTAAAAAGCAGGATGGAAGATCGGCCCTTGAGCTAATATATTTTTTGAGAGGGAGTCTCCAGGGGACATTGGCGACCGACCGTACTAGGTCTGCGTACCAGGATCTGCGAGGCCAGTCCGGAGCAACTAGAATGACCTGAATCCGTTCTGCCTCAATTCTTCGCAGGAGTTTTGGTAGTGTAGTGGAAATTTTATTATTTGTGGAAACATTATTTGTGTGGACATTTTTCAGGAAGCGTTTTATTTAAATTGCCATTAGGTCTACCAGGGTCAGTTTATTGGTAATAGCTATGTACAGCATATATGGCTTTAACTAGCATTGAGGAAAGACCTGTAGTTGTGGAAACCTTCCATTAAATGGAGACTGCATACCACTTGCCTCATCTCCCCAACAGCAAGCGCTCTTAGCAGTTAGCAAACAAGCGAATGCAAGTCCAGATCTATGGCAGTACGATGCAAACTCCGCCGCGCAAAATGTATCAGCCAGCCGGAGCACCGGTTGGAACTGGCGAAGATATGTTTGGGATGTGGAATTATTTTGATAAGTATCTGCCCTTTCGCTTGAATAATGGCTGGTAACTTTCCATTATGCTTGATCCGCATGATTGAAATACTGTTGCTATTTTCTTTTGCAAATAGTCGTTTACTCCAACAGTAGCATAATCACTATCAAATATGGTTTTTATGAACTGTATTAAATAGGATTCACTCTAACAGGTTATGACAGAAGTGCAAGCGTATGTACTGACATGGCAGCATTCATGAGAATCCACGCTAGTTCCACTGTATAGTGGTACAGCCATTTTCCTATACATAGGAATCATTGTTAGCAATAGTGCATGGTTCCACCTTGCACCCAACGGCTGGAAACTATTGCACACGGCACAGTTGGTTAATTTACATACACTACCATTTCTATTGTACTTTTTGAAAATATACATGCCTGACTGGTTGTGTTGACGCTTTCTCCTCCCCATATGGTCCGCCAAAGTGCATCTTTCAGAGCAGCGAAGTTGTCCGCGCACCGATAAAATTTCGAAGCACCAGACCCCAATTTCCACCACAGCAACCATTCTCCCTGATCAAACGTCTGCCAACTGATGTAATCCGCCTGACAATTTTCCACTCCTGGACTATGCACAGCAGAGATGGCTGTAACGAACCGTTCTGCCCACCTTAGAATGCCAGCTAGTTCCCGGTCCGCTAGGGAACTTCTGGTGCCCCGTTGATTTACATATGCCACGGTCGTGGCAATGTCTGATTGTATCTTTACCGGGCGCCGCCACACTAAATCTGTCCATCGGGTCAGGCAGAGCCTGATAGCCTGAATTTCCAGGATATTGATTGGCAGCGTCAAAATTCCCTGAGCACAATGAATGCCCAAGACACCACCTAACCTGGACAAGCTGGCATCTGTGGCAGCCACTGTCAAGTACATGGGGAGAAAAGATTTTTCCTGTTGAAGCACCAGAGAGCGGAGCCACCAAATCAGGGATTCCCTCGTACCTCGGCTCAAAAGGATCAGATTGTCTAGACTGTGGGTTTTTATTCCATTTTGCCAGAACTTCCTTTTGTAGGGATATGGTATAGAAAGGAGTTAAACACAACCACCTCAAAAAGTGGAAACCATCAGACCCAGCACTTGCATGCAAGTCCTGAGAGATGACCTCCAGTTGAACATAAGCCGTACTGCATCCTGCAGCTTCTGAAGTTTTGCCCCTGGAAGATAACACCCGGGCTGAGGGCGTGTCCAGGGTCAGCCCCAGATAGTCATTTGGTGGATGGGACCAGAACAGATTTATGGAAATTCAGTTTCCATCCGAACTCCTGCAAAATTAGCACCAAAATGTCCAGACTGACAAGGCATTCGGGAGACTCTGCATGCAGAAGATCCTCCAAGTACCCCAATACTGCAATCCCCTTCTGCTTTAACAAAGCTAACACCAGGGTCAAAACTTTTGTGAACAGCCGAGGAGAGACCAAGAGGTAACAAAACAAATGGTGGTCGATAGTGCTCCTCGCCCACGTCAAAGCGAAGGAAACGCTGATGCCCAATATATATTGGGATATGAAGGTTAGAGTCCTTGATATCAATAGAGGCCAGGAAATCCCCTTGATGAAGAAATGCCACCACCACTGTGCGCATGGACTCCATTCAAAATATCTGAACTTGTCCAATCCTGGACCTCAAGGCCTTCAACATTTTTGTGCAAGACCTTGCCTTCCTTCCTGGGAACAGTAAATAGGTTTGTAAAAAAAAAAAAAAAAAAAAAACCCCCCGAAAGCATTCCGATTCCGGAACCAGTACAACGACCCCCCCTGTGAAAGCAGGTCCTGTACCCCCCCCCCACCCCCAGAGGACCTCGCAGGCAATCTGGGGACAAACCCAGGATGTTAGGCAAGAACCTTGCTGGAGTCAAGGACTTAAACTAGACCTTGTAACCGGATCGAACCAACTTAGTGGACCCATTTGTTTTGAATCAATGAGGTCCACGGATTGCTATCGAAGACGTCCTCCCACACCATATACGGATGAGGGCGCCCCCTTCAGGCAGAAGCGGGCACTGCAGACAAGCCCAAGGAACCCACTCTAGACTTACCAGGCCGATGCAGGGTTACGGGCAGATGTCTGTGGAAGCAGAGTACGCTTAACTCCAGTAAGACCTTTAACGATCTCTTCCATAGAAGCTCCGAACAAGCGATCTCCCACAAAAGGGAGATCCGTCAATACATTATCAGAAGCTGGGTCCGAAGACCAGTATTTCCAAAATATATTGTGGCTTAAGTCACCGCTGTCACGGACAGCCAGCAGGCTAAGGGGGCCACATCCAGAGAGGAATCACAGATAAAAACTTTAACCCCTGAATCAACTGGTCCACAAGCTCCATCAAATCAGGAGGGGACTATTCCCCTTCCAATCCCGGTGCAAGAGCTTAGCCCATTCCGTTAAGGTTTGGGAAACTAAGGTTATGGCAAAAAAACAAACGCAGAATCGAACCAGCCATGGTAAAAAATTTAAGGATCAGAGATTCAGCTCTCTTGTCAAAAGGGTCCTTAAAGGATGGGCAAGTCCTCCACCGGGAGCAGGGTAGATTTGTTCAACCTGGAAATCCGAGTGTCCACTACTGGTGGCACTGTCAGTTTCTTTAAAAAGGGACTCTTCAAAAGGATAACTTCTCACAAAGCGTTTTGGGATCGCCACTGACTTATGATAATGTTGTCGAAATAGGTGGGAAAGGGGAGGTTCTGCGGATACAATTTTGTACCTGTGCAGCAATAGCAGTGTCTTCCAATTTTTAATCTTTCCCACACTGATAGAGTGCATCCACCAGCGCCTTTTCATGCGTGGCTGTAGTAGAAGAGTAAACATCCTCAATATCAGAGCACTCCGGGTGCGTGGACAGAGGAGGGTGACTCGCGTCCGTGACGGCCAAATCAACCTCAGAATCTGAGGAGAGAGGATGCAAGTGAAAGTGGCGGACACCTTTTGCTCATCCTATTTGGAGGGCCATATCTACCCTTGGACACTAGCGACTGCAGGACTGTCATAGCAGACAATGCTGACTGGGACCCAGCAGGCCCCACAGCCTGAGAGGGGGTCAGATGGTGATATGCGCCAGGGACTCCATAGGTTAAACTGAGGACTGCTAGCAAAGGGTAAAAATTGCTGTTAAAAGAACCCCCCCTGCACCAGAGGTACCACAAGTCCCAGTGCACCAAATACTGCTAAAAAAGAAAGAGGGAGCCGTTAAGCACCCACAGGGCTCACCACCCCTTAACTCAGATGGAGAGCCAGTGTGTCAGGCTGCACGTCGGGTGGCGATCAGAGAAAAAGAGGAAGTTCAAGGAACTGCCACTAGAAGCCCACAGCCGTATCACAGCTCCACAGGCTAAAGAAACATGACCACAAAGGCTGTATACAGCCATCCACAACAAAATGGCGTGGCAACGTGGTGCAGCTCAGCACCCAGGACCCAGACCTGCCGTACAGGTACTTGTAAGTCCACCAGAGTGGGCCCTCACAGGGATCCACCCGTGCAGCCATTCGCTGCAGGAGCACTGAAAATGACCCACCGGCGGCACGCTCCCATCTCCCTCCAGCCCCGGAACCCCAGTAGGGTGGGGGGAACCATGAGGGAATGAAGGGCACAGACGGGGCCTACCAACCCAGGGAATGGCCCACATTACTCACCACCCCTGGGAACCGAGCGGGCACCACTCCTGGCAGTCCACCGCACCATCTTGGGGATGGGGTGCTGCGGCTCAGAGGTACGCTGCGACTCTGGCCATGACAGTAAAGATTATGTAATGTGTCGCCCAGTCCGGCAGTTAATTGTAGTTCTCACATGAACAGAGAAAAAAAAAAAAAAACGCCATTTAAAAATGAAAAAATACCAGGGCTGCAGATCCCAGCTCCTGACTAGGCAGTAAATAAACTGGTGTCCTAGAGCAGGAAGTGGAAGTGTACCCCCTGGGACTGCCCCAGGGGCGTACCCAAAATATCCACCCGGTTCTACTCCTGTGGAGAGAGCAGTATAATCCCAAGGGTCTAAGAAGATATGGAGCTGTGTCCGTCAGTGAAAAATACATTTCTTCCACAAAAATATTGGAATTGTAGTGAAATCGCATTTTTTTTTCCTTCCCTTGATCCCTCATTTTCCTTATATATCCAAAGTTCTGCACACTTAGAACAAAAAATCCCCAAGTCACCTAGCTTGTGGGAGTACTCTAGCCAAAAGGGTAAGAGGTTATGCAACTCTTTCCAATTTACTATGTGGATTCCACATTCGTAAAATTCTGTATAGCATGCAACCTAAAATGTAATTATTGTATGTTGCAGAAGTAGTAAAAATCCCAAGATTTTGTTGTATACTTTGAAACGAGTTAGTTATCCCCACCACTAGGAAACCCGTATGCGGTTTCAACCTTTAAATCGAACAGGACAGCAAGCAGTTGGGGGAATACCACTTTTGTCACCTTTAGTGACTTGGTAATACACTTGTTTGCTTGTTGCCTACATTTACAAATTCATTTGCTTTTTTTTTTTTAAATATTTAAAATAAGATAGTTTTTATACCTAATTGTTTGGATTGACTTGAAATTCCCAATCAATAAGGATTAAACATTTTGACCATTAACAAGGGATGATGGCAATCACACCTTTAGCCACTTGAGCCATTCCATTCCAACTAAGGTGGTTCTGTTGTCAGCTACTTCCTCTGCACCCACCTCTACAGCGAAGCCGCTGCTGACAGATAGGTTCGTTTTCTATGGTGGTTGCCTTTTCTATGGTGGTTGCCTGTAGATGTAGCGATTTTAGTGTTAAGGGGAACGTCCACTTTAATGGGTAGTTGACCGCACAGCAGTGCGCAGCGCAAAAATCCCATCCAATGCACTGTGGAAAAATTCAGAATGTCTGGATTTTTTTGGTACAGTATATCACAGTAGTTTTGATATGCCCAGGGCACATGAAAAAAAAAAAAAAAAAAAAATTGACATTGATATGCCCCAAATTTACCTCCATTCCCTCTAAAAGAGGTTGTAAAACCTCAGGGGGAGAAATTAAAAATAAAACCTGAAAGAAAAAAAAAGGCACAATGAGCTAGTATGCATTGCATACTAACTCATTATGAAATACTTACCTTAGAAGGAAGCTCCCGCAGTGCTGCCGGCTCACCGGCAAAAAAGGCTGACATGTTCAGCCATCTTACTTCTGGGTTCGCGTCATCCAGCCATCTAATTGGCCGGAGCCGCTATGACATCACTTCCACGCATGCATTCGGGAGCTGGCGTTCACAGCATAGGGCTCTGAAGGAACGGCATGGGCTGCCGTTCCTTCAGAGCGCATGTGCAGATAACGTCATCGGCTGCATGCAATTTAAATATCTCTTTAAAGCGGTAGTATACCGCTTTTTGACACTTAACTACAGGTAAGCCTATAATAAGGCTTACCTGTAGGTACAATTAATATCTCCTAAACCGGCACGGGTGGACCTCCAGTTTTTCTTGCCAGGAGCTTGCCGGAAAATCACGCATGTGCGGGAGCGACGTCATCGCGGCTCCAGCCAATCACAGCGCCGGAGCCGCCGAACCCGGAAGAGACGCCGAGGGATCATGGCGGCGCCCGCAGCGATGTCCGGGGGTCTGTGTCGGGGCTTCGTTCTAAGGTAATACATAATGAGCTAGTATGCGATGCATACTAGCTCATTATGCCTTTGCCTTGCATGTTTTGTTTTTTTTTTTTTTTTTTTGGGTGTACAACCGCTTTAACAGTTGAAGTTTAGGAGATATTTACAGTACCTTTAGGCAAGCCTTATCATAGGCTTACCTATAGGTGCAAACACTACCTGGGAGTTTACAACCACTTTAAAAGCTACAAGGTAACCCAATTCTTCCTTGAAAAAGCCATTTGGTATTCTATTTAAAAACTTACATATTTTTTGTCATTACCAAACTAAAAAGGAAACCTCTGTCAGTTTACACCATCTTATACCCCACACCGCTTTTCCCAAAAAATTAAAAACTTACTCTAAGGCTTCAAGCTTTTCTTTTTTCTTCTCTTCCTTAAGCCGCACTTTTTCTGCCTTTTCTCTGTCATCTTTTTCCTTTTTTTCCTTCTTCTCCTTCGCCTTTTGCTCCCTTTCTTCATCTTTCTTTTTTTTGGCATCTTCTTTTGCTCGCTCCTTGGCAAGTTTTAATTCTTCCCTAATACGGTCACGATGTTCTTTTTCCATGGGCACTTTTATCCTCTTTGACTGCTGTTCTTTCTCCTGAGCGTGAAGTAAAGTAAAAAACAATAGAAAAAGAGGTCCAGAAAACATGACATCTTAAAAGTCAGGGCTTGACAAATTTGCTTAGAATCTAGGAGCCAGCTAAAAAGATAGGAGCCAGGTTTTTTTTAGCGTAGCATGGCTTGTCAGCGCACCGGGGAAAGGCAAGTAATTTGCGCCCCTAACTTAGTTACAACAGAGCGGACGAGTCAATAACTCCAAAATAATGCAACTTCGTCAGGGTTATAGGCTGGCCAGAGAGAATGACTAAAAACCTGTTATAGGGGGAAAATCATTCAAAATCATTGTGACTGCGGCATGTAAAACACACCCTAATCTGCTGCCTATTGTAGCTTATGGGTGGCAAAAACCTCTATCTACTGTACATTTTTACCACTTAACTGCACATCTAAATAAAATCTTAGTGACACTTTAACCACTTGCCTACTGTGCACTTAAACACCCTTCCCATCCAGGCCAATTTTCAGCTTTCAGCGCTCGCACACGTTGAGTGACAATTGCGCGGTCATGCTACACTGTACCCATATGAAATTTTTATCATTTTTTTCACACAAATAGAGCTTTCTTTTGGTGGTATTTAATCACCTCTGGGTTTTTTATTTTTTACAAAAAAAAAAAAAAAGTTTCTTATTTTCTGCGAGTAAATTTTGAAAATAAATTTTTCTCCCTCACTGATGTGCGCTGATGAGGCGGCACTGATGGGCGCTGATGAGGCGGCGCTGATGGGCACTGATAGGCTGCGCTGATGAGGTGGCACTTATGGGCGCTGATGAGGTGGCACTTATGGGCGCTGATGAGGTGGCACTTATGGGCGCTGATGAGGTGGCACTTATGGGCGCTGATGAGGTGGCACTTATGGGCGCTGATGAGGTGGCACTTATGGGCGCTGATGAGGTGGCACTTATGGGCGCTGATGAGGTGGCACTTATGGGCACTGATGAGGAGGTACTAATATGCCGCACTGATGAGCACTGATAGGCGGCATTGATAGGCGGCACTGATGAGCACTGATAGGCGGCACTGCGAGCCGGCACTGATGGACACTGACGGGTGGCACTGATGAGCAGCACACTCAGTGCCCATAGTGCTGCCAGTCAGTGCTCATCAGTGCCTAGATGAGCAGGCACTGATGGGCACTGACTGGCAGCACTATGGGCACTGATTGTGGGCATTGATGGGGGCACTGATGGCGGGCACTGTGGGCACTGATGGGGGGGCAATGTGTGTGTTTTTTTTACCTTTAGTAATCAGGGCACTGGTGATCAGTGCCCTGATTACATTGCTGTGTGTCCCCGGCGGCTGTCGGCTCCCCCTCCTTCCTCACACTGCAGTGTCTGTGTGAGGAAGGAGCGCCGGCGATGAGAGATGATCTCATATGTTTACATATAAGATTATCTCTCATTGGACGGCTTGATCAGGTGGTGAATGGCCGCTGTGATTGGCCATTCACCACGATCTGTGATCGGCCGTGTCCAAGGGACACGGCCGACACAGATTCTCCCCGATGCGCGCTCGCGGGAGCGCGCGGGGAGAGTCTTTCTGGGAGGCCGTTTAAAAATGGCCTCCCGAAAATTCAAGTCCGCGCTGCAGCCGTATATAGGCTGTAGCGCGGATGTGAGGGAGTTAAATAAAAAACAAGGACGAAAGAAATATCCCAGTGCCGCTGATCTACTGCTGCCTCTTTGCAGCCACTTTCTGCCTACGTGTGTCCCCCAGGGTGACTCCACTCATTGCTCTGGTGGGATTCTGGTCACCATAAAATACTGGAGTCCAGCTGTACATAGAGTGGTAATTGTTGATGGTACACAGGGTTTTATCAGGAGGACATAACTGGATTATTCTAAACCATATCCACCTGCCTCATTCTCCCCTCCTCCACCCCACAGCACACTGTAAACTTTTCAAGATCACCGGCTCAGCGGGTCACAGCATGCACACAGGAACACAGCCCAGGCAGCTGCGTCTCCTTCCTCCACCAGAAAACCTCCCTTTCACGCTAAGAGGACTGATAGTCCACCCGCTCCATCAGGTGGAGACTACACAAGCTGGCAGGTCCTCCTCAACATCACCCTGCACCAAGGTCTGAACTCCATCCACCGACCCCTCCCACACTGCGTAGGTGGGCTCTGGGGGGGGGGGGGGGGGGGCAATGCAGCACAAGTAGAAGAGAGCTCCTCCAGAGAAAATCTGTCAGTGGCGGTGCGTTGGGGCACCCCCCCCCAATCCATGCGTCCGGCCCCCTAATCTGCATGCAGGGCACCGGACACATGGAGTTCAATGGGGTTTTTTTTCTTCTGGACGTGATTAGAGCCAAAGGCTCTAATAGGCTTCAGAAAAGGGTGGACCTGGGGCCAAGAGCAGTGTGCCCCGAGCTCACCCATTGAGTGACAATAGCGAATGAATATTCTCTATTGTCACACAGATCCTCCTCCTGGCCAATCAGGAAGTTCGAGACCCGTTTCCTGATTGGCTGAAAGGCGAACGTTTGCGATTGGCCAAGGAGGAGGACTCTGGAGACGCGGAGGACTGAGGAGAAGCCATCGCTGCATCAGGTAAGTGCAATGATCTCTCGGCACGCTGTGCTAACTCTGCATTGAATGGGGGCACGCTGTGCTAACTCTGCATTGAATGGGGGCACGCTGTACTTTGATTACTGAAGGCCCCTTTCACACTTTTGTGACCTCAAAGTCATGCAAATTTTTGCCATGTTTGTTGCCGCAAAGCAATGCCTATTACATTTTTCTGTTTGCGCCCGCCAAAAAATTGAGCACCAGCCGCCACTGAAATCCGTTAATCCTTAGACCTTGCACGAGCATTGGGGAGGAGGGGACAGTGGTCGCCTGAGGGGAGGAGGCTGGCCCCCTCTCCTCCCATGTCACTCACAGCCGGACATGAAGACCAGGCAGGGGAGAGAGAAAAGCTTCAGCTGCCGGCACACTGAGCTGCTTGTCCGGAGCGTCAGGAGTTTGTGGGTGGGCTGGCGGCAGCCCAGGTGCCAGGACGCAGTTTCTGGTCACAATTGCGACCAAGCGCCGGGGTTTGTCAAGCCCTGTTATAAGTATTTCCTCACTAACAAATTAGGACTTTATATGGAGGTAAATGATGCCGTGTACCTCCATCCCTATTCATATAGAACACGAGGGAGGGGGGGGGGATTTAAAATTGAGACTCTATATGAGTCGTGTCACTATACTGGTTAACGTATGCCAAGTATATATGGACGGTCAAAAACTATATGTAAAAGTAACCAATATTTTTTGAAAATTAATCACAGGACAATAAAACATGGTAGAAACGGTACAAGGTATTAATCACAAAATAAACAAATTGCATCATAATTGGAACCATACATAGGAAAAGCCATGGGTATATGGATCCAATCATAACCCACTCACATGGGAGTAATCATCATGAGCTGAATGCAAACAGAATCTCGTTGAGGTAGATATAACAAAACAACATGTGTACCACAATTTGATAGCCGATTGCATCCTAAATGCTGAATGAGTTTCATGAATTATCACTTCCTGAGGAGAAGTGCAAGCAATGTATCTATAGGAAACATGTAAACAGTAGAATTAGGCAAGTACGATGGTATGTTTTAACATTTAGAGCACATATAACCCAAAGGTGCCTCATGAACGTACTACTCCAGCTCACAATCTTGGCACATGGCATAGAGGACTAAGTAAGAGCGACTCCACCGTGAAATCGGAGGGAGTAACCCATCAACATAGGACAGGAAAAACTGTAATAAAGAGGAGAATACTAAATGTTAGGGTAGCAAAGGGTACAGCTAATATACTGCAGAACATCTGCGGACAGTAATGGTCATACTTAATATGTGTGTGTATGTGTATGTGTGTGTGTGTGTGTGTGTGTGTGTGTGTGTGTGTGTGTGTGTGTGTGTGTGTGTGTGTGTGTGTGTGTGTGTGTGTGTGTGTGTGTGTGTGTGTGTGTGTGTGTGTGTGTGTAGTCAAAATTAGCCTGACATACATATCAATAGTAGCCAGGTGGAGAAGGGTATTGCGGTACAATTTAAACAGGGGTGTTGTTCCTTTAATTGTGATCAGTAAGGGTCTTATATGAAAGGGGTGAGATGGATTATGGGGGTGTAGTTTGAAGTACTATAAAAAATGGATTTTTGTAAGATCTTACCGTAAAATCCTTTTCTCTTAAGCTCATTGACAGACGTAGTCTTCTTGATTCTCAAGAGCTGGGTTATGTTGTCTCCGCAAGAGTAGGACTAGGCAGAAAGACAAAACGTTCTGGCTCCACCTTAGGGGCAGTCCCTGAGGGCATATCCTCCCTCTCTGCTACAGGGAATCAGTTCTGTTTTAAAGCAGTAACAGAGAATTTAACCCAACCCAATGATAGAGGGGCGGGTACTACGTCTGTCAATGAGCTTAAGAGAAAAGGATTTTACGGTAAAATCTTACAAAAATCCATTTTTCTCTATCGCTCATTGACAGACGTAGTCTTCTTGATTCTCAAGAGCTGGGACATCCAGAAGCAGTGCCACAAATGAGGGGTGGGATTGACAAAAATCAAAATCCAATCTAGAAGGCCCAACCGGTGCCAAACGAAGTTTTAAAGGCTCATTATAAACAAAGAATGAGACTCAAAAGAAAAAATTTCCAACGGAAAAAAACCCTCGAGGCAGACCACTGGTCTCCTCAAATGGCGGCCTGCAAAACCTTGCGGCCAAACACGGCATCAGATGATGCCATTACATCAACTTTATAATGTTTTGTAAAGGTATGCACCGACGACCAGGTAGCCGCCTTGCACACCTGGACCACTGACGCCTGATGGCGAAAGGCCCATGACGCACTAAGTGCCCGAGTGGAGTGCGCTTTAACAGGGAACGGGGGCTCCCGACCCTTAATAGAATAAGCCTGTACCACCGTCTGTCTGATCCATTTGGAAATGGTCGCGGCAGATGCAGGCAACCCCTTTTTGGGTCTATCCGGGATCACAAAAAGTGAATCCGTCTTGCGAAACGAGTCTGTCGTTTTTAAGTATACCCTGATCGCCCGGACCACATCCAAGGAGTGTAAAGCAAACTCCCGAGGATGACTGGGCTTAGGACACAGGGAAGGTAATACAATTTCTTCATTCAGATGAAATTCTGAAACCACTTTTGGTAGGAAGGATGGATTCGGACGAAGAACCACCTTATCTTTATGAACCACCAGATATGGGGAACAACAAGATAATGCGGCCAGTTCTGACACCCTGCGTGCAGAAGTAATAGCCACCAAGAAGGCCACCTTCTGGGACAACGTAGGTAGAGGAATCTCCCTAATATCTTCAAAGGGAGGTTTCTGAAGAACCGACAATACTAAATTAAGATCCCAGGGTGGTAACGGCGCGCGCACTGGCGGAGCCAGATGTCGCACCCCCTGGATGAAATTCCGCACCAAGGAATGAGTAGCCAAAGGCTTCTGAAAGAAGATAGCTAACGCTGAGACCTGACCCTTGATAGTACTAAAGGCCAGTTTCTGCTCAACCCCTTGTTGCAGAAAAGCCAATATTCGACTAACCGAATAAGACCGTGGACGGAACCCCAGAGGTTCACACCATGCAATGTAGGACTTCCATGTGCGATGATAAATCTTTCTGGAAGTCGCTTTCCTTGCTTCAACTAGAGTAGGAATAACTGAAGCTGACAAACCTTTGTCCTTCAGCACCTGGGTCTCAATAGCCAGGCCGTTAAAGCCAGCGATCGTAAAGCAGGATGGAAGATCGGTCCCTGAGACAGTAGGTCCTCCCTGAGAGGAAGTCTCCACGGGACGTCCGCCACCAGTCTGACCACGTCGGCGTACCAAGCTCGACGAGGCCAGTCCAGAGCTGCTACCAGAATTACTGGAATTCCTTCCTCCTCTATCCTGCGAAGAAGTCTTGGCAGTAACCCGAGAGGAGGGAAGGCATACATTAGCTGGTATTGCCCCCACGGGGCGATCAGTGCGTCTGCGGTCTCTGCTAGAGGATCGCGGGAGCGAGCCACGAATCTCTGTACTTTCCTGTTGAATCGTGATGCCAACAGATCCACATCCGGGGTGCCCCACCGTAGGCACAACTGGTGGAAAACTTCTGGATGGAGGGACCATTGCCCCTGATCCAGAGTCTGACGGCTGAGATAATCTGCCTGCCAATTCTCCACCCCCGGAATGAACACCGCAGAGATAGCTGGAACAAATCGTTCCGCCCAGCAAAGAATGCAAGCCACTTCTTTGGCCGCTCGGACACTCTTGGTGCCCCCCTGGTGATTGACATAAGCCATGGCCGTGGCGTTGTCCGACTGGATCCGAACCGGGCTGCCCTGGAGCTGCTCGGTCCAGTGAATCAGACAAAGTTTGATCGCTCTCAGTTCCAATACATTTATCGGCAACCTGGATTCTTCCAGAGACCAAAGTCCCTGGACAGATAACTGACCGAGAATTCCTCCCCATCCAGATAGACTGGCATCCGTGGTCACTATTGTCCAATATATTGGCAGAAATGACTTTCCCTGGCTGAGCATCGGAGACCGAAGCCACCAGACCAGAGACTCTCTGGTCTGTTTGCTCAATCGGATCTGATTGTCCAGGGATTCCGGATTCCGATTCCATCTGAGAAGAATCTCTTGCTGAAGAATTCGGGTATGGGACTGGGCAAATGGGACTGCTTCGAAGGAAGCCACCATCAATCCCAGAACCCTCATGCAAGTTCGAAGAGAAGACCATCTGTTGGATAGTAACAACTGGACTGCTGATTGAATCTTCCGGAGGGAAAACTCTTGACCTGACTGTGTCTAGAATTAGACCCAGATATTCGAGCCTCTGGGTGGGAACCAGAAATGACTTTTGTTGGTTCACCAGCCACCCGAATTCCTGTAAAGAAATTATAGTAATTTCTATGTTTTGTAGCAAGGTCTGAGGAGACTCTGCATGAAGCAGAAGATCGTCTAGGTAACCAAGAATCGATATGCCTCTTTGGCGCAGTAGTGCCAACATTGGGGCCAACACCTTCTTGAAGACCCGAGGAGCCGTGGCGAGACCGAAAGGTAACGCCACAAACTGATAGTGGTTCTCTTCTATGGAAAAGCGTAGAAACCGCTGATGTCCTGCGAAAATGGGAATGTGAAGATATGCGTCCTTGATGTCTATGGACGCTAGGACATCCCCTGGATGCAGGAAGGCTGCTACTGTGCGAATGGACTCCATTCTGAATTTTCTTATGTTGACAAAAGAATTGAGTGCCCTTAAGTCCAGAATTGGACGCACTTTGCCCTCTTTCCTGGGTATTGTAAATAGGTTTGAATAAAACCCCTGAAAACGTTCTGTCCAAGGAACGTGGACTACCACTCCTTGTTGTAGTAAATCCTTGACTGCTCTCCGCAGATCTTCTAAACGATCCGGGGATAGTCGAATATTGGAAGGGAAGAATCGCGCCGGTGGGAGAGATCGAAACTCGATCTTGTACCCTGACCTTATGACTTCGCAAACCCACTTGTCCGGGATTCTGGAAAGCCATGGATCCGGGAACCGGCGAAGACGTCCCCCCACCCCAGTTATGGGTGGGGGCGCACCTTCAGGCTTTGGACGATTTATCTTCAGGTCTGGAGGGGGGAGGGCTTTTGCTTGCCCGACCAACGTCCCCTGAAGCCTCCTGAAGGAGCTTTGGAGGACTTCATTTTTTCACCCGCGGGACGAAAAAACCTCTTGTGAGCAGAAAAAGAAGGCCCTCGTTTTTGACGAGTTCCTTTACCTTTAACATTTTGCGGTAAAAAGGTGCTTTTTCCACCCGTGAGATCCTTAATGATCTCATCTAAGTTGGCTCCAAATAGACGCTCTCCTAAAAAGGGGATATTAGCCAATGCTTTTTTGGAACCTTGGTCGGCTAACCAACCTTTTAGCCACAGTGTACGCCTGAGAACCACCGCTGAGACTGATGCTCGCGCCAATAATGGAGTGGCGTCTAACGCCGCATCACATACAAACTGTAACCCCTGTATCATTTGTTCCAACAAATCTGATACCGCCTGAGGGACCTCTTCTAAGTCCCGGCGTAACCACTTGGTCCATTCAGTTACAGCCTGCGAAACCAGACCAATAGCAATTATTGGTCTGAAAGCTGATCCAATCAAGGTAAACATGGTGCGAGACATAGCTTCTATCTTGCGATCCACTGGATCTTTAAAAGACGGAGCGTCTTCTAGAGGAATAACCGTGGCTTTTTTCAATCTAGCAATTGGTGAATCCACCACAGGTGGTTCTGTCCATTTCTTAATGAGGGTTTCCTCAAACGGATAACGCCTGTTAATGCGTTTAGAAATAGTAGAAGTGCGTTTTGGCAGACTCCATTCTTCTTTGATTGGATTGCCAAAACATTTGGGCAATGGAAAAACCTTCGCCACTTTGATGCGTTTTTTAGTACCAAAAGGGATTTCAGTTTCAGCTATTTCTGACGGAATACCCTGTAATCTTAAGGTTTCTTGAACAGATACAATGAGTGCGTTTACCAACGTTTCCTCTTTGGCTATGGCTGATGCCGAAACATCCTCCTCACTGTCTGAAGAGACAGTACACGAGACACCAATCCCAGATGAGGTACCTGCAACTGCAGAAATAGGCTCAGAGTCTGAATCCGAGGTTTCAGATAATAAGGGGTTAGGCGGGGGTCGCTTTCTTGCGCCCTGTCCCTGACAAGCCACTTCCACCCGGGACACAAAAGTTTCCATAATAGCTGACAATGATTCAATCGTCAGTGGGGTGCTGGAGGATCCTGCAGACCCCTCGAGGGGATCCGGAGGAGATACACGAGTGGCAGGGTCCATGTTAATTTAGGACACCTTTGCCAGAAAAAACAAAAAAACCTTTTTTTTTTTTTTTTTTTTTTTTTTTATGTGTCTCCCCCTAGCGCAATAGCGCCCCTCAGAGTACCTGCTTCTCGATCCCCACAGAGAGAGAGAGGGACCCCCAAGGCTCACCAACCGATGCAGTGAAGTTTCAAACCGACTGCAGTCAGCGTCTGTCTTTTACAGACTGGAAGGAGCTGTTGCTTTTTCCCGGGTAGAAGGACGTGGCTCCGCCCCCTGTGTACGCCTTCCGGCGTTCCCAGCTCTCCACGAGGTAGCTGGGCTCATGAAACATGGCCGCCCCCATACAAGAGACATTAGACTCCAAAAACATGGCGGCCGGCGTGACCTGAGGACATACATGCACCTGGTCTACGGCAAAATGGCGGCGGACCGCCGAAATAGTTTTTCCCAGCACATCCACCTGCATCTCTGCTAAGTGGCGATTTATTGATCTACAGGAGATACACTACAAATAAGGTAGGATTATACCTCCTATGTCTGCTGTAATGCTACAGTCTGCTGGGTAGAGTGTTAGCTCTCAAACCAAGTCCACTTCCCACAAACACATACTGTATTTACAAGGGGGACTTTTAGTGTCAGATATATACTGACCATGTATGGAGGGGCCCATAATTCATACTGCCTCATAACGAGGAAAAAAGGGAACGTTTACTCACCATACCGAACCGACAGGCACCCTCTCTTCACAATACCCTCTCCACCAGGGTGGGGTGTTGTGTACCACTCCGGACGCCTCGACTCTCTGGTTCCTGGCGTCCAAGCGAGACTTTTAACTCGCAAGGTCAGTCCCTCCTCTGGGACTCCGTCGCGGCCGACCCAGCGCGGAGCTCTGGTCTGCACGCGCTCGTAGGCAGAAACCGGGGTGACCACTGGATCTCAACACCCAGCCCGTCGCCCGGCCCCGCATACTTACTTGAATGTGTCGCGGCCGACCAAGCGCAATGCAATGGTCTGCGCGCGCTCGTAGGCCGGCTGGGGTGACCACTAGTGTCGCCCAGTCCGGCGTATTTGCTTGAAGATCTCACAGGAAAAAAATACTGGAGAAAAACTGCCTAAAAAAAAAAAATTTTTTTTTTTTTTTTTTTTAAAGAAAAAATCTTGCCAGGACCAAAAAGATCCCAGCAAGGAACTTAGGTCCTTACTCCTGACTAGACAGAAAAAAAACTGATTCCCTGTAGCAGAGAGAGGGAGGATATGCCCTCAGGGACTGCCCCTAAGGTGGAGCCAGAACGTTTTGTCTTTCTGCCTAGTCCTACTCCTGCGGAGACAACATAACCCAGCTCTTGAGAATCAAGAAGACTACGTCTGTCAATGAGCGATAGAGAAAAGACTATGCAGGATGGAACTGGCTGAACTAAACTCCCAGGGAGCCAAGGGATCCGCGGAGGATTATGGGAGAGAAGATAAAATAGGGGGGCGGAGTCGGATGCACGCTCTCTTGCTTTGGGAACCTCGTGGAGAGCGGAGGTACTGAGAGCGGATCAGGACTGTTGCTATGAGCGGAGCGACCAGAGGCTGAGGCCTGAGCTAAGAGAGAGAGCGCATACCAGAGACAGCGGGAGTCACGGTGTGGTGACTAGCCCTGTGTGGAGACCAGTGGAACGGAAGCAGTGTGGAGTTGGGTGAGAGAGGCCTAATTACCGTGAGTGCGGAGAGAGAGTCGGTGACACAGCACGGAGGAAAGGAGAACCCTGAATGGCTGAGACAGTTGCTAGTGGACACATCTGAGATACTGTAGTGCCTGGCGATTAGGAGAACCAAAAGAATATTTACTGTTACACACACTGACTTAAAGCAGAACCTGGATTCACTTATACCCCTTTTCCCTTTGGATTACAAATGTCATTCCCATGAATGACCAGAGCTCCAGCTGCCGGCGAAGAATTGCTAGGACAGAGACTCTAGTAATTCATTGCTAAAGGGGGCCCCCTACAGGTGTTAAGAGTTCATTATTCCAGTTGCTAGCATAAGTTGCAAGTGTCACAGATGTCATCACCGATGTCATTACATTAATAGGTCTGAACCAATAGTGCCTAGCGGGTCGGAGTTACCTCAAGGTCCAGGAAGTGTGGACGAAGAGCAATTACCCAGAAGCCCCCATGGGATCGTGCTACACAGTTAAATATACATATTCATATGGGATTGCCATGGATGACTAATAGTTGTAGACTCCCCAGAAAAAAGACGAAAAGTGAAGGGAATGATTGCACAAAGTGCTAAAATTAGAGTGACTAAAAAACCCAAAGAACAAATGTGGTGAGCCGCAACAAAACCAAAGAACGTGATAATTGACCCATAACCCAGAGGGGGGGGGGGGGGGGGTAGGATTACACAAAGTCAAAGGTGATAATATAATGAGAAATGGAGAAAAGGGGGGGGGGGGAGGAAGGTACAGTCCACAGAGGGGATGAGATAGATACTTCTTAGACAGATAGGTTGACTCCCAATGTCTTGCTGACGTTTTCCATGAGGGAAGGCATCCCCATCTGATCGGCCATGCCGAGCAGGTGTTGGTACCTCAACAAGGCTCCCCCACAGAAAGGACACCAATAACCAACCATGCGTCAGTGTGGGAGCGCCACTGAAAACGCAGCTGACGCAGAAGCGTGACACCAATGCGCTGCGGAATATAAACACCCCACCTCAAGGAGATGACGGGGAAGGTTAGAGCATACAGAGCGCAATGCAGTTCACGGTGAAGACAGTCCTAGTTAGTCCTCTATGCCATATGCCAAGATTGAGCTGAAGTGTTGAGTAGTACATGTTCATGAGGCACTTTTGGGTTATAGGTGCTCTACATGTAAAAACATACCCTCGTACTTGCCTAATTCCACTGTTTACATGTTCCCTATAGATACATTGATTGCACTTCTCCTGAGGAAGTGATAATTCACGAAACGCATTGAACATTTAGGATGCAATCACTCGGCTATCAAATTGTGGTACACAGGTTTTAAATTATTATTTCTACAGTACCTCAATGAGATTCTGCTCTCAATCAGTTCATGATGATTACTCCCACGTAAGTGGGTTATGATTGCATCCATATACCCATGGCTTTTCCTATGTATGGTTCCAACATTGATGCAATTTATTTTTAATTCGTGATTAATGCCTTGTACAGTTTCTACCATGATGTATAAGGCTGGCCATACACTATACAATTTTCTTGTTCAACTTTCCTTTAGATTTACCAAAACCATGTAATATAGGGTCAAACCTAAACACTTTACATTTGTATTCAATCAGGCATGCCCTTGCACTACATAGTTTAAGGTAAATCTAAAGGAAATTGAATAAGAAAATTGTATAGTGTATGGCCAGCCTTACTCATGTTTATTATCTGTGATTAATGTTCAATAAATATTAGACTCTCTCACTCTCTCTCTCTCTCTCTCTCTCTCTCTCTCTCTCTCTATCTATCTATAACGAGATAGTACAATTGAACTGCAACATTTAGCCAGCTATATATAATTTTCATGACTTTCAAAAGGAAATTGAAAAAGAAACTGTATAATGTATGGCCAGCTTAAGAGAAGAACTCTTTTATATCGTACATTACAGGGCACCAAAGGAATATTCTAAAGCAATCCCATGATGGATTGGGAAACGAAAATGGCCAACATGCCCATCAACAACAAACCTCCTAAAAGGAATTAACCACTTAAGCCCCGGAGGATTTTCCTGCTAAAAGACCAGGGGGTATTTTGCGATTCGGCACTGCGTGACTTTAACGGACAATTGCGCGGTCGTGCGACGCTGTACCTTAACGAATTTGACGTCCTTTTTTTCCCACAAACAGAGCTTTCTTTTGGTGGTATTTGATCACCTGTGCGATTTTTTGATCACGCGCTATAAACAAAAAAAGAGCGTCAATTTTGCAAAAATGGCAATCTTTTTCACATTTTTTTATATGGAATTCCCCCCAAAAAAATGTAAAAATCAAAATTTAACATTTTCAGCCAATTTGTTTTATGCTACCTAGGTTTGGTAAAAAAAAAAAAAAAAAAAAAAAAATCGCAAAAGCGTACTTTGATTGGTTTGCGCAAAAGTTATCGCGTTTACTAACAAAGGGAAAGATTTGTCATTTTTGTTGTTTTTTTTTTTAACGCGTAATGGCGGCGATCTGCGATTTTTTTTGCGGTACTGCGACATTGGGGCGGACAGATCGGACCCTTGACTGACATTTTTTACACTTTTGGGGTTACCAGTGACATTTCTACAGTAATCAGTGCTATACATATGCACTGTTACTGTAAAAATCCACTGGTAGTGAAGGGGTTAACTTTATTTGGGAGGGAGGGGCTGTGTGTGTCCCTAGGGGCGTGCTTTCTACTGTGATTGGCTGTGGCTTGAGCTGTAAAGACACTGATCAACGGATCTACATAGTAGATCCGTGTGATCAGTGTTTTTACACCGAGGAGAATGACAGGTGGCTTGTTTACACAAGCCGCCTGACTTTCTCCCTCTCCCACGACGATCGCCGAGTGACCGGCGGACATCGGGTCCGCCAGTCACACGCGCGGGGGGGGTCCGTGACCGCGCGGGAGCACGCCTCCGCGGGCACGCGCTCGCTCGCTCCCCAGACCCTCCCAGGCTAGTGACGTTAATTAACGTCACTCTGCCTGGCAGGGGCTGACCGCCGCAGTAAATCTACTTGCGGCGGTCGGCAAGCGGTTAAAGAGTAATACATGAAAAAGGACTTCAAGTCCACCTGGAAGACACTGACCAATGCAAGCATCCGCAAAGGCCTGAATAGCAAATGGGTAAAACTTTACGAACATTAGAGGCAAAATACCAGGTGGCAGTTTTAAGTTCACCTTTTGCAACATTTTACATAAGTATTACGACTGTGGGCTTGTAGTTCTCAATGAACTACACAGTGCTGTTTAGTGACGTGGTAGTTAAAGGATTCTTCCAGTCAATTTAAAACTGCTTGCACTTGCATACGTAAAGGCAAAAAGCTTACACTGATAGTCTGCAGGAGACCTGCATGGCATCAGCAATCTGATGATCGCTGGTGCAATGCTTTAAAAGCGCCTAATAAAAAAAAAAAAAAACTAGTAAAATACACTTTTTTTTTTTTTTAATAAAAAGGTACATTCGTTATTTTTTGTTAAAAGGTGAACTTATCCTTAGAAGACATGTGAACCGATGCCCGATGCTATAAAGCACAAGAAGCAGAAACAAAACAGGTGGAATAGGTCTCAACAGGAAAGGGGGAGCTTTCCTTTCAGGTAGTATGCTTGTAAAATATCAAATCCACCTAAAAATTGAGTCCAGAGGCACCCTAGCCATTTTGGAAGCCCTTATTAAAAAGCTGGGAATGGGGGAAAAAATAAAAAAAAAATAGGCGGATGCTGCATCAATCTGATGCTTTATCTGTCCCCCACTGCCTCTACAGTGAAAGCTAAGGGTTCAAACTGAACCCCCGATCACTTTGTGAGCCCCTCCAGCGCTCACTGTAATTCTGGGCTGTGCAGGGGCAAGAAGCAGCTTGCCCAGGCTTCCAGAGGCAGCTGAGATGCTAAGCCACCTGCTGATCAGGAATCTAAGTGGTCCGGTCTAGGCTTTTTAGACAAAGTAAAACAAAGTGCACTCCTGTGATCAGCAGGAGAAAGTGCCAAAAGAGCTCTGGCCATATTGCTCCTTCAAACACATCAGATCAACTAAGCAAGGATATGGCAGCAGGATAGACTTCCACAGGCTAAACTAAATCCAGACAAAGAAAGAAAACCCATCTACTTCGGTTGTTTGGGCTGGACAAAAAGGCAACATTATGTCCTAATTTACAACAGACACAGTCACTGCTTTGGCTAGGATGGAGTTCCTAGGTCAAAAAAAAAAAAAAAACACCCCGTCATGGATAGAAGGGAAGAACGTTTTTTTTTTTATAAAGGTCAAAGCTGCACACTCAATACACCCTCCTAATTTAAGTGACAGTCACAAGAAAGTCAACCTTGCATGAAAAGCACTGCAGGGCCAACAGAAGGTGTTCTCCATTGGGGATAGTTGCATGAGACTCCTAGGCATATACCTTTGTCCAAATGGGCCCAGATTTGTACAGATACTCTATTCTACTTGCCTTCATAAAGTAATCAGACCCTTCTCTTTTTCAATTTATGTTGCAGCCTGATACTACAGTTTAAGTTCATTTTTTATTTTCTCATTAACCTGCACTCCTTATCCCAAAATACAACATGAAAACAGAATTTTAGAAAAGTCTGATTAAAAATAAAATGAAATCACTTGTACTTATTCACTTAGTACATAGTTGGTAAGAGTGAATAAAGACACTAGCCCATCCATCCAGTTCATGTATTTACTAATGTCAAAAATAATTTCCCATATCCCTGCATACTGCGTTCACTTTAGAGGCACGTTTAAAATTTTTGAAACCATAAATACTTTCCACTGATACCGATTGTAAAAAGGGAGTTCAAATTCTTTACTGCTCTGACAGAGACAAACCCCCTATGCAACTTCAAGTGTTACTAAATCTACAATAGTAAAATCAGTTTGTATATGCGGTAACGCATCCTTGCTATACTCACTGTGGGACCCAAGTGGGTTAATTCTGCCCATTGTGTAAAAAGGCTGTTTGATCCTGTCTTCTCTGATCCTCCCCTTCTTAAACTGTCCCCTAAACATCTCCTGATAAGACACTTTAACCGGTTGCCGACCGCCGCACGACTATATACTGCGGCGGTCAGCCCCGGCCAGGCAGAGTGACGTATCGGTACGTCACTCGCCTGTCACTGACTTGCGAGCCTATAGCGAGCGGGCGCGCGCCCGCCGAGGCGCGCGCCCGCCGCGGCTCGTTCACAGGCAAGTCAGTGCGTGTGACCGGCGGACTCGATGTCCGCCGGCCACACTACGATCGCTCCTGTGAAGGGAGAAAGACAGAGCAGCTTGTGTAAACAAGCTGCCTGTCAGTTCTCCCTGTGTAAAAGTAAAGATCTGACCGTTCTACTATGTAGAACGGTTGATCTTTGCTTTTACACCAATAGCAATGTCCCTACACAGTAGAAAGCACGCCCCTAGGACACACTTAACCCCTCCCTTCCCAATAAAGTTAACCCCTTCCCTGCCAGTGTCATTTTTGCAGTAACAGTGCATATGTATAGCACTGATTACTGCAGTAATGTCACTGGTAACCCCAAAAGTGTCAAAAATGTCAGTCAAGGGTCCGATCTGTCCGCCGCAATGTCGCAGTACCGAAAAAAAAATCGCAGATCGCCGCCATTACGCGTTAAAAAAAAAAACACCAAAAATGACAAAAATCTTTCTCTTTGTTAGTAAACGCGATAACTTTTGCGCAAACCAATCAAAATACGCTTTTTGCGATTTTTTTTACCAAACATAGGTAGCATAAAACAAATTGGCCGAAAAATGTTAAAAAATTTTGATTTTTACTTTTTTTTTTGGGGAATTTCATATAAAAAAATGTGAAAAATATTGTTATTTTTGCAAAATTTACGCTCTTTTTTTGTTTATAGCGCGTGATCAAAAAATCGCACAGGTGATCAAATACCACCAAAAGAAAGCTCTGTTTGTGGGAAAAAAAGGACGTCAAATTCGTTTAGGTACAGCGTCGCACGACCGCGCAATTGTCCGTTAAAGTCACGCAGTAAAAAATCGCAAAAAAACCCCTGGTCCTTTAGCAGCCAAATCCTCCGGGGCTTAAGTGGTTAAAATCACTCTGCACATGCTCAGTTTGGTGTGTGTTGCTAGACACTTCTTGGGAGGGAGCATGTGATCGGCACAGGGCCAATCAGCACTGTCCAGAAAGAGGAAGACAACCAGGTGTCCTGCAGCCTCAAAGGTCAGGCAGAGGAGAATGAAAACGCCTACTACAACCTTTAACCAGACACTAAGTCACCATATCGCTATATAGTGATGAGAAAATTTGGATTTTTGACTTACGTAAAATCCATTTCTCTGATGTTCATTGACGAACACAGTTCCAGATTCTTAACCATTGGGTTATACTGCCCCCTACAGGAGTAGGGCAATAGGCAGGAAAAAGCTTGACTATGCCTATGGGCAGTCCCAGGGGCTATAAACACTCAGTTTTGTTACAAGCAGTGTCAGAAGAAAGCCAACTCCAGAGGGGTGGGTGCTGTGTCCATCAATAAACCGAGAAATTGATTTTACGGCAAGTCAAAAATCCCACTCTCTTTTTTGCTCATTGACTGACCGCTCCAGATTATTCTTAACCATTGGGATGTCCCAAAACAGTGTTAAACACGAGGGGTGTAAAAACCGTAAAACATAAAAAAAAACCCCAGTAGAAAATACTAGGTAACAGAGCTCAACCATAAACAACTGGAGCTTACCTGAGAAAAAAAAAAAAAAAAAAAAAAACACCCTCAGAGAGGACCAGGTCCTCTAAAAAGCAGCAAGCAAACCTTGCATCCAAAAGAAGCATCCGCAGATACCAACACATCCACTTTGTAAAAATTTTATAAAAGTGTGCACCGACACCCAAGGTGCTGCCTTGCAAACCTGCATCTACACAGGGAAAGGAGGAACCAGACCCCTGATGCAATAGGCCTGAAACACCATCTGTCTGATCCATCTGGAAATGGTCAAAGAAGTGGACAACCCTTTGAGGTCCGTCCGTGAGCACAAATCGAGTGACTTCCTAAAAAAAAAAAAAAATAAGACTCCGTAACTGCCAGTTACACCCCAATTGCCCAGACCACACCCAAGGCATGCAAGGTAAAATTTTCTTCAGATGTTTAGCCTCAGACACAGGGAAGGCAACACAATGTCTTCATTTAAATGACAGTAAAACCACCTTCGGAAGGAAAGACAGGGGCGAAGCACCACCTTATCCTTTTGAATCACCAATAAGGTGAACAACAGGATAACCCCCCCCCCCCCCCTAGTTCTGGACACCCTGCGCAGAGGTGATAGCTGCAAAAAAAAAAAAGGCCACCTTACGGGCAACGCCAGCAGGGAAACTTCCCAAATATTTTTAAAGGGAGGCTTCTGTAGAGCTGAAAGCACCACATTAAGATCCCAGGGCAGCAACAGAGGCTACACTGAGGGAATCAAATGTCAGCCACCCTGAAGAAGGTACACACAAGGGAGTGGGAGGCTGAAGATTGTTGGAAAAAGACAGCCAAAGCCGATAGCTGACCCTGTACGGTACTCAAGGCCAATTGCACGCCTCGTTAAAGGAAGGTGAAGATCCAATCCACCAAGAAGTAACGAGGATGAACCCCAAAGAGACTTACACCACGCAACGTATGTCTTCCACGTACAAAGGTATATCTTCCTAGAAGTAGATTTCCTAGCTTTCAACAGCGTAGGAATCACCCAGACAAACCTCTATCCTTCAGCACCACCTGGCGTTCAGCCAATCCGTTAAAGCCAGCGACTGAAGCAGGATGGAAGATCGGTCTTGAGACAGCGGATCCTCCCTGAGGGGAAGCCCAGGGATCAACAACAAGAAAATAAGAAAATTAATTTTATCTAAATTTAGATATAATTAATTTTCTTGTTATTGATTGCACAGTCACTATAATGCACTTTATAAGGGTGGATGTTGAAAGGGTATATGCAGATTACCCAATATAGATAGGTAGCTGAAATAGCTATCTATCACAGTTCTAAGAGTTGTTCTTTTGTAATAATTTTCTAGCATCACAACTTGGATTTGATACACCACCCAGCACATACATCGTATCATTTTGTTTATAGGATATGCACTGTGGGTAATACTAGTATTACATTTATTTCACCCAGGGGTCAAGTCCTGGGAAAAAAAGTGTGGGAACTCACCCAACATTACCACTCCCCCACCCACTTTAGTGAATTGGTAACCGGTCGCGGGCCACAATGAGCGGAGCGGGCAGATCAGATGACAGGTCCATGTCAGCTTATGCAGAGCAGACACGGGCACAGCCTGCTCTACTCTATGGGCCCTCCAATCTAATCTGCCCAGACAGAAAGGGACAGATCCCCTTCTGTGTTTTTAAGTGGATTGAATTTGGTTCCTGCATGTATCGCTGGCTGCTTCTGTCCCCCAGGCAGGTATGGCTGGTGGCTGCTAACTGGCTGTCCTCCAGGGCTGGTACTGCTGGTGGTGGCTACTGCTGGCTGGCACTAGTGGCTGTTACTGCTGGTTGGCTACTGCTGGTGGGTACTGGTGGTGGTGGCTACTGCTGCCTGGTACTGCTGGCTGGTTACGTATACTTTGAGTTGCAAATTTCCCTCTCTATTTCTCCTCTATCTCTTCCCCCTCTCTATTATTTTCTCTCTATATCTAAAATCTCTATCTCTCTTCCTACCTCTCTCTCTCTTTCTCATCTCTCTCCTTCTTCTACCTCTCCTTCCCTCATCTCTCTCTCTCTCTCTCTCCCACTACCTCTAGCCAGGGCTGGTGCAAAGATTTGACACCCTAGGTAAAACCTAATTTTGCCGCCCCTGACTCCACCCCCTTTGCCCTGCCAATGTATACCCCACCTTTTTAATGACTGCCACCATTCTGGGGGTGGAGTCAGTCACCATCTTTTGGCAGGTGCTACCACCCACTACATACAACACATTCAAGTGACAGGCGCTGGTCTGCAACAGCACTACAACTGTGTGTAATGCACACACTTGTGTTGCACTAGTGCGGGATTCCATCAGTTAAAGCAGGCGGTGAGGAAATGCTAAAACACCTTCTTACCACCTGTCTAATGCTCTCTGAAAAATCATCCAAGTGTTTATTGCTCTTCAGAGAGCACAGCTAGTGTGAAGGAGCCCTAAGGGTTAAAGATAAAGCGAGCAGAGAGTGGGGAGGGACAGAACACACAGATCCTGCATTTGTATCTGCTAGTCAAGAGTCTTATGTAGACATATATAGGAAAGATGATTTCTTCTAGTAGAAAGGAATACTTGGTGTGTGTGTTCCCTCTGACACTGTCCCAGAGGATATCTAACAACAGCCTCTTGGTGTGTAAATAAACAGATCATATTAAGTGCCGGTTCAAACTGGGGCGACCTGTGAGGCGACCTGGTCGCCGCAGGTCGCCTCCCATAGGGAAGCTGCGGACCCGTTCTAATAGGAGCGACACAAGTCGCTCCGACCTAGAAAAAGGGTCCGGAGCTTCTTTAGGGCGACCAGGAGGCGACCGCTATAGACTTCAATGTTATGAAGTCCGTGGCGGCCGCTCCGAGGTCTCGGAGGTCGCCCCTGCAAGTAGCGTCGCGGTAATGTGAACCGGGGCTTAGAGAATGCTTTCCTCTGCTCCCTCTGGCTGCACTAAAACCAGGAGCTGCGACTGTCCGGCTGCTGCATAACAGGATTCTCCCCTCTCTCAAGCAATGTAAAGAAAAAAAGACTCACATGGGAATATGAGAGCTCAGGGGTCATTTTGGCTTCTTCTTGCTCTGCTCTGGTACTGAAAATCAAAACAAGGCGGCAAAGGAAGGGGGGAGGTGTTACAGCATAGATGCAGGCTGATTGGCTAAGTCTGAGACCCCCCCCCCCCCCCAAACACACACACACACAATGCAGGTCAGGGCAGTGAAATGGTATCGTCCAGCCCTCTATCTCACTTGTCTGCCATTCTGAGCCTGACCCTGGACAGATAAGCACTCTGTTTTGCACACATGGGGGGGGGGGGGGGGGGGGGGGGAGTAACACTGCTATCAGGAGCTGGGTCTGCCTGCAGTCATCATGACAAACAGGAGACCCGAGCTCAATCTTCCTGGAGCTCCCTAAGCAGCTGCTGATGGGGAAATATGGTGGATCTAAAGCACCCACCTGACGCTTCCCCTGGCCAGTACCCGCTCTGCCAGCTTTCTCGTCAGGTTACTGTTGGAGGGAGGAGAGAGTAGAATCCTCCCTCCAGCAGCTGTTGCAGCCCCGCTGTGTCCTCCCTTCTCCATCTGCCTCAGAGATCCACAGACATGACCACTTCTCCCATTCAGGCAGATGGGAATAGAGCCATGACAAGCTCCTCTCACAGGATCGCACAGGTAGTGTCACCTCAATGAATACGTAGCACCAGCCCTGTCTCTACCTCTTTCCCTCATCTGCAGAGCCGATGCCTCCCGTTTTGCTTCTGTCACAGGCGGATTACATTTGGTATCCCTCCGCCTGTCACAGGAGCCTGCACTATACAGGAAGTATCGGCTCTGCTTCCTCCAGTGCGGCTTCTTCCTCACATTGTGCTCGGGGATGGCGGGTCGGGAACCTGCAATCTGGGCTTACCGACCCGCCATCCCAGAGCAGGACATGGCGCCAGGTGCTAGGATTGTGTCGGGGGACGTGGCTGCTAACGGGAACGACGTTCCTGCTGTAGAAATAGTTCAGGAACATCATTCCCATGCGTTCCCCCAGGACTCGAGCCCTGATTTCACCCCTGAAGATTAATTGTCCAATGAGCCAGACAAAATCTGATTGCTTGGCTTCCCAGAACATTAATTGGCAGTCTGGACTCTGCCAGAGTCCAGACCCCCTGAGCATGTCTGTGCCAAGGACGCCTCCCCACCCTGACAGGCTGGCATCCGCGGTGGCAGCCATCCAGTACAGGGGGAGAAAGGTTTATCCCTGTCGAAGTGCCAGAGAATAACACAACCTCCAGAGACTGTGGATCTTTAGCAGAGATCTTGTGTGGAACTGTCCAAACAAACCGCCTTGATGGTACGGTCCCAGCACCCGCATGCAAGCCCAGAAGGAATGACTGTCTGGTGAACAACAGAAGCTTAATTGCCTCCTGCAAGGCCTGGAGTTTTTCCAGAGAAAGAAGCACTCTGGTTGAGGCCGAGTCCAGAGTCAGACCCAGAAAGTCCAGTTTTTATGGACAGAACCAAAATCAGACTTTTGAAGGTTCAGAATACCACCAAACGCTTTCAGAGTTACCAGAGCATTCTCCAGTTAACCATCAGAGCAGTCAAAGATTCTGCTTGCAGAAGATGATCATCCAGGTACCCCAGTGCCATGATCCCCCGCTGACTCAAACAATGCCAGCACCAGGTCCACGCCACAAACCGATAATGCTCCTTACCCAAGGCAAAACAGAGGATGCGTTGGTGAACGGCACATATTCGAATATGCAGGTAGGCTTCCTTGATGTCCAAAGAAGTGTGAAGAAATGCCCCAGACGTAGGGACACCACAACTGTGTGAATGGACCCCAAGCGGAACTTCTGTACTCGCACCAGCAGTTTAGCTCCTTGAATTCCAGAAATAGATGTACCTCGCCTCGCTTTCCTTCCTGGGAACTGTAAAGCAGTTTGATTAATAACCCCTAGAAAACGTTCCGAAATCGGAACAATCTCCTCTTTTAGAAATAAGTTTTGCACTACACCAAAGAGACCCGTAAGTGATCTGGGGACAAGTGCAGGTTGGAAGGGAAGAACCTTTCCGGAGGATAAAACCCAACTCGATCTCGTAGCCTGACCAAATAACTGTGGAACCACGTGTATTATACCAGGGAGGTCCTAGTATCCGAAAACCAGCCATGACAAACATTCTCCCCCCCACCGCTGATACGGGTGAAGGCTCCCCTTCATCCAGAGGCAGCCTTGTCCGCAGTTCTGGAACAGCCAGCTCGTGGCTTGCCAGACCAGGTCCTCTTGGAACCTCTGGTGGAGGCCCTGACATTTGATCCGTTTTCTTGAGAATCCGAGGGACGAAAAAAACCTGAGTTGAGAATGGCCCACGTCTACGAAAGGGCTCCTTTCCCTTGGTAGCCTGTGGAAGAGTTCTCTTGCCCCCGTGACACCCTTAACTATGTCATCTAAGGAAGCTCCAAACAGGAGGATCCCCTGCAAGGGGTAGATCAGATAATCCTTCTTAGAAGTCTGGTCCACACAGCAGAATTTCAGCCAGATAATACGCGGAAGGACCACTGATTAGACAGCCAAGAAATCAAAGGAGCAGCATCCAAGAGGCATCACAGAAACTATAGCCCCCTGGACCAACTGATCCACCAACTCCGCAAAGACAAGGGGAAGCGATTTACCCTTCAGATCCTAGTGTAAAAGTTCAGCCCACTCGGTCAAAGCTTGCGACACCAGGGCAATAGTAAATACCGGCCTAAGTGCCAAACCAGCCACAGCGAACATATGGCGGGCCTGAGCCTCTACCCTCCCATCAGCTGGATATTTAAAGGCCAGGGACTCCTCAACCGGAATGAAGGTAGCTTATTTACCTGGAAACAGACGAGTCCACTTCAGGAGGGGCCGTACACCTTTAAACGCAGTTAATAGTCATAAGGACATCGCAAGCAAAAAGCGATGAGGAACCACTGCTTTGTGACAATTTTTTCAAAGTAAGCGGAAAGGGGAACACCCTTTGGAGAGCCTGTGGGTGCCAAAAGGGACTAGCGCCTCTGAGGCAGCAGCAACCTTTATTTTTAAAGCATCACGCACTGACGCAAACAGCACAGGCACCAGCGTCGTTTCAAGCGCAGCTAGAGGAGCAGAGGAATCATCCTCACTATTTGAGCACTCACAGTGCGTGGACGCAGCCCCGGAAAGGTCACTATATACAAGGCTCACCCAGGAAACGTGTCAGGGGAGGCCGCCAACCAAAGGGCCATGAATGGACCACCCTATTGGACCCCACCAAAAAAAGTAATAAAAAAAAAATAAATAAATAAAAAAATAAAATAAAAAAAAAGGGGTGGTGGTTGCACTCAGCACTCCATAGAGGACATAATATGAAATAGCCCCCCTTAAAGGCGGCTGCTGCAGTGACACGGACGTGCAGGCTGGGTACCCAGATGGTCTCCCAGAGCTAAAATGGGGAAGTGCCTCACACAAAAATGGCAGCAAAGCTGTAAAAAAGATGAAGCGCCCCCACAAGGCAACCCCTTCCAAGGTAGGTGCCAAGGTGACCACATGGCCTAGCAGGCTGCAAGTCGCGGCCTAAATTTTTGTGGAGGTCCAGCTGCAAGAGAACGGATCCCAGCCCGGCAGATGCCAAAAGATAGACAGGGGCTTCAGCTAAAAGGCACTGGGGCCGCCCCCCCCCCAAAGGAGGCACCTGACCTGTCCATGGACTAGTAAGCCGCACGTCACGGCCCAAATTTTTGTGGGCGCCAGCAGCTTAGACACAAGTCCCAACGGAGCCGAACAGCTAGGGGCAGCGGAGGGGTGGGTGGATGCCTAAACGAGAGGCAGTGGCTTCAGCCATCCTCACAGGGGCCACCTCACAGTTCACAACTATTAGGCCACAAACACTAGGCCTACATTTTTGGCCAAATCTGCCCACATGAGGTGCGTACCCACAGATGGTAAACTATCAGCTTCCCCCAGCCCAACAACTGCTGCAGGAAGCCCAGAGGACATCCCTGCCCTAGTCATCAACCCCCAGGATAGCAAGGAACCCTGCTCAACCCAGCGTTGCGCACCAGGAAAACCCAGTCAGCAGCAACTCCAACCAACCCTCCTTAAGAGCATGTGTCAACAGCCAGCTCATAACCTCACCTAGGGAGGGCAGAGCTGAAAGTTCCACAGTGACCACCAAAATTATATAGAGCTGGGGGGGAGACCCATGGTTCCCACCGTCCCAGGGAGGTGCCAGCGTCCACACCAAAACCTTCCAGGAGTAGAGGGGTGACAGCTACTTACAACACCAGAAAAAGGGTGGGAACCCCTCCAGAGAAGCGAGGAGAAACGCTGCGACTCAGGCTGAGGACAGGTCGTATGCATACTCGCGGCCGACCTAGCGAGGAGCTGCGACTTACATGCTCAATGGCCAAACTGAAAGTTCCTCTGGATCTAGATTATCCAGTCCATCGCCCAGTCCGGCGATTCTAGATTCTCACAGGAACAAAGCAAATCTAGGAAAAAAAATTAAATGCCAGGACCAGAAATCCCAGCAAGAAACTAGGTAGGAACTCCTGACAAGGCAGTAAAAAGGTGGACTATAGCTGAGAGTGAGTTTATACCCCCTAGAACTACCCATAGGCTTAGTCAAGCTTTTTTTCCTGCCTAGTGTCCCACTCCTGTAGGGGGCAATATAACCCAAAGGTTAAGCAGAATGATGAGCTGTGGCCAACAATGAACCAAAGAGCGGTATTTTAGTAGTTTTATTTACTAAAATAAATGGATTTTTGACTTACCGTAAAATCCTTTTCTCTTTCGTTCACTGGCAGACATCTCCATGTCTTCTTAGACTCTTGGGATGTCCCAAAGCAGTGTCAAAATGAGGGGTGGGAAAAAACACAGTAACAAAAAAATTTCAAAATAAGGGTTACACAGAGCCAACCAGGTAAAACAGGAGCTCAACCAGGAACAACTGGAGCTCACTACCATGAAAAAAATAAAAATAAAAAAACACCCTCAAGAGGCTGGAGCTTCTAACCACAGCCTGAAAAACCTGGCGGCCGAATGCAGCATTTGAAGATTGAAGTATATCCACCTTATAAAACGTTGTCAGTGTGTAGATGACCATGTGGCTGCCATGCACACCTGAACCACGACGCCTGAAAACGAAAGGCCCAGGAGGCATTAAGTCCCCGCGTAGAATGTGCCTCGACAGGGAAAAGAGGAACCTCACCCTTAATGGAATAGGCCTGCACCGCCATCTGTCTGATCCACTTGGAAATAGTTGCAGCAGATTCAGCCTGACCCTTACGAGGTCCATCCATAAGAACATCCAAAGAATAGGATTTCAGCATATACTCAAGTCACGCCCAGGTACACCTGAATTGCCCGAACTACATCCAGGGAGTGTAAAGCAATTTCTTTAGTATGTTTTGGCTTAGGACATAAAGAATACAATATCTTCATTCAAATGAAACCCGAAGTTAACCTTAGGAAAAAACGCCTGACATGGTTGTAACACCACTTTGTCCCTGTGAACTACCAGGTAAGGTGACAGACAGGACAATGCAGCCAACTCCGTGAGCAAAGGAAGTACAACAATTTTCAAAAGGAGGCAGGAGGTACCAGGGATCGCACTGGGAGGAGCCAGATATTGAATCCCCTGCACAAAAAAGTGTGAACCAAGTACTTTGTCGCCAACGGCCTTTGGAAAAATATGGTCAAAGCAGAAATCTGGTCCTTGATGGGGTTCAGAGCCAAACGTAGATCTACACCTAGTTGTAGAAAATCTAACAGGCGAGGCACAGAAAAGAAGCAGGGAGAAAACCCTAAGACTCTCACCAAGTAATTTATGCCTTACAAATTCAATAAACCTTCCTAGAAGTAAATATCCTAGCTTTCAACAGCCCTCTATCCTTCAGCGCCTGGCTTTCAATAGCCAGGCTGTTAAAGCCAGCGACTTAAGCAGGATGGAAGATTAATCCCCGACACAGAAAATCTTCCGAGAGGAAGTTTCCAAGGAACGTCTGCTACCAGCCTTAGCAGGCCTGCATACCAAGACTGGCAAGGCCAGTCTGACACTTCACTTAGAATCCCTTCAACCTCGTTTCAGCAAAGCAGTCTTGACAGAAGTTGTATTGGAGGAAAAAAATCAGATGATACCGACCCCAGAGGGCCACCAGGGAGTCTGCCGCGTCAGCCAGAGGATTCGGAGACCTTGAAAACGAACCTCTGCACTTTCCTGTTGATGGGAGGCCAACAGATCTACAATCGGGAGTCCCCCACCGGAGACGGTTGATAAAAACCCCTACGGATGAAGAGACCATTCTCCCTGATCCAACGTCTGCCACCTGAGATAGTCCGCTTGCCAATTGTCTATCCACGGAAAGTATATTCTCTATCCAGGGAAAGTATACAGCAGAGGGAGCCAGAACACACTGCCCACCTCAGAATGCCATCTACTGCCAGGGCACTTGTGCCCCCTTGATTGACATATGCCACCGCCGTAGCATTATCCTCCCTGGGCATCCCTGCAACCGATCCATCCACTGGGACAAAAGTCTGATCGACCGAATCTCCAGGATGTGTATCGGCAAACTGAACCCCTCAAGACCAAAAACCTTGAGCCAAGTATGCTCCCAAGACACCTCACCACCCGGACAGACTGGCATCCGTGTAAACCACTATCCAATATAGGGGGAAGAAAGGACTTCCCAGGGTGAAGCACTGGAGAGCAGAGCCACCATATCAAATACCCTCTCGTACCCCAGCTTAACAGGATCAGATTGTCCAGCGACTGAGGGTCCTTGTTCCATTTGGGAAGAATCTCTATTTGCAGAGGGTCTGGTATGGAACGGAGCAAATAGAATGAACTTGAAGGTAGAGACCATCAGACAAAAACACTTGCATGCAAGTCCTGCGCGACGACCGACGGTTGAACAAGAGCCGAATCACATCCTGCAACCTCAGTAGTTTTGCATGTGGAAGAAACAACCGGGCCGAAGCTGAATCCAGCATCAGACTCAAGTAATCCAGTTTGGTGGACGGAGTCAGAACCAATTTCTGAAAACTCAGTATCCATCCAAACTCTTGTATAGTTCCCACAGTTGTATAGTTCCCACTAGGCTTGTGACGGTATCAGATTTTCATGCTGCGATTAATTGATTAAGGTTTTGCCACGGTATACGGTATTATCACGGTATTCTATTATTAAATGTAAAATATTAAATTTCCACCTCACTTCAATTTCATTGCTGAATTTAGGGGCTTTGGTTCACTTATGCACATTATTATATAGTCAGTCAGTACAGACTCTGTGAACCAGGCCTAAAATAGGCCATCAAGCAGTGTCTGGCCTAACTGGTGATAACTGGTCCTGGCGCTCGGCTCCGATCCGATGGCCTGGTCATTAAGAGGGCAAATCCTTGTGGTCAAGAAGTGGTTAAACCTGAAGGAGGTGTTTATAAATTACTTTACTATTGCTTTAGGCCTGGTTCACATGTATGCGGGTTGGCGGTTCACATGTATGCGGGTTGGCGGTTCACATGTATGCGGGTTGGCGGTTCACATGTATGCGGGTTGGCGGTCCACATTTGCACAGGCATAGCAGCCCATTGATTTGAACGGGCTGCTATGCCCTCATTTTCCGCAGAAAAAAGGTGCATGCAGCATTTTTTTAAAATTCAGTGGCCTTGAAATCCATCCTGCTTTTGCACCATGCGACTAACCTGCAGTTCCTGCTCTGGCAAGCTTTCTGCATTTTTTGTATACGTGGGCACGGCATTTAAAAACAGTTTGCGTGTGCAGCAATGGCAGGTAAGTCGCATGGTGCAAAAGAAGGATGGATTTCATGGCCACTGCATTTTTTTAAATTCTGCATGCACCTTTTTTCAGCTGAAAACGCAGGCATAGCAGCTCAAGCCCATTCACATCAATGGACTGCTATGCCTGTGCAAATGTGGGCCCCCAACCCGCATACATGTGAACCAGGCCTAAAGCAATAGTAAGGTCATTAATTGGTTAAACCTGCAGGAGGACCGGTGTTATTATCTATTAATTATTATATAGAGCTGCACGATTCTGGCCAAAATGAGAATCACGATTTTTTTAGCTTGGAATAAAGATCACGATTCTCTGTGTAACAAAAAAAAAAAAATTGGGATAACTTTACTGTTACGTTTTTTTTTTTTTTTTATTCATTAAAGTCTATTAATTGCGTTTGAAAGACTGCTGCGCAAATACAGTGTGACATAAAATATTACAACAATCGCCATTTTTTTCCTTTAGGGTCTCTGCTAAAAAAATATATAAAATGTTTGGGGGTTCTGAGTACTTTCCTAGCAAAAAAAAACGATTTTAACTTGCAAGCAACAAGTGTCATAAAAAGGTCCAGTCTTTAAGAGGTTAAACTTCCTTTCTCCCTGGCAGAGGGAAGGAAAAGATACAAATGTAATCATTTTTGTTTATAGTTACTGGCAGACTGATGCTGAAAGGCATTAGCTGTGTGAGTGAATGAGTCATCCAGCTCACTGAAATGTATCCATTCACAAGTCAGACTGAGGAGCAGAGGAACTCGGTATTTTAAAAATGCCACAATAACAATACCGTGGCTATGCAATACCGCGATATATCGAATTACCGAAAACCGGCATATGTCTAGTTCCCACGGTAATGTCCAAGTCGACTTGTAGAGCCGATGAAGACTCTGCAGGCAGAAGCAGATCATCCAGGTAATCTGGTACTGTGATCACCTTCTGCCGGAGCAAGGCCAACACCGGGGCCAATACATTTGTCAACACCCAAGGATATGAAGCAAGACCAAAAAGTAACGCCACGAATTGATAGTGCTCCTCGCCCACAGCAAAATAAAGAAAAAACGCTGGTGCCAAACACATTAGACTATGAAGATAAGTGTCCTGGAGATGGCTAGAAGCCAAAAGATCCCCTTGATGAAGGAATGCCACTACCGTGTTAACGGACTCCACCTAAAATTTCTGAAACCACACAAAGTGGTCCAGAGCCTCGAGATCCAAGATCAGTAAGACCTTGCCTTCCTTCCTTCCTGGGAACTGTAAACCGGTTTGAATAAATAACTTTAAAACGTTCCAACTCTGGAACCGGCACAATGACTCCTTGTGCTAACAGGTCATGCACTGCCCCGTAGAGGCCCAGCTGCCGATCCTGAGATGAGCGTAAGTTGGAAGGAAAGAACGTTGCCTGAGGCAAGGGCCGAAACTTGATCTTGTAACTGAACCAACTAGTGGACCCATTTGTCCTCAATGAGCAAGGTCGGCGGGTCCGTAAACAAAGATGTCTCCCCACCCGAGATACGGGTGAGGGTGCGCTTTCCGGCTGGGAAAGGCTTGTCTGCGGAACCAACAGGGCCCGCTTTTGACTTACCATTCCATTGTCTCTTGGAGCTGCCCATGAAAGTGCTAGAATTCCTTTAATAGCTTCCCCTTTAAGAGCAGTTCCTTTCCTTAATGGTACACCCCCCCCCCCCCCCCCCCATGGTTTTGACTAATATCTCTGCTATCTATGATAATGATACTGTCTCTTTTCACATAGTCAGTAAAACTCACTCTCCAGACTGGTGTTTTAGATTAGGAAATGTACCCAATGAGGGAAGAGGAGTATGTAGTGAAACCAAGCTAAATTTCTCCCTAGATACAAATATGACATCAGTATTTACCACTCAGGATGCAGAACTAATTAGAACCATGTATAGGCTTGTGATTGAGGATAATAACCCCACACTGAAGAAGGTTATTGCTCTCCTAGCTTTAGCAGGATTTTCCACTTATGCACAAGTGTGGAACAGAGAGCAATTAGGAAACAGCTAGAAGTCCAGAATCTAGCCATTGAGTCTATGAGTGCAGCATTGACAGGACTGTGTGAAATGACAGAAGACTATGAATGTTGTACATGGATATATAATACAAGTTTTGAAATTCCAGATTATTATGACGTAATTAGTAGGCATAGGAAAGAGGTCATCAGCCTCCAAGAGAAGGCCAGGAAAATAGCTGAGGAAGGTTGGAATCCTTTCAAGGGTTTGAGTGGCATTGGAGACTTTTTTGGAGGAATATTTTTATGGTTTAAGAAGGCTGGTGCTTTAATATTGATGTGTTTACTCTTCCTTCTCTTTCTCTATCTAGTATGGAGATTTGTTGTTTTCTAATTGGCAGGAGACACCGCCCTGGGACTCAAAATAAAATTACTTTGTAATTTTATTTGAAAGAGGGGATTGTGAGGAAAGGAAGGGGTTAATCACAAACATTTCACCTCACTTAATAGCATAAAATTCATTTTGCATTGACAGGAAATGTATCCAATTTCATAAGTTAATGATAACTTTGCAAGACTTAAGTCAATATGCCAATGTTGACTTACAGAGTCATGTTAACCTAAAAACTGCAGAATACTGGGTTTTAGGCTCAGCAACATGTTAATTATTGATGTTCAATATCATGCAATGTTTATGCATATGATTTATTGCCAACTTATATGCTGTAATGATATTATTGGTCAAGATACCTCTACCGATGTCTTTTGATTACTGTGATTTGTTAGAAGCCTTTTATCCACTACGTCAGGAGTTCCCAAACTGTGGGTCGGGACCCACTGGTGGGTCGCGAGCTGCATTTGAGAGGGTCGCGAAGAGCCGGAAATCACTAAGAGCGGGCCTGCATAAATTGTGCTGTGCGAGCCTGCGCAAATTACAGAGAGCCAGAGCAGTCAGATTGCGATGGATTCAGGACCTTGCCCACGCAGTTAATGGAGACTGATCTGCATTTTCCGCGAGGAGGATACTTGCATCAGTGAGTACGTATGTTGGCTGTTATGTAGGATATGTTCATGGGGTGGTGGCTAGACTGGCAGCGGGATTCTCTCAGCTATAGCAGGCAAAGACAGCAGCCTTGCTGTCACAGGAGAACCAGGTGGCCTGGCGGTATCAGGAGTTTATGGCAGCTTCTGTGACCCCAGTAGAGGATCTGAAGGAGAAGAGCCAGGACACCAAGACCAGCATAGAGCTCCTCATCATGGAGACTCTGGATGAGGAGTGCTGGGCCCTGGAGAGGGTAAACAGGGGCTTCACCTTCACTATGGACCGCTGGGAGAGGAAGGAGGGTGAGTGCCATATAGCCTTATATTTATTTAAATATTAAATGCATTCAAAAATAAAAATTGCAAAGTAGTAAATTGATATTTTTAATTTAACATCCTCTTCCCTTTAAAATATGTATAATTAAAATTTGCATTTATATAGCGCCAACAAATTCCGTAGCGTTTAAATATTCAATTACAAGTGGGTCCCGAAAAATAACTGTATTCAGAAGTGGGTCTCGGCCCAAAAAAGTTTGGGAAGCCCTGCACTACGTCATTGCCTCTATAAAAGAGCAAATGGCTCAGAATAAACTTTGAACTTGTTGTGACAACTTGCTGTGTGAGCTCTGGTTTCTGGTCACTTCATGTTCCCAGCGCTGACTGAGGCCCTCTACTGGTCATCTAGGAAAACCCAATCACTAACAGAAAGTACGGGTGGATCTTGTAACCTTTTCCTGCGATCCGGTAAGACAAAAAGCCAGAGAAAGGGCTGAGCCAAGAAAAAAGGAACCACGTTTAGGACGAGGTTCCCTGCCCCTGGCAACCTGCAGAAGTAAAGTACTCTTACCTCCTGTAAGGCCCTTAATGATCTCTATAGAGGCACTGAACGGTCACTTACAAAAGATTGATTAGTCAGCACCTTTTTAGAAGCCTGGTCGGCCAACCAGTACTTCAAATCATGCAGCAAAAGGATTACCTCCATCACAGATACTCTGCCAGCCCAAGGGGCTGCATCCAAATAGGCATCACAAATGTACTGTAGCCCCTGAATCAACTAATCCACCAGCTCAGAAAGATGTTGTCTTCGCCTTCCAGATCCTGCTGTAAAATGATTGCCCATTCCATTAAGGTGTGGGATACCAAAGGTGATCGCAAAAACAGGCCTCAAAATTGAACCTGCCACAGTGAAAAGGTATCGAAACAGAGCCTCTGCTCTCATATCCACAGGATCCTTTAGGGATGGAGAATCCTCCCCCGGTAAAAGTGTTGCCTTATTTAACCTGTAAACCTGAGTGTCCACTGACGGTGGAACGGTCATCCTTTTTGAGGAGTCTCTTGGAAAAAAAATAAAAAAAAAAAAAAAAAAACTCTAGGCAAAAGGCTTAGTTATTCCAACCATGCGTTTCAGGGACCCCCACTGACTAGCGACAATCTCGTCAAAATTGGCAGGAAAGGAGAACACCTTTGTCAACTTGTAAGATCTGCGGGTGCCAAAATACACCGGCGTTGCCGGCTCAGCATTAGCCGAGTCCTCCCACTTTAAACGTTCCCGGCACTGACACAATCAATGCCTCCACCACCGCTTTTTCATGCGTGGCTGCAAGGGAAGAGATTCATCCTCACTGTTTGAGCACTCAGGGTGCGTGGAGTGGGTTGACTCGCATCCGTGACGGCCAAATCCACCTCAGTCTGAGGAGGCAGAGACAGGTGAAGGCGGGGGGCACTTATTGCTAGTCCGCCTTTGCAGGGCCAGATGAACTTTTGACATAGGTGACTGCAGGGCCGCCAGGGAGAACTGGAAACCAGAGGGTCCTGCAGCTTCTAGGCGTGGGTCAGGTGGTGATACACATTCCAGGGGCTCCATAGGTAAATCGGAACTGCACAAAAAAGGGGAAAAAAACCCATGCACACCACTACTACTGAGGTAACACAAGGATCAGCGCATCCGCAGTGCTGTCTATAGCAGAGGAAGTACTGTATATCCAACACCCCCCACCCAGAAACACCCGTGCACCCCCAAAGAGGGACTAATGTAGAATGATATCCCCTCCCACTCCTTGTAAGGACAATTGAGCAGCTGCTCAGCCACATCGGTTGTTCATACAAGAAAGCCAACTATTGGCTCTAAACAACGGTACTGGAGTAAGGCCTCTAGCTGCAGGCATCACTCCCGTACAGCAACATTAAGAAATAATGATCATATCGGCAAGTTTGTGGCCGATAAAAAAAAACAAAAAGTGAATATCGGTCTCCGATTAACAGCCCCACCAATACAGTTGGGCAAAAAAGTATTTAGTCAGCCACCAATTGTGCAAGTTCTCCCACTTAAAAAGATGAGGGGCCTGTAATTTTGATCATAGGTACACTTCAACTATGAGAGACGGAATGGGGGGGGGGGGTAAGAACCCAGGAAATCACATTGTAGGATTTCTAATGAATTGGTTAATACCTCGGTAAAATAAGTATATGGTCACCTACAAACAAGCAAGATTTCTGGCTCACAGACCTGCAACTTCTTTAAGAAGTCCTCCACTCCTTACCTGTATTAATCGCACCTGTTTGAGCTTATCATAAAAAAGACACCCATCCACAACCGCAAAACAGTCACACTCCAAACTCCACTATGGCCAAGACCAAAGAGCTGTCGAAGGACAACAAACAAAATTGTACACCTGCACCAGGCTGGGAAGACAATCTGCAATAGGCAAGCAGCTTGGTGTGAAGAAATCAACTGTGGGAGCAATTATTAGAAAATGGAAGACATACAAGAACACTGATAATCTCCCTCGATCTGGGGCTCCATGCAAGTTCTCACCCCGCGGGGTCAAAATTATCACAAGCACGGTGAGCAAAAATCCCAGAACCACACGGGGGGACCTAGTGAATAACCTGCAGAGAGCTGGGACCAAAGTAACAAAGGTTACCATCAGTAACACTACGCGGCAAGGGACTCAAATCCTGCAGTGCCAGACATGTCCCGCCTGCTTAAGCCAGTACATGTCCGGGCCCATCTGAAGTGTGCTAGAGAGCATTTGGATGATCCAGAAGAGGATTGGGAGAATGTTATATGGTCAGATGAAACCAAAGTAAAACTTTTTGGTAAAAACTAAACTCATCATGTTAGGAGGAGAAAGAAAGCAGAGTTGCATCCAAAGAACACCATACCTACTGTGAAGCATGGGGGTAACATCATGCTTTGGGGGCTGTTTTTCTGCAAAGGGACCAGGACGACTGATCCATGCAAAGGAAGAATGAATGGGGCCATGTATCGTAAGATTTATAGTAAAAACCTCCTTCCATCAGCAAGGGCATTGAAGATGAAACGTGGCAGGGTCTTTCAGCATGACAATGATCCCAAACACACCGCCCAAGCAAGGAAGGAGTGGCTTCGTACGAAGCATTTCAAGGTCCTGGAGTGGCCTAGCCTGTCTCCAGATCTCAACCCCATAGAAAACCTTTGGAGGGAGTTGAAAGTCCGTGTTGCCCAGCGACAGCTACAAAACATCACGGCTCTAGGAGGAGATCTGCATGGAGGAAAGGGCCAAAATACCAGAAACAGTGCATGAAAACCTTGTGAAGACTTACAGAAAACGTTTGTCCTCTGTCATTGCCAACAAAGGGTATATAACAAAGTATTGAGATGAACTTTTGTTATTGACCAAATACTTATTTTCCACCATACTTTGCAAATAAATTCTTTAAAATCAGAAAAATTTAATTTTCTGGATTTTTTTTTTCTCATTTTGTCTCTCATAGTTGAAGTATACCTATGATGAAAATTACAGGCCTCTCTCTCATCTTTTTAAGTGGGAGAACTTGCACAATTGGTGGCTGACTAAATACTTTTTTGCCCAACTGTAATTGGTTGATCCCTACATCCAATTGAGTTGTAAAATAAATAGTGAAATCCTCCACTAATACATGCTTATCTGTTTCAAAGCACCCAGTGCCTAATCTTCATGCACTTTGATTATCCATCACCAAGCAAGGTGCCTGCTCACATCTAAACAGTTTAGAAACCTCATCTCCTCACAACCCAGATAAGCAACTCCTCTCCTCGGTAGGATATGAACTCCCGTCCCCCAAGGATTATATATGTATTAAAGGCAGAAAGGACAGACAGTGCACTACCATGACTGCTTTATAACCCGCTAAAAAGTTACTTACAAAATAACTTTATTTTTGACTTACCGTAAAGGGCACTAGGCAGGAAAAATCTTTACCACGCCTAAGGGGCAGTCCCTGCAGGCATACACCCACTCTGCTATAGGATTCAATTTTGTTGCAAGCAGGGTTAAGAAAAAAAAAAAAAAAAAATCCATCCCACTCAGAAATGGAGGGGCAGGTTTTGCGTCTGCCAATGAACTTCAGAAAAAAAAAAAAAAAAAGGATTTTACGGTAAGTCAAAAATCCATCTCTCTATCGTTCATTGACAGAAGAAGCGCCATACAGTAAACCCCCCTCCATTGCGGGGGTTACGTTCCGGACCCAGCCGCAAAAAGTGAAATTCCGCGAAATAGAAAAACCCTATTAAAATGCATTGTAGGCATGTTTTTTTACTGTCACTGTACGTGTAGAAGCATTTTAAGGTCTTTAAACACACTTTTAAAACAATAGAAACTCATTTAAACACATAAAAGATACTTAGAGACATAGCAAGAGCTATGGAAAACACAAAAATATTTCATTTTTAATGATTTATATAGTAAAATAACATTACAAAAAAAACCGCGAATTACCGGGACCGCAAAAACTGAACCGCGATGTAGCGGGGGATTACTGTATTCTTAACCATTGGGACGTCCCCAAAGCAGTATTAACATGAGGGGTGGGAAAATACCTAACCAGGTAACATGGAGCTCAACCAGGAACAACTGGAGCTCGCCTAGAAACAACACACCCTCAGAGAACAAACACTCTTTTAAACAGCAGCCTACAAAACCTTGCAGCCAAAAGAAGCATCCAAAAGATGCCAACACATCTACCTTGTAGAATTTTATAAATATGTGCACAGGTGACCAAGTTGCAACCTTGCAAACTTTTATCACTGACGCCTGATGGCGACAAGCCCAAGAGGCACTAAGTGCCCTAGAACAAGCCTTCACAGGAAAAAGGTGGAACCTGACCCATAAATGAATACGCCTGTACCACCATCTGCATGAGCCATCTGGATATGGTTACTGCAGACTCAGCCAATTCTTTCCGATGTCCGTCCGTGAGGACAAACGGCGAGGCAGATTTTTCCAAAAGACTCAGTAGCCGCCAAGTAAACATTAAACCTAACCACATCCAAGGAATGCAAGGAAAACTGGATTTTTGACTTATAAAATCCTTTTCTCTTAAGTTCATTGACTGACGCAGTTCCTGATGCATATCAGTAGGGTTATACCGCCCCCTACCGCAGTACGACACTAGACAGAAAAAAAGTTCTGGTTACGCCTATGGGCAGTCCGAGGGTATACCTTCCATCTTCCTGCATAGGATGTCAGTTTTGTTTTAAATCAGTGTCAGAAGTAATACCAACCCAACTCAAAATGGAAGGGCGGGTACTGCGTCAGTCAATGAACAAAAAGGATTTTACGGTAGTCAAAAACCCAGTTCTCTATCGTTCATTGATGGACACAGTTCCTGATGCACATCAGTAGGGACGCCCAACGCAGTGCCATAAAATGAGGGGTGGACACAGCAGAAAAGGCTAAACATAGCCAACCAGGTAACAGAGGACTCATCAGAACAGCAAGATGAAGCCCACCTGAAATATAAAGTAAAAGACCCTCAAGGAAGGCCAAAAGGCCCTCCAAACGGCAGCATGCAACAAACCTTGCGGCAAAAAGAGGCATCTGCAGATGCCAGCACATCCACCTTATAAAATTTGGTAAAGGTGTGAACAGAAGACCAGGTAGCCGCCTTGAAACCTGAAGCACCGATGCCTGTATGGCGAAAAGCCAAGGAAGCACCTGAGTAGAATGCGCCAAAACCGGAAAGGTAGAGCCTGATCCTTAATTGAATAGGCATGCACCGCTGTCTGTCTGACCCATCTGGAAACCGTTGCAGCAGACACAGGCAGCCCTTTACTTGGGCCATAAATGAGTGGATCTGACTCACAGAAAAAACTCAAGTACACCTCGATCACCCAAACTATATCCAGAGTATGCAGTGTACAGTCCTTAGGATGTTTGGACTTAGGACACAAAGATGGTAATACATTGTCCTCCTTTAAGTGAACACTAGAAACAACCTGCAGAAGGAAGGACGGATCCGGACGAAGTACCACTTTGTATGAACCAACATATAGGGAGGACGACAGGACAACGTCGCCAGTGCCGACACTGCACGCAGAAGTGATAGCCACCAAGAATGCCACCTTCTGGGATAAAGGTAGGCAGGGTAATCTGCCGAATACTTTCAAAAGGAGGTTTTTGAAGAACCGACAGCACCAAATCAAGGTCCCAAGGTGGTGACAGAGGTCGCACCTGAGGTACCAAGTGTCGCACCACCTGGATGAAGTTACGCACCAGGAAACGGGCGGCCAACAGCCTTTGGAAGAAAATTGCCAAAGCAGAAAACCTGACCCTTGATAGTATGCAAAGCCAACTTTTGATCAACTCCCTGTTTAAAAAAAGCCAAGATCCAGGCCACCAAGAGCGAGGGGGAGCCCAAAGATACTCAACACCACGCAATATACGACTAACGTATGATGATAAATCTTCCTAGAAGTCACTTGCTTTGCTTTAAGCCAGGCATGTCCAACCTGCGGCCCGGAGCCGCTGGCAATGCGGCCCAGCGCAGAATTCCAGTCTCCCACCCGCTAACATTTATTCAAAACAGCCGCTCTCGCGGCCGCCGTCTATTGACATTTTTTTTTTTTTTGGAGGAAATCGGCTGCCACGGCCGCCGATTGGCTGAGTTGCTGCTGCACTGCATTCTGGGAGTTGTAGTACGGACAGTGCTCAAGTTCTTGGTGGCGGTGGGTGGAGAGAACTGAGCATCAGGAAGCAGGAAACTACAACTCCCAGAGTCTTGAAGCGAGCAGAGGCGGGGCGCGAGGGGACGGGTCATGTATGTCTGCAGCAGTGAAACAGATGAGAACAGCGAACTTATAAAACTCCCATAATCTTTGGACTGGAGGCAGGCAGAGGAAGATGTCACCACCTTCCAGGAGGCCGTGCAAGGAGCTGGAATCGGCATTACTGAGGTGAGAGACCCTGACACCCCCACCTAACCCTACATTCCATCCCCCCCATACACCCCATTTACCCTGCCCCCGTACCCTGCCCACCCAGTAACCCTAAAATAGTAAATAGCCTTCAATACTGTCTGGTTGTCTGGTGCGGGCCATAGCCTGTGGGTCCTGATGGCCACTGCCTGTGGGTCCTGCTGGGAGCTGGCCACTGCCTGTGGGTCCTGCTGGCCACTGCCTGTGGGTCCTGCTGGCCACTGCCTGTGGGTCCTGCTGGCCACTGCCTGTGGGTCCTGCTGGGAGCTGGCTATGGTCTCTGGGTCCAGCTGGGAGCTGGCCATGGCCTGTGGGTCCTGATTGCCTGTGGGTCCTGCTGGCAGTTGGCCTGTGGGTCCTGCTGGCAGTTGGCCTGTGGGTCCTGCTGGCAGTTGGCCTGTGGGTCCTGCTGGCAGTTGGCCTGTGGGTCCTGCTGGCAGTTGGCCTGTGGGTCCTGCTGGCAGTTGGCCTGTGGGTCCTGCTGGCAGTTGGCCTGTGGGTCCTGCTGGCAGTTGGCCTGTGGGTCCTGCTGGCAGTTGGCCTGTGGGTCCTGCTGGCAGTTGGCCTGTGGGTCCTGCTGGCAGTTGGCCTGTGGGTCCTGCTGGCCGTGGCCTGTGGGTCCTGCTGGCCGTGGCCTGTGGGTCCTGCTGGCCGTGGCCTGTTGGTCCTGCTGGCCGTGGCCTGTTGGTCCTGCTGGCCCTGCTGGCCATCGCCTTTTGGTCCTGGCAGTAACCGCCAGAAGGACCCGTCAGCAGTAACCGCCAGCATTACCCACCAACACTACCTGCCAGCATTACCCACCAGTAGTAACCACCAGCAGTCTGCAAAATAAGTAGAAAAGGTATGTGCATTAGCGTGTGTAAATTGTTGCAATATGTTTTTTAATAATTAGTTGTGTTTTATCATAATATGCCATTTCCTTGTTCATACATGTATGAATAATGACATGCCATTTTCTGGCTGCCTAAGTCATAGGTGCTACAGGGGCAACTATCCCCCAGCACATAACTAAGTATCCCAGCATATGCAGTGTTCCTGACTCCTCCCACCATGACCACTTCAAATCACTGACATGGTCATGGTGGTTAGAGTGTTCCTTTATTTTCTCTCAGAAGTAAACCTCCGTATACTGATTCCAATTAGTGTGTGTGTGTGGGGGGTGGGGGGGGTGGTGCAGTAAGGGCGCAACGGCGTTTTATTACTTATATACCTTAACTATAGTATATATTTAATATGCGGCCCGGGAAAATTTCTCTATGCTCAATGTGGCCCAGAGAAGCCAAAAGGTTGGACACCCATGCTTTAAGCCAGTGGTTCTTAACCTGGGTTCGATCGAACCCCAGGGGTTCGGTGGGTCAGTCTCGAGGGTTCGGCACACCCTCCGCTAGTACCACTTCGCTGTCAGGGACTATTTCTCCAGTTTCGGGCATGTCCTTCCGCTCCCGCTCCGCGCCGTCATCATGGAAATACATAACATCCAGTGGCGTAGCATGGAGGGTGCAGGGGGGGCCGGGCGCAACATGGGGGGGGCGCATCCGCTCCGCAGTGTCATGTCACTCACTCTGTCATGATAGGGTGGCCGCCGCCACCCGCGGAGTCTGATCGCACTCGCAGCTCTCTGCCCCTGGCTCGCTCTCACTGCTGGCTGTGCAGCTCGGCTCCCGGCCGAATCTGATCCAGCCGGAGCCGGCATCGCCCACTGTGGAGTGGTTGGGGGGGGGGGGGGGTAGACAGGCCAGCCGTGCGGTGCGGAGAGGGACTGTCTGGGGGAGGGACTAACCTGTGCAGCGGCCGCCCAGCGCAGCGCGGGAGAGAACCACCAGGCCAGGCAGCCGCAGCAGTAGAAGAAGCCGGCAGGTGAGAGGCCAGAGAGCCTGTGGTGACAGTGGTGCTGCAGCCTGCAGGAGGAAAACCTAGCCTGTGATCGGGAGTCGGGACACAGGTGAAAAAAAGGTAGGACTGGAGTAGTACTGGCTATACTAGTCTAGTGACTGACTGTCTGACTGACTGTGAGAACACTGAGAAGACTATGTAAAGGGGATCTGTTTTATGGGGAACCTGGCCTGCTGTAAGGGGGAGATCTAAATGGGGGATGGGACCTCACCTCACCCTGGCCTGCTGTAAGGGGGGATCTATATGGGGGACATGATCCCCCTTATAGATCCCCCCTTACAGTAGGCCAGGGTGAGGTGAGGTCCCCCATATAGATCCCCCCCTACAGCAGGCCAGGGTGAGGTTATGTCACTCTGGGGTCCCCCATATAGATCCCCCTTACAGCAGGCCAGGGTGAGGTTAGGTCACTCTGGGGTCCCCCATATAGATCCCCCCCTACAGCAGGCCAGGGTCCGGACCTCACCCTATCCTGCTGTAAGGGGGCGATCTATATGGGGGACGGGACCTCACCTCACCCTGGCCTGCTGTAAGGGGGGGATCTATATGGAGGACCTGGGATCTATATGGGGGACCTCACCCTGGCCTGCTGTAAGGGGGATCTATATGGGGGACCAGGTCCCCCATATAGATCCCCCCTTACAGCAGGCCAGGGTGAGGTGAGGTCCCGTCCCCCATATAGATCCCCCCTTACAGTAGGCCAGGGTGAGGTGACATGAGACATGATAATGACATGAGAGTGGCACTTGCCAAGATAAAGCCCCGCATTTCTGAACTGGTCTCTGAAAGACAACAGCAGAAGTCACACTAATTTGCAGTAAATATTCATTATTATGTTTTTGTTTTTGTGTGAAAATCATGTTTTAATGGTTTTGTTCTTTGTTCTTAATGGTTTTGTTCATTTTGTGCACCTATGTATAAATATATACCTAAAATAATATATACCTAGGTTTTGAATTTGAAAAAAATCATTTTATTTTTCCAATTAAGAAGGGTTCGGTGAATGCGCATATGAAACTGGTGGGGTTCAGTACCTCCAACAAGGTTAAGAACCACTGCTTTAAGCAGAGCAGGATTTACTGAAGCAGACAATCCGCTGTCCTTCAGCACCTGGCTTCCAACAGCCAAGCTGTAAAAGCCAGCGACCGTAAAGCAGAATGGAAGATTGGCCTTTGAGACAGTAGATCCTCCCTGTGAGGAAGTTTCCAAGGAGCGTCTGACTAGCCTGACCAGGTCGGCGTACCAAGCTCGGCGAGGCCAGTCTGGAGCCACAAGAATGACCGGAATCCCTCTCGGATTGATCCTGTGAAGACGTCTTGGCAGCAACTTGAGGGGAAGAAAGGCAGACAGCAGCTGATACTGAGTTCTCATGGCGATTTCCAAATTCATTGTCAGCACCGTGAGGGACTACGCACGGAGAAGCAGATAGTCCAGGTAACCCAAGACCGATTACCGCCGCTGTCACAACAACGCCAGGACGGGAGCCATCACCTTTGTGAAGACCCGAGGAGCAGAGGCGAGACCAAAGGGTAATACCACAAACTGATAGTGAGCCTCTCCTACGGCAAACTGGAGAACCCATTGGGGTCCTGCACACAAGGGTATGTGAAGGTAGGCATCTTTGACGTCTATAGAGGCCAGGAATCCCTCTGATGTAGGGAAGCCACCATCATGCGAACCGATACCATCTTGAATTTTTGATTAGCACACAACCATCTAGGGCCATTAGGTCCAACCTTGTAGAATCAGATCCTCCACTGTTCCATAAAGCACCAGCAAGCGATCCGGGTACAGCCGTACATTGAAAGGGAAAAACCTTACCGGAGAAAGTATCGAAACTCGATCTTGTAGCCGGATCGTATGACCTCCTGAACCCAGATGTCTGGGATTCGGGCCAGTCGTAGGTCCGAGAACCTGCAAAGACGTCCGCCCATCCCAGATACGGGTGAGGACGCACCTTCAGGCCGAGTAGGCCTTGCCCGAAGGTCTAGAAAAACCGGACTTTTACTGGCAAGACCAGGGTCGCTTGGTGCCACCCGAAATCCTAAAGGACTATGCCTCTGCGATAGGGCTGAACGATAGTCGATGTTCACATAGACATTGTGTGGTGAGCCTGGGCAAGTCACATCGCCGGAACATGCGATAGAAAACAGTGTGTGTGGAAGGCAGAGAAGTGTGAACTATCACACACAGCGCTGCCAAAGGGAGGGGGAGGGGGCACACGGGACATCTGCAGCCCGGAGTCCCACTCGCAGCTATCATCCTCCTGTAACAGCAGACACCTCTCTCCCCAATGGCAGCCCGCACATCTTACTGAGCATCCCCCTCCCCCTGCACATGTTCAGATGTAAACAGACAGGAGAAGGAACCCGGGAGGAGGGAGATTTCACTGCCAGAGCCGCGCTGATGATCTGAGGTCTGTGTATTGTTATACAGGTCCTTCTCAAAAAATTAGCATATTGTGATAAAGTTCATTATTTTCTGTAATGCACTGATAAACATTAGACTTTCATATATTTTAGATTCATTACACACAACTGAAGTAGTGCAAGCCTTTTATTGTTTTAATATTGATGATTTTTGGCATACAGCTCATGAAAAACCAAAAATTCCTATCTCAAAAAATTTGAATATCATGAAAAGGTTCTCTAAACGAGCTATTAACCTAATCATCTGAATCAACTAATTAACTCTAAACACCTGCAAAAGATTCTTGAGGCTTTTAAAAACTCCCAGCCTGGTTCATTACTCAAAACCGCAATCATGGGTAAGACTGCCGACCTGACTGCTGTCCAGAAGGCCATCATTGACACCCTCAAGCAAGAGGGTAAGACACAGAAAGAAATTTCTGAACGAATAGGCTGTTCTCAGAGTGCTGTGTCAAGGCACCTCAGTGGGAAGTCTGTGGGAAGGAAATAGTGTGGCAGAAAACGCTGCAGGTGACCGAACTCGGAGGAAGATTGTGGAGAAAGACCGATTCCAGACCTTGAGGGGACCTGCGGAAGCAGTGGACTGAGTCTGGAGTAAAAACATCTAGAGCCACCGTGTACAGGCGTGTGCAGGAAATGGGCTACAGGTGCCGCATTCCCCAGGTCAAGCCACTTTTGAACCAGAAACAGCTGCAGAAGCGCCTGACCTGGGCTACAGAGAAGCAGCACTGGACTGTTGCTCAGTGGTCCAAAGTACTTTTTTCGGATGAAAGCAAATTGTGCATGTCATTCGGAAATCAAGGTGCCAGTCTGGAGGAAGACTGGGGAGAGGGAAATGCCAAAATGCCTGAAGTCCAGTGTCAAGTACCCACAGTCAGTGATGGTCTGGGGTGCCATGTCAGCTGCTGGTGTTGGTCCACTGTGTTTTATCAAGGGCAGGGTCAATGCAGCTAGCTATCAGGAGATTTTGGAGCAATTCATGCTTCCATCTGCTGAAAAGCTTTATGGAGATTTCATTTTTCAGCACGACCTGGCACCTGCTCACAGTGCCAAAACCACTGGTAAATGGTTTACTGACCATGGTATTACTGTGCTCAATTGGCCTGCCAACTCTCCTGTCCTGAACCCCATAGAGAATCTGTGGGATGTTGTGAAGAGAAAGTTGAGAGACGCAAGACCCAACACTCTGGATGAGCTCCAGGCCGCTATCGAAGCATCCTGGGCCTCCATAACACCTCAGCAGTGCCACAGGCTGATTGCCTCCATGCCACGCCGCATTGAAGCAGTCATTTCTGCAAAAGGATTCCCGACCAAGTATTGAGTGCATAACTGAACATAATTATTTGAAGGTTGACTTTTTTTGTATTAAAAACACTTTTATTGGTTGGATAAAAAATGCTAATTTTTTGAGATAGGAATTTTGTTTTTTCATGAGCTGTATGCCAAAAATCATCAATATTAAAACAATAAAAGGCTTGCACTACTTCAGTTGTGTGTAATGAATCTAAAATATATGAAAGTCTAATGTTTATCAGTACATTACAGAAAATAATGAACTTTATCACAATATGCTAATTTTTTGAGAAGGACCTGTAGATACAGTGGAGGGCAAGAAGCACACATGGAGTGATTTTGGGGGGGGGGGGGGGGGCGCAAGAGGACATGTATTGGGAGGTGCTTTGGGAGGAGAGATTACTTCTGCTGGTGGAGGGGGGGGTCCTCTCCCCTTCCAAAGCACCCCCCAATACATATTCTTTTACTCCCCTCTCCCCCAAATCAAAAGATGCCGCGTCCCCCTCTGCCCCCCCACGGATGTCAGGCTGTGTTCTTCTACTCACTGTGAGTCCCGACTTCTCTGCCTTCCACCACACTGTCTTCTTAACCACTTGCCGACTGAGTACGGTAGTACTACTGCGGCAAAGTGGTTCGTTATCGTCTGACGACGTAGTATTAACGTCGTCAGACACTCCCCCTTCTGGGCGGCGCTTGCGCGCCGCCGGAGGCTCGCTCCCGCTGTTTTCATTCACAGCGGGAGTCGGGCCAGGGGAGGAGCAGCAGCGATCGCCGCTGCTCTGCCCCGATCGCCAGGGATCTAGTGTGGAGATCCGCCCGCCTGTGTAAACACAAGCGGGCGGATCTCCATAGTGACAGGGAGTGACAGATCGGACTGTTCAGCATAGCTGGACATCCGATCTGTCCATGACTCACTCAGTCACCTCCCCCCCTACACGTCAGTAAGCACCAGGCATACATTAACCCCTCCCTCTCCAATAAAATGAACCCCTTCCCTGCCAGTGTCATTTTTACAGTAACAGTGCATATATATAGCACTGATTACTGCAGTAATGTCACTGGTACCCCCAAAAGTGTCAAAAATGTCAGTCAAAGGTCCGATCTGTCCGCCGCAATGTCGCAGTCCCAAAAAAAAAAAAAAAAAAAAAAAAATCGCAGATCGCCACCATTACGCGTTAAAAAAAAAAACACCAAAAAAATGACAGAAATCTTTCCCTTTGTTAGTAAACGCAATAACTTTTGCGCAAACCAATCAAAATACGCTTATTGCGATTTTTTTTTACCAAACATAGGTAGCAGAAAACAAATTGGCCAAAAATTTTTTAAAAAATTGGTTTTTACATCTTTTTTGGGGGGAATTTCATATAAAAAAAATGTTAAAAATATTGTTATTTTTTCAAAATTGTCGCTCTTTTTTTGTTTATAGCGCAAAAAGTAAAAATCGCACAGGTGATCAAATACCACCAAAAGAAAGCTCTGTTTGTGGGAAAAAAAGGACGTAAATTTCGTTTGGGTACGGCGTCGCACGACCGCGCAATTGTCAGTTGAAGTTGCACAGCGCCGAATCGCTAAAAGTGGCCTGGACGGAAGACAGCAAAATCCTCCGGTGGTAAAGTGGTTAACCTGCTGTGATACTTCCCACCCAGTTCCCTACACGACAAAGAGGATCCGCCGCAAAAAAATATCGCAATATATATAGTTGGGGAAAAAATAAATATCGCAATGTGATTTTTTTTTCCCCAATATCGTGCAGCCCTACTCTGCGACGAGAGTCCTTACCTTTGTTAGCCTTTGAAAATACTCTTTGCCCCCCCCCCCCCATGATACCCTTATATCTTATATGATGTCATCCAGGGCAGTGCCAAACAGGCAATCCCCTTGAAAAGGGAGATCCGTTAAGGCCTTCTTAGAAAATTTGATCCGCAAACCAACACTTCAGCAAAATATATGCTGGATAAGCACTGACAAAACAGACAGGTGTTAGATAAATTGGGTATACCTGCGCTATAGAGTGTGTGTATAACACAAATACATGCACGTGGGTAAAAAGGTGTTAAGGGCGGTGGTTCTGCTGCCTCCAACTTACCACTAGGGTAAGAGATAGAGGGGGTTAAAAATGTTGGTATATGGCGCTACCACCTTGCACAAACCAACATTGTGCAAGAACTATAAATTGTAAAATATAGGATATGAACCTGTGTAAAAGTATAAAAAGTGCACTGTGCTCAAAAGGTTAGCCCGTGGGCCAACGTGTGCTGAAATAAAACAAAGTGCAATGTGCTGCAGAATATAGTCTGCTTGCTGGACCAAATGAATAAAGTGCACTTGTGCCAATATTGATGTGGTACAAATCAATTAATGTGCCAGTTTTCTGGATACAAAATTGTGAAAGACCCAGCTGGTGTTGCTTAATAAGGTGCCAAAGTGCTAAGATAGTGCAAAAAGGATAAGTAAATAGGTGAATATTGCTGCAAATATATTTATTTATTGTTATGTCCCCATATTGGTGGTGAAAACAGTATAATTATAGCCGTTGGAGTGATAAGATTCCAATCTGTGCGTGAGTGGCACCTACTGGGCGCGTGCTGGGAGTGCAAGTGCTAATACCCGGTGGTAAAGCACTTACCAGGCTTACTCCCTTTTACCAAGTAGGGCTCCGTTGGTAGTTTTCCCAATGTTTCATTCTGCCTCTAGTGATATGCTGCACGTTTTGAGCTGCTGTGTGAGGCTCGGCTATTGACAATTTCTCAGTGGTAATCCTCTAAAGAGTCAATATACAAAAGACAAAAGGACTTTCATGGCGTAGTAAAACTGTATATCGGGAAAAAGTGGTATAAACTCACTGTTGGGAAGTTCACGATCAGCTCCTCGGATGTTCTTAGGTGTTCGGCCGCCCAGCGCTTCCGCGTTCCACGGACCGAAACCAACTAACCGGAAGAGACGACTGACGTTGTGTTGCTTCTCTACGCGTTTCGTCACTGACATCTGGGGCCAATAGCGGCATCCACAGCAATCTGTATACAATACTCTGCTTGTTTACCCATTCAGTTTGTCTATGGAGGAAACTCGGGCCACCCTTATTTAAGAAATACCTGCAACAACTCGGCATTCCTTAGAAGTCCTTTTACACTATCCCAGTGATTACAGGCTGTTTTTATCCGTTGTTCTGGTGAGTGGGGAACCTGCAGAGGTCACTGTTAACTGGAGCACTTTATCTTCTGTTTTGCACTGGAGCACCTTGGATTTTATTGATCACTTTTAATGAAAGGACTTCTTTTTCACGACAATTGTCATTTATGTATTTATATAATTTTTTTCACATTATGCACAATATTTATTCTAATGCCCAAATTTTTTTATCATTAATTTCGGTTTTATGCTAGCGCTGTTTTAATATTGATTTCACATTTACTGTCTAAGTTTTTACTTAGTGTAACAGCAGCTGCATCATATTCCATTTATTTATTCACGTTTTGACACATTTTGGAAGGAAGCGCAGGTTTAAATTATTCTTTATAGATAATCTTCAAATAGTGTATGTGGTTTTTGCTCAGAAGTTATATTTATTTTAATGTGAAAAAATGATAATGAATCTGTGTTCAGTATTAGTGATTGATCTGGCTGAAAATATATATATATACACATTATATATATATATATATATTATATATATATATATATATATATATATATATATATATATATATACATACATACACACACGTATATATATATATATATATATATATATATATATATATATATATATATATATATATATATATATATATATATATATATATATATATATATATATATATATATATATATATATATATCTGTGGTGTTTCTTTAGAAAGTGTATATAAAAATAAATCCTGTTGAAGAAAGTGCTAGGTGCTTCAGTTCCTAATCCAAACTACAGTATATAAATCCAGTAAAAATTATATCCTCAAAATAAATGTGCGATTTCTATTGTGTCACATACACAATTGTGCTTGTAAAAGTGCTAAGTGCTTCCTAAAATCACCTTGTTCATAAAACTATCAATAAGAAGTGTATTCAATCAACATAAATGTGCACTAATATAAAAACATTCCATCAAAATAAATAAGCGATTTCTATTGTGACACAGATAATAGTGCTCATAAAAAGTGCTGGGTGTTTCCTAAAATCACCTTTTTAAAAAATATAATCTATAGAAAAAGTGTCTTCAATCAGCAAAAATAGGTATTCGTATAATCTTTAAAATTCTGTATCAAAGAGTCCAAAACTACTTAAAAGTTATATTCCAATCCTTTTTCTTATTGTAGACGCTCTTAACGTGGATATAGTGACTTTGTTTCCTCCACCTTGTGCCACTTCTAGGTGTACTAAACTCTCACCTTTATATCAGAGATAATGCGCCTGTAGTATATCTCCAGGGTCTCTGGGGTACTGGCTGTTATTCCTCTCCTTTATCGATGTTCGCTTTAACTCCGGGTCTCCAGCGCAGGTTCCCAGTGTATCAGGGTCTCCTGGAGTTTTATCCGATAATTACCTTTAGGTACAGTCTCCTCACACTATCCTCCCTTTTTATCTCAGAAAAAACAGGGCTATCATGGTGCAGTATTGTGTTTTATTCCCACACATTCAGAATTACACTTACAGTTGGTTAACTTGTGTTCAGCATATACAGAGACAGGAACGCTGTGGAGATTGAGTTCCGTCCGATACGTCACTTCCGGGTATATGGCTCCTCCTTCGCGTTACGTCACGAGGAGACCGTACCTAAAGGTAATTATCGGATAAGACTCCAGGAGACCCTGACACACTGGGAACCTGCGCTGGAGACCCAGAGTTAAAGCGGACATCGATAAAGGAGAGGAATAACAGCCAGTACCCCAGAGACCCTGGAGATATACTACAGACGCATTATCTCTGATATAAAGGTGAGAGTTTAGTACACCTAGAAGTGGCACAAGGTGGAGGAAACAAAGTCACTATATCCACGTTAAGAGCGTCTACAATAAGAAAAAGGATTGGAATATAACTTTTAAGTAGTTTTGGACTCTTTGATACAGAATTTTAAAGATTATATGAATACCTATTTTTGCTGATTGGACACATTCTATAGATTATATTTTTTAAAAAACGTGATTTTAGGAAACACCCAGCACTTTTTATGAGCACTATTATCTATGTCACAATAGAAATCGCTTATTTATTTTGATGGAATGTTTTTATATATTAGTGCACATTTATGTGGATTGAATACACTTCTTATTGATTGTTTTATGAACAAGGTGATTTTAGGAAGCACTTAGCACTTTTACAAGCACAATTGTGTATGTGACAATAGAAATCGCACATTTATTTTGAGGATATAATTTTTACTGGATTTATATACTGTAGTTTGGATTAGGAACTGAAGCACCTAGCACTTTCTTCAACAGGATTTATTTTTATATACACTTTCTAAAGAAACACCACAGACATATATATATTTTTTCAGCCAGATCAATCACTAATACTGAACACAGATTCATTATCATTTTTTCACATTTTTATACATCTATTCTTAGACCTTAAAGCGCACCACTATCCCCACTATAGTATTTGTCAAACTGTTCAGTATCAGTAGTGCAGCATTAAGGATATTCAAATACTCCTGACAGCGCAGGAATCACACACACCTGCTATAGTTTGCTATATTTATTTTAAAATTGAATATTAAAAGCAAGTGGGATTTTCAAACAGCACTCGTCCATTCAACGAATATACAAATCATTTTTGTACAAATATAGATGCAAATATTTTTGTCCAAAAATGCAATACATGTATGGGCAGCATTTAGTAGCAGCAGCCTGTGCAGCAGCGTGCTTTTTTTTTTATCACCTGTCATGATGGGGTTTAAAAAAAAAAAAAAAAAATAGCCCTTTATAGTAAAAAAACAGCAGATATCGCTACTGTAATACAATTATAATTTCTACTGTGAAACAGTGAAAGTAATACCTTGTATTATGGTTATGTATATAAAAAAATATGCCCAGAAGTCGGGTATGCAGGAAATTTTAACTGGGAGTCAGACATGAAGCTATATGAAGGGTGGAGGGGGAAAATAACATTTTCATATTAAAGTAGTACTGAAAGCGGAGACTTTTTTTCATGGATGCAATAATTTTAAATATAATGCACAATACTAGTAAAATTTTAATTTAAATGTAATTGTAATGCCTTATATCACCTCTAGTCTATCGGCCTCCACCTTCTGTGTTCAGATGCTCATCTTCCCTGCACAGAGCCATTAACGGCTTGCCGACCGGCGCAAGTACATATACTGCGGCGGTCAGCCCCGTGCAGGCAAAGTGGCGTATGGGTACGTCACTTGCCTGCGAGCCAATAGGGGGCGAGCGCGCGCTCTCTCACTGATCCCCGCGTGTGACCGGCGGACCCGGTGTCCGCCGGTCAATCGCGATCGTCCGTTACAGATGGAGAAAGGCAGGCGGCTAATGTAAACAAAGCCGCCTGTCATTCTCCTTTGTGTAAGTGCAGAGATCATATGGTTTTTGCTATGCAGGATCGTATATCTCTGTAGTTACACAAACAGCCACATCCCATAACAGTTAGAAGCACGCCCCTAGGGACACACTTAACCCCTTCCCTGTCAGTGTCATTTTTACAGTAACAGTGCATATGTATAGCACTGATTACTGTAGTAATGTCACTGGTACCCCCAAAAAAGTGTAAAAAATGTCCGTCAAGGGTCTGATCTGTCCGCCGCAATGTCAAAGTCCCACAAAAAAAAAAAAAAAAAAAACGCACAGGTAATCAAATGCCACCAAAAGAAATCTGTTTGTGGGAAAAAAGGACATCAATTTAATTTGGGTACAGCGTCGCACGACCGCGCAATTGTCCGTTAAAGTCACGCAGTGCCAAATCGCAAAAAAAACCCTGGTCAGGAAGGGGGTAAAATCTTCGTGTCTTAAGTGGTTAAAGTTTTTGTAAACGTTGGATTTTTTCTTTTTAACAGCATAACAATGATTTTGCACAGACCAGCACTGATTCTCCTCTTCTGCCCCCCCCCCCCCATGGCACTTCTGGCCCCTCCTGCCTTCAAAGTGCATCAGCAAAGGAATCAGCAAAGTATAGTACTGTATAGTGTACCTTGTATAGCAAGGTTAAAAAAAACCTCTGCCTTTAGAAATCACTTGGTTCCTGCTCTTGCCCAGGATTACATTTCCCATGAGGCATTGCTCCTCACACATTCACAGGTTCTCGGCCATCTACATACATGTATGGACGGTGTACTGAGCTGTAAGTGCGTTGCACTGTATTTTCTGATATGTAAACAAATACTGCATTCTGTATGCAGGACAACTAATCGGCTGACCGATTAATCGATTATGAAAATAGTTGACAACTATTTTCATAAGCGATTAGTTGTCGATTAATCGATTAGTTGTTTCAGCCCTAATCCCTGTACTCAGGAGAAGCAGCAGAATGTATTTTGGGGTGTCATTTCACATATACCCATGGCATGCGTGAACAATAGAATTTTTGTATGAACTTACCGTAAAATTATTTTCTCTGAGTCCTCCGACAGTCGCCGCCCGATGGTATTAGCCTTCACTAATGGGTAATCGCGCACTCTGCAGAAGCAGGCTAGGCAGATAATTCAGTTAATACAAAAAAATTTTTGTACCTCAGCACGCCACAAGGGGGCCATCCTACAGCCATTACCAGCAACCCAAATCTGATATTACTTCAGTTTCGTAGCAAGCAGTACCAGAAGGCAACAACCCCCAGATCCAAAAACCAGAAGGGTGGGGGCAGCAACTGTCAGAGGACTCCCGAGAAAAGAATTTTACGGTAAGTTCTTACAAAAATTCTATTTTCTCTTACGTCCTCTGACAGTCGCCACCCACTCAGTCTTCACTTATGGGATGTCCAAAAGCAGTGTAGACATGAGGGGGTGGGAAACGCAACCTGTCGCAAAGGCAACGCAGCACCCAAGGTCAGATAAAAGAACCATATCTGAACCAGAAAGGTAACCCACTGGGTAACAGGAAAGCTCAACAGGAGCAAACAAACCCAGGAAGGCAAAATAACCAAGGGGGAAAAAAAAACCCCAACAGGACGGGAAAGGCTAAAAACGCCATGTCTCCCCCAAAGTACTGCCGCACTCAGAAACTTGCAGCCAAAGGAGGCATCTGCCAATGCCTAAACATCAAGTTTGTAAATTTTTGCAATATTTTCTAAAGGTGTGCACGGATGACCAGGGTCGCCGCTTTGCACACCCGGGACACCCACGCCAGATGGCGAAAGGCTCAAGATGCACCCACCGCTCGGATGAGTGCGCCGTGACAGGGAAGGACGGAACCTGTCCCCTAAGCCTGTACAACCATCCGTCTGAAGCAAACAGAAATGGTTGCCACAGATGCAGCCATACCCTTCCGAGGTCCCTCAGGAAGGACAAAAAAAAAAAAATACGACTTTCTGAAGGATTCGGTAGACAGGTAAACCCAGATCGCCCTGACAAACATTCAAAGAATGCAAGGCAAACTCATTAGGATGCTTAGGATTCGCACACAGCGAAGGTAAGACAATGTCCTCAGTGAGATGTTATTCAGACAACACCTTCGCAAAGAAGGATTGACGAGGTCGCAAGACCACCTTATCCCTATGAACCACCAGATAAGGGGAGCGGCAAGATAGGGCCGCCAACTCCGACACTCTGCGAACAGATGTGATCGCCAACAGAAAGGTGACTTTTCGTGATAGCGCCGGCAGAGGAATCTCCTGGATGTTCTCAAAGGGAGGACGTTGCAAAACGGACAGAACTAATTTCAAGTCCCAATAATAATAAACCTTTAATAAAAGGTGCAGATCAAGGAATTTGACGCCAAGGGGCGCTGGAAAAGAATGGCTAGTGCAGATAGCTAATAGTGGTCAGTGCAAGACGTTGGTCCACACCGGATTGCAGGAAGGCCAACACCCTCACCACCGAAAAGGAGCGAGGATGGAAATCCTGCGATTCGCACCAGACGAAGTAAGCCTTCCAGGTACGATAATAAATCCTACCGGACGAGGCCTTCCTAGCTGTAAGCAAGGTAGGAATGACCGCCGATGAGAGACCTCTGTCAAGATGAGAACATATGGAGGACTCTTAAAGACTTTTATGTTATGTATTCATGTATCCATATTCAGTATAGCAGTCTAGAGTCCACTCTTAATCCCTGAATATATTTAAACATCACAGTTTTAGAAATTCAGTCTTTAGTCTGTTATGTTGTCTTTATTATGAATATGTGTCAACTATAACATGAGATGTTCTGCCAAGAGAACTTCCCTAACTTTCCGGAATAACAGATAAACAAATATATATTGGCTTAGATAATTATAGTTCCAGTAACCGGCCATTAATTGCATATTATGCATCATTTTTAATTGTCATACTCCCATCCTGCTCCTAGAGCAAGATGACCAAGAACTTTGCTAAATAATCAACAAAGGCTGTATTATGAAATATTGTGTAATCTTGTATGACTATGTTTTTGGACCTATGCCCGCCATAGGTTTTACTGTGATAACTCTCTATAAAAGGATGCATCAAAAATGTATAAGGCATCACATGCTCTCTGTATGAGATGTGGTCCTTGCGCAAGTAATCTCAGTAAAGCTTACCTGAACAGATGCAAACCTGATTGGCTTAGATTATTTCATGGCTCAAACTTAACATTTGAACTTAACATGAACTTAACACCTCGATCTCCCAAGACCTGGCTTTCAACAGCCACGCCGTCAAAGCCAGCGACTGTAAAGCAGGATGGAAGATCGGCCCCTGAGACAACAGATAGTCTCTTAAGGGGAGCCGCCAGGGAGGCTCGATGACCATTTGCATGATGTCCGCGTACCAAGACCGGCGCGTCCAGTCCGGGGCCACCAGGATCACAAACCTTGGTTCCGAGACCAACCTGCGAAGGAACCGTGACAACAACCGGATCGGGGGGGGGGGGGCATAAATCAGGCGATGCTGATTCCATGGCACCACCAGCGCGTCCGAGGCGGCTGCCAGAGGATCGAGTGTTCTTGCCATGGACCTTCCCACCTTGTTGTTTAGAGGATCCGGGGATCCCCATCGCACACAGCATCTGAAACCTCTCCGGATGTAGGGACCATAACCCCTGGTCAAGGGTCTGGCGACTCAGATAGTCGGCCTGCCAGTTTTCCACACCCGGAATGTGAACTGCCGAAAGCATCTCGGCCCAAGACAGAATCTCAGCCACTTCCATACCCGCCCGGGCACTCATGGTGCCCCCTTGGTGATCAATGTACGCCACCGCAGTGGTGTTGTCCGTATGCTCCTGCACAGGGTGGCCCGGAAGACGATCCGACCAACGGAGCAAACAAAAGTTTGATCGCTCGCATTTCCAAGACATGTAATGGTAGGGAGGACACCTCCTCTGACCAAGTGCCCTGGGCAGACAAATTGCCCAGAACGCCACCCCAGCCCGACAGGCTGGCATCCGTGGTGAACATCACCGTCCATAACAACGGCCGGAAGGATTTCCCTTCCGTCAGAGACGGAGACTGGAGCCACCACAGAAGATCCGCTCTGACCTGGCGACACAAAGATATCCTCCTTTCCAAGGACTGAGGATGCCTGTCCCCCCTGGCCAGGATCTCCGCTTGCAGAGATCGTGTGTGGAACAGTACAAACGGTATTGCCTCGAAGGCTGACACCATCAATCCCAGGGACCGCATGCAGGTCCTGAGTGATGAGGATACATTGTCCCTGAGGGACCTGACCTCGTTAAGCAGAGACCGGAGTTCAGAACCATCCCCAGGTAAGGGAGACGAACAGAAGGGGACAAAGTCGACTTCTGAAAACTGATGGTCCACCCCGAACTCCTGGAGTGCCTGAAACGTGGTTGACCAAGCGCGCAACAGAGTTGGACTGGAACTTGACCTTAACAGGAGATCGTCCAGATATCCAAAGATTACGATCCCCTGCGCCCACAACCGGGCCAGAACAGGAGCCAACACTGTGGGGTAAACACCCTTGGAGCCGAAGCGAGGACGAAAGAAACGCCACAAACTGAAAGTGCTCCTCTGCAATTGCGAATCGGAGGTACCTCTGATGACCCTCGAATACAAGGATATGGAGATTCGCATCCTTGAGGTCGATGGAAGCCAGGAAATCTCCTGGGCTCAGGGAGGCCACCACCGATCGAAGGGATTCCATACGGAATTTTTGAACCCGTACGAAGCGGTTTAGAAACTTTAAGTCCAGACTCGGACGCACCTTGCCCCCCGTCCGGGGCACCGCGAACAGATTCGAGTAAGACCCCCGAAATCTGTCCCAATGTGGCACCGGGACAATCAACCCATGGGCGAGGAGATCCTGAACCGGCCGTTGAAGATCGTGAAAGCGATCTGGGGGTCAAATGAAGATTTGAGGATAAGAATCTGTCTGCTGGGCGCGATCGGAATCTGATCTTGTACCCCGACCGAATGAGTTCCTGAACCCACCTCAGCCAAGGTTCAGGAAGACAGCGCAGACGTCCCCCCCTCCCCTGAAACGGGTGAGGGCGCCCCTTCATGTCGAGGCGGAATAAGCCACCATGTCAGTGTGGGCAGCTTTGACTTGCCCGCCCAAGGCTTCTTCTGGCCACCAGAGGCCTTGAAAAATGTGCCCTTGTCTTGTGCCTTAAAGGCACGAAAGGACCCCTGGTTAGGTTTAAAGGAAGGGCCCAGCTTACCGCGGAAAAACTTACCCTTGGACACATGGGGCAGCAGAGTGCTTTTACCCCTAGTGACCCCCCTTAACCAACTCGTCCAGGAAGTCCCCAAAAAGGCGATTCCCTGCATAAGGGATGTCAGACTCAGTCTTCCTGAAAGTCTGGTCAGCCGACCAGCTCTACCGCCGCACCATGTAACGGAGCATCACTGCGACAGCAGATAAGCGGGAGACTAAAGGGGCCGCATCACACAGGTATAAAACAGCCTGAACAATTTGGTCCACCATCTCCAAAGTAGCAGGAGAGGCGGAATAGCCACAAGGGTGCGTCTGAGCACCTTAGTCCACTCCACCACAGCCTGAGAGACCATTACTGAGGTGAACACGTGCTTCATCAAGGAACCTGCCGCCATATAGCAGTGGCAGGTAAGAGATTCCACCCGCCTATCCGCCAGGTCTCTAAGCACCGGAGAATCCTCCGTGGGCATCAGAGTGGCCTTGTTTAATCTGGATACCGTGTGGTCCCCCTTAGGGCCACAGTCAAGCGTGAATCCACCGGAGACGCAAAGGGACAACGGCACTGAAACTGCTTAGGTACCACAAGGTTGCGCTTTTAATAGCGTCATTGCACGGTTACCGTTTCGTGCAACCTCAGCGAGACAGGGAAATACCTGAGCCCCTTCTGGGTTCTGCGGGTCCCAAAAGAAGACCGCTTACCCGGTGGGTGGGACTCATCCTTTAAACTTAGTGTATCTTTAACAGAACTATGAGCGCAGACATCGCAGCGCTTTCACAGGCTGACCGGGGGGGGGATCCTCCCCCCGAACTGAGAGGACAGACCCCTCAGGGGGTCACTGTCCATGGCAACCATATCTAGCTGAAGAAAACCCGGGCCTTTTCCTAGAAGCCCGCTCAGACATCAATAGAAAACACCTTAGACGAGAAATTTACCTTTTAGTGACAACTAAGGAATTGTATTTTTCCCAAAACTTGAGGCAAAATATAAAATATTTCATGGACTCACCATGCCTCTCAGCAAACAGCTTGGGGTGTCTACTTTCCAAAATGGGGTCATTTGGGGGGGGGGGGGGGGGGGGGTTTGTGGTATCTTGACATTTCAGGGCCTCCTAAACCGTTATAGGTAGTAAGAAAATGCAATGAAAAATGTACGCCCTTTGAAATTCTGATGGTCGGAATTGGTTTTTGGGCTCCCGTACACAGCTCCCAAACACATATGTGGTATCCCTGTACTCAGGAGAAGCAGCAGAATATATTTTGGGGTGTAATTACACATACCCATGGCATGTGTGAGCAATATATCATTTCAATAACAACTTTGTGTAAAAAAAAAAAAAATATTTTTTAGTCATTTTTCAAACACCTGTGACAAAAAAAATGAAATATTCAAGGAGCTCAACATGCCTCTTAGGACATTCCTTAGGATGTCTACTTTCCAAAATGTGGTAATTTGGCGGGGGGGGGGGGGGGTTGAACTGCCTTGCCATTTTAGCACTTCATGAAATGAGATAGGCAGTCAGAAATTAAAGCTGCGTAAATTTCATTATTTACACCATAGTTTGTAGGAGCTATAACTTTTGCGCGAACCAATAAAAATACACTATTTGAGATTTTTTTTCTCAAACACATGTAGCTAAATACATTTTGGCCAAAATATATATGGACATAAATTGAGTATATTGGATATTTTTTTAAAGACAAAGTTGAAAATGTCATTTTTTTCTAAAAATTTTCCCTCTTTTTTTATTAATATTGCAAAAAATAAAAAGCCCAGAAGTGATCAAATACCACCAAAAGAAAGCTCTGTTTGTGGGAAAAAAAGGACGAAAATTTTGTTTGGGTACAGCATTGCATGACCGCGAAATTGTCAGTTAAAGTCACAAAGTGCCAAGTTGAAAAAAGACCTCTGGTATTTGAGCAGCCAAATCCTCCGGGGCTTAAGTGGATTATATAAATAAACAAAAAATGCCCTTTTTACATTAAAAAAAACATGCTATGACCGAAATTCCAGCAGGGAACTAGGTCCTTACTCCTGACAAAAATGAAAGCCTATAGCAGAGTGAGTGGGTTTATACCCCCAGGGACTACCCCATAGGTATGGTAAAGATTTTTCCTGCCTAGTGTCCTAATCCTGTAGGGGACAGCATAACCCAAAGGTTAAGAATATGGAGCGGTGTCAATGAACGATAGCGAAAGGTACTTTTAAATTTACTAAAAATAATTACATTTCCCTGTTCTGTGTACTGTGCGAGACCAGATCTAGTGAATGCAGGGTCCTGGGTTTACTAAAACTTTAATGTCTATGGATGTGAAAAACTCATCTTGTTGTAGCAATGAAGACAGAACGGGCTAATTCCATTTAACATTTGGGCACACAGAAAATTGGTAAAAAAAACCTTCAAGTCTAGAATGGGGTGAATCTCCTCCCTGGGCTTCAAAACCGAAAACAAGTCTGAAGATTAACCCTGAAAATGTTCCCTGCAATAAACTAGTAAAACCACTTCTGAAGAACCAAGTTGTTACAAGTACTCGGAGAGACTAGCAAAAGGCAGGCAGGTTGGACAGCATAAAGGCAGCAAACCTGGAGCCTGTACCCCTGGGACAACACCTCCAACCCATTTGATCTAAAATGCCCTGGATCCAACTGGCAAAAAGGCCTGCAGACACCCCCTCACAATGGACACAAGTTCGTTGACACCCACTGGTCAAGACAGACTTGTTCAGACCCTTCGTGTGTGAAAGGGGCCTTACTGGATAAGAGTGTTTCTCCCCGATCCCCCCACCCCCCTTTCATATCTAATGACATAGGTGTCAGATGAGAATTTTGGTGCAAGCAGCCCACCAAACCAGTCTACACAGCAGCACAAAGCTGCTGGGAAGAGTTCCAGTTTTTGAAGTATTGAGGGATCTGTCAGGATAAATCTAGGGCTATGCTGCATGCGCTTAGCCCACACTCCCAGAGTTTGCCAAACAACCATAGTCAAGTAGTAAACACACACAACTTACTTTACACCTGCCTGTTGGAGATGTAGATTTGATGGCACTTAACACAGTAGTTGTTAGGACATCAGGAGAACTGTATGGAGAACTGTTGGAGGACGCAGGAGTATCTTCATCTTCTGAATTCTCTCTAACTGGGCAAGTCAAAAATGTAACACCGTCAACTAGATTTGTAGCATGTAGCTCTACAGAATTCGGAGAAGCTTTACTCATGTCTGCAGTAAACAGGTTAGCACTAATCACCTGCTTATAACAATCCTCTTCAGAATCTTTCTCAGTTTGTGTGCAAGATGGGGATCTCAATGGATCACAACTTGGGAGAATGTCAGTCAAATTGAACTGCACTTTTTCTTCTGACGGAAGCTTTTCAACAAGTTCACTATTTGGGTCGTCGGTCAAATCAATTGTGATCGGAATCATATTGGAAGACTTTGAAATCTTTCGGATGTAGTTATCAAGCGGTCCCCGACCATTTATCATTTTAGGAATTGGCTGCACCTCTCCAGTATCCATATCACAACCATTTTCCATATCATCTAGTAGGTATTCTGTATTAACTTTCTGAAGCATATTCGGCATCATTCTTTGCAAGATAGTCCCCTTCTCTCTAGTGGCAGGGTTAAGGCGTTTGAAAGGTAAACGAGCTGAAATGACAGAACACAATGGTATCAGAAAATTGAGCAAGGACTACATTTAAAAATACATGGTAACCTACAAAGTGCCCATGAAATGCTTTCAGCTTCACCATCTAAAAGGGTACATGTGAAACACTGGATTTTTGTACTTACTATAAAATCCATTTCTCTGATGTTCTTTGACAGACACAGGTCCCGATTCTTAAGGAGGTTCAACTGCCTCCTACAGGAGTAGGACATTTGGCAGGAAAAAGCTTGACTACGCCTATAGGCAGTCCCAGGGGGTAAACACCCTCAACTTTAAGCTCTCCGTTTTGTTACAACCAGTGTCAGAAAAACTACAACTCCACACAAAAGGGTGCTGTGTCAGTCAATGAATATCAGAGAAATAGATTTTACGTTAAGTCAAAAATCCCATTTACTCTTTCGTTTATTGATAGACTCAGCTCACGACTCTTAACCATTGGGACATCCCAAAGCAGTGTTTAACTGGGAAGGGTGGGAAAACTACAGAAAAAATTGCCATGGCCAACCATAGCCAACCAGGTAACAGAGCTCAACTATAAAGAACTGGAGCTCACCTGAAAAACAATACACCCTCAAAGAGGACCAGGTCCTCTAAAGAGCAGCCAGCAAAAAGCATCCGCAGATGCCAACACAACCACTTTACAAAAACTTCACAAAAGTATGCACAGACGACCAGGTGGCCTCATTTCAAACCTGTGTTACTGACACTTGAAGATGGAAAACCCAGAAGACAATGAAACACTGAGTACCCTAGTAGAGTGCACCTAAACAGGGAAAGAAGGAACCTGACCCATGACTTAATAGGCCTGAACCACTGACTGATCCATCAGGAAATGGTCGCAGAAGAAGCCGACAACCCTTTGTGAGGTCCATCTGTGAGCACAAAGTCTGGCTTCCTAAAAAGACTCCATTGCTGCCAGGTACACTCCAATTGCCCGGAAGACACATCCAAAACATGCAAGAAATTCCTTCAGACGTTTAGGCCTGGGAAACAAGGAAGGAAACACAATGTCTTCATTCAAATAACAGTCAGAGACCACCTTAGGAAGGAATGATGAACAGAGGCAAACACCACCTTATCCTTGTGAATCACCATAAGGTGAACGACAGGATAACGCCATCAATTCCGACACTCTGCATGCAGAGGTGAAAGCCACCAAAGGCAGCCACCTTCTGGCGCAGTGTAAGCAGGAAACCTACCGAATATTTTCAAAGAGAAACTTCAATAGAGCTGAAATCATCACATTAAGATTCCAGGGCGGCAACGGAGAATGCACTGAAGGTTCCAAATGTCAGACACCCAGAAGAAAAGTACGCACCAGGGAGGGTGTGGCCAAAGGTCATTGGTGAAAGACCAAAACCTAATACCTAGCCCTTGACGGTACTCGAGGCAAATTTCTTTTCAACCTTCCTTCAACGGGGGGGTTGAAAAGAAATTTGCCTCGAGTACCGTCAAGATACAATCCACCGAGAAAGGAGCAACGAACCCCAAGAGACACACACCACACAAACGTCTTCCACGTACGATGATAGCTCTTCTTAGAGGCAGATTTCTTCGCTTTTAAACAGCGTAGGAATTCAACTTAAACAAAACCTCCATCCTTCAAAACCTGGCGTTCAACAGCCAAGCTATTAAAGCCAGTGACTGTAAAGCAGGATAGAAGATTGGTTTTTGGGACAGCAGATCCTCCCTAAAAAGAAGCCACAAAGGTGCATCAGCCGCCAGCTGTACCAGATCAACATTCCAAGACAGGCAAGGCCAGTCTGGAGCCACTAGAATGACTGGAAACCCTTCTGCCCGAATCCTGCACAGGAGTTGTGTCAGAAGCTTGAGAGGGCTGGAACAAAATCAGTCAGCCCACCTTAGAACGCAGGCTATTTAGCAAGCCACCAGGACACTTCTTGTGCCGTCTTGGTGACTGACAGGCCAAGGCCGTGGCCTTGACCAAATTAATTCATAATGGACACCCCTAAAGACAATTATTCAATTAGTCAAAGTGTGATGGCTCGGAGTTCCAGTACAGTGATAAAAAGTCTAGACCCCTGAGCATATGGTTGCTGAGGACACCTCCCCACACTGACAGGCTGGTAACCGTGGAGACAACCGTCCAGTACAGGGGGAAAAGGATTTTCCATGTCGAAGTGCTGGAGAGCAAAGCCAGCTCTAGAGACGGTGAATCCTTGACCAATTTCACCAGAATCTTTGCACAGTTCCACACAAGATCTCTGCTTAACAGACCACCTCGAGGGTGGACACAATCAGGCCCAGCACATGCATGCAAGCCCGGAGGGATGACTGTCTGCTAACAGAAGCTGAATTGCCTCTGGCAATGTTTGAAATTTTTCCCAAGGAAGAAACACTCTGGCTGAGGCAGAGGGAGACCAAAAGCCCAGATTTTTGCGAGCAGAACCAAAAGCAGACTCCTGAATGTTCAGGATCCAACTGAACTCCCTCCGAATTCGCAGAGCAATCTCCAGTAGTCCATCATAGCAGTCAAGAGACTCCCCTCACAGAAGATTGTCCAGGTACCCCAGTACCGCGATCCCCTGCTGATTCAAACAATGCCAGGACCAACACGCCTGTGAAGACCCGAGGTGCGGAAGGGAGACCAAAGGTCAGAGCCACAAACTGACAATGCTCCTCATCCACAGCAAAACCGACGAAGCGCCGGTGACCAGCACATATTAGAAAGTGCAGGTAGGAGTCCTTAATGTCAATAGAAGTAAGAAGCAATCCCCCTGATGTAGAGACACCACAATCATGTGAATGGACTCCATGCTGAACTTCTGTACTCGCATAAAACAGCTTAGCACCTTGAGGTCCAGAATTGGACGCATCTTGCCTTCCATCCTGGTGACTGCAAAGAGGTTTGAGTAAAAACTAAGCCTGCGGAATAGAATGGGTGAATTGATGCATCGCAATGCGACCCTTCGCGATTCTGCATCGATTCGGGGGGATGGCAACATCAATTAGGAAATTATGTCATTTAAGCCGCGCCACGCCATCCCGCGCCTGGGAGGAAAAAAAAAGTCAAACACAGCTGATTGGAGGATTAGTGCGGTGGATTAGTGCGGAAGCTGAATAAAATGGCTCCGCTCCTTCCTCTTCCCTTTGACAAGGTGCAGTGGTAAGAAGAACATCCCCAGCGTGGCATCAGCATCCCACCTACGGCCTTGCAGCCAGCCAGGCCAAGCCAGTCCACACTCCACAGGAGCTCCGAGTGTTGCAGCCAGCCACCAAGAGTCCCCATTCAAGCCAGCCAATGCTGCCCACCTCACCGTTGTCGTCCCAGGCCCAGCCGCCATGCCAGCCAGCCACTGGAGCCCAGAGAGCAGAGAGAGCACTGTCTTCCTCAGTGCAGTACTATGTAGTGCACAACAACCCACACACAGCAGTTATGCAAGTCCGAACTAAATGTATAACAAAATAATTTGTGAGAGTGATTAATTGTAGTTGTTGAGCAGTGCACATTCATTTAGTGGCCTGGCCTGAGGCCTCTCTGGTGGCAAAGGGCTATTATGGGGGTCAGAGTCTCTGTATCTCTTGGGGGGGGGGGGGTGTCTGGAGGACAGGGGACGGTCGGGGACACACTACTAGTATGTGTTCTGCGGTGGAAGAGGGGGGCCTCTTAAGCTGCGGGGGGGGGGGTCTGTGTCAGCTGCAGGGGAAGAGGGGTCTCTGTCAGTGTCAGCTCACCTGTGGGGGAAGGGGGGGTGTCTCAGTGTCAGCTGTGGGGGAAGGGGGGTCTCAGTGCATTCATAAAAAGGGACTGAGACTCAGACAGACAGTAATAATTCTATGAAAGATGTTGCGGCCTAGTGTTTTTTCTCAACACTGACAGTTTGCCAAATTACATCATCCGATTCCGTCACATACGTGGTATGGTAATGGCAGAAGGAGAAAGAGCGAGAGAAAAAAAAATGCACCTGGCGTTTTAAAAGCAAACATCTGGGCACATTTCAGATTTTACGAACAAAGAGGCGCGGGTTGGACAAGACACACACTATGTGTAAAGCCTGTCACACAAAAATTAAATACCTAGGGAATACTACGAACTTGAGAAACCATGTTAGCCGTTTTCACTCAGACGCTAGCACCTGTCACCACCACCTGTGCCAATGCCAGTGCCAAAGAAATAGACCCAGGTTAGCCAAGAATTGATGCCATACTGTCAACTTTCCCACCCAACTCTGAAAAAGGGAAGAAACTAACCAAAGCTGTGGCAGCTTTAATTGCCAAGGACCTTACTCTGTTGTGGACAACCCCAGGTTTTGCTACCTGTTGATGCTAGAGCCATCACGCAGTCACTTTACAAAAAAAGTTATACCTGCACTCTACTACGAATCCAAAGCTCAGGTAATTGCTTCAACGAACCAAGCCAGTTGAGTTGCAACTTATCACACCAAGATCAGGGTGGGCACCGCTCCGGACAGGACACCCCTCCATCGTAATGTGGGTGCTGTTCACCAGGAGGGAAAAAACGCTGACTCAGGCCGAAACTAGTTCGTATGAGTCATAGCGAGACGTTTGACTCGCAGCCAGTGGAGCTGTGTCGCGGCCGACCCAACGTGGTGCTGCAGTCTGCCCGCGCTCGCAGGACGGACTGGGGGACCCTAAGGATCTATATTGTCCAGTTTGTCGTCCAGTCCAGCAATTGATATTATTTTGTTCCTGTGAGAACCACAAAGAGGTAAAAAATTCCATTTGCAATGAAAAACAAACTGGATTTTTGACTTGCTATAAAAAATCCTTCTCTGAAGTTCATTGACAGACGCAGCTCCATATAATTCTTTACTATTGGTTAATGCTGCCCCCTACAGGAGTAAACCACTATTCAGGAAAAAGCTTTACCACGCCTATAGGGCTGTCCCTGCAGGCATACACCCACACACTCCACTATAGCCCTCAGTTTTGTTGCAAGCAGTGTTTAGAGGAAAAAGACCAACCCACTCAAGATAGAGGGGCGGGTGCTACATCTGTCAATTAACTTCAGAGAAAGGGATTTTACAATAAGTCAAGAATCCAGTTCTCCATCGTTCGTTCTGCCAATGATTCTGCTCCATAGTCTTCTTGACCATTGGGATGTCCCAAAGCAGTATTTGCATGAGTGGTTGGAAACAGAAAAAGAAAGCAATTGCCAAAAAAAAGGCTAAAAACTTCAGCCAACCAGTGAAACATGGAGCTCAACCAGGAATAACTTGAGCTCATCTAGAACAAACACCTTCAACGAGACTAAAGCCTTTTTCAAACAGCAGCCTGCAAAACCTTGCGGACAAAAAGAAGCATCCGAGGATGCAAACACATCTACTTTATAACATTTTGTGAACGTGTGCACAGACGACCAAGTTGCCGCCTTGCAAACTTGAATCACCGACACCTGATGGCAAAAAGCCCAAGAAGCACTCAGCGCCCTAGTAGAATGCACCTTCACAGGGAAATGTGGAACCTGACCATTTAGTGAATAAGCCTGTACCACCATCTGCCTGATTCCATCTGGATATGAACAGACAGTACCCTATGCCAACTGCTGTTCAACCCCTCTGTGGAGAAAGGCCAAAATCCTAGCCACCTGTGACAGTACTCACCATCACTGGGAGTGAAAGACAGATACTTAATGGTTTGGATTGCTTCAAATGGGGTATGGATTTACACTTATGCTAATGTGCATTGTACATCAATGTCAGACAGGCTCTCCCTATTGTTTGTGTATTGAGGTGGGATGTGTATTCTGTCTAGATAGCTAGATAATTAGTTCAGGTTAATTCTATTTCTGTATACAATTTCATCTGCATATGATAATGTAATCAGGCAACCCCTGACCTGTGTGTGGTAATATGATCAGGAGGGGGGGGGAGGTCCATGCTAGGGCTGCACGATATTGGGAAAAAATTACATTGCAATATTTTTTTCCCAACGATATATATTGCGATATTGAGGCACGCGGAACGTGCAGCCTTCTGACCATACAGGGTTAATGTTAATGTAGGGCTTCGGTTCACTTGCTTGTCTTCAGACTCAGCAAGTGAACTGAAGAATCAATACAACAAACATGCAGTGTATACAATAAACATAGAATGAACCCACAGAGCTGACATTCTAATAATATTGCAGTCATTAAAAATATTCAATATTGTTTTATTAAAAATTTATTTTTTTAAATCCTGTTTAGTCTTTAGAAACATTTACAGAGGGTTAAATAATTTACCCCAAAGAAATCATGCAGCAGCAGTGCTAAAGCAGATAGCTGGGACAGACAAAGGGTTAATTATTGTTCTGGAGGTGATTTTACTGTACTCAGTCAAACAATTCTTTTAGAATGTTCGGTTCTTCTAACCGAGTTGACTCAGTAACTGGTTTGGAGTGAGTACTCTATGTTGTAGGCTTCTTTTCACTAGTTTCCAGCATGTAATTATGCTAGAAGCGTCTGATTGGTTGCAGGGCGGGGCTAAGCTCTCACTCTAGGATCAGATTACCGGGCCTGTCTCTTCTATTCAGTAACTCGCAAATGAACTGTGTCATACGGAGTCATTTCAGTGAGATGAACGGAGGGCAGACTGAACATGTCAGGCAACGGATGTCAGGCTGAGTCCCGACTTCCATGCCTTACATCGCATGTTCCGGCGATGTGACTATCGTCCACCTTTACAGCACGATATCGATGTAAACATCGAAAATCGTTCAGCCCTAGTCCATGCTGTATATTAATTCTGTGTGACTGTTCAATAAAGAGTGATTCCAGTACAAGCTAGCTTGGTATGGGGGCGGCTAGGATTTGATATCTATGTTCAGGACTGCAAGGAAGCCGTAAACTGATGGAAGACCTCAAGTACAGTGTGGGTCTGCGGTTCCATTACATCACCGAAAAAAAGAGAGGATGCACCTTCAGTGATACACCATAAGTAAGATTTTCAACGTACAATGATAGATCTTCCTGGAGGTAGATTTTCCAGCCTTCAACAGTGTAGGAATCACTTAGACAGAAAGACCCCTGTCCAACACCTGGCTTTAAAAACAGCCACGCCATTAAAGCCAGCGACTAAAGCTAGATGGAAAAAACATAAATAAATAGATCGGCCCTCGAGACAGATCTTCCCTGAGAGTCTCCAAGAGCAGCAGCAATCAACCTTACCAGATCTGTGTACCATGACTAGTGATGCCAGTCTGGGGCCAACAGAATCCCTTCCACCTCTATTCTGCCCAGAATCCTCAGCAAGAGCTTCAGCTGAGGGAATGCATAAATCTACCGATGCTGACCCCCAAGGAGCCCCCAGAGTGTCTGGCATCGGCCAGAGGATCTCTGGCTACAAACCTCTGTACCTTCTCGTTGAGTCGAGAGGCCAATCAGTCGATGTCCGGTGTCCCCCACCAGACACATAGCAGGTAAAACACCTCCAGGTGCAGGGACCATTCCCCCTGATCAAACACCTGACAACTCGGGTAATTCGCCTGCCAGTTCTCCACTCCTGGGATATGCACAGCGAAAAAGGCTACAACAAAATTTTCTGCCCATTTCTGGATCTCAGCCACCTCCCAGGCCGCCAGTAGACTCTCGGTGCCCCCTTGACGATTGATTTAAACCACAGCCGTGGCATTGTCCGATTTAAGCAGTACTGGACAACCCTGCATACAATTTGTCCAGTGACGGAGGCAAAGCTATAACTCTGAGTTCCAGAATATTAAATGGCGGTCTGGACTCCACGGTCCAGGACCCCCAGACACACTGGCTTCCCAAACATTCCTCCCCAGCCGGACAGGCTGGCATCCATGGTTCTTTGCTACAGCAAAGCAAATAAAAATTCTGGTGTCCAGAGTAAAGAGGGATGTGCAGATTTGAGTCCTAGATATCGAGAGGCCAAAAAGTCTTAGTTATTACCCGATAACAACCTTTCCAGGAATCCTGCAGGATGGTTAGGAGGGAGACTGGCTGCTCCTCCTACAGGAAACAAGCACAGTTAAGTTTAAAATGGCAGCCCAAGGCTGCCCCTCAGTTGTAAAAAGATGAACTGGATAGCTTAGACGAAAGCCTGAAATAACATACCAATGTGGCAGCCATCTTGGAAAACGGTACTGCTGCATGCTAATTAGAAACTAAATTCAGCTGATTATAAGAGGGGAGCCTGGGCTTTAACCTTGTAATATAAACGCCCTTTTTTTCCCCTGGATATGGTGGTGTCTTCACTAGTGGCTGGTGTGATTTTCCTTCCCTCCAGGCGGTCTTAATGGCGGAGGGCCTGGCCCCCATTCCACAGGCTGCTGACTCCGGTCCCTGCCTTTCAATGGTTAGTGGAGGGGAGATGCTTTGGTGGGGGGAGCTGTACTCTGCGGAGCCCCCCAGAGAAGTTTTGGGGGGGGGGGGGGGGAGAAAAAACTCCCAGCCTTTTCGTACTGTTCGGTGGCACTCGGAAAGGTAAAGCTGCCTCTAAGGCCTCCATAGCCAGATGGATCAAGTTGGCTATTAGTACAGCATACGTTCACACTCCACCCCGTCTATATCTACCTCTTGGGCAAAGAAGCTGAGGCCTTGGGTTGATCAAATCTGTTGAGCAGCCACCTGGTCCAGCAATTTGACTTTAGCAAAACACTATAGGGTCGATCTATCCTTTGGATGCAAAGTTCTACAAGCAGTAGTCCCACCCTAGGTATGCATCGTTGGGGTCTCATGTGACCATCCTGGAGGATGACTTAGGAAATTGAGTTATTACCTGACAACTCTTTCCAGGAATCCTCCAGGATGGTGGACCCACGCCCTAATTCAGGTGACGGCACCATCTTGAAAACGTCACTTCTGCCCCCAGTGCGGCCGACTGTTAAAGGACGCTGGAAGCTCCCCCTGTAGCCCCGCGTGCAAAAGCCATGAGAGAAGTGGCGGACAGCTCAGCACGGCCTCTGGCTGGCTGTAGAGAAGCCCTCCATGGCCGGCACAACCTCAAAAACCCCCTGAGCAGAGGTAAGCCAAAACAGATCTTTCAGGTAGAAAACCTCTTCCCGCAGCTCATCGTCCATATCCTCTGACATAGCGTCTGAAAGACTAGAGCCAGGTCTGGGACGGGGGGGCCCATATAGGTAACCCCCCCCCCCCCCTCAAGGAGTCCTCCTCCCTCGTCCCCAATGGCACCTGAGGCATGGTGATCTCACCAGCCGGGAACAGGTGGGGGGGGGGGTGGGAGAGATGTCCCGGGATGCCTGCTGAGGACAGAGAAGGAAAACAGGGGATGAGAGTATACCATGCTCATGTAAGCAGGACAGGAAACACAAGAAAACTGTGCTGCTGCTCTATCATCCCAGTCAGCAGCTCGGTCAGCCAGCCTCGAGCAAGCCCCAAAGCCATGACCTAAATTTGGGGCCCGATCCAGTCGCGGGTCCACTGTCAGCGCTATCAGCTTTATAAGTTCGGATAGCTCGGTCAGTCGCCCAGACAGCCAGCTCCGTCAGCCATGAATAGGCCGACAAAACCGGGGCCTCAATTTTTGGCCCAATACGGCGGCGTGAGGCGATCCGTCAGTGTCAGGCAGTTCAGACAGCTTGACATGGTACTCGGACAGCTTAGAGTAGGCAGCAAGCCGTGGCCTCAATTTTCGGCCCCATCCAGCCACGAGAGGCGCAGACCCGCGGATGACCAAACATCGGTTCCCCCACAAGCCTATAACCGCCGCAGGGAGCACAAAAGACATCCATGCCCAAGTCATTAATCCCCAGGGGGCCGGGAACTTGCTTTAAAGACCCCTGTGTGCGATCCGGACAGCAACAACCGCATGCCCCCCCCCCCTTACTGGAATAAGTGGCAAAGCGAGGGGGGGAGGGGGGTGGAGGGCGCGAGGGTAGGTTGGGGCAAAAAGACCACTCTGTTAAGAGGGGCTGGGGGAATGTCAAGGAACCCACTTCCACCCAGAGACCACAAGAGCCATTAGGGGGGGACACTACTCACCATACCAATGAAATCGGGTGGGCGCCACTCTGGACAGACTACCTCTCCACTCAAAGTGGGGGTGCTGACAGCCAATGAGTACGTTGCGACTCAACCAGGTCGAGTGCATCCGGTCGAGGTGTTTAACTCGCAGGCCAGACCCGGACCATTGGGGCTCGGATATGGCGAGGCCTAGCGCTGGGCTAAAACCTGCACATGCTCACTGGCCAGGCGACCTTAAGTATCTAGCATATCCAGTCTGAAACCCAGACCGGCTGTTGATTGCAGTCCTCTCAGGAACATAACTAGCTAAAAAATAAACAAACATTAACAAAAAGGTTCCCTTTAAAATCGAAAAAAAAAAAAAAAAGCTAAGACCGAAGTCGTAGCCGTGAACTAGGTCCTACTCCTAAACTCCTAAACTAGGTAGAAACAAACTGAGGCCTATAACAGAGTGTGTGGGTGTATGCCTACAGGGACGGCCCCATAGCCCAAGTTTTTTTCCTGCCTAGTGTTCTAATCCTATAGGTAGCAGCATAACCCACTGGTCAATTATATGGAGCTGCGTCTGTGAACGAACGATAGCGAAATATACAAAGGACCAGAGTTCCCAGCAAGGAACTAGGTGCTTACTCCTGAATAGGCAAAAAAAAAAAAAAAAAAAAAGTGCCTTTGGCTGAGAATCGAGAAAGAAAAAATGGAGGAGAACGAAGAAGGAGGGGGAGAGGAGCGAGGTAAACATGCATTCCAGAGCAAAGAGGGGGTGACATTCCTGGGGCTCATGTTCACATATGACTTTAGTGCTGTGATCAGGAGCTTGTCGGCAATTGATCATAGCTTATTTTCATTAGAGCGTGGCCCCAAAAGACGTCAATCTATTATGAAACTAGTCGGGTGGTTCCAGATGTGACGTTGCCATGCCCCCAACACCGGCCCGAGACTTCCATGTACATGCGGGACGCTGCGATTCGTTTTTACAAGTGTGAGATTTACTGTTTAATGCTCGCCTGCTACTATGTTTGAGTAAGTGCAATTTTAAATAAATTATTTTTTTATTGTTAAGGTATCACGCTATGTGCCTCTTTTCCTTCCTGGATTATGTATGGGCCTTACTTATCATAATGTGAGGATTGGCTTTACTTTGATGACATCTGCTCCAGCCCTCCCTGGATCTGCTGCTTAGGTGAATTCCGAGGAGTGTCCTGTGGGATCCTTTTGACTCGCCCCATTGCCAAGCGACTTGTGGTTTATTAGATTACCATAAGGGTCTGGTTAGCAGCCTGCCATAAATTCTTTCTTGGTCACGGGTGCCACACATTGGATGCTTAATTGGACACACTGCCATTGCTGGGACTTGTGGTTCCTTTCAAGTGTGATTCACCACTCCCTTTTGGGCACTTTATATTTCTCCTTTTTTTTTTTTCACTATTTTTGGGACCATTTAGTATTGAATGACGTTTCTAAAAAGTCTTTTGGTTACTATAATTCTACATGCTGGAATTTGTAGTCCCTCTTAATATTGGTTCATACCATTCTCACCTTTATAGGATGTTCACATCACTTGTACCTAATTTTTTATTGTTTGGGGTTTTTCCACTTTCAACAATTCATTCCTTAGAGCGACACATATTTGGTACATATTTAGTTTGTTCTACAATCTTTGTATGCAGCTTGTTTTTTTATCAAATTTTTCTGACTTAGCGCAGAATTTTTTTTTGATTTATATTCCTAGAACATTACCCAATCCATATCAATATAGATATCCAGCATTACATTTTTTCACCCGTTCAGATATGGGTTTTCAAAGTGTCCCTTTTCTGAGCAGTAGAGAGAAAGATTAGACACACACAGACAGACACACACACACACACACACACACACACACACACACACACACACAGTATATAGCTCTAGTAAAGGAAAACTATAAAGGAATACTAAAATTGCATAGTTCTTTATAAATTGACTTCAGAAATGCATCTTATGCTAGTACTAAAATGTCTTCATTAAAAAAAAAAAAAAAAGCCAACCATGAAAAAAAATAGTCAGTCAGTCATTCACATTTAAACACGGATACAATACCTTGAACCATCTTTTTATGCGCAACTCTAGAGCAGGGCTTCTCATCTGTAACAACAAAACCATAAAGAAATGAATACCCACACAAGTGACCCAATATCTTTACATTCTACAGCAAATCATGCTGGATAAGTTGACAGTGTAAGGCCTCATGCACAACAGACAGTTTTGCAGCTGCTGTTTCAGGATTCATGCGCTTTTTTTCTGCAGCCAGTAAACTCCCCAGCAGGTTATCCTGCGTGTCTATGCACACAGGCAGCTTTTTTTTGGCTGGGGCATTTTCTGGCAAAAAAAAAAAAACAAACAAACACCACATGCTATCATTTATCAACCATTTTTCAGCCATTAGCTTTAGGCTCCTTTCAGACGGCCGCTCCGTGTAAAAGGTCCGCTGCGGGACTTTTTTTTTTTTTTTTTTCTCATTTCTGTCATCCGCTCCGTGTGCCCGCATATCATCCCATCCGTTTGCGGATGATATGCAGACATAATGTAAGTATATGGCATTGCGGATGTCAGCAGATGAAACCGCTGACATCCGATTTTCCTTCCTTTCCGTTTTTTACACGGATGGAAAAATGGGGTTCTGTTCCGTTCGTTAAAAACGGAACAGAACTGAAAGGAGGAAAATCGGATGTCAGCGGATGGTATTCCGCTGACATCCGCAGTGCCATTCACTTACATTCATGTCCGCAAATCATCCGCAAAAAAAAAAAGATGATTTGCGGACACACGGAGCGGCCGTGTGAAAGGACCCTTAGGGGAATTATAGTTTTGCTAAAATCAAAATAAAAAAACACGCAATAGCTTAAGATACGCAGCAAAACTCATTTAACAGCTAATGCTACTGGCATTTTTTTTTTTTATAACATCCAGTTTTCATGAGCGAGGCCTAAAAGGCTAGCACACCAGCCGCAAAGCTACAAAATGTTAAGGCTCCGTTCACATGTGAGCGTATGGATCGCGGGCAGAACCGCCGCGGTTCCGCCCGCGATCCGGAGATTTATTGCAAATCGCCGGACGCCTAGCGTTGCCCGTTGATTTGCAATAGCCCCCCAAACGCCGAGCGATGTTGCCGCGATTTCCGCCTGCCGAATCGCGGCAACATCGCGCAACGCAATACGCTCCAAAGAAGTACAAGAGCTTCTTTGGAGCGTATTGCGTCCCGCGATTTTGTTTGCGCGATGTTGCCACGATTCGGCAGGCGGAAATCGCGGCAACATCGCTCGGCGTTTGGGGGGCTATTGCAAATCAACGGGCAACGCTAGGCGTCCCGCGATTTGCAATAATCTCCAGATCGCGGGCGGAACCACGGCGGTTCTGCCCGCGATCCAAACGCTGACATGTGAATGCAGCCTCACACATCCACTGCAGTTATAGTTAACATTTTTTTTTTTTTTTTTTTTTTTTTTTTTTTTTTTAATAAAAAAAAAAAAAAAAACTGTCCATCCAGTTCAACCGATAAGTGTGTGCTTGCTGTTAACCGTACATTGTATACCCCTGTATGCTGTGGTCTTTAAGGTGCCCATCTAATAATTTTTCGAAACTATTGATGCTCGCTGCTAACACTGAGTATGTGTGGCGAGTCCTGCGCTGTCTGGGGAATGTGCTATACCAAGGGGTAAAGTGTTAGTCCCAGATGCTGCTAGTACCAGAACTGGTAACCAGACAGTGTCAAAATCATACAAAGGTGGGGGGTACTGCGCTTCTGGGTTAATGGTGCGTGGACTGTGCTCGGTGTAAGTGCCTGTCAATGTAAATGGGGTGAGCTAAACATATATAGGCGGTTTCCACAAATAGGTGTTATATACATAAGGTGCAAATGGTCTTATATCAAAGTGCTCAAATCCTGACAAATCAATTTAAAAAAAATACATAAATAAATAAATCAATAAAAGAATATATAAAAACACCGCTTAAAGTGCTAAAGATGCAATAGTGACAGGTAAAAGTGCTTAAGTGCATATACTGATGTGAAAGTAAACAGTTTAAAGTGTCCTCTGTGCTTCACAGTAATATGGGTGAAAACAGTCCAAACAATAAGTATTCAAGTGGAGGGATTCCGCAGGCGATACTCCTTCACCTAACACCGTGCTTAAAGTGGTGGGGCGCTTCTCCTAAACCCCTCTAAGTGTCCTAGCCGCTCACCTCAAGGTATAGGGGTAAAGGCCTTATATTTAATCCAGGGAGCTCCTCTCCAATCCAGCTCTGTATCCCACTAGGGCCTGATGTCTGGGCTACTGCAGGTGGGCTGGCTCCCTAGTCTCTCTCCAGGCTCCCAGCGGTACCAATGGATCTCAAAAGAAAGGCTCGAAATAGTACAAGTATGTCATGAAAAAAAAAGGTGCTTTTATTGAAAATAAAGTAAAAAACTCACATTTGTTGAGCAAAAAAGCGCATATAATAATCTCGGAGTGGGATCGCAGTCCTCTCTTCCGCATGTGTGCGTCACTTCCGGTCCGAACGTCCTACGCGTTACGCCACTTCCGCATCACGTGGCTTCTTCAGGGGTCCTGAAGACCCCTGAAAAAGCACCTTTATTTTCATGACATACTTGTACTATTTCGAGCCTTTCTTTTGAGATCTATTGGTACCGCTGGGAGCCTGGAGAGAGACTAGGGAGCCAGCCCACCCGCAGTAGCCCAGACATCAGGCCCTAGTGGGATACAGAGCTGGATTGGAGAGGAGCCCCCTGGATTAAATATAAGGCCTTTACCCCTATACCTTGAGGTGAGCGGCTAGGACACTTAGAGGGGTTTAGGAGAAGCACCCCACCACTTTAAGCACTGTGTTAGGTGAAGGAGTATCACCTGCGGAATCCCCCCACTTGAACACTTATTGTTTGGACTGTTTTCACCCATATTACTGTGGAGCACAGAGGACACTTTAAACTGTTTACTTTCACATCAGTATATGCACTTAAGCACTTTTACCTGTCACTATTGCATCTTTAGCACTTTAAGCGGTGTTTTTATATATTCCTTTATTGATTTATGTATTTTTTTAAGTTGCTTTGTCAGGATTTGAGCACTTTGATATAAGACCATTTGCACCTTATGTATATAACACCTATTTGTGGAAACCGCCTATATATGTTTAGCTCACCCCATTTACATTGACAGGCACTTATATCGCTGCTAACACTGCTTGTAGAAAAGCATTTCAGATCCTTACCCCTTTACGCAGTTTTAAGTTTAAACAGCTGCTCTTCTAATTTTAGAGTAGTCCCATGTCTAATTAAATTCCCTTTCGCTGAAAAGTTTGTTCCCTATTTTAGGGTAACCAGTACAGTATTTGAACATTGAAATCATATCCCCTCAATCGTCTTCTCCATCGAATACTCACTCACAATATGGTCCATACCTATGAACCTTAGTTTGTACAGTTAGCGTTCGTGAGGAAGTGTATCAAATGCCTTTGCAAAGTCCAGATACACCACATCCTCAGTATGGATTGGAGGTCGATCGTCGCTTATTTTTTTTTCCCCCTCAATAATAGGTATCGGTCAAGGAATTTGCCGAAAAAGACAGATTTTCTCCGCTGCGCACACGTGACGTTGTTATTGCCTATGTTGCACCACGCGTCTCTGCGCACTGGGCATGCACGTACTGGCAAGTTCTTAGGGTGTCTCCCTTGCCACTGACAGTGGGTGCCATGGAGGACATGCCAGTCAGCAAGCAGCCATCCACCAACCCACAGCCCATTAGCCAGCCAAAACAATGGCTGATAGAAGAGCTTTAACTGGAGGTTCCTGCCCAAATGTCAAGTCAAGAAGAGCATGTTTCTAATCTGGAAAAACAGGATTCTGCCAAAACAGACAAATGTCCAAAAAGACAAATGGACAGAAGAGAGTCTTCATCATGGTTGAATTAATGCCATGTTCAGTGTTTTATTAGAGCTTCATGGAGAGGGGATTCTTCTGAATCTGAAATCAGCTTGGATGATGAACTTCATCTCTGTTTGAAGTAACCAGTAATTGATATTAGTGGTGATCCTCTTCAGTGGTGGAAAGAAAAAATGAGGCACGCTACAAAAAAAAGACTTGCTAGAAGATAATTCTCTGCTCCAAGCGAGCATGTTTTTAGTGACGTGGCAGCAATATATGAAAAAAAAAAAAACATAAGTTGGTCAACCAGGTGAACATGCTAAAATGTTATGCTTTCTGCACAATAATATTGTTCTACTTAATTGGGAGTATGTGTAGTATCCACTGTCTAGCTTTTGCACTGCAGTAGTGATTTAGCTTTAATCATTACAGTGAGAGCACTACTGCAGCAGTTAGTCCTTTTTCTCTGTTTTGGGAAGCCATTAGTGATTTTTCAAGCACTTTATTTTTCAGTTATCTACTTCTAGTACTCGTTCGTTCAGTGTGGTGGAAATTAATGAAAAGTGCAAGGAATTAATGGCACTTGGCGCATATTAATATCCACAAGTGTACTTTTCAGTGTATCAAAGTTTTCAGCACACAGAGCGAATTTCTATGCCCCAAACCGCATTAAATTTCCACCAAAGTAATGGCGAGCCAGGAAGATCTAACTGAAGGTATCCAACGTCACAAGGGAAAAATAGAATTTGTAAGAACTTCCTGTAAAATTATTTTCTCCGAGTCCTGACAGTTGCCGCCCGATGGTACTAGCCTTCACTAATGGGACGTCCCAAAGCAGTGCAGGTATGAGGGGGTGGGAAAGCAACGCAACCAGATAAGAAGATAACCGCAATAAATCGGGCTAGTAACAACCTGAGCCCACAGTAAAAAACTGGAACAAACCCAGAAAAAACACCCCAACAAGGAAAGACATTAAACACTTGACCACCGGAGGATTTTGCTGTCTTCCGTCCAGGCCACTTCTTGCGATTCGGCGCTGTGCGACTTTAACTGACAATTGCGCGGTCGTGGCGACGCCGTACCCAAACGAAATTTACGTCCTTTTTTTCCCACAAACAGAGCTTTCTTTTGGTGGCATTTGATCACCTGTGCGATTTTTACTTTTTGCGCTATAAACAAAAAAAGAGCGTTTATTTTGAAAAATAATATTTTTAACATTTTTTTTATATGAAATTCCCCCCCCAAAAAATGTAAAAATACATTTTTTTTAAAAATTTTTGGCCAATTTGTTTTCTGCTACCTATGTTTGGTAAAAAAAAAAAAAAAAAAAAAAAAAAAAAAAAAAAAATCGCAATAAGCGTATTTTGATTGGTTTGCGCAAAAGTTATTGCGTTTACTAACAAAGGGAAAGATTTGTCATTTTTGTTTTTTTTTTTTTAACACGTAATGGCGGTGATCTGCGATTTTTTTTGCGGAACTGCGACATTGCGGCGGACAGATCGGACCCTTGACTGACATTTTTGACACTTTTGGGGGTACCAGTGACATTACTGCAGTAATCAGTGCTATACATATGCACTGTTACTGTAAAAATGACACTGGCAGGGAAGGGGATAATTTTATTGGAGAGGGAGGGGTTAATGTATGCCTGGTGCTTACTGACGTGTGGGAGGGGAGGTGACTGAGTGACAGAAGGACAGATCGGATGTCCAGCTATGCTGAACACTCCGATCTGTCAGTCCCTGTCACTATGGAGATCCGCCCGCTCTGTTTACACAGGCGGGCGGATCTCCTCACTAGATTCCCCGACGATCGGGGCAGAGCAGCGGCGATCGCCGCTGCTCCTCCCCTGGCCCGACTCCCGCTGTGAATGAAAACAGCGGGAGCGCGCCGCCTACAGGGGGAGGAGTCCAGCGACGTAGGTCTACTTTGCTGGACGGGAACGAGCCACTTTGCCGCAGTACGCTCCATGTGAGCGGTCGGCAAGTGGTTAAAAACAATGTCCCCTCAAACAACTGCAGCAGTCAAAACTTGGCGGTCAAAAGAAACATCCGAAGATGCCAAAACACCAAACTTCGTGAAAGTGTGCACTGACGACCATGTCGCCGTCTTGTACACCTGAGCCACAGATGCCTGATGGTGAAAAAAACCCAAGAGGCACTAACGGCTCGAGTAGAATGAGCCTTTACTGGGAAAGGAGGAACCTAACCCTTGATGGAATAGGCCTGAACAATTGCCCGTCTGATCCATTTAGAAAAAGGTCGCTGCGCAGGCGGCCGATCCCTTCCGAGGTCCCTCAGGAAGAACAAATAGAGAATCAGACTGCGAAATCTACTCCGTGGCGGACAGGTAGACCTTGACCGCCCGGACCACATCCAGAGAAAGCAAAGCAAACTCCTTAGAATGCTTGGGCCGTGCGCACAGTGAAGGCAACACGACATTCAAATTGAGGTGGAAGGAAGAAACCACGGGAAGAAAAGATTGACTCTGTCACAGAACCACCTTATCTCTATGAAGTACTAGATAAGGAGAGCGGCAGGACAAGGCCCCCATTTCAGACACTCTGCGAGCCGACGTGATGGCCACCCAAAAAGCAACTTTCTGTGACAACACAGACAGAGATATCCCCCCTGATGTTCGAAGAGAGGTTTATTGTAACACCGACAAAAACCAAAATCGGGTCCCCTGGAAGCAAGAGAGCTCCCCTCGGGGTGAGCCAAATGCCGCACCTCTTGAATGAAGGTGCGGACCAAAGAAAGTGACACCAAAGGTCGTTGAAACAAGACGGCCAAGGCTGACAACGGACCCTTGGCCTTAGTCAGCACCAGATGCTGATCCACGCCCTGCTGCAAGAAGGCCTTCACCACCGAGAAGGAACGAGGATAAAAACCATGCACGTCGCACCAAGTGAAATATGCTTTCCAGGTGCTGCGGAAAAAAAAAAAAAAAAAAAAAACTTCCTTGAAGTGGCTTTGCGAGCCCTTTACAAGGTAAGGACGACCGCCTAAGGAAGACCTCTATCCCTCAGGACCTGGTTTTAAACAGCCATGCTGACAAAGGCAGCAACTGTAAAGCACAACGGAAGATCGGTCCTTGAGAAAAAAAGTTTGTGTCAACCACGTGTTTGGCCGCCATGTTTTTGCATTGAGACTCATGTGACCAACACCATTTCCTTTGTGTGGTGGTCATTTTGGGTTCTACATCCCCATTTTGGTTGGTGGTTTTGAAACCCACATAGCTGAGCCACCATTTTGAGTTTTAGAAAGAGGTTAGATCTCTGAAGCCACAATTGTGCTACATCTATTATGGTCAATCAGCAAGGCGTACATAAAGCGGTTTCAGTCCCGAACAACTGCATTATGTATACTTAGCTTGATGAAATAGCCGAGTGAATCAGAGTCCAGTGATGAGGAAAGTGTAGGAAGCGCTTTCTGGGCTAACTTTACCGAGACTGAACCCATCACTGTCTCTCCTGATTCAGGACCCGTTTAATATCTCTGCATCTTCTCAGCTCACAGTACAGACCTCGATACCCTTTCACCTCCCACTGTCTCTCTCAACAGCCTGTAATAACACCTAAACCCTCTCCTAACTCTGGTAAACTAGGTGTTCTTTTCAAGTGCAGACTTACAAGCGTTGTGTGAGTCAAGGGGGGATTCCGGGGGTTTACAGAAATCGTGTGGAGTGTTTACAAGCCCTAAGGGACTTTGATTCCAAGGTCCCTTGCCTGTATCCTTTCCTGGGGAATCTCATGTCAGAACCAGTTTTGGGTGAAACCGTTCATATTAATCCACCAGTGAAGCCACCACCTCCACAATACACCCCTGCTTTGGACCCCGGTACTTATCCAGTCTGGGTACAATATGAAGGCGCCCTTGATGCTAAACGGAGAGAGAACAATGGGGGGATAGAATAGTGTGGCATGTCCCTTTTACAGCTTTAAAGATCAGGAGAATCCTGGCCAACTTGCTGGGACTATATGACGAATATGCAGGAGTTCGCAAGAGTTTTTGGACAACCTCAATTTAGTTACGGCATGAGCAGAACGGATTGCACCGAGATCCAGAGCCAAGGTGGAAGATGAGATGGCAAATATATCATCTCGTCGTCCCATTACCACCCATGAGCAGAAAACAGGGGGAGGGAATATTGTGCAGTTCTCTGGGGAAAACTTCCAGATCTCTATGGTGCAACCTCCACTACTGATGTGATGAAGCTGAGCCAAAATTCAAAGGAGGAATGAGTCTTGTTTCTGGCGTCACCCGAAGCAGGCTGCATTGGATGCAGATCTGGAGGATAGCCCCAACAGCCCAGCTGAGGGTGGGAGACCCACAGATATCCATCTTATGTACGATGGTAGCACTGCCATACCTAAATGAACCAAGCAGTTTCATTGAGGTGGATGTGTTGGCTGAGGTGGACCCAAAGCTCTGGGTGGTTGATAAGTATGACGTGGGGCTTCTGCCAGTTCTACCAACTACAATCCACATCAACCAGGGAGCACGTTACCCCCACTACCACAGTAACACTACACGAAGTAGCTCAGATGGATGGTATTAAAAACCAGATAGACCGAGACCCACACCTACAGGTAAAGGTACACACACACCAAATCACCCTGTAATGCTCATTTCCAGTGGCCAAAAAGTCAGTCAAAAGGACAGGAAACATACAAATTGGTAAAGGACTTGAGCGCTTTAAATGAGATCATGGTCAGTGATGCTCCTTTGCTGCCTAACCCACATACCTTGTTATCCTCAAAACCGACAGCAACGTTTTTCACTGTCGATCTAACCAATGCAGTTTTCTCAGTACCACTGGATCCCAGGTGCCAATACCTTTTTGCTTTTCCATAAAAGGGTTAACTATCCTGGACACGCCTCCCACAGGGGTCAGTGACTAGTCGCTCAGAAAATAGTTGCAAACTTAAGTACGTGTAAGTAAGTTAAGTGGACCGCAATGGATTCAGATTTGTATTGCTGCAGCTTGTGGAGGATCTGTTGCTCTGTGGTCCCACACAGGAGGCCTGTTCGCATACTATATCACTTAACCATCCACGATCAATAAGGTTAGCAAGGAGATATTACAGATCTGCAAGGAGAAGGTTTTTTTTTTTAGGTAACTGCATCTCTCAGGGTACCCAACACCTTACCACTCAGAGAATACAGACAATGAAGGACCTCCAGAGACCTCATAACACCTGACAACCGAGAGCCATTCGCGGATTTATCAATTACTGCAGACATTTGGATTCCAAACATCTCATCCAAACTGGGGTCTCTCTATAAGTTAACCTCACAAAACACTGTACCAATTAAAATGATGATGACTGGGCAATCCTACAGGATCTGACCTAGGAACTCTCCAAAGCACCTGCTTTAGGTCTACCCAACTTCGATCTCCCCTTTTTTGTCATGAAAGAAAGGACCATGCAACCAGTGTATTGAACCAACCACATGACATACCCATCAACTGATTTAGACCCATTAATCCAAGGCTCAGCGGTAAATATAGAAGCTGTGGCCACCTGCGCTGTATTATTACAGACAGTAGGGGACATAGTTATGGACTCCCCGTTAACGCTCTATACTCCCCATTTGGTGCTGGAGATTTTAAATCAGGTTTAAAACAAGAAACCTCTCTGCTGCTAGACTGACTAAGTATGAAGTGGCCCTCCTAACACCCACTAACCTCACTCTTAATGCACTGTTTTGTACCCTGCGTCTCTTACTGTTCAGGAGAAAGAAGGTGGTGAAGAAAATGACAATTTTCAGAACACTGATAGGTTTCCAACTTAAGTATGACACAAAGAACATGTATGCCTTTCTTTGATGGAATGGCAATCAACAGCTGTCAGTACAGTGAGTGAGACCCCTATTGCAGACGCTGAGAACCTTTTTGTCAATGGTTCCAGGTACTACACCCCAGATGGTAAGACACATGGGTTATGCGCTAACTACAACCAGTGAAATTGTGGAGAGGGGCTCTTAAGGTTGCCATATGTCCACACAGGAAGCTTAGTTTGGGGCACTAGCAAGAGCTTGTGAGATGCATAAGGATCAGAAGATCAATGTCCATACACACTCAAAGATACGCTTTTGGGGTGGCACATGATTTTGGTCCTATCTGGAAGTCAAGATGGTTCTTGACTAGTTCGGAGAAGCTGATGAAACACGCAGAATATACAGACTCTCAGTGCCTCTCAGAGACTTTAACCATTCAAACAGTCAGAGACTAGAATGGTAGTCAGGGCAGGCCTAAGAATAGATCCCACTACCGTATACAGGTGTTGGGATAAGACCTTAATACGTCTGTCAACCAGATCAGGGAGAGATGAGGATTCTGCCACCAGTAAAACCGTGTCCTTGTGAATACCGCATATTAGGGGGGGTCCACCTGAGGGGGGACCGTCCATTTGTATAGGATCTCTTCCTCAAATGGGTTTGAGAACTGCAAGCGTGAGATTACATAGTTACATAGTAGGTGAGGTTGAATAAAGACAATAGTCCATCCAGTTCAACCTGTGTAGGTGTGTGTGACTGTAATCATCTAACATAGCCCTCAATCTCCTGATCCTTGAGATGCAAGTCTAAGAGTCTTTTGAAAGTCACCATACTACCCGCAGAAACCACCTCTTGTGGTAGACAATTCCACAATCTTGTAGCCCTAACAGTAAAGAACCCCCCACGTTGCCTGAGGTTAAAACGCTTCTCCTCTAATCGCATTGTATGTCCTCGAGTCCTCATGCAATTCCTTCGAATGAACAGCTTTTCTTCTAAGCTGAGATCCCCATTAAGATATTTATAAATTGCTATCATGTCCCCTCTCAGACGTCTTTTCTCCAGGGAAAATAAATCGAGCGATTGCAGCCGCTCTTCATAGGTAAGGTCCTCCAACCCCCTAATCAGTTTAGTTGCCCTTCTCTGGACTTTCTCCAGCTCCAACACATCCCTCCTGAGGACTGGCGACCAGAACTGGACAGAATACTCCAGATGCGGTCGGACCAGAGTTTTATAAAGTGGAAGGATTATAGTCTTATCTCTGGAATACATCCCTTTCTTTATGCATGCTAATATTCTGTTGGCTTTGGAAGCTGCCGCTTGGCATTGCATGCTGTTGCCTAATCTATCATCAACTAAGACTCCCAGATCTTTCTCCATTTTTGATTCCCCCAAGGGTTCCCCTCCTAACGTGTATTGTGTTTTTATGTTTTTGGTCCCCAAGTGCAAAACCTTACACTTCTCCACATTAAACCTCATTTGCCATGTCGTTGCCCACTCCGTAATTTTGTCCAGGTCATTCTGTAGGATATCTGCTTCATGCTGTGCAGTTATTGCCCTGGCCAATTTTGTGTCATCTGCAAAAACTGATAACGAACTACTGATCCCTTCCTCAATGCTGTTTATGAATAAATTGAACAAGGTTGGTCCCAGGACTGAGCCCTGGGGCACCCCGCTTACTACCTCAGACCAGTCTGAGTATGCGCTGTTTATTACTACCCTTTGGACACGGCCTTTTAGCCAATTCCATATCCAAGAGCAAACCCTGCTGTCGATACCTGCAGACCTTATTTTATAAATTAAGCGCTTGTGGGGAACTGTATCAAACGCCTTAGCGAAATCTAAGTACACCACATCCACTGGTCTCCCCCTATCTAGCTCACAGCTCACTTCCTCGTAGAATGCTAAGAGATTGGTTTGACAAGATCGCCCATTTGTAAACCCGTGCTGGTTACTACTGATGATGTTGTTGTCTTTAGCATACTCTACGATATAGTCCCTTATCATCCCCTCCAAAAGTTTACATATTATTGATGTCAGACTGACAGGCCTATAATTTCCCGGGATATGTCTCTGGCCCTTTTTGAATATCGGAATCACGTTAGCCTTCCTCCAATCCCCTGTTACATCTCCTGTCCTAATACTGTCAGCAAAGATCAGGAACAGTGGTCTAGATATAACCATACTGAGTTCCTTGAGCACTCTCGGATGTACGCCATCCGGGCCTGGTGATTTGTTTGTGTTAAGTTTATCCAGTCTTTCCCTGATTTCCCCCTCTGTTAGCCATAGTGGCAAGTCCTGTGTATTACTACTAACCATACAGTCATGGTCAGTGTACCCTTCCTTTTCCTGCGTAAAGACTGACGAGAAAAAAGAATTCAGCACGGTTGCTTTTTCAATGTCCTCTGTAACCATCCTCCCATCATCGCTAATTATGTGTGCAATATGCTCTGCCCTAGTTTTTTTGCTGTTGATATATTTAAAGAATTTCTTTGGGTTTTTTTTACTATCCTCCGCTATTTGTCTCTCAAAGTTGATTTTAGCCATCTTGATTTCGTGTTTACACTTCTTATTTTCCTCCTTGTATTGCTGGAAGGCCGATACGGTGCCCTCTGATTTATATTTCTTGAAGGCCAATTTTTTTCCCCTAATAAGTTTTTTAACGCTACGGTTTAGCCAGCCAGGTTTGGCTTTGTCTCTTCTAAATTTATTCCCCATAGGAATGCACTGCAAGATGCCTTTGCTTAATATTGTTCTAAAGCATTCCCATTTTTCCTCTGTGGTCAGTGATCCCAGGGTTTGGTCCCAGTTTACCCTTTCCATCAATGAGTACAATTTTGGAAAGTCTGCCCTTCTGAAGTTTAGGGTTCTTATGTTCCCCACTTGCCTTTTTATATTGTTATTTAGACTAAATGTGATCATCCTGTGATCGCTAGAGCCCAGGTTGTCCTGGACTCCTACCTCCGAGATTATGTCTGGGTCATTAGTGATCAATAAATCCAGGATAGCATTCTCTCTAGTAGGGGAATCCACCAACTGCGACATGTAGTTATCCTGTAAGGTTTCCGTGAATAGCCGGGCCTTATGCGAGTGTGCAGTCCCCTCTTCCCAGTCAATGTCGGGATAATTGAAGTCCCCCAATATGATGACTGATCCTAGTTTTGCCGCTTTACCTATTACGTCGCCGCCATTGTTCCTCCACTAAGGCGGACAAGACTTCGGGACAAGGGAAAACCTTGGCTGACTCCTTTGCCCTGAGGGATCCAAAAGATACCAGAGCTCCTTGTAATTTAGAAATTGCATCCCTGATTTTTAGGGTGTCCATCACTGAGGATATCAAAGCATCTACCAGCGCCTTTACCTGTACCAAGGCGGTTGTGGAAACATCCTCTTCCGCGCCAGAAAAGTCTGAATGCGGGGACGCATCATCCAAAAGGGGATCTGCGTCGCCGGCTACCACATCGGCCTCAGAATCTGAGGTCTGACATGAGACCATCAAGGGCCGAGGGCGTATTTTTAGTAAATTACGGTTTAAAATTGCGCACACCCGTGGAATGGCGACAAACTACGGTGAGTAGAAATCTCAATAGGCGACGCTTTAAAATGTTTTAACGGTTACCAGTTTAGAGTTGGAGTGTAGCTCTTTTTTTTTTTTAATTTTTGCTCACGCTCTGGCCATCGCGGCGATACCTCACATGTGTGGTTTGAACAGTGATTTAATTTGCGGCTCGACTTCCATATACATAAAGAGGGGGGGAAGGTAGTTGGAAACGACGTTACCTTATATAGATAATAAAACCAACCAGTGATCCAGACCATATATTAAAACTGTGCAAAATAAAGTGCTGGTGCAAGATATGATGTATATCCAGGGATTATCGTGCAGTTATAAGGATTGTGAAGTATATGGCCGGATGATAAAAAAAATTACAAAGTGATAGGTGAATATATTTAATAAGTGTGACAAGATAAGGTATATTGTATATATACAGTAGTAATAAATATAGGTGAAAAGTGTCCACAAATGTGCTTTAAACAAATCCAAAATGGTGATAGTGAGCTTCGGTTGCTTAAATCCCAACTTCCACTAGAGGTCGCACTCACCCCTTGACAAGGTACTGATCCTGACTTCAAAGGGTCGGCAAAAAATAAAATCTCCCAGATAAGGCATCAATATATCCTTACGGACCGGTGGATCCCATCTGAGTGCAAAAAAGAACACCTCATAGCGTAGTATGTAATTAAAATTACAAACGGGAGCAGCAGTGACTCACGGTTGTGCTGTAGCAGATCAATTCAGAGCGTGTATGCAGCGATGTGGAGCTTCCGCATTCCACACAAGGTGAGCTGCAAACCGGAAGTGACGTTGACGTATGGTTCCGCCCTGCGCGTTTCGTCATTGGACGTCTACGGGAACTTTTGCTCACGCTCTGGCGATCGCAGCGATACTTCACGTGTGGTTTGAACAGTGAATTAATTTGCGGCTCGACTTCCATATACGTTTTCTTTCGTGCGCGAGCTAACGGCGAAGTGGGCGGCTAAATTTTTTTTTTTTTTCTTTTAAAAACCCAAGATCACTTTTATTGCTGTCACAAGCAATCAAAACATCCCTTGTGACAGCAATATGCAGTGACAGGTACTCTTTTGGAGGGATCGAGGATCTAATAGACCCTAGACCCCCCTCCACTACACTTCCATGTGTTCAAAACACCTAAAGCTGCATTTTTGAATACACTCATTTTTTGAATCTGCTGCCTTTAGCAGCAGAGTAACCCGGACGTGACGTCAACGCCTCCGGGTTACGTCATCGGAGACCCATTTGAAGCAGCATCCGACTTAGATCGGGACTCCGTCCAGCCAGCAGACGTGCCGGCTGGGCGCTCGGGTCTCCCGCCACGCTCGCCAGGGTAACGATCGAGCGGCTCCCGAGCCGCATCGGTAGTTACCGCCGGCTATAAACAGGACCAGGGTGATGCCTCCAGCTAGAGGCATCATCCCGGTATAACCCCACAAAGTCAGCAGATGTAAATATACGTTACTTTGCGGTAAGTGGTTAAAAGAAAGTGTTAAAAAGTATTCCAGACCCCCATAAAAAAAAAAAAAAAAAAAAAAAAAAAAGTCACTTTTTTGGACCAAATAGGATTTTTTAGATGCGGAGGATGCATTACCTGCCACACTAATAAATCTTGAAAGGAAAACACATTTCCAGTCCAATTCCACTAATCGGGTATATAAAATTGATAAATTTATAACATGTAGCAGCACCCATGTGAAATATTTACTTGAATGTGAACTACAATATGTAGGCAGAACGAGAGAATTGCGTACAAGATTGAGGGAACATGTTAAACCGCGTCGGTCAGCCCCCCCTGGGCAAAGTGACGTATAGGTAGGTCACTCGTCCGCAAGCCAATAGGGGGCGAGCGCGCGCCGCCTGAGGCCCGCTCCCTCCCCTGCTCGTTCACCGCCATCCCAGCGCGAGTGACCAGTGGCTCAGATGTCCGCCGGTCACTCGCGATCTCCCGCTGGAGAGGGAGAAAGGCAGGCAGCTAATGTAAACAAATCCCTTGAGAAAGTCACGTGATCTGTGACGCAACGCGTCGGGAGGCATTGGGTGACGTCGACTTCCGGTTTGACGGCCGTAGCCCAAAGTATCCTGGAATCACACCGCAAGAGTGCGGCAACATTTTCTCGTTTCTGCCTACTTATCTTCATGCAAATGTAAGTGTTTTTTTTTTCCCTGATTTCAACGAATAAAGCAAGGTTATACATACTTCACTATTTGGGCATCATTCTCTTTTTTTGGGAAAATACTGGTATCGCTGCATCCAATCCGGGACTGAGCTGTGGATCAAAGGGTGAGGATCAGAGCACACTAAGGTACTGGAGGAGTCCAGCGTTCTACCCCAGGGTCAGAGACCATCTTAAAGCGCCTGAAAAGGTGCAGTGTGGTGAGCGGCCACTGCTCCTATTATATCACAGCTCACAGCACTGGATATCCACATTTTTGTCCTAGAGAGTCACTAATTGTCACTTTAGTATAAGTGCACGGACGAACTTCATTAGATCACCGTACCTATTTCATTTTAAACACACAGATGAACTTTTAATAATCACTGCACTGATTTTATTTACTATATATGGACCATTAATTGCACAAGTTTTTTATATATATATATATATATATATATATATATATATATATATATATATATATATATATATATATATATATATATATATATATATATATAGCACATGGATTGCTAAATTGCACAAGATATACTATATATATATATATATATATATATATATATATATATATATATATATATATATATATATATATATATATATTTATTTATTTATTTTTTTTTTTTTTTTTTTATTGATCACCGCACTTTATTGCATTTTACACTTGGATTATAGAGAGTATTTATCGAGGGACAATGAAAACTAGTGTCTCTTCTAATTCCATTTCTGCTGCACACACAACATCTCTTTTGGCGCCTTCTTCCTTATTTTGTGGGCGGAATGTTATAGGGAAAATGTAGCTCGTGAAGTCTACTCACACAATCAGAGAGAATGCATGCTGGGGCCGGTCCTTGTTGGTATATTAGGGCAGTGATGATGTCTTCAATGTACTTGAGGTAGGTGATGTGTTGGTTTCCTGGTGTTTTTTCATGGCAGACAAAGGAATTGTACATGGCCATATGAAAAAGGTAAAATGCGACTTTTTTGTACCAGTAACGGGACTTTCGGGTTGATAAGTAGGGTTGCAGCATCTGGTCATTTAAATCCACCCCCCATGAACAAATTATATTCGTGGACGCATACCGGCTTTGTAATGGGGCCACGTCTTCTGGGAATCTCCACCAAGGTATCATTGTGGATGGTGGACAAGATGAAAACATCTTTCGTGTCCCTCCACTTCATGGCCAACACTTCCTCATAAAAGCGGTTCCCCCCTGTTGTAGATTTTTTTGGACCAAAGTTTGTGGGAACCCCTTCCTATTTTTTCTGCTGGTACCACAGGCAAGGGTTTGTTCAAGGTACAGGTGACGAAAAAGGGGCAGGCTGGTGTAATAATTGTCTACATTAAGATTGTATCCTTTTTTGAACAGGGGGTATGCCAGGTCCCAGACAATTTTCCCACTGGTTCCAATGTATGTTAGGCATTCGGGGGGCTGGAGCTTAGAGTCTTTGCCTTCATACACACGAAAGGTATAGACATACCCAGTGGCTCTCTCCTCTCGCATAGCTTGTTCATTTTCACCCCATACCTGGCTCTCTTATTTGGCATGTATTGCTCGAAGTGCAGCCGGCCAGTATAATGAAGAAGGAATTCATCAACACAGATGTTTTTGCCTGGGACATACACTTCCGAAAATTTTTGAAAAAAATAATTTGGGGGCGCAATTTATATAGTTTGTCGTGGTTGGGATGATCTCTGGGAGGGCACTGTGAATTGTCATTGAAATGGAGGAAGCGCATGATCATGTCATTCCGTGATCTGGACATGACAGGAAAAAAGGAGGCATGTGGTGGATGGGGCAGCAGGACCAGTAGGCATGGACTTCATTCTTCTTAGAAAGCCCCATATTGAGTGTTAAGCCCCGTACACACGTACCGATGGTCGGCTTACAAATGTTCCTCTTTTCTCCCCGGGATGTCGGTGTCTGCTGAAAAGTGCAAAGACAGCACAAGGACAGCACAAGAATTTTGTCCGCCGACTGCAGAAGTGATGTCATGTAATGGTTAACTTTCCCTGTGTTTTCTATTTTCTGAGCATGCCCAGTCTTGCAAATCTGCGGTCTGTCGGCCGAATTGTGTACTGACAGGCGAACAATCGTCCGTTCTGGTGTCGGCATACAAATATTTTCATGTTTGCACGAAAGACTTTTGTCCGCGGATTGTGCGCAGACATCTGTCGGAGGCACCATACTAACACGCGTACAATCGGCAGATCCTTCGTCCACCGACGTTTGTATGCCGACGATCGGTACGTGTGTACGGGCCTTAAGTCCCATAAATATTTTAAATTCGTCCATTGTAAGACAGCGCCAATTGAACATATGGGCATAGGAAGAATTGGGGTTGGAGGCAATAAATTGATCTGCATAAAGGTTTGTTTGGTCCACCATGTACAGCAGCAAATCTTAGGGAAAAAATAAATAAAAATAATCTAATAGGGAAAAATTGGAAGTGTTGGGCTGCATACCTGGCTGTGCGGTGAAAGGGGGGGAATAATAGTTGATCCTGAGCTGGCAGGCAACCATACGGGGTTTGCCAGGGCATCGGGAAGGTGGGTTTGGGCCCGGCTTCTTCGGGTTGCACTCTTTATTCCAGTGCTGGTACTGGGATCCTCTTCTTGGGAGTCTAGCTGCGGCGGTGTTGGTGCTGTTAGTTGTAGGAAGGTGTTCTGGGCTTACTCTCCTTATCCTTTTAGGAGGAGGGACTGTTTCCTCCTCGGATTCAAGGTCTGATCCGCTATCCTCCACTGGCTCGTATTCCGAACCAGTATCAGATGATACGAGCTCCCCGGCGCTCTCATCATCCGACATGGCTAGCACTTCATATGCCTCCTCTGCTGTGAAAAGCCTTTTAGGCATACTGGCGGTACTGATGGGTACTGACAGTACTGGTGGGCTGTTGGATGTGCTGACAGATGATCCAGATGTGCTGACAGATCCAGATGAGACAGATGGGCTGTGACACTAGTTGACAGGTCCTCTTTATTGGGGGGGGGGGGGGCTGTGAAGTGCACTTTTTACTGTAAAGATGTTTTACTCACTGATCTCTGCTGTTCTCACACGATCGGTGTGTGTGAGGAGAACAGCTATGATCAGTAGTAACGGCTCCAATGTTGCGACCAGCTGTGATTGGACACAGCCAATCACGTGGTAAACAGACAATTTTTATTGGCTGTTTACCCTGATCGGGTATGCGCTGTGTCCGAGGGACACATTACATGCCCGATCGCTGCTGTGCGCGCACTCAGGAGCGCGCAGCAGCTTGTTATCCTGCCCGCTGTCATACGACGTCGGGTCAGGTTAACAACCACATTCCCGCCGTCAATCTGTAATAGGGCGGGCAGGAAGTGGTTAAGGTTAGTTAGCGTAGAGTCCCAAGCCTATATTTAACAAAGAATCAGCTCTTTTAGCCATGGTGTCCTTCAGGACTCCCCATGTCTTTGAATGCTAGATCCGTATTATGAGAAACTTAGGAGAAAGCAGCATTAAGTTTGGGCCGCTTGTTCCAAACCTGGGCACTTAGCCTCATCAAAAGGGAACCTCCTCTTTTAGTAAATGAGAGAAAAAGGGGACCCTCTATGACCTTTTCATTCCCTTTTTACAGCCTCTGACAGTACCCTGTGAACCGAGAATACACAATGCTTATAGGGCTGCAACGATCATTTTCATAATCGATTAGCTAGCCGATTATTGTTTCAATTAATCGGATAATAACCTTAACCTCCCTGGCAGTATGATTGTTTGCAATTTTAGATGCTGAAAGCGGTACCATTATTTTGCATGTAACTCTTAAAGATAAGCAGCCCAAACCAACTATTTACATGATTTTTTTTACCTGTGCGTTCCTCTTTATAACATCTCGGGTATGATAAAGTTTGAAACACAAAATCATAATATAATAAAAAAAAAAAAAGTATATATTATATATATATATATATATATATATATATATATATATATATATATATATATATATATACACATATACATACATACACATACACACACAGTACAGAAGCTTCCTCCTAAACCCAGTGCAGATCTACTGAGATGTGATTGATGGCAACATTGTATTCTTCATGCAGCTATAGCTTATCCCCCTTAGATGCGGTTATCACATTCTCACACATATATATTTTCAAGAGGCGCTGAGCTGCACCCGGCGAGTGTTTGTCAAGCTGTACTTATTACTTATGGAATGCAGTGCAACCCCCTGGCTCAGACATGGTTTTTTTTTTTTCCATCAGTTAAAGCGGAGTGCCACCCTAAAATTAAACTTGCCTCCATCTTCATGCCCGGGGTCACCTGAAAAACAAATTGATATCGCAATTTTTTTTTTTTTTTTTACTTACCTTGTTTAGAATATACTTACCTTACTTCCTCCCCTCGGCGGCCACGGCGAGTCGTCACCTCCTGGCTTGCAATGATTCCTGGGAGCTGAACATCATCGCTCCCAGGAACCAATGCGACTGCACCGGCCCCGACGTCAGTTCCGGTGCAGGCGCCGTCATACCTTGCTAAACAGCTTCTGGGCATGCCCAGAAGCTGTGCAGGGATGACGCTGTGGCACCGGAAGTGACGGCGGGGCCGGCGCAGGGGATCGTGGGACCGAAGAAGACGGAAGAGGACGCAGAAGAGGATCACGCTGGCTTCAAGCTGCCCACACCTAAGATGGCAGCACTGGACAATACTTTTTCAAGGTAAGTATTTCTTCTAAAAGTAAGTGCAACCCAGGACAGATCAGAGGCTAGCCATTGTGGAATGTACTAGCCCTGACTGTCCCGGGGGTATTTTTATTAAAAAAAGTATTCCCAGGGTGGAACTCCGCTTTAAGCAGATTTTTTTTTTTCCCCCCTTTGTCAGGGACGTGCCTACTTTAACTCACCTCATACCTACCCCCATGAGCACTGATCCCCACTACTGGCTCAGCTGCCAGCACCAGCCTTTCCAAAAAATACATTTTTGCAAAAACGCAGGAAATTTAAGCAATCTGCTTTGTTGTCCAAGCTCTCTTTAGAGACTATAATGAGCGTTTCATCAAAACTGGGCTGCAAAGCCAGTAAAGCAAAAATGAATTCCAAAAAAGATAAGTGCTATACAGCACTCCCTTTTCCTGCGCTCGGAACCTGGTCCTCAGGCTGCCTCAATCCCTGAACTCATGCTGATATTAGGCATCCATGATGGCTAGGCTTTGCTGCCCCTTACGACCAGGGCGGTCGACCAAACACTGAAAATACAAAGCAAAGAAAAGGGCGCACCAGCCTAGCGCATTATCCTCAGCGAGTTTATTTAGATAAAATTAAAATCAGCTACTCACAAACAATCGTGAAATTCAAGCACATCAATTCCATAAATCTGCCTCCTGCCAGAGGATCAAAGTCTTTACTGGAAGCAGAGGGCTGACGCGTTTCGAGGCCGTGCCTCTTCCTCAGAGCCTCAAGCCAACAGAGCAAAAATGAATCTTAGCAGCCATGTTTCCAAGCTGAAACAGGCATGGGACTTATGGCACAGATCGACGAATAGGGGGCGCTGAGGTGAGGTTAATTACCAATGGTATTTGTATTATGCAGCATGAGGGGGTTAATGTATTGCCACTGGTGGTCACTGATGCATTAGTGACCAACCAGTGGCAGTTAATTAACCCCTTTGAGCTACATTAGTGCAGCCAGTATCAGGGCAGCCAGTGTTAACACTGGTGCCACTAATAAAGCACAAAGGGGTTAATTAACTGCCACCGGTCGGTCACTAATGCATCAGTGACAATACATTAACCCCCTCATGCTGCTTAATACAAATACCATTGGCAATTAAATGAACCACTTGCCAACCCGTCACAGTACATATACTGCAACAGGGTGTCAGCTACAGGTGCACATCGCTGACTGTTTCTGGTGTATGCCCCTGTTCTATCCATTTTGAAATCATTTGGGGGGAAAAAAAAGTCATTTTCGGTTTTCGGCCAAGGGCATCCTGAATTTTAGGTTTCTGCCCAGAATTTTCATTTCGGTGAAGCCTGAAGACATCCTCGCTATTGATTGCTCAATCTAAACAGAGCAAAAGAGGAAAATAGTATCGAACGGATGCTGCTCATTCGAGAGTAACAGGTTCAGGGCAGGCTGTAGCGCACCATTATCCTGTAACTTAATATTGAGCTGCTATAGCTGACATAAATATCAAATCTTTCCTGTTGTAGGATTACAGCCCTGTTCTCCTATGTGACCTACAGGGCTCTCCTCTGACTAGCTGGGTCAATCACTCTAATTGAACCTGGAATATTGGCCAATTCACACTGTCTCTAGGAAAGATGGATAAGCAGACATGTGGATAAAGAGTGAGAGTCATTTATTAGATAGAGGCATTCCGTATCTCAAGCTCTTCCATCATACTGTTGTGCAGTAATATTGATTTCTGATTAAAGGCAGTACACTACAATCCTCTATATGAAATGAGGGTGCAGTGGAACCTTGGGGGAAGGCAGAATTTCTGCTATTAGAAGAATAATAATGAAATACCTAAATTTTGCTCACTTTATGTTCTCTAGACCTGCTGAGAGTGAAAGAAGGTGTGGTACAGCGAGATGATACTCTGACTGTCCTGACTCCCCGTCTCTATACACCGATCGGGCACATCACTCAAGGTGGGGTTCAGCAGTGCTGGTCAGTAATAGAGACTCACCTTGGTGTTGGGGGTGTCCGGTGTTTGCAGCTCTACACTCACCAGCTACCATATCAATGGAGCTGCATATCGCCCAAAAATCCCTCCGGGGTAGTGGCAGTGCTTCGATCACATGCCCCGCATACCGCCCGTTGTTCTCCATGGACTGGAGCAGGATCGGACTGGTAGTGTGTCCGGTAGGAGCTGTGTGCCACCTCCTCGTCCCCCCCTCTGCTCAGCGTAGCTGGTTCCCATCCCTACAAATGGGCTGTATAGGATAGAACGGGGAGCTGCAGAGGAGCCAGGACTGGGATAAGCACTGGAAATGCTGCGGAGAGTCTGGGCCTGGCCCAGGAATGGAGAGGGCAGCCAATGTCATGATCAGACATGGGATGACAGACGGTCACAGTGTAGGACTTGGGATGGCGCAGAACTAGGACGTCACTGGTTGCTAGACGCCAGTCGGCTGGCCATCCTAGCAACCAGTATAGCTCACACTAAAGCGCCCAGTGGAGGAACAAAGCGGAGATACCCGTCTGACAGGGAAGTGATGGGCTCAGCTATTAGCGGCCGCTCGCTCGGTGCACTTCCTCTGCATTGCGGGCATTAATTTTTCGCCCGAAAATTTGGTGCACCACTAAAATAATACACATATATATATATATATATATATATATATATATATATATATATATATATATATATATATATATATATATATATATATATATATATATATATATATATACACACATATACATACATACACACAATCATTTGAAGACACAATAAAATTTACACACAAACTAATGAACATACACTTATTGGGATTTTTTTTTTCCCCCTAAGATGTAGCAGAATACATTTCGTCCTAAATTTATTAAACGTGATTTTTATTGTATATAATTCGTTGTGGTCAGGGAATAGAGCCGAGAAAAAGAACTTGATAGATTAATAAAACTACGGTAGTAGCGAGCCAAAAATCATCATTCGGGCAGGCCTGTAAAATAAAGAGGGCCCACAAAAAAGGAATATTGTAGAAAAAAGGGGCAGTGGTGGGTGGCATAACCAATCCTGCGACCCTAAAGCGGCGGCTCCTCTCCTCCTACAACTCCAGGCTCCGTCATCCTATATATTAGAATATACTGTTTTTCCCCAAGACTTTTGTTTTTTTCCCTATTTATATAACAGAAATAAAATTGGAGATCAAATACCACCATTTATGAAGTATAAAATTTAATTTGCCTACCGTGTTACATTGATCACGCAACCACCAGTTAAAGTAGCACAGTGGTGAATAGCAAAAAATAGTCTGGTTATGCAAGGGGGGGGGGGGGGGGGGGGGGGAAATAAAACCTTCCAGAGGTCTACTGGACAAGTCAAGTCAACTCCTCATTACAGCCTGTGTTTTACAGCACATTCATGAACTACAGGCCACGGTAGATAGAGAACCTAATGCCTCGTTTCCACTGAGTGGTACGGTACGGTTCGGAACGGTACACATTGCGCTTCCACTGCCAATAGTACCCTTTCATGATAGGGGTGGTGTAGCAGGAAAGCTGTGATAGACTATTCTCTGTCAACCAATCAAAGTTCTGCAGAGTGTAGCTCCACCCTGTTGGTACGGTACTAATGCGCTTGGTACCCCAACGAAAGGGTACCAAAAAGTGGTAAGGTACGGAATTAGGGTACCATTCATAATGGAAACGGCACAAATAGCGTACCGTACCGAACCATACCATACCAGAAAGCTCAGTGGAAACGAGCCATTAGATGTACCATGGCATGCTCTCTGCTTAGAGCTTACAAAAGAACTGATTCAAGGAGAAGCTAGTCACATGACTGGAGGGTCACATGACAATGAGCAGCACACCACAGCTTAAAGCGGAGTTCCACCCTGGAATACTTTTTTTTTTAAATAAAAATACCCCCCGGGACAGTCAGGGCTAGTACATTCCACAATGGCTAGCCTCTGATCTGTCCCGGGTTGCACTTACCTTTTAGGACAAATACCTACCTTGAAAATGTATTGTCCAGCGCTGCCATCTCAGGTGTGGGCAGCTTGAAGCCAGCGCGATCCTCTTCTGCGTCCTCTTCCGTCTTCTTCGGTCCCACGATGCACTGCGCCGGCCCTGACGTCAGTTCCGGTGCGCGCGCATCATCCCTGCACAGCTTCTGGGCATGCCCAGAAGCTGTTTAGAAGGGAATGACGTGCGCGCCCCGGAACTGACGTCGGGGGCAGTGCAGGCGCAATGATTCCTGGGAGCGATGACGTTCAGCTCCCAGGAATCATTGCAAAGCCAGGAAGTGACGACGGGCCGTGGCCACAGAGGGGAGGAAGAAGGAATTAAGCTGAGTATATTTTCTTCTCTACGAGGTAAATAAAAAAAAAAAAAATGCGATTATCCATTTGCTTTTCAGGTGACCCGGAGCGAGAAGCTGGAGGAAAGTATAAATTTAGGGTGGAACTCCACTTTAATCTCATTGCAGGCAGAGCACAACAAGCATTTGTAAATGTGTTTTTTATAACAGGAAGGCAATTCTGTTCATTTTGCGCAAAAACGTATTGATTAAGATGAGGTCTACATTAAAATGGATATTGAAAATATACCATCTTCTTACCATTGTAAAAAAAAAAAATAGGGCATTATATATACACATCAACTATTTATTATCTCACAAGCAAGTGCAACAATCCTTAGAATGCAAGACAAACCATCAGTGGTAGGTAACTTGCCATACACACAGCAACCACTAGGCGATCTTGCAGCCTTTTGTTGCATAAATATAGGAAACGTACGTTTGCGCGATCAAAATCTGGTTGCAATGTGTAAGAAAAACACAAAACATGATTAGCAAACAGAATTGATCCCTCGAACTGTTTACAGAGAACAGGACTTAGTGTGCAATGAAAGTGCTAGATGTCTAATCCAAGAAAGGGTTAAGTCGCACAGGTAAGCGTACGTACGGGTATCGCCAGATGGACCTCCATTCAAGTATATGGGAAATGTTACAATAGTATACACATTAAATAAAAACGTCTATTACTATGCAAATGACCTCCAGACTACACTTGCTTTACTTCCGCTCAGTCTCCACATCTTATTTTAGGACAGCACCCGCCATGGCCTGTGAGGGTTGTGAAAAGCTTAACTCACCAGACAAGCTTTTACTTCCTTTCTCAGCAATCTCGTCCACCACTCCGCTTTCCTCTTTTCCCGGCATTTGAGTATCCTGACTATTTCTACCTAATTGTCCTACGTAAAATCTCTTTTCCTGCTAGCTTAAGCCGCGCACTAAGACTTGGCGGGAACTTTCCAGACACCAGCCTTCTCCTAACTGTACATTGGCAAGCTATCGATCACGTGATAGCAAACGTGGAACCAATCAGGTTGTCCCTTTGTTCAGTTCTCCGCTGGATTGGTTGCAACCACGGCTTCCCTTATTGGTTTACTCTAGTATAATCGTAGTGACGTAACGAGCACAGTGTAGTGATGGGAAGTTCGATTCTTTTAAATGAATCGGTTCATTTCGAGTTACTCACTGAAATGAACCGATTCATTGAATCGATTCTTCGGTTCACTTGCTGAGTCTGCTGACAAGCAAGTGAACTGAAGCTCTATTCAAATGAGCTGAATGAGAAGAGTGACTCATATGTTTGGCAGCTCTCTGGGGATGTTTTCTTTGATTTAACTCCTTCTTGGCTTCTCAGAGCTGTCTCAAGCCTACGGTATGTCAGACACAATGCACTTTGTCAGATTAGCCGGCATTATCACGTTCAGGACTTAAGGTGACCCAGCTGTATATATTTAACCTTCTCCCATCCGCACTGCAGCCTATATACGGCTGCAGCGCGGACTCACATTTTCGGGAGGCCGTTTTTAAACGGCCTCCCAGAAACAGTCTCCCCGCGCGCATCAGGGAAAATCTGTGTCGGCCGTGTCCCTTGGACACAGCCGATCACAGATCGTGGTAAATGGCCAATCACAGCGGCCATTCACCACGTGATCAGACCGTCCAATGAGAGATGATCTCATATGTAAACATATGAGATCATCGCCAGCGCTCCTTCCTCACACAGAGCCTGCGTGTGAGGAAGGAGGGAGAGCTGCCCAGCGCCGGGGACACAGAAAAAAGTAATCAGGGCACCGATCACCAGTGTCCTGATTACTAGAGGTACACCAAACACACCTTCAATGCCCACAGTGCCCGCCATCAGTGCTCATCTAGGCACTGATGAGCACTGACTGGCAGCACTATGGGCACTGAGTGTGGGCACTGATGGTGCTACCCGTCAGTGTCCATCAGTGCCACCCGTCAGTGTCCATCAGTGCCACCCGTCAGTGTCCATCAGTGCCACCCGCCAGTGCCCATCAGTGCTGCCCATCAGTGCCGCCCGTCAGTGCCCATTAGTGCCGCCCATCAGTGCCACCTCTCAGTGCCCAGCAGTGCCATCTCTCAGTGCCCAGCAGTGCCGCCTATCAGTGCTCATCAGTGCGGCATATTAGTACCTCCTCATCAGTGCCCATAAGTGCCACCTCATCAGTGCCCATCAGTGCAGCCTATCAGTGCCGCCTCATCAGCGCACATCAGTGAAAGAGAAAAATGTATTTATTTTCAAAATTTACTCGCAAAAAAATAAGAAAAACTTTTTTTTTTCAAAATTTTCCGTCTTTTTTCTTTTTTTTTGTAAAAAATAAAAAACCCAGAGATGATTAAATACCACCAAAAGAAAGCTCTATTTGTGTGAAAAAAATGATAAAAATTTCATATGGGTATAGTGTAGCAATTGAAATTCAAATTGTGAGAGCGCTGAAAGCTAAAAATTGGTCTGGATGGGAAGGGGGTTTAAGTGCACAGAAGGCAAGTAGTTAAAGCAGGTTTCTGTGCATGTGACCTGCATTCTGATGGGCAAACTTCACAGTTAACATTGCCAGCTATCAGATTTGTCCAGTTTTTACAGCGCATGCACAGGAATAACAATCAGATTTTACTAATGTGTGGGTACTTTGGCCACAGTTATAAAATTAGATTTTTATTCCTGTGCATGCGCTGTAAAAACTGGACAAATCTGAAAGCTGGCAATGTTAACTGTGAAGTTGGCCCATCAGAATGCAGTTCACATGCACAGAAACCTGCTTTTCATTTATACAGCTGTATGAGCTGGTGACAGGGCAGCCATCAAGGGGGACAGCCCATACACATGTAGGGGGCCCAGGCGTTCTGAGGGGCCCTGCCCCCCAGGCCCTAGCCAACGAGACTGAGTTGTTGCTGCTGTAGTAACTAGCAATTGCTAAATCATGGTGGCTGCAGAGTAAGCAGATGCAGCTGAAGGGATGTCTCTTTGCTGGATTGCACTGTGTCTTTGCTGAAAATATTAGGCTGTCTCTTTGCTGGATTGGCATATCTCTTTGCTGAGTATATGAAGCTGTCTCTTTACTGGATTGGAATGTGTCTTTGCTGAATATATGAGGCTGTCTCTTTACTGGATTGGCATGTCTCTGTTCTGAATATATGAGGCCATCTCTTTGTTGGATTAGGATTTCTCTTTGCTGTATATATGAGGCTGTCTCTTTACTGGATTGGGATGTCTCTTTGCCGAATATATGGGGATGTCTCTTTGATGGATTGGATTCATTTACATTTATTAAGTTGTAAGAGTGTTAAAACAGAAGTGGGTGCACTGAAGGACTCGGTGGAATGGCCAGTGGGCGGATTCAGTGGGACTGCCAAAGGGCGGGCCCTGCGAAATGTTGGTGGTCAGGCCCGGAGTGGCCCAGGCCTTAAGCTGTGTAAGGGGCCCCAAAATTTCTGATGGCTGCCTTGGTGACAGGTACTCTTTATGGAGGGATTGGGGGGTCTAAAAGACCCTAGACCCCTCTACTGCATTTCAATGTATTCAAAATGCTGAAAACAAAATTTTTGAATACGGTCACTTTTTAAATTCGGCACCTTTAGCCACTGAGTAACCCGGACGTGACGTCATGGACGCCGCTTCCGGGTTACATGATCGGAAACTCAATCGAAGCCGAATTCAGCTTAGTTCGGGACTCCAACCAGTCTGCAGAGGTGTCGGTGGAAGGGCCATTACCACCTGAAAGCTAACCACTGGCTCTAAAAAATGGTACCGGGATGATGCCTCAAGCTGCAGACATCACCCCGGTACAAACACTTTTTGCAACCAACGTAGAGCTACGTAAATTCGCAGGAAGTGGTTAATGTCTAAACCACTGGCAACAAAAGTGAGTACACCCTATTTTCAAAATATGCAAATTGGGCCCAAAGTGTCAATAGTTTATGTGGTCACCATTATTTTCCAGCACTGCCTTAACGCTCTTGGGCATGGAGTTTACCAGAGCGTCACAGGTTGCCACTAGATTCCTCTTCCACTCCTTCATGACGACATCACGGAGCTGGTGGATGTTAGAGACCTTGCGCTCCTCCACCTTCTGTTTGTGGATGCCCCACAGATGCTCAGTAGGATTTAGGTCTGGAAACATGCTTGGCCAGTCCATCACCTTTACCCTCAGCTCCTTTACCAAGGCAGTGGTTGTCTTGGAGGTGTGTTTGGGGGCGTTATCATGTTGGAATACTGCCCTGGGGCCCAGTCTCCAAATGGAAGGGATCATGCTCTGCTTCAGTATGTCACAGTACATGTTTGCATATTCATGGTTCTCTCAATGAACTGTAGCTCCCCAGTGCCAGCAGTACTCAAGAAGCCACACACCATGACACTCCCACCACCATACTTGACTGTAGGCAAGACACACTTGTCTTTGTACTCCTCACCTGGTTGCCACCACACACGCTTGACACCATCAAAAGCAAATTCGTTTATCTTGGGCTCGTCAGAGCACAGGACATGGTTCCAGTAAGTTATCTATATTACAGTATATTGTGAATAAAATATAAGTTTATGAGATTTGTAAATTAGTCCATTCCGTTTTTACTCACAATTTGTACAGTGTCCCAACTTTTTTGGAATTGGGTTTGTAGTTGTTTACTGTATTTTTGTATTAGTGTGATTGTGACTTGAGTTAGCGCTCGCAAATTATTTTCTGTCCCAAGTAGGTTTAGCGCAGATCCCCGGCGCATAGTTAGAAATAACCCCTTGATTACCACATACACACACACACACACTTCCATTATTAGTATAGTGTTTGAACAGATCAATATCTGATCTGATCAGAACTATACTAGCATCCCCATAGTTTAGGGTTCCCAAAACGCAGTGTTTGCACGATCAGCACTGATTCCTGCCAGCACCTGCGTATAACCCCTCCGCCCAGTCCACCCCCACCCCACCCAGACAAGTGTAGTAATCAATAGATTACTGTCACTTACAAAAAACACAACACACAAAACCGCTGTGTTAGCAGAGTCAGGCCTGACCCCTGCTAGCATTAGCAGTTTTTTTTGGTAGCGGTTGAAATAGTTCTTGACAACCAGGTACTTTTTTTACCTGTGAGTCACACTACTGTACCGGTAAATGTAGTTATTAAAATGACCAAACATTGGTACAGTAGTGCAGAGGCTTACAGTATACTGACCATGTCAGATGAGAGCGATGGGGAAGCCTCACTAGCAGAATCAGGGTCAGTATACGAACCTGATGACAGCAGCGGCTCCCTGACAGATAGCTCGGACGAGGGATAGGTCCCTGTTAGAACCAGGCATACCCGACCCCATTCTGGAGTTGCTGAGATGCAGGAATCGCAGCGTGCTCGTATGGAGCAGAGTGTCGGTACTAGTGCCGCTCATCCTTCTGGTTGCCTGGCAAGCGCCAGCGGCCTAGTACACCCTGGACCTTGTACAACCAGCATTGCAGTAACACTTGGTGACGTGGCGAGTCCCATAAGTGCAGTTGAAGTTGGTGCGGTGGCTACCACGAGTAGTGGCCCGCAGCCACCGCGTATATGAAAACAGGCCTGTAGAGCCAATAGTGCCCTCCCTAATGCGCTGGCATATTCTAATTGGCAACCCACTGATACTACATCGCCAGTACTTTCCCCATTCACTGCCCAACCTGGAATCCACGTGGAAACGCCCCTGGATTTTTATGAGCTGTTCTTCACGGAAGATCTTTTCAGATCTATTGTGGATCAATCAAATTTATATGCACGTCAATTCATCGCCGCCAACCCAATTTTGCCATTTTGCCAGACCATCCGGCTGGAAACCTTTAACGGTTCCCGATTTTAAAATCTTTCTGGGCCTTTCCCTCAACATGGGCATAACCAAAAAGAGTGAATTGCGGCTATATTGGTCCACTAGCCCAATTCGCCATATGCGCGTGTACTCTGCCTCCATGTCCAGGGCGAGATACGAGCAAATTCTGCGATTTATTCATTTCAACGACAATGAAATCTGTCGTCCTCCGGAGACCATGAATATGATCGGCTCCACAAAATTCGGCCCCTCGTAGATCACTTCAATCAGCGGTTTGCAGCCTTGTTTACCCCCGAACAAGTTGTCTGCTTTGACGAGTCCCTGATTAACCACTTCCCGCCCGCCCTATTACAGATTGACGGCGGGAATGTGGTTGTGTTATCCTGACCGGACGTCATATGACGGCGGCAGGATAACACAGCTCTGGGCGCCCCCCGGGGGCGCGCAGAGCGGCGATCGGTGATGCGAGGTGTCAGTCTGACACCCTGCATCTCCGATCTCGGTAAAGAGCCTCTGACGGAGGCTCTTTACCATGTGATCAGCCGTGTCCAATCACGGCTGGTCACATAGTAAATAGGAACAGCCGTTGATCGGCTTTCCTTAGTTCGTGCCTGACAGGCACGAGTAAAGGAGCGCCGATCGGCGGCTCCCCTGACAGGGGGGGGTCGGCACTGGTAATCAGATCATTGATTACCAGTGCAGACCCTCGGGGGGGGGATGCCACTAGATCCACCAGGGATGCCCACTATGACCCCAGGGATGCCCACTATGACCCCAGGGATGCCCACTATGGCCACCAGGGATGGCAATCAGGGCTCAGGGAGCCCCCCATTGCCCTCCCCATCAGTGATGCCCAACAGTGTCCTCCCTATCAGTGCTGCCCACAAGTGCCCATCATTGCCAACCTTTAGTGTCGCCCACCAGTGCCCATTATTGCCCATCAGTGCCGCCTATCAGTGCCCATTAGTGTCCATCAGTGCCGCCCATCAGTGCCGCCCATCAGTGCCCATCAGTGCCCACCAGTGCCGCCTATCAGTGCCCATTAGTGCCCGTCAGTGCCACCTATCAGTGCCCGTCAGTGCCACCTATCAGTGTCCATCAATGCCGCCTATCAGTGCCCAGCAGTGCCGCCTATCAGTGCCCACCAATGCTGCATATCTGTGCTACCTATCATTGCCACATATCAGTGCCTATCAGTGCCGCATATCAGTGCTGCCTATCAGTGCCGCCTATCAGTGCCACCCCATCAGTGCCACCCCATCAGTGCCTCCTCATCAGTGCCTGTCAGTGCAGTCTCATCAGTGCTCATCAGTGCAGGAAAAACCTATTTATTTACAAAATTGTATAACATAAACAAAAAAACTTTTTTTTTTTCAAACTTTTCGGTCTTTTTTTATTTGTTTAGCAAAAAGTAAAAATCGCACAGGTAATCAAATACCACCAAAAGAAAGCTCTATTTGTGGGGGGGAAATGACATAAATTTGGTGTAGGTACAGTGTTGCATGACCGCGCAATTGTCATTCAAAATGCAACAGCGCTAAAAGGTGAAAATTGGCCTGGGCAGGAAGGGAGGGAAGTGCCCTGTATTAAAGTGGATAAGTTTACTGGCCGCCTTGCTATGAAACAGTATCTCCCCAGCAAGCGTGCCAGATACGGGGTCAAGCTGTATAAGCTCTGTGACAGGGCCACAGGCTATACAGTTAGTTTCCGGGTCTACGAGGGAAGAGATAGCACTGTGGAGCCCCCCAACTGCCCAGACTACATAGGGAGCAGCGGCAAGATAGTTTGGGACTTTGTCACCCTTATCCGGAAAGGGGTAACATTTGTATGTGGACAATTTTTACTCAAGCGTGCCACTATTTAGTCACCTGCTCGAATTACAAATTGGCGCATGTGGCACCGTGCAACCTAATCACCGGGGCTTCCCCAACGGCTTGTAAATTCCCGTCTTAGTCGGGGGAGAGAGCCTGCTTGAAAACGGACAAAATGCTTGCAGTGAAGTGGAGGGATACACGGGACGTTTTCGTTCTGTCCTCCATTCACGCAGACACGGCGGTCCAAATTGCTACGGCAACTGGCGTTATGGAGAAACCCCTCTGTGTCCACGAATATAACCTTAATATGGGAGGGGTGGACCCAGTGGTGGGATTCAAAAATTTTAGTAACCAGTTCCGACTTTCCCAGCAGAATGACCAGCATGCCCCCTTTCAATGCACAGTGACCAGCGTGCCCTCTTTTAATGCAGAGAGACCAGCGTGCCCCCTTTCAATGCAGAGAGACCAGCGTGCCCCCTTTTAATGCAGAGAGACCAGCGTGCCCCCCTTCAATGCAGAGAGACCAGCATGCCCCCCTTTCAATGCACAGTGACCAGCGCAGCATGCCCCCCTTTCAATGCAGAGAGACCAGCGTGCCCCCCTTTCAATGCACAGTGACCACAGCATTGCCCCCAATCATTGCAGAGTGACCACCGCATTGCCCCCAATCATTGCAGAGTGCCCACAGCATTTCCCCCAACCATTGCAGAGTGCCACATAATTGCCCGCAATCATTGCAGAGTGCCCACAGCATTGCCCCCAATCATTGCAGAGTGCCCACAGCATTGCCCCCAATCATTGCAGAGTGCCCACAGCATTGCCCCCAACCATTGCAGAGTGCCACAGCATTGCCCCCAATCATTGCAGAGTGCCACAGTATTGCCGGCAATCATTGCAGAGTGCCACAGCATTGCCCCCAATCATTGCAGAGTGCCACAGCATTGCCCGCAATCATTGCAGAGTGCCCACAGCATTGCCCCCAACCATTGCAGAGTGCCACAGCATTGCCCGCAATCATTGCAGAGTGCCCACAGCATTGCCCCCAATCATTGCAGAGTGCCACAGCATTGCCTGCAATCATTGCAGAGTGCCCACAGCATTGCCCCCAATCATTGCAGAGTGCCCACAGCATTGCCCGCAATCATTGCAGAGTGCTCACAGCATTGCCCCCAACCATTGCAGAGTGCCCACAGCATTGCCCCCAATCATTGCAGAGTGCCCACAGCATTGCCCCCAATCATTGCAGAGTGCCACAGAATTGCCCCCAATAATTGCAGAGTGCCCACAGCATTGCCCCCAATAATTGCAGAGTGCCCACAGCATTGCCCCCAATCATTGCAGAGTGCCAGTGTTCCCCCCCAACCATTGCAGAGTGCCACAGCATTGTCCCCAATGATCACTGCAGAGTGCCCACAGCATTGCCCGCAATCATTGCAGAGTGCCAGCGTTCCCCCCGCGAGACCCCTTTACTTACCTCACGGACGGTCATCACAGCAGCTTCTCTTCGGTCGCCGGCTCCCTGCGTCTCCTCAGTCCTCCCGCCTCCTCGGCCAATGGCACAGCGTTTGCCTTTTGGCCAATTAGGAAGCAGGAAGACCCGCTCCCTGATTGGCCAGGAGGAGGATCCATGTGACAATAGCGAATTTTCATTCGCTATTGTCACAGAATGGGCGGGCTCGGCCTCGGGGCGCACTGCTCTGCTGCTCCCTGGCCGCCAGCTTAGAGGGATTCAGCCTGTTCTGTGAACTTGCAGAAAGTTTGCAACCAGTTCCATAGAACCGGTGCGAACCGGCTGAATCCCACCACTGGGTGGACCTTAACAACCAGCTTTTGGCGCTGTATTTAGTTGCCCGTAAAGCCAGACGCTGTTACAAAAAAGTGTCGGTTTATTTATTCCAATTGGCTATGCTGAACGCCTTTGTCCTATACAGGGCGTCAGGACGAATCGGATTCTTCCTAGAATTCCAAGAAGCGATCATCAAAGCCTACCTGTACCCAGGAGGTGTTCCTGTCCAACTTCCCCTTCCAGATGCAGTGAGCTGGCTGCATGAGAGGCATTTTTTTCACATGTCCTCCCAAGTACCCCTACCCAAAGACACCCCCAAAGAAGATGTCATGTCTGTAGCAGGATTTAGGCGTGACACTTGCTATTATTGTCCCACCTGTCCTGACCAACCTGGTCTCTGTTTCAAGCGCTACCACACACTAGTAGAGTATTCGTGTAGGGTACAGCCCGACATAGTGCAGGGCACACAAACACAGGGACTCGAAAGATGTTCAATGGCTATCGACATTTTGAGAGACCCAAGCTGGAAAATTGTAGTTCACAAAAAACAGTGTTAAAAAAAAAATACAAAAACAATATAAAATAAAAAAGCCAAAAACAGTTGTCGTGTCAGTTATTTTTATGTTCTTCTACTCTTCCTACTGTACTTTTACTGTACTTTGTTTGGTTTTCATTCTTTTGTTAACCTGTTTCTCTTGCAGGTACCCGTCGGCTGCCACACTGATTTTATATATTCTGACACAAACAGCGTTTGCGCTCAGCATATATGGATACCTCTGATGGCAGCAGCTGTGGTAGGTTGATTTCACCACTGCAGTTAAAATACCTTTAGGTATACGTGGAATATTGTCATGTGTACACACAATTAAATCAGTGGGTTTGGTTGTTGGGCGGTTAATGGTGTGTAATACTACACAATATTGCTGTGGTGATTTCTGTTAGGTTCTCTTTTTTCGTTCAGCCCACAGGCTGCATGAAAAAAAAAAAAAAAACCTACACTATATGCCAAACAAGGACCAGCAATGTACTGGTACGTTGCTGGACTTTGAGTGCTTATACCATGATGATGCCTGCAGATTTAGACATCACATTGGTATCGATTTTTTACAGCCAGCGGTCAGGTTACATGTTAAAGCAATCCTATTGGATAATTGACCGCTAGACTGTTTTTTTTACATGCAGTGGGGGGGGACTCTCCCCCCCCCCCTCCTGCCGCCTTCCGCTGCCTTCCGCCGCCTTCTGTGGTTGTTCTCTGGCTCTCCTGTCCCCCCGGTTAACCCGAGAGTGCAGACGGTGGTTCATTTACCTAACCATAGAGCTGATTGGAGATGAGAATGGCTCCAATCATCTCTATGGCCTAAGATACCGGAAGCTATGAGCATTTCATGACTTCTGTTTCTCCAGAAATAAACAGCGCCATTGGGAAATTGGGAAAGCATCTTAACACACCAATTTTGGTGTGGTCAGATGTGTTAAGGTCAGAGGAGAGGTCTAGAGTCTAAAAGATCCCAATTTTTAAAAAAAAGAGTACCTGTCAGTGTCACTACAAATTGCTATCATAGGGGATATCTAAATTCACTGTGATAACAATAAAAATGATTAAAAAAAAAAAAGGAAAGGAAAGGTGTCAAAATAACATAAAAAAAGCAAAATAAAAAAAATCAAGCCCCCCTGTCCCCCCGTGCTTGCGTGCAAATGCTCACGTAAGCGTTGGTCTAGTGTCATATGTAAACCGCAATTGCAGCATGCATGTGAGGTATTGCCGCGAACGCCATGTTGAGGGCAGTAATTCTTGCAGTAGACCTCCTCTGTAAGTCTAAAGTGGTAACCTGTAAAGACTTTTAAAGGCTTTTAAAAATGTATGTAGTTTGTTGCCGCTGCACAGGAGTGCGCAATTTGTAAAGCATGTCATGTTTGGTATCTATGTACTCAGCATCAGATCATCTTTAAAAATTTTACCAAACAATTTGGAATTGTATAGTGTATTTGTGCATTCAATTAAAAAAAAATGTATTTTTTTCATAGAAATTGCGTATGGAAAATCTGTGCACAAATACTGTGTGACAAAAAAATTTGCAATATCCTCCATTTTGTTCTGTAGGGCCTCTGCTTTAAAGAAATATATAATGTTTGGGGGTTCAAGTAATTTTCTAGTAAAATAAAACATTTTTTTCATGTAAACAAAAAGTCACAGAAAAGGCTTGGTTTTCAAGTGGTTAGAAGAGTGGGTGATGTGTGGCTAAGATTGAGCATAAAATGCTGGGACAGTTCAAACACCCCCCAAATGGCCCCTTTTTGAAAAGTAAACACCCAAAACTATTTGCTGAGAGGCATATTGAGTCCATTGTTTTTTTGTTTTTTTTTTACACAAAGTTGTCACTAAATGATATATTGCTCACGCATGCCATGGGTATATGTGAAATGACACCCCAAAATACATTCTGCTGCTTCTCCTGAGTACAGGGATACCACATGTGTGAGACTTTTCGGGAGCCTAGCTGTGTATGGGACCCCGAAAACCAATCCCCACCTTCAGGTTTTCTAATGGCGTAAATTGTGTATTTTACCTACGCACTACCCGTCACAGTTTCAGAGGCCCGGAAATTTCAAGATAGCACAAAACCCCTCCAAATGACCCCATTTTGCAAAGTAGACACTCCAAGCTATTAGCTGAGAGGCATGGTGAGTCCATGGAATAGTTTATATTTCCTGGCAGTCTCCATGGCAGCCTACGTGTGGGTTAACCCCGCCTCCTCTCCAATGGTATAGGACCCCCCTCTATAAATTTCAGCTTGCAGGCACAGCCAGTGTTCCTTTTTTGTCCTCCTCCAAGGATCAACTATTTGGATTATTTCCTGTTGGAATTTGGTCGGCTTACCTCAGAATGAAAAGTCGGTGTCTATGTCCAGGGCCCAGCCACGGGCGGGTGAGTGACATTTCAAAATCCCCTTTGGCTGATAACTGTGCGGTGCTTCGGATGGCCGACGGATATCCTGACAGGGTCTGAAGATTTGTCTCCTCCATGGCAGTGTTTTTGTTATGTTTGTTTGTCTCCAAACTATCTTTCTTTGCTATCCCTGGTGGCCCAATGGCGGCTGGAACGCTCCGTGCGTTCCAGCCATCTCCTTCCTGCTTCCCCTCCGCTCAGTCCGGCGGACGCATGCGCTGTATGGTAATGGAGCTCCGCTCGCTGCCTGCGCATGCGCACTTCGCCGCGATCGGAAGCGAGGCCTGGTCCGCGCATGCGCACTTGCGATCACGGCCGGCCATCGCTGACGTCATCCTGGCGCGAAAATTTAAACGCCTGTCAGCTCCAGAGCATTTGGGAATGCACTGTGGGCATAGCGACGTCTTCCCGGTACCTTGTCCGTTTGTTTACCAGGTATGTGGGGACCGGATGCTGCATACCTTTTTGTGGTATGCAGGGGGGGGGGAGAGCGGTTGGATGCATATTAGGACAACACCTGAATGTTCCTTATTGCTTTGTAGTGATCCCTGTATGCTCTACTTCCTAGTGAGTTTGTGGTTTTGCCTGAAACATGGATCCTGCTTCACCGCCCTCTTGTGGCCAGCCCTCTCACAACAGGTGAGTGCTGGTACATTTAGAGGGATATGAAGGGAGGGATGCTGGCTCATGATTCATGGCTAAATCCTGTGTCTCCCTGGATTTCTCTTTCTCCCAGCTCCTCCAGGTCTGGTCAAGAAAGAGACCCTGTCAGGCCACGAAGAGAATCATCTTCAAGGTCAAGACGCCGTGAGTCTCCATCAGGGAGCAGACATGAGAGGAGACGCTCACATTCCTCCTCCAGACACCGCACACACCGCCACAGTAGCCATACGGCCCAGAGAGCCTGTTGGGGTTGTGGGGCGCATGTCCCGGAGGACAAGTCCCTTTGCGAGCCCTGTTTCGCTCGTGCAGCTGGTGAAAGAGAGTCTGAAGATCAGAGATTGGAATCCCTGGTGAAACGGATTGTCCAACAATCCATGAAAGAGTGGAATGCTAGTCCCACACCTGGATCTGCTACTCCCAGCTCTCCTGCTGATGCTCCTGAAGAGCAAGGTCCCTCTCAGCCAAGCTTCACTTCCGGGAAATCCTCAGAGAGCGATTCGGAAGAAGAGGAAGGTGCAGTTGGGGGTTTTGATTTTGCCCTTGTTGCACCTCTCATAAGAGCAGTCAAAGAGGCTCTGAAATGGGAAGATCCCAGTACCCCACAAGTAAAACAGAGAAGGTTTTTCAAACATTTGGGGAAAGAGCGGCTAAACTTTCCGCTCCTGTCAGAATTGAAGGATGTCATCCTAGAAGAGTGGAGTAAAGGGGACAGCAAGACCTCCTTATCCTCCAAACTGTCCAAGTTGTATCCTTTTAAATCGGAAGAAGTCAGTCACCTGGAATCAGCTCCTCTGGTTGATGCTGCAGTTTCCAGACTGGCTAAACACGTTACACTCCCGCTGGATAATGCGGTGTCCTTTAAAGACCCTCTGGATAGGAAGATGGACTTGGATTTAAAAAGAATTTATGTCACAGCCGGTGCGGCTTGTAAACCTGTGCTAGCACTAGCAGCCATGTCTAAGGCCATGGAAACCTGGGTTTCTGATGTTGAACTAAAATTAAGAAGTGTGTCTGAAGATGCAGTAGAGAACTCTCCTGTTCAGGAACTGAAGTTAGCTTCTGTGTTTCTTGGAGAAGCATCCATTGATGTGTTACGTCTCTTATCCAGATCCATGTTGGCTTCTGTCACAGCCAAACGGGCCCTGTGGTTGCGTCCCTGGCTGGCAGACCCAGCCTCTAAACAGGCTTGGTGCAAAATCCCTTTTGAAGGTTCCTCTTTATTTGGAAACAAATTGGATAATGCAATTACTAAAGTGACGGGTGGAAAGTCAGGTCTCCTTCCCCAAGATAGGCGCCTCTTTGGCCCTAAGAAGCAGCAACCAAGAAAGCAGTTTGCAGAGCGATCAAAGGATGCCCGCTCATATAGGCCTGGGCGAGATTACAGGAGAAATTGGAAGAGCAGCCAAGCATCCTCTCGTAAGCCGGTCAGAGGCTCAGCACCTTCCGGTCAAGAAACCTCGAAGTCCTTTTGAGATTGGGCCCGTTCAGACATGCCAGGTGGGGGCACGCCTGCTCCACTTTCAGCGTGTCTGGGCGGCCTCAATCTCAGACTTCTGGACCATCAGGACAGTGTCCACAGGACACACATGGACTTTCTCAACAGATCCCGTGTCCAGATTTATTCCCACTCGCTTGCCTTCTCAGGACGAGAAAAGAAACGTTTTGCTCGACTATGTAAGCACTTTGGTAGCTCAGGGCGCAATAATTCCGGTGCCCGTGCAGGAAAGATTCCAAGGCGTGTACTCGCCCCTCTTTCTAGTACAGAAGAAGAATGGATCCTGGCGCCCTGTGATAGATCTCACCTATCTCAACAGGTTCATCAAGAACGAAAAGTTCAAAATGGAAACCTTATCTACTATCCAGAAAGCAGTACTTCCAGGAGACTGGCTAGTGTCAATAGATCTCAAAGACGCGTATTTCCATGTGCCTATAGCAGTAAACTTCCACAAGTACCTTCGTTTCGCGGTAGAACATCAACACTTCCAGTTCATCTGCCTTCCTTTTGGCCTGTCCACATCCCCAAGGGTGTTTTCCAAGGTCCTTCTAGCTGTGGTGGCTCTAATCAGAACAAAGGGTGTACGTCTACATCACTACTTGGACGATCTTCTACTGTTGTCACAAGACCGGGATCAACTTTTGTTCCACAGGGACCTGGTCACTACAACTCTCATGGAGTTCGGGTGGTTGTTGAATCTTCAAAAAAGTCATCTGGAGCCCTCTCAACATCTGGTCTATCTAGGGGCTCAATTCAACACCGTTCAGAATACACTTTCTCTGCCTCTAGAGAAAATCCCGGTGGTTCGGGAGAGGATCCTTCCAGCCCTCTCATCCTCTTTTCTGACGGCATCCCAGTGTCTCAAGATCATCGGCACAATGGTTTCGACGGCCCCTATGGTCAAGTGGGCACTGTGGCGAATGCGGCCCTTTCAGAGGGGCTTCCTTCGGCAGTGGAATCCGGAAGATCACGATCAGCATATCTTTATTTCCCACAGCATGAGGAGCAGCTTATTTTGGTGGCTCCAACGCAAGAACCTGCTCAATTGCCATTCTCTAGTCCCCATCACATGGGTCATCATTACAACCGACGCCAGCAACTCTGGCTGGGGAGCCCATTGCATGACAGAGGTGGCTCAAGGGAAATGGCCCCCGCAAGCCCACTCCCCGGTTTCCAACGTCCTGGAGCTTCGTGCGGCTTTTCTAGCTCTTCAAGCTTTCCATCATCTAATAGAAGGCAAATCCGTACTTCTTCGAATGGACAACACCACGGCAGTGGCTTATGTGAAAAGACAGGGCGGTACCAGGAGTCTCTCCCTTCTTCAAGAAGTAGACCCAATCATGACATGGGCCCAAGCCCATCTGTCCAACATCTCGGCGGCCTACATTCCGGGGCCACAGAATGTTCAGGCAGATTTCCTTTCCAGAGTTCAGTTGAATCACAACGAGTGGTCTCTCCACATAGACTCATTCAAGTGGATTCTGTCCCTAGGGGTCTCACCAGAAGTAGACCTGTTTGCATCTCCATGCAACCACAAGCTAGTCCGGTACTTCACACGCAGCAAGTGTCACCAAGCATGCGGAACGGATGCTCTGACCGACAGATGGGAATTCAGCAGGGCATATGCTTTTCCCCCATTTCCCATCATCCTCAGATTTCTTCAGAGACTCCAAGCGGAAGATGTGGAGATCGTCATGGTAGCCCCTCACTGGCCGAACAGGCCCTGGTTCCCACTTCTCCTGCAACTCAGCTATCGGAGCCCGATTCCCCTGCCCATCAAACCAGACCTTCTCTCGCAGGGAACAACATTACACCCCTGCCCCGCCTTGCTCAGGTTAACGGTCTGGTTCTTGAGAGGGAGAGGTTGGAGTCACTCGGATGCCCTCCTGGGGCAATCCCTACTTTAATGAACTCTAGGAGACCTAGCACGAACAGAGTTTACTGTAGAGTCTGGTCTAGATTCTTGGAATTCACGTACCCGGAGGGAAATCATTCCCTGAATTTCGAAGTTCAAGAAGTCCTGAAGTTCCTTCAAGCAGGTCTGGATAAGTCCCTATCAGTTGGGACTCTCAGGGTGCAAATATCAGCCTTATCGGTGTTCTCAGGGTTCTCCTGGGCCAAGCATATACTCATACAACAATTCTTCAAAGGTGCGGTCAGACTCAGACCTCAGAGGAAGCCAAGGTTCCCAAAATGGGACCTTCCCCTTGTCCTTAACGTCCTTTCAAGATCTAGTTTGTCGGACTCCATTAAAGATCTTACCATTAAAACAGCCTTTTTAGTAGCAATCACTTCAGCTAAAAGAGTTTCTGAGATTAGTTCTCTTGGTTATAAAGAACCTTTTCTCATGTTTTTCCCGGACCGAGTAGTCCTAATTCCGATGCTCAATTCCAATCCGAAGGTATCATCGGTTTTTCATGAGAACCAGGAGATTGTACTTCCTACCTTTCGTTCTTCAGAGGATAATGAACCTCATCCCTTGGATGTAGGGAAAACTCTTATGGAATATCTCCAGTCAACGTCTTCTTTCAGACAATCGGATAATCTCTTCGTCCTTTTCTCAGGCAAGAATAGAGGGAAACGGGCCTCGTCAAGGTCCATTGCGGCCTGGATTGTGTCTGCCATTCAGCGAGCTTACTGTGTAGAGGGTTTGGCTCCTCCGGAGGCGGTGACAGCCCACTCGACGAGAAGCATCTCAACGTCCTGGGCGGCTTCACATCATGTTGCACCAGAAGTAGTCTGCAGAGCAGCTTCATGGTCTTCTGTAAATACGTTCATGACACATTATTGTGTGGAGCCAGCCTCCTTATCTTCAGTTAATTTTGGCTTGACTGTTTTGTCTGCTAATAATTTGAAGTAAAATTTGATTTGAAACATTCCCACCCGTGTGGTTTGGGCTAGTTATTTCCCACACGTAGGCTGCCATGGAGACTGCCAGGAAAACGGAAAATTCCTATCATACTTACCGTAATTTTCCTTTCCTGGTGGTCTCCATGGCAGCCGGAGTTCCCACCCTCTGGTCTTGGATTCGGCTAAGATATGGAACACTGGCTGTGCCTGCAAGCTGAAATTTATAGAGGGGGGTCCTATACCATTGGAGAGGAGGCGGGGTTAACCCACACGTAGGCTGCCATGGAGACCACCAGGAAAGGAAAATTACGGTAAGTATGATAGGAATTTTCCGTTTTTGCCACACGTTTCAGGAAAATTATTATTTTTTTGGGTTTTTTTTTTTGCACAAAGTTGTCACTAAATGATATATTGCTCACACATGCCATGGGTATATGTGAAATGACACCCCAAAATACATTCTGCTGCTTCTCCTGAGTACAGGGATACCCCATGTGTGAGACTTTTTGGCAGTCTAGCCGCGTACAGGACCCCGAATCCAATCCCCACCTTCAGGCTTTCTAAGGGCGTAAATTGTTGATTTCACTTCTTACTACCTATCACACTTTTGAAGGCCATGAAATGCCAAGATGGCACAAACCCTCCCCCCCCCCCCCCCCAAATGACCCCATTTTGCAAAGTAGACACTCCAAGCTATTTGCTGAGAGGCATGGTGAGTATTTTGCAGCTCTCATTTTTTTTTGGAAAATGAAGAAAAAACAGGAGAATGCATTTTGTTTCCTCTTTTTTCAATTTCCAAAACTTTGTGAAAAAAAGTGAGATCCACAAAACACTCAACATACCTCTCTGCAAATAGCTTAGGGTGTCTACTTTCCGAAAAGGGGTCATTTGGGGGGGGATTGTGCTGTCTTGGCATTTCATGGCCTTCAAAACTGTGATAGGTAGTCAGGAGTGAAATCAACAATTTACGCCCTTGGAAAGCCTGAAAGTGGTGATTGGTTTCGGGGTCCTGTACTCGGCTAGACTGCAAAAAAGTCTCACACATGGGGTATCCCTGTACTCAGGAGAAGCAGCAGAATGTATTTTGGGGTGTCATTTCCCATATACCCATGTGTGAGCAATATATCATTTAGTGACAACTTTGTGTAAAAAAAAATAAATAAATAAATAAAAAATAATATATTTCCCGGAACTTGTGGCAAATATAAAATATTCCATGGACTCACCATGCCTCTCAGCAAATAGCTTGTGGTGTCTACTTTGCAAAATGGGGTCATTTGGGTGGGGGGGGGGTTTGTGCTATCTTGAAATTTTAGGGCCCCTGAAACTGTGACAGGTAGTGTGGAGGTGAAATGCACAATTTACGCCATTAGAAAACCTGAAAGTGGTGATTGGTTTTCGGGGTCCTGAACACTGCTAGGCTCCAAAAAAGTCTCACACATGTGGTATCCCTGTACTCAGAAGAAGCAGCAGAATGTATTTTGGAGTGTCATTCCACATAAACCCATGGCATGCGTGAGCAATTTATCTTTTAGTGTCAAATAAAAAAAAATGTAATAAAAACAAAATGCAGGTTTGTCACTGTTTACGTATACGTGTGGGACCAATGTGCATGTTTGCAATGACGCATGAGCAAAGGGAAATGGGGGCTTTAAAATGGTTTTACATTTTATTTTATTATTTATGTTATTACATTTTTTTTACACTGTATCTTTACCTTTTTCAAAATCTCTTTTATTGCTATCGGAAGGGATAAATAACATCTCTTGTGATAGCATAGGCCATGACAGGTCCTCTTTATGGAGAGATCTGGGTTCTCTTATACAGGGCCGATCTTAGGATCACAAACGCCTGGGTGCAGAAATATTTCTGGCGCCCCATGTGAGCGCGGTCACCTTACTAACACCTCCCCTTTACAAATGTTTCTATGGCAACGAGTCAATGGCACAACACCTGAGGATAACGCTCAACAGCTTATCACCAGTAATTCTAAACCTTTGAGTTTACAGTTTTACTATATGTGATAATGAGTTACAATATAGAAACATCCTTTTAAAAAGCACACAAGGATCACTCTAAATTCAGCATTAGAAGAAAGAAGTTGCAATATTATCTCAAAATAAGGGTAGACTATTCTTACCTGCTAGAAGCACGACTGCTGCAACAAAAGACAGAAACAGGTAACAGCTAAGCCCCGGGCTGCTCACTCCTCCTCATCCCCATTATAGATTCCGGGAGGCTCCTCCAGTGTCCCCGGCAAGGCCTGGCCCATCACTCAGGCCCTCGGTAGAGGCCAGCGATGAAGAAAGATGTCGGCAGTCCGACTTCCATTAACTCTGCCACTGCCAATCCCCCCGGCCCTTAAAACAGCGCGGCCTTCCTCCCCCCCACTCAGGGCCGCTGTTAGAAATCATGGGGTCCTGTACAGCCTATCTGACAGGGCCCCCTCTTGGGCACCCAAAAGAGAATTATGAGGTGACCCGTGGGTGTGACAAAATTGTGTTAACCCTGGTAAGGGCTTAAAATGTAGGCCTACGTATAGCGTGTGGGTGTCAGGTGCATGTAATGTACATAGTGCAGAATCATATAATGTACAGAGTGCAGAGCTCATGAGTGGGTAACACACAGATTGCAAGGGTCAAGAATGCAGGTATTTGGTTTTTAGTCATGGGTTCTCGGGGGGCTGGTGCATCCCGCCGAAGCAGCGCTCCCCCTGTGATCAGACACAGTGGGAGCCAATCATGGCCGCTGGCAACAATGGCTGTGGGCCACCTGGGATTGTGCAGGAGCATGACAGAACGGCCGTCTAGAAGTGATAGGAAGAGGAAGAGATAGATCTTAACCTTCTCACATCCGCGCTACAGCCTATATACGGCTGCAGCGCGGACTTGAATTTCCGGGAGGCCGTTTTTAAACGGCCTCCCATAAACATGCCCGCCGCGCGCTCCCGCGAGCGCGCATCGGGCAGAAGCTGTGTTGGCCGTGTCCCTTGGACACAGCCAATCACAGATCGAGACGAATGGCCAATCACAGCGGCCATTCGTCACGATCGAGGCATCCAATGAGAGATGATCTCATATGTAAACATATGAGATCATCACTCATTGCCAGCTCTCCCTCCTCACACACAGACTGCAGTGTGAGGAGAGGAGATATCGTAAGTGCAAAAAAAGTGCCCACCATTGCCCACCAGTGATCACCAGTGCCCACCAGTGCCCACCAGTGTGCCATCAGTGTGCCATCAGTGTGCCATCAGTGTGCCCAGTCTCATCAGTGCCCACCAGTGTGCCCACCAGTGCCCACCAGTGTGCCCAGCTGTGCCCATCAGTGCCGCCCAGTGCTCATCACTGCCGCCCAGTGCTCATCACTGCCGCCCAGTGCTCATCAGTGCTGCCCAGTGCCCACCAGTGTGCCCATCAGTGCCCGCCCAGTGCTCATCAGTGCCGCCCAGTGCTCATCAGTGCCGTCCAGTGCTCATCAGTACCGCCCAGTGCTCATCAGTGCCGTCCAGTGCTCATCAGTGCCGCCCAGTGCTCATAAGTGTGCCCAGTGCCCACCAGTGCCCACCAGTGTGCCCATCAGTGCCGCCCAGTGCTCATCAGTGCCATCCAGTGCTCATCAGTGCCGCCCAGTGCTCATCAGTGCCGCCCAGTGCTCATAAGTGTGCCCAGTGCCCACCACTGCCCACCAGTGTGGCCATCAGTGCCGCCCAGTGCTCATCAGTGCCGCCCAGTGCTCATCAGTGCCGCCCAGTGCCGCCCAGTGCCCACCAGTGTGCCCATCAGTGCCCGCCCAGTGCCCACCAGTGTGCCCACCTGTGCCCATCAGTGCCTGCCCAGTGCTCATCAGTGCCGCCCAGTGCTCATCACTGCCGCCCAGTGCTCATCAGTGCCGCCCAGTGCCCACCAGTGTGCCCATCAGTGCCCGCCCAGTGCTCATCAGTGCCGCCCAGTGCTCATCAGTGCCGCCCAGTGCTCATCAGTGCCGCCCAGTGCTCATAAGTGTGCCCAGTGCCCACCAGTGCCCACCAGTGTGCCCATCAGTGCCGCCCAGTGCTCATCAGTGCCGTCCAGTGCTCATCAGTGCCGCCCAGTGCTCATCAGTGCCGCCCAGTGCTCATAAGTGTGCCCAGTGCCCACCAGTGCCCACCAGTGTGGCCATCAGTGCCGCCCAGTGCTCATCAGTGCCGCCCAGTGCTCATCAGTGCCGCCCAGTGCTCATCAGTGCCGCCCAGTGCCCACCAGTGTGCCCATCAGTGCCCGCCCAGTGCTCATCAGTGCCGCCCAGTGCTCATCAGTGCCGCCCAGTGCTCAGTGTGCCCACAGCGCTCATCAGTGCTCATAAGTGTGCTCATCAGTGTGCCCACAGAGCCCATCAGTGTGCCCATCACAGTGCCCATCAGTGAGCCAGTTTAACCTTGCCCATCAGTGTCACCGTGCCCATCAGTGTCACCAACGATGGCAAAAAAAATTTTCTCAGCCGAGGAGGCCTTCAATATAATCAGTGAGGACATGGACAGGGAGCTTTCTGCTTCGGAATCTTCGGAGTCAGAGTCTGACTCCGAAGTAAATTACGAGCCGGTCATTAGCAGCGGGACGCAGACCGACTCCGACGAGGAGGAATACTGCCCGCCTGCCAAACGAAGGCGTTCTGGTGAGGAGGAGGCAGTGCCATCCACCAGCTCCGCGGTGCCATCCACCAGCTTCGCAGTGCCATCCACCAGCTCCGCAGTGCCATCCACCAGCTCCGCAGTGCCATCCACCAGCACCACAGTGCCTCGGCAAGAAAGGCCAAGCTCAAGTGGGGTGTCACCTCGCCCCCAAAGGGTTAGGACCAACGCCAGCCTTCCCTATGCCCTTCTGAACCCCCTGTGGCTTCCTCCCAACTCAGGAGAAGCCATCATCCCCCCTTTCACTGCCCAGCCAGGAGTCCAGGTCAACACTGAGAACTTTTCCCCAATTGACTACTTCCGTTTAATTTTTACGGAGGACCTGCTGACGTCCATTGTGGCCCAGTGCAACCTGTATGCACATCAATTTATCCAGAGTAACCCCACATCTTTTTATTCCCGTCCCTTTGAGTGGAGAGACCTAACGGTGGAGGAGTTCAAGATATTTTTAGGCCTCACCCTCAACATGGGACTCAATAAAAAAAACGAACTGCAAGTATATTGGTCAACCAAACCAATCTACCATATGCCCATCTACTCTGCAGTAATGCCCAGGGCCAGGTATCTGATGATCATGAGGTTCCTCCATTTCAACGACAATACCCAGTGCCCTCCCCGAAATTCCCCAGCATTTGACAAGCTGTTCAAAATTCGGCCACTTCTAAATTATTTTTCAGAAATATTCCCTCAATTATTTACCCCAGACCAAAATATATGTGTGGATGAGTCCCTTGTGAAATTTACTGGCAGGCTGGGCATCAAACAATTCATTCCCAGCAAACGGGCCCGCTATGGGGTGAAGCTTTACAAACTATGTGACCGAGCCACAGGGTACACCTATGCCTTCAGGGTGTACGAAGGGAAGGACACCCAGCTGCATCCCCCTGAATGTCCGGACTACATGGGATCAAGCGGGAAAGTCGTTTGGGACCTCATTTACCCCCTCCTTGAAAAAGGCTACCACCTGTACGTAGACAATTTCTACACCAGTTTGCCCCTGTTCCGAAACCTTCACAGAAAGAAGACTCCTGCATGTGGCACGGTCCGAAAAAAACGGAAAGGCTTTCCTCAAAGGCTAGTAAACACCAAGCTGAGAAGAGGGGAGACGGCGAGTCTGAGAAATGAGGAAGTTCTGACTGTGAAGTGGAGGGACAGAAGAGACGTGTACATGTTGTCTTCGATCCACAATGACAACTATGTGGAATCCCGACGAAGGAATGGCCCAGTCCGAAAGCCAACATGTGTACATGAGTACAACTTATTCATGGGGGGAGTGGATTTCAACGACCAAATGATGGAACCCTATCTACCCACAAGACGTACCTATCATTGGTACAAAAAAGTTGCAATTTATATTTTTCATTTGGCCATATACAATTCCTACATTTTATACCGCAAATCCACCGAAAGCCCCCAACCCTTCCTTTATTACCTGGAGGAAATCTTCACAACCCTCATATTTCCAAACGGCCCACCAGAAAACATTAGATCTGACGTAATAAGCAGACTGTCTGAACGCTATTTTCCAAGTAAAATCCCTCCCACACAAAGAGACCAAAAACGGCAGAAAAAATGTAGGGTGTGTACCAAGGCAGGAATTCGAAAAGACACCCGCTATTATTGTCCCCAGTGTCCTTCCCAACCAGGCCTCTGTGTAGACGACTGTTTCCGCCGTTACCATACTTGTCTAAATTATTAGTATGGTAAACGTAGTCCTCCGCTTTCACCCCTTATGCCACTGTATGCTCCTGAAATGACCCTGGACTGTTATACAACGACGCCTTTGCCTGCTGATTTTGTACCTATGTCTGCCTGCTCCGGAACTGACCCTGGCCTGTTTTTTGACCATGCTTCTGCCTGCTGATTCTGTTCATACCTCTGCCTGATCTGGAACTGACCCTGGACTGTTATTTGACCACGCCTTTGCCTGCCGATTTTGTACCTACCTCTGCCTGCTCTGGAACTGACCCTGGACTGTTTGACCACGATTTTTGCCTGCCTCTGGAAGTAGTGGGATTCATACCACAGGGGTCTCGCATATGTGAGGGGACCAGAAATGTTTTTCTGGATGAAGAAAACAATTTTTTTTGTTTTTCTTCTTCTCAGATTAGGGTCTGGATCCCGGAGGCTTCAAAGCGATTTGGGTGGGAGAAGCCTCTACCCCTGTCCCCATTCTATCCCGACAGAGGCCCTACTTCTGCCTGCAGGACTTACTGCCATCATGCCTCTGCCTGCCGCATGCACTGACACTGGACTGGTATCCTTGCCTGGAGAATTGCATGCACTGTTGCTGACCAAGTCCCTGCCTGCTGCCTGGACTCAACTCCTGTGGACAACTGCGCTTCTAAAACTACAGGTAAGCTTTTGTTTACCCTTTGCTCAGCAGAATGTATTGTGGGGTGTAATTCATGGTAATTCATGGTATGTGCATGCTATGTGTCTTTGCATGTTGGGCCTCTGTATGTGACCTGACTGCGTAAAAGTCTCACACATGTGGTATCGCCATACTCAGGAGGAGTAGCAGAATGTATTTTGGGGTGTCATTTTTGCTATGTACATGGGGTCATTTAGTGGGCTTTTTCATTGTGCTGGTGCTCCAGGGCCTTCAAAAGTGTAATAGGTGGTTGAGAAATGAAAAGTGTATTTTATGCTCCGAGAACGCCTGGAGGTGCTACTTCAATGTTGGACCTCTGTATGTGGCCTGGCTGTAAAAAAGTCTCACACATGTGGTATCGCCATACTCAGGAGGAGTAGCAGAATGTATTTTGGGGGGTCATTTTTGCTATGTACATGCTATGTGTTGGAAATATCTTATAAATGGACAACTTTGTGTAAAAAAAATGAGTTTTCATTTTTTTTCCACATTTTCCGAAAGATTCTGGAAAAAAATGACATGTTCAAAAGACTCATTATGCCTCATAGATTATACGTTGGGGTGTTTGCTTTCCAAAATGGGGTCATTTAGTGGGCTTTTTCATTGTGCTGGTGCTCCAGGGCCTTCAAAAGTGTAATAGGTGGTTGAGAAATGAAAAGTGTATTTTATGCTCCGAGAACGCCTGGAGGTGCTACTTCAATGTTGGACCTCTGTATGTGGCCTGGCTGTAAAAAAGTCTCACACATGTGGTATCGCCATACTCAGGAGGAGTAGCAGAATGTATTTTGGGGTGTCATTTTTGCTATGTACATGCTATGTGTTGGAAATATCTTATAAATGGACAACTTTGTGTAAAAAAAATGCGTTTTCATTTTTTTTCCACATTTTCCGAAAGATTCTGGAAAAAAATGAAATGTTCAAAAGACTCATTATGCCTCATAGATTATACGTTGGGGTGTTTGCTTTTTCAAAATGGGGTCATTTAGTGGGCTTTTTCATTGTGCTGGTGCTCCAGGGCCTTCAAAAGTGTAATAGGTGGTTGAGAAATGAAAAGTGTATTTTATGCTCCGAGAACGCCTGGAGGTGCTACTTCAATGTTGGACTTCTGTATGTGGCCTGGCTGTAAAAAAGTCTCACACATGTGGTATCGCCATACTCAGGAGGAGTAGCAGAATGTATTTTGGGGTGTCATTTTTGCTATGTACATGCTATGTGTTGGAAATATCTTATAAATTGACAACTTTGTGTAAAAAAAATGCGTTTTCATTTTTTTTTCCACATTTTCCGAAAGATTCCGGAAAAAAATGACATGTTCAAAAGACTCATTATGCCTCATAGATTATACGTTGGGGTGTTTGCTTTCCAAAATGGGGTCATTTAGTGGGCTTTTCCATTGTGCTGGTGCTCCAGGGCCTTCAAAAGTGTAATAGGTGGTTGAGAAATGAAAAGTGTATTTTATGCTCCGAGAACGCCTGGAGGTGCTACTTCAATGTTGGACCTCTGTATGTGGCCAGGCTGTAAAAAAGTCTCACACATGTGGTATCGCCATACTCAGGAGGAGTAGCAGAATGTGTTTTGGGGTGTAGTTGTAAGTATGCATATGCCATGTGAGAGAAATAACCTGTTGAATATGACAATTTTGTAAAAAAAAAAAAAAATAAAAAAATAAATTTTGCAAAGAATTGTGGGAAAAAATGACAACTTCAAAAAACTCACCATGCCTCTTATTAAATACATTGGAATGTCTACTTTCCAAAAAGGGGTCATTTGGGGGTCATTTGTACTTTCCTGGCTTGTTAGGGTCTCAAGAAGTGAGATAGGCTGTCAGTACATTAGGTGTGATCAATTTTCAATGATTAGCACCATAACTTGTAGACTCTCTAACTTTCACGCAGACCAAATAATGTACACTTATTTGGGCTATTTTTACCAAAGATATGTAGAAGTATACATTTTGGCCAAAATTTATGAAGAAAAATTACTAATTTGCAAAATTTTATAACAGAAACTAAAAAAAAAAACGTTTTTTTTTTAAATTTGCGGTCTTTTTTCATTTATAGCGCACAAAATAAAAAGCCCAGCGGTGAATAAATACCATCAAAAGAAAGCTCTATTTCTATGAAAAAAAGGACGAAAAATTTATATGGGTTGAGTGTTGCATGACCGCGCAATTGTCATTCAAAGTGTGAGAGCACTGAAAGCTAAAAATTGGTCTGGATGGGAAGGGGGTTTAAGTGCAAAGTAGGCAAGTGGTTAAGTTTCAGCTAAGCTGAAACACAGATCTCTCTTTTCTTCTAGGAGATCCATCCCCCACACAGTTATAAAGCATTCCCTAAGAGCACACTTAACCCCTTAAACACCCTTGGTGTTAAGCTCTTCCCTGCCAGTGTAATTTATACAGGAACAGTGCATCTTTTAGCATTAATCACTCTATTAGTGTCACTGGTCCCCAAAAAGTGTCATGGGGGGCCGAATTCACTATAAGTTTGGAGTAGAGCTGCTCACTTCTCCAGAAATAACTCCAGCCTAAACTCATTAGCACCTAATTAGGTAAGTGGCTGAAGTTAAACCTTCAACTAGGTGCTTTAGAGAATTCAGAGTTGGAGTTAACTAAGATTGAATTTGATTTTGGAGTTAACCAAATTCCCTTTGTGTTTTTCATAAAAGGAAATTTGTCTTTTCTGAATCACTATTACACAGCAATGTCATCTATTATGGTTTATTTCAATTTTAAGGTATAGTTATGTATCTTATGTGTTTTAACCTTTAGATTTACTAATAGCAGACTACACAGCTGTCTAATTAGCAAGCTTCATTCTTTATTCATCTGAAACCTTCAGGCACGTCTGATTGTATTCAGAACTTTGGTGTAGTGGTCTATGCTCATAGACAAAGATTGCTAGGTCATGAGTTCAAGCCCCAAACATGATAACACCCTGTGTGCTCAGAGGTGTGTGTTATTATTATTTTTTGGCCACAAAGTAATACATTGGCTACATCACCTAAAATTGCATGTCAATAGCCATGTATATTCAAGAAACAGACATGCATATGTGCAGGGTGCAATTATGCATTTGCTAAGTTTCAGTATTTATTTACAGTTGTCTAAAATTTAAGGAGTTGATAGCAGACTTGGGATTTGAACTCATGCTCCCCCCCACACACTCCTCCCTCCCCCCCACACACTCCTCCCTCCGCCCCCCACACTCCTCCCTCCCTCTCCCACCCTCTCCCAACCACACTCCTCCCTCCCCCAACCCACTCCTCCCTCCCCACACAATTCCCCCCCCCCACACACACACAAACTCCTCCCTCCCTCCCCCCCACACTCCTCCCTCCCTGCCTCCTCCCCACACACTCCTCCCTCCCCACACACACACACATACTCCTCCCCCCACACACACACACACACACACACACACACACACACACACACTACTCCCTCCCTCCCCATCCCCCCCACTCCTCCCTCCCTCCCCCCCACACACTCCTCCCTCCCCACACATACTCCTCCCCCCACACACACACACATACTCCTCCCCCCCACACACACACTCCTCCCTCCTCCCCCCCCCCCCACACACTCCTCCCTCCCCCACACACACTCCTCCTCCCCCACACACACACATACTCCCTCCCACACACACCCCATTCCCCCTGCCATACACACCCACACACCCATACACACTACGCTGGAGTAAAGGGAGAAACCCTACCCCTGCCGCTGTACACGGAGAAACCCTACCCATGTTCATACTGTACTGCCATTGCCACACACAAAAAATACAAGAAATGGATTACATTCAATAGACACAAAATATATCTGAATTACATCCAGACAAATATGAAGAAAAGAAAACAAAAAACCATTAGCTGTGCACAAATTAATAAGCTTTATTGAACATGTATAAAACATCAGTAATCACTCAAGCAGGCATGTAAAATGTGAAATGTCCCCCCCCCCCCCCCAAAACCCCCAAATCAAGTAATCTTTATTCAAATTACAGTGCAAAGATACAATCCAGCTTACAATATCCAACAGTCAAGCAAAATAAGTTGTAGACACCTTAGTATTAAGCATAAAACATACCCAACATACTTTTATGGTTATTGTTTGCATGAGCCTACCTTTCCATTGAAATACCATCAAATCAGTAGAACATACAGCTACACAGAGGCATGAAAATAAAAAAACACATGTATAGAGTACATAAAGACACACTTCGCAAAAACTATACCAAACATTTAGAGCATGAAAAGTATTCATCTAACAAAATACACTTACTGCAATATGGGTCCTTAGGCATGCCAGCAAACCCACCCACCCCCAACCCAAGGGTGCAGCAGAAGCTAAATTTTGTGGAACTGAGCAGTCATTTCCTTTAGTGTTCTAGTCAAGACTTTGGGTGTATTCAGGTTTAATAAGCCCAAAGTTATGTATTTGTGTAGGAAACTGATGTCATCACACCCACCCACCGGACATAAAGACATGCGGCCCTGCCACAGGCCAAATGATCTTAAACATGCCTTAATATAACCTTGGTTAAACTACACCCACCCAGTATAGGAAACGCCCAGCAAAGTAATTAATTGGGTCTGTTGGTTCCTAAACCAAAATCACCAGTTCACTAATGAATGAAAGTGTTTGACAAAATAAAAAAGCCACTTTGTGCTCATGATGAGATTATTGAAAGCATTTCTTATGTGTGTTGACTTGATGTAGTATTTTTGTTAAAAAAAAAAAAAAAAAAGGGCAATATAGCAAATGTTTGGAGCATGAGCAGCTGAACCCAGAAATCTTTCAGAAACAAAAAAACAAAAAAAATATATAAATTATATTTTGGGGATAAATAGGAAGCAACACTAATATGGCTCCCCACTCAACCAACCAACAAATATATTAATTTCACACAATGTTTTATTTTGGGGAGAAGCCATATTAGCGTTGCTTGTCATTCATATATATATATACTGTATATATACACATAAGCAAAACAATAAAAAAACATATATATATATATATATATATATATATATATATATATATATATATATATATATATATATATATATATATATATATTTATTTATATATATAGCATTATATATAATTATTTGTTTTGGCATCTATATATATATATATATATGTGTGTGTGTGTATATATTCAAAAGATTGGTGAGCAGCACAACAGCAGTGGTTTGTTGAGGTCGTGTGCAAAGCAATCAAGCCATCCCACAGGCTGTCTATATAAGAGAAAAAGTCCACAGGGATTGCTGCACAATTGTTTCTTTATTGGAAAAATAAAGGGGTTAATGTTGTGCCAGACTCCCTCCTAGTAACATGGGACGTAGGTAGTTTATATACCATCATTCCACATGAATTGGGGATTGAGGCATGTCACTGTTTGTTAAAACATTTGGGTTTATATAATGATGATCAGGTTTTGTTTTTGCTGGATCTGTTGAAGGTGGTATTGGAAGAAAATTTATTTTTGTTTAAAGAACAGCATTATATGGAACTTAGAGGGGCAGCGATGGGTTCTAATGTCGCACCCCCATACGCCAACACATTCATGGATATGGTAGAGACTTCCTTTATTTATAATAATATACAGTTTATGAAGCACTGCAAGTGCTGGTTCAGATTTGTGGATGATGTGTTTGCAGTATGGGGTGGCGACATTGTTTCCCTTTCGCTGTTCAATGACTACATCAATCATTTGATACCTGGGTTAGAGTTTAGCATGACCTATAGTTCTGAAAGGATCCCATTCTTAGATACAATGTTAACCCTGGAAGACACATGTATTAGTGACTTATATACTAATTCAACTGATAAAAATCAACTTTTGCATTACAATAGTTTTCATCCAACTGGGGTTTTCAAATCTATCCCTAGAAGCCAATTTACACGAGTTAAAAGAATAGTAACTAACCCACAGATTTGTGCAATCAGATTGAAGGAAATGGGTGAGAAACTGACAGAAAGGGGATATCCCTCTGAAATAATTAATAAAGAACAGAAACAGGTAGTGACATTCACAAATTCACGAGGTTCTCAAAGGAGGATCCCCTTTGTGTCACAATTTCACCCATTCTCTATCGATATACAAAAAATCGTTAAGAGACACTGGTCGATATTGGGTGAAAATGATCCCAATATTCCGGAATTTCACGCACCCCCACTACCATCATATAGAAAAGGCAGAACTTTACGTGACAGGTTAGTGAAGACTGACTAATATGTTGATCCCAGTCCTATGATAACATTTTTAGGACCAAAAAATACAGGCTCTTATCCATGCCTGAGCTGCATCCAGTGCAATTCAATGATAAAAGGAAAAAACTTTACATATCCACACAAGGGATATGATATAAAAATCAAGGATCATTTTACTTGTCAGTCTTCATATGTTATATACATCATTAAATGCCCTTGTGGCTTATACTATATTGGTGAAACCACTCAAAAAGTTAAAGATCGCATTGCCCGACATAAATACTCAATAAAAGACAAATTAGTTCAGCTACCATTAGTGAGACACTTTTTGGAAAAAGGACACTCAGTGTCCCAATTGAGATTTATGGTCATTGACAATATACCTAGAAACAGAAGGGGAGGAAATCGTGAACTACAACTTAGGAAACGTGAAGTCCAGTGGATCCATTTTTTGGATACCTTACAACCGAAGGGGTTAAATTCTGAACTCGATTTGTATTTATTTTTGTAAAGGGTATCTTTTTGAAGGGACCTTTTGGTCTAATTATGAGTCCTACACCTTCAACAGTGACAGCTATATACTCAACACCGCAACATATAGTTGATTGTGTTATTTCATTGATCGAAATATATGTCCCTTGTAGAGTCTTTTTTATTGACAAATATTTTTTATTCTTTTATCATTAGGATAACACTAGATATGACTAATTGCATATAGGGAAGGATCTGTGTTTTGTAACTTTGTCTCAGTCCTCCTAATGATACATTGGAGACCACTGTGTGAATTAATCAATGATTGACGACTCGTGGATTCTTAATTGATGCTTGAACATATATAAGCTTTTGTACTTGTATAGAGATTTAGATGTATTTCTGTATGAGGAAGGACGTTAACCTTTGAGTCCGAAACGTTACGATTGAAATACTATGATATTGTACTGGTATGTACTTTGGATATTTTTCCAATAAAGAAAGAATTGTGCAGCAATCCCTGTGGACTTTTTCTCTTATATATATATATATATATATATATATATATATATATATATATATATATATATATATATATATATATATATATATATTGTGACAGGAAGTCAGGTGAATCAGTGGATGTAGTCACAGACAGGAGATACATTTCCACCTGGTGTAGAAAGTTCACCAATTACTATAGGGTGTCGGCTGAAAAGGTAGCCATGATGGCTTAAGGAAGTTGAAAGGCCTTCAGCTGTTCGGAATGAGGAAGTTAAGGTCTCTATAATTTGTCCAAAGGAAGTCTAAGGATTGCTGCCTCCTGTCGCCGTGTGGGCTGGGAGAGGAGGACAGTCAGATGTGTTCCCCCTGAAAGCTGTGTGAGCATGGGGAAGACCTCCTGAAGCGATGTGAAGCTGAGGAGGGTAACAAGTGTGAAGTCTACTCAAGGTGAGGTCTTGGATCGTTTCTATGTGAAAAGAGACCAATGGACATTTTCCTTTGTGAAGGGGAAATTAATTAAGACTGAAGACTACTCAAGGTGAGGTCTTGGACTATTTCTATGTGGAAAGAAATAAATGCACTGTGTTCTATGTGAAGAGAAAAGCAAAGGGACATGTTCAATGTGAAGAGGAAAAGGGACATGATCAATGGACATTTGTTGTGTGAAGATAAAACATGGACTATTGAGAGTCTGCTGTATGATCAGCCAAGTCTGCCCAACAGTAGGTTGGGGACAGACTTCATAAGATAGGTTCCGGTATGTGAGAAGGTAGCCGCCCACAGTGGCAAGGATTTATTTTGTGTTTTATTTTTATTTTGATGTTTTGATGCTTGCACTTGTGTGAAGAAAATAGCAAGAATAAACAAACTGTTTTGTTTGCAACCACTTCTCGGCTATCTCCCTGTGTAACGAATCCCCCCAAGGGGTCATCCACGCCTACCACCGAGCTAATCTCCCACAATATATATATATATATATATATATATATATATATATATACATACATACACATATACACACATATATGCCACTCTATTAGGCTCCATGTACACGGGACGTTGTAAATGGCCATTTAGGAGCAGTTGGGTGTTTTTTTCAGAAGCCCCTGAACCCACCTACATGTTATCTTATATGTCCATGTACACAGGGTCGTTTACAATCATTTTCAGGCAGTTGAGTTCAGGGACATTTTTTGGAAAGCAATTATTTGCGTTCAAAGGTGTGTTTCCCCGCGTTTCAAACGCAAAAACGAGACCGAACGTGGCCGAACGAGACCAAACGCGATGACCCGCGTTTAGCGATCGCGTTTTTCCATTTTAAGGCTCCATGTACACAGGACGCTAAAAAAAGTCCCTTGAAATGCTGGAATTTTTAGGATGTTTAAAACGTCCGTTGTGTCGCGTTTGCACCCGCGTTTAGCGGGCATTTGCGGGCGTCTACGTTAAAAAACGTTCCTAGAGGTCAAAAAAATCATTCCCCTTTAAAATGGAAAAATGCGAGCGCTAAACGCGGGTCATCACATTTGGGCGCGTTCGGCCGCGTTCGGTCAGGTTTTTGCGTTTGAAACGCCGGGAAACCCACGTTCGAACGCAAATAATTGCTTTCCAAAAAACGTCCCTGAACTGCCTGCAAATGACTGTAAACGACCCTGTGTACATGGACAGATAAGATAACATAGAGGTGAGTTCAGGGACTTCTAAAAAAAACACCCAACTGCTCCTAAACGGCCATTTACAACGTCCCGTGTACATGAGGCCTAAAGGGGAATGATTTTTTTGACCTCTAGGAACGGTTTTAAATGCAAACGGCCGCTAAATGCCTGCTAAACACGGTTGAAAACGCGACACAACGGACGTTTTAAACATCATAAAAATTCCAGCAATTTAAGGGACTTTTTTTAGCGTCCCGTGTACATGGAGCCTAATAGTTGTATTTTGGTTACATAAATGCAACATTTTGCAAAACACAATTTAAACAAACATAATCCCTTCGTTACATTTATTTCATAATATATGCCATTGATAGTTTATTAGCCTATCAATGTATATTTAAAATACTAATTTTTCACAGAAATAAATGTTTTTTACACCTATATATAATTTCCAGTGTGCAGGATTATTTTTATAAATTTGTTAATTTTATACAGTTTCACTAAACTAGGTTAATTAGTTGGGAATTGTGGTCTGAGGTTTTTTTTTTTTTTTTGTTTTTTGTTTTTATTTATTTATTTTTGGGGAAGAAATCACAAATCACACATGCTTTTCAAAATTCTCTTGAGCAGGTGGCTAAGTCGTTAGCCAAATTGCCGTGCAACAGTGTATTTGGGTGTTCAAATCCCTGAACTACCTACAACTTTCTCTGTTGTTCTATATGACAAGCAACACTAATATGGCTTCTCCCCAAAAATAAAACATTGTATGTGTGTGAAATGAATATATTTTTGGGTTGGTTAGATATAGGAAGTAACAATAATATATTGTTTTTTGCATATATATAGATATATATCTATATATCTATATTTATGTATATATATATATATATATATATATATATATATATATATATATATATATATATATATATATATATATATATGTGTAAAGCTGAGCGCTCCGGTCCCTGCTCCTGGACCGGAGCGCACGCGGCGTTCGTTCCAGATCCACTCACCTGTGCCCGCTCCGGCTCTCTCCTCCGCTCCCCGCTCACGTTGTTCCCGGCGCGCGCGTTCCTGCACCATAGGGCGCGTGCGCGCCGGCTGTTTGAAATTTAAAGGGCCAGTGCACCAGTAATTGGTGCTTGGTCCAAACCTCCCTTCCTGTTTCCTGTTTCCTATATAAGTAACCTGCCCCTTCCTGCCCTTGCCGGATCTTTGTTGCCTTATTGCCTAGTGAAAGCGTTATTGGTGTAATCCCTTGCCTGTTGCCGAACCCTTTGCTAACGACTACCGCCTTTGAACCTGTGCTGCCTGCCCTGACCTTTGCTACGTCTGACTACGCCTCTGCCTGTTACTTTTGTACTACGCCTATCTCAGCAGTCAGTGAGGTTGAGCCGCTACTGGAGGACACGACCTGGTAGTTACCGCCGCAGCAAGTCCATCCCGCCTTGCGGCGGGCTCTGGTGAAAACCAGTAACTACTTAGAACCGATCCTCCGGTACGGTCCACGCCATTCCCTCACTGACACAGCGGATCCACTCCCTGCACCGCTCCTGCTACCAGTCCGGACCCTGACAATATATATATATATATATATATTTGTGCCTAGGTATCCCTATCTATGTTCCCATGTCTAATGTGAAAGGAGGATCCAAATAAAAATAAAAATTAGCGCCAGATTAACGTCGTTTTACCGCAATTTTCGGCGTTAGCGCAAGCGCAATTAACTATACCGCCCACTAACATTTTCAAAAACGTTATTTTTTGCCTACTTTTTGGTTTGGAGCATGCTCACATGGGCTATCTGGCAGCAATAGACTCCGGGAGCTATTTTTGCGTTTTACACTTTTATTAATATCTTTTTTTCTACTTAACTTTTTCACACAGTTTAAAAGCAGTTCAGCTCAAGATCATATAACACATCTTTCCCGCACATTTTTTATTTTTTTCCTGCCATATTTTGTGATTTTGAAAAAATTAGTCCAGCTTTTAGCTGGACTGTTTTTAAGTCCAGTCCTGACGTTATTTGATCATAGTGAATTTGACACTGCTCATAACGTTTCTGATGGTGTTATAGTGAATTGCATTTGCACCTAAAAATAGTCAAAATTGAGGTAAAATAGAACAAAATCAGCGTTGGAGGTACAGTGAATTTGGCCCAAAGTGTCAGATTTGTCCGCCGCAATGTCGCAGTCCCGCTAAAAATCGCTGATCGCTGCCATTACTAGTAAAAACAATTAAAAAATTAAAAAGTTCCATAGTTTGTAGACGTAATAACTTTTTTGCAAACCATTCAAAATACACTTATTAGGATTTTTTACAAAAAATATGTGGCAGAATACATATTGGCCTAAATTTATGAAAAAAATCGATTTTTTTCATTTTTTTTATTGGGAAAGTTTTATAGCAGAAAGTAAAAAAGATTTGTCCTTATTTTTACGTTTATAGCGCAAAATATAAAAACTGGAGAGGTGATCAAATACCACCAAAAGAAGTCTCTATTTGTGGGAAAAAAATACATGTATTTGGGTACAGCGTCGCACAACATCGCAATTGTCAGTTAAAGCAACGCAGTGCCGTATCGCAGAAAATGGTCTGGTCATTAAGAGGGAGCTGAAGTAGTTAACCACTTTACCACTAGAGCATTTTGCTGTCTTACGTCTGGGCCACTTTTTGTGCTTCGGCACTGTGCGACTTTAACTGACAATGGTGCGGTCATGCAATGTGGTACCCAAACGAAATTTACGTCCTTTTTTTCCCACAAACAGAGCTTTCTTTTGGTGGTATTTGATCACCTGTGCGATTTTTATTTTTTGCGATATTAATAAAAAAAGAGCGAAAATTTTGCAAAAAAATGACATTTTCAACTTTAAAAAATATCCAATATACTCAATTTATGTCATTTTTTTTGGCCAAAATATATTTAGCTACATGTCTTTGACAAAAAAAATTCAATGAGCGTATTTTTATTGGTTTGCGCAAAAGTTATAGCGTCTACAAACTATGGTGTAAATACTGAAATTTTACGCAGGTTTAATTTCTGACTGCCTATCTCATTTCATGAAGTGCTAAAATGGCAGGGCAGTACAAGACCCCCCCCCCCCCCCAAATTACCACTTTTTGGAAAGTAGACATCCTAAGGAATGTTCTGAGAGGCATGTTGAGCTCATTGAATATTTTATTTTTTTGTCACAGGTGTTTGAAAAATAACTAAAAAAATTATGTGAGACTTTTTGGGAGCCTAGCTGTGTACGGGACCTCGAAACCAATCACAACCATCAGAATTTCAAAGGGCGTACATTTTTCATTGCATTTTCTCACTACCTATAACGGTTTAGGAGGCCCTGAAATGTCAGGATACCACAAAACCCCCCCAAATGACCCCATTTTGGAAAGTAGACACCCCAAGCTGTTTGCTGAGAGGCATGGTGAGTCCATGGAATATTTTATATTTTGCCACAAGTTTTGGGAAAATTGCAATTTTTTTTTTAGTTTTTTTTTTAACACAAAGTTGTCACTAAAAGATAAATTTCTCACACATGACATCGGTATATGTGGAATGACACCCCACAATACATTCTGCCACTCCTCCTGAGTATGGGGATACCCCATGTGTGAGACTTTTTGGGAGCCTAGCTGTGTACGGGACCCCGATAATCAATCCCCATCTTTAGGTTTTCTAATGGCGTAAATTTTTGATTTTACTCCTCACTACCCATCACAGTTTCGGAGGCCCTGAAATTTCAAGATAGCACAAAACCCCCCCAAATGACACCATTTTGCAAAGTAGACACCCCAAGCTATTTGCTGAGAGGCATGGTGAGTCCATGGAATATTTTATATTTTGCCTCAAGTTCGGGAAATATATTATTATTATTAAACACAAAATGAGGTTGAAGGATTGTAAGAGGTGCATGAAAGTCAGCCAGCCCCCAGTTTGATGTACTCACCTTCCAGTCTGTCACCAACCAAATAAGACCTGTCTCTTGGTACAAAGAACAGGGGTTTAGTTGACACACATTTGCAAACGCATGTGAAAGCTGCAGAGCCACGTCACGGCACCCTGTTTAAATCTGCAGTCCTACACTCTTAATTTAGTGTCCTCACACTGGAGGCACATGGCCGCTAATGGGTGGATGGGGAACAGGTGAGAGGGAGACAGCCCAACCTCCCCCAACCCATCCCCATGCACGACTGGCTATTGTCTCAAAAAGTTCAAATAATTAGGTTAAAATATAACCATGGTGCAAACTGGAGAAGACCAGCTGAAAAGCATTACACCTCCATCCCCTTGGTGGATGCAGTATATGGATAGGAAGGGATTTTATATATGGGGCATGGCCTGTAAAGCACACTGCCTTTGAAATCCCTTATTTCCTTTGGGACTTTATATGAGACAAGCAGGTCATGCTATTGGTCTCCATCCCTGTATACGGAAAACACTAGGGTCAAATCAAAAACTGCATCCACCAAAAACGCACGAAAATCGCACGGTGGGACTTTAGATGAGGCACCAAGCTGTAAGCAAGGCGTCTCCATCCCTGGTTGCTTTAAACATAATGGACTAGGTGGGACTTTAGATGAGACCCAAGCTGGTGTTGCCCGGCGTCTCCATCCCTATAACAAAACACAAAATGAGGTTGAAGGATTGTAAGAGGTGCATGAAAGTCAGCCAGCCCCCAGTTTGATGTACTCACCTTCCAGTCTGTCACCAACCAAATAAGACCTGTCTCTTGGTACAAAGAACAGGGGTTTAGTTGACACACATTTGCAAACGCATGTGAAAGCTGCAGAGCCACGTCACGGCACCCTGTTTAAATCTGCAGTCCTACACTCTTAATTTAGTGTCCTCACACTGGAGGCACATGGCCGCTAATGGGTGGATGGGGAACAGGTGAGAGGGAGACAGCCCAACCTCCCCCAACCCATCCCCATGCACGACTGGCTATTGTCTCAAAAAGTTCAAATAATTAGGTTAAAATATAACCATGGTGCAAACTGGAGAAGACCAGCTGAAAAGCATTACACCTCCATCCCCTTGGTGGATGCAGTATATGGATAGGAAGGGATTTTATATATGGGGCATGGCCTGTAAAGCACACTGCCTTTGAAATCCCTTATTTCCTTTGGGACTTTATATGAGACAAGCAGGTCATGCTATTGGTCTCCATCCCTGTATACGGAAAACACTAGGGTCAAATCAAAAACTGCATCCACCAAAAACGCACGAAAATCGCACGGTGGGACTTTAGATGAGGCACCAAGCTGTAAGCAAGGCGTCTCCATCCCTGGTTGCTTTAAACATAATGGACTAGGTGGGACTTTAGATGAGACCCAAGCTGGTGTTGCCCGGCGTCTCCATCCCTATAACAAAACACAAAATGAGGTTGAAGGATTGTAAGAGGTGCATGAAAGTCAGCCAGCCCCCAGTTTGATGTACTCACCTTCCAGTCTGTCACCAACCAAATAAGACCTGTCTCTTGGTACAAAGAACAGGGGTTTAGTTGACACACATTTGCAAACGCATGTGAAAGCTGCAGAGCCACGTCACGGCACCCTGTTTAAATCTGCAGTCCTACACTCTTAATTTAGTGTCCTCACACTGGAGGCACATGGCCGCTAATGGGTGGATGGGGAACAGGTGAGAGGGAGACAGCCCAACCTCCCCCAACCCATCCCCATGCACGACTGGCTATTGTCTCAAAAAGTTCAAATAATTAGGTTAAAATATAACCATGGTGCAAACTGGAGAAGACCAGCTGAAAAGCATTACACCTCCATCCCCTTGGTGGATGCAGTATATGGATAGGAAGGGATTTTATATATGGGGCATGGCCTGTAAAGCACACTGCCTTTAAAATCCCTTATTTCCTTTGGGACTTTATATGAGACAAGCAGGTCATGCTATTGGTCTCCATCCCTGTATACGGAAAACACTAGGGTCAAATCAAAAACTGCATCCACCAAAAACGCACGAAAATCGCACGGTGGGACTTTAGATGAGGCACCAAGCTGTAAGCAAGGCGTCTCCATCCCTGGTTGCTTTAAACATAATGGACTAGGTGGGACTTTAGATGAGACCCAAGCTGGTGTTGCCCGGCGTCTCCATCCCTATAACAAAACACAAAATGAGGTTGAAGGATTGTAAGAGGTGCATGAAAGTCAGCCAGCCCCCAGTTTGATGTACTCACCTTCCAGTCTGTCACCAACCAAATAAGACCTGTCTCTTGGTACAAAGAACAGGGGTTTAGTTGACACACATTTGCAAACGCATGTGAAAGCTGCAGAGCCACGTCACGGCACCCTGTTTAAATCTGCAGTCCTACACTCTTAATTTAGTGTCCTCACACTGGAGGCACATGGCCGCTAATGGGTGGATGGGGAACAGGTGAGAGGGAGACAGCCCAACCTCCCCCAACCCATCCCCATGCACGATTGGCTATTGTCTCAAAAAGTTCAAATAATTAGGTTAAAATATAACCATGGTGCAAACTGGAGAAGACCAGCTGAAAAGCATTACACCTCCATCCCCTTGGTGGATGCAGTATATGGATAGGAAGGGATTTTATATATGGGGCATGGCCTGTAAAGCACACTGCCTTTGAAATCCCTTATTTCCTTTGGGACTTTATATGAGACAAGCAGGTCATGCTATTGGTCTCCATCCCTGTATACGGAAAACACTAGGGTCAAATCAAAAACTGCATCCACCAAAAACGCACGAAAATCGCACGGTGGGACTTTAGATGAGGCACCAAGCTGTAAGCAAGGCGTCTCCATCCCTGGTTGCTTTAAACATAATGGACTAGGTGGGACTTTAGATGAGACCCAAGCTAGTGTTGCCCGGCGTCTCCATCCCTATAACAAAACACAAAATGAGGTTGAAGGATTGTAAGAGGTGCATGAAAGTCAGCCAGCCCCCAGTTTGATGTATTCACCTTCCAGTCTGTCACCAACCAAATAAGACCTGTCTCTTGGTACAAAGAACAGGGGTTTAGTTGACACACATTTGCAAACGCATGTGAAAGCTGCAGAGCCACGTCACGGCACCCTGTTTAAATCTGCAGTCCTACACTCTTAATTTAGTGTCCTCACACTGGAGGCACATGGCCGCTAATGGGTGGATGGGGAACAGGTGAGAGGGAGACAGCCCAACCTCCCCCAACCCATCCCCATGCACGACTGGCTATTGTCTCAAAAAGTTCAAATAATTAGGTTAAAATATAACCATGGTGCAAACTGGAGAAGACCAGCTGAAAAGCATTACACCTCCATCCCCTTGGTGGATGCAGTATATGGATAGGAAGGGATTTTATATATGGGGCATGGCCTGTAAAGCACACTGCCTTTGAAATCCCTTATTTCCTTTGGGACTTTATATGAGACAAGCAGGTCATGCTATTGGTCTCCATCCCTGTATACGGAAAACACTAGGGTCAAATCAAAAACTGCATCCACCCAAAACGCACGAAAATCGCACGGTGGGACTTTAGATGAGGCACCAAGCTGTAAGCAAGGCGTCTCCATCCCTGGTTGCTTTAAACATAATGGACTAGGTGGGACTTTAGATGAGACCCAAGCTGGTGTTGCCCGGCGTCTCCATCCCTATAACAAAACACAAAATGAGGTTGAAGGATTGTAAGAGGTGCATGAAAGTCAGCCAGCCCCCAGTTTGATGTACTCACCTTCCAGTCTGTCACCAACCAAATAAGACCTGTCTCTTGGTACAAAGAACAGGGGTTTAGTTGACACACATTTGCAAACGCATGTGAAAGCTGCAGAGCCACGTCACGGCACCCTGTTTAAATCTGCAGTCCTAGACTCTTAATTTAGTGTCCTCACACTGGAGGCACATGGCCGCTAATGGGTGGATGGGGAACAGGTGAGAGGGAGACAGCCCAACCTCCCCCAACCCATCCCCATGCACGACTGGCTATTGTCTCAAAAAGTTCAAATAATTAGGTTAAAATATAACCATGGTGCAAACTGGAGAAGACCAGCTGAAAAGCATTACACCTCCATCCCCTTGGTGGATGCAGTATATGGATAGGAAGGGATTTTATATATGGGGCATGGCCTGTAAAGCACACTGCCTTTGAAATCCCTTATTTCCTTTGGGACTTTATATGAGACAAGCAGGTCATGCTATTGGTCTCCATCCCTGTATACGGAAAACACTAGGGTCAAATCAAAAACTGCATCCACCAAAAACGCACGAAAATCGCACGGTGGGACTTTAGATGAGGCACCAAGCTGTAAGCAAGGCGTCTCCATCCCTGGTTGCTTTAAACATAATGGACTAGGTGGGACTTTAGATGAGACCCAAGCTGGTGTTGCCCGGCGTCTCCATCCCTATAACAAAACACAAAATGAGGTTGAAGGATTGTAAGAGGTGCATGAAAGTCAGCCAGCCCCCAGTTTGATGTACTCACCTTCCAGTCTGTCACCAACCAAATAAGACCTGTCTCTTGGTACAAAGAACAGGGGTTTAGTTGACACACATTTGCAAACGCATGTGAAAGCTGCAGAGCCACGTCACGGCACCCTGTTTAAATCTGCAGTCCTACACTCTTAATTTAGTGTCCTCACACTGGAGGCACATGGCCGCTAATGGGTGGATGGGGAACAGGTGAGAGGGAGACAGCCCAACCTCCCCCAACCCATCCCCATGCACGACTGGCTATTGTCTCAAAAAGTTCAAATAATTAGGTTAAAATATAACCATGGTGCAAACTGGAGAAGACCAGCTGAAAAGCATTACACCTCCATCCCCTTGGTGGATGCAGTATATGGATAGGAAGGGATTTTATATATGGGGCATGGCCTGTAAAGCACACTGCCTTTGAAATCCCTTATTTCCTTTGGGACTTTATATGAGACAAGCAGGTCATGCTATTGGTCTCCATCCCTGTATACGGAAAACACTAGGGTCAAATCAAAAACTGCATCCACCAAAAACGCACGAAAATCGCACGGTGGGACTTTAGATGAGGCACCAAGCTGTAAGCAAGGCGTCTCCATCCCTGGTTGCTTTAAACATAATGGACTAGGTGGGACTTTAGATGAGACCCAAGCTGGTGTTGCCCGGCGTCTCCATCCCTATAACAAAACACAAAATGAGGTTGAAGGATTGTAAGAGGTGCATGAAAGTCAGCCAGCCCCCAGTTTGATGTACTCACCTTCCAGTCTGTCACCAACCAAATAAGACCTGTCTCTTGGTACAAAGAACAGGGGTTTAGTTGACACACATTTGCAAACGCATGTGAAAGCTGCAGAGCCACGTCACGGCACCCTGTTTAAATCTGCAGTCCTACACTCTTAATTTAGTGTCCTCACACTGGAGGCACATGGCCGCTAATGGGTGGATGGGGAACAGGTGAGAGGGAGACAGCCCAACCTCCCCCAACCCATCCCCATGCACGACTGGCTATTGTCTCAAAAAGTTCAAATAATTAGGTTAAAATATAACCATGGTGCAAACTGGAGAAGACCAGCTGAAAAGCATTACACCTCCATCCCCTTGGTGGATGCAGTATATGGATAGGAAGGGATTTTATATATGGGGCATGGCCTGTAAAGCACACTGCCTTTGAAATCCCTTATTTCCTTTGGGACTTTATATGAGACAAGCAGGTCATGCTATTGGTCTCCATCCCTGTATACGGAAAACACTAGGGTCAAATCAAAAACTGCATCCACCAAAAACGCACGAAAATCGCACGGTGGGACTTTAGATGAGGCACCAAGCTGTAAGCAAGGCGTCTCCATCCCTGGTTGCTTTAAACATAATGGACTAGGTGGGACTTTAGATGAGACCCAAGCTGGTGTTGCCCGGCGTCTCCATCCCTATAACAAAACACAAAATGAGGTTGAAGGATTGTAAGAGGTGCATGAAAGTCAGCCAGCCCCCAGTTTGATGTACTCACCTTCCAGTCTGTCACCAACCAAATAAGACCTGTCTCTTGGTACAAAGAACAGGGGTTTAGTTGACACACATTTGCAAACGCATGTGAAAGCTGCAGAGCCACGTCACGGCACCCTGTTTAAATCTGCAGTCCTACACTCTTAATTTAGTGTCCTCACACTGGAGGCACATGGCCGCTAATGGGTGGATGGGGAACAGGTGAGAGGGAGACAGCCCAACCTCCCCCAACCCATCCCCATGCACGACTGGCTATTGTCTCAAAAAGTTCAAATAATTAGGTTAAAATATAACCATGGTGCAAACTGGAGAAGACCAGCTGAAAAGCATTACACCTCCATCCCCTTGGTGGATGCAGTATATGGATAGGAAGGGATTTTATATATGGGGCATGGCCTGTAAAGCACACTGCCTTTGAAATCCCTTATTTCCTTTGGGACTTTATATGAGACAAGCAGGTCATGCTATTGGTCTCCATCCCTGTATACGGAAAACACTAGGGTCAAATCAAAAACTGCATCCACCAAAAACGCACGAAAATCGCACGGTGGGACTTTACATGAGGCACCAAGCTGTAAGCAAGGCGTCTCCATCCCTGGTTGCTTTAAACATAATGGACTAGGTGGGACTTTAGATGAGACCCAAGCTGGTGTTGCCCGGCGTCTCCATCCCTATAACAAAACACAAAATGAGGTTGAAGGATTGTAAGAGGTGCATGAAAGTCAGCCAGCCCCCAGTTTGATGTACTCACCTTCCAGTCTGTCACCAACCAAATAAGACCTGTCTCTTGGTACAAAGAACAGGGGTTTAGTTGACACACATTTGCAAACGCATGTGAAAGCTGCAGAGCCACGTCACGGCACCCTGTTTAAATCTGCAGTCCTACACTCTTAATTTAGTGTCCTCACACTGGAGGCACATGGCCGCTAATGGGTGGATGGGGAACAGGTGAGAGGGAGACAGCCCAACCTCCCCCAACCCATCCCCATGCACGATTGGCTATTGTCTCAAAAAGTTCAAATAATTAGGTTAAAATATAACCATGGTGCAAACTGGAGAAGACCAGCTGAAAAGCATTACACCTCCATCCCCTTGGTGGATGCAGTATATGGATAGGAAGGGATTTTATATATGGGGCATGGCCTGTAAAGCACACTGCCTTTGAAATCCCTTATTTCCTTTGGGACTTTATATGAGACAAGCAGGTCATGCTATTGGTCTCCATCCCTGTATACGGAAAACACTAGGGTCAAATCAAAAACTGCATCCACCAAAAACGCACGAAAATCGCACGGTGGGACTTTAGATGAGGCACCAAGCTGTAAGCAAGGCGTCTCCATCCCTGGTTGCTTTAAACATAATGGACTAGGTGGGACTTTAGATGAGACCCAAGCTAGTGTTGCCCGGCGTCTCCATCCCTATAACAAAACACAAAATGAGGTTGAAGGATTGTAAGAGGTGCATGAAAGTCAGCCAGCCCCCAGTTTGATGTATTCACCTTCCAGTCTGTCACCAACCAAATAAGACCTGTCTCTTGGTACAAAGAACAGGGGTTTAGTTGACACACATTTGCAAACGCATGTGAAAGCTGCAGAGCCACGTCACGGCACCCTGTTTAAATCTGCAGTCCTACACTCTTAATTTAGTGTCCTCACACTGGAGGCACATGGCCGCTAATGGGTGGATGGGGAACAGGTGAGAGGGAGACAGCCCAACCTCCCCCAACCCATCCCCATGCACGACTGGCTATTGTCTCTAAAAGTTCAAATAATTAGGTTAAAATATAACCATGGTGCAAACTGGAGAAGACCAGCTGAAAAGCATTACACCTCCATCCCCTTGGTGGATGCAGTATATGGATAGGAAGGGATTTTATATATGGGGCATGGCCTGTAAAGCACACTGCCTTTGAAATCCCTTATTTCCTTTGGGACTTTATATGAGACAAGCAGGTCATGCTATTGGTCTCCATCCCTGTATACGGAAAACACTAGGGTCAAATCAAAAACTGCATCCACCAAAAACGCACGAAAATCGCACGGTGGGACTTTAGATGAGGCACCAAGCTGTAAGCAAGGCGTCTCCATCCCTGGTTGCTTTAAACATAATGGACTAGGTGGGACTTTAGATGAGACCCAAGCTGGTGTTGCCCGGCGTCTCCATCCCTATAACAAAACACAAAATGAGGTTGAAGGATTGTAAGAGGTGCATGAAAGTCAGCCAGCCCCCAGTTTGATGTACTCACCTTCCAGTCTGTCACCAACCAAATAAGACCTGTCTCTTGGTACAAAGAACAGGGGTTTAGTTGACACACATTTGCAAACGCATGTGAAAGCTGCAGAGCCACGTCACGGCACCCTGTTTAAATCTGCAGTCCTACACTCTTAATTTAGTGTCCTCACACTGGAGGCACATGGCCGCTAATGGGTGGATGGGGAACAGGTGAGAGGGAGACAGCCCAACCTCCCCCAACCCATCCCCATGCACGACTGGCTATTGTCTCAAAAAGTTCAAATAATTAGGTTAAAATATAACCATGGTGCAAACTGGAGAAGACCAGCTGAAAAGCATTACACCTCCATCCCCTTGGTGGATGCAGTATATGGATAGGAAGGGATTTTATATATGGGGCATGGCCTGTAAAGCACACTGCCTTTGAAATCCCTTATTTCCTTTGGGACTTTATATGAGACAAGCAGGTCATGCTATTGGTCTCCATCCCTGTATACGGAAAACACTAGGGTCAAATCAAAAACTGCATCCACCCAAAACGCACGAAAATCGCACGGTGGGACTTTAGATGAGGCACCAAGCTGTAAGCAAGGCGTCTCCATCCCTGGTTGCTTTAAACATAATGGACTAGGTGGGACTTTAGATGAGACCCAAGCTGGTGTTGCCCGGCGTCTCCATCCCTATAACAAAACACAAAATGAGGTTGAAGGATTGTAAGAGGTGCATGAAAGTCAGCCAGCCCCCAGTTTGATGTACTCACCTTCCAGTCTGTCACCAACCAAATAAGACCTGTCTCTTGGTACAAAGAACAGGGGTTTAGTTGACACACATTTGCAAACGCATGTGAAAGCTGCAGAGCCACGTCACGGCACCCTGTTTAAATCTGCAGTCCTACACTCTTAATTTAGTGTCCTCACACTGGAGGCACATGGCCGCTAATGGGTGGATGGGGAACAGGTGAGAGGGAGACAGCCCAACCTCCCCCAACCCATCCCCATGCACGACTGGCTATTGTCTCAAAAAGTTCAAATAATTAGGTTAAAATATAACCATGGTGCAAACTGGAGAAGACCAGCTGAAAAGCATTACACCTCCATCCCCTTGGTGGATGCAGTATATGGATAGGAAGGGATTTTATATATGGGGCATGGCCTGTAAAGCACACTGCCTTTGAAATCCCTTATTTCCTTTGGGACTTTATATGAGACAAGCAGGTCATGCTATTGGTCTCCATCCCTGTATACGGAAAACACTAGGGTCAAATCAAGCAACCAGGGATGGAGACGCCTTGCTTACAGCTTGGTGCCTCATCTAAAGTCCCACCGTGCGATTTTCGTGCGTTTTTGGTGGATGCAGTTTTTGATTTGACCCTAGTGTTTTCCGTATACAGGGATGGAGACCAATAGCATGACCTGCTTGTCTCATATAAAGTCCCAAAGGAAATAAGGGATTTCAAAGGCAGTGTGCTTTACAGGCCATGCCCCATATATAAAATCCCTTCCTATCCATATACTGCATCCACCAAGGGGATGGAGGTGTAATGCTTTTCAGCTGGTCTTCTCCAGTTTGCACCATGGTTATATTTTAACCTAATTATTTGAACTTTTTGAGACAATAGCCAGTCGTGCATGGGGATGGGTTGGGGGAGGTTGGGCTGTCTCCCTCTCACCTGTTCCCCATCCACCCATTAGCGGCCATGTGCCTCCAGTGTGAGGACACTAAATTAAGAGTGTAGGACTGCAGATTTAAACAGGGTGCCGTGACGTGGCTCTGCAGCTTTCACATGCGTTTGCAAATGTGTGTCAACTAAACCCCTGTTCTTTGTACCAAGAGACAGGTCTTATTTGGTTGGTGACAGACTGGAAGGTGAGTACATCAAACTGGGGGCTGGCTGACTTTCATGCACCTCTTACAATCCTTCAACCTCATTTTGTGTTTTGTTATAGGGATGGAGACGCCGGGCAACACCAGCTTGGGTCTCATCTAAAGTCCCACCTAGTCCATTATGTTTATATTATTATTATTTTTATTTTTTTACACAAAGTTGTCACTAAATTATATATTTCTCACACATGCCATGGGTATATGTGAAATGACACCCCAAAATACATTCTGCTGCTTCTCCTGAGTACAGGGATACCCCATGTCTGAAACTTTTTTACAGTCTAGCCGAGTACAGGTCCCCGAAAGCCAACCCCCACTTTCAGGCTTTCCAAGGGCGTAAATTGTTGATTTCACTCCTGACTACCTATCACAGTTTCGGAGGCCATGAAATGCCAAGACAGCACAACCCCCCGCCCCCCCCCCAAATGACCCCTTTTCCGAAAGTAGACACCCTAAGCTATTTGCAGAGAGGCAGATCTCACTTTTTGTCATTTGGGGGGGTTTTGTGCCATCTTGGAATTTCATGGCCTTCAAAAGTGTGATAGGTAGTAAGGAGTGAGATCAACAATTTACGCCCTTAGAAAGCCTGAAGGTGGGGAGTGGTTTTCCGGGTCCTGTACATGGCTAGACTGCCAAAAAGTCTCACACATGGGGTATCCCTGTACTCAGGAGAAGCAGCAGAATGTATTTTGGGGTGTCATTTCACATATACCCATGGCATGTGTGAGCATTATATCATTTACCGACAACTTTGTGTAAAAAAACAAAAAAAAAAAATTATAATTTTCCCGAAACTTTTGGCAAAATATAAACTATTCCATGGACTCACCATGCCTCTCAGCTAATAGCTTGGAGTGTCTACTTTGCAAAATGGGGTCATTTGGGGGGGTTTTGTGCTATCTTGGCATTTCATGGCCTTCAAAAGTGTGATAGGTAGTAAGGAGTGAGATCAACAATTTACGCCCTTAGAAAGCCAGAAGGTGCGGATTGGTTTTCTGGGTCCTGTACGCGGCTAGACTGCCAAAAAGTCTCACACATGGGGTATCCCTGTACTCAGGAGAAGCAGCAGAATGTATTTTGGGGTGTCATTTCACATATACCCATGGCATGTGTGAGCATTATATCATTTACTGACAACTTTGTGTAAAAAAAAAAACAAAAAAAAAACAAATGGTAATTTTCCTGAAACTTAGGGCAAAATGTAAAATACTCCATGGACTCAATATGCCTCTCAGCAAATAGCTTTGGGTGTCTACTTTCCAAAAAGGGGTCATTTGGGGGGTGTTTGAACAGTCCTGGCATTTTAAGCTCAATTTTAGCAACACATCACCCACTCTTCTAACCACTTGAAAACCAAGCCTTTTCTGTGACTTTTTGTTTACATGAAAAAATATTTTTTTTTACAAGAAAATTACTTTGAACCCCCAAACATTATATATTTTTTTAAAGCAGAGGCCCTACAGAACAAAATGGTGGATGTTGCAATTTTTTTTGTCACACGGTATTTGCGCACACATTTTCCAAACGCAATTTTTGCGTAAAAAAAAACACTTTTTTATATTTAATGCAGAAATACACTATATAATTCCAAATTGTTTGGTTAAATTTAAAAGATGATTTATGCCGAGTTCATAGACACCTAACATGACATGCTTTAAAAATTGCGCACGCGAGTGCGCATGCGCGTGAGCTCCGGGACGGATGACTAACCCGTGAGCTCCGCACCGCTCCGGTCTACAGAGAGCCCCTGAGCCGGCGCCGCCGGGAGATACGCTCTCCCCGCCAGCATCCAGCCTTCCGCACTCCCGAGGGACTCTTCCTGCATGTCGGTCGGCTGCAAGAGAGAGGTTTCCCGCCGACTCGATTTCTCCTTCCCTCTGCTGGTCGACTCTAAGATGGCGGCGGCCACTTCACTGCAGCTTGATACAGGAGGCAGCGCTGAGGTAGGAGGGCATCAGGATTCCATTGCGGACATACCGCCAGCTTCCCCGGGACCCTGGTCTTCCCCAGCAACCCCTGCCTACACCATTAACCACCCAGAGATCTCTCCTGCCTCCACAGAATCTCTGCTGCACCGATCTCTGGCTCATATAGGGGGGACATCAGGACTACACAGCCCGGCCTCTCAGGCCTCTCAGGCTTCTCAGGCCTGCTCGCAGCAACTGGGTCCCAGTCCCCAATGTCCCAACCCTGAGATGGCACACCTTATGGCCCTGTTCTCTGACATGCTGGCTGCGGGCTTAGCGCAAACGGCCACCCAGATCACTGACTCAATCAAGGCGGAATTACATAATATCGGCGCAAGAATGGAAGCTATAGAATCCACAGTGGACCAAACCGTGGCAAGAGCCAACCAAAATTCAGCTTGTATCCAAAAGCTCCAAGACCAATTGGACACTGCACTTTCAAAGTTGGACGACCTAGAAAATAGGAACAGAAGGCTTAATTTCAGGATTCGTGGGGTTCCCGAATCCATCACGGATGTTCCCACTTCTGTTAAGAAATTTATAAAAGACCTCATCCCTGACATCCCAGACCACCGACTAGAGCTAGACAGAGCGCACAGAGCCCTGCAGCCACCTCGCAAGGACGGTTTACCAAGAGACATCATTGTCAAGCCACATTATTTCGGGGTGAAGGAAGAAGTTATGAGGAGAAGCAGGGGCAAAGAGGATCTATCTGTGCAAGGTCATAAAATTCAGCTGTTCGCTGACCTCTCGCCTATGACGATTTAACGCCGCAGGTCCCTGAAACCATTACTCACTGCTCTTTCCAACAAGTCCCTGAAATACTGGTGGTCCTTCTCTTTTAAGCTGAACTTTCAACATCACAACAAGACTTTTAGCTTTTCCAGCTTCCAGGAGGGTGAAGGTTTACTTCTGCAGCTGGGAATCATCACCAGAGACTCTCAGACCTCTGCTCTGACAGCGAGACCATCGACGTCCAAGCGACCTCCTCCACTCAGCCCCCTCTCGAACGTTTGGAACAAGTATCAATCGAAACGACATCGTGATGTCCAACCCCCTTGATGATTCGGTTTGGTCACATATCTAGTTTTTTCCTTTTTCCACTTTGCGCTTCTGGGATTCTTATCCCTGACGGGGTGGGCCTAATTCCACCACAGTCCTACTTGGAGGTTTTTTTTTTTTTTTTTTTTGCTTTTTAACCTTTTCTTGGACTTTCCTCCCCGCAACTTGAAATGTATCTGCTCATCATACGCTAACTTTACCGTCGCAGCATATGTCATTTGTTTATTTTTAGTCTCTTTATAGGAATGTGTAGTTTATTTTTGTTCCTCTCTTGCAGACCCTCTTACCATCAGTCTAAGCTCCCCTATTGATGCATTCACTACTGACCCCTTTTTTTTTTTTTTTTTTTTTATACTGCTCCTAGGTAACGCCTTTGGCTGCGGTCATAGTTACCATGTCACCTGCTCCTCCTACCCTTCATTCCTACCCTAACTCTCCTTCCCTCCTCCCTGCCCCCTTCTCTCCCTGATTCTGCTCACTTTCATCCAACTCTTTCACAATTCCCCCCCATTTCCTCCCCCCCCTCTCTTCCTTTATTCTCCCCTATACCAGTTCTCCTTCCCATCCCTCTCCCCTCTGGTTTCCCTCGCTCCTCCAGCTTTTTGTTTGTTCAGGGTGCTACTTTTACTTATTTTTTTGATAGGGGCGCCGGACTGGGGCTCCATGGCCGGAGCGGCCTTAATGCGCTCCCTCCTGTTGGTGGTAGGAGCCCATCCTCTTACCTCCTGCAGGAATGCGCCCTGACTGGCTCAGGACGCATCTGCATACACGGTGGGGTGCCGGGGGTTCTCCCCATGGTCTCCCCATCCCCTTGCAAGCTCAAGCTCTTGCAGGCTCTTCTTTTTCTTGCTCTACTCTCCTCTCTCTCTTTTCCTTTTTACTTGCTCTCCCCTTCTTTTCCAGGTTCCTGTGGTCCGGACGATCCGCCAAGATAATCACTACCTACGTTGCATGGCAGACGGTTCAGCTGCTGGGGAATTCACCAGTCCTGGGTTGGGCCTTTGACACCGAGCACCCTTCTACCATACGTGATGTCTCTTAATGTGAGTACGGTTTCCTCCTTACAGGTGGCATCTTACAACACACAGGGCCTGAACTCTCCTGTTAAACGGAGGAAAGTATTCCAGCACTACCATTCACAAGGTATTGGGGTTCTCCTGCTTCAGGAGACACATTTTCCAGCCTCATTTAAGCCCAGATATCTTCACCACAAATATCCATCTTTTTATTTAGCCAATGCCCCCTCTAAACAGAAGGGAGTAGCGATTTTGTTTGCCAAAGCCTTGCCCTTCTCTCACGTACACACTATTGCGGACCCCCAAGGTAGATATCTTTTAGTGAAAGGCCACCTGCATGGCACCTTATACACATTCATTTCGTACTATGCACCTAACAAGGGACAGGCGAAGTTCCTTACCGAAATGCTTCTACTCCTCTCTCCCCACTTTGAAGGCCGTGTCATCATGGGAGGCGATTCAAATCTAGCCTTTGACTGCTCCCAGGACAAATCGACCTCATCCCGATTTATGATGCGGCGGCCCTCGAGACAGAGCCTTCGAGTGGCTAGATCACTCCATGCTCTCGGCTTAGTAGACATATGGAGGGAATTGAATCCCACCGTCCGAGACTACACTCACTTTTCAGCCCCACACAACACTCTGGCGCGCATAGATCACATCTTCATCCCGACCTCTGAAATTTCCACTGCCCTGAAGTCCAAAATAAGGGACACCCCTTGGTCAGATCACTCTATCGTGACTCTGCAACTAGCATGCTCTTCCCCGCGTAGGGGTCCTACCCCCTGGAGGTTGAATGATTCCCTCTTAAGCGATCCTACTAATTGTACAATCATCGAAAACGCGCTCCGTGATTATTTTTCCCTCAACGATCTCCCTGACACCGCCCCCACAATGCTACGGGGTGCGCATAAAGCGGTTTTACGGGGCCAACTCATCCAACTGGGAGCTAAAATCAAACGTGAGCGACAAATAGATATCGACCGCCTGGAGGCCGATTTTAAACGCCTTAGTAAAGCCCATAAACGCGCTCCCACCTCTGCTTCCTTAGCGGACTTAGATGAGATAAAACTTTCGCTCAACCTGGCCCTCACCTCTAGAGCAGAAAAGAGCTTGCGCTGGCAGGGAGCTCGTATTTATGCATCGCAGGACAAATTGGGCACAAAATTGGCAGCAAAACGTTCCCCTCGGTATCGGGTTATATCCCTCCCCAAAATCAAATCCCTAGCAGGAGAATTAACCAGCAACCCCGATTCAATCATGCGCTCCTTCCACTCTTTTTATTCGAAAATTTACACTGCCCCTGCTTCACAAAAGGGGGATGATATTACATCCTTCTTGAATGGTGTGCCTCTCCCCCAACTCAACTCCTCGCATAGAGCTCTCCTTGAAGCTCCGTTTACCGAGCAAGAGGTCCTTGAGGTTATAAATCTCTTCGCCCAAACTCTACCCCTGGCCCGGATGGCTTCTCCAACACTTATTATAAATCATTTGCGTCGACCCTCACTCCTTACATGGTCAGGTTTTTTAACTCCATTAGGGATGGTACCCCGCTGGATAATTCTTTTAATAAAGCCTTCATCTCAGTTATTCCCAAACAGGGTAAAGATCATTCGGAAGTAGGAAACTATCGGCCAATATCGCTTATCAATAACGATCTTAAGGTAATGACAAAAATTCTGGCTAACCGCCTTTCGAGCTTTGTCAACCAATACATACATAAGGATCAGGTGGGGTTTATACCTGGCAGGCAGGGCCCTGACCAGGTGAGGAGGGTTATTGATGCTATTTCTCTACTCCAATCGGGTTGGGATGGCGGGAAGGCTCAGGAGGGGTTTCTTCTCTCGCTTGACCTGCAAAAAGCCTTTGATTCCCTATCATGGCCATTCCTCTTTAACACATTGGAAAGATGGGGATTTGGCCCCTCTTTCCTCACCACACTTACTTCGCTATATTCCTCCCCATTAGCTCAAGTCAGACTACAAGGCTATTATTCAGCTGACATTTCAATCGGCAGAGGCACGAGACAAGGATGTCCCCTATCCCCTCTTCTTTTTGCCGTTGCTCTGGAATCCCTGGCCACGGCAATACGCCTGCACCCTGACATTCATGGCATCCGTTGCGCCAGTGCTACTCACAAATGTGCGCTGTTCGCGGATGACATCATGCTATTCGTTACATCGCCATTAATTTCTCTTCCTAATATAGTTGCCCTCCTTGACTCCTTTAGTACAGCCTCGGGCTTACGGGTCAATATGAATAAATTATTGGCGCTGAACGTCAACCTCCCCACGTCGCTGGCTGATCGTCTTAAGGCCCACTTTCCCTTTTCCTGGCACTCGGACACCATCCCTTACCTAGGAATCTCCTTGACCCCCACGATGGACAAACTTTACTTAGCCAACTACCCACCCATGATCAAGAAATTGTCTAATGACCTATCGGAGTGGTCGCGTTATCACATCTCCTGGTTAGGCAGAATTAACGCAGTCAAGATGACACTCCTTCCGCGCATTCTCTATCTATTTCGCTCCCTCCCCATACCGGTGCTTAAACCGCACATTCAGAAACTTCAAGCCAGCATCTTCAAATTTATATGGGGCAGGAAGGGCTATAGGATAAATAAACACACACTCTTGCGCTCCCGGAAACAAGGAGGCCTGGGGGTACCAGACCTCTGGAAGTATTATCAGGCGGCTCAGCTAACACAGTTCTCCATCGTATACTCAGGGGGGGACAAGCCTGACTGGTACTATATGGAACGTCAGGCCGTCCCTCTTCACACTATTGACTACCTGGCTTGGCGGCCTGCTAAATCTCGCCCTCCAGTTATGGCACCTACCCTCTCTCACTCCCTCACCTTATGTGATTCAATCCACAAAACACTGAGAGTCACATCCTCTTGGGCTCCCCTCACTCACATATTTCATAACCCAGCATTTCCTCCTGGTGAAGATGTCGGGGCTTTTAAATGGTGGACGGACAAGGGCCTCTATAGGATAGGCCATTTCTTTGACAGGACAGGTCCCTTGTCGTTCTCACACTGTACTAACACATTGAAGATGCCACCTGTGGAGCGATTCCGCCTGACTCAAATTACCCACTTCCTCAATTCCCTTAGGACCGATTCCCCCGAACCCCTCAGAGTTACCCCGTATGAACAGTGGTGTGCTCAAATCTCTGATGTGAAGGGTGGGATTTCCCTGATTTATACTCTATTGAACGACTCTCAGACCAAAACCGCCTACATGACTAAATGGGAACATGATCTAAATTGTGACTGGGACGTTTCCGACTGGCACGCCTGTGTCGGACGTTCCTTTCGGGGAATGCACAACGTAGGTCTCATGGAAGCTAACATTAAGGTGCTTATGAGATGGTACATGGTGCCTACACGTTTGGCGGCGATCTTTCCCTCGTCCTCACCGGTTTGTTTTCGGGGCTGTGACCTATCTGGTACTCTCCCACACACGTTTTGGGAATGCTCCAAAATAAGGACGTTTTGGCAGCGCATTTTTGGAATGGTTCGTCAAATTACTGGCCTGTCCCTTCACCCTTTTCCGATATATGCCCTGTTGGGCCACCGCATCCCCAAGGTCCCCAAACACACCCAGGCGCTTATTTTCTATATATTTCTCGGTGCTAAAATAACAATAGCCAAACAATGGAAGTAGCCTGCGGTTTCTTTCCGTCTTGCTAAACGAAAGATATCCTGGATAATGACTCAGGAGAAAATGTTCAGTATTTTGGATAATTCAAAAACAAAATTCGAGCAGATCTGGGAACCTTGGGCGGCTTTTGTAAATGTATCCATCTAAGACCTGCCAAATCTAACCTTGACGACTACAACCATACTTCTCACACGTAATGGACAGAGCACGGGCCGCAGGAACTTTCTCCCTCCCACTTCCTCTCTCTAATCCTCTCTGCTCCCTCTCTCCACCTCTCTGTCCTTTCTGACCCAATTTTTCTTCTCTCATACTCCTTCGGTGTTTTTGCAGCGGACAAAGAGTCAGGTCTTACTTTTTCAATAGGGATCGTGAGGGTCGGGGTATCCTACCTCATATTCCGATTCGTTTAGGGACGGACCCGACATTGTGTATTAGCCAGGTCTCTTAGTTTTTTCAATCTGCTGTTTAGGTTATAAAGGAAAGAAAGGTCTCTCAGATGAATCTGTAATGAGGGGTTTGCTATGGTTATTCTCACATAAGTTCCCTCTTTGGCGGGACACTACCTCTGAGACACAGTATGTTCCCTTTAGGGGTGTCTTAGGGGTCGTGGCCTTGCGTTTAGGGGGTCCCCCCTCCCTCGTTTGGTTTTCTCACGTTCTTATATTGTTCCATGACCTTATGCAAATTCTTCTATCCTCATTACCTGAAACCTGCTTAGCTTACTACTGTTCGACCTGGTCGTATTCTGACTTACTACCCACCTCTAATGCCTATTACCTGACCTTTGTTATCAGCTAGTATGTCTATTTGACTTTGATGTACCATTACTGTTTTGTACTTACAGTTGTTAAACTTTAATAAAAATAAAAATATTACAAATTGCGCATGCCCGTGCCGCGGCAACAAACTACGTACGGTTTTAAAAGCCTTTAAAAGTCTTTACAGGTTACCACTTTGGACTTACAGAGGAGGTCTACTGCAAGAATTACTGCCCTCGACCTGGCGTTCACGGCGATACCTCACATGCATGGTGCAATTGCAGTTTACATATGACACTAGACCAACGCTTGTGTGCGCATTTGCGCGCAGGCACAGGGGGACAGGGGGGCTTGATTTTTTTTTTTTTTAATTTGCTTTTCTATGTTATTTTGACACCTTTTCTTTCATTTTTTTTTTTTTTATCATTTTTATTGTTATCACGGTGAATTTAAATTTCCCCTATGATAGCAATCTGTAGTGACAGGTACTCTTTTTAAAAAAAATTGGGGTCTTTTAGACTCTAGATCTTTCCTCTGACCTTAACGCATCTGACCACACCAAAATTGGTGTGATAAAATACTTTCCCAATTTCCCAATGGCGCTGTTTATTTCTGGCGAAACAGAAGTCATGAATTGCTCGTAGCTTCCGATATCTTAGGCCATAGAGATGATTGGAGCCATTCTCGTCTCCAATCAGCTCTATGGTTAGATAATTGAACCACCGGCTGAACTCTCGGGTTAACCGGTGGGACAGGAGAGCCCGAGAAAAACCACGGAAGGCTGCGGAAGGTGGCGGCGGGGGGGGGAGTCCCCTCCCACTGTATGTAAAAGCAGTCTAGCGGCCAATTACCTGCTAGGATTGCTTTTACATGTAAGCCGACCGCTGGCTGTAAAAAACGATACCAAGATGATGCCTAAATCTGCAGGCATCATCCTGGTATAACCACTCAAAGTCCAGCAACGTACCAGTACATTGCTGGTCCTTGTTTGGCATATAGGTTTTTTTTTTTTTTTTCATGCAGCCTGTGGGCTGAACGAAAAAAAAGAGAACCTATCAGAAATCAGCACAGGAATAATGCGTAGTATTACTCATCATTAACCGCCCAAACAACCACCCACTGAATTTAATGATGGGTATACACGGTGCCACAAGCTCCAATTTGCAATTGAAAGAGGTGTTTAAAAAGTGGCACACTTGAATAGAAATTGTCCACGTACAAGTGGTACCCCTTTCCGAATAAGGGTGACACCAAGTCCCAAACTATCTTGCCGCTGCTCCCTATGTAGCCTGGGCAGTCGGGGGGCTCCACAGTGCTGTCTTTTCCCTCATAGACACGGAAATTAACTGTATAGCCTGTGGCCCTGTCACAAAGCTTATACAACTTGACCCCGTATCTGGCACGCTTGCTGGGGAGGTACTGTTTGATAGCAAGGCGACCAGTAAACTTAATCAGGGACTCATCAACGCAGACATCTTGTTGGGGGGTAAACAAGGCTGCGAACCGCTGATTGAAGTGGTCTATGAGGGGCCGAATTTTGTGGAGCCGATCATATTCAGGGTCTCCCCGAGGACGATAGAGTTCATTGTCGTTGAAATGCATGAACCGAAATATTTGTTTGTATCGAATCCTGGACATAGCAGCAGAGAACATGTGCATTTGATGAATTGGGTCAGTGGGCCAATATAACCGCAATTCTTTCTTGTAATGCCCGTGTTGAAGGAAAGGCCCAGATAGGTTTTAAACTCCTGAATCGTAATAGGATTCCAGGCAAATGGTCTGGCAAGGGGTGAATTTGGGTTGGCGGCGATAAATTGTTGAGCATATAAATTTGATTGGTCCACAATAGATCTGTAAAGATCTTCAGTGAAAAACAGCTCAAAAAAGTTTATGGGATTAAAACCAGCTGTTTCCACTTGGATTCCGGGTTGGGCGGTGAATGGGGGAAGTACTGGCGCTGTGGAATCTGTGGGCTGTCAATTAGGATATGCCAGCGCTTCAGGGAGGACACTATGGGCTCTACGGGCCTGTCTTCGGATACGCGGTGGCTGCGGGCCACGACTCGTGCTAGCCACCGCACCAGCTTCAACTGCACTCAGGTGACTCGCCACGTCACCAGGTGATACTGCAGTGCTGGTTGAAGGTCCAGGATGTACCAGGCCGCTCGTGCTTGCCAGTTCACGAGAAGTGTGAGCAGCACTAGTACTGGCACTCTGCTGCATACGAGAAACCCCCGGTTCTTGCAAGTCAGCAACTCCAGAATGGGGTCGGATACGCCTGACCCTAGCAGGGACCCCTCTGTCGGAGCTATCTGTCAGGGAGCCGCTGCTGTCATCTGGTTCGTATACTGACCCTGATTCTGACAGTGAGGCTTCCCCATCGCTCACACGTGTTGTGGTCAGCATTTCGTAGACCTCTTCACCACTGTACCAACGTTTTGTCATTTTAGTAACTAAATTTACCGGTACAGTAGTGCGACTACTAGGTAATAAAAGCACCTGGTTGTCGAGGACTATTTGGTCGCTACAAAAAAAAATTGCTAGTGCTAACAGAGATCAGGCCTGACTCTGCTAACGCAGCGGTTTTGTGTGATTTGTGTTTTTTGGAAGTGTCAGTAATCTATTGATTACTACACTTGCCTGGGTAAGGTGGTCTGGGCAAGGGGGCTAAAGGCAGGTGCTAGCAGGAATCAGTGCTGATTGTGCAAACACTGCGTTTGGGGAACACTAAATTATGGGGATGCTAGTATAGTTCTGATCAGATCAGATATTGATCTGTTCATACACTATACTAGTAACGGAGGTGTGTGTGTGTGTGTGTATGTGTGTTATTGTACTTGACTCTAACTGACGCTAAGTAACGGTGGTGTAGGGGGACCCTGACGCTAACTAGCTAGCCTAAGTTGTGTCACCCGTGACGCTAATACAGTGATCGGTAATCACTGTATATAGGGAACACTGTGACAGGGAAGTGAATGGGGTTAAACTGGGGGAGATCAAGGGGTTAAACCTTTATAGAGGATAGGTGGCGGGTGGCCTAAACCTATTTGGGCTTAGCGCAAGCGCAAATTAGGGTCACAAGTGACACTAAATACAGTGATCAGTAGTTATCTGATTTACTGTATATATTAGTGCACTGTGTTATAGAGAGTGAAGGGGTTAACTGGGGAAGATCAAGGGGTTAAAAGTTTTTTAGGGGATAGGTGGCGGGTGCCCTAACCCTGTCTGGGCTTAGCGCAAGCGCAAATTAGGGTCACTAGTGACACTAAATACAGTGATCAGTATTTACCTATATACTGTATTTAGTGCACAGAGTAATAGGGTGTAAAGGGGTTAACTGTGGGTGATCTAGGGGTTAAAACTTTATTAGGGGATAGGTGGCGGGTGCCCTAACCCTATTTGGGCCTAGCGCAAGCGCAAACTACGCTCACAAGTGACACTTATACAGTGATCAGTAAAATGTGTTCACTGTGAGGGGTTTTGGGGGTGATCAGGGGGTGATCAGAGGTGATGAAGGGGTTAAATGTGCCTATGTGAGGTGTGTCAATGTAGTGTTGGTGGAACTCACGTTTTTGATGTCTCTCTGTCTTCTCCTGGAACCGAAAGGACTCCAGGAGGGACAGTGACATCACTTCCCCTGCCTGTGTTTACATTACACAGACAGGGGAGAGTTAACCATTGGCTGGGACCGATCGCCAGACACTGACCAAAAATCATTGGTCAGTATCTGGTGATTGATCGGTTCCCAACCGAATCCGATCAGAATCGGCACCCGCAGCGCGCGGGAGCGCGCTCTGGGAGCCGAGAACGCGCCGACGTAGGTCTACGTGACCAGACGGGATCGTGCCACTTTGCCGCAGTACTATTCCAGTACTCAGCGGTAAACTGGTTAAAGGGTCCGTTTTTTCAGATAATTTTGCCCATTTAAGACTTTTTTTCTGAGCGGTCAGGGGATGGTAAAAACAGGCAACTCGAACTCTAGATCGCAGCTGGAATCCCTCTACGTGTGCCACAGCCGCAATTGTTTATGTTAAGCCCATGTGAAATTTGGCTATTCAGGCCAATGTGGCCACGCCACAACCATAAGCCAAAAACTTGGCTTGGTTGTGGCTTATTAGCGCCACAAAAAATCTGCCACTCAACTAAAAAGAAAAAAAAAAAGCAGGATTTAGGAGAATTATTATAAATAATTTTGCCCCCTTTAATAAATCATTGTAATGCTACCCATATTCCTGTCCTTTTAAACAGGGTGACTGACAGTAAGCTGACACTAATGCTGCACAGGTGTTAGGTTACTTTCACCCTGGTAAAAGGACAAGAATATGGGTGGCATTACAATGATTTATTAAAGGGGAAAACATTTTTGGTAAGGAGCATAGACTGTACAGGAACAGGCGTTCTACTACATGGGCAAAACCATCCCTCACCTCAGTCACTGCAGGCTGCCCAGAAACTCCATTCAGAGCTGATCCATCCCACAGGACCCACCAAGACAGGAAGACCACGGGATAAAGATTTAAGGCATGTGATGGACAGCGCTTCCGATGCACCCATTGGCTGTGTAAGCAGCAGGAGGCGCTGCAGCCTGCCTCCTGCTGCCTCCCCAGCCAATAGGTATTTGAGGTTCTCTCCTTAGTCCCTCCCTCATGACATCACCCAGAATTTGGGATACAGGACAATTGTCCGGTCTTCCTGTCTTGGTGTGTGATGGATCGGCGCTCCCCTGTGATTCCTCCGCTCCTCCTCCCTCCCTCTGACCTACCAGCTCTGCATCCGCCTCCCTCCGCAGCTTTCGTACAGCGATCCGCTGTCATTCCTCTGCTGCCATAGAAACTTAAAGCGCTGCGGAGCCAGGCCCAGGGAGGCAGCGGGATGCTGAGTGCCACTTGAGCCTCGGCGCCCCCCCTTCTGCCTAAGCTTGCAGCGCCTGGCCAACATTCCAACATGGCCACAATGCGCTCCAATAGGTTTCCTAGGTTGACAGAACACGAAGCAGCGGCGGACATCTTCATACACCCATGCAAGTCCTGAATTTTACTTTTATTTTAGCCGTAAACTCACCTTATTGAATAAATAACAGTATTACATTTGTATTATTATTGTATTCTAGTATGTATAGCGAGAAACCTGCAGCCAGAAGGTGGTGACGGCCATCTTGGTATACTCAGCACTGCTCATTGACAAACTGATTATATAGTGAAATAGACTATTTCACTCGGTCGCGGTGAAATAGCCTATTTTAGTACATAAGGTCAGTTTACTGCTAAAATAAATGTAAAATTCAAGACTTACGTGGGTGTAAGATGTCCGTGTTTTGTCACATTAGGAAACCTATTGGAGCGCATAGCTGCCATGTTGGAATGCATGCAGCATGCGCAGTAAGTTTTTCTAGTCCATATGTCACATCCGGTAGCAGAATCTGATAGGTAGCGCTATTCTGACAGAACACCGATACGTCAATGTGCGGGAAGTGGTTAAAGGGTAGTGGTTTCACTGCACATGTTTACTGTCCCCCAAACGCAAGTTTAAAGTAGCATCTCACTGTGTCCAATGATCATCAGCATGAAAATCACACAGGCTGCAGGTGCCCTGTCACAGTGTCACATGGCTGCTGGGGGTGCTGACTGTGTTATGCCTGTAACACTCAGTACAGCCATAAATTCAGCACTCTCAGCAGCCATGTGACATTGAGACGGCACCTGCAGCCTGGGTGATTTTCACGCTGATGATCATTGGACACAATGAGGACTCTATCCTCTTCTTCAGTTCTTCACTTACTGTGTCCAATGCAGCCACGCTGTCCTCCTGACGCTCTCTGTCAGCTGCTGAGCTGTCTTCAGCCGTACATTACTCTCGGCACCTGAGTACAGGAGGTGAAAGCTGAGCAGAGCAGAGCATTATTGTATCCCTCCACCAGGCAATGCAGTGGGCAGTGGCAGCCAAGAATATATGACAGCAGAGAAATATGAGACTAAGCATGTGTCTACATGCGCCCCCAAAAATGAAGAAAAAGTCCCGCCACTGCACTCACCTCTTGTCCCTTATATTGATATAATAGGGCCCATGAAAATGGAATTACAACCCCCAAGCAAGTAAAAATTAGAAAAAAGTTTGGAAAAACCTATTTTTTTTTTTTGCAGAAATTAACTATGCTGATGCCCGGGCCCCTTTTAGAGCTGATGGGGTCGGGCCCGGTACAACAGGGCCGGTTGTACTGCCCTATCAGCGGCCCTGCCGACCGCTCTTCTGGACTTTGCTCCCTTGGGGTCTGGCTTCTTACTTACTGCTCCTAACCGTGAGTCATACTAATTTTGTTGTTCCCTGAGTTTGCTTGATGCACTCTGTTTTGTGGTCCTGATATTTCAGGTGCAGGAACCCATCCGCTCCTCCACCTGATACCGGGCTAATAAGACTACTGGTCAGGAAACTGGAGAGGCGGTTGGCGTCTCTGGCTGGCAGGCCTAACAGGAATATACAGTGCCTTGCGAAAGTATTCGGCCCCCTTGAACTTTGTGACCTTTTGCCACATTTCAGGCTTCAAACATAAAGATATAAAACTGTAATTTTTTGTGAAGAATCAACAACAAGTGGGACACAATCATGAAGTGGAAAAAAATTTATTGGATATTTCAAACTTTTTTAACAAATAAAAAACTGAAAAATTGGGCGTGCAAAATTATTCAGCCCCCTTAAGTTAATACTTTGTAGCGCCACCTTTTGCTGCGATTACAGCTGTAAGTCGCTTGGGGTATGTCTCTATCAGTTTTACACATCGAGAGACTGAAATTTTTGCCCATTCCTCCTTGCAAAACAGCTCGAGCTCAGTGAGGTTGGATGGAGAGCGTTTGTGAACAGCAGTTTTCAGTTCTTTCCACAGATTCTCTATTGGATTCAGGTCTGGACTTTGACTTGGCCATTCTAACACCTGGATATGTTTATTTTTGAAACATTCCATTGTAGATTTTGCTTTATGTTTTGGATCATTGTCTTGTTGGAAGACAAATCTCCATCCCAGTCTCAGGCGTTTTGCAGACTCCATCAGGTTTTATTCCAGAATGGCCATGTATTTGGCTCCATCCATCTTCCCATCAATTTTAACCATCTTCCCTGTCCCTGCTGAAGAAAAGCAGGCCCAAACCATGATGCTGCCACCACCATGTTTGACAGTGGGGATGGTGTGTTCAGGGTGATGAGCTGTGTTGCTGTCAGGGCACAAACACCAGGAGAAGGGCTCTAGGACCCAGCAGCGCTATCAGCACTTTGGCAGGAGAAGGAATTTAGGACCCAGCAGCACTACCAGCAATTTACCTGGGCCTATTTAAGGAAACCTGCCAGTGATTTTAGTTGCTGGTTGATCTTCAGCTCCTCCAGTGTGTTATCCCTGTGATATTCCAGTTCCTGTCTCCTGTTACCAACCCGGCTTGTCCTTGACCTGTCTCCTGATTGCTTCCTGTGTTTGACCTCGGCTATCCACCTGACCACGCTTGCTCTGATATCCACCTGGCTCCTGATCTCGGCTATCCACCTGACCACGCTTGCTCTGATATCCACCTGGCTCCTGATCTTGGCTATCCACCCGACCACGTTCCAGTCTCAGCATTATCCAAGTCCTGCAAACACCTCACGGGCGCCACCTGTCTGCTGATTCCACTCCAGCACTCCAGCTGTACTCTGGATCCTCCTGCACACAATCCAGCAGGCGACCCGTGCTACTTTGGGCCTGACCTCTCCTGTTCTCATCCTCAGGGGGGTCTGGAACTTAGCCGCAAGGGAAGCCCTCTCTCTCCATTGGCCTCTAGCACCAGGTACGTGATAGTATCAACCAGCCAAGATGTCTGAGGCCGAGAGAGGTGCTTCCGCATTAGAGGCCCTATGTCAGCAGATTACAGTTCTTACACAAACAGTCCAGAGCTTACAAGATGGCTACTTTCAGCTGGAAGGACGCCTTCACCCTCTCAGTTGTTCTGCTACAGCCGCACCTGCTATGGGTTTACCCCCTCCGGAGCCCAGAGTTCCCACTCCCGATCGCTTTTCAGGTGACCGACGGAAATTTAGAGCTTTCAAAAATGCTTGTGACCTTTACTTTGCCCTGCAACCAAGGACTTTTTCTCTTGAGACTGTCAAGGTGGGTTTCATCATTTCACTCTTATCTGATGAGCCACAGTCCTGGGCTCATAATCTCATTGAGCAAAAGAACTCAGTCCTGGATTCAGTTTTCACCTTCTTTGAAGCTATGGCTACCTTATATGATGATCCACAACGGACGGCCACCGCAGAGTCGGCCCTTCATGCTCTTGTACAAGGCAGACGACCTGTGGAGGATTACATTGTGAAATTTCGCAAGTGGTCAGCTGATACTGGGTGGAATGATGCCGCCCTAAAATACCAGTTCCGGCAAGGCTTATCTGAGTCTCTCAAGGACGAGTTGGCTAGGATTGAGGCTCCCGCCTCACTAGAAAGTCTCATCCAAGTCTCTATCCAACTAGACCGACGGCTGCGGGAGCGAAGGTCCGAACGCACTCAGACCCTTCGACCCACATGGATAATGCCAAAGGTCCCAGGACCAACACTCCCAGCCTCTATTCCCCAGTCCATGAATATGTCCGATGGGGAACCCATGCGAACTGGCCTACTCCGCCCTGCTTTAACCCCTGAAGAGAGAGCACGCAGAAGACAGGATAACTTGTGTCTCTACTGTGGGACTTCGGGCCACTTCCTTCGCAGTTGTCCTGTTCGCCCAAGGAAGTCCAGCCTTCCACGCCCCTCTTACCTTCAGTTGTCTGGGACTATATCCACTCATTTAATTCTCCCCATCTCTCTGCAGGTGGATGGAAAGGAAGTAAAGCTGCAGGCGATCATTGACTCTGGAGCCTGTAGTTGCTTCCTGGATATCAACCTAGCCAAGAACTTGCGCATACCCCTGAAACTGAAGGAACAAAGACTTGATGTACATTTAGCAGATGGCACTGCTCCTAGCTCTGGACCAGTCACTCAGGAGACTATCCCTGTCCTTGCCACAACAGAAGCAGGCCATCGGGAATTCCTCCGCTTTGATGTCATCAGGTCTCCTATTTTCCCAGCCATCCTAGGGATACCCTGGCTACGGGCCCACAACCCGCAAATTGACTGGCCCAAGGGAGAAATCATCTTCTCATCTTCCTATTGTCAGCAACACTGTGGCGTCCCCACGCCTGTCAACTCTTCAGTGTGTCTCTCCGTTCAACCTACACCGGATCCCTGTCATGCTGTTCCTTCAGCCTACCTTGACTTCCTTGATGTGTTTGACAAAAAAGGTGCCGATGCCTTGCCCCCACATCGGTCCTACGACTGCCCAATTGAGTTGCTACCTGGAGCAGAAGTCCCCTTTGGGCGCATCTTTCCGTTATCCGAAGTGGAGCTGGAGGCCCTCCGACAATATATAGATGAAAACCTTGCCAAAGGATTCATCCGCCCTTCATCGTCACCTGCTGGAGCTGGCATTTTCTTCGTCGAGAAGAAGGATCGTTCTCTCAGACCATGCATTGACTATAGGGACCTTAATAAAATTACTATCAAGAACAGATACCCACTCCCTCTCGTCCCGGAGTTATTCCAAAGATTCCGAACAGCCCAGGTTTTCACGAAGTTGGACTTGCGGGGGGCCTATAACCTGGTTCGTATTAGGGAAGGTGATGAGTGGAAGACCGCCTTCCGAACACGCTTTGGTCACTTTGAGTACCTTGTGATGCCCTTCGGGCTATGTAATGCCCCCGCCACATTCCAACATTTTGTGAATGATATTTTCAGAGAATACCTTGACCTGTTCTTAATCGTCTATCTGGACGACATACTAATTTTCTCAGCCTCGCTTGAACTCCATCGAGAGCACGTCAGAAAAGTGTTAAAGACCTTAAGAACCCATGGCTTATATGCTAAAGCAGAAAAGTGTGAGTTCGAGAAACAATCTATCCAGTTCTTAGGACTCATAATCTCCACAAAAGGGATTTCCATGGATCCTCAGAAGGTATCAGCAATCTTGGAGTGGCCTGCACCTTCTGACAAGAAAGGGGTCCAGAGGTTTGTGGGCTTCGCTAATTTTTATAGGAAATTTATTCGGAATTTCTCAACTATTATTGCCCCGATCACCCAGCTCACTCGCCTGCACTCACGCTTCTCCTGGAACCAAGATTCTCAAGCGGCTTTCGAAAAACTGAAGGCTCTCTTCACCTCTGCTCCAGTGTTGCAACACCCTGACCCAGCTCTTCCCTTTGTCCTTGAGGTGGACGCATCCGAAGTAGCTACGGGAGCCGTGCTCTCGCAGCGTCAGGGCCCAAAGGCCCTGCTCCACCCAGTAGCCTATTGCTCCAGAAAGCTGAATCAGGCCGAAAGAAACTATGACGTGGGTGACAGAGAACTCCTGGCAATTAAAGTCGCTCTCGAAGAATGGAGGTACCTCCTGGAGGGCGCTAACCATCCAATTATGATCTTCACAGATCACAAAAATTTGGAATATTTAAGATCTGCAAAACGCCTAAGACCTCGACAAGCCAGGTGGGCCTTATTCTTTTCGAGATTTAATTTCCACTTGACATACCGCCCAGGTTCCAAAAATGGGAAAGCCGATGCCCTGTCCAGGATGTTCCCCGAATCTGCTGAATGTGCTCCTCCAAGCACTATCTTATCTGCCCAAAATTTTTTGCTGATTCAACCTAACCTAAAGGCATCCATTGAACAAGCTTCTGTATCGTGCCCCGAATCCGAACATGACTCGTTAAGGAGGCAGGGTGGATTACTTTGGCACCAGGACAAAATCTTTGTACCTCAAGAAGCTAGGTCTCTGGTTCTCAGGGCATTCCACGACCACCGACTTGCAGGGCACTTTGGGGCCCGTAAAACTAACGAGCTCATTCAGCGGTCCTTTTGGTGGCCTAACCTCAGTCGGGACTGTAGATCCTACGTCAAGTCATGCACCATATGTCTACGTAGCAAAAGTGACAAAGTCAAAACCTGGGGGTTATTAAGACCCTTGCCTATCCCTAATCGCCCCTGGGAAATGATTTCTATGGATTTTATTGTTGATCTTCCTCCCTCTGAAAGATTCACGACCATCCTTGTTGTGGTAGACCGATTATCAAAAATGGCCCACTTCATACCAATGATTGGTACTCCCTCTGCAGCGGAAACCGCTCACATGTTTATCAAGGAGATCATAAGACTTCATGGACTACCAAAGAACATTGTTTCGGATCGGGGGGTGCAATTCACCTCTAGGTTTTGGAGAGCCCTTTGTAAAGCCTTGGAAGTGGAACTCTGCTTATCTTCTGCCTACCATCCCCAAAGTAATGGGCAAACGGAGCGTACTAACCAAACCCTCGAGCAATACCTCCGATGCTTTTCAGCTTTTTCCCAAGATGACTGGGCATCCCTGCTTCCGCTGGCGGAATTTGCCTATAATAACTCTGTCCATTCAGCTACAAATCAGTCCCCATTCTGGGCTAATTATGGATTCCACCCTGCTGCCCTGCCTGAAATTATGCCTGAAACTTCTGTACCTACCTTGCAGGACAGACTTGTTTTCATTCAAAACAATTATCAGGTCCTCCGGGAGTCCATACAGAAAGCCCAAGTGGATTACAAAAAACACTTTGATCGGAAACGGAGGGGAAATCCTTCCTTCAAGGTTGGGGACAAAGTGTGGCTGTCTACTGCCAACCTGAAATTGGCCTGCCCTTCACGGAAGCTAGGGCCAAGGTATATTGGGCCTTTTCAGATCAAACGGGAAATTAACCCAGTGGCTTACGAACTATCTTTGCCTGACTCATATAGGATCCATCCGGTTTTTCACACCTCCTTGCTTAAACCAACTGTTCCAGATCCATTTCCAGGGAGAGTGGAGCCACCTCCACCGCCAGTGACGATTGGTGAGGACACAGAATTCGAGGTGGAAGCAATCCTGGACTGCAGGAAGAGAGGGAGACAAACCCAATTCTTGATTAAATGGAAAGGGTATCCACCCGAAGAAAGCTCATGGGAACCCGAAGCCAATGTACATGCCCCCAGACTCCTCCAAGAGTTTAAGGACAAATACCCAGAGAAAATTTCTCAAATAGGCATCCGGAGGCTGCCCGTCAGGGGGGGGCACTGTCAGGGCACAAACACCAGGAGAAGGGCTCTAGGACCCAGCAGCGCTATCAGCACTTTGGCAGGAGAAGGAATTTAGGACCCAGCAGCACTACCAGCAATTTACCTGGGCCTATTTAAGGAAACCTGCCAGTGATTTTAGTTGCTGGTTGATCTTCAGCTCCTCCAGTGTGTTATCCCTGTGATATTCCAGTTCCTGTCTCCTGTTACCAACCCGGCTTGTCCTTGACCTGTCTCCTGATTGCTTCCTGTGTTTGACCTCGGCTATCCACCTGACCACGCTTGCTCTGATATCCACCTGGCTCCTGATCTCGGCTATCCACCTGACCACGCTTGCTCTGATATCCACCTGGCTCCTGATCTTGGCTATCCACCCGACCACGTTCCAGTCTCAGCATTATCCAAGTCCTGCAAACACCTCACGGGCGCCACCTGTCTGCTGATTCCACTCCAGCACTCCAGCTGTACTCTGGATCCTCCTGCACACAATCCAGCAGGCGACCCGTGCTACTTTGGGCCTGACCTCTCCTGTTCTCATCCTCAGGGGGGTCTGGAACTTAGCCGCAAGGGAAGCCCTCTCTCTCCATTGGCCTCTAGCACCAGGTACGTGATAGTTGCTTTTACGCCAAACAAAACGTTTTGCATTGTTGCCAAAAAGTTAGATTTTGGTTTCATCTGACCAGAGCACCTTCTTCCACATGTTTGGTGTGTCTCCCAGGTGGCTTGTGGCAAAATTTAAACGACACTTTTTATGGATATCTTTAAGAAATGGCTTTCTTCTTGCCACTCTTCCATAAAGGCCAGATTTGTGCAGTATAAGACTGATTGTTGTCCTATGGACAGAGTCTCCCACCTCAGCTGTAGATCTCTGCAGTTCATCCACAGTGATCATGGGCCTCTTAGCTGGATCTCTGATCAGTCTTTTCCTTGTATGAGCTTAAAGTTTAGAGGGACGGCCAGGTCTTCGTAGATTTGCAGTGGTCTGATACTCCTTCCATTTCAATATTATCGCTTGCACAGTGCTCCTTGGGATGTTTAAAGCTTGGGAAATCCAAATCCGGCTTTAAACTTCTCCACAACAGTATCTCGGACCTGCCTGGTGTGTTCCTTGTTCTTCATGATGCTCTCTGCGCTTTAAATGGACCTCTGAGACTATCACAGTGCATGTGCATTTATACAGAGACTTGATTACACACAGGTGGATTCTATTTATCATCATTAGTCATTTAGGTCAACATTGGATCATTCAGAGATCCTCACTGAACTTCTGGAGAGAGTTTGCTGCACTGAAAGTAAAGGGGCTGAATAATTTTGCACGCCCAATTATTCCGTTTTTTATTTGTTAACAAAGTTTGAAATATCCAATAAATTTCGTTCCACTTCATGATTGTGTCCCACTGGTTGTTGATTCTTCACAAAAAATTACAGCTTTATATCTTTATGTTTGAAGCCTGAAATGTGGCAAAAGGTCGCAAAGTTCAAGGGGGCCGAATACTTTTGCAAGGCACTGTAGGTGTAATTATTTGTCTACATGGGGATCGTGGGTGGAATATCATGGCTACACATTCCAAGGAACATATTTCCCCTTTTTTCTGATAGCAATATGCACGTAATTCCTTTTCTACATGGGGATTATGGGGGGGGGGGGGGTATCATGGCTACACATTCCAAGGAGAATATTTAAAGGGGTTGAAAGTCAGAAGGTTTTTTTATTTTAATGCATTCTATGAGATACACACACTCAACTCATTGGTGAACCAGACTAAACAATTGCATAGAAGTATAATCCTAAATAAACGGTTATCAAGGAAAATAGAAAATAACCTTCTCTTCCCTTCATTACGACTTACTCCACCCAACATTGGCAGGTGAAACGTCTGATACAAAGACATTGGCACATTCTGTGTAATGATAGAGTGCTGGGGGGATCGTTACCAGCCAGACCTGAAGTGGTTTTTAAAGGAGTTCCTGTGTTGAAGGATATAATTGCCCCTAGTGTGCTTAATCAAACTAGAAAGCCGACTTTGTTTTTCCAAGACCTTGTTGGCTATATAAAATTTAAAAAATGTCAGGTAGGCACTTTGAATGGGTGTAAAAACTGAAGAATTGATTAAATTAGATTCACAAGTACAAAATTTAGTCCTTTATCACTTGTTCTACCACCAGAGTTGTATATTTAATACAATGTCCAGGTGGATTACAGTATGTGGGCAGGACCATATGGGCCCTACAAGTTAGACCTAATGAACACATAAATAATATTGGAAAGGGTTTTGCGAACCACTCCGTTTTCAAGCATTATGCTCTTGTCCATAATATGAACACAAGAAACACTATCGTTTTAGGTATTGATAGATATAAACCACATTGGAGGGGAGGGTCTCTACTGAGAGGAAAGTGGAAATTAAGTGGATTTTTAAAATTAAATGTTTTTCCCTTTAGGCCTTAACATCAACGTAGATGTTAATGCCTTTTTTGATAACTCCTGTAGAATTTGGATAACATTTGTAGGGCTCTATTAGGTTATCATGTGTCATCTGGGTTCTAAGTACTAGAAGTTTATTTGTCCGTTTTGATGCCCTTTAGAACAACATGTAACATGGTCTGGACTTTGGTGATTTTTTTTACTTTTACATTTTTGATTTTTGATATTTTATATATTTTTAATCTGAATAAAGAGTTCATAAAATTCTCATATACTGTCCCCTAATTTGAGTTTATTTAAATATATGGGCAATAGTGGCAACCAGATATCTGACCTGTAATACTTACCTCTGCCCTGGGAGGGCAGCAGGGTTAATTTTACTTAGTATGTCATAGGGTCTAACTTTATCAGTTCAATAGATTCATATATATTGGGAAAAGTGTATCTTATCTGTAGGGACGGTTTCTATGAGCTGTAGATGAGCCCATCAGAGTCCAGACTAACTGTTTTTGGTGTTCTTGTGTTTGCATTGTATCTTATTTTGGTATTCTACAATACGAGGCTTGGATAAGGCCCAAGGACTCAGGACCATAATTGAGGCTTGGTTCATTGCTCAGTTATATATGGCGATGGCGTGGTGTGTCACCCGTGCCCCAAGACAACGTCTTCTATGAAGAAACACGTAGGGAAGATGACGCGCTGATGTCATCACGGTTTACAAGTCCCTGAAGTGCAGGTGATTTGTTTTTATGCCAGCAGGTAGGAGATTTAATGTGTTTATGATTTTACTCAATGGAAGTGTGTTTTTTTTATCACCTTTAATAAATGCTACTTGGATTCACCCTATGTTGAGCATCCTTTTGTTTTTGAGCCTACTCATATGGATGCCACTATTGCATCCCTGACTTCGCTTTATAGCTGGAAAACCCATAGGAATACTGCTATAAGCCTAGCAGGGTAATCAGCCAAAAAGTGCTGCTGGCCTCCTGTGACACAAGGTCCAGTATTGGTGGTAAGCAGGCATTTGTATTTTTTCAATGGTGGTGGTGTCTACGGTAGTCAGCTATACTTGGTGGCAGAAGGTGTCATTTTGGACAGTAAACCACTTATGATTTAGCACCTGCAAGTTGAGATTCTACCAACTTGGAATACTTTCACCCGACTTTTTTTAGCATATCTCTATACTCAATGTTCTTTGTAATATCAGATATGTTTTAATATATTTTTTTTAGCGCAACTCTGTTCTATTTATATATATACTGTTTGTGATGATATCGCACAGTAGAGTTTGCTGCTTTTTGTAAAATTATACACTATGGTTTGTTAAAATCATTAATTCAAGCGCGGTTACCTATTTGAATGTTCATTAAAATAAAAAGCCTTCTGTGTGCAGCAGCCCCCTATCAGCCCCCCTAATACTTACCTGAGCCCCCTCTCTTTCCAGCGATGTCCACGAGTGCCTCAGCCGCCTGGAACTCTCCATCTCCTGATTGGCTGAGAGACAGCAGCTGCACCATTGGCTCCCGCTGCTGTCATTCAAACTCAGTTAGCCAATCAGGAGAGAGAGGGGGCAGGGCCTGCACTTCAGTTCCATGTCTGAATGGATACATGGAGCTGCAGCTTGGTTCGGGTGCCTCCATAGCAAGCTGCTTGCTGTGGGGGCACTCAACAGGAGGGAGAGGACAGGAGATCCAGCCAGGGACCTGAGAAGAGGATCTGGGCTACTCTGTGCAAAACCACTGCGCAGAGGAGGTACAGTATCTCACAAAAGTGAGTACACCCCTCACATTTTTGTAAATATTTTATTATATCTTTTCATGTGACAACACTGAAGAAATGACACATTGCTACAATGTAAAGTATTGAGTGTACAGCCTGTATAACAGCGTCAATTTGCTGTCCCCTCAAAATAATTCAACACACAGCCATTAATGTCTAAACCGCTGGCATCAAAAGTGAGTACACCCCTAAGTGAAAATGTTCAAATTGGACCCAATAAGGGGAAGGTGTTACCACATATACTTGGACAGGGCGCCGCATACCAAATTTTGCAAACAACAACAGAAAAAAAAAACCCCTAGGAGGTGGGACTTTTAAGGGCAACAATGGTGATTGTATAAAAAGATATGAACTTTATTAACGAATCAAAGATAACAATATAAAAGTGCATGTGGATAATGATACAATAAAGCGATTGAGCACAACTGACCCGATTCCTTTACATAACAGTGAAAAAAGGTACTTGGGTACCTTTTCAACCTTTACAATAAAACGGTTGAGCACAATTGACCTGATTCCTGTACATAACAGTAAAAAAAGGTACTTGGGTACCTTTTCACTGTTATGTACAGGAATCGGGTCAATTGTGCTCAACCGTTTTATTGTAGCATTATCCGCATTCACTTTTATATTGTTATCTTTGATTTGTTAATAAACTTTATATCTTTTTATACAATCAACATTGTTGCCCTTAAAGTCCCACCTCCTAGGTTTTTTTTTCTGAAATTGGGCCCAATTAGCCATTTTGCCTCTACCCGGTGTCATGTGACTCATTAGTGTTACAAGATCTCAGGTGTGAATGGGGAGCAGGTGTGTTAAATTTGGTGTTATCGCTCTCTCTCATACTGGTCACTGGAAGTTTAACATGGCACCTCATGGCCAAGAACTCTCAGAGGATCTGAAAAAAATAATTGTTGCTCTACATAAAGATGGCCTCGGCTATAAGAAGATTGCCAAGACCCTGAAACTGAGCTGCAGCACGGTGGCCAAGACCATAAAGCGGTTTAATTTCAATAGATTTTTATTGGTTTGAAACATAGCAGTACAACAATATAATTATAAACAGTGGCATGGATTCTAAGTGAGCACACTAAGAGGCGCTAGCCCGCACCTGGAAAATCCACATAAGTATAACAATCATATCTCACATGACAATCATACAGTGTAAAGCACATTAGTTCATCCCCATGAGGGGTGAACAGCAGAACAGCAACAGAAAACAGGGAGTATAAATCGGGAGAAAAAACTAGGGGAGTCTAAGCAATGAGGAGTCAGTGAAACAAGTCAATATCATAGGGAAAATTAAATTCCTGTACCATCATAGGAATTGTGCCACTCCAACCACGGAGTCCATCTCTCATCAGCCCTGTCCAAGATATTATAAGCTGATGCAAACATTCTTTCATTGGAGCAATAAGTCAGATGAATAACCTCATCTAGGGAAGGGATTAAAGGGGTCCGCCATCGCCACAGCAGAAGCAGCCTGGTGGCAAGGACAATATTGGTAACCGCATTCCTTAATGGGTAAGGGCAGGGTCGCTGATAGGGCAGTACAACCAGCCCTGCTGTACCGGGCCCGGGCCTCATCAGCAAGACAGGGGGCCCGGGCAGCTTTATTGTTCATTTTTGCCTATAATAATAAATCAATTTTATTAGTTCCCACTCCTGCTTTTACTTACTACTCAGAGCCTAAATTAAGTTTCCCTAGGCCCCATCTGGTCTAAAGAGTGTCCCTGCCTCCAGGAGGCTGGAGCAGAGCAGGAACTTTTTTTTCATTTTTGGGCGTAGGTACAGTGGGTACGGAAAGTATTCAGACCCCCTTAAATTTTTCACTCTTTGTTATATTGCAGCCATTTGCTAAAATCATTTAAGTTCATTCTTCTTCCTCATGAATGTACACATAGCACCCCATACTGACAGAAAAACACAGAATTGTTGACATTGTTGCAGATTTATTAAAAAAGAAAAACTGAAATATCACATGGTCCTAAGTATTCAGACCCTTTGCTCAGTATTTAGTAGAAGCACCCTTTTGATCTAATACAGCCAGGAGTCTTTTTGGGAAAGATGCAACAAGTCTTTCACACCTGGATTTGGGGATCCTCTGCCATTCCTCCTTGCAGATCCTCTCCAGTTCTGTCAGGTTGGATGGTAAACGTTGGTGGACAGCCATTTTTAGGTCTCTCCAGAGATGCTCAATTGGGTTTAAGTCAGGGCTCTGGCTGGGCCATTCAAGAACAGTCACGGAGTTGTTGTGAAGCCACTCCTTCGTTATTTTAGCTGTTTGCTTAGGGTCATTGTCTTGTTGGAAGGTAAACCTTCGGACCAGTCTGAGGTCCAGAGCACTCTGGAGAAGGTTTTTGTCCAGGATATCCCTGTACTTGCCAAATGTTCTCTGTACAGCAATCCAGATGCAGATCACTCTTCAGAGAGCAGTAGTGTGAACTAACCCATAAAGACTGGGTCAGGGGCAGCAGTAGACTGGGGGTGCCGATATGTAGGTGGGAATTTGGGGACGGGGGCCCCATTAAGAAGACTGTATGGGGCCCTGTGATTTCTAACAGTGGCCCTGGGTAAGGGATGCTATCGATTTCCAGGTTCATTATAGCTAGGCTCGGAGTCGGCTGCATGGGAACGGCTGTGACCTTTGTTAAAAGATGGAAGATGCTCGACCAATACTTAGCTAGATGTTTGCAAGACCAAAGAAAGTGAAAAAGAGTGCCCACTTGGCCACATCCCCTCCAGCATGTATTAGGGAAGTCAGGGTAGAATCAGGATAATTTAAACGAGGTTAGATACCAGCGATGGGTGATCTTATACATCATTTTCCAATTGTTGGCATTCCGAGTAAATTTGTGGATTGAGGATAATACATGACGCCACTGATGCCTGGTTTGCGGAAGTATGCTAGTACGCTGGTGGGGATGGTGCAAATAGTAGGTGGTGTAGGTTTTAGGAAAGAGGAGAGTCGGATATACGTGAACCTCTCAACATCTGGGAGATTAAATTCATTCTGCAGAGAGTGGATGGGCTTGAGATTGTGAGAAGAGTAGAGCTGCTGTAGCCATTGGATCCCCCTCTCCTGCCAGGAATGCAGAAAGAGGTGAGGTACAAAGGCAGCACAGACCGTAATAGGGATGGGGATCTTTGTAACCGGGCCAATGTGTTTTTGGTTGAGGAGATAATTCCATTCACCCAATGCGGCTGTAACCGTAATAGGGAGTTGAGTTAATTTGGCAGGTTGCAAATTCCTAGAGAATAGTAGAGCTAATAAGTCATTACCAGGCACAGCTGCGGCTTCAATAGAGGGCCAGTGAGTAGGCTGAGTGGGTTGGAACCATTGTCGCAAATGAGCTAAAACCGAGGCGGTATAGTAGTCTCGGAGGACCACATGCCCCAAACCTCCAGCTCGCCTGTGCTTGGTAAGCTTAGTGAATGCACAACGAGACCTCTTGTTTTGCCACAGGAATCTATTGACTAGAGACTGTAGTTTGCTAAAAAAAAGTAACCAGGAATGGGAATGGGAATAGATAGAGCAATTTCAGTAGAAGGACCATCTTAAAGGCAGCCAATCTACCCAACGAAGATAGCTCAATCTTCCTAATATGGGAAAGGTTGTAAGGGAGGGTCGTAAGAAACGGGATGTTATTGGAACGAAAGAGAAGATTAGTGTGCTTAGTAAGTGTAATACCAAGGTAGGTGATACCCGCGTCTCTCCAGCCATAGGGGTAAGTGTTGGCTAGAAAAGTCCTTGTGTAAGTGTCAATCCCTAAGTCTAAAATGTAGGATTTTGTAGCATTGACTTTGTAAAAGGACACATCCTGAAATTGGGACAATATCTTGGACACAGCTGGAAGGGAAGAAGCAACATTTGTAAGCATCAGAATCACGTCATCAGCAAAAAGACTGACGATGTGTTCTATATGTCCAACTTGTATCCCCTTGACGGCAGGGTGCATGCGGATGCAAGCAGACAGCGGCTCTACAGCAAGGTTAAAGATAAGAGGGGATAAAGGGCACCCCTGTCTGGTGCCGTTGGTTATATGGAAAGGTTGAGATAACATGCCATCCACATTCACCCGAGCCGAAGGACAAGAATATAAGGCCATAATGGCAGAAAATATATTAACCTGGTAGCCAAACCTCTGGAAGACCCTTCCAAGGTACCCCCAATGCACCCGGTCGAATGCCTTCTCCGTGTCCAAAGCTAGGAGTAGAGAAGGCAATTTAGACCGGGACGCATAATGAACAACATTCAGCACTCTCCTCATAGCATTGGAGGTCTGTCTCCCTTTGGTGAAACCAGATTGGTCTGACCAAATATGGCAAAATGTCCATTAGGCGTATGGCCAGTAATTTGGCATATATCTTCAAATCAATATTCAACAATGAAATTGGCCTAAAGTTCTGGGGGGCATCTGGAGACTTCCCAGGTTTAGGCAAAGTGATAATTAATGCATTCAACATTTCCTGAGGAAAAGAGCAAGATGCCGCATCGGAGCTAAAAACGTCATAGACAAGCCCACCAATGAACATATGCGTATAGTTGGTGGGGCCTCTGGCAGTGGTCTTGTGTTGCGGTAAAATTATTTGCCACTGCAATTCTGGACCTGCCCTCTCTGTGTAGGCGGTATTTAGTCTCTTGGAACCTCCCTGGTCTATGACGGCGCGGGGAAGCCCTCGGCGTCATTTCCGGAGCGCCTTGTGTATACTTCCGGGTCCGACTGACCATGTATGACTACTTCCGGGTCGCCGTCAAGCGGAGGGAGGCGCCCAGCGCGGCTTTCCCGCCACGCAGGGGCAATATAGGGGAGACGCCGAGGACCGATGCTGGAACCGCATAGATGTCATTGGTGTCTGATTTTCATTTTGATTTTGGTTATTATTGGTGGGGATACCTCTCTATTGAACGGAGTACTCCACTATACTAGATCTTTGTAAGTATCAAAACAAATATACAATATACTGTATATTTTTATACCTTACATGAATTAATCAGTATGGAGAACTACACACAAAATGGTTAGTGCCTGCAGTACTATAGATATGTGTTTTTTTGGAAGATTCACATTTGAAGCCATGTTGTAAGTAAATGAATGATATTATTCTTTCTCTTTTTCTTAGAAATGGGACAACAATATTTTCCTGAAGAAGAATTGAACTACAAGTTTATTTAAATTATTCCAAACGCGTTGGATTTTTTCCTCCCTAGGGATACTTTCTCCTTATGGAGGTGTATTGTGTCCCCCCCTTCCCTTTACACCTAAACATTTTCTATTTTTTCTTTTGTTTTTATGATTGTATTCACTCATTATGGAGGTCGTTAGCATCACCAATGTATACTGATGTGTTCATGTGATTTGTAAAAAAAATTCCTTTTAATCATGTTTTCAATAAATGTTCAAATATTTTATAAATTTCTTTGTGCTCAATTGATTGCCTTACAAATTCCAAATTAAGAGGAGAAAAAAACATTGTTTATTCAAGATTTAATAGCGGAGGCTAACTCGGCAAGTGTAAAGGGGGAGTTGAGTGTCTCTAATTGTTCTGGGGACAACCTGGGGAGACGTATGCTATCAAGGAAGTTGTCAATAGCGCTCGGGGACGGTTGCACAGTAGAGGGATCATCCTTCAAATTATATAAGGAGCTAAAGTAGGAGCTGAATGCATCAGCAATAGCTTGGGGGTTAAACATTTTATCCCCCAAAGTGGGGTGGTAAATATAAGGAAGTGTAGATTTGGACCTTTGACCTCTCAGCCTGGCGGCCAGGAGTTTGCCAGCCTTGTTGTCACTAGTATAGTATGAAATTTTGGTGCGTCTAAGGGATCGTTCATGAAGCTCTAAAAGCAGACTTCTCAACTCCGCTGTACGAATTGCGGACAGCAGAGAGTCAAGCTACTACTGCCTCTTCCTCTTAATCCCTGCCCCCTGTTGTATAAAAATTCCTCTAATAAAGGATTTGAGAGCGTTCCAAAGGACAAAAGGATCGGAAAATGAACAATGATTGATAAGGAAAAAGTCAGTCAAATTAGTTTCTAGAATATGCCTCGTGTCTGGCATTTGAAGTAGGGCTGAGTTGGACCTCCATACAAAAGTAGGTTGAGGGGCCAGGGAGTCAGCAATGGTCAGGAGCATAGGGCATGGTCAGACCATAAAATGTCTTTAATAGAGACGTCCTGGACTTTTTGTAATAACCACTGGTCTGTGAGAGAGGTCGAGTCTGGAATATGATTCATGGGGGGCTGAGTGTAAGATTCTGGTACCTTTGGTACCCTTATTTCCCATTTCTACCTTAATATCGCGTCCCACCTTGCTAACTAGGTGGAACGCATACACCTTTAAGAATGATGACATCATCGCCGAGCGCCGATATGAGCGGCTATTTCAATCGCCGGTTTTCTCTCACTCATTGCTCGTTCAAACCGCATGCTTGACCAGTCTTGTCCTATGCTGCCGGAGCTTCTAGCTATTCCTTTGCCTGAACAAAACCGGAACCTCGCTACCGATCCCGTATCTCGCTACCGGATCACTCTCTTGCTACTGGACCTTGCTACTACTAACCCAACTTGTGATAAGTACCCCACAGGGGATTTCTTCCTAACAAACTTACACTATCTACCTCTGCATACTAAGGACTGTTACTATGTAAGCACTATTTCTATCATCTGCATAACTTCATAGATTGCTAGCTCTTGAGCCTACCATCATCTGCATCATTGCACTAGGTTACTCTCTCTTGTATACTTCATCTGCTGTCCCCTACCACCTGTTACTATACATGATTGCTAAACCTATCTGCATACTACCTATCATCACCTACCACTCTCCTGAATATTACTACTGAGTGCTCACCATTTCTAACGCCTGTATCTCACCTCTATACTATCATATACATCCTATCACTCCAGGAACATCATATTGAGTGTATGTATATTTGCATAAAGCAGGCTGTGCACGGTGATGAGTCCTGAGAGTTGGATATGTTTGTTCAACACATCTCTACATGACTACTGAGTGTAATAATTCTGCAGCTGCAAATCCATTCACTAACAAAAAACGCAAGAGCGTTACAGATTGAACGAGCCATAAAATATGGATTCAGCAGAATTACCCACTCAAGTTATGCAGTTAAAACAACAAGTAGATGCATTGATACTTGCCCTTACAGAGGTAAAAAACGAAAATCAGGCTTTGAGACAGCAGGTTGGCCGTCTCGCACAGCTCTCTGCTGCTCAGCCCCGTGAGCCTAAGATAAACCCTCCTCTAGTGTTTACAGGTGATTGGAAAAAATTTTGTGAATTTAAAAACGCATGTCAATTGCTTTTCTTGTTAAAACCTCGTACCTACCCTACTGACCAAATTAAAGTCTGTACCACTATTTCCTATCTGACGGGTGATCCCCGTGCCTGGGCAGACTCTCTCTTTGAGAAAGATGATCCACTTCTCAACTCCTATCCTTTATTCCTAGCGCAACTCGCTAGTTTATATGAAGACCCCAATAGGCAGAGTACTGCTGATACCCAATTGCGGGCTTTAAAACAAGGAAGGAGACCTGTTGAAGACTTTGTGGCAGAGTTCAAAAGATGGACCCTTGATTCAGGGTGGAATGATACATCTCTAAGAACTCAGTTCAGACTCGGCCTATCAGAAGCCGTTAAAGACGAGCTCGCCCGAGCGGATTTACCTGACACCTTGGCTGCCCTGATACAGACCAGTATCAATATTGACAGACGACTGCGAGAAAGAAAGGCTGAGAAGATGGGATTGCCATTGTCCAGTCCTTCTCGGATGTCAGCTGTTGACCCTACTCCTATGGAGGTAGGAATGATACGTCCACCTTTATCCTTTACTGAACGTGCCAGGAGAAGATCCGAACATCTCTGTCACGGAACCATGAACCAGACGTACAACAACAGATAAGTTAAAATAAGAAGGCTTTATTGAAAATCAAGCTGTAAAGCAAAAGTCCAAACGGATGGCGAACCCGAGGCAGAGTCCTTGCGAAGCCAGAGGTCAGGAACCAGGAGGGTAGTCAGACGGAGCCGGGATCAGGAACCAGCAGGGTAGTCAGACGAAGCCAGGATCAGGAACCAGCAGGGTAGTCAGACGAAGCCAGGATCAGGAACCAGCAGGGTAGTCAGACGAAGCCAGGATCAGGGACCAGAAGCAGCAGCAGTCTTAGAAGCATGTGAACACAGGAGGACCAAGCAAGGAACTGAAGCCACAGACCTCCTATATATATGAGCTAGGCATCCAGCTCCTCCCAGTGGGAAGGAGGAGCCGCAGGGTGGGAGGCTACAAGAAACCCAGAAACCAAGATGGCCGCCAGCACATGTCAAACGAAGGAGAACAGAAAGAAGGTAAGACCATGACAATCTCTGCATGTACTGCGCCTCCCCGGATCATTTATTAAGCGGCTGTCCCCTTGTCCGCAAAAAAGAGGGTGAGTGTTCAAATGTCTTGCTAGGGGGACTAACGACTTCCTTTTCTAATCCTTATCTTTTTATTCATTTGACATTACAGTGGGACCAAACTAGGATCACCACCAAGGCTATGATCGACACAGGGTCTTGTGGGAACTATATCGATACTTGTTTTGCTACCTTAAATAAAATACCTATTATTTCAAAACTCAAACCTGTCTCTGTTAGTTTCATTAACGGTATTCCGTTATCCTCTGGTCCAATCACCAATCAGACACAAGCACTCCTTGTCACTGCCAATGAGTCTCGTATGGAAACTACCACCTTTGATGTACTAACCTCACCACATTTTCCCATTATTTTGGGACTTCCCTGATTACACATACATCAACCAATCATTGATTGGAAAACAAGAACTCTAACCTTCTCTTCTCACTATTGCGAAACCACGTGTAATCTCTCATCATATGGAAAGATCCTGTCTGTGGTGACAGATGAGATTATACCTCTATGTTACCAGGATTTGTCGGAAGTCTTCCTTGAGAAAAATGCTCAAGTGTTGCCTCCCCATAGGGACTATGATTGTTGTATCGATCTACTCCCTAATAGCAAGTTGCCTTTCGGTCATGTTTATCCTCTTTCACAGGATGAACTCTCTCATCTCAAGGAATACTTGGATGAGAATTTGGCGAAAGGGTTCATCAGACCTTCTACTTCCTCTACTGCTGCAGGACTCTTCTTTGTCCGCAATAAGGATTCAAGTCTCAGGCCTATTATTGATTACAGGCAATTAAATACCATTACAATAAAGGATCGCTATCCCTTGCCCCTCATTCCTGAACTTATTGAACAGTTGCGCGGGGCTACCTACTTTTCGAAATTGGACCTAAAAGGGGCATACAACCTAATCCGAATCCGTGGCGGGGATGAATGGAAGACAGCATTCAGAACCAGATACGGATTGTTCGAGTACCTTGTGATGCCATTCGGGTTGTGTAATGCTCCCGCAGCCTTTCAACGATTCATAAATGACATCTTCAGAGACTTACTTGATGTTTGTGTTGTAGTGTATCTGGACGATATACTTATTTATTCTCAATCTTTATCTGAACACATAAAACATGTAAGACTCGTGTTGTCCAGACTACTTGCACACAACTTATACGTAAAATTAAAAAAATGTTTATTCCATAAAGAAGAAGTACTATTCCTAGGATACATCATATCTAAAAATGGAATCAAAATGGATATGAGCAAGATATCCTGTATTCTAGATTGGCCTGTGCCAACAACTCGTAAAGCATTACAAAGATTCCTCGGATTTTCTAACTTCTATAGGAAGTTCATCAAGAACTTCTCTGCTATTGTGAGACCTCTCACACAACTCACAAGTATAAAAAAAACATTCAAATGGTCAGAAGAAGCAAATGGAGCTTTCCGCTTGTTAAAATCAAGCTTTACGTCTGCTCCCATACTACGCCATCCAGACCCATCCCTTCAATACATCCTGGAGGTAGATGCGTCAAATATGGCAGTAGGAGCAGTTCTCTCCCAACGACCAACAAATACTTCACCACTTCACCCAGTTGCTTTTTTCTCAAAATCACTAAGCAGCCCCGAGGTGAATTACCCAGTGGGTGAAAAAGAGTTGCTTGCCATAAAATTGGCATTGGAAAATTGGCGACACCTACTTGAGGGTACTCGATTACCAGTTCTCATATACACAGATCATAAAAATCTTCAGTACCTTCAGACTAACATGACTCTTTCCCACCGGCAGGTACGATGGTCCTTATTCTTTTTAAGATTCAACTTTTTGGTGACCTACACTCCTGCAGACAAAAATAAAAAGGTGGATGCGCTGTCACGATTAACCGAGGATAACTACGCCAAAATACCTTCAATTCCTATAATACCCTATGATCGTATTGTCGGTGTTGTTCGTTCCCTGAAGGAAGAGATTTTGCACAGCATAGGATTGGATTCACCTCCACCACAACTAAGTGCTGATGCAGAAGGCTTCCTCTATTACAACGATAAACTTTACATAACCCCTACTATGCGTACCAAGATTTTGGAATTGTCGCATGATGTGCCTATGGCAGGACATATGGGTATGACTAAAACATTCAATTTACTTACTAGGCAGTTTTGGTGGCCTGACATGAAGACGACCGTACAAAAATTTGTTTCTTCTTGTGACATCTGTGCAAGGTCCAAAATTGACACTACAAAACCATCTGGTCTACTTTGTAGTCTACCAATACCCCAGGTTCCATGGGAAGTTGTGTCCTTAGACTTTATAGTAGAACTACCACCTTCCAAAGGATTTAACACCATTCTAGTGTCAGTGGACCATCTGACCAAGATGGCACATTTCATTTCTATTTGAAGATTACCTTCATCCAAGCAAACAGCGGAATTGCTAGTGAAACATGTCTTTAAGTTACATGGTATTCCAAAGACCCTTCTGTCTGACCGTGGTTCACAGTTCATCTCCAAGTTTTGGCAAGCTCTATGTCAGATACTACGAATAGAGCGAAACCTTACTTCTCCTTACCACCCTCAGACCAACGGACAGACAGAAAGAGTCAACCAGTGCATTGAGCAATATCTACGTTGCTATACCCCATACCTACAAGACGATTGGGTGGACCTCCTCTCGCTGGCGGAATTCGCTTATAACAACGCAACCCACAGTACTACTAAGCAAAGTCCATTCTACTTGAACTATGGGTTTCATCCCACTCTTCTCCCACCACGTATCCTTCCATCAAGTAACCCAGTGGCCTCTGATTATCTCACCCAAATAAAGGACTCTCTGGGTTTACTCAACACCACCATATCACATGCCCATAGTCAACAAAAAAGGTACTACGACCTACGTAGAAAACCCTCTCCTCAATATGCTATTGGGGATCTTGTTTGGCTATCTACAAAAAATTTGAGATTAAAGATCCCTAGTAAAAAACTTGGACCTTTATTTCTGGGACCCTTCCCAATTAAGAAACTCATTGGAAAAGCTGCAGTGCAACTCACCTTACCAGCAGATCTCAAAATACATCCCATCTTTCATGTGTCGCTACTAAAACCACATGTTCCTAACCAAGGAATAAGGCCTACCATCTTGCCTCCACCTCCAGTACAAGTTGAAGGCAGAGAAGAATATGAGATCAAGGAGATTCTGGATTCTCGTATCCACAGAGGAAGACTCCAATATCTCATAAGATGGAAGAACTATGGACCCCAAGACGACACCTGGTTGGATACTGCTGATGTTCCCGCACCTAGGCTTATACGAACATTTCACTCGAAATACCCGCAAAAACCAGTGCTATAGGCCTTCCGGAGCCGGCCTTAAGGGGCGGGTACTGTAAGATTCTGGTACCTTTGGTACCCTTATTTCCCATTTCTACCTTAATATCGTGTCCCACCTTGCTAACTAGGTGGAACGCATACACCTTTAAGAACGATGACATCATCGCCGAGCGCCGCTATGAGCGGCTATTTCAATCGCCTGTTTTCTCTCACTCATTGCTCGTTCAAACCGCATGCTTGACCAGTCTTGTCCTATGCTGCCGGAGCTTCTAGCTATTCCTTTGCCTGAACAAAACCGCAACCTCGCTACCGATCCTGTATCTCGCTACCAGATCACTCTCTTGCTACTGGACCTTGCTACTACTAACCCAACTTGTGATAAGTACCCCACAGGGGATTTCTTCCTAACTAACTTACACTATCTACCTCTGCATACTAAGGACTATTACTATGTAAGCACTATTTCTATCATCTGCATAAATTCATAGATTGCTAGCTCTTGAGCCTACCATCATCTGCATCATTGCACTGTAACGCTCCTGCGTTTCTTATATGGTGTGGATTTTCAGCTGCAGAAATAGTTCCACATCAGTAGTCATGTAAGAGATATGCTGAGATACCATTCCCAACCTCAATGACTCATCATGTGTGGAAGGTCTTATTTCAGCCAGTAAATACACACAATTAGCAAGCTGGTTCCTAGAGTGACTTTATGTATGTGGTAACACAATGATGAAGGTTGAGGGATAGGTTGAGTGGAGGTGGTAGGTGATAGACACTTGAAGGTGAGACAGTAGCCGATGGATGCAGGAAGGTTTAGCAATGTGGTATGATAGCAGATGATAGAATAGCAGGTGGACATACAAAAGAGATCAACCCAGTGCAGAAAAGTAGCAGTAGTCTCAAGAGCTAGCAATCTAGTTATGCAGATGTGATAAACAGTCTTTACTATGCAGAGCTAGATAGTGTAAGCTTAGTATAAGTTTATAGAGAATTCCCCTGCGGGGTACTTAGCACTATTAGCGATACAGCCGAAGGGTGGTTCAGGAGAGGCGGATGATCCAGTAGCGGGATACAGGGATCAGCGCAGCGAGGTTCCTTCAGCGAAGTAAGCTTGCAAGCATGGAAGCTTCAAGCAAGGTTAGCATCCAGGTAAGGGTGTTTGAACGAACACATGTGAGTGAGAACCGGCGCTTTAAATAGCCATCTAGTCCGGCGCTGGGTGATGACAGCTCCAGTCTTAAAGGTGTATGCGCACCTTTCCAAAAGTAAATGGTGGGGCGCATACACTTGTGGAAAGTGTAATTTAGGGTACCAAAGGTACCGGAACATTACAATACCCCCCCCTTAAGGCCTGCTCCTGAAGGCCTCTGGAGCTGGTTTGTCTGGGTATCTCGCATGAAAATTGCGGATTAATCTAGGGGCATGTATGTCAGAGGTGTTTAGCCAGGTGTCGTCTTGGGGCCCATAGTTCTTCCATCGAACTAAGTACTGAAGTCTTCTTCTGTAGATACGAGAATCCAGAATCTCTTTTATCTCGTATTCTTCTCCACCTTCAACTTGTACAGGAGGGGGAGGTGGAATATTAGGCCTTATTCCTTGGTCCGGAACATGGGGTTTTAGTAGCGACACATGGAAAATGTGATGGATTTTTAGGTCCATTGGCAATGTAAGCTGCACTGCAGCTTTTCCAATAAGTTTCTTGATTGGGAAAGGTCCCAAGTACAGAGGTCCAAGCTTTTTGCTAGGGATCTTCAGTCTCAAGTTTTTTGTTGAGAGCCAAACGAGGTCCCCGATAGTATACTGTGGAGAAGGTCTTCTACGAAGATCATAGTACTTCTTTTGTTGACTGTGAGCGTGTGCAATGGTAGTATTTAGTAAACCCAGAGAATCCTTTATTTGGGTAAGATAGTCTGAGGCTACTGGGTTATTTGAAGGAAGGATGCGTGGAGGGAGATTAGAGGGATGGAACCCATAGTTCAAGTAGAACGGACTCTGCTTGGTTGTACTGTGAGTTGCGTTGTTGTAGGCAAATTCTGCCAGGGGGAGAAGATCCAACCAATCATCCTGTTGGTAAGAAGTGTAACAACGTAAATACTGCTCGATGCATTGGTTGACTCTTTCAGTCTGTCGGTTGGTCTGCGGATGGTAAGGAGAAGTGAGCTTCCGCTCAATCCGTAGTATGTGACATAGTTCTTGCCAGAATTTAGAAATAAATTGGGATCCACGGTCAGACAAAAGAGTTTTTGGGATACCATGTAATCTGAAGACATGTTTCATCAGGAGTTCTGCCGTTTGTTTGGACGAAGGTAGTCTGCGAATAGCAATGAAATGTGCCATCTTTGTCAGATGGTCCACTGACACCAAGATGGTATTAAATCCTTTGGAAGGAGGCAATTCTACGATGAAGTCCAATGACAAAACCTCCCATGGAGTTTGGGGTATTGGTAGACTGCATAGTAGACCGGATGGTCTCGTAGTGTCAATTTTGGACCTGGCACAGACATTGCATGAAGAGACGAATTTTTGTATAGATGTTTTAATGTCAGGCCACCAGAATTGCCGAGAAATCAAATTAAAAGTCTTTGTCATACCCATATGTCCTGCCATAGGCACATCATGCGATAATTCCACGATCTTGGTGCGTAGGGTAGGTGGTATGTAAAGTTTGTCGCTGTAGTAGAGGAAGCCTTCTGCATCGGTATTTAGTTGTGGTGGGGGTGAATCCAACCTTATACCATGCAGAACCTCTTCCTTCAAGGAACGGACAACTCCAATAATGCGTTTGTGAGGTATTATAGGAACGGAAGGAATTTCAAAGTAGTTTTCTTCAGTTAGTCGTGATAGTGCATCCGCCTTTTTGTTCTTATCTGCAGGTGTGTAGGTCACTAGGAAGTTAAACCTTAGAAAGAATAGTGACCATCGTACCTGTCGATGCGAGAGAGTTTTGCTAGTCTGAAGATATTGGAGGTTTTTATGGTCAGTGTATATAATTATTGGTAATTGGGTGCCTTCGAGTAAATGTCGCCAATTCTCCAGAGCCAATTTTATAGCAAGCAGTTCCTTTTCACCCACGGGGTAATTTATCTCGGGACTGCTCAGGGATTTAGAAAAAAAGGCGACTGGATGAAGTGGTGAAGTGGGGGTAGGTCGTTGGGAGAGTATTGCTCCTACTGCCAGGTTTGACGCATCTACCTCCAGAATGTATTGGAGGGATGGGTCTGGATGGCGTAATATGGGAGCGGAAGTAAACCTTGTCTTTAACAAGTGGAAAGCCTTATTTGCTTCTTCTGACCATTTAAATGGTATTTTTATGCTAGTGAGCTGTGTGAGGGGTCTCACAATAGCAGAAAAGTTTTTTATGAACTTCCTGTAGAAATTTGAAAATCCCAGGAATCGCTGTAGCGCCTTGCGTGTAGTTGGTGTAGGCCAATCCTGAATGCAGGATATTTTACTCATGTTCATCTCGATTCCTGTTTTGGATATGATGTAGCCTAGAAAGAGTACCTCATCTTTATGGAACAAGCATTTCTTCAGCTTCACATAAAGATTATGTGCAAGCAATCTCGATAATACAAGTCTTACATGTCTTATGTGTTCCGACAGGGTCCGTGAATATATAAGTATATCGTCCAGATATACCACAACACAGACATCTAGTAAGTCTTTAAAAATATCGTTTATAAATCGTTGGAAAACTGCAGGGGCATTGCATAGGCCGAATGGCATCACAAGATATTCGAACAATCCGTATCTAGTTCTGAATGCAGTCTTCCACTCGTGTCCATCACGGATTCGAATGAGATTGTATGCTCCTTTCAGGTCTAATTTTGAAAAATAGGTAGCTCCACGCACCTGCTCAATGAGCTCAGGGATAAGCGGTAGAGGATAGCTATCTTTTATTGTGATAGCATTCAATTTCCTGTAGTCGATGATAGGTCTGAGACTTGAATCTTTATTGCGAACAAAAAAGAGTCCTGCTGCTGTGGAAGAAGTGGAAGGTCTAATAAAACCTTTTTCCAAGTTCTCATCCAAATAGGTTTTGAGATGGGCAAGTTCATCCTGTGAAAGAGGATAAACATGACCGAACGGCAATTTGCTATTTGGGAGTAGATCAATGCTACAATCATAGTCTCGATGAGGAGGTAATGTTTGAGCATTTTTCTCAAGAAAAACCTCAGAAAGATCCTGATAACATAGTGGTGCAATCTCATCTGTCACCACAGACAGAATCTTCCCGGAAAACGGGAGGTTACACGTTTCCTCGCAATAACAAGAAGGGAAGGTCAATGACCGTTTCTTCCAATCTATGGTTGGTTGGTGTGTGTGTAACCAGGGAAGTCCCAACACAATGGGAAAGTGGGGTGAAGGAATTAAATCGAAGGTAGAAGTCTCCCTATGAGACTCGTTAATAGTGACTAGAAGTGCTTGTGTCTGATCGGTGATCGGACCAGAGGATAACGGAACACCGGTAATAAGACTTACTGAGACAGGTTTGAGTTTTGAAATAATAGGAATTTTATTTAAAGCAGCAAAACATATATCCATATAATTTCCACAAGATCCTGTGTCAATCATGGCCTTAGTAGTAATCCTGTTCTGGTCCCACTGTAATGTCAAAAAAACAGAAATGTAGGGGTTAGTGAATGAAGTTGTCAATCCTCCTAGAGAGACATGTGAACACTCACCCTTCTTTTTGTTGACTAGGGGACAGACGTTTATCTTGTGATCCGGGGATGCACAGTACAAGCAGAGATTTTCATTACGTCTTTTGGCTTTTTCCATAGTTGATAGCGGTGGGCGTATGGTTCCTACCTCCATAGGAACGCCCAGACTCCGAGAGGAAACGGATAATGGCATTCCCATCTTTTCAGCCTTTCTTTCTCGTAGTCTTCTATCTATGGTAATACTGAGTTGTATTAATGCATCCAGGGTTTTTGGCAGATCCGCACGGGCGAGCTCGTCCTTAACGGCTTCTGATAGGCCAAGCCTAAATTGGGTTTTCAGAGATGCATCATTCCATTCTGAATCAAGGGTCCATCTCTTGAACTCTGCGACAAAGTCTTCTACAGGCCTCCTTCCTTGTTTCAAGGATCTTGACTGAAGATCAGCAGTACTCTGCCTATTGGGGTCATCATATAGGCTAGTGAGCTCTGCCAGGAACAAGGCATAGGAGTTGAGAAGCTGGTCGTTTTTCTCAAAAAGAGAATCTGCCCAGGCTCGAGGATCGCTTGATAGGTAAGAAATAATAGTACAAACCTTAATGTGATCAGTAAGGTAGGTACGAGGTTTTAGCAAAAAAAGTAACTCACATGCGTTTTTAAATTCGCGAAATTTTTTGCGATCGCCTGTAAATACCAAAGGGGGATTTATCTTGGGTTCAGGGGACTGAGCAGAGGTAAGTTGTGTCAGTCTAATTACCTGCTGCGACAGAGCCTGATTGTCTTCTTTTAATTCAGCAAGTTTTAATTGTGTCACCTGAGTGGCTATTTCTGCTGAATCCATTTTTTGGTTCGTTCAATCTGTAACGCTCCTGCGTTTCTTATATGGTGTGGATTTTCAGCTGCAGAAATAGTTCCACGTCAGTAGTCATGTAAGAGATATGCTGAGATACCATTCCCAACCTCAATGACTCATCTTGTGTGGAAGGTCTTATTTCAGCCAGTAAATACACACAATTAGCAAGCTGGTTCCTAGAGTGACTTTATGTATGTGGTAACACAATGATGAAGGTTGAGGGATAGGTTGAGTGGAGGTGGTAGGTGATAGACACTTGAAGGTGAGACAGTAGCAGATGGATGCAGGAAGGTTTAGCAATGTTGTATGATAGCAGATGATAGAATAGCAGGTGGACATACAAAAGAGATCAACCCAGTGCAGAAAAGTAGCAGTAGTCTCAAGAGCTAGCAATCTAGTTATGCAGATGTGATAAACAGTCTTTACTATGCAGAGCTAGATAGTGTAAGCTTAGTATAAGTTTATAGAGAATTCCCCTGCGGGGTACTTAGCACTATTAGCGATACAGCCGAAGGGTGGTTCAGGAGAGGCGGATGATCCAGTAGCGGGATACAGGGATCAGCGCAGCGAGGTTCCGTCAGCGAAGTAAGCTTGCAAGCATGGAAGCTTCAAGCAAGGTTAGCATCCAGGTAAGGGTGTTTGAACGAACACATGTGAGTGAGAACCGGCGCTTTAAATAGCCATCTAGTCCGGTGCTGGGTGATGACAGCTCCAGTCTTAAAGGTGTATGCGCACCTTTCCAAAAGTAAATGGTGGGGCGCATACCCTTGTGGAAAGTGTAATTTAGGGTACCAAAGGTACCAGAACATTACATGCACTAGGTTACTCTCTCTTGTATACTTCATCTGCTGTCCCCTACCACCTGTTACTATACATGATTGCTAAACCTATCTGCATACTACCTATCATCACCTACCACTCTCCTGAATATTACTACTGAGTGCTCATCATTTCTAACGCCTGTCTCTCACCTCTATACTATCATATACATCCTATCACTCCAGGAACATCATATTGAGTGTATGTATATTTGCATAAAGCAGGCTGTGCACGGTGATGAGTCCTGAGAGTTGGATATGTTTGTTCAACACATCTCTACATGACTACTGAGTGTAATAATTCTGCAGCTGCAAATCCATTCACTAACAAAAAACGCAAGAGCGTTACACTGAGAAATACAAATAGTCGCGCTTGGTAGAGTGAAAACACCGCCAAGTATTGTACAGATTGTTCGTGTGCAGTAGAGAATGCAAGGAGAGTGGGGGTCTCCGTGGGCAGGAAGTTGAGTCCATTTCTGGATCAGGGAGCAAATTGAAGTCTCTGCAGAGAAGCAAAAGGCCTTGTTTAACTTTGTCTACCCTTTTAACCAATTTATGAATAAAACGAAGCTGGTGTTGTTTGGGTGCATAGACATTCACTAGGGTATATCTGGTGGAGTTGATGTCACACACCAGTATAAGGTAGCGGCCAGCCGGGTCTTTCACTTCATGGATGAGCTGGAACGCCAAGATGTTGCATACAGCCAACAAAACTCCTCTTTTCTTTTTAGAGAAGGAAGCAGTGAACAAGTGCGGGAACTTGGGACGCAAACAAGGCGGGGAATGTAAGGCAGAAAAATGGGTTTCTTGGATACACAGGATGTCTGCTTTATATTTCAAGGCATCATGCCAGAGGCACCTGCGCTTGGCAGGGGGGTTCAGGCCACATACATTGTAAGTCAGTATATTGATGGACATGTGTAAGTGACATGCGTAGAGTTGCAAAGACTTAACTCACCTGCGGCCAGCAGACAATTTTGAGAGTTCTTCGGCATCCTCCGAGGAGAAGAAAGGCACAGAGTGGCACAGATGTAGTCAGCAAGTAGAGGCACACTTGATAAATACTTATACTTTTCCTGGATACTCGGGGAGGGAAATAAAAACATGGAAACAAGCAAAAACGGTTAAAAGAGAGGATGTCACATCCAGGAGCAGAACAACGTACAGCTGCAGCAGTGTAGGGGGGAAACAGTTTGTCTTTCACTGGCATGAGGCACATACATAGAACCTCAGACAGGTAAAACTGGCAAAAGGATCAAGAACCCTTAAAGTCAACATGAGGCAGAGGCGCCGTTTACAGGGCAGGCTCAGGCATAGTGATTCAGGCTTTCCCCCGAGGGCTTGGGAGGAGGAGGGTGAGGAATAATACCGCACTGTTGCAAGAGTTGGAGGCCCGACTCCAAGGTAGAAACAACATGCTGGCGGCCATCTTTGGATATCAACAGCCTGGTGGGGTTACCCCACTTGTAAGTAATGGCATGGTTACGTAAGGCCTTAGTGACCGTATTAAATTTTTTGCGCATTTGCATAGTATATTGTGAGAAGTCCGCAAAAAATTGCAAGTTGGTATACGGAGCTGGGAGTGGGTTCTGGTTCCTGGAGACTGACATCAGTTGATCCTTGGTGTGAAAAAAAATGAATTCTCATTAAAACATCTCTGGGGACTTTGTCAGGAATAAACTGAGGTATCGGAATATGATGGATCCTATCGATAGCCAGGTCAGCAAGTGGGAGATCTGGCAGCAAGGTGGAGAACAGGCCCGGGGCATATTGGAGTAGGACTTCAGGCAGAACACTTTCAGGGATGCTCCTGATTTTTAGGTTGTAGCGCCTGGACCTGTCCTCCAAGTCCGAAAGTTTAGCTTTAGTCCATTGGAGATCATCAGATTTTTCTTCATGGGCATCTACAAGATTGTTTATAGTGCCAGCAAACTCATCCATTTTATTTTCTACATGATCTACTCTGGCACCTAGAGAGTTAATTTCCTTCTTAACCTCCTAGGCGGTAATCCCGAGCGTGACTCGGGGTTGATTTTTCATTGCAGGATCGGTAACCCCGAGTCACGCTCGGGGTGGATTGCAGAGAGCGCAGCGGTGTTCTCTTACCTTATCTTGGCGATCCAGCGATGATCTCTCATTGCTGAGATCGCCAGCCGAGAGTCCCGCCGCTCCTCCGTCCTCCGTCGGTCTGATCACTTCCTAGTTCCGTTCCCTGCAGGGAGCGGAACTAGGGAGGGAAATTAAAAAAAAAAAAAAAACGTTGCACAAAACACATTTTATAATATATATATATATATATATATATATATACAGTAAAACCTTGGATTGCGAGCATAATTCGTTCCGGAAACATGCTTGTAATCCAAAGCACTCGTATATCAAAGCGAATTTCCCCATAGGAAATAATGGAAACTCAGATGATTCGTTCCACAACCATTTATTCATAAATCCTTTTATTTATAGTCCATATAAAAAGATTATAGCATTGCGATAGGTTATGTAACCATAAAATGTCCTTCCACAAATAGCCGCTTCCACAAGGGGATTGGAAGCAAAATCCAGCAGGAGCTACAGGGTATCAAAGAGAAGAAAGGTGCCTCTAAGTGTAGCAATATGGTTCCATTTAATGAAGGTATAATATTTAGCAACTCACATGGTTGATTTATAAAAGAGGCACATCTAAGTATGCAGGCTTCTGGGGTAAAGCTGTCCACATAGACCATCTTCTGCACCGCCGGCTGCTAGTCTGTAATCCTGACCGGGGAAGACCATCCTGCAGTAAAGCGATCTGAAAGCGAGGGGCAGCATGGAAAGGATGACGTAGATGACAGTGCGGGGGTTGGTCTATGTGGACAGCTTTACCCCGGATGCCTGCATCCTTAGATGTGCCCCTTTTAATCATCAACCATGTGAGTTGCTAAATGTTGTACCTTCATTAAATGGAACCATATTGCTACACTTAGAGGCACCTCTCTTCTCTTTTATACTCAGCTGTGACTTGAGGCTACTTGTATATCAAGACATCGCTTGTATATCAAGTCAAAATTTATTTGAAAATTTTGCTTGTCTTGCAAAGTGCTCTTAAACCAAGTTACTCTCAAACCAAGGTTTTACTATATATATATATATATATATATATATATATATATATATATATATATATATATATATATATATATATATGTATATGTATATATATATATATATATATATATATATGCGCATATATATATACCGGTATATATATATGCATATATATATATATATATATATATATATATGCGCATATATATATACCGGTATATATATATATATATATATATATGCAGTATGCACACACACACATATATATATATATATAAAATTATATTATTGATTCAATTATAATTAATGCGTTATATATTATATATATATATATATATATATATATATATATATATATATATATATATATATATATATACACACATATATCTATATATAATATATAATGCATGAATTATAATCTAATCAATAATATAATTTTATTATATATATTATATATTAAATAATAAAATAATATTATTGATTCGATTATAATTCATGCGTTTGTGTTTCAAATTTATCACATCTGGGATGTCTACTAGAGTCTTGTTTTGGTCAGGTTTAAGTCAGTAATTACTAAGAATTGTAGGCCTATAATACATAACGCCAAATTTCCATGAAAACAATTGTACCGCTTTTGGTATGTAATTCCTGACATAATCATACCGCCAGGGAGGTTAAAGTGCTTGGTGAGCTGAAGAATGTCTGAGTGGATGGAACTATGAAGAGAGATCAGCATGTCCTTCATAGTGGTATCCATCAGCGGCTGATTGGTGGTGGGGAAGGCTAAAATGGAGTCTGGCAGCTCTCTAGTAATATTCAGGGAGTCTGTGCTGGAATATGACTCACTGTATGGTGGGCTGTGAGCATCCAACCTCGGCCTGGATTTAGCTGGGCTCCTGCTAAGAGGTGTGGAGGCCTCCGGATGTGAAGAGGGGTCTGGGGTACTCTGGAGGGGAGATTCACAGCACAGTGAGTCTGCTGGGATGCCCTTCCCGCTGCTCGAGCGGGAAGGGTCTGTGCCATCTTGCCTGCTGCCTCTCGGAGCCTGATGAAAGAAGGCCGTGAGTTTTTGTGGGCGAGAGGAATCATTCTGCCGCTGGGACATGATGCCCAAGGTAGAGCAGTGGTAGCGGAGCAGTGAGCGGGCCGGTCAGGGGTCTTGATCCGTCGCTTGGGGCTAAAGAGTCCGGGGAGTCAGAGGAGCTCCGGAGTTAGGCAGCCATCCGTCGTGCGTGCCAGCCAAGCCCCCCCATAAAGCGGTTTAACAGGACAGGTTTTACTCAGAACAGGCCTCGCCATGATCGATCAAAGATGTTGAGTGCACGTGCTCAGCGTTGTATCCAGAGGTTGTCTTTGGGACATAGACATATGAGTTCTGCCAGCATTGCTGCAGAGGTTGAAGGGGTGGGGGGTCACCCTGTCAGTACTCACACCATACATCGCACACTGCATCAAATTGGTCTGCATAGCTGTCGTCCCAGAAGGAAGCCTCTTCTAAGGATGTTGCACAAGAAAGCCCACAAACAGTTTGCTGAAGACAAGCAGACTAAGAACATGGATTACTGGAACCATGCCCTGTGGTTTGATGAGACCAAGATAAACTTATTTGGTTCAGATGGTATTAAGTTTGTGTGGAGGCAGCCAGGTGAGGAGTACAAAGACAAGTGTGTCTTGCCTACAGTCAAGCATGGTGGTGGAAGTGTCATGGTCTGGGGCTGCATGAGTGCTGCCGTCACTTGGGAGCTACAATTCATTGAGGGAACCATGAATGCCAACATGTACTGTGACTTACTGAAGCAGAGCATAATCCCCTCCCTTTGGAGACTGGGCCGCAAGCTAATATTCCAACATGATAACGACCCCAGAAAAACCTCGAAGAGGACCACTGCCTTGCTAAAGAATCTGAGTGTAAAAGTGATAGACTGGCCAAGCATGTCTCTAGATCTAAACTCTATTGAGCATTTGTGGGGCTTCCTCAAACGAAAGGTGGAGAAGCGCAAGGTCTCTAACATTTACCAGCTTCATGATGTCGTCATGGAGGAGTGGAAGAGGACTCAAGTTGCAACCTGTGAAGCTCTGGTGAACTTCATGCCCAAGAGGGTTAAGGCAGTGCTGGAAAAATATGGTGGCCACACAAAATATTGACACTTTGGTTCCAATTTGGACAATTTCACTTAGGGGTGTACTCACTTTTGTTGCCAGCGGCTTAGACATTATTGGCTGTGTGTTGAGTTATTTTGAAGGGACAGAAAATGTACACTGTTATACAAGCTGTACACGCAATACTTTACATTGTAGCAATGTGCCATTTCTTCAGTGTTGTCACATAAACAGATAAGTATAATGTAATATTTACAAAAATGTGAGGGGTGTACTCACTTTTGTGAGATACTGTAAGTATAATATGTTTGTTATTTTAAAAGAAAAAAAATAGACTTTACAATCACTTTAACCTATTTCTGAGAAGAATACAATATGTGTATAATTATTTTTCTGCATGGGGAACATGGGGCAAATATCATGGTTACACTAAACAAAAAACAATTAACCTATTTCTGAAAACTTTATGGGTATAATTCGTTTTCAACATGGGGATTGTGGGTGGAATATCATGGCTAAACATGCCTAGGAACCAGGGGAGGACTGGGCCAGGCACCTCTTCTGCACCAGACATGCCTAAAGGATTCCTCAGTGTTGTGCGTCTGACCGGGCTGTGCGACTCAGTGTTGTGCGTCTGACCGGGCTGTGCGACTCAGTGTTGTGCGTCTGACCGGGCTGTGCGACTCAGTGTTGTGCGTCTGACCGGGCTGTGCGACTCAGTGTTGTGCGTCTGACCGGGCTGTGCGTCTGACCGGGCTGTGCGACTTAGTGTTGTGCGTCTGACCGGGCTGTGCGACTTAGTGTTGTGCGTCTGACCAGGCTGTGCGACTCAGCGTTGTGCGTCTGACCGGACTGTGAGATTGTGAGTGTTGTGTGCCTGACCGGTGTCAAGTGAGTGGAGCGGAATACCAGAGGGTGAGAAGGTAGCGTTAGGAAGCCAGGAAATAGCCACATAGGATAGACTTAAATCGCTGAATCCCCATTCGATTAGATAGTAGGTACAATGCCCGGCGGGTGTGGAGATGCGACTCTGTGTACATCTTGTGATATGTATGCGTTCCTCGGTCATGCGATCGAGGGCGAATACAAATGCGCAAAATGTAAGCACGTTGCTTCCCTGGAAGCTCAGGTCCTGAATCTAGGGAAGCAGCTGGCAACACTGAGACAAATGTCCATACCGGAGGAGAGCCAGGATCGTACCAGTCAGGTGCAGACAGAGGCCTGCACAGAGGTCGGCGGAGTATCGGAGGTGCAGGCATCAGAGCAGAGTAGTGGGGTGACAGTTAGGAGGGGTAGAAGGGGACAAGGCAAGGAGGCTGATCCTGGGCTGGAGCACCCCAATAGATACGCCCCGTTGTGTGATGTTGGGAAACCAGTCAGGGACCAGCATTGCTGGAGCAGAGCGACGCCCCTAGCTGCCAGGGGAAAAACTCCTCCAGTGAGGCCGGGAGAAAGGGAAAAGAAAGACAGGTGCTGGTGGTAGGGGACTCAATTATTAGAAGGACAGATAGTGTAATCTGTGACAAAGACCGTGTGCGCCGAACAGTCTGTTGTTTGCCGGGCGCTCGGGTTCGGCACATCGCGGATCGGGTGAACAGATTATTGGGTGGGGCTGGGGAAGACCCAGCTGTCATGGTACACGTGGGTACCAATGACATAGGCAGAGGAAGACGGAGAGTCCTAAACGATTTCAGGGACTTAGGCGCTAAGTTGAGGACTAGGACCTCCAAGGTAGTATTTTCCGAAATACTACCTGTACCTCGAGCCACACCAGAGAGGCAGCGGGAGATTAGGGAAGTTAACGAGTGGCTGAGGAGCTGGTGTAGTAAGGAGGGTTTCGGGTTCCTGGAGAACTGGGCCGACTTCTCAGTCGGTCACCGGCTCTTTGGTAGGGACGGATTGCACCTAAATGGGGTGGGTGCAGCCGTACTGGGTGCGAGGATGGCCAAAAAGTTAGAGGGGCTTTTAAACTAGGGAATGGGGGGGCGGGTACAGATGTAGAATTAGCCAGTGGAAAGCAAGTTTCAGAGGGCAGAAATGGGGGCATTAGCGGTAGGGTGTTCGGAGCTCCTATACCCAAGGTGGGTACGGGGAAAAATCAAGAGAGCAGCCTAAAAACATCAAAATTACGAGGCTTATATACCAATGCCAGAAGCCTGGCCAACAAGATGGGAGAGCTGGAGCTGCTGATGTTTGAGGAGGACTTAGATTTTGTGGGGATAACTGAGACTTGGTTTGACAGCTCTCATGACTGGATGGCGACCATTCAGGGGTATTCCCTTTATCGCAGAGATAGAGAGGGTAAAAAAGGGGGAGGGGTATGTTTGTATATTAAGAACAGTATACAGGTAAATATGAGGGATGATATTAATAATGGAGCTATGGACGAGGCAGAATCCCTATGGGTAGATCTTCAAAGGAAAGGCACGGTGGGGAAGGTAATATTGGGCGTATGCTATAGGCCCCCCAACCAGAGGGAGGAGGGTGAGGCGGACCTCATGTTACAGATAGGATTGGCAGCAAGGATGGGAAATGTCATTATAATGGGGGACTTTAATTATCCTGATATAGACTGGGCAGAAGGAACCGCGCATTCAGCCAAGGCTCGGCAGTTCCTAAATGTTTTGCAGGACAATTTCATGGGTCAGATGGTGAATGCACCGACAAGAAACAATGCGGTACTTGACCTACTGATTACCAACAATACAGACCTGCTCACGGATATAGAAATACGGGACAACTTAGGGAACAGTGACCATAGGTCAATTGGTTTCAGTATTAATTACAGTAATAGGAAACACAAGGGTAATATAAGGACACTGAATTTCAAAAGAGCCAATTTCCCTAAACTGCGCTCGCTGCTAGAAAATATCAAATGGGATAGAACCCTGGGAACAAAGAACACGGAGGAAAAATGGGAGTGCTTCAAGAGCATACTTAACAACGGGGTGGGCCAGTGCATTCCACAGGGAAATAAATTTAAAAGAGCAAAACTAAACCCTGGGTGGCTAAACTCCAACATAAAAATGTATATTAGAGCTAAAGAAAAGGCCTTCAAAAAATACAAGACTGAGGGGTCATTGGCAGCATTTAAGCACTACAAAGAGTGTAATAAGAAATGTAAAGACGTAATCAGGGCGGCTAAAATAGAACACGAGAGACATATAGCGGAGGAGAGTAAAAAGAACCCCAAGAAGTTCTTTAAGTATATAAACAGTAAGAAAGCGAGGCCAGAACACATTGGCCCCATAAAAGATGATAAAGGAAAAATGGCCACTGAGGACAGAGAAAAGGCGGAAGTGTTAAATAATTTCTTTTCTTCAGTCTTCACAAAGGAATCGGGGGGCTACACGAACCCCGCTTGTAAGGCCGAACTAAATAATACACCTCAGGAAGTGCCGCCATGGCTAACAGAGGATAGACTTAGAGCTAAACTAGAGAAACTTAACATAAATAAATCCCCGGGACCGGATGGCTTGCACCCAAGGGTTCTTAATGAGCTCAGCCAGGTGATTGCCAGACCATTATTCTTGATCTTTAAGGATAGTTTACAGACAGGTATGGTGCCAGCTGATTGGAAAAAAGCCAACGTGGTACCAATATTTAAAAAGGGGCCGAGATATATCCCGGGTAACTATAGGCCGGTCAGCCTAACATCAGTAGTCTGCAAAATTTTGGAGGGGATGATAAGGGACCACATACAAGACTTTAGTAATGAAAACGGTATTATAAGTAGTAATCAGCATGGATTCATGAAAAATCGTTCATGCCAAACCAATCTATTAACCTTCTACGATGAAGTGAGCTGCCACTTAGATAAAGGTAAGCCTGTGGATGTGGTGTATCTGGACTTTGCAAAGGCCTTTGACACCGTTCCCCACAAACGCTTACTGTAAAAACTAAGGAAGATAGGTATGGACCATAAGGTGAGTACCTGGATAGAGAACTGGCTCCAGGGGAGAGTCCAGAGGGTGGTGATTAATGGGGAGTACTCTGATTGGGCGGGTGTGGAAAGTGGGGTCCCCCAGGGTTCTGTCCTGGGACCAATCCTGTTTAATTTATTCATAAATGATCTAGAGGAGGGGATATCTAGTACAATCTCAGTATTTGCAGATGATACTAAATTAGGCATGCCAATATCTTCTATGCAGGATGTGGAAATCTTGCAAGCAGACCTGAACAAAATAACGGGGTGGGCAACTACATGGCAGATGAGATTTAATGTAGAAAAATGTAAAGTAATGCACTTGGGGGCCAGAAACCAGAAAGCAAGCTACTCACTAGGGGGGGAACCTCTGGGTGAGTCTAGGATGGAAAGGGACCTGGGGGTACTGGTAGACAACAGGCTTGGAAGTGGCATGCAATGCCAAGCCGCCGCAAGCAAAGCCAACAGAATACTGGGTTGTATAAAAAAGGGGATTCGCTCCAGAAATAAAGAGATTATTCTTCCACTCTACAAGACTCTGGTCCGGCCACATCTGGAGTATGCTGTCCAGTTCTGGGCACCGGTCCTCAGGAAGGATGTGCTGGAACTGGAGAAAGTCCAGAGAAGGGCAACAAAAATAATTAGGGGAATGGAAGACATCAGCTATGAGGAAAGACTACAAGCACTGAACCTATTCTCTCTGGAGAAGAGACGATTGAGGGGGGATATGATATCAATGTACAAATACTGTACTGGCGACCCTAGCATAAGGAACAAACTATTCAGAGAAAGGAGATACAATAAGACACGTGGCCACTCACTAAAACTTGAGGAAAGGCGGTTTAACCTTAAAGTGCGTAAGGGGTTCTTCACTGTAAGAGCGGTAAGGATGTGGAATTCTCTTCCGCAAGCAGTCGTATCAGCGGGGAGCATTGATAGTTTCAAAAAACTATTGGATGGACACCTTAAAGACCACAACATACAGGGGTATACAATGTACGGTTAAAAGCAAACACACACACACATCATAGGTTGAACTGGATGGACTGATGTCTTTTTTCAGCCTCACTAACTATGTAACTATGTAACTATGATTCCTGGTGGAGAGAAGTAAAAAGTCCCCACTGCTGACCTACTAAGTGCGGGTTAAAGACAAGGACAGAGCGCAGGCCTCCCCCCCAGCATGGATGGTGTAAACTGTGTCTGAGCAGAGGCCAGTTCCATGCCCCACTGTTCCTCCCCTGGCCAACCCCAACCGAGCTGTCCTAGCTCCCGCCAACTGCCCCCTTGCTTGCCAGGTTGGGAACCCCGATTCAGCCTGTAAGTAGAGAGCACCTGGAGCAGGGCTTCAGTCTGGAATGGGGGTCAGGAGGAAGATGGGAATAGGGAGAGTGGGAGGGGGGGCCGAGTCGCTGCACCATGGGCTGAATGTTGCCAGTCTGTCCCTTTGTACTTGCCCCCTGGGCTGAAAGTTGCCAGTCTGCCCCTGCTAGGAACACAGTTGACCTGTTTCTGAAAGAACATGAGTATAATTAGTTTTCTAAATGGGACTTTTGAGTGGAATATCACAGATCCACATCCTATGCAATGCATTTGACCTGTTTCTGATAGGAATACGGATATCATTATTTTTCTACATGGGGATTAAGGATGGAATATCATGGTTACACATTCCAAGGAACACATTTAACTACTTCCGAACCGCGCTATAGCCTATATACGGCTGCAGCGCGGACTCACATTTTCGGGAGGCCGTTTTTAAACGGCCTCCCAGAAGCAGTCTCCCGAGAGCGCGCATCGGTGAAAATCTGTGTCAGCCGTGTCCCTTGGACACAGCCGATCACAGATCGTGGTGAATGGCCAATCACAGCGGCCATTCACCACATGATCGGACCGTCCAATGAGAGATGATCTCATATGTAAACATATGAGATCATCTCTCATCGCCAGCGCTCCTTCCTCACACGGAGCCTGCAGTGTGAGGAAGGAGGGAGAGCTGCCCAGCGCCGGGGACACAATGGAATGTAATCAGGGCACTGATCACCAGTGCCCTGATTACAAAAGGTAAAAAACATACACAAATTGCCCACAGTGCCCGCCTACAGTGCCCCCCATCAGTGCCCACAATCAGTGCCCATAGTGCTGCCAGTCAGTGCCCATCAGTGCCTGCTCATCTAGGCACTGATGAGCACTGACTGGCAGCACTATGGGCACTGAGTGTGGGCACTGATGGTGCTGCCCATCAGTGCTCATCAGTGCCGCCCATCAGTGCCACCCGTCAGTGCCCATCAGTGCCGCCCGTCAGTGCCGCCTCTCAGTGCCCAGCAGTGCCACCTCTCAGTGCCACCTCTCAGTGCCCAACGGTGCTACCTCTCAGTGCCCAGCAGTGCCACCTATCAGTGCTCATCAGTGCCGCCTATCAGTGCTCATCAGTGCCGCCTATCAGTGCCGCCTATCAGTGCTCATCAGTGCGGCATATTAGTACCTCCTCATCAGTGCCCATAAGTGCCACCTCATCAGTGCCCATAAGTGCCACCTCATCAGTGCCTATCAGTGCAGCCTGTCAGTGCCCATCAGTGCGGCCTCATCAGCGCACATCAGTGAAGGAGAAAAATGTATTTATTTTCAAATTTTACTTGCAGAAAATAAGAAAAACTTTTTTTTTTTTCAAAATTTTCTGCCTTTTTACTTTTTTTTTGTAAAAAATAAAAAACCCAGAGGTGATTAAATACCACCAAAAGAAAGCTCTGTTTGTGTGAAAAAAATGATAAAAATGTCATATGGGTACAGTGTAGCATGACCGCGAAATTGTCAGTCAAAGTGTGAGAGCGCTGAAAGCTAAAAATTCGTCTGGATGGGAAGGGGGTATAAGTGCACAGAAGGCAAGTGGTTAACCTACTTTTGATAGGAATATGCATATAATTATTTTTCTACATGGGGATTATGGGTGGATTATCATGGATACTGTGGGGATTAGCTCGGTGGCGGGTGTGGATGACCCCTTTGGAGGGGGTCGTTACACAGGGAGATAGCCGAGAAGTAGTTGAAAACAACAGTCTGGTTTATTCTTGCAATTTTCTTCACACAAGTGCAAGCATCAAAAACAGCATAATTCAAAAATAAACATAAATAAAATAAATCCTTGCCACTGTGGGCGGCTACCTTCTCACACACAGGAACCTACCTAGGGAGTCTGTCCCCAACCTACTGTTGGGCAGACTTGGCTGATCCTACAGCAGACCATCAATAGTCCATTTATTTTCTCGTCACACAGAAAATGTCTCTTTTCTCTTCACATAGAAAACATCCATTGGTTTTTCTCTTCACATAGAAAATGTCCCTTTTCTCTTCACATAGAAAACATCCATTTGTTTTTCTCTTCACATAGAAAACAATCCAGGACCTCACCTTGAGAAGTCTTCAGTCTTTTTACCCTCCTCAGCGCACATCGATCAGGAGGCATTCCTCTCCTATGCTCACACAGCTTCAGGAGGCATACATCTGACTGTCCTCCTCTACTCACACAGCGTCAGGAGGCAGCAATCAATAGACTTCCTCTGGACAAATTATAGAGGCCTTAATTTCCTCATTCTGAATAGCTGAAGGTTTTTCAACTTCCTTAAACCTTCCTGCTGGCTACCTCTGCAGCCGACACCCTATAGTAATTGGTGAATTGTCGAAACCAAGCAGACATGTATCTCCTGTCTGTGGAAACATCCACAGATTTACCTGACTTCCTGTCACAATACACATTCAAATTAACATGAAAAATAGTGAAAGAAAGACAACACTAGTTGCGCACAAAAAAATGAGAACAATCACTAACACCGTGAATGCAACTACTGTATACAATAAAATATAAGTGCTATAAGTGATGCATCAATATTACTACATCCGGATGATCAGAAAATAGTCCATGATAAATCAAAAGCAACCATAAAATGAACTAAAAAGTCCAAAAACCATGATATAATAATAGTGAAAAAAAAGAAGTCCAAAATCAATATTGTAGTAATGGTGAAAAAGAGTCCAAACAACAATGTTGTGGTAGTGATAGACCAGATGATCCTGTGAGATGTCCAGTGCTAATAGAATAGGTTGACACCCAAAAAATCCACCACCAATGTGATCCACACCCCTCAAATTAGCTACTCACCCTCATTTGTTGCCAACCACTCTCGTGGATAAGGCCAATAGCGCTATATATAATAATCCAACTTGACAATCCAGATGAATGGGAAGACTTCCTCAGCTCAAATACCATGCCGTTGTACACTGCACTCCAGAGTGAGATACTTGCTCCTTGCTTTCTTCTTTCCTGTGGGATCCCTTGCTACCACGAGGGGATCGTCTACACACAACGGGTAAAGCTGCCTGTGGCTGAGAAGTTGTGGCTTTCTGGTAGGATTCTGACTGCTGGACATTGGTTCCCTAATGTCTGCTGATCCCCTCGTGGTAGCAAGGGATCCCACAGGAAAGAAGAAAGCAAGGAGCAAGTATCTCACTCTGGAGTGCAGTGTACAACGGCCTGCAAGGTTCTTACTGAGGAAAAAGTCTGCAGTCCAAACATTTGTCACACCAGTGGACGTGGCTTGCAGCCCAAAGGTGTCTGGATTGGAGAAACTGCTGATTTCATGGTTGACACCAGGACTGCAGGAAGTGGTGACCTCCATGATTCATTGAAGGGGCCAAGTCTTCCCATTCATCTGGGCTTTACAAGGGCTGCTGTCTGGATTGCCAAGTTGGATTATTATACATAGCGCTATTGGCCTTATCCACGAGAGTGGTAGGCAACAAATGAGGGTGAGGGTGAGGGTGTGGATCACATTGGTGGTGGACTTTTTGGGTGTCACCCTATTCTATTAGCACTGGACATCTCACAGGATCACCTGGTTTATCACTACCACAACATTGTTGTTTGGACTCTTTTTCACCATTACTACAATATTGATTTTGGACTTCTTTTTTTTCACTATTATTATATCATGATTTTTGGACTTTTTAGTTCATTTTATGGTTGCTTTTGATTTATCATGGACTATTTTCGCATCATCCAGATGTAGTCATATTGATTCATCACTTATAGCACTTATATTTTATTGTATAGTTACATTCACGGTGTTAGTGATTGTTCTCATTTTTTTGTGCGCAACTAGTGTTGTCTTTCTTTCACTATTTTTCATTTTAATCTAATTAAGCTGCGGCACATTTATTCACATTTACAGTGGGTACGGAAAGTATTCAGAGCCCCTTAAATTTTTCACTCTTTGTTATATTGCAGCCATTTGCTAAAATTCATTCTTCTTCCTCATGAATGTACACATAGCACCCCATACTGACAGAAAACACAGAATTGTTGACATTGTTGCAGATTTATTAAAAAAGAAAAACTGAAATATCACATGGTCCTAAGTATTCAGACCCTTTGCTGTGACACTCATATATTTAACTCAGGTGCTTTCCATTTCTTCTGATCATCCTTGAGATGGTTCTACACCTTCATTTGAGTCCAGCTGTGTTTGATTATACTGATTGGACTTGATTAGGAAAGCCACACACCTGTCTATATAAGACCTTCCAGCTCACAATGCATGTCAGAGCAAATGAGAATCATGAGGTCAAAGGAACTGCCTGAAGAGCTCAGAGACAGAATTGTGGCAAGGCACAGATCTGGCTAAGGTTACAAAAATATTTCTGCTGCACTTAAGGTTCCTAAGAGCACAGTGGCCTCCATAGTCCTCAAATGGAAGACGTTTGGGACGACCAGAACCCTTCCTAGAGCTGGCCGTCTGGCCAAACTGAGCTATCGGGGGAGAAGAGCCTTGGCGAGAGAGGTAAAGAAGAACCCAAAGATCACTGTGGCTGAGCTCCAGAGATGCAGTCAAGAGATGGGAGAAAGTTGTAGAAAGTCAACCATCACTGCAGCCCTCCACCAGTCGGGGCTTTATGGCAGAGTGGCCCGACGGAAGCCTCTCCTCAGTGTAAGACACATGAAAGCCCGCATGGAGTTTGCTAAAAAACACCTGAAGGACTCCAAGAAGGTGAGAAATAAGATTCTCTGGTCTGATGAGACCAAAATATAACTTTTTGGCCTTAATTCTAAGCGGTAAGTGTGGAGAAAACCAGGCACTGCTCATCACCTGTCCAATACAGTCCCAACACTGAAGCATGGTGGTGGCAGCATCATGCTGTGGGGGTGTTTTTCAGCTGCAGGGACAGGACGACTGGTTGCAATCGAGGGAAAGATGAATGCGGCCAAGTACAGGGATATCCTAGACAAAAACCTTCTCCAGAGTGTTCTGGACCTCAGACTGGGCCGAAGGTTTACCTTCCAACAAGACAATGACCCTAAGCAAACAGCTAAAATAACGAAGGAGTGGCTTCACAACAACTCCGTGACTGTTCTTGAATGGCCCAGCCAGAGCCCTGACTTAAACCCAATTGAGCATCTCTGGAGAGACCTAAAAATGGCTGTCCACCAACGTTTACCATCCAACCTGACAGAACTGGAGAGGATCTGCAAGGAGGAATGGCAGAGGATCCCCAAATCCAGGTGTGAAAGACTTGTTGTATCTTTCCCATGAAGACTCCTGGCTGTATTAGATCAAAAGGGGGCTTCTACTAAATACTAAGCAAAGGGTCTGAATACTTAGGACCATGTGATATTTCAGTTTTTCTTTTTTAATAAATCTGCAACAATGTCAACAATTCTGTGTTTTTCTGTCAGTATGGGGTGCTATGTGTACATTCATGAGGAAGAAGAATGAACCTAAATGATTTTAGCAAATGGCTGCAATATAACAAAGAGTGAAAAATTTAAGGGGGTCTGAATACTTTCCGTACCCACTGTATACACACTGTTTCTTTTGATTTCACTTCAATAGGGTGTGATTATTAAAAGCGCGAGATTTCCCTTTATCTAATTCAATTTAACATATTTAACCACTTCCCGACCGCTCGCCGCAGTTTTAAGTCAGTATTTTGACATTAAATACCTTGGTTATGGCAGCAGATAGCTGCCATAACCCCGGTATTTTTTAAAACTGCAGGCAGTTCCCTTTAATATAAAGGTGGCAAAGAACCCTTATGGGCAGCAGGAGAGGGCCCCCCCCCCCCCTCCCAGTCGTTTTCCGTGCTTACCGGATCCACCGGTAGCAGAGAAAACTATCCGGTCTGCTGTCCCCAGGCAGGAAGTCGAATGAGGGCAAGATGGTCCTCATTCGACTCTATGGCCTTGGAGGATCAGAGCGACATCAACCGATTTAAAGAGCCCATTTTTTTTCAACATAAAAAAAATTACCGTACTTGTTACTGTGTAGATGTGAGATCTGAGGTCTTTTTGACCCCAGATCTCACATTAAAGAGGTCCTGTCATGCTTATTTATATTACAAGGGATGTTTACATTCCTTGTAATAGGAATTAAAGTGATCAAAAAATTTGTTTAAAAAAAACAATGTAAAAATAAAAGATAAAATAAATAGGAAAAAAAAAAAAAGCGCCCCGTCCACATTAGCTCGGGCACAGAAGCGAACACATATGCAAGTCGCGCCCACATATGTAAACGGTGTTCAAACCACATATATGAGGTATTGCCACGATCGTTAGAACGAGAGCAATAATTTGAGCCCTAGACCTCCTCTGTAACTCTAAACTGGTAATCTGTAGAAATTTTTAAAATGTTGCCTATGGGGATTTTTAAGTACCAATGTTTGTCGCCATTCCACAAGCGTGCGCAATTTTGAAGCATGACATGTTGGGTATCTATTTACTCAGCATAACATTATCTTTCACATATAGAAAACAATTTTCCAAACTTTACTGTTTGCTTATTTTTTAATTCAAAAAAGTTAATTATTTTTTTAAAAACTGCGTTTGTGAATAGTTTAATAGTTTAAAAAAAAAAAACAATAAAAATGACATAAATCTTTCTAGTAGTTAGTAAACGCAATAACTTTTGTGCAAACCCTATCAAAATATGCTTATTGCGATATTTTTCACCAAAAATATGTAGCGGAAAACAAATTGGCCTAAAATGTAAAAAAATTTAGATTTTTACATTTTTTGGGGGGGTAATTTCATATAAAAAAATGTGAAAAATATTGTTATTTTTTCAAAATTGTCGCTCTTTTTTTGTTTATAGCGCAAAAAGTAAAAATCGCACAGGTGATCAAATACCACCAAAAGAAAGCTCTGTTTGTGGGAAAAAAAAGGACGTCAATTTCAGTTGGGTACAGTGTCGCATGACCGCGCAATTGTCCGTTAAAGTCCCCACCCCATTAGATTGTAAGCTCTTCTGAGAAGGACCCTCTTAATCCTTCTTGTATTTTACTGTATTGTAAATGTATTGTCTCCCTCTAATATTGTAAAGCGCTACGTAAACCGCTGGGACTATAGAAATCCTGAATAATAATAATAATAATAATAATAGTTTAAAAAAAAAAACAATAAAAATGACATAAATCTTTCTAGTAGTTAGTAAATGCAATAACTTTTGTGCAAACCCTATCAAAATATGCTTATTGCGATATTTTTCACCAAAAATATGTAGCGGAAAACAAATTGGCCTAAAATGTAAAAAAAATTAGATTTTTACATTTTGGGGGGGGGGGGGTAATTTCATATTAAAAAAATGTGAAAAATATTGTTATTTTTTCAAAATTGTCGCTTTTTTTTTGTTTATAGCGCAAAAAGTAAAAATCGCACAGGTGATCAATACCACCAAAAGAAAGCTCTGTTTGTGGGAAAAAAAGGACGTCAATTTCAGTTGGGTACAGTGTCGCACGACCGCGCAATTGTCCGTTAAAGTCCCCACCCCATTAGATTGTAAGCTCTTCTGAGCAGGACCCTCTTAATCCTTCTTGTATTTTACTGTATTGTAAATGTATTGTCTCCCTCTAATATTGTAAACCGCTACGTAATCCGCTGGCACTATAGAAATCCTGAATAATAATAATAGTTAAAAAAAAAATAACAATAAAAATGACATAAATCTTTCTAGTAGTTAGTAAATGCAATAATTTTTGTGCAAACCCTATCGAAATATGCTTATTGCGATATTTTTCACCAAAAATATGTAGCGGAAAACAAATTGGCCTAAAATGTAAAAAAAATGAGATTTTTTACATTTGGGGGGGGGGGGGGGGGGGGTAATTTCATATAAGAAAAATTTGAAAAATATTGTTATTTTTTCAAAATTGTCGCTCTTTTTTTGTTTATAGCGCAAAAAGTAAAAATCGCACAGGTGATCAAATACCACCAAAAGAAACCTCGGTTTGTGGGGAAAAAAAGACGTCAATTTCAGTTGGGTACAGTGTCGCACGACTGCGCCATTGTCCGTTTAAGTCCCCACCCCATTAGATTGTAAGCTCTTCTGAGCAGGACCCTCTTAATCCTTCTTGTATTTTACTGTATTGTAAATGTATTGTCTCCCTCTAATATTTTAAAGCGCTACGTAAACCGTTGGCACTATAGAAATCCTGAATAATAATAATAGTTTAAAAAAAAAAAAAAAAACCAATAAAAATGACATAAATCTTTCCCGTAGTTAGTAAACGCAATAACTTTTGCACAAACCCTATCAAAATATGCTTATTGCGATATTTTTCACCAAAAATATGTAGCGGAAAACAAATTAGCCTAAAATGTTAAAAAAATTAGATTTTTAAATTTTTTCAAAATTGTCGCTCTTTTTTTGTTTATAGCGCAAAAAGTAAAAATCGCACGACCGCGCAATTGTCCGTTAAAGTCACGCAAAAAAAGTCCTTTAAAACAAAAAAAAAATGAAAATTGTTGATGTGCATTAGCAGGGAATCAAACCCAGGACTCCCCTAATGGGAAGCGGACGCCCTACCATTCCACCAGACGTCCTAATGCACTTATAAGAGGTACAAAACGTCCCTTTATTGTTCATTACCATGATTTGTAAACTGAAAAGGTATTGTACGTAGCTATGATGGCTCAGCCCTATTTCGGACACTTTTTGTTCACAAGTTAAAACCATTTTTTTTACCTAGAAAACTACTTAGAACCCCCAAACATTATATATATTTTTTTTAGCAAAGACTCTGGAGAATAAAATGTCAGTCATTGCAATGTTTTTTGTCACACGGTATTTGCGCAGCGTTCTTTAAAACGCCATTTTTTTGGAAAAATTTGGAAAAATCAAATTTCACTGCATTTAAAAAATACTAAACAGTAAACTTTGCCCATTTTTTTTTGTATATTGTGAAAGATGATGTCACGCCGAGTAAATAGATACCCAACATGTTACGGTTTACAATTGCGCCCCCCCGTGGGATGGCGACAAACTACGGTCAATAGAGATCTCAATAGGTGACGCTTTCAATTTTTTTAACGGTTACCAGTTTAGAGTTAGAGTGTAGCTCTATTTTTTAAATTATTGCCCACGCTCTGGCAATCGCGGCGATGCCTCACATGTGTGGTTTGAACAGGGATTTCATTCGCGGCTCGACTTCCGTATACGTTTTTTTTGTGCGCGAGCTAACGGTGACGGGGGGCGGCTACATTTTTTTTTTCCCATTTATTTTTTATTTTTTTAACTTTATTTCAGTTTAAAAAAAAGAATCTGATCACTTATATGTAAACATCCCTTGTGACACCAATATGTAGTGACTGTGACAGGTACTCTTTATGGAGGGATCGAGGGTCTAAAAGATCCTAGACCCCTCCACTACACTTCCCTGTATGCAAAACGCCGAAAACGGCGTTTTTGCATACAGCCGTTTTTTAAATTTGCCGCCTTTTGCAGCACACTAACCCGGAAGTGACGTCATGGACGCCGCCTCCGGGTTACGTCATCAGAGACCCGATCGAAGCCGGTAGTGAAGCGGGCGTAACCCTTACACTACCTGATTGATACAACATCATACCTGATCGTATACACACACTGGATGTTTTAAAGCACGTTATTCCAAACAATTTAGGAATGTTAGGTGATTTATGCCCTTTATGGATTAAAACCCTACTCTGCGTCAACTACGTAATTTTCCATGGGAGTTTTGCCATGGATCCCCATCCGGCATGCCACGGTCCAGGTGTTAGTCCCCTTGAAACAACTTTTCCATCACTATTGTGGCCAGAAAGAGTCCCTGTGGATTTTAAAATTCGCCTGCCTATTGAAGTCTATGGCGGTTCGCCGGTTCGCGAACATTTGCGGAGGCTTGCGTTCGCCGTTCGCGAACGGCAAATTTTAGGTTCGCGACATCACTAAACAGGGCCGGCGCTCCAGCTAGGCGAACTAGGCAGCGGCCTAGGGCGCACTGCCTCCTAGGGGTGCACTGCCGCTGACTCAGATTGTGTCACTTACTCTTCAGTGACCCATTGCACCATCTGGAATGAATGGATCATCATCATCCGGACCGGACCACATCTGATCTGTATTTGTATTGTAAATGTATTGTCTCCCTCTAATATAGTAAAGCACTACGTAAACCGCTGGCACTATAGAAATCCTGAATAATAATAATAATAATAATAGTTTAAAAAAAAAAAACAATAAAAATGACATAAATCTTTCTAGTAGTTAGTAAACGCAATAACTTTTGTGCAAACCCTATCAAAATATGCTTATTGCGATATTTTTCACCAAAAATATGTAGCGGAAAACAAATTGGCCTAAAATGTAAAAAAAATTAGATTTTTACATTTTGGGGGGGGGGGGGTAATTTCATATTAAAAAAATGTGAAAAATATTGTTATTTTTTCAAAATTGTCGCTTTTTTTTTGTTTATAGCGCAAAAAGTAAAAATCGCACAGGTGATCAAATACCACCAAAAGAAAGCTCTGTTTGTGGGAAAAAAAGGACGTCAATTTCAGTTGGGTACAGTGTCGCACGACCGCGCAATTGTCCGTTAAAGTCCCCACCCCATTAGATTGTAAGCTCTTCTGAGCAGGACCCTCTTAATCCTTCTTGTATTTTACTGTATTGTAAATGTATTGTCTCCCTCTAATATTGTAAAGCGCTACGTAATCCGCTGGCACTATAGAAATCCTGAATAATAATAATAGTTAAAAAAAAAATAACAATAAAAATGACATAAATCTTTCTAGTAGTTTTAGTAAATGCAATAATTTTTGTGCAAACCCTATCAAAATATGCTTATTGCGATATTTTTCACCAAAAATATGTAGCGGAAAACAAATTGGCCTAAAATGTAAAAAAAATGAGATTTTTTACATTTGGGGGGGGGGGGTAATTTCATATAAGAAAAATTTGAAAAATATTGTTATTTTTTCAAAATTGTCGCTCTTTTTTTGTTTATAGCGCAAAAAGTAAAAATCGCACAGGTGATCAAATACCACCAAAAGAAAGCTCGGTTTGTGGGGAAAAAAAGACGTCAATTTCAGTTGGGTACAGTGTCGCACGACTGCGCCATTGTCCGTTTAAGTCCCCACCCCATTAGATTGTAAGCTCTTCTGAGCAGGACCCTCTTAATCCTTCTTGTATTTTACTGTATTGTAAATGTATTGTCTCCCTCTAATATTTTAAAGCGCTACGTAAACCGTTGGCACTATAGAAATCCTGAATAATAATAATAGTTTAAAAAAAAAAAAAAAACCAATAAAAATGACATAAATCTTTCCCGTAGTTAGTAAACGCAATAACTTTTGCACAAACCCTATCAAAATATGCTTATTGCGATATTTTTCACCAAAAATATGTAGCGGAAAACAAATTAGCCTAAAATGTTAAAAAAATTAGATTTTTAAATTTTTTCAAAATTGTCGCTCTTTTTTTGTTTATAGCGCAAAAAGTAAAAATCGCACGACCGCGCAATTGTCCGTTAAAGTCACGCAAAAAAAAGTCCTTTAAAACAAAAAAAAATGAAAATTGTTGATGTGCATTAGCAGGGAATCGAACCCAGGACTCCCCTAATGGGAAGCGGACACCCTACCATTCCACCAGACGTCCTAATGCACTTATAAGAGGTACAAAACGTCCCTTTATCGTTCATTACCATGATTTGTAAACTGAAAAGGTATTGTACGTAGCTATGATGGCTCAGCCCTATTTCGGACACTTTTTGTTCACAAGTTAAAACCATTTTTTTTACCTAGAAAACTACTTAGAACCCCCAAACATTATATATATATATTTTTTTTAGCAAAGACTCTGGAGAATAAAATGTCAGTCATTGCAATGTTTTTTGTCACACGGTATTTGCGCAGCGTTCTTTAAAACGCCATTTTTTTGGAAAAATTTGGAAAAATCAAATTTCACTGCATTTAAAAAATACTAAACAGTAAACTTTGCCCATTTTTTTTTGTATATTGTGAAAGATGATGTCACACCGAGTAAATAGATACCCAACATGTTACGGTTTACAATTGCGCCCCCCCGTGGGATGGCGACAAACTACAGTCAATAGAGATCTCAATAGGTGACGCTTTCAATTTTTTTAACGGTTACCAGTTTGGAGTTAGAGTGTAGCTCTATTTTTTAAATTATTGCCCACGCTCTGGCAATCGTGGCGATGCCTCACATGTGTGGTTTGAACAGGGATTTCATTCGCGGCTCGACTTCCGTATACGTTTTTTTTGTGCGCGAGCTAACGGTGACGGGGGGCGGCTACATTTTTTTTTTCCCATTTATTTTTTATTTTTTTAACTTTATTTCAGTTTAAAAAAAAGAATCTGATCACTTATATGTAAACATCCCTTGTGACACCAATATGTAGTGACAGTGACAGGTACTCTTTATGGAGGGATCGAGGGTCTAAAAGATCCTAGACCCCTCCACTACACTTCCCTGTATGCAAAACGCCGAAAACGGCGTTTTTGCATACAGCCGTTTTTTAAATTTGCCGCCTTTTGCAGCACACTAACCCGGAAGTGACGTCATGGACGCCGCCTCCGGGTTACGTCATCAGAGACCCGATCGAAGCCGGTAGTGAAGCGGGCGTAACCCTTACACTACCTGATTGATACAACATCATACCTGATCGTATACACACACTGGATGTTTTAAAGCACGTTATTCCAAACAATTTAGGAATGTTAGGTGATTTATGCCCTTTATGGATTAAAACCCTACTCTGCGTCAACTACGTAATTTTCCATGGGAGTTTTGCCATGGATCCCCATCCGGCATGCCACAGTCCAGGTGTTAGTCCCCTTGAAACAACTTTTCCATCACTATTGTGGTCAGAAAGAGTCCCTGTGGATTTTAAAATTCGCCTGCCTATTGAAGTCTATGGCGGTTCGCCCGGTTCGCCGGTTCGCGAACATTTGCGGAGGCTCGCGTTCGCGAACGGCAAATTTTAGGTTCGCGACATCACTAAACAGGGCCGGCGCTCCAGCTAGGCGAACTAGGCAGTGGCCTAGGGCGCACTGCCTCCTAGGGGTGCACTGCCGCTGACTCAGATTGTGTCACTTACTCTTCAGTGACCCATTGCACCATCTGGAATGAATGGATCATCATCATCCGGACCGGACCACATCTGATCTGTATTTGTATTGTAAATGTATTGTCTCCCTCTAATATAGTAAAGCACTACGTAAACCGCTGGCACTATAGAAATCCTGAATAATAATAATAATAATAATAGTTTAAAAAAAAAAAACAATAAAAATGACATAAATCTTTCTAGTAGTTAGTAAACGCAATAACTTTTGTGCAAACCCTATCAAAATATGCTTATTGCGATATTTTTCACCAAAAATATGTAGCGGAAAACAAATTGGCCTAAAATGTAAAAAAAATTAGATTTTTACATTTTGGGGGGGGGGGGGGGTAATTTCATATTAAGTGAATGCAAAAAATAGCTCCCGCTAGCTGGGAGGCAGCACATGTGCACATGCTCAACGCCACAATAGACCTGAAAAATAACGTTTTTGAAATCGCAAGCCGGTGATATACTGAATTCAGTACAGAGCGTTAGCTAAAATAGGGCACACAGCCGTTAAAACCGGCGATAACAGGCGAGCAGTAAAGAAATTAATGTTTTAAATACAGACATTTCATATTTCTAGCAATTGCTGAATTCTGAAACACCATTATCTTTCAATGATTTTTGGGGTTCCCTGCTCCAGCATTTTTTTTGTGAACAATATTAGATATTTCTTCAATATTTTACAAATGTATTATTTTTGGGGGTTAACAAATATTATTCTTGCTCGCTATATAGCAAGGAAGAGTAATATCTCTTCCCCCCAAACCAAAAAATAAATTATTTCAAACATACATATATCTATCTATATATAAATATATATATCTATATGTCTCTCTCTCTCTCTCTCTATATATATATATATATATATATATATATATATATATATATATATATATATAATTTCTTACTACATAGTTCTGGGGTTCAACTGCATAAGGCCAAACACTTTGCAAATTCTTAGGTTTTTCAGCTTGACCGTGCATGCTCCAATACTTTGCAATTTTTCACATTTATCAGCTCAACCAGACATGCTCAACCACTTTACAACTACCTACAACTCTCTCTGTGGGTAACAATAATATATCCCCCCCCAAAAAAAATAATAATATATGTTTGAAATAATACATTTTTGGTTTTGGGGTGGGGGGGAAGAGATATGATTGTTGCTTACAGAGAGAGTTGTAGGTAGGTAGGGGATTCGAGCCCACAACACCAGGGCTGCAAGGCAGAATTTCTAACCACTTTGCCACTTATTGCTCAGGACATTTCTGATTGTATTAGTGGTATGGGTAGACTTGGTAGAGTAGATTTGGAACTGAAAACTGTGATAAATTGCAATCTGTTGGAGCATGTGTGGTTGAGCTGAAAAATGTGTAAAATTGAAAAGTATTTGAGCATGTGCGGTTGAGCTGAAAAGCCAGAGAATTTGCAAAATGTTTGGCCATATGCAGTTGAATCCCCTTGTTATTTTTTTTATTGGGGAGGGTTTGCTGGCATGCCTAGGGACCCATACCCCAGTAAGGCTTTTTTGGATGAATACTTTACACTCTCTAAAGGTTTGTTATTGTTTTTGCAAAGTGTGAGTTTTTCGCAAATCTGTACATGTATACTTTTGTATATATTTTCCTGCCTCTCTGTAGCTGTATCTTTGTAACGCTCCTGCGTTTCTTACATGGTGTGGATTTTCAGCTGCAGAAATAGTTCCACGTCAGTTGTCATGTAAGAGATATGCTGAGATACCATTCCCAACCTCAATGACTCATCATGTGTGGAAGGTCTTATTTCACCCAGTAAATACACACAATTAGCAAGCTGGTTCCTAGAGTGACTTTATATATGTGGTAACACAATGATGAAGGTTTGAGGGATAGGTTGAGTGGAGGTGGTAGGTGATAGACACTTGAAGGTGAGACAGTAGCAGATGGATGCAGGAAGGTTTAACAATGTTGTATGATAGCAGATGATAGAATAGCAGGTGGACATACAAAAGAGATCAACCCAGTGCAGAAAAGTAGCAGTAGTCTCAAGAGCTAGCAATCTAGTTTATGCAGATGTGATAAACAGTCTCTACTATGCAGAGCTAGATAGTGTAAGCTTAGTATAAGTTTATAGAGAATTCCCCTGCGGGGTACTTAGCACTATTAGCGATACAGCCGAAGGGTGGTTCAGGAGAGGCGGATGATCCAGTAGCGGGATACAGGGATCAGCGCAGCGAGGTTCCGTCAGCGAAGTAAGCTTGCAAGCATGGAAGCTTCAAGCAAGGTTAGCATCCAGATAAGGGTGTTTGAAAAAACACATGTGAGTGAGAGCCGACGCCTTAAATAGCCATCTAGTCCGGCGCTGAGTGATGACAGCTCCAGTCTTAAAGGTGTATGCGCACCTTTCCAAAAGTAAATGGTAGGGCGCATACACTTGTGGAAAGTGTAATTTAGGGTACCAAAGGTACCGGAACATTACAATACCCCCCCCTTAAGGCCTGCTCCTGAAGGCCTCTGGAGCTGGTTTGTCTGGGTATCTCGCATGAAAATTGCGGATTAATCTAGGGGCATGTATGTCAGAGGTGTTTAGCCAGGTGTCGTCTTGGGGCCCATAGTTCTTCCATCTAACCAAGTACTGAAGTCTTCTTCTGTAGATACGAGAATCCAGAATCTCTTTTATCTCGTATTCTTCTCCACCTTCAACTTGTACAGGAGGGGGAGGTGGAATATTAGGCCTTATTCCTTGGTCCGGAACATGGGGTTTTAGTAGCGACACATGGAAAATGGGATGGATTTTTAGGTCCATTGGCAATGTAAGCTGCACTGCAGCTTTTCCAATAAGTTTCTTGATTGGGAAAGGTCCCAAGAACAGAGGTCCAAGCTTTTTGCTAGGGATCTTCAGTCTCAAGTTTTTTGTTGAGAGCCAAACGAGGTCCCCGATAGTATACTGTGGAGAAGGTCTTCTACGAAGATCATAGTACTTCTTTTGTTGACTGTGAGCGTGTGCAATGGTAGTATTTAGTAAACCCAGAGAATCCTTTATTTGGGAAAGATAGTCTGAGGCTACTGGGTTATTTGAAGGAAGGATGCGTGGAGGGAGAATAGAGGGATGGAACCCATAGTTCAAGTAGAACGGACTCTGCTTGGTTGTACTGTGAGTTGCGTTGTTGTAGGCAAATTCTGCCAGGGGGAGAAGATCCAACCAATCATCCTGTTGGTAAGAAGTGTAACAACGTAAATACTGCTCGATGCATTGGTTGACTCTTTCAGTCTGTCCGTTGGGCTGCGGATGGTAAGGAGAAGTGAGCTTCCGCTCAATCCGTAGTATGTGACATAGTTCTTGCCAGAATTTAGAAATAAATTGGGATCCACGGTCAGACAAAAGAGTTTTTGGGATACCATGTAATCTGAAGACATGTTTCATCAGGAGTTCTGCCGTTTGTTTGGACGAAGGTAGTGTCACGGAACCATGAACCAGACGTACAACAACAGATAAGTGAAAATAAGAAAGCTTTATTGAAAAACAAGCTATAAAGCAAAAGTCCAAACGGATGGCGAAACCGATGCAGAGTCTTTGCGAAGCCAGGGGTCAGGAACCAGCAGGGTAGTCAGACGAAGCCAGGATCAGGAACCAGCAGGGTAGTCAGACGAAGCCAGGATCAGGAACCAGCAGGGTAGTCAGACGAAGCCAGGAACAGGAACCAGAAGTAGCAGCAGTCTTAGAAGCATGTGAACACAGGAGGACCAAGCAGGGAACTGAAGCCACAGACCTCCTATATATATGAGCTAGGCATCCAGCTCCTCCCAGTGGGAAGGAGGAGCCGCAGGGTGGGAGGCTACAAGAAACCCAGAAACCAAGATGGCCGCCAGCACATGTCAAACGAAGGAGAACAGCAAGAAGGTAAGACCATGACAGTACCTCCCCCTCAAGGGCCCCTCCTCCGCGGAGTAAAGAACGGTTTCTGAGGGAAGCGTGCGTGGAAGGCTCGGACCAAGGCAGGAGCATGGACATCTGCGGAGGGAACCCAGGAACGCTCCTCTGGACCATAACCACGCCAATGAACCAAAAACTGCACCTGACCGCGGACCAGGCGTGAGTCCAGGATATTGCTCACCTCATACTCCTCACGATTGCCCACTCGGACCGGACGAGGCCGAGGAACCGAGGAAGTGAAACGATTACACACCAGAGGCTTCAACAGGGAGACATGAAACACGTTGGAGATCCGCATGCCAGGAGGAAGCGCAAGGGCATAGGCTACCGGGTTTACCCTGCGAAGCACTCGGAAGGGACCAACAAAGCGAGGCGCCAGCTTGGGAGTGGGCACTCGAAGGTTGAGGTTGCGGGTGGACAACCATACACGGTCTCCGGCCTGGTAGGAAGGAGCAGGCGCTCGTCTGCGATCAGCCTGGAGTCTCTGGCGCTGCGCAGAGACCTCAAGGGACTTCTGGATCTGTACCCAAGAAGCACGTAGGACGGAAAGGTGATCCTCCACAGCCGGAATATCCTGGGGAGAGAATACCTCCGGTAACACGGCAGGTTGGAACCCATAGTTGGCCATGAAGGGAGACGTCCCAGAGGAAGAGTTCACCGCCGTGTTCCTGGCAAACTCAGCCCAAGGCAGGAGGTCAACCCAATTGTCTTGGTGATCGGAGACATAGCAACGAAGGAATTGCTCCAAGGCCTGATTGGATCGTTCTGCGGCCCCATTGGACTGAGGGTGGTAGGCCGAGGAGAAGGAGAGATGAATCCCCAACTGGGAGCAAAAGGCGCGCCAGAACCTGGACACAAACTGACTCCCCCGATCCGACACAATCTCCTTGGGCAAACCGTGCAACCGGAGGACCTCCCTGGCAAAAATCGTGGCCAACTCCTGTGCAGAGGGTAACTTCTTGAGAGGAACACAGTGGCACATTTTGGAAAACCGATCCACAATCATGAAAATGACCGTATGGCCTCGGGATGCAGGGAGGTCCACAATGAAATCCATCCCCAGGTGTGACCATGGGCGCTCCCCGGTGGCTAAGGGTTGCAGAAGGCCCAACGGAAGGTGCCGAGGGGACTTACTCTGGGCACAAACGGAGCATGCCGCTACATATGCGGCGATGTCGGAACGTAGGGAAGGCCACCAGAACAGACGTGAAACAGCCCAGGACAGCTGATTCTTTCCAGGATGCCCCACGGTCTTGGAGTTATGGTAGGTTCGCAACAACCGAGTGCGCAACTCCTCAGGCACAAAACATCTGCCGTTGGGTGTCCCAGAGGGAGCACCAGATTGAGCCGCCAAAATCTGCTCACCCAGGGGAGAGGTCAGGCTGGTGCGAATGGCAGCCAGGATCTGATTCGGAGGTATGACCGAAGTCGGAATCGACTCCTCCCTGGACAGGTCGGAGTACTGCCGTGATAAGGCATCCGCCCTGATGTTCTTGGAACCGGGTAGGTAGGAGACCACGTAATTAAAACGTGACAAGAACAGAGCCCATCTGGCCTGACGTGGTGTCAATCTCTTGGCCTCAGAGAGGTAGGTCAGATTCTTGTGGTCCGTCAGGATGAGGACTGGAACCACCGAACCCTCGAGCAAGTGCCTCCATTCTATAAGAGCCTGCACGATGGCCAATAACTCCCTGTCACCAATCTGGTAGTTGCACTCCGCGGAAGACAGTTTCCGGGAGTAAAACCCACAAGGAAGCAGAGGACCCTCTGGTGTTCTACGCTGAGACAGAAGGGCGCCTACTCCCGTCTCAGACGCGTCCACCTCGAGGACAAAGGGCAACCCAGGGTTGGGATGCGACAGAATCGGAGCCGACACAAAGGCGGACTTTAGAGCCTCAAAAGCTCGGATGGCCTCGGGCGGCCAGACCTGGGAATTACTGCCCTTCCTGGTCAGATCCGTGAGAGGCTTGGCTAGCATGGAAAAGTCCCTGATGAACTTCCGATAATAATTGGCGAAGCCCAAAAAGCGCTGCAGGGAGCGAAGACCACTGGGCTGGGGCCACTGTAAGACAGCCGAAACCTTCTCAGGATCCATGGAGAACCCCTCAGCGGAAATGATGTAACCTAAGAAGGTTACTTGGGATCGGTGAAATTCGCATTTTTCAAGCTTACCGAACAGCTTGTTCTCTCGTAACCGTTGCAACACTCGTTTGACATCCAGAATGTGGGTCTCCATGGACTCAGAATATACCAAGATGTCATCCAGGTAGACCACCACACACTGCTGCAACAGGTCACGGAAAACATCGTTGATGAATTCCTGAAAGACTGCGGGCGCATTGCACAGCCCAAAGGGCATAACCAAGGATTCATAATGACCGGTCCTGGTGTTAAACGCGGTCTTCCACTCATCGCCCGCCTTGATCCTTACGAGGTTATATGCCGCCCTCAGGTCGAGTTTGGTAAAGACCGTGGCCCCTTTAAGGCGATCGAACAGCTCGGAAATCAAGGGTATCGGGTAAGCGTTCTTGATCGTGATGCGATTGAGACCCCTGTAATCGATGCAAGGCCTCAACTCACCGCCCTTCTTTTTCACAAAGAAAAATCCAGCCCCTGCCGGGGACGAGGATTTGCGAATGTGTCCGCGTGAAAGCGCCTCCCTCACGTACTCCTCCATGGCCTCATTCTCCGCTACTGACAGTGGATAGACTTTGCCACGAGGAGGAACGGCACCAGATTGTAACTCGATGGCACAATCGTATGGGCGGTGCGGAGGTAGGGCAACCGCGCGCACCTTATCGAATACATCCCGGTACTCCTCGTATTCAGGGGGCAACAGAGAGTCCGAGGAAGTACACAGCAACTTGACAGGCCCATGGATGCAACTAGCCCCACACTGCGGTGACCACGAGAGGATCTCGGCCGATCTCCAATCGAAAATCGGATTATGCTCCTGGAGCCAGGGGTACCCCAAGACCACCGAGTAGTGTGGAGACGAAATAACCTGGAAGCAGACCGACTCTCTGTGGACGGCACCAATGGCTAACCCCACTGGAAGGGTCTCATGAGTCACGTGTGGCGGCAGAAGGGGTCTGCCGTCTATCGCCTCAAGAGCCAGAGGAGAACCTCGAGCCTGCAGAGGAATGGAATTGGCGGCAGCGAACACACTATCAATGAACAAACCACCAGCACCAGAGTCCACCAACGCCTGGGTCGTCACCGAGCCCCCGACCCAGGAGAGGACAACAGTGATCAGTGGTTTGTCAACACGGGAAACCGGGGACGAGGAGACTCCACCCAAGATCTGCCCCCGACAGGATCTCAGGTGCGAGCGTTTCCCGGACGGTTCGGACATGCCAACCGAAAATGCCCACCGAGACCACAGTACATGCATCGGCCCTCGCGTCTCCGGAGTACCCTCTCCCCCTCGGACAGGCGAGCAAACCCCAGCTGCATGGGTTCACCCCCAGACAAGTCATCCCCAGGAGGCGTGGGAGGAGAGGGAGGCACGGGTGGGACAACAAAGGTAGGCGCCAATCTGTTAGGAGGCCTCCGCAGACTCTCCTTAAAGGAAGGTCTCTCCCTGAGTCTGGTGTCAATCAAAATCAGGAAAGAAATAAGAGACTCGAGCTCCACTGGTAGGTCCTTAGCTGCAACCTCATCCTTCAAGGCATCCGAGAGACCATGAGAGAAAGCAGCGACCAGAGCCTCATTATTCCAGCCCACCTCTGCTGCCAGGGTACGAAACTCAATGGCGTATTCAGCTACGGATCGTGAACCCTGTCTGATGGACATAAGGAGCTTCGCAGCAGAGGCAGCATGAGCCGGCACATTGAATACCTTCCGAAGAGAAGCAACAAAACCGGAAAACTCGGCAACCACCGGATTGTTGTTCTCCCATAAAGGGCTGGCCCAGGCCAAGGCCTTGTCCGAGAGCAGCGAGATTAAGAAGCCCACCTTTGATCTCTCAGTAGGAAAGGCATGTGGCAGCAACTCGAAATAAATGCCCACCTGGTTAAGGAAACCCTCGGCACTGAGTTGGCTCTCCCCCAAAGCGCTGTGGAAGGGGGGCAGAACCGGACATACCCCGAAACACCGCAGGCGCAACAACAGGTGTTGGGGTAGACTCTGGCGCAACACACCCGGAGCGGCAGTAGGAGCGGGCCCAGGAGCGACAACCGACCCATCGGCAACGGGAGCGAAATGAACCGTGCGTTCAAGCAGGGTTTGCAACGCCACGGCGAACTGACCCAACAGGTGATCCTGCTGATCAAGTCTGGCAACCAGCGTGGGTAGTGAGGATGGCCCTGTACCGTCAGAATTCGTGGCCTGTGGTACCGTGCGTTCAAGCAGGGTTTGCAACGCCACGGCGACCCGACCCAACAGGTGATCCTGCTGATCAAGTCTGGCAACCAGCGTGGGTAGCGAGGATGGCCCTGTACCGTCAGAATTCATGGCTTGGTCCTAATGTCACGGAACCATGAACCAGACGTACAACAACAGATAAGTGAAAATAAGAAAGCTTTATTGAAAAACAAGCTATAAAGCAAAAGTCCAAACGGATGGCGAAACCGATGCAGAGTCTTTGCGAAGCCAGGGGTCAGGAACCAGCAGGGTAGTCAGACGAAGCCAGGATCAGGAACCAGCAGGGTAGTCAGATGAAGCCAGGATCAGGAACCAGCAGGGTAGTCAGACGAAGTCAGGAACAGGAACCAGAAGTAGCAGCAGTCTTAGAAGCATGTGAACACAGGAGGACCAAGCAGGGAACTGAAGCCACAGACCTCCTATATATATGAGCTAGGCATCCAGCTCCTCCCAGTGGGAAGGAGGAGCCGCAGGGTGGGAGGCTACAAGAAACCCAGAAACCAAGATGGCCGCCAGCACATGTCAAACAAAGGAGAACAGCAAGAAGGTAAGACCATGACAGGTAGTCTGCGAATAGCAATGAAATGTGCCATCTTTGTCAGATGGTCCACTGACACCAAGATGGTATTAAATCCTTTGGAAGGAGGCAATTCTACGATGAAGTCCAATGACAGAACCTCCCATGGAGTTTGGGGTATTGGTAGACTGCATAGTAGGCCGGATGGTCTCGTAGTGTCAATTTTGGACCTGGCACAGACATTGCATGAAGAGACGAATTTTTGTATAGATGTTTTCATGTCAGGCCACCAGAATTGCCGAGAAATCAAATTGAAAGTCTTTGTCATACCCATATGTCCTGCCATAGGCACATCATGCGATAATTCCAAGATCTTGGTGCGTAGGGTAGATGGTATGTAAAGTTTGTCGTTGTAGTAGAGGAAGCCTTCTGCATCGGTATTTAGTTGTGGTGGGGGTGAATCCAACCTTATACCATGCAGAACCTCTTCCTTCAAGGAACGGACAACTCCAATAATGCGTTTGTGAGGTATTATAGGAACGGAAGGAATTTCAAAGTAATTTTCTTCAGTTAGTCGTGATAGTGCATCCGCCTTTTTGTTCTTATCTGCAGGTGTGTAGGTCACTAGGAAGTTAAACCTTAGAAAGAATAGTGACCATCGTACCTGTCGATGCGAGAGAGTTTTGCTAGTCTGAAGATATTGGAGGTTTTTATGGTCCGTGTATATAATTATTGGTAATTGGGTGCCTTCGAGTAAATGTCGCCAATTCTCCAGAGCCAATTTTATAGCAAGCAGTTCCTTCTCACCCACGGGGTAATTTATCTCGGGACTGCTCAGGGATTTAGAAAAAAAGGCGACTGGATGAAGTGGTGAAGTGGGGGTAGGTCGTTGGGAGAGTATTGCTCCTACTGCCATGTTTGACGCATCTACCTCCAGAATGTATTGGAGGGATGGGTCTGGATGGCGTAATATGGGAGCGGAAGTAAACCTTGTCTTTAACAAGTGGAAAGCCTTATTTGCTTCTTCTGACCATTTAAATGGTATTTTTATGCTAGTGAGCTGTGTGAGGGGTCTCACAATAGCAGAAAAGTTTTTTATGAACTTCCTGTAGAAATTTGAAAATCCCAGGAATCGCTGTAGCGCCTTGCGTGTAGTTGGTGTAGGCCAATCCTGAATGCAGGATATTTTACTCATGTCCATCTCGATTCCTGTTTTGGATATGATGTAGCCTAGAAAGAGTACCTCATCTTTATGGAACAAGCATTTCTTCAGCTTCACATAAGGATTATGTGCAAGCAATCTCGATAATACAAGTCTTACATGTCTTATGTGTTCAGACAGGGTCCGTGAATATATAAGTATATCGTCCAGATATACCACAACACAGACATCTAGTAAGTCTTTAAAAATATCGTTTATAAATCGTTGGAAAACTGCAGGGGCATTGCATAGGCCGAATGGCATCACAAGATACTCGAACAATCCGTATCTAGTTCTGAACGCAGTCTTCCACTCGTGTCCATCACGGATTCGAATGAGATTGTATGCTCCTTTCAGGTCTAATTTTGAAAAATAGGTAGCTCCACGCACCTGCTCAATGAGCTCAGGGATAAGTGGTAGAGGATAGCGATCTTTTATTGTGATAGCATTCAATTTCCTGTAGTCGATGATAGGTCTGAGACTTGAATCTTTATTGCGAACAAAAAAGAGTCCTGCTGCTGTGGAAGAAGTGGAAGGTCTAATAAAACCTTTTTCCAAGTTCTCATCCAAATAGGTTTTGAGATGGGCAAGTTCATCCTGTGAAAGAGGATAAACATGACCGAACGGCAATTTGCTATTTGGGAGTAGATCAATGCTACAATCATAGTCTCGATGAGGAGGTAATGCTTGAGCATTTTTCTCAAGAAAAACCTCAGAAAGATGCTGATAACATAGTGGTGCAATCTCATCTGTCACCACAGACAGAATCTTCCCGGAAAACGGGAGGTTACACGTTTCCTCGCAATAACAAGAAGGGAAGGTCAAGGACCGTTTCTTCCAATCTATGGTTGGTTGGTGTGTGTGCAACCAGGGAAGTCCCAACACAATGGGAAAGTGGGGTGATGGTATTAAATCGAAGGTAGAAGTCTCCCTATGAGACTCGTTAATAGTGACTAGAAGTGCTTGTGTCTGATCGGTGATCGGACCAGAGGATAACGGAACACCGGTAATAAGACTTACTGAGACAGGTTTGAGTTTAGAAATAATAGGAATTTTATTTAAAGCAGCAAAACATATATCCATATAATTTCCACAAGATCCTGTGTCAATCATGGCCTTAGTAGTAATCCTGTTCTGGTCCCACTGTAATGTCAAAAAAACAGAAATGTAGGGGTTAGTGAATGAAGTTGTCAATCCTCCTAGAGAGACATGTGAACACTCACCCTTCTTTTTGTTGACTAGGGGACAGACGTTTATCTTGTGATCCGGGGATGCACAGTACAAGCAGAGATTTTCATTTCGTCTTTTGGCTTTTTCCATAGTTGATAGCGGTGGGCGTATGGTTCCTACCTCCATAGGAACGCCCAGACTCCGAGAGGAAACGGATAATGGCATTCCCATCTTTTCAGCCTTTCTTTCTCGTAGTCTTCTATCTATGGTAATACTGAGTTGTATTAATGCATCCAGGGTTTTTGGCAGATCCGCTTGGGCGAGCTCGTCCTTAACGGCTTCTGATAGGCCAAGCCTAAATTGGGTTTTCAGAGATGCATCATTCCATTCTGAATCAAGGGTCCATCTCTTGAACTCTGCGACAAAGTCTTCCACAGGCCTCCTTCCTTGTTTCAAGGATCTTAACTGAAGATCAGCAGTACTCTGCCTATTGGGGTCATCATATAGGCTAGTGAGCTCTGCCAGGAACAAGGCATAGGAGTTGAGAAGCTGGTCGTTTTTCTCAAAAAGAGAATCTGCCCAGGCTCGAGGATCGCTTGATAGGTAAGAAATAATAGTACAAACCTTAATGTGATCAGTAAGGTAGGTACGAGGTTTTAGCAAAAAAAGTAACTCACATGCGTTTTTAAATTCGCGAAATTTTTTGCGATCGCCTGTAAATACCAAAGGGGGATTTATCTTGGGTTCAGGGGACTGAGCAGAGGTAAGTTGTGTCAGTCTAATTACCTGCTGCGACAGAGCCTGATTGTTTTCTTTTAATTCAGCAAGTGCGTGTATTAACGCAGATACTTGCTGTTTTAATTGTGTCGCCTGAGTGGCTATTTCTGCTGAATCCATTTTTTAGGTTCGTTCAATCTGTAACGCTCCTGCGTTTCTTACATGGTGTGGATTTTCAGCTGCAGAAATAGTTCCACGTCAGTTGTCATGTAAGAGATATGCTGAGATACCATTCCCAACCTCAATGACTCATCATGTGTGGAAGGTCTTATTTCAGCCAGTAAATACACACAATTAGCAAGCTGGTTCCTAGAGTGACTTTATATATGTGGTAACACAATGATGAAGGTTTGAGGGATAGGTTGAGTGGAGGTGGTAGGTGATAGACACTTGAAGGTGAGACAGTAGCAGATGGATGCAGGAAGGTTTAACAATGTTGTATGATAGCAGATGATAGAATAGCAGGTGGACATACAAAAGAGATCAACCCAGTGCAGAAAAGTAGCAGTAGTCTCAAGAGCTAGCAATTTAGTTTATGCAGATGTGATAAACAGTCTCTACTATGCAGAGCTAGATAGTGTAAGCTTAGTATAAGTTTATAGAGAATTCCCCTGCGGGGTACTTAGCACTATTAGCGATACAGCCGAAGGGTGGTTCAGGAGAGGCAGATGATCCAGTAGCGGGATACAGGGATCAGCGCAGCGAGGTTCCGTCAGCGAAGTAAGCTTGCAAGCATGGAAGCTTCAAGCAAGGTTAGCATCCAGATAAGGGTGTTTGAACGAACACATGTGAGTGAGAGCCGACGCCTTAAATAGCCATCTAGTCCGGCGCTGAGTGATGACAGCTCCAGTCTTAAAGGTGTATGCGCACCTTTCCAAAAGTAAATGGTAGGGCGCATATACTTGTGGAAAGTGTAATTTAGGGTACCAAAGGTACCGGAACATTACAATCTTATAGTGATTTGATAGTGGCTTAAAGGTAAAGGCAGGTTCATGCAAACACTAACTCTAAATGTATGTTAGCTTTCTATTATGCTTAATGCTAAGGTGTGTACAACTTATTTGGCTTGACCCTTGTAGATTGTAAGCGCTATATACATATGTCAAACGTTTATCTTTGCACTGTAATTTTAATAAAGAAAGGTTGATGGGGGGGCATTTTTCACATGCCTGCTACAGTGATTCGTTATGTGTATACATATTCAATAATGCTTATTTATATCTACAAAACTCATGTTTCTTTTTTGCATTCGTCTCTATGTAATTGTGTCTTTTCGATGTGTATTGTGTAATGTAATTGTGTATTTTGGACGTGTATTGTGTATTTTGAATTTTAGCCCTTTCGCGGCTTGATCGCGAACGCCACAGTCGACCGGAAACAACACCATTAGAGTTTGCACAAGTTTCCATCAGTTGTACAGCTCCTTGCGCGATACAGAGAACCATGGCTTCCTCCCTGTGCTCCAGCGAACAGCTTGTGTTCATTTGCAGGGTAAGTCCAGGAGGGGGAATTTTGTTCCTTAGGCATGGGGGGGTCTGTCAGTTAGCTGGTGGAGGGAGGTTGAATTTTTTTAGTGCAGCTCACCATAGATACACTTCCTGCCTAGCACACATATCAGTTCCTAATTGAAGCCACATCACACTTCCTGAATGTGAACATTGTCAGAATGTTTATGCTGCTCTGATAAACAGTGTCTATTTACGCAAATAAGCAAAGCTCTGTAACTAAGGAGATTTTCAACTTATTTCTATAAATCAACAAAAATTTGAGATTGTTTAAGTGGCACTAACCTGAAGATAAGAGGAATACAATTTTGTGCAAAAATATATATATCTATTAAATAATTCAGTGCAGAATAATGTCAAAAGATAACTGGTAAAAAACACAAAATGTGGGACAAAATTCAATAATATGTATCACACAGGTAATGTGAGAAATGTAATCAAAGAATATTATTACAGAATATCAAGGTAACCAAAACCCATAACTTCCAGAATATGATTAATAGCTTTCCATGAGCTCACAAAAGATGGAAACAAAATCTAACAGATTTGACACGTGACTTCTCTCAGCCAACAGATGTTCACAAATCAATGTTTAAAAGAAATGCATGGAAAAAAATTGTTACACCATGCACCAAGACTTGTTAAAAGTCCAGATAGTTTTTGGTAAAATAAACTTCTATTAAATTTCTCTATTTTTAAGAATACATCATAACTGCCCCATTTACTATGGCTAAAGTCAGCCTAAATTTCCCAAGATATGAAAAATTAGACCAATTATACTGCAGTTAGAATTATCCAAGTTCAAATGTTGATGCTAATAAGAAAAAGAATGGTTCAGTCAGATATATGTATGGCAATTGAATTGCCTGTAGGAAAAATAGAAATATATACTTTACCAAACAAACTTAATATTGTCTTGTTGCCTGAGATGTCACGTTTGTGTCGCCTCAGCTTCAGATGTCTCCCATCAGCCTCAGACCCTCATCAGAGCACCTACTCCCTTCATGGTCTGTACCAGTCTACTCTCGTCTCTAACTTACATTAAACTTTTTATCCTATGGGAAAGCAGGTGTGGATTTTGTTTTCCATATGAAAAATACCTCAAAAAGGGGCTTATTCGCTACATTGCTATAATTCTGATATAACTCTGAAAGATCAATAGGGAGCACTGTTGTCCTATATAAAAGTTTGGGAGATTGAATTTAACTCTGTTATTTTCTCAAAGATAACCTTTAGACCTAAGCCTAGGAAAGAAACTTAAATCTCATCTTCCATGTCATATTCTGTCAAGAATACAGACTACCTCGTAGGATTTGTATAACCTAGACAAGATGTAAAAGAAACTTATATAAACATTCCTTATAAGTGAAGCCATTTAAGTGGAATAGTACTTAGCTCTTTACACATAAAAACAAAACAATAGTATACAATACATTCCTAAAACATATTCAATTTAGCAGGCCTAGGTACATGCTTCACATAATATAATGACATAATATATTGTTGCTAATACATTTCTACAAATAATTAATAATGTTTCCTCAAGCATATTTTTAAATGAGCCCTAAAAAAATATACTGATGTTTTTGTTCATTGTTAAAATTTAGACAGACAAGAATTACATCACCCTCATTAGAACCTGGTGTCATCATTGCTGGACCTTATCTTAGTGGGATGTCAAGTGGGATGTCAGGGCCCCTATTATTTATGGCTTGAAAACAGTCTTTGCTGAGACTTTTAAATTTGTTTGTAAGAAATCTTACCCAAAGACAATGAACTTACATTCACCTCATGACAAAATAGCTGCTAGGCTGCCCAATATAACCATATGTATAAAATAATATGTATGGGCCTTTTATAACTACTTTTTGCCCCCAATAGTTTTGACAACATGTTCCATGATATATAGATAGAGCTGTGTGTGTGTGTGTGTGTGTGTGTGTGTATGTATATACTGTATATATATTAATATTTATTTCAAAAATATATATATCTCCAACAAAATATATATTAATATGTATATGAAAAAAATATATAAATATTATAAAAGTTAAAAAAAAAATATATATATATAAAAAAAAAGATATATATATATATATATATATATATATATATATATATATATATATAAAATATATATGTATATATACAGTATATATATATATATATATATATATATATATATATACAGTATCTCACAAAAGTGAGTACACCCCTCACATTTTTGTAAATATTTTATTATATCTTTTCATAAGACAACACTGAAGAGATTACACTTTGCTACAATGTAAAGTAGTGAGTGCACAGCTTATATAACAGTGTAAATTTGTTGTCCCCTCAAAACAATTCAACACACAGACATTAATGTCTAAACCGCTGGCAACAAAAGTGAGTACACCCCTAAGTGAACATATCCAAATTGGGCCCAACGTGTCAACATTTTGTGTGGCCACCATTATTTTCAAGCACTGCCTTAACCCTCTCGGGCATGGAGTTTACCAGGGCTTCACAGGTTGCCACTGGAGTCCTCTGACAACATCACAGAGCTGGTACTGTAGATGTTAGAGACCTTGTGCTCCTTCACTTCCTGTTTGAGGATGCCCCACAGATGCTCAATAGGGTTTAGGTCTAGAGACATGCTTGGCCAGTCCATCACCTTTACCCTCAGCTTCTTTAGCAAGGCAGTGGTCCTCATGGAGGTGTGTTTGGGGTTGTTACCATGTTGGAATACTGCCCTGCGCCCAGCCTCTGAAGGGAGGGAATCATGCTCTGCTTCAGTATGTCACAGTACATGTTGGCATTCATGGTTCCCTCAATGAACTGTAGCTCCCCAGCACTTATGCAGCCCCAGAACATGACACTCTCACCACCATGCTTGACTGTAGGCAAAACACACTTTGTACTCCTCACCTGGTTGCCGCCACACACGCTTGACACCATCTGAACCAAATAAGTTTATCTTGGTCTCATCAGACCACAGGACATATGTCAAGTAATCCATGTCCTTAGTCTGCTTGTCTTTAGCAAATTGTTAGCGGGCTTTCTTATGTATCATCTTTAGAAGAGGCTTCTTATTTGGATGACAGCCATGAAAACCAATTTGATGCAGTGTGTGGCGTATGGTCTGAGCACTGACAGGCTGACTCCCCACCCCTTCAACATATGCAGCAATGCTGGCAGCACTCATATGTCTATTTCCCAAAGACAATCTCTTGATATGACGCTGAGCATGTGCACTCAACTTCTTTGGTCGACCATGGCGAGGCCTGTTCTGAGTGGAACCTGTCCTGTTAAAACACTGTATGGTCTTGAACACCGTGCTGCAGCTCAGTTTCAGGGTCTTGGCATTCTTCTTATAGCCTAGGCCATCTTTATGTAGAGCAACAATTCTTTTTTTCAGATCCTCAGAGAGTTCTTAGCCATGAGGTGCCATGTTGAACTTCCAGTGACCATTATGAGAGTGTGAGAGCGATAACACCAAATTTAACACACCTGCTCCCCATTCACACCTGAGACCTTGTAACACTAACGAGTCACATGACACCAGGGAGGGAAGATGGCTAATTGGGCCCAATATGGACATTTTCACTTAGGGGTGTATTGACTTTTGTTGCCAGCGGTTTAGACATTAATGGCTGAGTGTTGAGTGATTTTGAGGGGACAGCAAATTTACACTGTTATACAAGTTGTACACTCACTACTTTACATTGTAGCAAAGTGTAAATATTGTGAGGGATTAGCTCGGTGGCGGGTGTGGATGACCCCTTGGGGAGTGTGTTTTCACAGAGAGATAGCCGATAAGTGCTTGCAAACAACAGTTTGGTTTATTAATGCAATATTCTTCACCAGACTGCAAGCATTAAAAACAGCAAAATAAAATAAAAGACAAAATAAATCCTTGCCTCTGTGGGCGGCTACCTTCTCACACTGGAACCTACCTAAGAGTCTGTCCCCAACCTACTGTTAGGCAGACTTTCTTATCCTACAGCGGATACTCAACAGTCCATGTTTTATCTCTTCACACAGCACATGTTCATTTAACAGGTCCCTTTACTCTTCACAATGAGAATGTCTCTCTCTGCTTGTCTCTTCACATGGCAAACATTCCTTTATTTCTTCCACATAGAAATAGTTCGTTTTCTCACCTTTGAGAAGTCTTCACAACTGGTTACCCTCCTTAGTGCACATCACTTCAGGGGGTCTTCTCCCATACTCACACAGCTTGTCGGGAGGCACACGTCTGACTGTCCTTCTCCCAGCCCACACGGCTTCAGGAGACAGCTTCCGGAGGCAGCCATCCTGAGACTTCCTTTGGACAAATTATAGAAGCCTTTAACTTCCTCATTCCGAACAGCTAAAGTCTGTTCAACGTCTTTAGACCTTCCTGCTGGCTTCTGCAGCCGACACCCTATAGTAATTGGTGAATTGTATCTCCAATCTGTGACAACACTCACAGATTTAGCTGACTTCCTGTCACATTTACTTGACGTCCTTGTCTCAAGCCTGGGGTTGGGACATAGTTTTCCAGGCACGCATGTGTCTGGCACTGTTCTTGACTCTCACTGATAAGCCTCTCAGTATCTTCCCAAGTAATGTTCAGTCCATTCACTTATTTGTCTGCTTCAGCTGCCAGAGATACATCCTTCTGAGCAATCCGCTCTGCTCTCTCCGTCAGCCACTGTCCTCCATGCCGACATGAATTTACAACTGCCAACCTCTGTTGAAACGCCTGCAGGGGTGGCTCTCTCTCCAAGTCCGTCAGCTTGTCCACATACACTTGTTTTGGCTGATCCTCTCCATCTTCATATAGCCAATTCTCTGTATCTTCAAGCTTCAGGATGAAACGGTTTCTGTCATCTTCATTGACATATTTCTCATATACATATTCCTCAACTGCATTTTTGGCATCATTTAGCTCCTTCTCAAGTTTGTCCTGCATACAAGTTTGTCCTATCCGCCATGGGGAACCGTGATCCATAGGCAACTCAATTGTGCTATTCTTAATGTCTTCACCAGTCTTGAGTCACCTTTCTCTGCAATCAACAAATGATTTCCACAAAACTTTGAGAACCTCTGCTTCACTTAGCTTTGTTCCAAGTAATATCTGTACTTTTTCTGGTGGACCCGTTTTGTCTTTATCCACGCTGACTGTTCCTACTACTGTTTCCTTTAAGGTTTGAAGGACCCCTAGAGAGTCCGCATGTATTCCCAAGAACTCTCTCAATCTGGACAGGGACTCTTGACGTCCCTCTGTGACTTGAATTGCCTCTCCATACAGCTGTACACAATCATTGACTCTTTGTTGTATAAGGGAATGATCTTCCTTCTTGAGCTTGGCTTGCTCTAAGATGCTGTGCAGAGGATTTTTCATTTGCGACACCAGGCTGTCACCCTTTTCTTCAAAGTGACCCCTGTTCCTTTTTCCAGAGACATCAATATCATTCACCAAACATTTTATATTCAGAGGCAGATCTGAAGCATTTGCACTCATCAACTTCTTAAACTTTTCGCCCTCCTGAGCGAGTCGCAATAAAGGCCTACTATTTGATTTGATATCCAGTTTATATTTCTTGCCCAACTCTTCACAGAAGTAGCCAACCAGAACATCATCAACTTTCCTTCCACCAACATAGGGGTCAAAGGCAACAACACAGTCTATTACAGGTTTCTTCAATGCATTTTCTGCTGAACTATTTGACCGCTCAAGGTCATCTGGTTCCTTTTCTTTATCTGAACTCCACATGGAATGTATCTCAAGATCACGATCAAACTTCTGCCACCTATCTTTCACCAGTTCCATTTTGGAAATATTCCCTGAAAGGCACTTATTCATTTGCTTCACGTTTTCACCAACAGCCTTAGTTTTCTCCACTAGGTGGCGTTTGCTTTTTTCTCTCAGCTTTATATCACTTGCTTTAGTTTTCTGGCTTTAGTTTTCTCCACTAGGTTTTCAGCTTGAAGTGAGAAATCACCACATTTCTTACCCAGCTCCTTTGTTTGCTGAAGCTCTAATGATACATTTTCCAATGCTTGAAGTTTTTGAAGGAACTCTTTATTCCAGAGGGGTGATTCAAGCAACATGTCATCAAATTTCTGATGCTCATTCAGTACAGACCCCAAGACACTGTTCCTTTTAAAAACTGCATCAGGCACACTATCCCATCTTTGGGAAAGATCCTTTGTCGCCTGTAATTCCTCTTCAAGTTCTTCCAACTGAGTCTTCAACTCTTCTACTTGCTGTTCTAAGGCTCGCATAGACTTTTCTAGCTCCTGAACGCTTTTCTCCACATCATCCTTGGAGCTGACCAAATCTTCCATCTCTGTACACAGCTGTTTGTTAACTCTTTCTAGTTCAGCCTTACACTCTAGAGCAGTGGTTCTTAACCTTGTTGGAGGTACTGAACCCCACCAGTTTCATATGCGCATTCACCGAACCCTTCTTAATTAGAAAAATAAAATATGATTATATTATATTTAGGTATATATTTATACATAGGTGCACAAAATGAACAAAACCGTTAAGAACAAAGAACAAAACCATTAAAACATGATTTTCACACAAAAACATAATAATGAATATTTACTGCAAATCAGTGTGACTTCTGCTGTTGTCTTTCAGAGACCAGTTCAGAAATGCGTGGCTTTACCTTGGCAAGTGCCACTCTCATGTCATTTTCGCAACAAAGTCTGTTCCTTTTCTTCGTTTTTATGTCCAGCATCCTCGAAAAGGATTGCTCGCAAAGATATGTTGTAACAAACGGTATGAAAATCTCCAGAGCTTTCTTAGCAATAACAGGGTACGTTACCAGTTGTTGACACCAAAACATTGAGAGCGTTGTTCCCAGCAGCACAGATTGGCCAAGCGATGTTGCGCGATCACCTTCAGCCAATGAGCGGGGCGTGCCATCACAAATCATATGAGTCTGGTGTGTGTCTTGACCTCCGCCGAACCCACGAGACTGACTCACCGAACCCCTGGGGTTCGATCGAACCCAGGTTAAGAACCACTGCTCTAGAGCTTCCTCCAAGGAGCGAGCCAAGAACAGGGCTTTGCTCTCTTTATCACGCACCTCCGCTTCTGCACGGTCGCGTTCTTCTGCATATTTTGCAGACACAGTCTTCTCCTCACCAAGCATCTGATCAAACTTCTTTTTCACATTTTCAACATTTTCTAATGACACAACACTTTCTTCCATGCGTTTTTTCATATCTCCTATCTGAGCTTGCAAGGTTGCGACTTGCTCTGACAGGTTTTTCTTTGCTTCCTCCTCCTCTTTTAATTGTTCCAGGAAACCATTTTTCTCATCTTCCATTTGTTTGAGCTTTGTGCTAAAACTCAGCCTTTGACACCTCTCTTCCTGTAAGAGTTCCTGCGTGTCTTGCAGCTGCGATTCCAAGATAGAGAAATCCTTGGCAATTTCTCTAGATTTGCTGTCTGCTTGAGAAAGCTGATTTGTAACATTGTCCAGCTCAACCTGCAGTCGGTTTGCCTTCTCTGACAGCTTAGCACACACTCGGTCAACTTCTGACACCTTGACTTGCGATTCCTGCAGCTGTGCCTCTACTTTTTTCCTCTGGTGTTCAGAATCTCCTTTTTCCTGCATAAGAGCCTTCACCTCACTGGCTAGTTTCTGGGAATGAGAATGAAATTCTGCCACACAGGCTTCTTTCTCCTTTAACTGCTGCTGGACATGTTGGGCTTCCCCTTTCCAACTTTCACAGTCCGTATGCAATTCATCTACCACATTGCTCAAAGTAGTGAGCTCATACACAGTACTTAGTAATTTAGCCTCTCTTTCACTTTTCTCCTTGTCGCTGAGAGATAATGCCGTTTTCAGAGCAACATTCTGTTCCTGCGCCCCCTGCAGGTCTATTTTTGTAGCTTCCAAACACTGAAGACTTTTTTCTAGCTGATTACGCAACTCCAACATTTCACACATACTTTGCTTCTGCAAAGTCTGAATTTCTATTTCCTTTTCCATGAGGATGGTATCTTTCTCCATTATAGCCTTTCTACGGTTTTTCAACTCGGAAAACAGAAGAGCAGTGGCTTCTTCCCACTGTAACTGTACCCCCAGGGGTTGTTCCTTTTCTTCCATTTTCCGTTGCACGGCAGCCAGCTCAGCCCTGCACACATGCTCGGTTTCCTCCATACCGATGGCCTCCATTTGCTGCTGGCGTCTGCGTTTCCAGCCTGCCATGTCCTCTTGGTGAGCTGCCATGCTCTCTTGGTGAGCCTGTTGTTGAGCTGAAAAGCTCAGCTGAAAATCCGCATTTGCCCCAGTGTTGCTAGGGACAACAACCTTTCTCTTTAGCCGATTCCGTTCAGGCATGGATGGGGCTGGTTCAGACGGTAGCATCCCCTCCATCCATAGAATCCGGTCTCTCATTTCAGCGATCCTTGCATCTTTCAGGCGTTTTGATCGCCCCATCTTTAGTCACTCCACAAAAAAATGTTTCAAAGTCCAGAAAAACTTTTAAGACCACTGTCTCTTTAAAACTTAGTAGTTTTTCTCTCTCTCTTGCAGGATCTCCTTTCCTGTACACACGGTTTGTGCGGTCCCATGCACCAGACACAGTTCATCAAAAACTTTGAGAGCGCTGTCTCTTTAAAAAACGTTTTTTTTTCTTTCAGGATCTTCTCTCCTGCACACATAGATTGTGCAATCTCATGCACCAGATAAAGTTCAAACATATGCACTTCTTTGCAGGGATCTCTGCCTCTGCCCACTGCATACCTCCACCATATGTGAGGGATTAGCTCGGTGGCGGGTGTGGATGACCCCTTGGGGGTGCGTTTTCACAGAGAGATAGCCGATAAGTGCTTGCAAACAACAGTTTGGTTTAATAATGCAATATTCTTCACCAGACTGCAAGCATTAAAAACAGCAAAATAAAATAAAAGACAAAATAAATCCTTGCCTCTGTGGGCGGCTACCTTCTCACACTGGAACCTACCTAAGAGTCTGTCCCCAACCTACTGTTGGGCAGACTTTCTTATCCTACAGCGGATACTCAACAGTCCATGTTTTATCTCTTCACACAGCACATGTTCATTTAACAGGTCCCTTTACTCTTCACAATGAGAATGTCTCTCTCTGCTTGTCTCTTCACATGGCAAACATTCCTTTATTTCTTCCACATAGAAATAGTTTGTTTTCTCCCCTTTGAGAAGTCTTCACAACTGGTTACCCTCCTTAGTGCACATCACTTCAGGGGGTCTTCTCCCATACTCACACAGCTTGTCGGGAGGCACACGTCTGACTGTCCTCCTTCTCCCAGCCCACACGGCTTCAGGAGACAGCTTCCGGAGGCAGCCATCCTGAGACTTCCTTTGGACAAATTATAGAAGCCTTTAACTTCCTCATTCCGAACAGCTGAAGTCTGTTCAACGTCTTTAGACCTTCCTGCTGGCTTCTGCAGCCGACACCCTATAGTAATTGGTGAATTGTATCTCCGATCTGTGACAACACTCACAGATTTAGCTGACTTCCTGTCACATTTACTTGATGTCCTGTTACAATATACATATATTATATATATATATATATATATATATATATATATATATTGTGACAGGAAGTCAGGTAAATCTGTGGATGTAGTCACAGACAGGAGATACATTTCCACCTGGTTTAGAAAATTCACCAATTACTATAGGGTGTCGGCTGCAAAGGTAGCCAGAACTGTCTAAGGACGTTGAACAGACTTCAGCTGTTCAGAATGAGGAAATTAAGGCCTCTATAATTGGTCCAGAGGAAGTCGATTGATTGCTGCCTCCTGACGCTGTGTGAGCTGGGGAGAGGAGGACAGTCAGATGTGTGCCTCCCGACGCTGTGTGAAGCCTGGGAGAAGGACTGCTGCCTCCTGACGCCGTGTGGGTAGAGGAGGACAGTCAGATGTGTGCCTCCTGACGCTGTGTGAGCATGCGAGAAGACCTCCTGAAGTGATATGCGCTGAGGAGGGTAAAAAGTGTGAAGACTACTCAAGGTGAGGTCTTGGATTGTTTCTATGTGGAAAGAAATAAATGAACTGTTTGCTATGTGAAGAGACAAGCAAAGGAATGGTTGCTATGTGAAGAGACAAGCAAAGGAATGGTCGCTAGGTGAAGAGACAAACAAAGGAATGTGTTCTATGTGAAGAGAAAAGGGACATGTTCAATGGACATTTGTTGTGTGAAGAGAAAAAAACATGGACTATTGAGTGTCTGCTGTAGGATCAGCAAAGTCTGCCCAACAGTAGGTTGGAGACAGACTCCGTAGGTAGGTTCCTGTATGTGAATCGTTGGGGGTGTCAATACAAAGTTAACAACACCCCCAGATCAGTTTGCATATCGCAGTGCGAACTGTCAGTTCGGACATGAATCGCATAGGTGTGAACCACCATGTGATCCAATTCTGCTGCGGACCAAAAAAGAAGGGTCCTGTGCGAGTTGTGTCCGAATGTGATGCAAATTCAGCCATACAATCTGTATGGTTGAATTTGCATCGCACAGACATCGCATGTGATTTTCAGAGCAGTGCGCTGCAAATCATATGCGATGTCTGATATCGTACTAATGTGAACCAGGACTAAATCCTGGCTTTCACAGACAGTCGGTGATTCTAGTACTAAATTCAAAGGGGGGCACACAGAAAATGCTGGGGCTAAGCTAACTGTTTTGAAATAGCACTGTGGTAGCTCTGAAATAAATTGCCGCCACTGCTATCCCTACCCCAGTGGTGATGGGAACTCAGGCCTCATATTATACATGGAGGCTATAAAATAAGCTGGGCATAAAATTTCTGCACCTGAGAAGCTGCAGGTGCCACCGTATACAGCCTTCTAACACTGTATACAGCCTTCTAACACCGTATACAGCCTTCTAACACCGTATACAGCCTTCTAACACTATATACAGCCTTCTATACAAGTTCCTGTTCTCTTGATAAAAGCTGATGCTTCAAATACTGTATATAGATCTTCCAGTTCATCTCACTGCTCCTCTCTGCACTCTCTTCTGTTCTCTGTCTCTCTCTTCCCTCCCTCAGTTGTTCACTCTGTTCCTTTCTTCTTTTTTTTTGGTATCTCATCCTTTCCTCTCTCTCCATATATCTTTCTGCTCTCTCTTTCTCCCTCTCTGCCCATTTCTCTTTCTGTATCTATGATATTATATATATATATATATATATATATATATATATATATATATATAATAAACAGGCAAAAAATTTGGGGGAGCATACCCATGTATTTCCAAAGCTGCTGCAGCTATGAACCAAAAGACATGTATATTAAAAAAGAATAGCGCGCAAATGCAAAAGAAATTACTACCAAATCTGAAGAGAGTCCATAAATAAAAATGGGGGTTTGGTCCCACCATATGGCCATATCGTGCTCAAGCCCACTACTGCGTCAAAGTACCCCATTATCAGTGGGTCCTACACTATCCATGAAAAAGAGATGAATCCAGCCCTTCTAACCCTTGGAGATAACACTCCTTGCTGGGGAAGATGTGCAAATGCACTACAGGGGACTCCTCCTATATTCACTTGATGGTGGACACTGATTGAGTACAGGTGTGTGTGGGGGGTGGGGAGGGCTGCTCAACCTCGATAGTCTGGTCAGACCGAATACATAATAAACAGGCAAAAAATTTTTGGGGGAGCATACACATGTATTTCCAAAGCTGCTGCAGCTATGAACCAAAAGACATGTATATTAAAAAAGAATAGCGCGCAAATGCAAAATAAATTACTACCAAATCTGAAGAGAGTCCATAAATAAAAATGGGGGTTTGGTCCCACCATATGGCCATATCGTGCTCAAGCCCACTACTGCGTCAAAGTACCCCATTATCAGTGGGTCTTACACTATCCATGAAAAAGAGATGAATCCAGCCCTTCTAACCCTTGGAGATAACACTCCTTGCTGGGGAAGATGTGCAAATGCACTACAGGGGACTCCTCCTATATTCACTTGATGGTGGACACTGATTGAGTACAGGTGTGTGTGGGGGGTGGGGAGGGCTGCTCAACCTCGATAGTCTGGTCAGACCGAATACATAATAAACAGGCAAAAAATTTGGGGGAGCATACCCATGTATTTCCAAAGCTGCTGCAGCTATGAACCAAAAGACATGTATATTAAAAAAGAATAGCGCGCAAATGCAAAAGAAATTACTACCAAATCTGAAGAGAGTCCATAAATAAAAATGGGGGTTTGGTCCCACCATATGGCCATATCGTGCTCAAGCCCACTACTGCGTCAAAGTACCCCATTATCAGTGGGTCCTACACTATCCATGAAAAAGAGATGAATCCAGCCCTTCTAACCCTTGGAGATAACACTCCTTGCTGGGGAAGATGTGCAAATGCACTACAGGGGACTCCTCCTATATTCACTTGATGGTGGACACTGATTGAGTACAGGTGTGTGTGGGGGGTGGGGAGGGCTGCTCAACCTCGATAGTCTGGTCAGACCGAATACATAATAAACAGGCAAAAAATTTGGGGGAGCATACCCATGTATTTCCAAAGCTGCTGCAGCTATGAACCAAAAGACATGTATATTAAAAAAGAATAGCGCGCAAATGCAAAAGAAATTACTACCAAATCTGAAGAGAGTCCATAAATAAAAATGGGGGTTTGGTCCCACCATATGGCCATATCGTGCTCAAGCCCACTACTGCGTCAAAGTACCCCATTATCAGTGGGTCCTACACTATCCATGAAAAAGAGATGAATCCAGCCCTTCTAACCCTTGGAGATAACACTCCTTGCTGGGGAAGATGTGCAAATGCACTACAGGGGACTCCTCCTATATTCACTTGATGGTGGACACTGATTGAGTACAGGTGTGTGTGGGGGGTGGGGAGGGCTGCTCAACCTCGATAGTCTGGTCAGACCGAATACATAATAAACAGGCAAAAAATTTGGGGGAGCATACCCATGTATTTCCAAAGCTGCTGCAGCTATGAACCAAAAGACATGTATATTAAAAAAGAATAGCGCGCAAATGCAAAAGAAATTACTACCAAATCTGAAGAGAGTCCATAAATAAAAATGGGGGTTTGGTCCCACCATATGGCCATATTGTGCTCAAGCCCACTACTGCGTCAAAGTACCCCATTATCAGTGGGGTACTTCAGATTTGGTAGTAATTTCTTTTGCATTTGCGCGCTATTCTTTTTTAATATACATGTCTTTTGGTTCATAGCTGCAGCAGCTTTGGAAATACATGGGTATGCTCCCCCAAATTTTTTGCCTGTTTATTATGTATTCGGTCTGACCAGACTATCGAGGTTGAGCAGCCCTCCCCACCCCCCACACACACCTGTACTCAATCAGTGTCCACCATCAAGTGAATATAGGAGGAGTCCCCTGTAGTGCATTTGCACATCTTCCCCAGCAAGGAGTGTTATCTCCAAGGGTTAGAAGGGCTGGATTCATCTCTTTTTCATGGATAGTGTAGGACCCACTGATAATGGGGTACTTTGACGCAGTAGTGGGCTTGAGCACGATATGGCCATATGGTGGGACCAAACCCCCATTTTTATTTATGGACTCTCTTCAGATTTGGTAGTAATTTCTTTTGCATTTGCGCGCTATTCTTTTTTAATATATATATATATATATATATATATATATATATATATATATATATATATTCATTCTATCTCTCTCTGCTGTATCTCTATCATTTCAGTCTCTCTCCCTCTCTATCTATCTTTATTTTGTGATATATAATCTTTAACTCTCTGTCTCTTTCTTTATCTTTCTCTATCTCTCTCTTTTTCTCTCTCTCTCTCTTTATTTCTCACTCTCTCCGCACCTCTCTCTTTCTGCCTACCTCTCTGGTTCTTTCTCCATTTCTCTTTTTCTCTCTCCCTCTATCTCTCTCCATCTTTATCTTATATTATATAATATTTATCAATCTGTCTCTTTCTGTCTGCCCCTCCATCTGTAATTGTCTCTATATCTTGTTTTCTCTCTCTCTCTCTTTCAGTCTCTTTCCCCTTTCATCTCTCTCTCTCTCTTTATCCCTCTCTTTCTCTATTGGTCTCCCCATCTCCCTCTCTTTCTTCATCTCTCTCCACCGCTCTCTCTATAATATTTATCTGTCTTTCTTTCGGTCTCTACCTTTCTGTCTGCCCCTCAATCTCTAATTCTCTCTATATCTTGTTTTCTCCATCTCTTTCAGTCTCTTTCCCCTTTCATCTCTCTTTTTCTCTCCCTCTCTTTCTCTGTCTGTCTCTCTCTCCATCTCTTTCTCTCTCTCTTTCTCTCCATCTCTCTCCCATCTATATATCTCTCTCTTCTCCTCTCAGTCTCTCTCTCTCCCCATCTCTCTCTCTATTTCTTTCTCTGTCTCTCCATCTCTCTCCCCATCTATATAAATATCTCTCTCTTCTCCCCTCAGTCTGTCTCTCCCCATCTCTCTCTTTCTCTCTCTCTGTCTGGGATCGGAGTTTTTAGATAAAGTGAAAGTAGAGATTTGTTGGGCAGTGTCACAATGCTTCCCACCTCTGGCAGAGAGAATCCTCTGTTCATTACATAGTGAACTCCTGTAACTTTCCCTTGTGACAGAAGTGACAGGATGCCTTCAATGACACACACTGCTATGGTTATTGGTCATTTTATTTCCAACCTGAAAAAAAAGATTTTCTGTTCTCAGCTAGCTTGAATAAAAAGCACAAATTTGAAAGCATAACTTTTTTTCTATTTACTATAGAAGTCTTTAGGCTGACTTGGGAAATAATACCAGTGAGGCAAGCATATTTAGCTACATCAATCCTGCAAATGTTTACAAAGTCAAATACACAAAGAAACAATCTGGATTTTCTGGGCTTTCCTTCAATCTTTAGCCCTGCCTGACTTTGTGGGAAATAAATGTGTCTTCAGTGTTCAGACACACCTGAATGTTCTGCTGTGTTAGGCACTGCACTGTGACTGTCTGGCAGCCTCACAATCGCGAATCTCTTCTTCTCCTCAGTGCCTTCCTGCAGTGCTGTTGCCTGCTTTCTGGAGAGAAATGTCGGCTGCCTGTGGCTGAGTTGCTTCCTTTCTGCCTCCTCACAGACACATCTTCCAGGCCGAGTGGGGAGCAGAGCTGAGCACCATAAGCAGGGGAAGAGAGATCACTCCGCCAGGGCAGGGGAAGGCAATAAGCAGGCTGCAGGCAGGAATCCTATGCAGAGCGGGTACTAAACTGACATGCGCCCGAAACAGAAGAAGTAGTCCCTCCCACACCTACCAGCACATTATTAAGAGAGGGGCCCAGAAAAAGGAAAAACACGAGTTAAGTAGGTAGGAGAGGGGATGCTGTTAATTCAAAAAGGCTTTTTTTTTTTATTATTCTGCACTGTGTTTTAGATTTTAGATTGCCCGGGCCCCCCTGCAGAGCTGAGGACTCCGGGCCCGGTACAACAGGGCCAGTTGTACTGGCTTATCAGCGGCCCTGTATATGGGCGTTGTGGCACCGGGACCTGGGGCATCCACCAGTAAATGTGGGGTATGTGCCCTGGGTAAGACAAAGAAACACAGGAGCAGCATGTAACGCTCCTGCGTTTCTTATATGGTGTGGATTTATAGCTGCAGAAATAGTTCCACGTCAGTAGTCATGTAAGAGATATGCTGAGATACCATTCCCAACCTCAATGACTCATCATGTGTGGAAGGTCTTATTTCAGCCAGTAAATACACACAATTAGCAAACTGGTTCCTAGAGTGACTTTATGTATGTGGTAACACAATGATGAAGGTTGAGGGATAGGTTGAGTGGAGGTGGTAGGTGATAGACACTTGAAGGTGAGACAGTAGCAGATGGATGCAGGAAGGTTTAGCAATGTTGAATGATAGCAGATGATAGAATAGCAGGTGGACATACAAAAGAGATCAACCCAGTGCAGAAAAGTAGCAGTAGTCTCAAGAGCTAGCAATCTAGTTATGCAGATGTGATAAACAGTCTTTACTATGCAGAGCTAGATAGTGTAAGCTTAGTATAAGTTTATAGAGAATTCCCCTGCGGGGTACTTAGCACTATTAGCGATACAGCCGAAGGGTGGTTCAGGAGAGGCGGATGATCCAGTAGCGGGATACAGGGATCAGCGCAGCGAGGTTCCGTCAGCGAAGTAAGCTTGCAAGCATGGAAGCTTCAAGCAAGGTTAGCATCCAGGTAAGGGTGTTTGAACGAACACATGTGAGTGAGAACCGGCGCTTTAAATAGCCATCTAGTCCGGTGCTGGGTGATGACAGCTCCAGTCTTAAAGGTGTATGCGCACCTTTCTAAAAGTAAATGGTGGGGCGCATACACTTGTGGAAAGTGTAATTTAGGGTACCAAAGGTACCGGAACATTACAATACCCCCCCCTTAAGGCCTGCTCCTGAAGGCCTCTGGAGCTGGTTTGTCTGGGTATCTCGCATGAAAATTGCGGATTAATCTAGGGGCATGTATGTCAGAGGTGTTTAGCCAGGTGTCGTCTTGGGGCCCATAGTTCTTCCATCTAACCAAGTACTGAAGTCTTCTTCTGTAGATACGAGAATCCAGAATCTCTTTTATCTCGTATTCTTCTCCACCTTCAACTTGTACAGGAGGGGGAGGTGGAATATTAGGCCTTATTCCTTGGTCCGGAACATGGGGTTTTAGTAGCGACACATGGAAAATGGGATGGATTTTTAGGTCCATTGGCAATGTAAGCTGCACTGCAGCTTTTCCAATAAGTTTCTTGATTGGGAAAGGTCCCAAGAACAGAGGTCCAAGCTTTTTGCTAGGGATCTTCAGTCTCAAGTTTTTTGTTGAGAGCCAAACGAGGTCCCCGATAGTATACTGTGGAGAAGGTCTTCTACGAAGATCATAGTACTTCTTTTGTTGACTGTGAGCGTGTGCAATGGTAGTATTTAGTAAACCCAGAGAATCCTTTATTTGGGTAAGATAGTCTGAGGCTACTGGGTTATTTGAAGGAAGGATGCGTGGAGGGAGAATAGAGGGATGGAACCCATAGTTCAAGTAGAACGGACTCTGCTTGGTTGTACTGTGAGTTGCGTTGTTGTAGGCAAATTCTGCCAGGGGGAGAAGATCCAACCAATCATCCTGTTGGTAAGAAGTGTAACAACGTAAATACTGCTCGATGTATTGGTTGACTCTTTCAGTCTGTCCGTTGGTCTGCGGATGGTAAGGAGAAGTGAGCTTCCGCTCAATCCGTATTATGTGACATAGTTCTTGCCAGAATTTAGAAATAAATTGGGATCCACGGTCAGACAGAAGAGTTTTTGGGATACCATGTAATCTGAAGACATGTTTCATCAGGAGTTCTGCCGTTTGTTTGGACGAAGGTAGTCTGCGAATAGCAATGAAATGTGCCATCTTTGTCAGATGGTCCACTGACACCAAGATGGTATTAAATCCTTTGGAAGGAGGCAATTCTACGATGAAGTCCAATGACAAAACCTCCCATGGAGTTTGGGGTATTGGTAGACTGCATAGTAGACCGGATGGTCTCGTAGTGTCAATTTTGGACCTGGCACAGACATTGCATGAAGAGACGAATTTTTGTATAGATGTTTTCATGTCAGGCCACCAGAATTGTTGAGAAATCAAATTGAAAGTTTTTGTCATACCCATATGTCCTGCCATAGGCACATCATGCGATAGTTCCAAGATCTCAGTGCGTAGGGTAGGTGGTATGTAAAGTTTGTCGTTGTAGTAGAGGAAGCCTTCTGCATCAGTATTTAGTTGTGGTGGGGGTGAATCCAAACTTATACCATGCAGAACCTCTTCCTTTAAGGAACGGACAACTCCAATAATGCGTTTGTGAGGTATTATAGGAACGGAAGGGATTTCAAAGTAGTTTTCTTCAGTTAGTCGTGATAGTGCATCCGCCTTTTTGTTCTTATCTGCAGGTGTGTAGGTCACTAGAAAGTTAAACCTTAGAAAGAATAGTGACCATCGTACCTGTCGATGCGAGAGAGTTTTGCTAGTCTGAAGATATTGGAGGTTTTTATGGTCCGTGTATATAATTATTGGTAGTTGGGTGCCTTCGAGTAAATGTCGCCAATTCTCCAGAGCCAATTTTATAGCAAGCAGTTCCTTTTCACCCACGGGGTAATTTATCTCGGGACTGCTCAGGGATTTAGAAAAAAAAGCGACTGGATGAAGTGGTGAAGTGTGGGTAGGTCGTTGGGAGAGTATTGCTCCTACTGCCATGTTTGACGCATCTACCTCCAGAATGTATTGGAGGGATGGGTCTGGATGGCGTAATATGGGAGCGGAAGTAAACCTTGTCTTTAACAAGTGGAAAGCCTTATTTGCTTCTTCTGACCATTTAAATGGTATTTTTATGCTAGTGAGCTGTGTGAGGGGTCTCACAATAGCAGAAAAGTTTTTTATGAACTTCCTGTAGAAATTTGAAAATCCCAGGAATCGCTGTAGCGCCTTGCGTGTAGTTGGTGTAGGCCAATCCTGAATGCAGGATATTTTACTCATGTCCATCTCGATTCCTGTTTTGGATACGATGTAGCCTAGAAAGAGTACCTCATCTTTATGGAACAAGCATTTCTTCAGCTTCACATAAAGATTATGTGCAAGCAATCTCGATAATACAAGTCTTACATGTCTTATGTGTTCAGACAGGGTCCGTGAATATATAAGTATATCGTCCAGATATACCACAACACAGACATCTAGTAAGTCTTTAAAAATATCGTTTATAAATCGTTGGAAAACTGCAGGGGCATTGCATAGGCCGAATGGCATCACAAGATATTCGAACAATCCGTATCTAGTTCTGAATGCAGTCTTCCACTCGTGTCCATCACGGATTCGAATGAGATTGTATGCTCCTTTCAGGTCTAATTTTGAAAAATAGGTAGCTCCACGCACCTGCTCAATGAGCTCAGGGATAAGCGGTAGAGGATAGCGATCTTTTATTGTGATAGCATTCAATTTCCTGTAGTCGATGATAGGTCTGAGACTTGAATCTTTATTGCGAACAAAAAAGAGTCCTGCTGCTGTGGAAGAAGTGGAAGGTCTAATAAAACCTTTTTCCAAGTTCTCATCCAAATAGGTTTTGAGATGGGCAAGTTCATCCTGTGAAAGAGGATAAACATGACCGAACGGCAATTTGCTATTTGGGAGTAGATCAATGCTACAATCATAGTCTCGATGAGGAGGTAATGCTTGAGCATTTTTCTCAAGAAAAACCTCAGAAAGATCCTGATAACATAGTGGTGCAATCTCATCTGTCACCACAGACAGAATCTTCCCGGAAAACGGGAGGTTACACGTTTCCTCGCAATAACAAGAAGGGAAGGTCAAGGACCGTTTCTTCCAATCTATGGTTGGTTGGTGTGTGTGCAACCAGGGAAGTCCCAACACAATGGGAAAGTGGGGTGATGGTATTAAATCGAAGGTAGAAGTCTCCCTATGAGACTCGTTAATAGTGACTAGAAGTGCTTGTGTCTGATCGGTGATCGGACCAGAGGATAACGGAACACCGGTAATAAGACTTACTGAGACAGGTTTGAGTTTAGAAATAATAGGAATTTTATTTAAAGCAGCAAAACATATATCCATATAATTTCCACAAGATCCTGTGTCAATCATGGCCTTAGTAGTAATCCTGTTCTGGTCCCACTGTAATGTCAAAAAAACAGAAATGTAGGGGTTAGTGAATGAAGTTGTCAATCCTCCTAGAGAGACATATGAACACTCACCCTTTTTTTTGTTGACTAGGGGACAGACGTTTATCTTGTGATCCGGGGATGCACAGTACAAGCAGAGATTTTCATTTCGTCTTTTGGCTTTTTCCATAGTTGATAGCGGTGGGCGTATGGTTCCTACCTCCATAGGAACGGCCAGACTCCGAGAGGAAACGGATAATGGCATTCCCATCTTTTCAGCCTTTCTTTCTCGTAGTCTTCTATCTATGGTAATACTGAGTTGTATTAGTGCATCCAGGGTTTTTGGCAGATCCGCTCGGGCGAGCTCGTCCTTAACGGTTTCTGATAGGCCAAGCCTAAATTGGGTTTTCAGAGATGCATCATTCCATTCTGAATCAAGGGTCCATCTCTTGAACTCTGCGACAAAGTCTTCTACAGGCCTCCTTCCTTGTTTCAAGGATCTTAACTGAAGATCAGCAGTACTCTGCCTATTGGGGTCATCATATAGGCTAGTGAGCTCTGCCAGGAACAAGGCATATGAGTTGAGAAGCGGGTCGTTTTTCTCAAAAAGAGAATCTGCCCAGGCTCAAGGATCGTTTGATAGGTAAGAAATAATAGTACAAACCTTAATGTGATCAGTAAGGTAGGTACGAGGTTTTAGCAAAAAAAGTAACTCACATGCGTTTTTAAATTCGCAAAATTTTTTGCGATCGCCTGTAAATACCAAAGGGGGATTTATCTTGGGTTCAGGGGACTGAGCAGAGATAAGTTGTGTCAGTCTAATTACCTGCTGCGACAGAGCCTGATTGTCTTCTTTTAATTCAGCAAGTGCGCGTATTAACGCAGATACTTGCTGTTTTAATTGTGTCACCTGAGTGGTTATTTCTGCTGAATCCATTTTTTGGTTCGTTCAATCTGTAACGCTCCTGCGTTTCTTATATGGTGTGGATTTTCAGCTGCAGAAATAGTTCCACGTCAGTAGTCATGTAAGAGATATGCTGAGATACCATTCCCAACCTCAATGACTCATCATGTGTGGAAGGTCTTATTTCAGCCAGTAAATACACACAATTAGCAAACTGGTTCCTAGAGTGACTTTATGTATGTGGTAACACAATGATGAAGGTTGAGGGATAGGTTGAGTGGAGGTGGTAGGTGATAGACACTTGAAGGTGAGACAGTAGCAGATGGATGCAGGAAGGTTTAGCAATGTTGTATGATAGCAGATGATAGAATAGCAGGTGGACATACAAAAGAGATCAACCCAGTGCAGAAAAGTAGCAGTAGTCTCAAGAGCTAGCAATCTAGTTATGCAGATGTGATAAACAGTCTTTACTATGCAGAGCTAGATAGTGTAAGCTTAGTATAAGTTTATAGAGAATTCCCCTGCGGGGTACTTAGCACTATTAGCGATACAGCCGAAGGGTGGTTCAGGAGAGGCGGATGATCCAGTAGCGGGATACAGGGATCAGCGCAGCGAGGTTCCGTCAGCGAAGTAAGCTTGCAAGCATGGAAGCTTCAAGCAAGGTTAGCATCCAGGTAAGGGTGTTTGAACGAACACATGTGAGTGAGAACCGGCGCTTTAAATAGCCATCTAGTCCGGCGCTGGGTGATGACAGCTCCAGTCTTAAAGGTGTATGCACACCTTTCCAAAAGTAAATGGTGGGGCACATACACTTGTGGAAAGTGTAATTTAGGGTACCAAAGGTACCGGAACATTACACAGCACTCCTACCAGACCTGGAGTGGAGTCTCTCACTGGGTGCTCAGGCTGAAGAGCTATCCATCCATAGTGGTATACACTGTAAAAGTGTAGCCAGCAACTCCAGAAATCCAAGCATAAAGTCTTTATTGCTACAAAAAGGTCCGTTAAAACAGCTTACACGTTTTGGCACAAGAGCCTTGGTCACAGCATATTGTAGTTCTGAAAGACAAAACATTTATATAGACACTACACACCTCATGGGAGGGCAGATGCATCAATAAAACAATTAATAAATTAAATAAAAGAAACTCTCAACAAAGGACAGAGAGAAAAAGCAGCACTGGATTGTATGTTCTGACAGATAAAAGTGACACATTCCAGAGTGTGATAAATGTCAAAATTTATAAAGCATTGTCACCTGCAACAAAAACAAATCCTTTGTTTACACATACTGTGTAACCCACAAAATAAATTTACAAAAAACAGGACCAAGCAGTATTAGATCATATAAACATATTTTCTTTTCGTACATTACGGCAGCCATAGATCATAACATATGGGTTATATAGCCACCTACAGGTGAAGTACACTGGCAACCAATCAGAAAGGATGTCTCCCTATATAACCCCTCCCACACAGGAAGTACCCTCCATTTTTTCGCCAGTGTCTAAAGGTGATGGTCATTATTATTATTATTATATAGTATTTATATAGCGCCGACAGTTTACGCAGTGCTTTACAACTTGAGGGTAGACAGTACAAATACAAAACACTTTAATACAGTAGGAATCAGAGGACCCTGCTAGTTAGAGCTTACAATCTAAGAGGGACGGTCAAGAGATACAAGAAGTAATAACTGTGGGGGATGGGCTGATGGAGAAAATAAGAGTACAGTTGTTAGGTGGTTGCCAGATAGGTTTCTCTGAAGAGATGTGTTTTCAGGGATCGTCTGAAAGTAGACAAAGTTGGAGATAGTTGGACAGATGGGGGTAGAGCATTCCAGAGGATGGGAGAAGCTTGGGAGAAGTCCTGGAGGCGAGCATGGGAAGTGGTTAAAAGGGAGCTAGAGAGCAGGAGGTCCTGGGAGGAACAAAGAGAACAAGTTGGTTGGTATTTTGAGACCAGATTAGTGATGTAGCTGGGCGCCAAGTTATGGATGGCTTTGTAAGTTATGGTTAGTAACTTGAATTTAATTCGTTGGTTGAGTGGCAGCCAATGGAGGGATTGGCAAAGAGAGGTAGCAGACACAGAGGGGTTTGCAAGGTGGATGAGCCTGGCAGCAGCATTTATGATGGACTGAAGGGGGGATAGTCTTTTTAAAGGTAAGCCCAATGAGAGTGGAGTTGCAGTAATCGAGATGAGAGATGACCAGGGAATGGATTAGAAGCTTTGTGGCATCATTGGTTAGGAAGGGACGTATCTTGGAGATGTTGCGGAGGTTGAGTGTAACGCTCCTTGCGTTTCTTATAAGGTGTGGATTTTCAGCTGCAGAAGTAGTTCCACGTCAGTAGTCATGTAGGAGATATGCTGAGATACCAATCCCAACCTCAATGACTCATCATGTATGGAAGGTCTTATTTCAGCAAGTAAATACACACAGTAATTAAGCTGGTTCCTAGTGTGACTTTATATACATGTGGTAAGACAATGATAAAGGTCTTAGGGATAGGTTTGAGTGGAAGTGGTAGGTGACAGACACTTGAGGTGAGACAGTGCAGATGGATGCAGGAAGGGTTAGCGATCATGTATGATAACAGATGACAGAGTAGCAGGTGCATACAGGAGAGATCAACCCAGTGCAGGAAAAAGTAGCAGTAGCCTCAAGAGCTAGCAATCTAGTTATGCAGATGTAAAAGACAGTCCTTGCTATGCAGAGCTAAATAGTGTAAGCCTAGTACAAGTCTATAGAGATTTCCCCTGTGGGGTACTTAGCACTAATAGCGATAGCCGAAGGATCGCTCAGGAGATGCGGATGATCCAGTAGCAGCATGCAGGGATCAGCGCAGCGAGGTTCGTCAGCGAGGAGAGCTTGCAAGCATGGAAGCTTCAAGCAAGATTAGTATCCAGGTACTGGTGTTTGAACGAACACATGTGAGTGAGAACCGACGCCCTAAATAGCCATCTAGTCCGGCGCTGGGTGATGACAGCTTCAGCCTTAAAGGGAAACACACCTATATGTGTTTCTTCTGTCTAGGTAGATGGAAATCACCCGGAATAAATGTGATAGGAGGCACTGAGAGTGCCAGAACCTTACATTACCCCCCCCCCCCCCCCCGTAAGGCCGGCTCCGGAAGGCCTCTAAGGCTGGTTGTTGATATAAGAATCACATGAGACTGGTTGCCGATGCGAAAATCGGAAGGAAAAAAAAAAATTCTCTTTTTTTTTTTGTTGCCGATATGAGAATCGGAATGAGACTGGTCTCCGATGCGAGAATCGGATAAGACTGGTTGCCGATATGAAAATCGGGAAGAAAAAAAAAAAAAATTGGTTGCCGATATGAGAATCGGATAATACTGGTTGCCGATACGAGAATCGGATAAGACTGGTCTCCGATATGAAAATCGGAGAAAAAAAAAAATGGTTGCCGATATGAGAATCGGATCAGATTGGTAACCGATCTGAGAATCAGATCCCTTGTTGCCGATATGAAAATCAGATCAGGTTGGTAGCCGATGAGAATCGGATCCCTTGTTGCCGATATAAAAATCGGATCAGGTTGGTAACCGATGAGAATCGGATCACTTGTTGTTAGGGTGTCTGCTACATGGACCCCTCACTAGAATCGGACGCATAACCATCCGAAGTAATCCTAGTAGACCTAGCAACCAATGCTTCTTCAAACATCCTCAGATCCTTCCTACATACCACCGTGCCATTAGAAGCACGTACGCAGTCAGGTGCAAGAATCTCTGTATTTTCATCGGAAGCCAGAAATGTGCTTGCAAAAATAGGAGTATCCTCAGGAGGTGGTACAGGAGGGTTTTTTGAACGTGGTATAAAGTTCACTGGAGTTGAAGGAATATCTATTCCAATATTTGTTAATTTCTGGGTGTCCTTCACTGATATAGAACGGGGACAGGGCTGGCAACAGCCTTGATAATTTCCAGGCTGTTTTTCAGGGAAGACCCTTCGGATTCGCCTGGCCTCCATTGGGAGAGCCTTAGGCCTATGGGGTCTGGTTGGGCAGAATGTAATGAAATGTCCCCCTTCACCACAATAAAAACAAAGGCCACAGATTCTCCTGTGATCTCTTTTTTCTTGTGAGGACAACCTAGCATGTATGGCACCAATCTCCATAGGCTCCTCATCCATCTCTGTAGAATCAGGGTCCAAATGGGATGTGTCAGAGTGACAAGGTCGACTGTTTGAGGCAGGCTCGGACCATGACCAGGCAGGATCACCATATCTACTAGGTCTCCTTTTTTCCTTAGGTAGCCAGGGTCTGTGGTTACCTGGAGCGGGTTTAGGAGTGGGGTCAATAGCTGAATTCTGAGAAGAACTGGATAATGGCATTTCCATTTTTTCAGACTTCCTTTCTCGTAGTCTTCTATCTATGGTGATACTGAGTTGTATCAATGTATCCAGGGTTTTTGGCATCTCTGCTCGGGCGAGCTCGTCCTTGACGGCTTCTGATAGGCCAAGCCTAAATTGGGTTTTCAGAGATGCATCATTCCATCCTGAATCAAGGGTCCATCTCTTGAATTCTGCGACAAAGTCTTCTACAGGCCTTTTTCCTTGTTTCAAGGATCTTAACTGAAGATCGGCAGTACTCTGCCTATTGGGGTCATCATATAGGCTAGTGAGCTCTGCCAGGAACAAGGCATAGGAGTTGAGAAGCTGGTCGTTTTTTTCAAAAAGAGAATCTGCCCAGGCTCGAGGATCGCCTGATAGGTAAGAAATAATAGTACAAACCTTAATGTGATCAGTAAGGTAGGTACGAGGTTTTAGCAAAAAAAGTAACTCACATGCGTTTTTAAATTCGCGAAATTTTTTGCGATCGCCTGTAAATACCAAAGGGGGATTTATCTTGGGTTCAGGAGACTGTGCAGAGGTAAGTTGTGTCAGTCTAATTACCTGCTGCGACAGAGCCTGATTGTCGTTTTTCAATTCAGCAAGTGCGTGTATTAACGCAGATACCTGCTGTTTTAATTGTGTCACCTGAGTGGCTACTTCTGCTGAATCCATTTTTTGGGTTCGTTCAATCTTTAACGCTCCTTGCGTTTCTTATAAGGTGTGGATTTTCAGCTGCAGAAGTAGTTCCACGTCAGTAGTCATGTAGGAGATATGCTGAGATACCAATCCCAACCTCAATGACTCATCATGTATGGAAGGTCTTATTTCAGCAAGTAAATACACACAGTAATTAAGCTGGTTCCTAGTGTGACTTTATATACATGTGGTAAGACAATGATAAAGGTCTTAGGGATAGGTTTGAGTGGAAGTGGTAGGTGACAGACACTTGAGGTGAGACAGTGCAGATGGATGCAGGAAGGGTTAGCGATCATGTATGATAACAGATGACAGAGTAGCAGGTGCATACAGGAGAGATCAACCCAGTGCAGGAAATAGTAGCAGTAGCCTCAAGAGCTAGCAATCTAGTTATGCAGATGTAAAAGACAGTCCTTGCTATGCAGAGCTAAATAGTGTAAGCCTAGTACAAGTCTATAGAGATTTCCCCTGTGGGGTACTTAGCACTAATAGCGATAGCCGAAGGATCGCTCAGGAGATGCGGATGATCCAGTAGCAGCATGCAGGGATCAGCGCAGCGAGGTTCGTCAGCGAGGAGAGCTTGCAAGCATGGAAGCTTCAAGCAAGATTAGTATCCAGGTACTGGTGTTTGAACGAACACATGTGAGTGAGAACCGACGCCCTAAATAGCCATCTAGTCCGGCGCTGGGTGATGACAGCTTCAGCCTTAAAGGGAAACACACCTATATGTGTTTCTTCTGTCTAGGTAGATGGAAATCACCCGGAATAAATGTGATAGGAGGCACTGAGAGTGCCAGAACCTTACATTGAGGCGGCAAGCTTTGAACAGTGACTGGATGTGTGGCTGAAAGGATAGTTCAGAGTCCAGGATTATACCTAGGATCTTGGCATGGGTGGTCGGGTTGATAGTTGTGCCGTTGTAGTTGACAGAGAAATCAGGGGAAGAGGACCGTGGGGAGGAAATACCATGAGCTTGGTTTTGGATAGGTTGAGTTTGAGTTAGTGATGTGAGATCCAGGCTGATATGTCTGTTAGTAAGCTGGTGATGCGTGAGGAGACTGAAGGAGTGAGCTGAGGGGTGGAGAGATAGATTTGGGTGTCATCAGCGTAGAGATGATATTGAAAGCCATGGGAGGCAATCAGCTGACCCAGGGAGGAGGTGTCGATTGAGAAAAGGAGTGGTCCAAGGACAGAACCTTGGGGGACCCCGACAGAGAAAAGAAGGGGAGAGGAGGTAGTAGAGTTGTAGTAGCACTGAAGGTGCGTTGGGATAGGTAGGATGAGAACCAGTGAAGAGTACAGTCACGGAGGCCAAAGGAGTGGAGTTTTTTTTGAGGAGGGGGTGGTCTACTGTGCCAAAGGCAGCAGAGAGGTCCAGGAGGAGTAGTACAGAATAGTGTCCATTGGTGTTAGCTGTTAGTAGGTCGTTTGTGAGTTTAAGGAGAGCAGTTTCAGTGGAATGTTGAGGGTGAAATCTAGACTGAAGGGGATCAAGAAGATTGTTCTTAGTCAGATGGTCACTCAGTTGGTTGTAGACCAATCGTTCAAGGAGTTTGGAGGAGAAGAGGAGTAAGGAGATGGGGCGTAGATTGTGAAGGTTGATGGGGTTCAGTGAGGGCTTTTTAAGGATGGAAGTGACTAATTTAGAGAATTAGGGAAGATGCCAGAAGAGAGGGAGAGGTTGAAGATGTGAGTCAGAGAGTGCAGAATAGAGTCAGAGGGTGAGCGTAGCATGTGCGAGGGAGCAGGATCCAGAGGGCAGGTGGTTAGATGGGTGTTAGATAAAAGTACAGCAACCTCGTTAATACTAGTAGGGTGGAACGAGGGAAGTAATGATTGTACCTGTGGATATGGGTTGGTAAGTGGGGGAGGTTTCTGCACATTGGAGATCTCCCCGCGAATTGTATCTATCTTATTTTTGAAGTGATTGACGATCTCCTGGGCAGTGACCGAGTTAGAGGGTGGAGTTGGTGGAGGAGTAGAGAGTTAAAGGTAGAGAAGAGATGACGGGGACTAGAAGAGAATGTTTGGATGAGCGTGGTAAAATAGGTTTTCTTGGCAGTGAGGAGGCAGGAATAATATTTTAGAAGGGCAGATTTATATTTGCTGTAGTCATCCAGGGACTTAGTCTTACATCACAGGCGCTCAAGAGCTACATTTTCTGAGACTTCGGGTGTTGTCTGTTTGCCAGGGTTGTAGGGGTCGGGGCCGAATTCTGCGTGTAGTGAGGGGAGCGGGCTTGTCTGTCTAGGGAGGATGACAGCGAGCTGTTATAGATGGAAGTGGCAAGGTTGGGGCATGACAAGGGTGATATTTTGTCATATAGATGGTCAGTGGCAGAGTAGAGCATAGAAGGGTTGAGGTGGCGAAGGTTTCTACGGGTAACTGTTAGGTGGTTGGAGGGAGAGGAGGTGGAAGACAGGGAGAGTGCAAAACTAATAAGGTGGTGATCAGAGAGTGGGAGAGGTTTGTTGGAGAGGTTGCAGGGAGTACATAGACAGGAGAAGACAAAGTCAAGGGTGTTGCCAGTGGAGTGTGTAGGAGACTGTATCCATTGCTTCAGGTCAAGAGATGAGGTTAGGCTGAGAAGTTTAGAAGCAGTAGTAGTATTGGCATTAACTGGGATGTTAAAGTCACCAAGAATGATTGTGGGGATATCAGAACAGAGAAAGTAGGGTAGCTAGGCAGAAATGTCATCAAGGAATGTGGATCCTGGTCCAGGGGGCAGGTAGATGACAGCGATTTTTAAACAAACAGGAGAAAATAAACAAATGCAATGAACCTCAAAAGAGGAGAATGACAGAGAGGGAGGTAGGTGAAGTACCTGATAGGTGCTGTATGGGGCTAGAAGGATTCCCACTCCACCTCCCTTCCATCCACCTGGTCTAGGAGAGTGAGTCCAGAGGAGGCTGCCATGGGAGAGGGAAGCAGGAGAAGTAGTATCAGAATTATGAAGCCAGATTTCAGTGATGACGAGTAGGTTAAAGGAATTTGTGATGCAGCGGTCGTGGAGGGAGGTATGTTTGTTACAGATGGAGCGGGCGTTCCAAAGGGCGCAAGAGAAGGGGAGGCTGGTATTGGGAAGAAGAGGAATGGAGACTAGGTTCTGTGAGTTGCAGCTGCTGGCAGAGGGTGTAGGGCGGTGGGAGAGTGCTGAAAAGCCAAATGGAGGCCCTGGGTTTGGAGATATGTCACCAGAGGCAAGGAGAAGGGTGAGGGAGATAATGTGGGAGTGTGATTTATATAAAGGGACATGCCCCAGAGTCCTTAACCTTTTCTCAGTGTGTGGATGTAAGATTAGCAATAGTTGGTAGGAGCAGTAATAGGGAGAGGACAGAAGATGGGGTGATATATATAAGCTGTTAGGTGGAGAAGAGGGGTGAAGGTGAGAGAGTTTGAGAAGAGAGGACACAACTGTCAGAAGGAGTGGTAGGGAGTGCATGTTACAGAGTGTGCAAAGAGCTGAATAGAGAGACAAGGTCACCTGCAGCCAGTTCGGTGCTTGTTGGTGTTTGCTTGCCTTGTGCAATCGCTGAAGTGCAGAGTTTTAAGTGAATATCACTTGTAGAAAAAATCACTTAGAGAAAGAAGCCTTAGGAAAGATGCCCAGCAATGTGCTTCCCCATAAGGGTGCACTAAATTTATACTTGTATAAGGGTGGGGGTGGAAATTGGTTAATTAGTCCAGAGTGCATATAAGGATGTTGTCATGGACTTGCAATAGTGTTTGGCAAGCTTACCTGTTCCTTCATGTCTATATTAGAGGTCAGACTTCACTTCTGGTTCCTTTTTATCACCTCTCCTTCTTGTTTCTGCCCCACCCCAGGTCATCACAGGAAGTCTATATTAACCAGTGCACTGCAGGTCTGTTTTGCTGTTCAACAGTGTTTGTTTCCTGTTTGCCGTGTGCTTGATCTACCTTTCTGTGTACCGACTTTGGCTTGTCTCTGACTATTCCTGTTTGCCTGTTACCCTGACCTTTGGCCTGTCCCTTGGTTACCCTCGTCTGCCTGTTACCCCGACCTCGGCTTACCCATCACCATTCCATGTGTCCTGAGTGGCTGCTTCCCTTCTCTCCCTACGGAGCATGACCCGGGGGATCCCAGGGGCCGTGACCTGGGCCCAGCTGCAGCCAAGTCCATCCTCACCACTAGAGGCTCTGGTGAACACCTGCTGGGTGTTAGACTCCGCACCCTGGGTAATCTTGGGCTCACGTTCCGGTCCATCTGCAGCAGTCTGCTATCGGGTTCACTACCTTGCTCTGCACCCCTGCCTCCAACAGGGTGCAGTTGTCACCTGGCCACAGGTGACCTGACAGATGTCTAACAGAGTGGATCTTTCACTTCTAAAGTCAGACTGAAAAGGGGCAAGAATGGCTATAAAGATAAGGCCTAATCGTAAAGCATTATTTGACACTTCAGAACAACATAAACATCAAGGTAATGCACACGGGGCAACAGATGAAAAAGGGCACATACCAAAAGCACAGATACACAGAGAGTAAACAGGTTCCAGTTGCAGTTATGGGTGGAGACGCAGTTAAGAGTGAATGTATTTTAGCAGCTTGCACATACCAAAAGCACAGATACACACAGAGAATAAACAGGTTCCAGTTGCAGTTATGGGTGGAGACAAAGTTAAGAGTAGGGCTGCGCATCTTCACTTACCTCACGATTCGATGCGATTACGATTATTAGGGTCGCGATTCGATGAGATTCGATTCCGCGATGCATCACGATGCATCACGATGCATCACGATTACTGCCCAATGCCCATGCCCAGCCCACTGCCCAATGGTTTTCAAAACTTTATAAAAAAAAAAACAAACAATCAAGCAGTCACAAATAAAAGAATCCTTTTTATTTTCATTTGCTTCAAAGGACACTTTCCTGGACCCTCATGGCCTGCAAGCCCTGCATACTTTAGTGCACTTGCACTGCAAACATATAGGAAGGTCTGAAAATGCAAACAGCATAGCAGAGACAGACAACAACACTAGTATTTTACTAGAAGTAACAGTAAAATTAGTAAAAAACTGTAGTAGTGCAGTTTACTGCTTCATAAAAGAAAATATTAATATAAGCCAGCAGGTCTACCACCATTTAAAGTACAATTAAAGGCAAAACTTTTTTGATTTTGGATAAAGTTTTGCCTATAGTTGTACTTTAAAGGCAAGCCAAGATAGAAGAAGCCAGCCAGCCAGCCAGCCAGCCAAGCTAATATTCTTGTGAAAATGGTCATCATAAATTCCCACAAAACATTATACATAGATACTTTTATGTGAATATGCATTGCAATAAATTCCAGGTGTGCCATAACCTGTCCTCTACAAAAAACAGAGCACTTCCTGACTAGTAGCAAACATCAAGGGTGAACCTGGCAATAGTGCACTGCTGCATAACTTCCATGTTCACCGTGATGTTTGTTTCCCTCTGCAACTGCAAGTCAACTCAAGTGAGTTGATGGCTGCTAGAGGGGAGTTACAAATATACGCTTTAAGCTTATCAATTCACTTATGTCACTTTTATGTCACTTACTTTACAGAAAACGTTACGTGTCCTGCAGACAGTCTCTGTCTCTACCACGATTAAACCCAACTGAAGCCAAGCCAAAGCCACCATTAGAGTAAATCACCAACTGAAGCTTAAACCTTGAGTAAATCTTCATGGGATCACAAAAAAACACACAACAGTCTGCATCAGAATCATGAGAACTGAAGAAAGGTTTGGCATTGGCACACTGGTACAACTCAAGGCATATAGGTTAGGTCAGGTTTGTGTGTATTTGTGATCCAGTAAAGATTTAATCAAGGTTTTACGCTTCAATGTATGATTTATTTAATCTTTCAAGGATGTCCTTTCCTGTACCGTGGCTGCCGGCTTGCCTTCAGTTGTCTAGATAGATACACTTTTACCTTTAGTATTTGTTTGGTTGAGGGAACCCCCTACACTTGCTATTGCTACAGAGTACAACAGACACCAGCAGACAGACATGCGTTGCAATAAATTCCAGGTATGTGCCATAACCTTTCCTCTACAAAACAGAGCACTTCCTGACTAGTAGCAAACATCAAGGGTGAACCTGGTATTAGTGCACTGCTGCATAACTTCCATGTTCACCGTGATGTTTGTTTCCCCCTCCAACTGCCAGTCAACTCAAGTGAAGTGAGTTGATGGCTGCTAGAGGGGAGTTATACAAATATAAGCTTCAGCTTAAATATCAATTCACTTATGTGAATGGACCAATTTTGAAAACAAGCCATTCTCCATCTCTCCAGTGCCAGAAAAGCTGTAAAAAATATAAAATGTTCCAGGTTCACTGCGATTGTGTTTGCCCCTGCCATTGCCAGTCAACTAAACACAGTGTGTGTGTGTCGTGACTCGTGACAACTCAAAAGCTTATACGCAGCCTCAGCATCAACTCAACACACACACTGTGTGTGTGTGTGTTGAGTTAATGCTAGAGCTGCGTTATAAGCTCTTGAGTTGTCACGACAGTCAGTCAGTCACGTTACAGAAAGAAAACTTTACCTGCACTGCACTGAGCAGCACTCTACCATGTCGATTACATCTGTAACTGAAGCCAAGCTAGCCAACAAGCCACCATTAGAGAAAGGAAAATCCTTGAGAGAATAGATTGTAAACTGAAGCTTAACCTTGAGGAAATCCTATGGGGGTCACATTCACAAACTCACAAATATAGTATATTACACAAGAATCCACAATTGGTGTATTTATTTGTGATTGTAACGCTCCTGCAATTTATGTATGGTGTGGATTTTCAGCTGCAGAAATATTCCACTTCAGTAGTCATGTAAGAGAAACGCTGAGACACCATTCCCAACTCTCAATGACTCATCATGTGTGGAGGATCTCAATTCAGCAAGTAAATACACACACTCAATAAGATGTTTCCTAGAGTGACTTATGTATATAGTAACACAGTGATGATAGGCTGAAGAGACAGGTTGGGTAGAGATGGTAGATGACAGACACTTGAAAGGAAATGTTCTTGAAAGTAAGATAGTAGCAGATGGGATGCAGATAGGTTTAGCAATCATGTATGGTAGTAGATGACAGAGTAACAGGTGGACATACAAGAGATATCAACCCAGTGCAAGAACATGTGGTAGTAGGCTCAAGAGCTAGCAATCTTAGATAATGCAGATGTAGTAATAGTCCTTAGTATGCAGAGCTAGATAGTGTAAGCTTTAGTATAAAGGTTATAGAGGTTTCCCCTGTGGGGTACTTATCACTAATAGCAATGTAGCAGAGGAGAGGTTCAGCAAGAGCGGATGATCCGGTAGCGGGATACAGGGATCAGCGCAGCGTGGTTCCGACAGCGAGGTATGCTTGCAAGCATGAGAGCTTCAAGACAGGTTAGCATCAAGGCACAAAGCAGTTTGAACGAACACATGTGAGTGAGAGCCGGCGATCTAAATAGCCATCCAGTCCGGCGCTCAGTGATGACAGCATCAGTCTTAAAGGGAAACACACCTATATGTGCTTCATCTATCTAGGTAGATGGAAAGCAACCGGAAATAATGTGATAGGAGGCACTGAGAGTGCCAGAACCTTACAGTACCCCCCCCCCGTAAGGCCGGCTCCGGAAGGCCTCTAAGGCTGGTTGTCGATATAAGAATCGGAAAAGACTGGTTGCCGATACGAGAATCGGATAACACTGGTTGCCGATACGAGAATCGGATAATACTGGTTGCCGATACGAGAATCGGATAAGACTGGTTGCCGATACGAGAATCGGATAAGACTGGTTGCCGATGTGAAAATCGGAAAAAAAAAAAAATGGTTGCCGATATGAGAATCGGATCAGGTTGGTAACCGATCTGAGAATCGGATCAGGTTGGTAACCGATGTGAGAATCGGATCACTTGTTGCCGATACGAGAATCGGATAAGATTGGTAACCGATGTGAGAATCGGATCACTTGTTGCCGATATGAGAATCGGATCAGGTTGGTAACCGATGTGAGAATCGGATCACTTGTTGCCGATATGAGAATCGGATCAGGTTGGTAACCGATGTGAGAATCGGATCACTTGTTGCCGATATGAGAATCGGATCAGGTTGGTAACCGATCTGAGAATCGGATCACTTGTTGCCGATATGAAAATCGGATCAGGTTGGTAACCGATGAGAATCGGATAACTTGTTGCCGATACGAGAATCGGATCAAGTTAGTAACCGATATGAGAATCGGATCACTTGTTGTTAGGGTGTCTGCTACATGAACCCCTCACTAGAATCGGACGCATAACCATCCGAAGTAATCCTAGTAGTCCTAGCAACCAATGCTTCTTCAAACATCCTCAGATCCTTCCTACATACCACCGTGCCATTAGAAGTGCGTACGCAGTCAGGTGCAAGAATCTCAATGTTTTCATTGGAAGCTAAAAATGTGCTTGCAAAAATAGGAGTATCTATACCACCATCTGCCAATTTCTGGGTGTCCTTTTCTGATATAGAACGGGGACAGGGCTGGCAACAGCCTTGGTAATTTCCAGGCTGTTTTTCAGGGAAGACAGTTCGGATTCGCCTGGCCTCCATTGGGAGAGCCTTAGGCCTATGGGGTCTGGTTGGGCAGGATGTAATGAAATGTCCCCCTTCTCCACAATAAAAACAAAAGCCACAGATTCTCCTGTGATCTCTTTTTTTTTGTAAGGACAACTTAGTATGTACGGCACCAATCTCCATAGGCTCCTCATCCATCTCTGTAGGATCAGGGTTCAAATGAGATGTGTCAGAGTGACAAGGCTGACTGTTTAAGGCAAGCTTGGACCATGACCAGGCAGGATCACCATATTCATTTGGTTTCCTTTTTTCCCTAGGTAGCTGGGGTCTGCGGTTACCTGGAGCAGGTTTAGGAGTAGATTTTTGGGAGGGGAGACACTGGGAGTGCATCGCAATTGCAAATGATTCCCAATTGTCTAGGATCGGACTTTTTTCTTGCAGTTTCTCGTATGCCCACGTTTTCATTTTGCCAGAAAGCAAATTAATGGCAGCATGCACTTTAATAAAGTCATTTTGATAGGTCCTAGGCTTAAGGATAAATAGGAGCTCACAATCCATACGAAAAAAAAGAAAAGAGGAACGGGAACCATCAAACCTGTCTGGTAGAAGGACAAGAGGTTCTGGGGGTTGAGCAGCAGTAGGCTGTGTCAGTCTGGCCACCTGCTGCGTCAGAGCCTGATTGTCTTCTTTTAATTCAGCAAGTGCGTGTATTAACGCAGTTACTTGCTGTTTTAATTGTATCATCTGAGTGGTTATTTCTGCTGAATCCATTTGTGGGTTCGTTCAATCTGTAACGCTCCTGCGTTTTATGTATGGTGTGGATTTTCAGCTGCAGAAATATTCCACTTCAGTAGTCATGTAAGAGAAACGCTGAGACACCATTCCCAACTCTCAATGACTCATCATGTGTGGAGGATCTCAATTCAGCAAGTAAATACACACACTCAATAAGATGTTTCCTAGAGTGACTTATGTATATAGTAACACAGTGATGATAGGCTGAAGAGACAGGTTGGGTAGAGATGGTAGATGACAGACACTTGAAAGGAAATGTTCTTGGAAGTAAGATAGTAGCAGATGGGATGCAGATAGGTTTAGCAATCATGTATGGTAGTAGATGACAGAGTAACAGGTGGACATACAAGAGATATCAACCCAGTGCAAGAACATGTGGTAGTAGGCTCAAGAGCTAGCAATCTTAGATAATGCAGATGTAGTAATAGTCCTTAGTATGCAGAGCTAGATAGTGTAAGCTTTAGTATAAAGGTTATAGAGGTTTCCCCTGTGGGGTACTTATCACTAATAGCAATGTAGCAGAGGAGAGGTTCAGCAAGAGCGGATGATCCGGTAGCGGGATACAGGGATCAGCGCAGCGTGGTTCCGACAGCGAGGTATGCTTGCAAGCATGAGAGCTTCAAGACAGGTTAGCATCAAGGCACAAAGCAGTTTGAACGAACACATGTGAGTGAGAGCTGGCGATCTAAATAGCCATCCAGTCCGGCGCTCAGTGATGACAGCATCAGTCTTAAAGGGTAACACACCTATATATGCTTCATCTATCTAGGTAGATGGAAAGCACCCGGAAATAATGTGATAGGAGGCACTGAGAGTGCCAGAACCTTACAGTGATCCAATAAGATAAGATTTACTCGAGGTTAAGCTTCAAATGTACAAGTTATTTCTCTCAATGATTTTCCTTCCTATAATGCTGCACCGTGGCTGGCTTGGTGTCAGTCAGTTGTCTAGAAGAAAAGACACTTTAATATTATTTATTTGGTTGAGGGTTAAATGAACCCCTGCCTACTTGCCTAGACACTTTTAGTGTGAAGCAACGGAACGGATTATGGATTGGAAATGGACACATTGGACAGGACAATCTTCAAAAACAAACCATCAGTGCTATAAAGCTATAAAACAAGACTGGTGGTGTGACTGACTGGTGACTGGTGGCAGACTGAATTAGTAATTACTAATTCATTAAAAACATGAATTAGTAATTATTTCAGTGCTTAGCATTTGGGAACATGTAGGTTTTTCTGTAAGAACACTAGATGATCCACATGCTCAGGTTTCAGACTGCTTCTTTTCGCTGTTATAACATCTCCTGCAGTAGAGAAAACCCGCTCTGCAGATACACTTGTACCTGGGATACACAAGTATTGCTTTGACAGCCGAGAGAGGAGGGGGAATATGACCTCATGCTCACCGCACCATTTTAAAGGGTCCTCAGTGAGAGGCAGAGGTGGGGTTTTACAATATTTTTCCATTTCGTCTTCTGCCTTGGCATAGGGGGTCTTAGGTTCTATTGCACCATCAGTGAAAGACTGGCCCAGCAAAGTCATGAGCAGCGATGTTGTGGCCTTTTTTTTGGGAGGAGAATGGCTGTCCTCAATGGGTGTTTCTTCTTCCACAGTTGCTTTTTCCCTAGGCACTTCATCCACATTTGTCCTTCTATTAGATGTAATCTGTGTGTTTGAACAAAAGATAATAGTATAAGAAGAGCTGAACTGACTAAGAGTGTGATTCATTGATGAGGTGTGGGAAATTGCACGGTAATCCATACCATACAGTTCCACTTCCCACACCGCATCAGTGAATCAGGGCATGTTATTACACAACACAATGTAGCTGAGCTTCTAGCTGTCTGGGAGGAAACATGATGAAATTCTAATTACCTCCAAAGATGCAGCCTCCTCAGTCACTCCTCTGTATATCTCCGATCTCTCCTCCTCTGTGAGAATAAAAGACAGTCCTTTAAAGCGAGGATCCAGTGCAGAGGCTGTATGAAGGATCTTCTTCTCTGCCTCACTGCTGTACCTCTTCAGGAGATCGGTTTTGATGGCATTCTTGATCTCATGGGTCATGGCTGTGTCTCCCATGTTGTCTGTCATGCTCTGGAGCAGTTGTGCATTTAGAGGGGCAATGAGAGACACTGTTGGGTTGCGCTCTTCTGACATCAGCAAGGTTGCATTCTTCATTGGCTTTAATGCACTCACAGCGTCCTCTGCATTTGAAACATCTGTTTCATTGAGAGTGCAGAGATCAGACTCTCCTTTTCTGACTTCTGGAGACAGCAAGGTGGCAAAAACTGCAGGTTGTTGTTCTAAAAACCTCTCGACCATGTCATATGCGCTGTTCCATCTTGTTGGCACATCAGTTATTAGCTTATGATTCTTCAGGCCCAGACATTTCTGTTTCTCTTTTAGACAGTGGCTTGCTCTAGTGCTGCGATGGAAGAATGTGGATATTCATCGCACTCTGGCGAGAAGCCTGGAGAGCGTGGCCCCTTTCAGTGCCCGCTGACATGCAAGATTGAGTGTATGGGCAAAACATTTAACACAAGGAAATTTACCAACTTGAGCTGCAACTATAATGTTCGCCGCGTTGTCGGTCACAAGCACTACAGATTTATCAGACAGCTGCCATTTTTCCACGACATGAGATAGTAGCTCTGCCAGATGAGCACCTGTGTGAGACTCATAAATGGCTCTTGTTTGCAACACATGTGACAAGACCTGCCAGTCCTTAGTAACGTAATGTGCTGTTATTGTAACATAGGACTCCGTTGTGACTGAAGTCCATGAATCACACGTTATTGCGACTCGACTGGCTTGGTTCATTGACGCAAGTACCTGAGCTTTGGTGTCGTGGTAGAGTGCAGGTATAACGTTTTCTGTAAAGTGACTGCGTGATGGGATCTTATAACGTGGCTCTAGCGTCTTCATAAGGTAGCGTAACCCGGCATTGTCCACAACTGAGTAAGGCCGTAGGTCCTTGGCGATGAAATCTGCCACAGCTTTGGTTAGTTTCTTCCCTTTTTCTGAGTTGGGCGGATAAGTTGACAGTATGGCATCAATTCTTGGCTGATCTGGGTCTAGCAGTCTTTCCTTGGCAGTGGTGGCACTGCTGGTGGCGACAGGTGTTACTAACTCAGAGTGAAAACGGCTAACATGGTTTCTCAAGTTCGTAGTATTCCCTAGGTATTTAATTTTTGTGTGACAGGCTTTACATACGGCGTGTGTCTTGTCCAACTCACGCTTCCCTGTGTGTTCGTAAAATCCTAAATGTGCCCAGATGTTTGCTCTTAAAACGCTAGGTGCATTTTTTATCTCTCGATCTTTTTCTCCTTCTGCCATTACCATACTACCACGTATGTGACGGAGACGGATGACGTAAGTTGCCAAACTCTGTCAGTGTTTAAAAAAAAAAAAAAATACCACTTGTAAACTAAGCCGCAACAAGTCAACCAAGCAACATCTTTCATAAAATATGACTGTCTGTCTGTCAGACTCCCTCTTATGCATGCACTGAGCCAAAACCCCCGGGGCCCCCCCCTTACCCCACAGCTGCCTGTGACAGTGACAGTGACACTGACAGAGACCCCCCTCCCCCCACAGCTGAGCTGACAGCCGGACACACTGACAGAGACCTGGATGTCCCACTGTCCCACACCTTCCCCAATCCCCCACAGCATTGACAAACACTGAGAGTGAGTCCCCCCCTTGCCCAGACCCCCACAGCTGACAGTGACACTGACAGAGACCTGGATGTCCCACTGTCCCACACCTTCCCCAATCCCCCACAGCACTGACAAACACTGAGAGTGAGTCCCCCCTTGCCCAGACCACCACAGCTGACAGTGACACCACTGACACTCAGAGAGAGCCCCCCTGGCTGCCAGACTGCCACAGCAGAACAGTACCCCCGGGCCCCGACCGACCGTCCCCTGTCCCAGCCCCCCCCATCACAGACATCCCCCAGAGATACAGACGAGACCCCCCATGAATGTCATGATTATACAATTATTTGTTCGGACTACATACCTGCTGCTGTGTGACTGTGTGGGTTGTTGTGCACTGCATTGCAGAGGAGGACAGGTGCTGTGCTGCTCTGTGGCGGGCGGCTGGCGTCACTGGCAGTGGCGGCGTGGCGGCTGGGCCTGGGACGGTCGGCTACGGTGAGGCTGGCGGCGCTGGCTTGCTGCGATGGGGATGCACTTGGGGCTCCTCGCTCCTGTGCTGTGGAGTGTGGACTGGCTTCTGGCTTGTGGCTTGGCTGGCTGGCTTCTTGGCTGCAAGGCCGCAGGTGGGACGCCGATACACGCGGGGGATGTCTTGCTGCGCCTCGGCCCGGGTCAAAGAGACGGAAGGGGAGGGGCGGAGCCTTTTTATTAAGCTCCCGCCACTAACCCACGAATCAGCTGCCGATCTTGTGACTTTTTCTCCCTTGCGCGATAGGGCGTGGCCGCAGCTGATGACGTCATTTCCTAATCGATTATGCTGGCAACCCGCATCGATGCAGAATCGCGAAGGGTCGAATCGCGATGCATCGATCTTTCGATTATATTCAGCAGCCCTAGTTAAGAGTGAATGTCTTTTAGCAGCTTGCACATACCAAAAGCACAGATACACACAGAGAGTAAACAGGTTCCAGTTGCAGTTATGGGTGGGGACGCAGTTAAGAGTGAATGTCTTTTAGCAGCTTGCACATACTTGTGGAGGGATAGAAGAGAGATTTTCAGGTGATGAAGCAGAGTTTAAAGTGCATATCACTTGTAGAAAAAATCACTTAGAGAAAGAAGCCTTAGGAAAGATGCCCAGCAATGTGTTAACCCTGCAATGGTCATGATGGAGAGTCTCTCCACATATTCTTCAAAGAGAAGAAAGAAATTTTGCTATATACCCCGATCAAAGATCACTGAATCTAAGGGGTTAGCAATCAGATCCATTATAAAAATCAGCAGACTAAAAAGATGGCACCTGAGCCTCGGGAAGCAGTTACAAAGTTTTGCCTGTAATGTTGTCCTTTTTAGGCGCTGGACCCTGGGATCCGGACCCTTGGTAATACCAAACCCCAAAGGCGCTCCGTGCAGGGTGCTCTACAGGTCCAAGGCCGTGGCCCCTCTAAAACAAGGGGAGCCAGTCCTTGAAGGTCGGCAAGACAAAGCTCACGGTGATGAGTGAAGATTGGATTCCTGTTTCCAACAGAATCCTGCAGCAGGACTGGTAAGTCCAATTTAAAATGTTTACACATGAAGCAAATGTAAATATTTTATGCACTGTTCCCTTTAAAAGATAACCTAGACCGAGTGCCATGTGGGTCTCTGCATGAGACTATGGATGTTAGGCTATGCAAAATACTTTAAAAGCTCTGGCTTTTCCTTGCTTGTACAGTTGTGGGATTGATGCAAAGATTGTTTAAACATTATTTCTTTGCTTATTTTTTTGACACACTGTTTTTACCCTGGGCTGATCACCTGAAAGCTATCAGCTTTGACAAACCAAATTAAGCCTTAGCTGCCTTATGTTGTTGTTTTTGCCTTGGGGCGAAAGCGCCCGCGTGTTCGTCAGTTCCCTCGATGGCGTGTCTGTGGCGAAGGTCCATTCATCGCATGGAGGGCGTGTTTCAACGTGATTGGTGTGCACGTGAACGCCACATAGCACCCCGCGCTTGCGCAATACAACATAAATAGACATTTATAAGGAACTGTTTCCAACGCGCTTGCCTCTGTCAGAGGCTGAAGAGGACATAGGGTAGCAGCAGCTGGGTTGCGTGAGTCACTGTGGGTGTATGTTACTGGCACAAACAGGTCCTGTATCTTTGGGATAATCAGTGCTGTGTGTGTTAGGCTGTATAAGCTTGGCACAAGCCTTGAGTACACTGAAGTTAGTACCTCAAGTCTATCTTGCTATAAAGCAATGTCTGCCCGAAAGAAGGCTTGGGGGGGGCACAGTTGGAAGGGGCACTGTGATGCCACTGTCAGGCCTTGAAGGTCCTAGCCGTGCTTCCTCTGTATCTACTCCCCCCTGAAGAGCCAGAGGCGACTAGCCAATATGAGCCATTACTGTTGTCAGGTATAGTAGCTACTCCAGGTGCTTCTGCCACAACCTACGTCATTAAGGATGATTTGGCATCGGCATTAGCCAGCCTTGAGGGTAAGATTGCTGACATGATTGCAGCACCTCAAGGAGTAAGGAAATGTGATAGATCCCAATCACCTGAGGCAACCCCTTAATCAGTTCAGGATTAGGCAGAGTATGTGAAAGAAGTGGCTGATGTTGACCCTATGGAAGGTCAAGCTGAGGTTTCCACTTCTGGGGAGTCAGAAGAGTCTTTGTCAGCCTCTCAAACCCCGAGATTGTTAGTACAGTCTCTTAATGAAATGGTCCGGCCTGGATACAAATTTCCTCCCTTAGAGACGGCTAAGTCTCTTTTTCCTCTCTAGTCTCATTATGCCCTCCACATAGTCCTTGGACGTTTCCCATAGATCCGCTCTTGGAGCAAGAAATGTATAATGATTGGGATCATGCTGATATTGTATCCTATGGAGGAAAAGTTTACTAAGAAATGGAATACACCAACTGTGGATGCTGACATTTCTTCGGTTAACAAGAGTTTACCCTGCCCTGTGGATAATGCTTAGGTTTTCAAAGATCCAGCAGATAAAAAGTTGGAATATTTATTGAAAGCCTCCATTGCTGCTGCAGGGTCAGCGATACAATCAGCAGTAGCGGCCAGAGAAGTTTGTCAGTCTTTAAATGACCTATGAAGCGAGTGTTCAAAACAGTTCCTTCTCAAGGACATTCTGTGGAAGATCTGTCAGATCTGCCTAGCACTTTGTGTTTTTCAGTTAATGCTCTTATGGACTCCATATAGCAAATGTCATGGTTTGCTCTGATGACAGTGCATATGCGCAGAATCCTCTGGTTGAAGAGCTGGTCTGTGGAATTGCCATGTAAAAAGTGGCTGGCTGGCTCACCTTTTTTAGGGAGAACGCCTTTTTGGTGACAATCTTGCTAAGTATATCCAAAAGATCTCGGGGGAGAAGAGTGCATTGCTACTGTAAAAAGGAAGAGCAAGCGTCCCTCTTTTAGAATCCCCAGCACTCATACTACCAGTGCTTCTGATTCCAGACAGTGGCAACGGCCCCAGCCATTGGGATCCGGAACCAAGCCTTCAGGGGAGGGACAGAAAAAGGCCTGGGCCCAGAGATCAGCCAAGTCTTTCTCTAAGCCTACTCTCAAGAGGCGCCCCCACTCACTTGTGTAGGGGGGGGGGGGGAGGCTGTTTCAGTTCTCGAAGGTTTGGGTTGAAATGATCCAAAATAACTGGGTTATCTCCACCATCTCGCAGGGGCACAAACTGGAATTTTGGGTGTTCCAGCATCCTTGGTTTTTAAAGTCAAGTATACCGACAGATCCTCTAAAAAGAAGATCTCTCTCTGGCCTTGGAGCAGCTGAGGACCCAAAGAGTTATAACAAAGGTCCTGGAGAACGAAAGGTGATTTTACTCAAACTTGTTCATAATCCCTAAACCAAATGGGGATGTGAGACCTATTCTGGATCTCAAAGCTCTAAACCAGTTTCTGAAAGTTCGTACTTTCCATAATTTTATATATATGAGATGATTTTCTGTACATAAGTTATTGGTCTTCTACACATCTTTTAGGCAGCGCCAATTACCTCATTATTTTCTATACTTTATTTAGATGTGTTTAATTGATATTATGCGATCCGTGGTTATATATATTCAGACATATTTCAGTTTTTATCACGTATTATTTTTAAGACCCATTTAGAATAGCGCCTGTCCATTATTCTTATTTTTAAGTCAAATGCATTACATACGATGTGTACCCATGACATATGCCCCATAATCCCCATGTAGAAAAATAATTATACCAATGTTCTTATCAGAAACAGGTCAACTGTGTTCCTAGGCATGTTTAGCCATGCTATTCCACCCATAATCCCCTTGTAGAAAATAAATTATTCTTAGCAAAAATAGGTTAAATATGTTTCTTGGAATGTGTAACCATGATATTTAAACCCATAATCTCCATGCAGAAAAATAATTATACAGTGGGGGGAATAATTATTTGATCTTCTGTAGATTTTGGAAGTTTTCCCACTTACAAAGAAATGAAGTGTCTATAATTTTTATCATAGGTAAATCTTAAATGATAGGCACAGAATATCAACCAAAAATCTAGAAGAAAAAAAACAAACACATCATGCAAATGTTATTGAAACGAAACCGCGACCCACACTGTGTTTGTGGACTTCCGTCAGTATACGGTGTAGGGGAAATCACAAAACTCATGGGTTTCAGTAAAATTTTGACTGTTGAAGCCAGATTGAAATTTATATTTATTAGACAAACATGTAGGTAGACAGACATGTTTGGAGAGCAATTTAGTCACATTACATTCTGTTGGTTTGAAAACAATTGCTCTATCTTCCTAAGGACTTGTATTACAATTTATACATTCTGAAGTGGGTGGCACCTGGCTAACTAAATTCTTTTGACGTCCCATTTGAGTCTTTGGTTATATTCTTTGATATGTGGATGGTCATTCACATCACTTCCAAGGCTTGTTTGCTGAATAGGTCTTCAAAGGTCTAAATAGCAATCTAACAGCTGGAGGTGTAAATGGCTTTTGAACACAACAATTGTTATACAATATGACTTCTCACAACATATACATCCAATATATCTGCTTAATCATGAATACATGTTTGATAATCATAAATAAAATATTAGACTTAGTTACATAGTTTGTTTGATCAAGAATAATGGTCTGGTAATCACCTGGCTGAGCTCTTAAGAACCCTCGGGTGCAAGCCATCTGGTCCCGGTGATTTATTTATGTTAGGTTTCTCTAGTTTAGTTCTAAGTCTATCCTCTGTTAGCCATGGGGGTACTTCCTAAAGTGTATTATTTAGTTTGGCATTACAAGCTGGGTTAGTGTAGCCCCCCGCTTCTTTTGTGAAGACTGAAGAGAAGAAATTATTTAACACTTCTGCCTTTTCTCTGTCCTCTGTGGCCAAATTTCCTTTGTCGTCTTTTATGGGGCCAATGTGTTCTGGCCTCGCTTTCTTACTGTTTATATACTTAAAGAATTTCTTGGGGTTCTTTTTACTCTCTTCCGCTATATGTCTCTCGTGTTCTATTTTAGCCGCCTTGATTTCGTCTTTACATTTCTTATTATACTCTTTGTAATGCTTGAATGCTGTTAATGACCCCTCAGCCTTGTATTTTTTGAAGGACTTTTGTTAAGTATTAATATGCATTTTTATGTTGGAGTTTATTCACTCAGGGTTTAGTTTTGCTCTTTTAACCACTTGCCGACCGCCGCACGACTATCTACGTCGGCGGTCAGCCCCTCACAGGCAAAGCGACGTAGGTCTACGTCGCTAGCCTGTGAGGGCCTAGGAAGCGCGCGCCGCCGGAGGAGCGCTCCCGCGTGGTCACGGACCCCCCCGCGCGTGTGACCTGCGGACCCGATGTCCGCCGGTCACTCTGCGATCGTCGGGGGAGAGGGAGAAAGTCAGGCGGCTTGTGTAAACAAGCTGCCTGTCATTCTCCCCTGTGTATGAAGGATGATCATACGGTTCTACTATGTAGAACCGTTGATCACTGTTCATACATCTGAAGCCACAGCCAATCACAGTAGAAAGCACACCCCTAGGGTCACACATAGCCCCTCCCTTTCAAAAAAAAGTTAACCCCTTCACTGCCAGTGTATTTTTACAGTAACAGTGCATATGTATAGCACTGATTACTGTAGAAATGTCACTGGTAACCCCAAAAGTGTCAAAAATGTCAGTCAAGGGTCCGATCTGTCCGCCGCAATGTCGCAGTACCGCAAAAAAAATAGCAGATCGCCGCCATTACGCGTTAAAAAAAAAACAACAAAAATGACAAAAATCTTTCCCTTTGTTAGTAAACGCGATAACTTTTGCGCAAACCAATCAAAATACCCTTTTTGCAATTTTTTTTACCAAACATAGGTAGCATAAAACAAATTGGCCGAAAATGTTAAAAAATTTTGATTTTTACATTTTTTTGGGGGAATTTTATATAAAAAAATGTGAAAAATATTGCTATTTTTGCAAAATTTACGCTCTTTTTTTGTTTATAGCGCATGATCAAAAAAAAGCACAGGTGATCAAATACCACCAAAAGAAAGCTCTGTTTGTGGGAAAAAAAGGACGCCAAATTCGTTTAGATACAGTGTCGCACGACCGCGCATTTGTCCGTTAAAGTCACGCAGTGCCGAATCGCAAAATACCCCCTGGTCAGGAAGGGGGTAAAATCTTCCGGGGCTTAAGTGGTTAAATGTATTTCCCTTTGGAATGCACTGGCCAATCCCTTTGTTAAGTATGCTCTTGAAGCACTCCTATTTTTCCTCCGTGTTCTTTGTTCCCAGTGTTCTATCCCATTTGATATTTTCTAGCAGAGAGCGCAGTTTTGGGAAACTGGCTCTTTTGAAATTCAGTTTTCTTATATTACCCTTGTGTTTCCTATTACTTTAATTAATATTGAAACTTATTGACCTATGGTCACTGTTTCCTAAGTTGCCCCGTACTTCTATATCCGTGAGCAGGTCTGTATTGTTGGTAATCAGTAGGTCAAGTACCGCACTGTTTTCATATTTAAATGTTTAAGGGCTTCACCCCCCATTAGCTAATATTGGTGTAGTCACTTGAGTCTGTACAACACAGTCAGCGTGGAGAGGGTAGTGGTTAACTTTCCTTATTGGAATCTGGTAGGTGGGAGCATTACCGGACATTTTAATCTTTAGTCGGTTTCCTATGGCCACACTCGTCTTATTTTTGTTTGGTTTTCCTAAAGTGTACATGGCGTATTTTGTAACTGTAATGTTCTTTTTGGCCATGTTAACCTCATCTTGCCCTGGTTTTTACAACATTCAAAATGGGGGTGGCTTGGCTTCAACATTGTGTGTTCTTCTTCGGTTTCTAAATGGAATCCAACAAATTTGATCTCCCGTTATTTTTTTAGGTCTTTTTTCAAGGTTCGGATGACCAGAGGCCCTTTACCTCCAAAGAGCCAGAAGGCCAAGTTGTTGAAGGTAAGTAAACTGTGTTTTTGCTAGAATGTCCAAGATTTATTAGGGTAGAAAGTATAAATGTGTATGGGGCAGAGCAGACTTAAAGTGGTTGTAAAGGCAGCAGGTTTTTTATCCTAATGCATTATTGTCACAAGTTAGCCTATAGTTTTGTCTGTATATTCTTACCTCCTTGCTGCAGTGCTTCTGTTTGCCTCCCTTCACATGTGGTGTTTGGGCTTCTCTGTTTCCTATGGGCGTCGCCTGCTCCACTGTGGGTTATATCCTGTTTCTGTCAATTACTTCCTGGGTCACCTCCCTGTTTGCTTCCCTATATATACACAGATTCAGTGCACTGTTCCTTGCTTGAGCAACATCCCTGTTCTCTGAGCTCCCATCCGTGTATCCCTTGGCTATTGTATCTGATCTCCTGTGTACCGACCCGGCTTTGTTTCTCCGTCTACGTTTGTCTGCTGCCTGTCCTGACCTCGGCTTGTCTCTTGGATCTCCTTATAGTCTCCTGTTTACCCTGCACACGCCAGCGGTCTCCACATTCTCAGCTGGGCCTACCTGGGGGCCGCGACCTGGTTCCAGTCTGCTGCAAGTCCATCCCCACCATCAGGGGCAAGGGTGAAGAAGCAGGCTGGGGCTTAGACTCCGCGCCCTGGGGAATCCTGAGCTGGGGATCTATAAGGGCTCACTACCACAGACCCGTTGACAGTTTGCTCAAGCCATGAGCTCGTCGGAGACACCGCAGCCACTTCAGGATCAACTTCAGGGTTTGGAACAGAGAGTTCTGCCAGGGGGAGAAGATCCAACCAATCATCCTGTTGGTAAGAAGTGTAACAACGTAAATACTGCTCGATGCATTGGTTGACTCTTTCAGTCTGTCCGTTGGTCTGCGGATGGTAAGGAGAAGTGAGCTTCCGCTCAATCCGTAGTATGTGACATAGTTCTTGCCAGAATTTAGAAATAAATTGGGATCCACGGTCAGACAGAAGAGTTTTTGGGATACCATGTAATCTGAAGACATGTTTCATCAGGAGTTCTGCCGTTTGTTTGGACGAAGGTAGTCTGCGAATAGCAATGAAATGTGCCATCTTTGTCAGATGGTCCACTGACACCAAGATGGTATTAAATCCTTTGGAAGGAGGCAATTCTACGATGAAGTCCAATGACAAAACCTCCCATGGAGTTTGGGGTATTGGTAGACTGCATAGTAGACCGGATGGTCTTGTAGTGTCAATTTTGGACCTGGCACAGACATTGCATGAAGAGACGAATTTTTGTATAGATGTTTTCATGTCAGGCCACCAGAATTGTCGAGAAATCAAATTGAAAGTCTTTGTCATACCCATATGTCCTGCCATAGGCACATCATGCGATAATTCCAAGATCTTGGTGCGTAGGGTAGGTGGTATGTAAAGTTTGTCGTTGTAGTAGAGGAAGCCTTCTGCATCAGTATTTAGTTGTGGTGGGGGTGAATCCAAACTTATACCATGCAGAACCTCTTCCTTTAAGGAACGGACAACTCCAATAATGCGTTTGTGAGGTATTATAGGAACGGAAGGGATTTCAAAGTAGTTTTCTTCAGTTAGTCGTGATAGTGCATCCGCCTTTTTGTTCTTATCTGCAGGTGTGTAGGTCACTAGGAAGTTAAACCTTAGAAAGAATAGTGACCATCGTACCTGTCGATGCGAGAGAGTTTTGTTAGTCTGAAGATATTGGAGGTTTTTATGGTCCGTGTATATAATTATTGGTAGTTGGGTGCCTTCGAGTAAATGTCGCCAATTCTCCAGAGCCAATTTTATAGCAAGCAGTTCCTTTTCACCCACGGGATAATTTATCTCGGGACTGCTCAGGGATTTAGAAAAAAAAGCGACTGGATGAAGTGGTGAAGTGTGGGTAGGTCGTTGGGAGAGTATTGCTCCTACTGCCATGTTTGACGCATCTACCTCCAGAATGTATTGGAGGGATGGGTCTGGATGGCGTAATATGGGAGCGGAAGTAAACCTTGTCTTTAACAAGTGGAAAGCCTTATTTGCTTCTTCTGACCATTTAAATGGTATTTTTATGCTAGTGAGCTGTGTGAGGGGTCTCACAATAGCAGAAAAGTTTTTTATGAACTTCCTGTAGAAATTTGAAAATCCCAGGAATCGCTGTAGCGCCTTGCGTGTAGTTGGTGTAGGCCAATCCTGAATGCAGGATATTTTACTCATGTCCATCTCGATTCCTGTTTTGGATATGATGTAGCCTAGAAAGAGTACCTCATCTTTATGGAACAAGCATTTCTTCAGCTTCACATAAAGATTATGTGCAAGCAATCTCGATAATACAAGTCTTACATGTCTTATGTGTTCAGACAGGGTCCGTGAATATATAAGTATATCGTCCAGATATACCACAACACAGACATCTAGTAAGTCTTTAAAAATATCGTTTATAAATCGTTGGAAAACTGCAGGGGCATTGCATAGGCCGAATGGCATCACAAGATATTCGAACAATCCGTATCTAGTTCTGAATGCAGTCTTCCACTCGTGTCCATCACGGATTCGAATGAGATTGTATGCTCCTTTCAGGTCTAATTTTGAAAAATAGGTAGCTCCACGCACCTGCTCAATGAGCTCAGGGATAAGCGGTAGAGGATAGCGATCTTTTATTGTGATAGCATTCAATTTCCTGTAGTCGATGATAGGTCTGAGACTTGAATCTTTATTGCGAACAAAAAAGAGTCCTGCTGCTGTGGAAGAAGTGGAAGGTCTAATAAAACCTTTTTCCAAGTTCTCATCCAAATAGGTTTTGAGATGGGCAAGTTCATCCTGTGAAAGAGGATAAACATGACCGAACGGCAATTTGCTATTTGGGAGTAGATCAATGCTACAATCATAGTCTCGATGAGGAGGTAATGCTTGAGCATTTTTCTCAAGAAAAACCTCAGAAAGATCCTGATAACATAGTGGTGCAATCTCATCTGTCACCACAGACAGAATCTTCCCGGAAAACGGGAGGTTACACGTTTCCTCGCAATAACAAGAAGGGAAGGTCAAGGACCGTTTCTTCCAATCTATGGTTGGTTGGTGTGTGTGCAACCAGGGAAGTCCCAACACAATGGGAAAGTGGGGTGATGGTATTAAATCGAAGGTAGAAGTCTCCCTATGAGACTCGTTAATAGTGACTAGAAGTGCTTGTGTCTGATCGGTGATCGGACCAGAGGATAACGGAACACCGGTAATAAGACTTACTGAGACAGGTTTGAGTTTAGAAATAATAGGAATTTTATTTAAAGCAGCAAAACATATATCCATATAATTTCCACAAGATCCTGTGTCAATCATGGCCTTAGTAGTAATCCTGTTCTGGTCCCACTGTAATGTCAAAAAAACAGAAATGTAGGGGTTAGTGAATGAAGTTGTCAATCCTCCTAGGGAGACATGTGAACACTCACCCTTCTTTTTGTTGACTAGGGGACAGACGTTTATCTTGTGATCCGGGGATGCACAGTACAAGCAGAGATTTTCATTTCGTCTTTTGGCTTTTTCCATAGTTGATAGCGGTGGGCGTATGGTTCCTATCTCCATAGGAACGGGGTCAACGGCCAGACTCCGAGAGGAAACGGATAATGGCATTCCCATCTTTTCAGCCTTTCTTTCTCGTAGTCTTCTATCTATGGTAATACTGAGTTGTATTAGTGCATCCAGGGTTTTTGGCAGATCCGCTCGGGCGAGTTCGTCCTTAACGGTTTCTGATAGGCCAAGCCTAAATTGGGTTTTCAGAGATGCATCATTCCATTCTGAATCAAGGGTCCATCTCTTGAACTCTGCGACAAAGTCTTCTACAGGCCTCCTTCCTTGTTTCAAGGATCTTAACTGAAGATCAGCAGTACTCTGCCTATTGGGGTCATCATATAGGCTAGTGAGCTCTGCCAGGAACAGGGCATAGGAGTTGAGAAGCGGGTCGTTTTTCTCAAAAAGAGAATCTGCCCAGGCTCGAGGATCGTTTGATAGGTAAGAAATAATAGTACAAACCTTAATGTGATCAGTAAGGTAGGTACGAGGTTTTAGCAAAAAAAACTCACATGCGTTTTTAAATTTGCGAAATTTTTTGCGATCGCCTGTAAATACCAAAGGGGGATTTATCTTGGGTTCAGGGGACTGAGCAGAGGTAAGTTGTGTCAGTCTAATTACCTGCTGCGACAGAGCCTGTTTGTCTTCTTTTAATTCAGCAAGTGCGTGTATTAACGCAGATACTTGCTGTTTTAATTGTGTCACCTGAGTGGTTATTTCTGCTGAATCCATTTTTTGGTTCGTTCAATCTGTAACGCTCCTGCGTTTCTTATATGGTGTGGATTTTCAGCTGCAGAAATAGTTCCACGTCAGTAGTCATGTAAGAGATATGCTGAGATACCATTCCCAACCTCAATGACTCATCATGTGTGGAAGGTCTTATTTCAGCCAGTAAATACACACAATTAGCAAACTGGTTCCTAGAGTGACTTTATGTATGTGGTAACACAATGATGAAGGTTGAGGGATAGGTTGAGTGGAGGTGGTAGGTGATAGACACTTGAAGGTGAGACAGTAGCAGATGGATGCAGGAAGGTTTAGCAATGTTGTATGATAGCAGATGATAGAATAGCAGGTGGACATACAAAACCCAGTGCAGAAAAGTAGCAGTAGTCTCAAGAGCTAGCAATCTAGTTATGCAGATGTGATAAACAGTCTTTACTATGCAGAGCTAGATAGTGTAAGCTTAGTATAAGTTTATAGAGAATTCCCCTGCAGGGTACTTAGCACTATTAGCGATACAGCCGAAGGGTGGTTCAGGAGAGGCGGATGATCCAGTAGCGGGATACAGGGATCAGCGCAGCGAGGTTCCGTCAGCGAAGTAAGCTTGCAAGCATGGAAGCTTCAAGCAAGGTTAGCATCCAGGTAAGGGTGTTTGAACGAACACATGTGAGTGAGAACCGGCGCTTTAAATAGCCATCTAGTCCGGCGCTGGGTGATGACAGCTCCAGTCTTAAAGGTGTATGCGCACCTTTCCAAAAGTAAATGGTGGGGCGCATACACTTGTGGAAAGTGTAATTTAGGGTACCAAAGGTACCGGAACATTACACTGTGTCACGTCACCCCCCACTGGGTCACCTTGCTCCCGTTGTCCAGAACATTCCGGAACAACCCATCTCTCCCGCAGTATTGGCTTCTGAAGAACCCATGCAATTAGGCCGGACACGCCTCGCTCCACAAGAGAGGTCCCGTCGCCTGACACTCGGCCTGTGTCTTTACTGCAGAGCTGGTGGTCATATGATAAAATCCTGCCCCGTCCGTCCGGGAAACTCTCGGGTCTAGGTCGCTCAGAGGGAAGCAATCTAGACCAGAATCTGAACTCTGCCACCTACCCTCGATTTTTTATACCCGTCTCTATTCATTGGGCCCTAAATTCTTATCAAGTTTCTGCATATGTAGACTCTGGAGCAGCCGGGAATTTCATTGAGCAGTCTTTGACCACTGAACTGGGCATTCCTCTAGTTCCCCTGGCTATGCCTCTAGCTGTTTCGGCAGTAGATGGCTCTACCTTGGCCTTCGGACCCCTACGCTTCAGAACAGCCTCCATCACCATGCATGTCGGTGTCCTTCATCGGGAGGAAGTCTCCTTCCTGATACTTCCCAAGTCTTCTAGTCCCATCATTCTTGGACTTCCATGGTTGAAGAAACACTCACCTTATCTGGATTGGAACTCTGGCCAAGTGTTATCTTGGGGGTCGCAATGCCATCAGACCTGTCTCCCTAAGGTGTCTCCACCTCTCCGTGTACCTGTGGCTGAGGTCTCTACCTCTCCAATTCTTCCTCGGCAGTATCTGGCCTTCCGAGATGTCTTTTGCAAAAAAGCTGCTGACAGTTTGCCTCCTCATTGTCCCTACGACTGTGCGATTGACCTCCAACCCGAGGCTTCACCACCCCGAGGTAGAGTCTACCCTCTCTCCATCCCGGAGACCCAAGCCATGTCCAAGTACATCCAGGAAAATCTGCAGAAAGGATTTATACGTAAATCCAATTCTCCTGCTGGGGCTGGGTTCTTCTTTGTGGAGAAAAAGGATGGTACACTCCGGCCCTGTATTGATTATAGAGGTCTCAATGCCATCACCATTAAGAATCGGTACCCGTTACCCTTGATTTCCGAACTTTTTGACAGGCTACGAGATGCTCATATTTTCACCAAGTTGGACCTCCGTGGAGCATACAATTTGATTAGGATTCGAGACGGGGATGAATGGAAAACCGCTTTTAACACCAGAGATGGGCACTATGAATATCTCGTAATGCCTTTTGGCTTGTGTAACACCCCAGCTGTCTTCCAGAACTTTGTTAATGACATTTTTTCTGATTTCCTATATGTTTTTGTCATCGTGTATCTGGATGACATACTCATCTTTTCTCCAGATTTGAACACTCATCGCCAGCATGTTTGTACGGTTCTTCAACGTCTTTGGGACCACCGCTTGTATGTGAAGTTGGAGAAGTGCCTCTTCGAGCAAACCCAAGTTCCTTTCCTAGGCTACATAGTCACAGATAAAGGGCTGCTTATGGATCCTGCCAAACTTCAGGCCATCTCCAACTGGCCTCTGCCATCTGGTCTAAAAGCAACGCAACGGTTCTTGGGATTCACCAATTTCTATCGCCAGTTCATCCCTGATTACTCCTCTCTGGTGGCACCCATTACCTCCTTGACCCGGAAGGGTGCCAATGCCAGAACCTGGCCTCCTGAAGCTGTCAAGGCTTTCCACAAGCTCAAATCGGCCTTCCTATCGGCATCTATTCTCAAACGTCCTGACATTCTTCAGCCTTTCTTCTTGGAAGTAGATGCCTCGTCCTTGGGAGTGGGGGCCGTCCTTCTCCAAAGGCATGACAGTAAGCTCCACCCCTGTGCCTTTTTCTCGAAGAAGTTTTTTGATGCAGAGAAAAATTACACCATCGGGGATCGGGAGCTTCTGGCTATCAAGCTGGCACTGCAAGAATGGCGACATCTACTGGAGGGGTCTCCTCATCGTATTCTGATCTATACCGATCATAAGAACCTCCGGTATCTGCAGTCCGGCCGACGTATAAATCCCAGGCAAGCACGATGGGCTCTCTTTTTTGCCAGGTTTAATTTTGACATCACCTTCCGGCCCGGCTCCAAGAATGCTCGTGCGGATGCCTTGTCCAGATCATTTGACGTTGCTGACTCAGAGTGTCATATTGAACCTGAACATATTATTCCTGCCAATTGTTTCCTGGCCTCCACTCACCTTCAGTCTCCACGTATCCCTCCCGGAAAGACTTTTGTGAGGCCCTCCCTTCGCCCCAAGCTTCTCAAATGGGCACATGATTCCAAACTCTCTGGACATCCTGGTGTGCAACGCACCTGTGCCTTCCTGCTGCGTTACTACTGGTGGCCCTCACTCCGGAAGGATGTTGAGGAATATGTCCAGGCTTGCTCCATTTGCGTGCAGTCTAAGTCTTCTACTTCAGCTCCAGCAGGTTTCCTGTTACCTCTACCTGTTCCAGATGTACCGTGGCGCTGCATTTCTATGGACTTTATATCTGAACTACTCCCATCAGCGGGCTCCACCGTTATCTGGGTGGTGGTGGACAGGTTTTCTAAAATGTGTCACTTAACTCCACTTCCAGGCCTACCCTCTGCTGTCACTTTGGCTTCCATCTTCATTAGGGAAATCTTTCGTCTCCATGGTATGCCCTCACACATTGTCTCAGATAGAGGAGTTCAGTTTACGGCCCGCTTCTGGAGAGCCCTGGCCACGTCATTTGGAATCAAGTTGGATTTCTCCTCAGCTTTTCATCCGCAGTCAAATGGTCAAACGGAAAGGGTTAACCAGAATGTGGAACGGTATCTTCGTGCCTTCATTTCTGCCCATTAGGATGATTGGGTAGACCTTTTACCCTGGGCAGAATTTGTCCTCAATAACCATGCTAATGCCAGCACTGGTGAGTCTCCCTTCTTCACGGTATTTGGCCGCCATCCTTCAGTACCATTTCCTGTTCCAATCTCTGCTAAAGTGCCGGCGGCCGCAGAGGTGCAATGGTCTCTCAATTCTATCTGGGCAGATGTTTCCAAGAATTTACATCTGGCAGCTTCCAGGTACAAGGTAGCTGCAGATCGTCATAGCCGTGTGAGCCCCAAAATTCTCCCTGGTGATAAGGTTTGGCTCTCTACCAAGAATATCCGTCTCAGGGTACCCTCTATGAAGTTTGCTCCCCGTTTCATTGGTCCCTTTACAATCCTCTGCCAGGTTAACCCTGTCGCTTTTAAGCTCCGTCTCACATCACATCTAAAAATCCCCAATGTTTTCCATGTTTCTCTCCTGAGACCATACATCATCAATAGGTTTTTTCGTCCTATTCGTCATCCTTCTCCAATAGCCAGTACTTCGGATCAAAACAATTCAAATCTGTAAAGAAAAGCGCACGCAACCTCGGGCAATAACGCTTTAATAAAAGACAACAACACAGTACATTGGAATTGCACTCACACTTTTCCTTTAAGACAATCGCTTTACAGCATTCCAACAGGAGCTACTCGCTCCTCCCGTCCCTCCAGATGGTGACTCTGCGGTCTCCTCATTCGCGGCTGCCGCCGCTGTTTCCCCGCTCTCCTTCACTTCCTGTGTTGCCTGGTCACCGGATGCCGGTTCTAGTGCGCCTGTGCACTATACCAACGTAATCTACGGCGCCTCAGGAGAGCCTCAGCCAAAGCCGGAGCCACAAGTTGTACGGAGCTGCGAGGTGGGAGATTCAAGACACGGGTGCACTGCCTCTGCTGTTACTACGGACAACGCGTTTCGGAGGCGGAGCCTCCTTCCTCAGGAGGGACCTGAGGAAGGAGGCTCCGCCTCCGAAACGCGTTGTCCGTAGTAACAGCAGAGGCAGTGCACCCGTGTCTTGAATCTCCCACCTCGCAGCTCCGTACAACTTGTGGCTCCGGCTTTGGCTGAGGCTCTCCTGAGGCGCCGTAGATTACGTTGGTATAGTGCACAGGCGCACTAGAACCGGCATCCGGTGACCAGGCAACACAGGAAGTGAAGGAGAGCGGGGAAACAGCGGCGGCAGCCGCGAATGAGCAGACCGCAGAGTCACCATCTGGAGGGACGGGAGGAGCGAGTAGCTCCTGTTGGAATGCTGTAAAGCGATTGTCTTAAAGGAAAAGTGTGAGTGCAATTCCAATGTACTGTGTTGTTGTCCTTTATTAAAGCGTTATTGCCCGAGGTTGCGTGCGCTTTTCTTTACAGATTTGAATTGTTTTGATCCGCCCCCCCCCCCCCCCAGTGGAGTGAGAGAGGAGCAGCAGCAACCAGGACATTTCAGCTATAAAACATACAAACAAAGGAGGTGAATACATGGACAGCGCCATGGGCTGGTGAAGTACTCCTCTTTGTACTTGTTGTATATCAGCATGTGCAGGATCTGTCCTTCTTGATTAGTACTTCGGATCAGTACGAAATCAAGCAAATCTTGGATTCCAAATTCTCCAGGGGGAGGCTCTTGTATCTAGTGGACTGGAAAGGATATGGTCCTGAGGAGAGATTTTGGATTCCTTCCACTGATGTTTCTGCACCTCGTTTGGTGAAACTTTTTCATCAGAAGTTTCCTCTCAAGGCTGGGCCTGTCACGGGGCTTACCTTTGTTGGAGTCTGTAACGCAGAGATGCACGCTCACCCTTGCAGATATCCACAGTCCAGGGTGACCAGGTAAGAAAGTCACCTGGCCTGTGAATTTGTGCACGGGGGCTTGGCAGGGACAATCAGGGGCGGACTAGGCCGGGGGGCCGGGAGGCAATTGCCCTCCTGGCCGCACTGATGACTCCCAAAAAGGGCCGCTTGCTCCGCACTGCAGACAGGCATCACACCCGCCGGCCGCCGCTACACTGTGTTGTACTTGCAGAGCTGCAGCGCAGCGAAGCGGTACGAGTATACACTACAGTACAGTGCCACATCCCCACTCCACAGTCATTGGTTGCCCGGACCACGATCATCCCTGCAAACAATGACATTGCGTGTGCGCCCCGCCCCCTGCTGTTTACTCTCACGAATCCCGGCCGGTCCTGAGGTGAGACGTGACGTGATGTCCCCGCCCCCTGCTGCTTGTCATCTCTTCCTCACTCACTCAGCCAGGTGCGAGGTACAATGTGATATGCGTGCCCCGCCTCCTTCAGGACTCCCGACACAGCTCTCGGAGCCTCGGTGTAGCTTGATGCCTCTGCTGGCTCCCGCTCCCTGCCTGTCTCAAGGTATGTGGGGTGTTTACAGAGGCACGATGATCAGCACATTTACTCTTAAGGTGCACACTGATGGGCACATTTAATGTAAGGTTCACTCTGATGGGCACATTTAATGTAAGGTTCACTCTGATGGGCACATTTAATGTAAGGTTCACTCTGATGGGCACAACAAAATGTGCCCAGCAGTGTGTCTCTTAACATAAAATATGCCCATTAGTGTGAACATTTACATAAAACAAAGGGCGCTCTAATGGAATTTTTTTTGTTAAGGGGCTCTCTGCTGGGCAAATTTTATGTTAAGGGGCACTCTGATGGGCACATTTTGTTGTGCCCATCAGAGTGAACCTTACATTAAATGTGCCCATCAGAGTGAACCTTACATTAAATGTGCCCATCAAAATGAACCTTACATTAAATGTGCCCATCAGAGTGAACCTTACATTAAATGTGCCCATCAGTGTGCCTCTTAGGAGAAAATGTGCTCATCAGAGTGCCCCTTATTTTGTTAATGTTCACTCTTCATTAATGTTAAGGGGCACTCTGATGGCCACATTTTATGTTAAAGGGCACACTGATGGGCACATTTATTGTAAGGTTCTCTCTGATGGGCATAACACAATGTGCTCATCAGAGTACTCCTAATATAAATGTACCCATCAGAGTGCCCCTTAATATAAATGTACCCATCAGAGTGCCCCTTTATATAAAATAAGGGGCATGCCAATGGACACATTTTATGGTAAAAGGGCATGATGATGGGAAAATTTGTTAAGGGGGCACACTGATGGGCACATATTATGTTAAGGGGGCACTCTGATGGGCACATCTGATGTGATGGGGGACACCTGATGTAAAGGGGCACTGTGATGGGGCACACCTGATTTGATAGGGACACCTGATTTAAAGGGGCACTCTGATGATGGCACCTAATGTAAGGGGGCACTCTGATGGGGACACATGATGTAAGGGGGCACACTGATGGGAGACACCAGATGTAAGGGGGCCTTCTGATGAAGAAACCTGATGCAAGTGGGCACTTTGACGGGAATACCTGATGTAAGGGGGCAATCTGATGGGGAAACCTTATATAAGAGGGTACTCTGACGGTGGCAACTGATTCATGGGGGTCACCAAATGTAATGAATTACCCCCGGTAGGGGCACCTGATGTAAGGAGGAACACAATTGGGGACATTTACAGAGTATTAGCAGAGTGTGTGGAGGAAACAGTAAGAAAAAGGCAGCTTGCTCCAAAAAATAAGGGAAAGAAGACATGTACAATCTTTCATTGTACAGACTTGTAATTCGGACCTCGGGCGGAAAAATTTTTTAGCGACCGGACCTCCTTCAATTTTAATTCACTACCCCTGCACTACAGTGTGTGTGCTCCTGCACCCAGCCGAACACATTCACTTCCTTGTTAGGCGGGGCGATCTCTGCCTGACACTCTGCCTGACAGGAGCTTGCTATTCCCGGCCCGGTGTGATGTCATTTAGAAGCCGGGAGGCGGGAAGAAAGAGCAGAGGAGAGTGCTGCTGCTAAGACCTGCGAGGAGCCAGTGAAGCCCTGTGTAACAGTGCAAGTGAGTTTGAAGAGGCTGACACTGTACACTTTACCTAAGACACAGCGAACTGGCTGGGTAATTTACAATGCTGCTTGTAATATGCAGCATGGAGGGGGTTAATGTACTGCTACTGGCCACTGATGCATTAGTGACCAGTGGCAGTTAATTAACCCCTTTGTGCTGCATTAGTTGCAGTGGCACCAGTGTCAGTGTTAATTAACCCCTGTATGGTGCAGCATGAAATGGTTTATAAACACTGACACTGGTGCCACTAATGCAGCACAAAGGGTTTACATAATAACTGCTACTGGTTGCTAATGCATCAGTTGCCAGTGGTGTATTTTATTTTTGTGCTGCCCTAGGCAAGACTAAAATCGGGCACCCCCACCATCTACATTTGTCCCACTCGAGCCGCAGTATACTGTTCTTGTCTCGGGGTCTGATGAGGAAGCCACAGCTGTTCACAGACTAGTGAATGGCTGCGGCTTCCTCATCAGACCCTAAAAAAGGGGGGTCAGAGGATGGGGTCAGCAGGGCAGAGGATGTGGCGGCACTGGTGGCCACTGATCAGGAGCAATGATGAAGCTGCACTGATATGCGACACTGATGGGCACTAATAGGCAGCACTGAAGGGCACTGATTGGGGGCACTGAAAGGCTGCACTGATGAGGCTGAGCTAATGGGCACTGGTGAGGTTGCATTGATGGGCACTGATCAGGCTGCATTAATGAGCACTAATGAGGCTGCAGTGATGGGCACTGGTGATATTGCATTGATAGGCTCTGATGAGGCTGCACTGATGAGGCTGAGCTGATGGACACTGGTGAGGTTGCATTGATGGGCCCTGATGAGGCTGAGCTGATGGGCAATGGTGAGGCTGCATTGATGGGAACTGGTCAGGCTGCATTGGTGGACACTGGTGAGGTTGCATTGATGGGCCCTGATGAGGCTAAGCTAATGGCACTGTTAAGGCTGCATTGATGGGCACTGGTGAGGCTGCATTGATGGGCACTGATCAGGCTGCATTGATGGGCACTGATCAGGCTGCACTGATGGACACTGGTGACACTGCATTGATGGACAATGATCAGGCTGCATTGGTGGACACTGGTGAGGCTGCATTGATGGGCACTGATGAGGCTGAGCTGATGGGCACTGGTGAGACTGCATTGATGGGCACTGGTGAGGATGCATTGATGGGCACTGGTGAGGATGCATTGATGGGCACTGATCAGGATGCATTGATGGACACTGGTGAGGCTGCTTTGATGGGCACTGATCATGCTGAGCTGATGAGCACTAGTGATGCTTCATTGATGGGCACTTATCAGGCTGCATTGGTGGACACTGGTGAGGCTGCATTGATGGGCACCGGTGAGGCTACATTGATGGGCACTGATGAGGTTGCACTGATGGGCACTGGTGAGCCTGCAATGATGCATTATTTTTGTTAAACCTCCTTGTTTGCCATTAACATTAAATTATGTTAACCCAATGTATCATATTTATCTTGCATCATAACACCAATATCTATTATAAAACCAGGTGGGCATGGATGGTGAGCTGATTCGGTGGTTCAGTGGGCCACTTGACTGGACTTGCCCCCCAGGCCTCAGGCTGCCAGCCCTCCCCTGGGGACAATACTCCAATAGGCAGGACCGGCAGGAATGCAATGGAAAGGGAAGTCCAGGAATAACAGAAGTCACTGGAAGACAGGAGTCCGGATAAGGATCACAGGAACAACAAGGTAAGGATGGAAGCCGGAGTCAGTCTGGAACACACGCTTGGGAAACAGGAACACAGGAACAATGTCTGTCAACAGGAACAAGGTCTGGAACATAGATCAGCAACACAGGCACAAGGAAGGATCAGCAATGAACTGACCATGCTCTCAGTGAGAGACAGTGTTTTATAGCTTGCTTAATTGAGCAATTAGCTTCAGGTGGACATTGATAGACAAGAGCACACTCAGGTGAAGTCCAGCCCCCTAGTGCTGAAGGGAATACCAGATTAACAAGACTGGATCCATATGAGCTGAAGTGTGGCTCACAGGCAGGTTAACAGGACAGAATGTCAAAGTACACAGGTTCAAATCCGATGTCAGGCACTCAACGGTGACCACGCCTGACTGTCTGAAAGCCACGGCGAGAACCGTGACAGGGCCCAAACGAGTGGGGAGGCCCCGTAAGAGGGGGGGTACTGTCACAAGTTAGCCTATAATTTTGTCTGTATATTCTTACCTCCTTGCTGCAGTGCTTCTGTTTGCCTCCCTTCACATGTGGTGTTTGGGCTTCTCTGTTTCCTATGGGCGTCGCCTGCTCCACTGTGGGTTATATCCTGTTTCTGTCAATTACTTCCTGGGTCACCTCCCTGTTTGCTTCCCTATATATACACAGGCTCAGTGCACTGTTCCTTGCTTGAGCAACATCCCTGTTCTCTGAGCTCCCATCCGTGTATCCCTTGGCTATTGTATCTGATCTCCTGTGTACCGACCCGGCTTTGTTTCTCCGTCTACGTTTGTCTGCTGCCTGTCCTGACCTCGGCTTGTCTCTTGGATCTCCTTATAGTCTCCTGTTTACCCTGCACACGCCAGCGGTCTCCACATTCTCAGCTGGGCCTACCTGGGGGCCGCGACCTGGTTCCAGTCTGCTGCAAGTCCATCCCCACCATCAGGGGCAAGGGTGAAGAAGCAGACTGGGGCTTAGACTCTGCGCCCTGAGGAATCCTGAGCTGGGGATTTTTAAGGGCTCACTACCACACACCCGTTGACAATTATATGCATTAGGATTAAAAGTCTGTTGTATGCATCAGCCCCCTTATACTTACCTGAGCCCTTCTCACTCCAGCAATGTTGCTGGAGACACTTGGAGGGTGGATATGGTGGGGATAAAGATGAAAGGAGTGGGGGTTTGATGTTTTCCATGACTGCCTAACCTCCATTTTGTTTTGGGAATTTCATTGCTATGCTTCTTTTTTTTCTCTCTCTCTTCACACAGTTTCTATGGAGATAACTGGAGCTGCTCAGCAGCAGGACCAACCCCATCCGCTGGCCCACCTCCAGAAACCGAGTGGTGAGTCTCTACAACATGTCTCTTTAGATATATAGATAGTGAGAGGGAGAGAGAACTCAATCTATATTTCGTTTTGGATAGAGAGAAATGTGCACATGTATCCTGGGTAGCAATTGAACACAACACATACCACTGTTACAAATGTTTGTTTCTCTTAACCTATTGAGGTTTACATGGCAAGCCTTTTACATTGTTTTTGTGGAACAGCTAATAAAATCAAAAGTCATTTTGTTGAACCTTTAGAACACTTTCCCCTGAAAGATTTTTGTCTAGACTTGTGGCCCCTTAAAGCTGGAGCATCTAGGATTTACCAATTAGCCCAAAGTGCTTCCTCCACTGTGATCTCTACCATCTTCAGGCTTCAATGCTAAGAGATGAAAGACCACACCTCAGCTTCCTAGGAGCTGGGTGTAAGATCCTGGTACTTTCAGTACCTTTCTAGCCTCTTACTTCCGCATTGCGTTCCACCATTCAGGTAGGTGGAACGCATATAGCTGCATGTCTCTTTATCATCTGATGACGTCATCACTAGGCGCCGCTCTGAGCAGCTATTTCAACCGACGCTGTGCACTCACAAGGTGTTCGTGCAACCGCTCGTTATACATCCCTGTCTGACGCTGCCGAATCCTCCAGCTATCTTCCTATACCTGGATTGACCGGAGCCTCGCTACCTGATCCTTTACCTCGCTACCTGATCCTTTACCTCGCTTACCAGCTAGTGATAAGTACCCCGCAGGGGATCCCTTCCTATCAAGTCACATGCTATCTATTCTTGCATATTAAGAACTGTTGCTAAACTCTAGGATATATGCACTACAATATCTATCACCTGCATCGTTACCTAGATTGCTAGCTCTTGAGCCTACTATCACCTGTAACTTATATCCTTGCATTAACTTAGCATCTCCTGTACACTTCATCTGCTATCCCCTACCACCTGTTACTTGTACATGATTGCTAACCCTCCTGCATACTATCTATCACCATCTGCTATCGCTCCTGCAACATTACTACCTGAGTGCCTATCATTAATTGCTATCACTACTCAAGCCTATTCCTTCAGTATATCACCTCAATACTATTGCATAGATATCTATCACTCCAGCAACATCTTATCTGAGTGTTTGTGTATGTGCATACTGAAGCGGGCTGAGCCACTATGATGAGTCAGGAGAGTTGGATAAGGTGATTCAACACATCTCTACAAGACTACTGAGAGGAAATTCTGCAGCTGCAAATCCAGTTCACTAAATCAAACCCCAGAGCGTTACAGATTGCACGAACCAGAAAAAATGGATTCAGCAGAATTAGCCACTCATGTGATGCACCTAACACAAAAGGTAGATGCATTAATTGTTTCTCTTACCGAAGTGCAAAAAGAAAATCAGACTTTGAGACAGCAGATAGCCCGTGTATCACAGCTCACTGCTGCTCAACCCCGTGAGCCCAAAATAAACCCTCCACAAGTGTTTACAGGTGATCGGAAAAAATTTAGTGAATTTAAAAACGCATGTCAATTGCTTTTTAATTTAAAACCTCGTACTTACAATACAGACCAAATTAAAGTCTGCACCACTATCTCATATATGTCAGGTGATCCACGGGCTTGGGCAGACTCTCTCTTTGAGAAAAATGACCCTCTTCTCAACTCCTATCCTGCGTTCCTAGCAGAACTCTCTAGCCTGTATGAAGACCCAAATAGGCAGAGTACTGCTGACAGCCAATTGAGGGCTTTAAAACAGGGAAGGAGACCTGTTGAAGATTTCGTGGCAGAGTTCAAGAGATGGACCCTTGATTCAGGGTGGAATGATGCATCTCTGCGAACCCAGTTCAGGCTCGGGTTATCCGAAGCCGTTAAAGACGAGCTCGCCCGAGCGGATTTACCTGGCACTTTGGATGCCTTAATACAACTCAGCATCAATATTGACAGACGTTTACGAGAAAGGAAGGCTGAGTAAATGGGAGTACCATTACCCAATCCTTCTCGGTTTTCGTCCTTTGACCCTACTCCTATGGAGGTAGGAATCATACGCCCACCATTATCGTCTGTTGAACGAGCCAGGAGAAAATCTCAAAATCTCTGCATGTATTGCGCTTCCGCTGATCATCTGATAAGCGTCTGTCCCCTTGTCCGAAAAAAGAGGGTGAGTGTTAACATGTATTACTGGCGGGATTAACGACTTCTTTTTCTAATCCCTATCTTTTCATTCATTTGATCTTACAGTGGGACCAAAATGGAATCACTACCAAGGCTATGATCAACACAGGATCTTGTGGGAACTACATTGATACTAGTTTTGTTGCTTTGAATAAAATACCTATTTCAAAACCTTTTCCTGTCTCTGTTAGTTTAATTAACGGTATTCCGTTATCTTCTGGTCCAATTACCAATCAGACACAAGCACTTCTTGTTACTACTAACGAGTCTCATGTTGAGACCACCTCCTTTGATGTATTAACTTCACCATATTTTCCCATTATTTTGGGGCTTCCCTGGTTACACATACATCAACCAAACATTGATTGGAAAACGCAGACACTAACCTTCCCCTCTCACTATTGCGAGACCACGTGTAACCTCCAATCTTATAAAAAAATCCTGTCCATGGTGTCCGATGAAATCACACCACCACCATGCTATCAGGATCTATCTGAAGTCTTCCTTGAGAAAAATGCTCAAGTATTGCCTCCCCATAGGGACTATGATTGTTCTATTGATCTACTCCCTAACAGTAAACTACCTTTCGGACATGTTTATCCTCTATCTCAGGATGAACTTTCTCATCTTAAGGAATACTTGGATGAGAATTTAGCGAAAGGGTTTATTAGACCCTCTACTTCTTCCACAGCTGCAGGACTTTTCTTTGTCTGCAATAAGGATCTAAGTCTCAGGCCTATCATTGACTATAGGCAGTTAAATACTATCACAATAAAGGATCGCTATCCTTTACCTCTCATTCCGGAACTCATTGAACAAGTGCGTGGAGCCACCTACTTTTCGAAGTTGGACCTAAAAGGGGCATACAATCTCATCCGTATCCGTAATGGGGATGAGTGGAAGACGGCATTCAGAACTAGATATGGACTATTCGAATATCTAGTGATGCCCTTTGGATTGTGTAATGCTCCGGGAGCATTCCAGCGGTTTATAAATGACATCTTCAGAGACCTACTCGATGTTTGTGTTGTAGTATATCTGGATGATATACTCATTTACTCTCAATCCTTGTCTGAACATGTAAGACATGTAAGACTTGTGTTGTCCAGATTACTCGCACACAATTTATATGTAAAGCTGAAGAAATGCCTATTTCATAAGGAAGAAGTATTATTCCTAGGATACATCATATCAAAGCATGGCATCAAGATGGATATGAGCAAGATATCGTGTATTCTGGATTGGACTGTACCAACAACTCGTAAGGCATTACAACGATTCCTTGGGTTCTCAAACTTTTATAGGAAGTTCATCAAGAACTTTTCTTCTATTGTAAGACCGCTCACACAACTTACAAGCGTGAAAAAAACATATAAATGGTCTGAAGAAGCAAATAAAGCTTTCTGCTTGTTAAAATCAAGCTTCACTTCTGCTCCCATACTACGCCATCCAGACCCATCCCTCCAATACATCCTAGAGGTGGATGCGTCAAATATGGCTGTAGGAGCAGTTCTTTCCCAACGACCAACGAATACTTCACCACTCCACCCAGTTGCTTTTTTCTCTAAAGCACTAAGTAGCCCAGAGGTGAACTACCCAGTGGGTGAAAAAGAGTTGCTTGCCATTAAACTGGCACTTGAAAATTGGCGACATTTACTTGAAGGTACCCGGTTGCCAATACTCATATATATATATACAGATCATAAGAATCTCCAATACCTTCAGACCAACAAGACCCTTTCCCATCGGCAGGTACGTTGGTCATTATTCTTCCTAAGATTCACTTTCTTAGTGACCTACACAACTGCAGATAAGAACAAGAAGGCGGATGCGTTATCACGGTTAACCGAAGATAACTGTGCTGAAATGCCTTCACTTCCTATAATACCCCATGACCGTATTATTGGTGTTGTTCGTTCCTTAAAGGAAGAGATTCTGCACAGTCTAGGACTGGATTCACCACCACCACAACTAAGTGCTGATGCAGAAGGCTTCCTCTACTTTGACAACAAACTCTACATACCTCCTGGTATGCGTACTAAAATCTTGGAACTATCACATGACGTACCTATGGCAGGACATATGGGTATGACTAAGACATTTAATTTGCTCACCAGGCAATTTTGGTGGCCTGGAATGAAGACGTCTGTACAGAAATTTGTTTCCTCATGTGACATCTGTGCAAGGTCCAAAATTGACACTACAAAACCATCTGGTCTACTTTGCAGTCTACCAATACCCAAAGTTCCATGGGAAGTTGTGTCTCTAGACTTTATAGTAGAATTACCACCTTCCAAAGTATTTACTACCATTCTAGTGTCAGTGGACCATCTGACAAAGATGGCACATTTCATTCCTATTCGCAGACTACCTTCATCTAAGGAAACAGCGGAATTACTAGTGAAACATGTGTTCAAACTACATGGAATTCCAAAGACTCTTCTATCTGACCGGGGTTCACAGTTCATCTCTAAGTTTTGGCAAGCTCTATGTCACATACGTATTGAGCGAAAACTTACTTCCCCTTATCACCCACAGACCAATGGACAAACTGAAAGAGTCAACCAGTGTATTGAACAATATTTGCGTTGCTACACCTCATACCTACAGGATGATTGGGTGGACCTCCTCCCTTTGGCGGAATTTGCTTATAATAATGCAACCCACAGTACTACTAAGCAAAGTCCGTTCTACCTAAACTATGGGTTTCATCTAACACTTCTTCCACCACGCATCCTACCATCAAGTAATCCAGTAGCCTCTGACCAGGGCCGGCGCAACCACCAGGCGGACCAAGCGGCCGCTTGGGGCGGGCAGGTCCGCAGCCGGGGATGGGGCGGAAAAATTAACCTTTTTTTTTTTTTTTTAATGAACTTTTTTTTTTTTTTTTTTTTTAAATACTTTATTATCCGGAGTTGCCGCCGCCCGCCGGCGCCAGGTGTCCCGCTCCGGTGCAGTAGCGGATCCAGGGGGGGGGCATGGGGGGGGGGGCATCGGCGTGGGCTCCACAGATTCCCCTGTAAGGTGCACGCAGAGCTTCCACGCTGTTCTCCAGCAGTCAGTCAGGCTCCTATCCCGTCTGCCCCGCCACACTGAAATTCACAGTGTGCTGAGGGTGCGAGTGTCGGCTCCTCTGAGTGGAGTCAAGTCTCACACAGGCGGCTGATAAGAGGCTGCTGGTTGGCTGGAGCTGCTATCAATCATCACTGCTGCACTCCCAGAAATGTCCTCCGAGTCCCGTCCTCCTATCACTGTACGTTATTCCTCTGGTGCCGCCTTCACTAAATGCTGAGCTCCCCGCCCCCTGCAATGTGCTTCTGCTTCCAGTGCTCAAGCTACAGGGACAGGTACACTGCTATACTGATCTATGGGGGGCTATACTGATCTATGGGGGGGCTATACTGATCTATGAGGGGCTATACTGATCTATGGGGGGGCTATACTGATCTATGGGGGGGCTATACTAATCTATGGGGGGCTATACTGATCTATGGGGGGCTATACTGATCTATGGGGGGCTATACTGATCTATGAGGGGCTATACTGATCTATGGGGGGCTATACTGATCTATGAGGGGCTATACTGATCTATGGGGGCTATACTGATCTATAAGGGGCTATAATGATCTATGGGGGGACTCTGATAGGGGCTATACTGCTCTATGGGGGACTCTGATGGGGACTCTACTGATCTATGGGGGACTCTGATGGGGACTCTACTGATCTATGGGGGACTCTGATGGGGACTCTACTGATCTATGGGGGACTCTGATGGGGTCTCTACTGATCTATGGGGGACTCTGATGTGGACTCTACTGCTCTATGGGGGACTCTGATAGGGACTCTACTGCTCTATGGGGGACTCTACTGATCTATGGGGGACTCTGATAGGGGCTCTATGGGGGACTCTGATAGGGGCTATACTGCTCTATGGGGGACTCTGATAGGGGCTATACTGCTCTATGGGGGACTCTGATAGGGACTCTATGGGGGACTCTGATAGGGACTCTACTGATCTATGGGGGACTCTGATAGGGACTCTATGGGGGACTCTGATAGGGACTCTCCTGATCTATGGGGGACTCTGATAGGGACTCTACTGATCTATGGGGGACTCTGATAGGGGCTCTACTGCTCTATGGGGGACTCTGATGGGGACTCTACTGATCTATGGGGGACTCTGATGGGGACTCTTCTGATCTATGGGGGACTCTGATGGGGACTCTACTGATCTATGGGGGACTCTGATGGGGACTCTACTGATCTATGGGGGACTCTGATAGGGACTCTACTGATCTATGGGGGACTCTGATAGGGACTCTATGGGGGACTCTGATGGGGACTCTACTGATCAATGGGGGACTCTGATGGGGACTCTACTGATCTATGGGGGACTCTGATAGGGACTCTATGGGGGACTCTGATAGGGACTCTACTGATCTATGGGGGACTCTGATAGGGACTCTATGGGGGACTCTGATGGGGACTCTACTGATCTATGGGGGACTCTGATGGGGACTCTACTGATCTATGGGGGACTCTGATAGGGACTCTACTGATCTATGGGGGACTCTGATAGGGGCTCTACTGCTCTATGGGGGACTCTGATAGGGGCTCTATGGGGGACTCTGATGGGGACTCTACTGATCTATGGGGGACTCTGATAGGAAGCCCTGGAAGAAGAGGTACATGCCCTGTGAGTAGACGGCTGTGTCTGAGAGAGGCAGAGGCTGGGCGGGATTTCCATGTGCCATTGTAGAGGGAAGTTTGTGAGAATCAGACTACAATATCCAGCATGTCTATGGAGGAGGAGCTCTTCCTCCCCCCTTTCTCTTCTCTTCTCTCCTCCCTCCCTTCCCATCCATTACCCCCCTCTGTCCTCCCCCCCTCTCTCTCTCCTCCCCCCCTCTCTCTCTCCCCCCTCCCTCTCTCTGTCCTCTCCCCCCTTCCTCTCTCTGTCCTCTCCCCCCTTCCTCCCTCCCTCCCTCCCTCCCTCCTCTCTCTGTCCTCTATCTCTCCCCCCATCTCTGTCCTCTCTCTCCCCCCATCTCTGTCCTCTCTCTCCCCCCCATCTCTGTCCTCTCTCTCCCCCCCATCTCTGTCCTCTTTCTCCCCCCCATCTCTGTCCTCTCTCTCCCCCCCCCCATCTCTGTCCTCTCTCTCCCCCCCCATCTCTGTCCTCTCTCTCCCCCCCATCTCTGTCCTCTCTCTCCCCCCCCCCATCTCTGTCCTCTCTCTCCCCCCCCCCCATCTCTGTCCTCTCTCTCCCCCCCCCATCTCTGTCCTCTCTCTCCCCCCCCATCTCTGTCCTCTCTCTCCCCCCCATCTCTGTCCTCTCCCCCCCATCTCTGTCCTCTCTCTCTCTCCCCCCCATATCTGTCCTCTCTCTCCCCCCCCCCATATCTGTCCTCTCTCTCCCCCCCCCCATATCTGTCCTCTCTCTCCCCCCCCCCCATCTCTGTCCTCTCTCTCCCCCCCATCTCTGTCCTCTCTCTCCCCCCCATCTCTGTCCTCTCTCCCCCCCATCTCTGTCCTCTCCCCCCCCCCATCTCTGTCCTCTCCCCCCCCCATCTCTGTCCTCTCCCCCCCCATCTCTGTCCTCTCCCCCCCCATCTCTGTCCTCTCTCTCCCCCCATCTCTGTCCTCTCTCTCCCCCCATCTCTGTCCTCTCTCTCCCCCCATCTCTGTCCTCTCTCTCCCCCCATCTCTGTCCTCTCTCTCCCCCCCATCTCTGTCCTCTCTCTTTCTCTCTCCCCCCATCTCTGTCCTCTCTCTCCCCCCCCCATCTCTGTCCTCTCTCTCCCCCCCCATCTCTGTCCTCTCTCTCCCCCCCCATCTCTGTCCTCTCTCTCTCTCTCTCTCTCCCCCCCCATTTCTGTCCTCTCTCTCTCTCCCCCCCCATCTCTGTCCTCTCTCTCTCCCCCCCCCATCTCTGTCCTCTCTCTCTCTCTCTCCCCCCCATCTCTGTCCTCTCTCTCTCCCCCCCATCTCTGTCCTCTCTCTCTCCCCCCATCTCTGTCCTCTCTCTCTCCCCCCCATCTCTGTCCTCTCTCTCTCCCCCCATCTCTGTCCTCTCTCTCTCCCCCCCATCTCTGTCCTCTCTCTCTCCCCCCCATCTCTGTCCTCTCTCTCTCTCCCCCCCATCTCTGTCCTCTCTCTCTCTCCCCCCCATCTCTGTCCTCTCTCTCTCCCCCCCATCTCTGTCCTCTCTCTCTCCCCCCCATCTCTGTCCTCTCTCTCTCCCCCCCATCTCTGTCCTCTCTCTCTCCCCCCCATCTCTGTCCTCTCTCTCTCCCCCCCATCTCTGTCCTCTCTCTCCCCCCATCTCTGTCCTCTCTCTCCCCCCCATATCTGTCCTCCCTCTCTCCCCCCCATATCTGTCCTCTCTCCCCCCCCATCTCTGTCCTCTCTCTCCCCCCTTCCTCCCTCTCTCTGTCTTCTACCCCCCCCCCCCACGTCTTCTATCCCCCGTCCTCTCCCTCCCTCTGTCATCTCTCTCTCCCTCCCTCCCTCTGTCATATCTCTCTCTCTCTCTCTCTCCCTCCCTCTGTCATCTCTCTCTCTCTCTCCCTCCCTCTGTCATCTCTCTCTCCCTCCCTCTGTCATCTCTCTCTCTCCCTCCCTCTGTCATCTCTCTCTCTCTCTCCCTCCCTCTGTCATATCTCTCTCTCTCTCCCTCCCTCTGTCATATCTCTCTCTCTCTCCCTCCCTCTGTCATATCTCTCTCTCTCTCCCTCCCTCTGTCATATCTCTCTCTCCCTCCCTCCCTCTGTCATATCTCTCTCTCCCTCCCTCCCTCTGTCATATCTCTCTCTCCCTCCCTCCCTCTGCCATATCGCTCTCTCCCTCCCTCCCTCTGCCATATCGCTCTCTCCCTCCCTCCCTCTGCCATATCTCTCTCTCCCTCCCTCCCTCCCTCCCTCTGTCATATCTCTCTCTCCCTCCCTCCCTCTGTCATATCTCTCTCCCTCCCTCTGTCATATCTCTCTCTCCCTCCCTCCCTCTGTCATATCTCTCTCTCCCTCCCTCTGTCATCTCTCTCTCTCCCTCTCTCTCTCTCCCTCCCTCTGTCATCTCTCTCTCCCTCCCTCCCTCTGTCATCTCTCTCTCCCTCCCTCCCTCTGTCATCTCTCTCTCCCTCCCTCTGTCATCTCTCTCTCCCTCTCTCCCTCCCTCTGTCATCTCTCCCTCCCTCCCTCCCTCTGTCATCTCTCCCTCCCTCCCTCTGTCATCTCTCTCTCCCTCCCTCCCTCTGTCATCTCTCTCTCTCTCTCTCTCCCTCTCTCTCTCTCCCCCTCTGTCATCTCTCTCTCCCTCTCTCTCTCCCTCTGTCATCTCTCTCTCTCTCTCTCTCCCTCCCTCCCTCTGTCATCTCTCTCTCCCTCCCTCCCTCTGTCATCTCTCTCTCCCTCCCTCCCTCTGTCGTCTCTCTCTCCCTCCCTCCCTCCCTCTGTCATCTCTCTCTCTCTCTCTCCCTCCCTCTGTCATCTCTCTCTCCCTCCCTCTGTCATCTCTCTCCCTCTCTCCCTCCCTCCCTCCCTCCCTCTGTCATCTCTCTCTCTCTCCCTCCCTCCCTCTGTCATCTCTCTCTCTCTCCCTCTGTCATCTCTCTCTCCCTCCCTCTGTCATCTCTCTCTCCCTCCCTCTGTCATCTCTCTCTCTCCCTCCCTCTGTCATCTCTCTCTCTCCCTCCCTCTGTCATCTCTCTCTCCCTCCCTCCCTCCCTCTGTCATCTCTCTCTCCCTCCCTCCCTCTGTCATCTCTCTCTCTCTCCCTCTGTCATCTCTCTCTCCCTCCCTCCCTCTGTCATCTCTCTCTCCCTCTCTCCCTCCCCCCCTCTGTCATCTCTCTCTCCCTCCCCCCCTCTGTCATCTCTCTCTCCCTCCCTCCCTCTGTCATCTCTCTCTCCCTCCCTCCCTCTGTCATCTCTACCTCCCTCCCTCCCTCTGTCATCTCTCTCTTTCTCCCTCTGTCATCTCTCTCTCCCTCTGTCATCTCTCTCTCCCTCCCTCCCTCCCTCCCTCTGTCATCTCTCTCTCCCTCCCTCCCTCTGTCATCTCTCTCTCCCTCTGTCATCTCTCTCTCCCTCTGTCATCTCTCTCTCCCTCTGTCATCTCTCTCTCCCTCTGTCATCTCTCTCTCCCTCTGTCATCTCTCCCTCCCTCCCTCTGTCATCTCTCCCTCTCTCCCTCTGTCATCTCTCTCTCCCTCTGTCATCTCTCTCTCCCTCTGTCATCTCTCTCTCCCTCTGTCATCTCTCTCTCTCTCTCTCTCCCTCTGTCATCTCTCTCTCTCTCTCCCTCTGTCATCTCTCTCTCTCTCTCTCTCTCTGTCATCTCTCTCTCCCTGTCATCTCTCTCCCTGTCATCTCTCTCTCCCTCCCTCCCTCTGTCATCTCTCTCTCCCTCCCTCTGTTATCTCTCTCTCTCCCTCCCTCTGTCATCTCTCTCTCTCCCTCCCTCCCTCTGTCATCTCCCTCCCTCTGTCATCTCCCTCCCTCCCTCTGTCATCTCTCTCTCTCTCTCTCTCTCCCTCTCCCTCTGTCATCTCTCCCTCTCTCCCTCCCTCTGTCATCTCTCTCTCTCTCCCTCCCTCCCTCTGTCATCTCTCTCTCCCTCCCGCTGTGAGTCCCACAAAGATATGGCATTCTGCGTCTGTGACTTTTGTCAGTTAAAGTGGCATGGGGGGGAGGGATTGAAATGACACAGGGCCCTGTGTTCACTTCAGTTCTTAACCCCTCATCCTCCCTGTGCCATTTTAACCCCCTTCTTTCATTTTGATTGATCTCTGACCCTCGTGAGCCATTTCAATCCCCCTGTCTTAGCAATATATATTAATGCCCTATTTGTACCTGTGGCAATATAAAATGCACTTAACAAAAGCACAAATTAGTGTGTTTTTTTTATATAAAAAAATTATTGAAAGAAACATTTTTGCAAGGGAGGTGGGTGGCCGTTGGGGGGGGGGGGGCAAAATGGAGCTTCGCTTGTGTAGGCAGAAATCCTTGCACCGGCCCTGCCTCTGACTATCTTACCCAAATAAAAGACTCTCTGGGCTTACTTAACACCACCATCTCACATGCTCATAGCCAACAAAAAAGGTACTATGACCTTCGTAGAAGACCTTCTCCTCAATATACTATTGGGGATCTTGTTTGGCTATCTACAAAAAACTTGAGGTTGAAAATCCCCAGTAAAAAGCTTGGACCTCTGTTTTTGGGACCTTTCCCAATCGAGAAACTCATTGGGACATCTGCAGTTCGACTTACTTTACCGGCAGATCTTAAGATACACCCCATTTTCCACGTATCTCTACTAAAGCCACATATACCCAACCAAGGAATTAGACCTACTATCTTGCCTCCACCTCCAGTACAAGTTGAAGGGGGAGAAGAATTTGAGATTAGGGAGATTTTGGATTCTCGTATCCACAGAGGAAAACTCCAATATCTCATCAGATGGAAAAACTATGGACCCCGAGATGACACCTGGTTGGATGCTTCTGACGTTCACGCATCCAGGCTTATAAGAAGGTTCCACTCTAAATACCCTGAGAGACCAGTGCTATAGGCCTTCTGGAGCCGGCCTTATGGGGCGGTACTGTAAGATCCTGTTACTTTCAGTACCTTTCTAGCCTCTTACTTCAGCATTGCGTTCCACCATTCAGGTAGGTGGAACGCATATAGCTGCATGTCTCTTTAACATCTGATGACGTCATCACTAGGCGCCGCTCTGAGCGGCTATTTCAACCGACGCTGTGCACTCACAAGGTGTTCGTGCAACCGCTCGTTATACATCCCTGTCTGACGCTGCCGAATCCTCCAGCTATCTTCCTATACCTGGATTGACCGGAGCCTCGCTACCTGATCCTTTACCTCGCTACCTGATCCTTTACCTCGCTTACCAGCTAGTGATAAGTACCCCGCAGGGGATCCCTTCCTATCAAGTCACATGCTATCTATTCTTGCATATTAAGAACTGTTGCTAAACTCTAGGATATATGCACTACAATATCTATCACCTGCATCGTTACCTAGATTGCTAGCTCTTGAGCCTACTACCACCTGTAACTTATATCCTTGCATTAACTTAGCATCTCCTGTACACTTCATCTGCTATCCCCTACCACCTGTTACTTGTACATGATTGCTAACCCTCCTGCATACTATCTATCACCATCTGCTATCGCTCCTGCAACATTACTACCTGAGTGCCTGTCATTAATTGCTATCACTACTCAAGCCTATTCCTTCAGTATATCACCTCAATACTATTGCATAGATATCTATCACTCCAGCAACATCTTATCTGAGTGTTTGTGTATGTGCATACTGAAGCGGGCTGAGCCACTATGATGAGTCAGGAGAGTTGGATAAGGTGATTCAACACATCTCTACAAGACTACCGAGTGGAAATTCTGCAGCTGCAAATCCAGTTCACTAAATCAAACCCCAGAGCGTTACACTGGGCCTCCTCCCTTCCACCACATCTGATTAATCAAACCATCAGGGCAATAGGAAACTCTGATCCTGTGTGGATCCAATTGAACAGGATTCCCAAAATAGATATATCCATGGAGGTTGAAGTTAAAAATGTCTTCTTGTTGGCCCATGAATTCACCTTACACCTGTCCCAAACATTTTTTGGGATTAAGCATTTGAGAGTAACTATGTAGACCAGAAATCTATCATGTTTGAACAAATATGTAGGGAAAACAGGGCAAATATGCTCCAGTGCCTAGTTTTTGATGTATTGGTTTTGTGAATCCTTTGTTTCAGCATTTCACCTCCAGGTAATTGTCTTGTCTCTTTTTCTCCCCAGTGATCCACTACATCACCCTTCCAATTGCCATTGATGTGCTGAGTTGGGCCAGTGCTCAGATCCAACATTTGGAGTGGCAGTCAGGGGTTGATCCTGCTGCTGACCAGCCCTATCTTTTAAGTTGTTTTCGAAAAAAAATTATTTTAAAGATTTATTTTATTTTTGTAAATATAATATTTTTGTAAAGAAAGAAACTAGTTTGTGTGTTTTTTTCCCTCTAGAAAATACAAACCAAATCCAACACAGAACCAATTCCAGCCCCCACCACTCTGAATCAGTTGTGTTCTCCCTGAGAAATTAATTTGGGAAGAATTAGAAGGGACACCTTTTAGGATTTCATCATGTGAAGATTGTGTTTAGCAAGTAGAAGAAATGTAACCACATGTTTGCAGTAAGAGAAGAACCTGTGTAGAAAAGCCTACATTAACAAGCCAGGGACATTTCTTTCCCAGCATCCCCCCCTCAAAAAAAAAAATATATATATATACCATAAAATAAATCTAATTTAAAATATATTTATTACAAACAATATCCAAATTATTACAAACAGTAATGGCAAACACAAATATAAAACAACTACCAGAAAAAAACAAAAAAAAAACCACATCAAACATCAGGTGGGTGCTCAGGAGTTGGGGGGGGGGGGGGGGGGGCTGCTGCTGCAGCAAAAGTTGCAGCATGTGCTGCAAGTGCTTGCTGCGGCTGTAGCTTGGGCAGTGGCTGCAGAATCTGCTGAGCTAGCCTCGTCAGCCACTCCAGCTGCTGCTGCTGCGGACACAGCTGATGCGGTTGTTGTTGCTGCTGCGGGAGATGCTGCTGCGCTTGCTGCTGCTGGTGGTGTGAGGGGATTGAATATGGGGTAGGGATGGGACAGTGTTGTGTTGAGGTGTGGGGCAAGGTGGAGTGTTGGACTCTGAGGGGCTGTGTTGGTAAGACATGTTGAGGGTTACATACCGGACACATATTTGCTTTCTGTGCAGAAAATTCTCCGTCCACTGTAATGTCTTAATGATTGCAGCTCCAAATAAGTATGACCACGCCCATACATTTCAAATTGGGATTGTGTCATCTGTGCAATGCATAGTTGGCTAGGGATTGTGTCATCTGTGCAATGCATAGTTGGCTAGGTTTTGCCCCCCCCTCCCCCCAAAAAAAAAGTATCATATTGAAAATTTATCCAATTTTCATGGCTGTGATTTGAACCCATGATCTAGGTGCTTTTGTATAAGTTGCAAAGCAGTAAGCTACTATGCAGAAAACAGTTATCTGGGGAATAGAAAGGAGTCCCATGACCCCAAAATGCACATATAGCAATAGTACTCAACATTCTCTTCAAATTTGAATAAGACATTCCAAAAGTTGGATATCTAAATATATAATAGCAATATAAGTCTAACATCAATGCTAAGAATAGAATTAGCTACAAAACAAGTCCCATCTCACAATGTTTGCAAATTGAGCAACGATGCGGTATTGGAGGAGAGTATAGATTCTCTGGATGTATGTTCATTCATGAATCATGGAACTAATGCATATTTTGAGTATGATAGTGTTGATCATAATAGCTTAATGGTTAGCTTTCCTACCTATATTCTCTCTCACCATGGGTTCAAGTCCCAAGGACGCCATCATCTTCTTTAGTTTGAAAGAGAAGGATATAGTTAAAAAGGAGAATTTGTAATTAACACCACCAATCCAACCAACCACTACCATCAATCTGTACAATAGCCAAAATCAGACAGTATTTACAACGTTTTACTGTGCTGTGTGTAGAGATGGATTTGTGAAAACGCTCCTGCGGTTAAATATTCGCCATCTCTTCATGTAAGTGGCTGGTTGCACAATTAGCATAGGACTACCTGCTATTGCAAGCATAGCTGCTCGCTCAATAGTGTAGTGGTTAGCACTCCGAACTATGTACCCTCCAACCATGGGTTCAAATCCCCAGCAAAATCACATACTGGAATTTTTAATCAGCTGTCACTTGGCAAACGCTTGAACACCCCCAGCTTCACAGGCATGTACAATCATCTCAGCTGCATGTAATTATCACTAATTTTACCACCATTTAACAATCTGTAGACATAACCCCCATCCCCCCAACACAACTGATGTGATGATGGTTGGACTAGAATCCATGACATATGAGTCTGTGTGTATGTGCAGATACCACTACACCACAATGTTGAGTGCAATTCATGCCTGCAAGTTTAAAATGAAGAGTAAATTGACATTGATAAGTCTCCTTATAGGACATCAACAGCAAAACATTGCCATAAACAAGATGTAACACAGTTTATATAGCAATAGTTTATTGGTAGTAATACACATTAATATTCATCAATGGGAAGCCTGAGAAAGTTATAGCAAAGATTTTGGTACCAGCATCCCTTAGTGGTTGCTACAGAGAATAAGGGTTGATCCCAAGACCTACCTCCCAGTATGGTCAAGGGAAAAAGTGGGGAGGGGAATAAAGAAATTGGGACTTTCTCGGTACGGTAATGATAAATATCACAATGTAAAATGTAGCAATCTTTATTTACATGAATAGTTTTTTTAAAAACAACAACAAAAAGAAACAATGTTATGCATAAAGGTACTGTAAAAGAGCCCATAAATATTCATGTGAGCATATATATGGTTTTGTTTATCTACAAAAAATGGACTTTCAAATTTCCAGGTGTGTAAACTTCGACATGTTTCGTGGAGAACCACTTCTTCAGGAGGTTATCATTATATACACACAATGCTCTTTCTAACAATGACAAAACATTCAGTTAGCAATTATTGAAACATCATATACATGTACATGGTATACACCAAAAAATGTTCATAGACCAATATGTGGGAGGGCTGTCTTACCTAATATTTTTAGGCTCAAAAGGATCACAGACCTGAGTGCACAGCCATCAAATCCTCTCACCGGCGGACAAGAGAGACACTAAGTTTAAACCAGTTAAAGTTTTTTAGTTTTTATTTCGATGGTAGTTCTGTTTTGTTAATGAAAGGGAATCTTAAGGAACCATGGTGATATAACCACTCCCAAGGAGGATCAGCTAGGGATAGAGATATAGTGGTGCCGAGTAAGAGGTAAAATGTAGTGCCAGAAAGAGACCAACGTGTGAACTACAAATAGAACTAAAAACCCCCAAAAAAGGAGGATAGTAGATTGAACATGCAGTCAGTGGCCAGAATGTGAAAAATGCAATCCCAATTGGTTTGGTAAAACTCCAGACAACTTTGTAGATCGACAACTAGTGGCTCGGAGCTTACCATATTCCCAAGAGGATTGTAGGATATAAGAGATAATAACAATGAAAATCGAACCTACCAAAGGTATGATGGTTGTCAAATATAAAATAAATGATCCACAAGTCCTCCACCTACAGGCATATCTCACGGGAAACCATCTGATATAAATCAAATGTAATTGGTAGGTGTTTTGAACTGCGGGTAAAATACCCAATGGTATCAAGGTGGAAATTCAAAAACGGAGAGGATCCACTGGTGGCTGAATCGCCTGTCTGGAAAATATATGTATGTAGGTACAGGCACAATTCAAAAATTGCATTCAAGCCCGTATGGGCGTGCATGTATCGCATATAAGGGTAAATGCTTACCAGTCAATAGTGAGACTAAGGAAGTCCAGGTGGAGTACCGGGATCGAATAGCGTTCGCCGCCATTGCTGGCAGCGGACGCTATTTGAGTGTCTGCCAAGCAGGGTGCGTGGCCACGCAGCGTCAGGAGGCGTGGTCACCAGCCGCCCAGGCCCTGACGCCGCGCATGCGCGAATGATCGTGCTTGCGCAGTAGTGGAGTGCAACATTGAACACTCCCATGGTAACCGGCGTCAACAGATTGGTCTATGAACATTTTTTGGTGTATACCATGTACATGTATATGATGTTTCAATAATTGCTAACTGAATGTTTTGTCATTGTTAGAAAGAGCATTGTGTGTATATAATGATATCCTCCTGAAGAAGTGGTTCTCCACGAAACATGTCGAGGTTTACATACCTGGAAATTTGAAAGTCCATTTTTTGTGGATAAACAAAACCATATATATGCTTGCATGAATATTTATGGGCTCTTTTACAGTACCTTTATGCATAACATTATTTCTTTTTGTTGTTGTTTTTTCAAAAACTATTTATGTAAATAAAGATTGCTACATTTTACATTGTGATATTTATCATTACCGTACCGAGAAAGTCCCAATTTCTTTATTCCCCTCCCCCCTTTTTCCCTTGACCATACTGGGAAGTAGGTCTTGGGATCAACCCTTATTCATATTAATATTCATAGTTATACATGCACTCCTAATTGTAAAAGCCGCGATCGCCCATAACGCCCGTTCTGATCGGAATTCACTATTGAATTTAACATTCTAAAATTCGCTCGGTGAGATGTTAACCGATTTAACACGGCGAGATTAAATAGAACTGGAGCAGTGCAATTCTTTCTGCTTAGTGAATAAGGTTCCCAGTCTATGGGAGCTATAGCTTCTGGCAGACCAATGATGCGAAAATTGACCCTGCGGCTTTTATTCTCAAAATCATCCATCTGGTCTAATAAAGAGTTAATCCTGCAGTCCTGTGACTTGCATCTCTCAGTGAGCATTTACAAAGTAGGGCTGATCTCTTCCCACTGTGTTTTTAATGTCCCAACTCTCCCCCCCAATTTGAGTCTAAAGAGACTCAATATCCTGCCTCAGAGTCTTTTCAATTCTATGGGCAAAGAGCTCAAGGGCGGCTTTTGTGGGTAGTGATGTGGCAGCACCTGGAAAGCATCTAAAATGGCAGATGGTTAAGTCTGTTTCTGACAGACACACAGCTTGTAGAAACCTTGCAGAACTACAGAAGCCAGCGGGGAAGTTGTGGTCACACAGTCCCCAATTAGCCCCCACTCCTCACATAGCCCCACTCTCTCCCTTGTTATGTGTCTGTACTTTTTTGTGTAAATACACAAGTGTCAAAACCACAACTGTCATGTTTAACCGCTTCCTGCAAACCGACGTAGCTCTACGTCGGCTTGGAGAAATGGTTGTACCGGGGTGATGCCTGTAGCTAGAGGCATCATCCTGGTACCATTTTTTAGACCCAGCGGACGGCTTTCAGGTGGTAATGGCCAATGTGGCTCGGGAGCCACTTGGCCATTACCCCAACAAGTGGGAGGGGACACCCCACTCCACCGGCTGGTTGGAGTCCCAATCAAAGCTGGATCTGGCTTTGATCTATCTCCGATATAGTAACCCGGAAGCATGTGATGACGTCACGTCTGGGTTACTCGGCGGCTAAAGCCGCAAAATTTAAAAAAGTGACAGTATTCAAAAAGGCAGATTTCGGCATTTTGAATACATTGAAGTGCAGTGGAGGGGTCTGGGGTCTTTTAGACCTCTAATCCTTCCATAAAGAGTACCTGTCACTACCTATTACTGTCACAAGGGATGTTTACATTGCTTCTGGCAGCAATAAAAGTGATCTGATTTTTTTTTTATAAACTGTGCAAACATTAAAAAATTTAATAAAATAAATAGGAAAATAAAACATGTGCAAATGCAGTATAATGTATTTTTCCGCCCAAAAAATGGCGTTGGAAAGACTGCTGCGCAAATACCGCCTGACAAAAAATATTGTAAATACTGCCATTTTATTCTCCAGAGTCTTTTCTAAAAAAAATATATATATATAATCTTTGGGGGTTCTAAGTAATTTTCTAGCTATAAATACAGTTTTTAACTTGTAAACAATGTGTCAGAAATGGGCTTGGTCCACAAGTGGTTAACAGGAAATAGCTAAAATGTGTTAAACTTTTGACCTGATAAGAAATAGCTGAGATGTATATCTTGCTTAGATGAAAGAAAAGTTTAATTGTTGTATTTTTCTATATGCACTTGTGACATAGCTGTTGATATATAAGTGATGTGTATGCCTATTTTCAGTGCTTGGCAAATGGGCATGATTGGGGCTGAGCCATTTTCACTAGCAAATAAAAAAAGGTTTGATTCTGAAGTCCGAGTCCAAACTTCCTTCTGGGCTTCAATTAACTATTTGCTGCAACAGTGATAGTTTGTGTGATCGCAGATTTTTGTCTCCCAATACTTTCCCCACATGTGAGTGTCCATCGCAGCTGTCTGAGGCGGTGGGTGAGGCAGGGGGAGGGAGTGAGAGCAGAGGTATTTGCGGAGAGGGAATCAGTGAGGCTGCCCATGCAGCACAAGGTTGCTCACCTGGTGCCATCTTGGGATTGCCTGCAGGGCCACGGCATGTGTCTGAAAAATAGACATCAAGGGATCCGGAGCGGCTCTGAAGGGTCCTTTGTGGTTGCGGGGATGTCCGCCGTTTGGGAGGTATGAAGTGGTGCAAATTATACCCCAAAAAGGCTGCTATAGGTGCGGGTAAGATTTGTGCAAGGAGGGGATTTGGTGGGGTTGTGCTGGGATGGTGATTTGGTGGGATTGTGCCTGGAGGGGACGTGCAAAAAACCATGTGCATTCAGATGCACCTCCTGGTGTGAATGAGCCCTCAGACTGGTGTTCCTTGGAATTGTTTGTGGTTCTAAAGGGTGGCTGAAAATAGATTGAAAAATACTGCTCTAGACACTTACTAACATTGCTTTGCTGGTTATTGGGCACTGACTGCAATCAATTTTTGGCCTACAGTCTATCTGAAAGTAGTCATCACCCAGCATATTATATGGCCCCTTTCACAGACTGACAGATCAGGTCGCCCTGTCAGTTTTTCAGGCAGATCTGATCAAACCTTGCACTCTCCCCTATGCAGTGGCGAATGTCCGCTGACATCGGCCACTATCCGATACTGCTGGCTTAATCCAGACGGATGGTGGTCCTACTTTCCATCTGTGTGGCGGATTGGATGAAAACTGAGTGGTGGTTCCTTTTTTTACAAATTCCCCTTTGAGGAGAGCGGGACTCTGTCTTCGCTCTGCACAGTGAGCAGAGAGGGAGCTGTCATCCGCCTGCCCAGCAGGGATTAACACAGCAGTCCCTTGCTGAGCAAGCGGAGTCAGCCAACCAGGGGCGCCAGTGTTAAAGAGGCCTTAACCACTTGCCGACCGCTGCAAGTACATATACTGCGGCGGTCAGCCCCGTCCAGGCAAAGAGACGTACCGGTACGTCACTAGCCTGTCACCGGCTTGTGAGCCAATAGCGGGCGAGTGCGCGCCCACCCCGGCTCGTTCCCTGACAAGTCAGTGCGTGTGACCGGCGGACCCGATGTCCGCTGGTTACTCGCGACCGTTCACCGGGAAGGGAGAAAGGCAGGCGGGTAATGTAAACAAGCCTCCTGTCATTCTCCCCTGTGTAAAAATGGAAATCAGACGGTTCTACTATGTAGGACCGTTGATCTCTGTTTTTACAGTAGTAGCCATGTCCCATCACAGTTAGAAACACGCCCCTAGGACACACTTAACCCCTCCCTCTGGAATACAGTTAACCCCTTCCCTGTCAGTGTCATTTTTACAGTAACAGTGCATATGTATAGCACTGATTACTGCAGTAATGTCACTGGTAACCCCAAAAGTGTCAAAAATGTCAGTCAAGGGTCCAATCTGTCCGCCGCATATGTAGCATAAAACAAATTGGCCGAAAATGTTAAAACATTTTGATTTTTACATTTTTTTTGGGGAATTTCATATAAAAAAATGTGAAAAATATTGTTATTTTTGCAAAATTGTCACTCTTTTTTTGTTTATAGCGCATGATCAAAAAAAAAAAAAAATCGCACAGGTGATTAAATACCACCAAAAGAAAGCTCTGTTTGTGGGAAAAAAAGGACGTCAAATTTGTTTAGATACAGCTTCGCACGACCGCGCAATTGTCCGTTAAAATCACGCAGTAAAAAAAAAATCGCAAAAAACCCCCTGGTCAGGAAGGGGGTAAAATCTTCCGGGGCTTAAGTGGTTAAAGCGGAGTTCCGGCCTCGGGGGTGAAATTTAGATAAAAATACCCCCGGGACAATCAGGGCTAGTACATTCCATAATGGATAGCCTCTGAACTGTCCCGGTGTTCCGTGAGAATTACCTACCCCCGTGAGAAAAACCTACCCTCGTCATTTCCGGCCAGGAACAGCTGAGCAGCACAGCAGTGCGCATGCTCACAGCCCCGGATACGTAATGGAGTAGCTGACTAGTGCGCATGCGCACTAGTATGAAATGACCGCGGTGTCCGTGAACAAAAACCTACCCACACGGCGGTTACATTAAAACAGCTGTGCTGCAATATGAGTCATCTCCGCTCCTGTCCCTGTCACTTCCCTGATCTTGGCTAGTAAATATAAAAGCGCCTCTAGGCTCCGTGATTTATCTTTTCATACACCCGCCGCTTTTATATTTACTAGCCGAGATCAGGGAAGTGACAGGGACAAGAGCGGAGATGACTCATGTTGCAGCACAGCTGTTTTAATGTAACCGCTGTGTTACACACACTGCCGTGCAACCGGAAGTGACGAGGGTAGGTTTTTCTCACGGGTAGGTAATTCTCACGGAACACCGGGTTTCACTTACCTTTTAGAAGGAATACTTACTTTGAAAATTTCCTCTCCAGCGCTGCCATCTAAGGTGTGGGCAGCTGAAGCTAGCGCATCCTCTTCTGCCAGAATGCTCGTCACTTCCGGTGCGGGCGCATCATCCCTCCACAGCTCCATTTGTTTTTCAGGTGACCTAGAGCAAGCGGATGGCCCAAAATAAATTTTGAGCCCGGAACTCTGCTTTAAGCAATTTTCCTTTTTAATTGCATAAGGTTGCAAGGTCCTCCCTTTAATTATTGTCGTCTGCTTGCCATCCTGTCCACTTCCACACATAGGGAGGAACATCTTGACCCTTAAAACCCTGTCCTTTGAGATGAGAAAACAACCAGCCACACACACGTTGCTAGAACAGTATTTTATGAAAAGAGCCTAGATTTGTAAGTATACTTATGTAATTTGACGAATATCCATTAAATGAAATGTCTAATAAACGCCTAACATTCTAGGAAGAAATAGCTTGGCAAGATAACGAACGCTTTTTCTATATAGTTTTCCGATTAGACTACTATATGTTGCGCTACCGTCTTGCACTCTCGTTGCTGACGTCATCTAGAAGTGACCGGCGCCAAATGTTTTGCTGTGCGCGAAGGTCAAAGTATGTTCCTCTACAAAGATGGCGGCTGCTATATGTCAGTGTTACCGGGTGAGTAAGAGTTTGTACGTGATAGTTCATCTCATTTCGTGTGGCATTACAGATGTCAAGATTTTATTTCTTTAAAGGGCTGAGAAGCGTTATATCAGTTAGGTCTTTACGACGTTAACAAGGAAATATGTTCTATTCTCGCTGCATTGTGTTACACGTGTATTGACATTGTCATAAAATGTTCCATTAAGTAAAATGAATGTACATGTAGGTATATACTAAGGTTTTGTATAGGTATTAGTCTTTATGTAAAAGTTTAGTCACTTTTTCCCCGCATGCTGTAGTGTTTGGCGCACGTGTTTATTATGATGTCACTGGGCAGCAGAGGAGCTTCTGCATACAATGGATGAAGGATGCCTGTGTTCTGTTCCCTAAAGAATTGCCAGAATTTGGAGAGCTGTAGCCAGAAATTGTCTTCTGCTTATCTTTGTTTCTGTGCGTGGTCGGCATGCATTGTCTGAAAGAGGAACATACTAAAAGGAATGACAAAATGGAATGCCCATAGTGAATAGATGAACAAAATATTTCAATTGGTGACCAGAACTTTTAGACGTATCATCAAATCTTTTGCAAACAGCTTTTGTCTATATCTGTGGCATTGTTTAATATTCAGATTAGATGGGATTATTATTGTGTGCTTCCCCCTTTTTCTTTTTTTTTAGAATGACAAGGGTGAAAGACAGCAGGGAATGCCCATAGAAAGTAATGAAAAGCAAACTATAAACTCATCTACAGGTTTAATACGCTTTCATAGCAATGCATCCTGTGTTCCCTAAGTAGGTTAGGAGATTGTAAAATTGAATCTATTCATGATTATAGCGGTATTCTATGGAATGACAGATAAATGATAAAGGAATGCCCATAGAGTATTATGGGAAGCAAGATGTAACCTGGAGTCAGAACCATTAAACCTATCAGATCAATCTTTAGCAGATAATACACTCCACGTTCAATGGCAATGTTTGAAATTGAGATTAAGGGATTTTTTTTTTATGGAATTACAAAGGTATTTACAGAAGGGAATGCCCTTTAATCTGCTTAGCGGTATCCCCGAGCGTGACTCGGGGTTGATTTTCCATGCTATTATTGGTATCCCAGAGTCACGCTCGGGGTAGATGAGCAGAGCCTGCTCATCTACTCCTGGCAATCCAGCGATGATCTCCCATTGCTGTGATCGCCAGCCGAGATCCCCGCTGCTCCTCCGTTGGTCTGATGACTTCCTAGTTCCGTTCCCTGCAGCAGCAATGCTGCATGGGAGCGGAACTGAGAGGGAAATGCAAACGTTGCACAAAACACAAACCCATAACATTTATATTATATATAATGTGTGTGTGTATATATAACGCATGAATTATAATCTAATCAATAATATAATTTTATTATATAATAAAATATATATGTGTATGTATGTATTATATATTTTTTTTTTGTCAAAACATTTTATTGAGGTTTCACACCAGACATGAAGCAAAAAACAAGACAGGCATACAGAGGAACGTCTGGAAATAAAGTACAGTCATGGTGCATAGGTAAATAACATTGAGAGCATAGGAATCAGCTGAGCATACATAAAAACCCCCCAGGTGCATCTATAACACTGAATGTAGCAGCCCTTATGAAAAGACCTTGGGGATATCATGTAGATGGGAGTTGTATTGAGGGGTCAGGAAAGGGAGGTGACCTCCCAAATGGTGAGAGCCGGAACAGGGAGGCTAAACACTAAACATCAGAGGGACCCCCCAAGCCCCGACACCCCCCAGGGGGAACTAGCTGTGTCAGGGGGTGGGGGGCCCACCCTATAGAAGCATGAGATCCGGCAAAAAAAAGAAAAAAAGAGGTGCCTCAAACATGGGCACCTCAGGCTTGGCTAGCGGAGGAAACGTTTCCAACAGGTGACAACAAATGTCCCCAAGCAATGAGTGGAGGGGAAGGGGAGGCAGGGATCAGGAAGAAGAGGAGATTGGGGGAGAAGGGTGGGAAAGGAAGCACAAGAGGGGGAAGGGGGGGAGGAAGAAGGAAGGTAAGGGAAAGACCATAAAGAGGGGACAACGTACAAGTACAGAAAAGCAGTGTGGTGAAAGGCGGTGAAGCCCGAACATCCGAGGGAGCATCCCAGGGCAGCTAGCTCACCATATATAGGGGTACCATGTGCAATCAGCATAGCTAACCTGCATTAAGTGCTCAATCTCTGAAAATCAGGTAAGGATTGGAAGTGTATCCAGGGCGCCCATGTTGTATAATACTTGTGGTGGGAGTCCCTGGCTTGAGCAACAATGTCTTCCATCTCAGCCACCCGCTGAACCCTCCGCAACCACTCGGCAACTGTGGGAGGGGAGGTGGACAGCCAGTGGCATGGTACACACATCCGAGCCTCATTAATAAGGTGTAAGGTTAGCGATTTTTTTTTTTTTTTAATATAGCTGGTATACGACAAGGAGGTGTGGTGGAGGAGATATTGTGCCGGAGAGTAGTCTGGCGTATATGTGGTAATACGGGGGATCAATGCATGAACCTCTCTCCAAAACGGCTGGATGATGGGACAGTCCCCCCAGATATGTTTCAGCGTCCCCCTGTGCTGCATACACCTCCAGCATAAGGGGGAATTCGTTGCGGAAATTTTATGCAACAAGTCAGGGGTCCTGTACCACCTGGAATAGCGCTTATATCCAGTTTCCTGTGCCAGCACATTCAAAGATCCCTTATGCATGTGATAAAGGATGCGTGACCATTCATCACCCGAGAAGTCCCTACCCAATTCCCTTCCCCAACGCGCCCGAATCACGTCCGTAGGCGCATGTGCAACAGGGAATAGCATAGAGTATAGAATGGAAATCATATGGCGGTGTGGGCCCGGGGCATCACAAAGACGTTCAAATGAGGTAAGGGGCCAGATCCAATCCGTCGACGGTTGAGCGTGGGTCAAGAAATGTCGTATTTGGAGAAAGCAAAATATATGTATTATATTATATATTATATAATAAAATTATATTATTGATTACATTATAATTCATGCGTTTGTGTTTCAAATTTATCACATCTGGGATGTCTACTAGTCTTGTTTTGGTCAGGTTTAAGTCAGTAATTACTAAGAATTGTAGGCCTATAATACATAACGCCAAATTTCCATGCAAAAAATTGTACCGCTTTTGGTACAGAATTCCTGACATCATACCCCCAGGGAGGTTAACCTATAATGGGAAGCAAAATATATATTATTTTGCAGGTAGATCTAAGAATCACAGAAATTTATCCTTAGCCACAGGTGTCCCTCCAGCAGAGTAGCAGATTCTAAAATGGAAATAATTTGGGATTATTGTTTTCTAGCAAGCAAGATGTGACCTGGAGTCCGAACCATTCTACGTACCAAATAAATCCTTTGCAGGCGTACTCTACAAATTGAGTGTCTGTTTAAAATTGAGATGAACTGGAAATGACAAAAAGTAAACGGTTGAAGAGAATGCCCATAGAGTGTAATGGGAAACAAAATGAAACTCCTTTGCAGACACATCTGAGCGACAGAGCAATTAAACCTTTTCCACAGTTCCTCAAGTAGAGTAGCATTGTAAGGGCTGAATATTGGGCATTGTCAGTCCAGTTCAATAGAAACAGGCTGACATTCAGTCCGTGTGTACGGCAGCCGATCTAACGGAGGGGCAGAACCAAAAAGGTCTGCTGATCAGTGTCCCATCAGTGCTCACAGCCTGAGAGAAATGACCAGTGTGTTCTGACATAGGGGCTGTTCTCCTGTCAGAACACCATTGCACAGTTATTATTATTAGCAGAGCGATTTGTTATACTAACATTGAATTGTTCAGGATCTCCTCCTGATCTCTTATAGCTGTTTTCTCAAGTCGTCTTCCAGGACAGCTCATGAGACCTAGGGCTCCTCCTACTAGGACAGGAAACTCATTCTAATTAAATAAAAGGCGTCACCCTAGTCCTCACCTTCCGTTTTAGTGTTTCCTCCGGACAGGGGGTAACATGTTCCTGGAACTGAAGCTCCTGGTCTCATGGAACTGTCCTAAAAAGACCGGGATTGAAAGAATCCATCTCCTCCTTGCCCAAGTGCGGTACCCTTACTTGTCGCAATAGGGGCTGACCGCTTTGTCTCCTGTATCTCGTGGTCCACTGGGGCAGGACTGTGGATGTCGTCAGTGGATCGCAGGGGGAGTCTTCTTCAGTTTGTGGCGGCGTCCTTGGAGCAGCACAGGCTGTGTACCCGTGACGCCACCGATTAAGCAGGGAAACCTGCAAGTTTGAATTTGGAGCCACGAGCGGAGAGGGCAGAATTCTGCATTCCACCCTGGCCCCAGGAAGCGGCACAGGTCACTTCCAGCGCAGTGACGCACATCCACGGGCGCTGGAAGCAGTAGTTCAGATTTCCAAGGCGCGAACAGGAGATATCTGAGCGGCCGGTGTGAGGTGAAGACCCAGCACAGGCTGCGGTCCACCAGACAGAGCAGGATGGATTGCGGCATCCGCTCAGGCGGTAGAGGCAGGCTCTGGCACCAGCACCTCCCAGGTAAGCAATGCGAATTCTCCCTTCCAGCATATACCTGTGGTGGTCTCTTCCCCCTTCCCTTCTCTTGTAAGTTAAATCAGGTCGGTAGAAGGGGGCACTCTTTTTCTTTACCCTGTACACACTGTGTGGGAGGGTGAATTTGGGAGTCATAGCTAATTATGTTTTTTTTGTTATAGACCAAGGCTCATGACAAGGTCCAAAGACGCAGTCCCCAAAAAAGAAATGTGCAGTTTGCGGGACTCGGTTAAGTTCCACATGGAACAAAAGCATGCCACACATGTATTTGATAATCTTGTTAAAGATGACTCTACTGTATCCACCCAAAAGAACGTTGACCTTTTAGTTAGGTCCCTACATCTGTGTCTAAACCAACACACGGAGTGTACTGTGACGACACAAGGGAAGAATCGGAGCCCCCTCATTTCTCAATTAAAGAGCCTGGATCAGGGGAAGAACCCAGGGAAAGAGTCCTGTGAAGGTTCCAGATTCAAAATTATCCCTTGAAGATGTGGATGAATTGTTTAAAGCAGTGTATGTTACACTAGGAATTAAAGAGGAGATGGTGCAAGCATAATCTTATGTATACAATCCATAAGAAAAGTGCTAGAGTTTTTTCCCTGTACATGGGAAAATCCTGAAAGGTGGAGGAGGATGAGTGCTGATTACACTATATCTCCCCCACCACCCTGAACAGACGACTCAGGGTGTGTGTGTGTGTGTTATTACCAATCACTGGCAATCAATCACTTAGCAGTAGATTTTCTTTGGCATGATCTTATGTATGCAACACATAAGAAAAACGCTAGAGTTTTCCCTGTACACAGCTCCTTGCTAAACTGTTCCTCCTTATGGAAAAACAGAAATGATGAATGAAGGAGGATGAGTGCGGATTACACCGATCTCCCCCACCAACCTGAACAAACAATTCAGTGTGTGTGTGTGATCCTGTTACCAATCACTGGCAATCAATGTTTTAGCAGTGAGTTTTTTTGGCTGATTCATCCGCTGAGGCGGTTAAAATCACAGCCAGAACCTCAGCTTTGTCAGGAGAAGTTTCTGGCTCAAGTCATGGTCTGGTGACTCTACTTCCAAAACTCCGCCTCTGTGGTCTCCCCTTTACATGTGAACATCTGCTACACCTTCCCTCCAATCAGTACTGCTGACAAAAATAAGTAAATTCCAGAAAAGAAAAAATCCCCATATACCCGAAAGTTCTTTCAGGGCAGGGGCAAACAGCAAGGGCCACGTAAGGTTCAGGCCGTGTCCAAGAAACACTGGACTGGACACAACGGTAGGCGTAAGGGGGAGCATCCTGTTTAACCCTCCTCAGCACCCCGCCAAACTGCAAGGACTCCTTTCGCATAGTGGGCAGAAGATTAAGGACCTTCCTCCCACAGTAGAAGGAAATTACTACATCAATCCCTTTTTAAATTTGGACCTAGTGTCCACAGGGTACAGACTGGAATTGAATTCCCAGAGAAGCTATTAGTTACCAGCCTCCCCAAGGATCAAACCAAAGCAGCTGCTCTAAGTCTCCACGGAAACTTAGTAGATCAGAGGGTATTGATACCTGTTCCAAAGAAGGAACAGGGCAAAGGGTTTTACTCCCATAGATTGTTGATAAGAAAACCCTTGGGGAAGTTCTCGATTTGACTTTAAATCTACACACTTTTAAATCTCTCGATAAGGTACAAGCATTCCATAGGAAGCCTGCTGTATCCGAAGTATTTCATGACTATACTGGACTTAAAGGATGCTTATTTCCACATCCCCATTCACCTGGCTTACCAGAAGTTCTCACGACTAGCAGTGAAGCTAGGACCAGAGGTCAGACACTATCAATTTCGGGCGCGGCCCTTCGGGTTATCCTCAGCCCCTCGTATCTTTACCAAAGTCCTGGGGGAAGCTTTAGCCCTGCTGAGACTGAAGTTCATTAGGATCATCCCCTACCTGGATGACCTCCTAGTAGAGGTGGATTCAGATCAGAAACTGGAAAAAGACCTAAAAGCAGTTCAGAAGTTCCTTGAGTCACTGGGATGGATGATCAACAAACCAACCAGAGGGTCTCACTCAGGTACATAACAAGAGTCATAGGCCTCATGACCTCCTGTTTTTCAGCTGTCCCTTGTGCACGGTACCAACAGCGTCCCCTCCAATGGTTCCTGTTAAAGAACTGGGACGGATTTCCAGATTCCTTGGAACCGAAGGTGAAAGTTCCCACCAGGGTAAAAAGAACCCTATGGAGGTGGAGATCACCTCTTCACCTTACAAAGGGACTAAAAAACTGGGTTATTCAAGTATCACAAAGAATAACCACAGATGCAGCACAGCACGAGTTTGTCAACCCAGAAAGAACTCATGGCAGTAGAAAAAGCCTTAGAGGTCTTTTCAGATGGACGTAAAGGGAAGTCATCTGCAGATTCGATCCGACAACATAGCTACGGTGGTGTACCTCAACAAACAGTGAGGTACACGGAGTCGGGGGTTACAGTGGATAGCCCAGAAAATATTCTCTTGGGCCAAGCTGAATCTTGCCTCCATTTCAGCTATTCATCTGAAGGAGACTCAGCATGTCTTAGCAGACCCCCTCAGCCGCCACCAGGTGTGTTGGGACAATTGGTTCTTCAACCCAAGGGACTTTGCAGAAACTGCGGCAAAGTGGGGCCTTCCAGAAGTGGACCCTTTTACAGCTCAAACAAACAGCAAAACAAGAAGGTTTTTTTTCCCTGAACCAAGGGGACCAGTCCCTGGGGGGTTGACGCCTTTGCGAACCCCTGGTCTTTCAATCTCTGCTATGCCTTCCTTCCAGTCAGGCTAATCTCGAAGGTCCTCCGGAAATTCTTCCAAGAGGACACAGATGTGATTCTAATAGCTCCCTTTTTGGCCCAAAAGGCCATGGTTTTCACACCTACAGGCCTTCGCTTCCAAGCCTCCAATAATCTTGCTCTAGAGACAGGACCTGTTGACTCAGGGTCTGGTGGCCCATCTGCGCATCAGGTCCTTGAACCTAACAGCTTGGTATCTGAGGAGCAGATACTAAGTTCCCAAGGATTCTCAGACAAGGTAATAAAGACCTTGATTAACTGCCGGAAACCTGTCACGGGAGCTATACGTATATTCCAAAATGTGGAGAAAGTTTAATTTTGGATGGCTGAAAATCACAGGCCATCTCCAGATGTACCATCTATTCTGGAATTTTTTCAAGAGGGCATCGATAAGGGCCTCTCCCTTAGTACTTTGCAAGTGCAGGCTGCTGCCATTAGCATTTTTTTCTTCAGTATTTCCCTTCGGGAAAATCCCACTGTAGAGCTAGGTTCTTCAAGGCAATCGCCCGGGCTAAACCTGTAGTTGTCAGAACATGTGCAACTTGGAACCTATACCTGGTCCTTCAAGCCTTGGTTAACAATCCCTTTTTTGAGCCCTTGAAGGATTTAACAGAAAAATTACTCACTCTGAAAACTGCATTCCTAAATACAGTGACGTCAACTCAGTCAGTGAGTTGCAGGCCCTCTCAATTAGAGAGCCTTTTTCTTATGATATTTTGAGGATAGAATAGTGTTAAAACCGATACAGAGTTTTTTCATAAGGTATCTACTTCCTTCCATAGAGCAGGATGTTGTACTACCTACCTTTTCTTTTTTTTGACACGCATGAGGATAAAAGAGCTTTTAAAGCCACCATAGCTAGGTGGATAAAGCAGGTTATTACAGAAGCCTATAAAGCAAAGAATGTTGCTCCACAGTTGATGCACATTCAACAAGGGCCTTGTCCACGTCTTGGGACGAAAGGGCTGGTGTCTCACCAGAACAAATCTGTAAGGCAGCTACCTGGTCTAACTTTTCGACCTTTGTTAGACATTATCGCCTGGACCTCCTCTCTTCTCAGGAACAGGCATTTGGTCGAAAGGTGCTCCAGGATAGTCTTCCAGGACAGCCGGATTCCCACCCGGTGTTGTCTTGTATAATGTTATATATATGTATGCGTGTGTGTTTTACAGCAGTGGTCCTCAACTCCGGTCCTCAGGGCCCACTAACAGGCCAGATTTTAAAACGGTGTTCCGGGCACAGAAAAAAATTTTCACTGAACATACCCCCGGGACAGTCAGGGCTAGTACATTCCACAATGGATAGCCTCTGATCTGTCCCGGTTCGCACTTACCTTTTAGAAGAAATACTCACTTATAAAATTTCTTCCACAGCGTTGCCATCTCTCTTGTGGGCAGCTGAAGCCGGCGCGATCCTCTTCGGCGTCCTCTTCCGTGTCTTCTTCTCCCAGAATGCGCCTGCACCGGCCCCTCTCGTCAATTCCGGTGCGGCGCTGCATTCCTCCACAGCTTCTGGGCATGCCCAGAAGCTGTTTAGCAGGGAATGCTGCGTCGCCCCGGAAGTGACGAGTGGGGCCGGTGCCGTCGCATTGATTCCTGGGAGCGATGACGTTCAGCTCCCAGGAATCATCGCAAGACAGGAAGTGACAGCGGAGCCGCGGCGCTGAGGGAGGAAGCGAAGAATATGTGAGTATATTCGATCTCCAATTACAAGGTAAGTATAAAAAAAAAAAATACCTAACTATCCAATTCCTTTTCAGGTTAAGGAGACCAAGCGGACAGGCACAAAAAAAAGGTTGATTTTGTGCCCGGAACTCCGCTTTAAGTATTACCTTGGGGAGATGCAGACTAGAGTACTGCAATCATTGAGCAGCAAATTATATCACCTGGGATGTATTTCAGCTATCTTGCAAACCTGGCCTGTTAGTGGGCCCTGAGGACCAGGGTTGAGGACCACTGTTTTATAGGATGCCCTATGGTTCTCGAGAATACTGAAGGTGAGGACTAGGGCGACGCCTTTTATTTGATTTGAATGTTTCCTGTCCTGGTAGGAGGAGCCCTAGGTCTCATGGGCTGTCCTGGAATACTATTAGAAAAGGAGTTACCGGTAAGTCTAACTCTCAGCTTTTCTGTGTAATGAAAAGGGCGAACGATAGAAGGGAATGCCTTAGAGAATATAATAGGATGCAAAATTTAAACGTGTTTGTAGGCAAATCTCAGAAACCGAGCAATTTAACCACTTCTGGATCAGAATACCCCCCCCCCCCCCCCGTAATAACCAGACCATTTTTTGCGATTCGGCACTTTTACTTTAACTGACACTTTTGCGGTCGTGCGATGCTGTACCCAGATAAAATGTCGTTCGTTTTTTTTTTTTTCCTCTCACAAATGGAGGTTTCCTGACAGATTCCATGGCAGCACACGTATGGGTAGCTCCGCCTCCTCTCCTACCCTATAGGACCCCATTCCCATAAATTTTTGCTCCATGCCAGGACCCGTGTTCCTTTTTTGTCCTCCTCCTGCAAGAGGAAGTCTTGCCTTTTTATAGAACGCTTATCGGTTTCAGGCGACCTGGTGGCGTGTGGCTGTTTATTCCTGATGGTGCCTCTCGGGCAATGATGTATGATGCTGGAAGATGCCGTAAATCCTGCATGAGAGGTGGGCTGCATCTCTGGCCGACTGTCCCTACTACTAGCGGGAGACAATTATGCCCTGATGCACATGTGGATTCCTGTTATGGCGTGTTCCAGGTCCTGACACCTTCCTGGTGGTAATGTATGGCATATTTGTTGTTATCATTTTTCGTCTTATTACACTGCATTCAGCATTTCCTGGTTCCTATGGCGGCTGGAACGCTCTTGCGCTCCAGACCGCCGCTCTCTGCTCATCTCTGGGCTCCTGATTGGGCTCCCAGGATGAGGCTTGGCTCCTGCAGTGGTTCGCGCATGCGCACGCCGCTTTCCGGGCCCTCTATGGCGTGATTGTGTCGGGGGGGGCGTGGTTTCGCGGCTCCCGGGAAATTTAAACAGCTGTTAAAGCTGTCATTCTTGGGATGTCTGCGGGCTGTGCGGCAGCTTCCCCGTGCTGCGTCTCTGCTTATGTGTGGTTAGCCCTGTGGTGGGCCAATCTCTAGTGGGGAAGGAGGGGCAGTGGAGGAGGGGGAAAGACAGGATTAGACTGTCTTACTTTCTTCCTGTTGCAGGCTGCTGATCTGTCTGCAATGTATACTTCATCGCCCCCCGGTGGCCAGTCCCTGCGCAACAGGTAAGCTAATTATCTTAACCCTTGCCTGTCTGCCTCGGCTACTTTATTTGCTGGAGCTTGAGTTTCTTTTTTCCTGTTTTTTTTCCTTTCAGCCCATTTAGGTCTGACCAACGCCCTGTTTCTGGATCAAAGGATCAGTCTCCTTCAGTTCAACATCACTTATCTTTAAAGTCTCGACGCCATAGGTCTAGATCCAGATCCATGAGGATAACGCAGGCTCTGCTGTCCTACGGCCTTCACGCCACTCTGACCGCTCTACAGAAAAGTCCTGCTGGGGCTGTCGGGCCCGTATCCCTGAGGACAGGTCTTTGTGTGATCCCTGTTATTCTCGGGCGCTAAAAGAGAAAACCAGGCACAGACCAGCCGGTGGAGTCCCTGGTCAGGCGGATTGTTCAGGAATCCCTCAGAGATTGGGATCCTGCTAGGATGTCTGATCACTCGTCTGAGGCTCCAGGTCCCCTCCCAAGGGAAGAATTGGAGTCGGGCACTTCCCAACCGAGTCGCTACTCGGATGATTCCTCGCAAAGTGAAGATGACTTGGAGGATCAGTTTGCCATGGTCCCACCGCTAGTTAGGTGGTGAAAAAGGGAAATAAAATGGGAAGATCCAGCGGAATCCCCAGTGAAACAAATTATTTCAAACACCTAAAAAAAAGAACGCTCCCATTTTCCTTTTTTGGGGGAGCTGGGTGAAATTACAGACGAATGGGAAGGGGTTGAGAGGAAGAATTCTGTCGTCCAAAGTCTTTAGGATGTATGCCTTCAAGAGCAAGAAGGTGAAGCATCTTGTTTCTGCCCCTCTAGTGGATGCGGCCTTAATGAGGTTGGTGAAACACGTCACCTTGCTGCTAGAAGATTCAGTCTTCTTCAAAGACGGTCTGGATAGACGGATTGACACAGATCTTAGCAATATATATTTGTCAGCAGGCATGGCCTGTAAGCCTGCCTGGGCCCAAGCAGCTACATCTAAGGCTATGGAGTCCTGGGTGGACAATGTGGAGGCCACGCTGCAGAGCGTCTCTGAGGAAGTGGCTAGAAGCTCTGCCGTTCAAGAACTGAGGTTGGCAACAGCCTTTTTGGGGGAGGCTTCCATCGATATCATCCGTCTGGTGGCGCGGGTCATGCTGTCCTCCATTACAGCCAAACGCGCTCTATGGTTGCGCCCCCCTGGTTGGTTGACCCTGCCTCCAAGCAGGCTTGGTGTAGGATTCCCTTTGAGGGCGCGTCCCTTTTTGGTAATAAGTTGAACAGTGCCATTACCCGTGCCACTGGTGATAAGTCGGGGTTCCTTCCCCAGGATTGCAGTCTGCTAGACTGAAGGTCTCAGCGCAGACAGAGCTCGGACCGATCCAGAGAGGCGCGTTTTTACAGACCTGGTCTTGAGTTTAGAAAACTGGAAGCGTACTCAGTCTACGGGTCAAAAGTTTGCCAAGGTGACATCTTCTGGTGACCGGGAGGCCACAAAGTCCTTTTGATATCTGGCCTGTCCAGACAGTGCGGGTAGGCGCTCGCTTCTATTTGGGCACGTCTGGGCAGCCTCTATCAAAGATCAATGGATGATCAAAACCGTGTCGCACGGTCACGTTTGGATCTTAAACAGAACTCCCGTTCTTCGTTTCATCCCCACGACCCTGCACCGATCAGAAAAGAAGCTAATCCTTCTTCTATCATATGTAGATTCCCTGGTTGCCCAGGGCGCAGCCGTCCCTGTTCCGATCGAGGAAAGATTTCAAGGCCTTTACTCCCCTATCTTCATGGTTTTGAAGAAAAGCGGCTCATGGAGGCCAGTCATAGATTTGACACACCTTTTATCAGAAGAGAGGTTTAGGATGGAGGCACTTTTCACAATTCGCCAGGTGGTGCAGCCAGAGGATTGGATGGTGTCCAAAGATTTGAAAGATGCATATTTTCACGTTCCAGTAACGAAAGGGCTGCAGAAGTTTCTGCGCTTTGCAGTGGGTCAGGTGTGTCTTCAATTTACCTGTCTCCTTTTTGGATTTACTACATCACCTCAAATCTTTTCAGAGATCTTACTGGCTGTGGTAGCCCTGATCAGAGCAAAAGGGATTCAACTGTATCATTACCTGGACAATCTGCTTCTTCTATCTCAGCACCAAGATCAGATTCTGCTTTACAGGTCTCAGGTAATCTCCACCCTTCAGGAATTCAGATGGCCCTTAAATATGGAGAAGAGCCTTTTAAAACCCACAAAATCCTTGGTTTTCCTGAGGGCCCTCTTCAATGCCTCCAGAGGCACCATCTCCCTACCATTGGAAAAGATCCCAGTAATTCGCAGCAGGATACTTCCAGCATTGTCAGCCTCTCATCTCCAGGCCTCTCATGAGAATAATGGGGACCATGGTCTCCACAGCCCCTATGGTGAAGTGGGCACAGTGGAGGATGAGGCCTTTTCAAAAGGGTTCCTCCAACAATGGAGTCTAGATGTCTCTATCCGGGTAACATCCTCCTATGAAGGAGAGCTTGACCTGGTGGCTCCAGCGGGAGAATCTTTTGAATTGCCACTCGATTGTTCCGGCTCCTTGGGTGGTCGTCATGTCGGGTGCCAGCAGGTCGGGCTGGGGCGCACACTGCTTGTCGGAGTTGGCCCGGGGCAGATGGCATTTGCCTGCCCTCAGGGTGGTCTCAAATGTTCCGGAGCTTTGGGCGGCATTTTGTGCTCTCCAGGCCTTCCGTCAGCTGGTGACTGGAGCCTCGGGCTTCTTAAGACAAAGCAATCTGACGGCTGTCGCATATATCAAGAGACAAGGGGGCACCCACAGTTCCTCCCTTCTAAAGGAAGTAAAACCAATTGTGGCATGGGCTCAAAGGTATCTGTCCGATCTGTCGGCTGCCTACCTTCCCGGGGTGTCCAGAACGTCCAGGCGGTTTTCCTCTTGAGGACCTATCTGGACAACGAGTGGTCCCTTCATCCAGAGACCTTCAGGTGGGTCATCTCTCTGGAGTTTCGTTTGGAGGTAGATCTGTTTGCCTCTCCAAACAATGCCAAACTGAAGAAGTTCTACATGGGGTGTAGATGCTCTAACGAATCATTGGAGCTTCCACAAAGCATATGCTTTTCCCCCGGTGCCAGTCGTATTCAAATTCCTACAGAGACTTGGGAGAGAGTGGAGATCATAGTGTTCCTTCCATTTTTGGCCTAGGAGACCTTGGTTTCCTCTGTTGCTTCAACTGAGCTGTTGGGATCCTGTGCCCCTGCCATCCAGGCCGGACCTTCTGTCCCAAGGTCCTGTTATACATCCCTGCCCAGCACAACGTCATCTCATGGTATGACTCTTTAGAGGGAAAGACTGAAGGCTCTTGGTTGCCCAAGCAAAGCACTTTCCACAATGAGTGCCAGAAGACCTAACACCAACAACATTTATGAAAGAATTTGGTCCAAATTCAAAGATTATATGGATAGTGTTTCTGGCTACATTATTAATCCGGGAATTCCCAATATCCTGGGTTTTCTCCAGTGCGGGTTGGAACTGTCATTAGCGGTCAGCTCTCTCCGAGTCAAGTCTCAGTCATTTCTGTCTTCACAGGGACTGCATGGGCGAAACATTCTCTGGTTCGCCAGTTTTTCAGAGGCGCTACTAGTTTGAGGCCTCCTAGGAAGCCCCGGTTCCCCAAATGGGACCTTCCGCTTGTCCTGGATTTCCTCTATTCAACTACTTTGGAGCATGAAGATCTGTTCTTCCTCAAAAACCTTCCCATGAAGTCTGCCTTTCTGGTAGCTATTACATCCGTTAAGCGTGTATCTGAAATCGGTGCCTTGGGATGCAAGGAACCATTCCTAACATTCATCCCTTATTAGGTTGTTTTGGTTCCAATGCTTGGTTTTAATCCAAAGGTAACGTCAGTCTTTCACAGTCTTTTGTTTTGCCTACGTTCAAGATTTCAGAATGACTTATCTACCCATCCATTGGGTGTGGGGAAACACTACGATAGTACCTGGAGAGACGTCTCCATTTCGCCAGTCAGACCATCTTTTCGTTTTTTTTTTTTTTTTTTACGGGAAAAACAAAGGTAAACAAGCGTCTTCAAGATCCATAGCAAATTGGATAGTTCAGACCATCCAATGGGCATACAGAGCCAAGTTACTGGCTCCTCTGGAGGTGGTGACAGCTCATTCCATCAGAGGGATCGCTACATCGTGGGTGGCTTCCCTTCATGTAGCACCTGTTGTCATTCGCAGAGCGGCTTTGTGTTCATCAATCAATACCTTATGTCGCATTATTGCGTTGAACCGGCTTCTTTGTCTTCGGTCAATTTTGGTTCAAAAATTTTGTCTGTTGCTGGTGCAAATTAAACCTGTTTGGTTTGACCAGCAGTCTCCCACCTGGGTGTGTATGGCTAGTTCTTTCCCATAACATATGCTGCCATGGAGTCCACCAGGAAAAGAAAATTATGTTAAGTATTGATAGAAAATTTTCCTTTTTTTTTTCCCCCAATTTAAATGTATTAAGAATACATATTGTTCTATGAAACGTCTACACAGAACTAATGGGGATTGTAGAAGGCATTCAGGGCTTAAGAAGCAACCATTTGGAGATCTCCAATTTACTAAAATCCACAGGATTAAAAAAATCAGACAGGAACATGACCCATTAATATTTAAAGTGTTTACTAAACCCACAACAGTAATACTTGTCTATAGATGCAGGATAGCATGCTTGTTTTACTGTGTAATTAAATTGATTAATCCTCTGCATTGTGTGAAAAAGGCAGTGTGATCCTGTATACACAGATCCCCGCCCCCCCCCCCCCCCAAGTCCAGATAAGCACAATAAAGGTAGTTCAGCTGCACATGCTCAGTTTGGTCTCTATTGCTCAGAGAACACTTCCTGGTTTTTAGCTGAGCTATTCAGGTCGCATGGTATTAACATCACGTTTGGGCATGTATACAGATCCTAAATGATAGCCCAGTTCCTCCTTCCCCCCTTCTTCATGCCTAATAACTAAAAAAGAACAGTGGGTGCCTGGTGGGATGTCTCATCTTGATTGATGAATGTTGTGTGTGTTTTTTTTTTTTCTTGGAGGGTACTTGAGATTAGCACAGGGCCAATTAGCACTGTTCAGACAGAGAATTAAAGCTGTAGTATCCTGCTTTTTTTCACTTTTAACTACAGGTAAGCCTATAATAAGGCTTACCTGTAGGTACAATTAATATGTCCTAAACCGGCACGGGTTTAGTAACCATTGAAGAATATACTTTAATAAGGAATAGCCTACCATACAACATACCATACAAATCGAGGTCATACATGACTAAGCTAGAGCATACAGAAGGGAGGATAGCAGTCTTCTACCTCCTGGGTACCAGCCCCATCTGATATACTCTGATATCACTGGATCTAAAATTGAATGCTGAACTATAATCTACCAGTTTCAAGATATTGATATTATTAGTATAAAAGTGTGTGTGTGTGAGGGAAGGCTTTTCTACAGGCAAACAATTTGCCACTTCTCAGATGTGTAATTGGTCAGACGGCATCTGTCAACACCAGTTTGATCCCAGAGAAAAGGGGCGTGCCAAGACAGTTGGACAGTTCTCATGTACCATCAACCAAGTCTGTCATGTTAGGAGAACCGATAACACCTTGCTCATTAACTGTAAATTGCAAGTATCCTTCCTTTTTTCAAACCTTTTTTTTTTTTTTTTTATTGTTCTATTTCCTTTGTTGCTTCTAACCCTTTTTCTGTAAATATTTTTATATGCACCATTTTTTTGGCTGTTTCTTTATTAGAACGTGTTTTGAAAAGCGTTAACCTTGGCTCTAATTGTGCTATGCAAACCAAAAAAGAATCCCTATCTCTTGAAGCGCCCTACTGTGTAGTATAAATCATCTAAACATTCTTGTCTATGGAGACCGTGTCTGTTACAGATGTTTATTCTAAACTGATAGTTGGTATTGCTAATATTCTGAAGGGTTGATGGCCCAAAGCTTTCTAGTGGCAGTTTGGAGTTTAAAGGGTTAATTGCTAAATTAACCCAGTGACAATCACTCTCTGGCTTCTGGCACCTACTAGATTGTGGTCCTGCAAACTGGAAAATCTTTGTGTAGGATGCAGCTGAGAGTGGTGGTGTTACGCAAGTGACAGCGCAAATGTGAGATTGGCCAGTCCTTTGATACGAGTTAGCTGGGTACACAACTTTTGTTCGATTTCCTTTAGATTTACTTACAACTATGTACTGTGTAAACGGCCTGCCTGATTGCATACAAATTGAAAGTGTTTAGATTTGACCTCCATATTATATGGTTTTGGTAAATCTAAAGCAAAAAATCTAAAGACAATTGAATAGTGTGTATGGCCCAATTAGTGAGGAAGCTAGAAAACTGATACCTGTGGCCATCAGAGAGAATATCTGATAAAGATTTATGTCTGATGGTTCTGACTCTAGGTCACATCTTGCTTCCCATTCTACTGTGGACATTCATTTTTGTCTTTCCATAGAAAACAAATCAAAATACATTCATATTATACTTATTTTAAAGGATAAGGCCACTCTAACACTAAGTAATAATAATATAATTTTTTTTTTTCTTAGATTGTGGATGTCTGTAAATGTAGAAATATTTGTGTTAGGGTAGACTTACTCAAATCTACTTCACATTACTCTATGGACATTCAGTACTGTCGTTCACCCTGGTCATTCCATAGAAAACAGCTTTTTTCCCAGGTTATCTCAATCTTAAACCTTGTATACACTTTTTTTTTTCCGTTGGGCTGAGTGAGGGAAACGACTAAAGAGCTCAGGAGATCCTCTACTAACAATCCAATGTTAGTACAACGATCTCTCCTCTGTGCTATTGTGTTATGACAGGGGGACAGCCCTTGCATGTTACCAATCAGCTTACATCTTTTTGTCAAAGCTTAAGGGCTCATTCGCACAGGCGGACCGTTCAGATCCGCCTGTCTGTTTTTTTTTTTTTTTGGCGGATCTGAACGGCCCCCCATGCTTCCCTATGGGGCATCGGATGTCACCGGACACATGTCCGCCGACATCCGATCCATCAAATCTGGACGGATGGAAACCCTATTTTCCATCCGTCGATCGGATCGGATAAGAACGGACCGATGGTCCGTTCCCATTTGATTCCCCCATAGAGATGTATGGGGCTCTGACAGCTGTGTCTCCGCACACAGCGCGGACACAGCTGTCATCCTCCTGCTCAGCGGGGGATCGGCGGATCGATCCCCCGCTGAGAAAAACGGACTCCGTCCGACGGACGGAGTGTGTGAAAGGGGCCTAACTGATCAAGTTCAAATTATAAGCTGATTGACTACCATGCACAGCTGCACCAGAGTTTGCACTCTCCAGTTTTTGTAAATCTCCCTGAATGTCTGCTAAGGATTTGTTTGGTATGTTAAATTGTTCGGACTCCAGGTCACATCTTGCTTCCCATTATTCTTTGTGGGCGTTACTTTTGTTATGGTATTCCATAGAAAAGGGGTATAATCCCAAATTTAGATCTCACAATCTGCTACTCTACTCAAGGAAAACCTGTGGGAAAGGTAATATTGCTATAGGTCTCCCATTTTGTTTGCCAATGAGTATAGTTCTTTCGTTCACTGACGGACACCGCTCCATGTTATCTTAGACCCTTGGGCTTACGCTGCTCTCTTCAGGAGTAGGACTAGGCAGAAACCATTTTGGTTACGCCCCTAAGGCAGTCACAGGGAGTATACCATCACTTCATGCTATAGGAGTTCAGTTTTTTCTGCCTAATCAGGAGTAAGGACCTGGCTCCCTGCTGGGATCTCCTGGCATTTTTTCCTTTTTTTAAATGTATTTTTTTATTCTGTTATTTTCTGTTCCTATGTGACTTAACAATCGCTGGACTAGACCATGCACTGGATATCCTAGATCCTTATGGCTTTCCCAGTCTGGCCTGCGAGCGTGACCCAATCATTAGCTCCACGGTAGTTTGGCCGCGACATAGCACCACTGGACGGGGGCTGGCCGGCAAGTGAAACGCCTCTCGAGGTTGCATACTCCTGGTCAGGACAATGGTCACGATCAGTCACAGTGTACCTCTGGCCACAGCACCCCCATTCAAAAATTGTGCGGTGGACTGCCAGAAGTGGTTCCCGCCTAATGCCAAGGTCTCGTGAGTAGTGTTTTTTTGCCTCTTTTTTTTTTTTTCTCTGGGAATTGCTGGGGTGGTCGTGGGCCCTTCCTGGGTAATGGTAGGCCCTCCTGTTTCCTTCCACCCCTGATGGTTTCCCGCCTCTCCCCAGCGGGGCTCTCCCTGCATTGGTCACCCTCACCTGCACCCAGCCCTCTCCCCTAGGCTCCCTCTGGGGTGCACGGGTGTTTCTGGGTGGGGGGTGTTACATTGGTGCTGGGCCAGAGGGCGGTGGGAGTGTGCCTCTGGCGGCTCCCTCTTAGGGGTGCCTGCATGTTTTGGGTTTCCCATTGTAGTCTGTGGCGGCCATTTTCTTAAAGTCCAGTGTGGTTGGGGTCTCTAGTGACCGTGCCAGCGCTTCCTCTTTGATCAGTGTGGCTGTTTGGTGCTCTGGATCGCGCTCTGGGTGCATGTGGGTATACAGTACTTCCTCTGTCATATACAGTCCTGTGGATGCACTGATCTTTGTGGTGCTCCAAATGATGTGCAGGGGTTTAAAAAAAAAAAAAAAAACTTTTTTTTTTTTGGGTGGTACAGTGCTGCTTCCATTTAACCTTGAAGCCCCTGGAATGTGTATAATCACCTGACCCACTACTTGAAGCTGTCTCAGTCTGCCCTGGTGGCCCTGGTTACTTGTTTCGTAGGTTGATGCAGCCTAGCAAGAAGCGCCCCCCCCACCCTCACCTGTATCCTCTGCCTTCTCAGAGTCTGAGTAGGATATGGCCGCCGCCGATGTGAGTCAGCCCACTGGGTCTGTGTCCACACACCCTGAGGGCTCTAACAGTGAGAATTAATCTTCTTTGTTTGCAGCTGCTCATGAAAAGGCGCTGGTGGAGGCATTGATTGTCAGTGCAGTGAACTTAAAAGTTGGCAGACTCAGCTAATGCTGAGTTGGCGACGCCGGTGCAGTGTGGCACCCGCAGATCTTCCAAGGTGACAAAGGGGTTTCCTTTTCCTGCCTATTTTGACAAGATTGTCGCTAGTCATTGGGGATCTCCGAAACACATGGTTGGAATTAATAAGTGTTTCGCTAGGACAGGGCTTGACAAATTTGTTTGGAATCTAGGAGCCAGCTAAAAAAGTTAGGAGCCAGTTTTTTTTTAACAAAGCTTTATTTTCAATGACGAAAATAACCCATCTTAAATTTAAACAGTGCAGCAAGGTTGGGGCGATAGGAGATCCAGTGACCAAGAGTAACATATGCCACCTTAGGCCCCTTTCACACGGGAGCCTACGCTAAGCAGAATCCACATGCTCAGTGGGGATCTCTCTGCTGATCCCCGCTGAGCAGGCGGATGACAGGTCCTGTCCGCTCTGCTATGCAGACACAGCCCATTCTCCTCTATGGGGCAATCAGATGGAAACGGATCATCTGTTTCCATCCGATGCCATCCAATCCGATTCACTGGACGGATGGTAAATAGAACCACCATCCGTCTGTTTTTGGCGGACAGGATCGGATGGCGGCGGCTTGCCACTCCATAGAGACTGAAGGGTCCGATCAGGTCCGCCTGAAAAACTTGACAGGCGGACCTGATCAGAAAGCCAGTGTGAAAGGGGCCATCGGCTGTGTGGCATGGCAGGGCAGGGAGATGATGAAAAATAATAATTATTTTTTTTTTTTTCCATAAAAGATTCTTATTGTGAATAAGGGATTTTAATGCAAAACAAAAGATCAACACATTGCAAGGAGATTACAAAATGCAATTTTTAAAGTAAGGCCCCTTTCACACGGTCCGCATTCCGTTGCGGACCGTGCTCTGCTCAGCGGGGATCGATCCGCCGATCCCCGCTTAGCCTGCGGATGACAGCTCCGTCTCCGCACTGTGTGCAGAGAGGGAGGTGTCAGAGCCCCGCTGCTCTCTATGGGGAATCGGATGAGAGCGGACCGCCTGTCCGCTCTCATCCGATCCCATCTGATCAGATCCCCAGGACGGATGGAAAATAGGGTTTCCATCCGTCCGGATTTCACGGACAGGATCGGATGCGGATGGCAACTGTGTCAGCGGACATGTCTCCGCTGACATCCGCTGTTCCATAGGGCTGAATGGGGCATCAGATCAGATCCGCCTAAAAAACTGACAGGAGGATCTGATTCGGACCGCCCGTGTGAAAGAGCCCTTAGGGCTCTTTCACACGGCCGCTCCGTATGTCCGCAAATCATCCTATTTTTTTGCGGATGATTTGCGGACATAATGTAAGTCAATGGCATTGCGGATGTCAGCGGAATACCATCCGCTGACATCCGATTTTCTTCCTTTCAGTTCTGTTCCGTTTTTTGGAATGGAACAGAACCCTATTTTTCCTCTGTTCAAAAAACGGAAAGGAAGGAAAATCGGATGTCAGCGGTGTCATCCGCTGACATCCGCAATGCCCATAGACTTACATTATGTCCGCATATCATCCGCAAACGGATGGGATGATATGCGGACATACGGAGCGGATGACACAAATGTCATCCGCTCCGTGAAAAAAAAAAAAAAAAGTCCCGCAGCGGACAAAAACAGCGGAGCGGCCATCTGAAAGAGCCCTTACACTCTTTTGCAGAAGTGCATAAATATGTAGAACACATTATCCTTGAACTTCCAGGAGAGAGCAGTTTAAAATGGGATTTAAAAATAAAATCAAATAATACCCACACTCCCTGCACACTTACCTTTAAGCAAAGGGCGCCAGATGAAGACTGCAAAAACTTCCGTCTCTCCACCTCTTGGGAAGGAGAAGGGCGAGCATTGAAAACAAGCAGTGGAAATCCCTTGCATTCCTAATTACTGCTTGTTGTAATTTCTCTATCGCTCATTGACAGACGTAGTCTTCTTGATTCTCAAGAGCTGGGTTATGTTGTCTCCGCAGGAGTAGGACTAGGCAGAAAGACAAAACGTTCTGGCTCCACCTTAGGGGCAGTCCCTGAGGGTATATCCTCCCTCTCTCTGCTACAGGGAATCAGTTTTTTTCTGTCTAGTCAGGAGTAAGGACCTAAGTTCCTTGCTGGGATCTTTTGGTCCTGGCAAGACTTTTTTCTTTAAGAAAAAGACATTTTTTAGGTAGTTTTTCTCCAGTGTTTTTCCTGTGAGATCTTCAAGCAAAAATGCCGGACTGGGCGACACTTGTGGTCACCCCAGCCGGCCTACGAGCGCGCGCAGACCATGGCATTGCGCTTGGTCGGCCGCGACACATTCAAGTAAGTATGCGGGGCCGGGCGACGGGCTGGATGTTGAGATCCAGTGGTCACCCCGGTTTTCTGCCTACGAGCGCGTGCAGACCAGAGCTCCGCGCTGGGTCGGCCGCGACGGAGTCCCAGTGGAGGGACTGACCTTGCGAGTTAAAAGTCTCGCTTGGACGCCAGGAACCAGAGAGTCGAGGTGTCCGGAGTGGTCCACAAACCCCCACCCCGGTGGAGAGGGTATTGTGAAGAGAGGGTGCCTGTCGGTTCGGTATGGTGAGTAAACGTTCCCTTTTTTTTTTTTCTTTCCTCGTTATGAGGCAGTATGAATTATGGGCCCCTCCATATATGGTCAGTATATATCTGATACTTACAAGTCCCCCTTGTAATACAGCATGTGTTTGTGGGAAGTGGACTTGGTTTGAGAGCTAACACTCTACCCAGCAGACTGTAACATTACAGCAGACATAGGAGGTATAATCCTACCTTATTTGTAGTGTATCTCCTGTAGATCCATATATCGCCTCTTAGCAGAGATGCAGGTGGATGTGCTGGGAAAACGATTTCGGCGGTCCGCCGCCATTTTGCCGTAGACCAAGTGCATGTATGTCCTCAGGTCACGCCGGCCGCCATGTTTTTGGAGTCTTATGTCTCTTCTATGGGGGCGGCCATGTTTCGTGAGCCCAGCTACCTCGTGGAGAGCTGGGAACGCCGAAAGGCGTACACAGGGGGCGGAGCCACGTCCTTCTACCCGGGAAAAAGCAACAGCTCCTTCCAGTCTGTGTAAGACAGACACTGACTGCAGTTGGTTGGAAACTTCACTGCATCGGTTGGTGAGCCTTGGGGGTCCCTCTCTGTCTCTGTGGGATCGAGAAGCAGGTACTCTGAGGGGCGCTATTGCGCTAGGGGGAGACACACAAAAAAAAAAAAAAAAAAAGAAAAAGTTTTTTTGTTTTTGCTGGCAAAGGTGTCCTGAATTAACATGGACCCTGCCACTCATGTTTCTCCTCCGGATCCCCTCGAGGGGTCTGCAGGATCCTCCAGCACCCCACTGACAATTGAATCATTGTCAGCTATTATGGAAACTTTTGTGTCCCGGGTGGAAGTGGCTTGTCAGGGACAGGGCGCAAGAAAGCGACCCCCGCCTAACCCCTTATTATCTGAAACTTCGGATTCAGAATCTGAGCCTATTTCTGCAGTTGCAGGTACTTCATCTGGGATTGGTGTCTCGGGTCCTGTCTCTTCAGACAGCGAGGAGGATGTTTCGGCATCCGCCATAGCCCGAGAGGAAGCGTTGGTAAACGCACTCATTGTATCTGTTCAAGAAACCTTAAGGTTACAGGGTATTCCATCGGAAATAGCTGAAACTGAAATCCCTTTTGGGACTAAAAAACGCATCAAAGTGGCGAAGGTTTTTCCATTGCCCAAATGTTTTGGCAATCCAATCGAAGAAGAATGGCGTTTGCCAAAACGCACTTTTACTATTTCTAAACGCATTGACAGGCGTTATCCGTTTGAGGAAACCCTCATTAAGAAATGGACAGAACCACCTGTGGTGGATTCACCAATTGCTAGATTGAATAAAGCCACGGTTATTCCTCTAGAAGACGCTCCGTCTTTTAAAGATCCAGTGGATCGCAAGATAGAAGCTATGTCTCGCACCATGTTTTCCTTGATTGGATCAGCTTTCAGACCTATAATAGCTATTGGTCTGGTTTCGCAGGCTGTAACTGAATGGACCAAGTGGTTACGCCGGGACTTAGAAGAGGTCCCTCAGGCGGTATCAGATTTGTTGGAACAAATGATACAGGGGTTACAGTTTGTGTGTGATGCGGCGTTAGACGCCACTCCTTTATTGGCGCGAGCATCAGTCTCAGCAGTGGTTCTCAGGCGTACACTGTGGCTAAAAGGTTGGTTAGCCGACCAAGGTTCCAAAAAAGCATTGGCTAATATCCCCTTTTTAGGAGAGCGTCTATTTGGAGCCAACTTAGATGAGATCATTAAGGATCTCACGGGTGGAAAGAGCACCTTTTTACCGCAAAATTTTAAAGGTAAAGGAACTCGTCAAAGACGAGGGCCTTCTTTTTCTGCTCACAAGAGGTTTTTTCGTCCCGCGGGTGAAAAAATTAAGTCCTCCAAAGCTCCTGCAGGAGGCGTCAGGGGTCGTTGGTCGGGCAAGCAAAAGCCCGCCCCCTCCAGACCTGAAGATAAACCGTCCAAAGCCTGAAGGTGCGCCCCCCACCCATAACTGGGGTGGGGGGACGTCTTCGCCGGTTCCCGGATCCATGGCTTTCCAGAATCCCGGACAAATGGGTTTGCGAAGTCATAAGGTCAGGGTACAAGATCGAGTTTCGATCTCTCCCACCGGCGCGATTCTTCCCTTCCAATATCCGACTATCCCCGGATCGTTTAGAAGATCTGCGGAGAGCAGTCACAGATTTACTACAACAAGGAGTGGTAGTCCACGTTACTTGGACAGAACGGTTTCAAGGGTTTTATTCAAACCTATTTACAATACCCAGGAAAGAGGGCAAAGTGCGTCCAATTCTGGACTTAAGGGCACTCAATTCTTTTGTCAACATAAGAAGATTCAGAATGGAGTCCATTCGCACAGTAGCAGCCTTCCTGCATCCAGGGGATGTCCTAGCGTCCATAGACATCAAGGACGCATATCTTCACATTCCCATTTTCGCAGGACATCAGCGGTTTCTACGCTTTTCTGTAGAAGAGAACCACTATCAGTTTGTGGCGTTACCTTTCGGTCTCGCCACGGCTCCGCGGGTCTTCACAAAGGTGTTGGCCCCAATGTTGGCACTTCTGCGCCAAAGAGGCATATCGATCCTTGGTTACCTAGACGATCTTCTGCTTCATGCAGAGTCTCCTCGTACCTTGCTACAAAACATAGAAATTACTATGATTTCTTTACAGGAATTCGGGTGGCTGGTGAACCAGCAAAAGTCATTTCTGGTTCCCACCCAGAGGCTCGAATATCTGGGTCTAATTCTAGACACAGTCAGGACAAGAGTTTTTCTTCCGGTAGGGAAACTCCGAAAGATTCAATCAGCAGTCCAGTTGTTACTGTCCAACAGCTGGTCTTCCCTTCGGACTTGCATGAGGGTTCTGGGGTTGATGGTGGCTTCGTTCGAAGCAGTCCCATTTGCCCAGTCCCATACCCGAATTCTTCAGCAAGAGATTCTTCTCAGATGGAATCGGAATCCGGAATCCCTGGACAATCAGATCCGATTGAGCAAACGGACCAGAGAGTCTCTGGTCTGGTGGCTTCGGTCTCCGATGCTCAGCCAGGGAAAGTCATTTCTGCTAATATATTGGACGATAGTGACCACGGATGCCAGTCTATCCGGATGGGGAGGAATTCTCGGTCAGTTATCTGTCCAGGGACTTTGGTCCCCGGAAGAATCCAGGTTACCGATAAATGTATTGGAACTGAGAGCGATCAGACTTTGTCTGATTCACTGGACCGAGCAGCTCCAGGGCAGCCCGGTTCGGATCCAGTCGGACAATGCCACGGCCGTGGCTTATGTCAATCACCAGGGGGGCACCAAGAGTGTCCGAGCGGCCAAAGAAGTGGCTTGCATTCTTCGCTGGGCGGAACGATTTGTTCCAGCAATCTCTGCGGTGTTCATTCCGGGGGTGGAGAATTGGCAGGCATATTATCTCAGCCGTCAGACTCTGGATCAGGGGGAATGGTCCCTCCATCCAGACGTTTTCCACCAGTTGTGCCTACGGTGGGGCACCCCGGATGTGGATCTGTTGGCATCACGATTCAACAGGAAAGTTCAGAGATTCGTGGCTCGCTCCCGCGATCCTCTAGCAGAAACCGCAGACGCACTGATCGCCCCGTGGGGGCAATACCAGCTAATGTATGCCTTCCCTCCTCTCGCGTTACTGCCAAGACTTCTTCGCAGGATAGAGGAGGAAGGAATTCCAGTAATTCTGGTAGCTCCGGACTGGCCTCGTCGAGCTTGGTACGCCGACGTGGTCAGACTGGTGGCGGACGTCCCGTGGAGACTTCCTCTCAGGGAGGACCTACTGTCTCAGGGACCGATCTTCCATCCTGCTTTACGATCGCTGGCTTTAACGGCCTGGCTATTGAGACCCAGGTGCTGAAGGACAAGGGATTGTCAGCTTCAGTTATTCCTACTCTAGTTGAAGCAAGGAAAGCGACTTCCAGAAAGATTTATCATTGCACATGGAAGTCCTACATTGCATGGTGTGAACCTTTGGGGTTCCGTCCTCGGTCTTATTCGATTAGTCGAATATTAGCTTTTCTGCAACAAGGGGTTGAGCAGAAACTGGCCTTAAGTACTATCAAGGGTCAGGTCTCAGCATTAGCTATCTTCTTTCAGAAGCCTTTGGCTACTCATTCCTTGGTGCGGAATTTCGTCCAGGGGGTGCGACATCTGGCTCCGCCAGTGCACGCGCCGTTACCCCCCTGGGATCTTAATTTAGTGTTGTCGGTTCTTCAGAAACCTCCCTTTGAAGATATTAGGGAGATTCCTCTACCTACGTTGTCCCAGAAGGTGGCCTTCTTGGTGGCTATTACTTCTGCACGCAGGGTGTCAGAACTGGCCGCATTATCTTGTCGTTCACCATATCGGGTGGTTCATAGAGATAAGGTGGTTCTTCGTCCGAATCCATCCTTCCTACCAAAAGTGGTTTCAGAATTTCATCTGAATGAAGAAATTGTGTTACCTTCCCTGTGTCCTAAGCCCAGTCATCCTCGGGAGTTTGCTTTACACTCCTTGGATGTGGTCCGGGCGATCAGGGTATACTTGAAAACGACAGACTCGTTTCGCAAGACGGATTCACTTTTTGTGATCCCAGATGGACCCAAAAAGGGGTTGCCTGCATCTGCCGCGACCATTTCCAGATGGATCAGACAGACGGTAGTACAGGCTTATTCTATTAAGGGTCGGGAGCCCCCGTTCCCTGTTAAGGCGCACTCCACTCGGGCACTTAGTGCGTCATAGGCCTTTCGCCATCAGGCGTCAGTGGTCCAGGTGTGCAAGGCGGCTACCTGGTCGTCGGTGCATACCTTTACTAAACATTATAAAGTTGATGTAATGGCATCGTCTGATGCCTCGTTTGGCCGCAAGGTTTTGCAGGCCGCAATTTGAGGAGACCAGTGGTCTACCTCGAGGGTTTTTTCCGTTGGAAATTTTTTCTTTAGTCTCATTCTTTGTTTATAATGAGCCTTTAAAACTTCTAGTTTGGCACCGGTTGGGCCTTCTAGATTGGATTTGATTTTGTCAATCCCACCCCTCATTTGTGGCACTGCTTCTGGATGTCCCAGCTCTTGAGAATCAAGAAGACTACGTCTGTCAATGAGCGATAGAGAAAAATGGATTTTTGTAAGATCTTACCGTAAAATCCTTTTCTCTTAAGCTCATTGACAGACGTAGTACCCGCCCCTCTATCATTGAGTTGGGTTGGGTTAGATTCTCTGTTACTGCTTTAGAACAGAACTGATTCCCTGTAGCAGAGAGAGGGAGGATATACCCTCAGGGACTGCCCCTAAGGTGGAGCCAGAACGTTTTGTCTTTCTGCCTAGTCCTACTCCTGCGGAGACAACATAACCCAGCTCTTGAGAATCAAGAAGACTACGTCTGTCAATGAGCTTAAGAGAAAAGGATTTTACGGTAAGATCTTACAAAAATCCATTTATTCCCAGCCACCACAAGAGGACGCCAGTTTCCCATTGGCAGCATCTCAGTGGAGAAGGCCCAAAAGCCGGGGCCTCAATTTTCAGATGATGCGGAGTTCGAGCGCTCGAGGGGGGGGGGGGCGCAAAGCGACAGGACATCTCCTGCAGTGCACCCCAGGCGCCAGGCCGCTAATTCTAGTCGCAAATGCGACCTGGCGCCCGGGGATTGTCGAACCCTGCGCTAGGAGATATCCCTTTTGAGGAGTCTCTCCTGAAGAAACAGACGGTTCCACCGTAGGTGGACTTTCAGGTTTCCAGGCTAAATAAGGCCATTTTTTTGCCGGTGGAGGATTCTCCATCCTTTTAACCACTTGCCACCTGTCCTATAGCAAAATTACGGCAGCAAATTGGTTGCACTATCCTGACTGGCCGTCACTCTGACACACTGCATAAATCCTGGTAAAGAGCCTATGACAGGCTCTTTATTGTGTGACCAGCTGTGTCCAATCACAGCTAGTCACAGTAAATAGTAAGTGCCGTTGATCTGCTTTCCTCAGCTCGCGCCTAACAGGCTCGAGTAGAGGAGAGCCAATCGGCAGCTCTCCTGACGGGGGGGGGGGTCTGTGCTGGTAATCGGAGCATTGGTTACCAGGGCAGACCCTTGGGGGGGGGGGGGGATTCCACTAGAGCCACCAGGGATTGCCCACCCATGGCCACCAGGGATTGCCCACCCATGGCCACCAGGGATGCCAATCAGTGCTCAGGGAGCCTGCCAGTGCTCTCATCAGTGCTTCCAATCATTGTCATCTATCAGTGCTGCCCATCAGTGCCGCCAATCAGTGCCCACCAATGCTGCATCTGTGCCACCCTATCAGTGCAGGAAAAAACATATTTATTTACAAAATGTTATAACCTAAACAAAACTTTTTTTTTTTTTTTTTTTTTGGTAATGGATACAGGGGATTTTAAAAACAAAGATTTTCTTTTTAAATTTCTACGTTCTATTAAAGAAGCAATCCAAATACCTTCTCGTGAGAGAATACACCTCCAAGAGGAACTTTTTATACCCCCCTGTAAACCCTACTTATACTAATACTGGAATCCTGGCTCCATGTTTTTAGGGCGGGAGGGATCCAGGGAAGCATCTCGGAACGCAGGTGTAACGGAACCGCAACCCACAGTGTTTGTGGGCTTCCCGCAGTAAACGCCTTCCTTCAGTCCTGAAAATATCAAATATTCCTGCCGCCCCCATACAAAGCTAGCCGACCCCTTAGCTTGTTCTGGAACCTTCTTCTTTTTTTTTTTAAAACTCACACCGTTTATATACAACATGGACACCCCCCCCCTTCCTGATCAGATTAACCCATCAGGTCAGGGGTTGCCTGATTACATTATCATATGCAGATGAAACTGTATACAGAAATGGAATTAACCGAAACTAATTTTCGAGCCATCTGGACAGAAACAATGAGTTCATTAACAATGGGACAGACAGGCTTAACAGAATCCACATCACACCTCAATGCACAGATAATAGGGAGAGACCGCTAGTGACAGACTGTCTGTCTCTGACACTGAAGAACATTGATTAGCTCTTTCAATGAACACGTTCAGAGTCAAACAGGCCAGGAATAGTCCTCACATATTTCTCAAGATACATGGCTGACAAATATTACTGTCCCATTTGAAGTAATCCAAACCATATTCTTAGTGTCCATTAACCACTTTAAGACCGGAGGATTTGCTCCCTCCCTGACCAGGCCCTATTTTGCGATTCGTCACTGCGTTACTTTAATGGACAATTGCGTGGCCGTGTGCCGCTGTACCCAAATAAAATTCATTTTTTTTTTTTTTGTTCTTTTTTTTGTATAAAATTATGAAAAAAAAAAAATATTTTTCACCTTCTGCTATGACATTCTCAAAAAAAAAAAAAAAAATTTAATCTAAATTTTTGTAACATTTAAGGCCAATTTGTTTTCTGCTACATATTTTTGGTTAAAAAAAATCGCAATTAGCGCAGGGCTTGACAAATTTTCCTGAAATATAGGAGCCAGCTAAAAAAGTTAGGAGCCAGTTTTTTTTTTTAAACTAACAACCAAGCTTTATTTAATAAAACCGGATACTAAATTTACACATAAATACGACTAGAACCCCACTTTCCTCTATAGCACAATTGGATGAAAACAGACTGTCTGTCTCTTTCCATCCGATGCCATCCGATCCACGGGATGGATAGAAAATAGAACCACCATCCGTCTGCTTTTGGCGGACAAGATCAGATGGCGGCAGATTACTGCTCCATAGAGGAGAATGAAGGGTCCGATCAGGTCTGCCTGAAAAACTGACAGGCGGACCTGATCAGACAGCCCGTGTGAAAGGGGCCTTCGGCTGTGGCATGGCGATGAGGAAAAAAAAAAAAAAAGATTATATATATATATATATATATATATATATATATATATATATATATATATATATATATATATTTTTTTTTTTTTTAATAATAGTAATTGGAAAAAAAAGAAATATTTATTTTTTATTTTTTTTATAATTAAAAACAAGAAAAAAATATTATTTTTTTTTTACATTTAAAAAATAAATTAATAATAATAACCACACTCCCTGTCAAAGGTAACTAACTGGACAGGGAGATGGTAATGCATTGAGAACAAACAGGCAGTTGAAACAGTCATTACAACAGTCATTACTCCCGGCCACCACAAGAGGGTGCCAGTTTCCCATTGGAAGCCTCTCATCTCAAGTAGGCCGAAAAGCCGGGGCCTCAATTTTCGGACGGCGCGGAAGTCCGTGCACTCCGTGCGCGGAAGTCCGTACAAAAATGACAGGACACCTTCTGCAGGGCACCCCAGGCGCCAGGTCGCTAATTCTAGTCGCAAATGCGACCTGGCGCCCGGGTTTTGTCGAGCCCTGAATTAGCGTATTTCGATTGGTTTGCGCAAAAGTTATCGCGTCTACTAACTACAGGAAAGATTTGGTATTTTTATGTGTGTGTGTTTGTTTTTTTTTGCGGCGGACAGATCAGACCCCTGGCTGACATATTTTACCCTTTTGGGGGGACCAGTGACATTACTGAAGTAATCAGTGCTAAAAATCACCTGTAACTGTAATTCCATTGGCAGGGAAGGAGTTAACATTATGGGTGATCAAGGGGTTAAATGTGAGGATAGGGGGAGTGATTCTAACTGGGGGGGGCGTAGCCTCTGAAATGACCATAGAGACATGTGATCCTATATAGAAGGATCACATGGGCTCTATGATCATTTCAGGTAGAAGAACGGTCAGCTGTGTTTACAACAGCTGACCGTTCTTTTCTCTCAGCGGGGACGATCACGTGTGTCAGGCGGCAATCGGCGCCGGTTCCCCTCTGACAAGCAGGGGCAGGAGTGCGCTGCCATCGCCGCGTGCTTGCTCCCTAGCCACCCGAGAGCAAGCACCGTACATGTACGACGATTCGCCTGTTTGCTGCTGCCTGCCTCAGTACATCTGTGGCGGGCGGTCGTAAAGAGGTTAAGTATCTCACTCCCAGTGAAGGTGAGTACCGTCACAACAGGTCATCCTCAACAGGGTCCACTCCCATTCTGGGGCTACTGCAGAGGAAGGAGACCTTTCAGTGGAGGCCCCTAGAGAAGAAGGGGAAGAACCCAGTTGTCACGTACCTGGTAGGTAGAGCCTGAATGTGCGGAGGAAGGCCTCTCTTACACCTCTGACTCAGAGCCCCTGATAGAGTAAACAGGAAGCGCAGAGTGCAGAGTCGCACGAGTGCCGGTGGACGTGCAGGCTGCAGGACTGCTGGTAGCGTAGAGTTCCAGACGGAGGCAGGTGTCCTGGGAGTAGTTGGATCAATGCAGCAGCTAGAGAGCCTCGAGGTATACTGGAAGGTAAGCAGAGTCAGACAAGCCGGGTCATACACAGAGAGATCAGATCAGGTACAAGTGGAGAGACTGGAGAATGGTCAAAGGACAAGCCGGGGTCGGTGCAGGCAGAGAACTGGAGTAGTCAAAGGCAAGCCGGGTCAAGATCTCAGGAGCAACACAGGTAACAGGAAGCAGGACTGGCACGGAACGCTGTAGACGAGACAGCACTGATCCTGGGAGCAGATCTAGCTTAAATAGGCCTCTTGATGCTTAACTGTCATCAGGTGCGCAGCACACTCAATTCACATGCTGGGGCTTTCACATTTGGCAATTAGCCAATTAGCTTTGGGAAATTCAAGGGGCAGGGCCTTGCCTGCGATTGCCAACTTGTCTCCTGGCAGGACCTTCCTGACACCAGTGATCAGAGAGACTACAATGTTACAACAGGTAATAGATTTGCCCCCATAATATAGCCTGTGGACTACTCAGCTAATGTTTTTTTAGGGAATCTTTTGGGCGCACAACAGCCCGGTCAGAGGCACAGCACGCACTTACAGTTATTCCCAGACACTCACAGGTACTCGGATACTACTTTACACCCACAGTTTAGTCAGTCAGTTACAGTCACAGTACAGTCACAGTACAGTCAGGGCACAGCTATAGTCACAGTCCAGTCACAGCACCGTAACAGTCACAGTTCCTTCTGACTCCCCCCCCCCCCCCCCCCCCCATAGGTTTCTATCAGGCATCATGATTCTGTGGCTCAGGGTGGGCATAGGCCTCCAGTGCGTGAGGTCACTTCCTCTTTGCTCGTCACTGCAGCATTTTCCTGAAAAAAATGTTTCTTCTTGTGGCTATAGCGGTTTTTGAGGGGTCTCCATGGCTGGTGCAGTTTTGTGGGGACCGCCATCTTAAAGGGCCGGCGTCCCAAACTTTTTTTTTTGCAAATATGGAGTCCCAGGATAGCAAATTCCCTGCAGACCTGGTTGGTTCTTCAGGAACCCCTGAATCCTCTGCCATGGCCTCATTATCTGCTGCTCTTGCGACTTTGGCATCCAAAGTGGATTGGCTGAATTCTGAACGCACTTCTCAAAAACGGCAGATGCCCTCTAGTCTTCTGACTCTGAGCCTGATTTGGTTGCCACAGATATTGTCCCCTCTGAGGGATCTCAGTCCTCACATTCAGATGGGGAGGAGAAAGAGTCTTCCTAAACGGCGGCGCGAGAATGCAATGCAGCGGATGCACTTATTAGCTCTATTAAGGAGACCTTAAATCTTGACGATGAGCCCTCCCAGTCAGGTAAGCTGGTTTCCTTCGGGTCCTGCAAAGCCCAGATGTCGGTTCAGGTTTTCTCCTGCCCCGAGGAGTTCCACGAAATAGTGAACGACCAATGTCGTTGCATCAAGCATATGCTGGTGGTGCCTAAGCGGTTTAAATACCGTTATCCCTTTGCAGATCCTGAAAAGTGGGCAAAGTGCGTCTGATTCTGGACCTAAAGTCTCTGATTCGCTTTGTGAGGGTACAGAAGTTCTGGATGGAACCCATCTGGTCGGTGGTGGCGTTGAGTCCGGGGTACCTTCTGGCCTCCATCGACCTAAAGGATGCGTATCTGAACATTCCTATCTACGAGGGTCATCAGTGGTATCTCCGCTTCACTTTGGCGGAGGAGCATTATCAGTTTGTGGCATTACCCTTCGGTCTTGCTTCGGCTCCCAGGGTATTCCCCAAAGTTTTGGCTCCGGTGCTGGCTTTGCTGCGTTTAAGGGGATTGCGGTCCTCGGTTATCTGGACGACCTCCTGGTAAGGGCAAGCTCATGTGCCACCCTGACGAGCGATCTATCGGTCACGGCTCAGATGCTCCAGGAGTTCGGGTGGACCATCAACTTTCAGAAGTCTGCTCTGACATCAGTTTGCCTCATTAACCTGGGGATGATTCTGGACTCCGCTCAGGCAAAAATCTTTCTCCCGGAGGAGAAAATCCAGACACTACAGGGCAAGATCAGGTCCCTCAGGGACAGCGATCTCTCCTCTCCTCTCCTCTCCATGGACCTTTATGCAGGCTCTGGGTTTGATTGTTTTGGCCTTCGGAGCTATCCCAATTGCATTGATTCTTGCCAGGTGGGACGCAACACCAAAGTCGTTGGACAGGAGGATTTCTCTGAGCCACTTCGCAAGATCTGACCTTTTGTGGTGGCTTCTATCACCAACTCTAACACGAGGCAAATCCTTTCGGCCTTTGCTGTGGAAAGTGCTCACCACGGATGCCAGCCTGTCGGGCTGGGGTGGAGATCTGGACACACTTTGTGCCCAGGGAACGTGGTCGTCGGAGGAGACCTTACCAATTTAACGTCTTGAAGCTCCGAGCAATCAAGCTCTGCTTGTTCCATTGGACGACTTGGTATGTTGAGTTTGCCCAGGTTCGGGTTCAGACGGACAACGCCATGGTGGAAAACTGGAAGGTGGACTATCTGAGTCGCCAGTCCCTGGATCAGGGGAAATGGTGCCTGCATCTGCAGGTGTTTCCTGCAGGAAGGTGTGGATCAGCATTTGGCGCTGGCCACGATGAAAGGTCAGTTGTTGGCTTTTTTTCCAGCGTCCCTTGGAGACTAATTCCTTGATTCCCACTTTTATTCATGGAGTGCGTCATCTGAATTAGTTTTTTTCCATTTTGCAATGGCCTTCCTTTGAGAAAAGAGAAATACCTCTGCCTGTGTTCCAGAAAGTTTCCTTTCTGGTGGCTGTCCCCTCTGCTGGCAGAGTGTCTGAGGTGGCGGCTCTGTCTTGCCGCTCACCTTATCTGGTTGTTCATAGGGACAAGGTGGTCTTGAGACCCAATCCCTTTTCTTCCCAAGGTGGTATCTGCTTTCCACCTCAACGAAGATGTTGTCTTACATTCGCTTTGTGTGAAACCTAAGCATCCCAAGGAATTTGCCTTACATTCCTTGGATGTGATTACAAAGAGGGTGCAGTGCTAAAATTATGAAATTCATATAAGTTACTTTAAGTAAACATAAATTGACCAAAAGAGTAAGAAAGTCCTTAAGAGTCCTTAAAATTTCACACGGCTGAGCACAAAGATGAGGATACAGGAGACCCGTGCTCTAAAGGATGAATAATGGACCACTTCAATCGTGACTCCATCACCAAAGTAAGTACAAGCCTCTCACCTCCATTACTCGATCATTAAAGGTCATTGCGCTTTAAATCTGGGTAAGTGTCAGATGGACTTCTGCTAACCCAATCTCCTATGCTTTGCAGCCGGCTCCAGATCACTCAGCAGTATTGCATTCCAATAAAGATGATAGAGACATCTAGTGCTCTCCATTTAAATGATATTTATTGCAAAGTAGGGATGCACCGAAATGAAAATTTTGGACCGAAACCGAAAATGCAGGATGCCCTTGGCCGAAAACCGAAACCGAAAATGACTTTTTCCCCCAAAATTTTTTTTAAAATTGATAGAACAGGGGCATACACCAAAAACAGGCAGCGACGTACACCTGTCGCTGCCACCCTGTCACAGTATATGTACTGTGATGGGTTGGCAATAGGTTAATTTAATTACCAATGGTATTTGTATTATGCAGCATGAGGGGGTTAATGTATTGTCACTGCTGGTCACTCATCTATTAGTGACCGACCAGTGGCAGGTAATTAACCCCTTTGTGCTGCATTAGTGCAACCAGTGTTAATTAACACTGAGCATATAAGGTGGTTTATTGAGGAGTAGTTGTATCAGTCTATGTTTGTGCCTGTATGTAAAAATGCATGTGCTGACTTAACCAAGAGAAGCATATGAACAAGGTATTTCTGTATAGACCACAGAGGAAAGAAGGTTAATTAGTCAGCAAAATAACATATCAGGCTCTATGTAAAGTAAACATAGGTGTTTTATTAATAAATTTATAGGGTATATTAACAACCGTGCAATAAAATCATTGGATAGATACGATCAGTGCAAATACGAGAAACAAGACAGACAAGACATATACATAAACAAAAAGTGACAAAAAACCGGCCGGCATGAGCTTATTATACTTCAATTAGTATTAATATACAATCAATCGATTAATCAATAGGATTTCTTGAAGGGACTCCTTAAAGTACAATCGTACGCCAATCTGGATTGGTAGCTGTGTGTGGGTAGTCAATGTTATCTGATTTGCTCCAGGGAAACCACTAATCGTGGTAAATATAAATGAGGCGGTTATGGAAGGTGTGTTGCTGTGGACAAGGTGGGATATAGCAATAATTTTGTAATTTCTTTATATGGTGATATATCATTCCATATGGTTATGTGACTTGGTTGGGGATTTTTTGCAGTGATCATGTATTATTGCCTTGATCCCTGATGGTTGTAATACCGTTTTTTCACCCCTAGGTGGTCGGATGTTTGCTCCACAGATATTCAATGAAAGTTAGTTTATATCCAAACACATATTTCCTTCAATCTATTAAGAGCAGCAATATATCTATCTCTCCGGGGACTAAGCAATGGTATGACAATATTGTCCAACTCATTGACGGTTAATCACCGTGTCTTCACCCCTATTTGATAGGTTTGCTTTTGTATGGAGGATATTAAGTAGTGTTGGGGACTAAGCAGAGCTATCTCAGTGTTTACCGCTGACCGCGCTTGTGTATCGGTTCAGTACGGTTCACATGGAGGGTGTTCGCTCTGACGGCGTGAAGCCGTTTCTTCACCCCTATATAACAAGTGCTTGGTTTACCTTTGTTGATAATCTGTGGAGCAGTGCATCCGCCTTCGTTGTTTGTCGCCACCGTTTTCCATGTGCCGTCCTTTGTTTCCGTTCTCCTGGTCGTTCCGGGCGTCCGATATGTGGTTGGAGTGGTGAGGGGTGTGCCGCCGGGCAATGACGTCGACGCGTTTCGCCTTTCTTGCGTAGCTTCGTTCGTCTCCGTCAGAGCGAACACCCTCCATGTGAACCGTACTGAACCGATACACAAGCGCGGTCAGCGGTAAACACTGAGATAGCTCTGCTTAGTCCCCAACACTACTTAATATCCTCCATACAAAAGCAAACCTATCAAATAGGGGTGAAGACACGGTGATTAACCGTCAATGAGTTGGACAATATTGTCATACCATTGCTTAGTCCCCGGAGAGATAGATATATTGCTGCTCTTAATAGATTGAAGGAAATATGTGTTTGGATATAAACTAACTTTCATTGAATATCTGTGGAGCAAACATCCGACCACCTAGGGGTGAAAAAACGGTATTACAACCATCAGGGATCAAGGCAATAATACATGATCACTGCAAAAAATCCCCAACCAAGTCACATAACCATATGGAATGATATATCACCATATAAAGAAATTACAAAATTATTGCTATATCCCACACCGTTAACTTGTCCACAGCAACACACCTTCCATAACCGCCTCATTTATATTTACCACGATTAGTGGTTTCCCTGGAGCAAATCAGATAACATTGACTACCCACACACAGCTACCAATCCAGATTGGCGTACGATTGTACTTTAAGGAGTCCCTTCAAGAAATCCTATTGATTAATCGATTGATTGTATATTAATACTAATTGAAGTATAATAAGCTCATGCCGGCCGGTTTTTTGTCACTTTTTGTTTATGTATATGTCTTGTCTGTCTTGTTTCTCGTATTTGCACTGATCGTATCTATCCAATGATTTTATTGCACGGTTGTTAATATACCCTATAAATTTATTAATAAAACACCTATGTTTACTTTACACAGAGCCTGATATGTTATTTTGCTGACTAATTAACCTTCTTTCCTCTGTGGTCTATACAGAAATACCTTGTTCATTAATTAACACTGATACTGGTTGCACTAATGCAGCACAAAGGGGTTAATTACCTGCCTGGTCGGTCACTAATAGATGAGTGACCTGCAGTGACAATACATTAACCCCCTCATGCTGCATAATACTAATATCATTGGTAAGCTGCCTCAGCTCCCCCCCATCTCCCCCCACTCCCACTGCCTCAGCGTCCTCCTCCTCGGGTGTCCTGCATTCAAAAGTCCCGCCTCTGGCCGGCGGCACCGCCTCTCAATGACGTCCCTACTACGATCTGTGCATTATGAATGGACATACCAGGTTGGGGGGCGGGGCGAGCGGCCGCTATAGAGAGAACTAATGTGATCCTTCCCTGTCAGCTCAGCACGTCTATGTGTGAATGAGAACAGAACTGAGCTGACACCGGGGGCGGGCGGAGCGGCCGCTATTAGCTGTAACTATGTGAGAGCTTCTCTTCCTTGTCAGCGGAGATACATGCCTGTCAGTGAAGAGAAGCTCTCACATAGTTACAGCTAATAGCGGCCGCTCCGCCCGCCCCCCCCGCCCCCGGTGTCAGCTCAGTTCTGTTCTCATTCACACATAGACGTGCTGAGCTGACAGGAAGGATCACATTAGTTCTCTCTATAGCGGCCGCTCGCCCGCCCCCCGACCTGGTATGTCCATTCATAATGCACAGATTGTAGTAGGGACGTCACTGAGAGGCGGACGGCCGGCCAGAGGCGGGACTTTTAAAACCTGCCCTGCGCTGCGCCCTCCTCCTTCCCCACGGCGGCCATATTTTATTTTCGGCACTGTTAACCCATTATCGGCCGAAATGAGAGAGGCTCATTTTCGGCCGATAATTTCTGTGGCCGAAATTTCGGTGCATCCCTATTGGAAAGCTAAAAATAGACCTACTTACAAAGGCGGCACTTTCCTAGTGCATGTGGAACAGCAGACAAACATAACAAGCAGTGTGTTCGGATGTCTCGATCCTTCGGAGCGTCGCGGGTGACGTCACAGCTCCTCCCCCATACGCGTTGCGTCAATGGGCGTGACTTCTTCAGCGGGGTACGGAGAGGGCGGCAGCCGCACGCTATTTATCAGTAATGCCTAGCAACCGGACGCTTCTCCCGGGGCGGAAGTGGCAGCACTCAAGTCTCCATCTTGAAAATGGGAGACCGCCCAACTTCCGGGAGGCACCGGAGCAAGATAGGCTAATATGTTAAAAACGGGACACTAGGGGCTACAGCCACGGAGCAGAGCACCCCGATTCCCAACGAGCATAAAGATGGACATACATTAAAATTATTGCACTTATTCCATAACAAATGCACATAGACCTGCAATTGCAGGAAACATGTAGCCATAAAAAATGCATATGAATATATATTTAAATGCAATGGCTCTTAAAAAGGGATATATTCTCAATTAAAATCCCATAAAAATATGGACGCATACCCGCGAAACTCCGTATGGATCTCAACAACACATAACACGAATATATAAAATAACAATATATGACATAAAAATACAGAAGACTAAAATACTTAAAAGTACATAAAGGCATATTAATCTGCACACACTATCTGTTGGAAATAAAACAATTTAAATCAAATTCCACGTTTAAACCCCCTGGAACTAAAACTTTGGTCTGATATATCCAGAAAGATTCTCTGCGACTTAATTGTCTCACAAAATTTCCTCCCCTCCAATGCCGAGTGGTTTTCTCTATGCCCCAAAACTTTAATCCGGTGGGGTCACAATGATGATACCTCTTAAAGTGTTTGGGGACATTGTGCTTGTCCTTGCCCTGTCTAATCTTATTCATATGCTCCCCAACACGAACATGTAATGCTCTCGTGGTTCTACCCACATACTGGTATCCGCATTTACATTCGAGCATATACACTACACCCTTTGTTTCACATGTAATGAAATCTTTAAGGACATGTGTTTCTTGTGTAGCTGTGGCTAAGAACTCTTTCCTTCTTTTAATATTGCCTTTGGAGGTTTTACAAGCAGCACATCTTCCGCAGACATAAAATCCTTTTAAGGACGGGAAGAGCCTATTATCAGATTTACTTGGGGATCAATAACTCCTGGGGCCAATCGATCTCTAAGTGTAGGTGCTCTACGATAGACAAACCTCGGCTTCGCAGGGAGAGCTGGGCCTAGTATCCTATCATGTTGCAGAATAGGCCAATACTTTGCTACAATATTTTCAAACTTCCTGTACTGAACATTGTAGTCCAGCACAAAACAGAATTCATTACTCTGAGCCATCTTACTGGATGGCATGAGAGTAGTTTCTCGTTCGATGATGCTAACTTTAGATAATTCCTTCTCAATATGTCCAGGATCATATCCCTTTTCCAGGAACCTGGAGGCCAACACTTTAGACTGGGACCGAAAATCTTCTTCCAAGGAGCAGTTTCGTTTCATCCTCAGAAACTGTCCCCTTGGAATGTTACAAAGCCACAGGCTGTGATGACAACTGCCAGTGGGTATGTATGAATTTCGGTCTGTGGGTTTGAAGTGCGGGTTTTCAAACAATCTTCATTTTTAAAAATTTCCAAATCCAAAAATACAATACTCTCGGTGTTCACATTCCATGTTAGCTCAATATTCCTATTATTGGAATTGAGATGGTTCATAAATTGCTGAAGGCTGGTCATATCCCCTCTCCAGATAAGGAGGAGATCGTCGATGAACCGACGGTAGCAGCTCAATTGTGGAGGACGGTTTGAAAAGATGACCTCCTCCTCCCAGTGTGACATAAACAAATTTGCCACACTGGGAACAAACCGTCCTCCCATAGCCACTCCCTTTATTTGTAAGAAGTATTCTCGGTCATACCAAAAATAGTTCTTAAGCAAGCAAAAATCAAGACATTCTACCAGAAATTTCCGGTGTCTGGATGGTAGATCTGATTTGCTCAAGGCCCATTTCACAGAGTTCAGAGCGTCTTCGTGATTTATGATGGTGTAGAGAGACCCTACATCAGCGGTCACCAGTATGCTATCTGAAGTCTCTGTTAGGTCGGCAAGCAGTTGTATGACATGCTTCGTGTCTTTAAGGTATGCCGAGGTCCCACACACCAAAGGCTGCAGATAATGGTCAATATATTGACCTAGCCTTGCCGTGACGGAATCTATACCGTTTACAATCGGACGGCCTGGTGGGCATGTCTGATGTTTGTGAACTTTTGGGAGAAAATAAATGATAGGAGTCCTACAAAACAAAGGGTTAAGATACTGAGCTTCCTTAGAACTCAAAATTCCTGATTTCTCTCCCTTACTTATCAGAACTCAGAGTTCCTTTTTGAACCTTATCATTGGGTTACCAGGGATAAGGGAATATGTGTCCCTGTCACTCAATAGTCTCTTCATCTCCTGGCGGTAATAGGTACCACCAAGCCGCCTCCCTTATCCGCAGGGCGGATTACGAGATCTTTCCTGCCCTCAAGTGATCTAATACCCTTTCTGATTTGCTGTGGATCCATGGCTTTCCTTCTCTTGAGTGAATCAAGATCCCTACTCACCATATTTTTGAACACTTCGATATTTTTCGTATCCACATTAGGGGGGTTAAACATCGACTTGTTATGTAACTTAGAGTGGTGTGAGACATTTCCCTCCCCTTTTGTCTGTTGTGGGTTTTAAAGAAAGTGTTTTTTGATACTCAATGTTCTAGTGAATTTTTGAAGATTTATATACGTGTCGAACTTGTTCATATTTTTCATCGGCGCAAATTTTAGTCCTCTGTCTAAAACTCTAATCTCATCATCCGTGAGAGAGACGCCACTGAGATTGAATATTCCCGTTCCTATAAGGATTTTGGCTTTTTGTACCCTTTTGCCTCGTCTGCATCCTCCTTTTTTTTTTCTTTTCTTTTGATTTTCCGCTCCGTTTCCGGCCGGATTCTGAGGGTGCTGAGGAGGGTAATAGGGTCTGGTTCCCATTGGAGTTGATGGGCCCGGTTGAGGGTCCCTCCAAGGGGTCCTCTGGGCCCCTAAAAAATGGGGATCATCTCCCTGATTTTGAAGTGGTTGATACCTGTTCTCGGTCGGAATGGGACGATTTCCTGGTGGAAAAGTGCCTCTCTGGCCTCTATGGCCTCTAGGACCTGTTTGATAACCCCTATTGTGGTAAGGTACAAAACAGGTCCCAGTTTTGGTTCGGTCCCAGTCTAAAGTGTTGGCCTCCAGGTTCCTGGAAAAGGGATATGATCCTGGACATATTGAGAAGGAATTATCTAAAGTTAGCATCATCGAACGAGAAGCTACTCTCATGCCATCCAGTAAGATGGCTCAGAGTAATGAATTCTGTTTTGTGCTGGACTACAATGTTCAGTACAGGAAGTTTGAAAATATTGTAGCAAAGTATTGGCCTATTCTGCAACATGATAGGATACTAGGCCCAGCTCTCCCTGCGAAGCCGAGGTTTGTCTATCGTAGAGCACCTACACTTAGAGATCGATTGGCCCCAGGAGTTATTGATCCCCCAAGTAAATCTGATAATAGGCTCTTCCCGTCCTTAAAAGGATTTTATGCCTGCGGAAGGTGTGCTGCTTGTAAAACCTCCAAAGGCAATATTAAAAGAAGGAAAGAGTTCTTAGCCACAGCTACACAAGAAACACATGTCCTTAAAGATTTCATTACATGTGAAACAAAGGGTGTAGTGTATATGCTCGAATGTAAATGCGGATACCAGTATGTGGGTAGAACCACGAGAGCATTACATGTTCGTGTTGGGGAGCATATGAATAAGATTAGACAGGGCAAGGACAAGCACAATGTCCCAAACACTTTAAGAGGTATCATCATTGTGACCCCCCCGGATTAAAGTTTTGGGGCATAGAGAAAACCACTCGGCATTGGAGGGGAGGAAATTTTGTGAGACAATTAAGTCGCAGAGAATCTTTCTGGATATATCAGACCAAAGTTTTAGTTCCAGGGGGTTTAAACATGGAATTTGATTTAAATTGTTTTATTTCCAACAGATAGTGTGTGCAGATTAATATGCCTTTATGTACTTTTAAGTATTTTAGTCTTCTGTATTTTTATGTCATATATTGTTATTTTATACAGTGGGTACGAAAAGTATTCAGACCCCCTTAAATTTTTCACTCTTTGTTATATTGCAGCCATTTGCTAAAATCATTTAAGTTCATTCTTCTTCCTCATGAATGTACACATAGCACCCCATACTGACAGAAAAACACAGAATTGTTGACATTGTTGCAGATTTATTAAAAAAGAAAAACTGAAATATCACATGGTCCTAAGTATTCAGACCCTTTGCTGTGACACTCATATATTTAACTCAGGTGCTTTCCATTTCTTCTGATCATCCTTGAGATGGTTCTACACCTTCATTTGAGTCCAGCTGTGTTTGATTATACTGATTGGACTTGATTAGGAAAGCCACACACCTGTCTATATAAGACCTTCCAGATCACAATGCATGTCAGAGCAAATGAGAATCATGAGGTCAAAGGAACTGCCTGAAGAGCTCAGAGACAGAATTGTGGCAAGGCACAGATCTGGCCAAGGTTACAAAAAGATTTCTGCTGCACTTAAGGTTCCTAAGAGCACAGTGGCCTCCATAATCCTCAAATGAAAGACGTTTGGGACGACCAGAACCCTTCCTAGAGCTGGCCGTCCGGCCAAACTGAGCTATCGGGGGAGAAGAGCCTTGGTGAGAGAGGTAAAGAAGAACCCAAAAGATCACTGTGGCTGAGCTCCAGAGATGCAGTCAGGAGATGGGAGAAAGTTGTAGAAAGTCAACCATCACTGCAGCCCTCCACCAGTCGGGGCTTTATGGCAGAGTGGCCCGACGGAAGCCTCTCCTCAGTGTAAGACACATGAAAGCCCGCATGGAGTTTGCTAAAAAACACCTGAAGGACTCCAAGATGGTGAGAAATAAGATTCTCTAGTCTGATGAGACCAAAATAGAACTTTTTGGCCTTAATTCTAAGCGGTATGTGTGGAGAAAACCAGGCATTGCTCATCACCTGTCCAATACAGTACCAACAGTGAAGCATGATGGTGGCAGCATCATGCTGTGGGGGTGTTTTTCAGCTGCAGGGACAGGACGACTGGTTGCAACCGAGGGAAAGATGAATGCGGCCAAGTACAGGGATATCCTGGACAAAAACCTTCTCCAGAGTGCTCTGGACCTCAGACTGGGCCGAAGGTTTACCTTCCAACAAGACAATGACCCTAAGCACCCAGCTAAAATAACGAAGGAGTGGCTTCACAACAACTCCGTGACTGTTCTTGAATGGCCCAGCCAGAGCCCTGACTTTAACCCAATTGAGCATCTCTGGAGAGACCTAAAAATGGCTGTCCACCAACGTTTACCATCCACCCTGACAGAACTGGAGAGGATCTGCAAGGAGGAATGGCAGAGGATCCCCAAATCCAGGTGTGAAAGACTTGTTGCATCTTTCCCAAAAAGACTCCTGGCTGTATTAGATCAAAAGGGGGCTTCTACTAAATACTGAGCAAAGGGTCTAAATACTTAGGACCATGTGATATTTCAGTTTTTCTTTTTTAATAAATCTGCAACAATGTCAACAATTCTGTGTTTTTCTGTCAGTATGGGGTGCTATGTCTACATTCATGAGGAAGAAGAATGAACTTAAATGATTTTAGCAAATGGCTGCAATATAACAAAGAGTGAAAATTTTAAGGGGGTCTGAATACTTTCCGTACCCACTGTATATTCGTGTTATGTGTTGTTGAGATCCATACGGAGTTTCGCGGGTATGCGTCCTTATTTTTATGGGATTTTAATTGAGAATATATCCCTTTTTAAGAGCCATTGCTTTTAAATATATATTCATATGCATTTTTTATGGCTACATGTTTCCTGCAATTGCAGGTCTATGTGCATTTGTTATGGAATAAGTGCAATAATTTTAATGTATGTCCATCTTTATGCTCGTTGGGATCGGGGTGCTCTGCTCCGTGGCTGTAGCCCCTAGTGTCCCGTTTTTAACATATTAGCCTATCTTGCTCCGGTGCCTCCCGGAAGTTGGGCGGTCTCCCATTTTCAAGATGGAGACTTGAGTGCTGCCACTTCCGCCCCGGGAGAAGCATCCGGTTGCTAGGCATTACTGATAAATAGCGTGCGGGTGCCGCCCTCTCCGTACCCCACTGAAGAAGTCACGCCCATTGACGCAACGCGTACGGGGGAGGAGCTGTGACCTCCCCCCGGCGACGCTCCGAAGGATCGAGACATCCGAACACACTGCTTGTTATGTTTGTCTGCTGTTCCACATGCACTAGGAAAGTGCCGCCTTTGTTAGTAGGTCTATTTTTAGCTTTGCAATAAATATAATTTAAACGGAGAGCACTAGATGTCTCTATCATCTTTTTTGGAATGCAATACCGCTGAGTGATCTGGAGCCGGCTGCTAAGCATAGGAGATCGGGTTAGCAGAAGTCCATCTGACACTTACCCAGATTTAAAGCGCAATGACCTTTAATGGTCGAGTAATGGAGGTGAGAGGCTTGTACTTACTTTGGTGATGGAGTCACGATTGAAGTGGTGCATTATTCATCCTTTACAGCACGGGTCTCCTGTATCCTCATCTTTGTGCTCAGCCGTGTGAAATTTTAAGGACTCTTTTAAGGACTTTCTTACTCTTTTGGGCAATTTGTGTTTACTTGAAGTAACTTTTATATGAATTTCATATGTAATTTTAGCGCTGCACCCTCTTTGTATTTTTATGCTTATTGGGATTTGGTAGTTTTGACCTGTACCCGTGTTCAGCTGCTGATATACCATTTTAGATTAGAGCGCTGAATAAGCCATCATTTTTACATTCCTTGGATGTGGTCTGGGCGGTCAGGGTTTACCTTAGTCTTTTAGGAAGTCTGATTCCCTATTTGTCCTTCCTGAGGGACCTCGGAATGTTTTCGGCTGTGTCCGCTGCAAACCTTTCTAAATGGATCAGGCAGACGATTGTTCAGGCCTATTCCATCAAGGGTCAGGTTCCTCCTTTCCTTGTAATGGCACATTCTACCAGAGCTGTCAATGCCTCCTGGGCATTTCACCATTAGGCTACTGTGGCTCAGGTTTGCAAAGCGGCGACCTGGTCGTCTGTGCCCACTTTTGCAAACTTGATGTGATGGCATCCTCGGATGCTTCCTTTTGGCCGCAAGGTTTTTTAGTGCGGGGGTTGTTTGCAGAGATGTGTTACGTCTCTTTTCTGGGTTTGCTTCTGTTGCCCTGTTGGCTCAGTTTTTTTTTTTTTTCTTCTTCTTTGGCCTGGTTGACACGTAGCCCTCTTCAGTAGGTTGCGTCTTCCCACCCCTCACACCTGTACTGCTTTGGGATGTCCCACTCGGGAAGGCTTAATGAGCAGCTGCGCCTGTCGGAGGATGTAAGAGAAAATAGTTTTAGTAAGCACTCACCGTAAAACTCTTTTCTCCGAGTCCTCTGACAGTCGCAGCCCCTCTGTTTTTGTGTTTTGGGGTTGATGCCTTCTGGTACTGCTTGCTACAAAACTGAAGGACAGTGGTAACTGTCAGGATAATGGCTGAGGGATGGCCCCCTGGAGGTGTGTAAGTGTAGAAAGTTTTCTTGTTAACCTTTCAAACTGCCTAGCTTGCTCCTGCAGAGGGCGTCATTACCCATGTGTGAAGGCTTATTGAGCGGCTGCGACTGTCAGGACTCAAGAGTTTTTTTACGGTAAGTTCTTACAAAAACAATATTTTATTTCTGCCAGCAAATACCTTAAACAGCCCACTTCCTCTTTCTTGTCTGGTAAAAAGCCTAGGCTAATGACATCCTGCACACCTCTCTTACCTGCAAGGGAGGAGAGGTGAGTCGGGAGAGCTGTAAAGCTGGAGGGGACTAAATGAGGGTGGAGACTGCAGAGATCAATGAGGCGAAAAGTGCAGGCAAGCAGTGGTATGTGGGTGTCTGTGTACATACAGAAAGTGAACAGGCATCGGCTTCAGCTGCCCACAGTTATAATGGCTGCAGACAGACTTCGTGAAGGGAGTTTTCTGCAGCTTGTTTGGTAAGTACAGAATCTGTGTGTGCATGTGTGTATGTATGTGTCTATATATGTGTGTGTATGTGTTATTTATTTATTTATATATGTATATATATATATATATATAAAAAAAATGCAAAGTGGTTTGAAGCAAGCTTCAGAATGGCGTATTTTTTTTTTTATTGCAAATTATTTGAGCAGACTGCAGTTCCTCTTAATCGCACAAGTGAGTGTTTTATCCTTCAATATTATGTGGAGCAATACAATGTTAGCATAACGGAGAGCACTAGTGTAACGGAACTGCCGACTCACACTGTACTTGTGGTCTTCCATCAGTGTAAGGCTTCCTTGAAGTCATGAACATATATAGATATTCCAGCCGCTCTACATACAAAACTAGCCTGACAACAGCTTGTATGTGTCTGAAAACATCAACTTCTTTATTGAACAAGAAACAGTCTTTTTTAAATACACTTTGAGAAATATGTCAGTCACTACATAAACAATGACCCAAAATTTACCCAAAACATCACACAATGGTTAGTTAACGAGGTACAGCTAACTCATGGCTGATCCATCTACATTGCTTTGCAAAAGTATTCATTAACATGCTAATTAACTTAGTGCACTTAAACCAGACTGGAAGACCAGACTGCCGGCCACAAGGCTAAAACAAAATACAATACACATTTACTACACAATACTATACAATACACACTTCTACTAGGGGTAGCAACCCCCAGTAGAAGTCGGAAGAGACGAAACATAGGGGCGTGGCTATACGGCAAACCGCAAGTACTTGTGAAGGAGATGGGAGGACGGCTTCCCTGGTCTGTCAACCAGCATGGAGATGGTAAGGACCACTGGAGCACTCCACTTCCTATAGTGGATTTATCAATTTGCTGATTTTTGCTTTTTATGTAAGTGCAATAGATTGGTTTAATAAATCTGTTAATTTAAAACGGTATCACACAAGAGTTTTTTTGTTTTTTCTTTCTTTCTTCCATATTATCTCATGGGAATAGTGCACAAGAGGTCCCTCCTGAGCTCATTCAAACTGGGAGAGAATTACCGATACGGTTATTCCCAAAGTGCTTTTGCCCATACCATGAGAATGGGGGGACCACGGTCTCTGGTAAGGAACCATCTAATGGGAGTTGGTGTGCACATTAGTGGTGTAATAAGGTGATTGATTCACGGGAACCACACCTAGAGAGTCCAATTAGGATTTCAAAGAATGAAAGGATCACCATTCCAGGATTATTGGCCACTAGCAGGAGCACTTGTTAATTACTTGTTTAATCATTTTGGAACTTGATTACACTATATAGCGACTCTGCCCAGTGTGGTCGCTTTGAGCACATTATGGGACTTTAATGTTATGTTCAGTGTTTGTTCATATGCAAATCTTGCACAACAGTATTTCTTTTATGATTTCCTGATTTTTCACATGGATGTAAAAAATATATCATTTTGTGCAACTTGGTATATATTATTTGATTTTTTGCACTTATTTGGTTAATTTATTATATTCTAAGTTGCAGCAGTTCTAAGAAGATTGTTGCATATTAGCACTTCATTTTATTAGCCCGAGAGACCAACACTATTTATTTTTCACATAATGAAAAATTGTGTTTTTTTCCAAATATTGTGTTTTCATGTTTTGTTCCAATTGTACCAATAAAGATCATTTTATGTAGTATACAGTGTTCAGCGGCATTTATAGTCCCATACCACAAGGGGAATCCTTTTTGTATACACTGATCAGGGATGATGGCCGCTGTCACTGGGCACCGAGCATGAGAATACTTTCTGTCCCCAAAACAAATATCAAAGGAGATAGTGGGCCCCCTTGTCGAGTACCATTAGTAATTAAAAAGTAGTCGGACGTCCAATCGTTTACCCCCACAGCAGCCAACGGATTAGAATAAAGGGTCAAAATGTACTGAAGCATTCTAGGCCCCAATTCAATATGTGACAGGGTGGCCATGGATAAAGCTCCACGCCACCCTGTCAAAAGCCTTTTCTGCATCCGTTGACAACAAGACCAGTTTGCTTCTTGATTTCCGTGCCAAATGGTTAAGGTCTATTGCCCGTATCGTGTTGTCTCGTGCTGGCACAAAACCCACCTGGTCAAAATGCACCAGGTGGGGAATGTGCGGCAACAAACGATTGGCTAAGATCTTGGAGAACAATTTAGTATCGGAATTTAACAACGATATGGGACGATAACTGCTGCATAATAAGGGATCCTTCCCTTCTTTAGGAATAAGAGCAATATATGCTCTTAAGAGTCCGGTGGGAACCCTGTATCCTTTCTAACTGCATTAAAATGTTGTAATAAGGGTTTAGTAAGGGGCTTTTTAAACTTCTGGTAATGGGATAGAGTGAATCCATCTGGCCCAGGAGCTTTGCGTGGTCTTGTCTGTGCAATGGCAAGGTATAATTCTTCTTCCGATATCTCCCTTTCTAGAGCATGTGCCTGTTCCTCTGTCAGAGAGGGCATCCCTGAGGCTTGCAAGTATTCCTCTATTTGTTCCTTTTCCTTTTGATGGAAAACCTTTTTTTCCCCTCTCCACATTTCTGGAGATTATATAAAGATTTATAAAAAGATCAAAACTCGGCAGCAATATCTGATGAGGTATGTAACTCTCCACCCCCCTTTCTTTGTATTCGAGAGATGTGGGTCTGTCTCCTAGGACCCCTAAGTACCCGTGCCAACATTAACCCGGGTTTATTCGAGTATTCATAGCAATGCCGTTTGTACCATAACATTGCCCTTATTGTCCTCTGGAACAAAATACCATTCAGCTCCTCTCTTGCATTTGTAAGAGGAGTCAAATGCGACTCTGCCAAGGACATCTTATGCTGTTGGCTAAGGGTCTCTATCTTAAACAGTAGATCTTTAACTTTTTTTTCCTGCTCTTTTTTACGTTGGGAACCTATACGTATAAGTACCCCCCGAATTACACATCTGTGTGCCTCCCATAAGACTGACGGCGTAATGGAGTCGGTTGTATTTTCCAAGAAATAGGTAGCCAATGCCTCATCTAATTGTGTCTCTGTCTCCTGAGATTGAAGTATAGGTTCATTTAAGCGCCAAGTAGAAGGTCTGGGTATCCTGTTTTCCCACTCTATCGTCACATATGCAGGTGCATGATCAGAGATGGAAAAGTCCTCTATATCAGATGCCCTGACCAGAGGGAGATCTGATTGAGTCACAAGGATAAGATCAATACGTGTGTAGGCGCTGTGGACTGGCGAGTAGAATTTATCGTTTCTCTCTCCCGGATGCATCAACCTCCATGGGTCAACAAGATCCAGGAGAGAGATTTCTCGTTGCAATTTCCGTAAACATACATAGGACGTACTAGATACCTTCCTGGATGTATCAATAAGTGGCTCAGCTAGCTACATAATTGAAATCGCCCCCCTTTACCAAGTGTCCCTCTCGGAACTCAAGGACTATTGGGAGTAACTTCTGTAAGAACCCTAGATGCTCAGAGTTAGGAAAGTATACATTTAGAAATGTAAGCATTATTCGCCCTATACACCCCTTGATCAATAAATATCTGCCCAGGGGGTCTGCTTTTTCTTCCCTGAATGACCAGGCCATGGATTTAGAAATCAAAACACTGACACCCTTAGACTTTGGGATAGGGGATGGGGCATGATATGACCAAGGAAAATCTCTATTGTGAAACCTGGGAAGGGAGTCTTTGCGAAAATAAGTCTCTTTGATGAAAGCTATATGAGTGGACTCCCTTCTCAGATCCCCCAACAGTCTCCATCGTTTCTGGGGTGTGGAAAGGCCTCTAGCGTTTAAGGTAGTAATTTTACACCCGGTCATCATGCGTCCCACCATGCCTGTTCCGGGTCCCATGTTTGACAATCCCCAGCCCACACTAATACATTTAGCAGCACACAAAAAAAAGGGGAAACATTTCCAAAGGGGAAACACCTACTACACTTACTAAGATGCACTAATAAATGGTTAAATATTAACCCAGCGCAACCAGGCGCTATCTATTGTGGTGAAAAGTAGATACCTGGACACCTACAGGCTAAGGAAAGCAAAAAATGAAAAATAGAATATCCTAGGATCAAAAAGACCCCTGTTTTATCCACTTATGCATGTGTCTATGGATAGTATCTAAGAAAAAATGATAAAAAAACGGAACTAAAGAAAAAAAAAATATCCAAGATTTAGGAGACCCATTCCGATGGGCGCCAACCTCCCATATTATACAAAAACAAACCAATCCTGTTTACCCTAACAGGATGTTGTTAACCTCCAATGATCTCCTACACACCGCTCCAGACCCCATTAGCCCAGGATACCCCAACCATCCACCCCCCTTCTCTTCTCATTCTACAATTGTGCAACCGGAGAAAATATCCTAATTAAGTCCCTCCATCCTGACTAGGCAGGATAGGGGAACTGACAGTTTCAGTTGCAGTCATTTCCCTTTGCTTTCTCCGGCGATTGGTATTTTGCCCTCCCAAAATGAGAAGCCAATCTTCCACTTCAATAGGAGGGAACTCAAGAAAAGCAAAAAGGTCCTGTAACTGATCAGGCCATTTCAAGATGAAAGTATTTGCATTCTTTATTACAATCAAATGAAATGGGTGGCCCCAGTGATACGTGGCCCCTTTATTCCGTATGACCTCCAACAAGGGTTTCAATGATGCCCTCATGCGAAGTGTGTTTCGGGAAAGGTCTGGTAGCAATTTGATATTCATGCCTTCATATTCCAATGGATTCTGGGCCCACGCCCGCCTCATTATCTCCTCTGACTGAATAGAAATGGATTCTAATTATAACATCTGAATAGAAATGGATTCTAATTATAACATCTGACACCAGATCTTTATCTGCCCTCTGTGGGGCTTTCACCCTGTGGACTCTATCGATTTCAATAATGTCCTCCAAGGGGGTTTCCCAATAAATTATTGAAAATCCCCATCACTACGGACTTTAACTCATGGCCCCCAATTCCTTCTGACAGCCCTCACAGCCGAATGTTGTTTCTACGGCTGCGATTTTCTATATAGTCTTGCTGCAGCAAAATCGTGGTAAGTTGCTTTTGAAAAACTTCCTGTATATTTTCAATAGCCAAAATTCTGGATTCATGCTTAACTTGCACCACTTCCACTGCATTAACCCTGGCATCTGTTTCATCTATTTTCAATTTAACCACTTTAGCCCTGCTCACTGTGCCTCTACTGCGGCACAGTGGCTCGTTATCGTCCAGCGACGTAGACCTACGTCGCTGGACTCCTCCCCTTGTGGGCGGCGCTCGCGCACCGCCGGAGGCTCGCTCCCACTGTATTCATTCACAGCGGGAGTCGGGCCAGGGGAGGAGCAGCGGCAATCGCCGCTGCTCTTCCCCGATTGTCGGGGAATCGAGTTTGGAGATCCGCCCGCTTGTGTAAACAAAGCGGGCGGATCTCCTAAGTGACAAACAGTGACAGATTGCAGGGTTCAGCATAGCTCAATCACTCGGTCACCTCCCCCCACACACGTTAGTAAGCACCAGGCATACATTAACCCCTCCCTCTCCAATAAAATTAACCCCTTCCCTGCCAGTGTCATTTTTACAGTAACAGTGCATATTTATAGCACTGATTACTGTAGTAATATCACTGGTACACCCAAAAGTGTCACAAATGTCAGTCAAGGGTCCGATCTGTCCGCCGCAATGTCGCAGTCCCGCAAAAAAAAATCGCAGATCGCCGCCATTACTCGTTAAAAAGAAAAAACACCAAAAATGACAGAAATCTTTCCCCCCCAATAACTTTTGCGCAAACCAATCAAAATACGCTTATTGTGATTTTTTTTACCAAACATAGGTAGCAGAAAACAAATTGGCCAAAAATGTATAAAAATTTTGATTTTTACATTTTTTTTGGGGGGGGGGGGAATTTCATATAAAAATGTGAAAAATATTGTTATTTTTTCAAAATTTACGCTCTTTTTTTTTTTTTTTTTGGGTACGGCGTTGCTCGACCGCGCAATTGTCAGTTAAATTCGCACAGTGCCGAATCGCAAAAAGTGGCCTGGACGTAAGACAGCAAAATCCTCCGGTGGTAAAGTGGTTAATAGAGTTTATTTCAGCTTTTAAGTCCCTTACTATTGTGGCAGCCATTTAATGGATATCCTGTTTAGTAGGAATTGAGGCACAGAAGTCTCTCCACTCAGTTGTCTGCGGTGGCTGAGGCTGATGCAATTGGATCTGTGGCCTGTATATTAGTTCCGCTGCACGTTCCAGGGGGGGTTAGATAGCCGGGGGCTCCTTAGTATCACCTCGTCCGCCAGCTCCTGAGCCAGGATTGCTTTAGCTGCCGATTTTTTTTATTTTTTTTTTTGAGACGCTGGACCCGCTGCTGCCGGACACATTTCAGCCATCTTGGAACCCGCTCTGCCTTGCGGGGCTGCGGGACATCGGAGGAAGTAGGACGATATGTCTGGGTGTCTGCTCGGTGGTTGCGGCAGTTCCCAGGGTTCTGCAACGGACATGTATGCCGGCGGGATGCAGGTCTGGGGCGGCGTGTGTGAAGGCTGGATCACACCACTAGCTCAGGGAGCTCCTCTGCCTCGTGTCCTCATGTCTCCATAGCTTAGCCACTCCCCTAGCTGATCCTGGCCCAAATCTGTTTGTGTCTATAGTGCACAAATACATATATGCTGTTTTTTCCTTTTTTTTCTTAGAAACACTTTAATTCATTAGTCAACAGGTGTGAGGACTTCAGCCAGGAACAGACACAATTAATTACACTGCTGGGTGTTTACTGGCTGGGTGTAGGATAACCTACAGTGCTTTGCAAAAGTATTCGGCCCCCTTGAACTTTTCCACCTTTGCCACATTTCAGGCTTCAAACTTAAAGATATAAAACTGTAATTTTTTGTGAAGAATCAACAAGTTGGACACAATCATGAAGTGGAATGAAATTTATTGGATATTTCAAACTTTAACAAAAAACTGAAAAATTGGGCATGCAAAATTATTCAGCCCCCTTAAGTTAATACTTTGTAGCGCCACCTTTTTCTGCAATTACAGCTGTAAGTCGCTTGGGGTATGTCTCTATCAGTTTTGCACATCGAGAGACTGAAATTTTTGCCCATTCCTCTTTGCAAAACAGCTCGAGCTCATTGAGGTTGGAAGGAGAGCGTTTGTGAACAGCAGTTTTCAGTTCTTTTCACAGATTCTCAATTGGATTCAGGTCTGGACTTTGACTTGGCCTTTCTAACACCTGGATATGTTTATTTGTGAACCATTCCATTGTAGATTTTGCTTTGTTTTGGATCATTGTCTTGTTGGAAGACAAATCTCTGTCCCAGTCTCAGGTCTTTTGCAGACCTAATCAGGTTTTCTTCCAGAATGGTCCTGTATTTGGCTCCATCCATCTTCCCATCAATTTTAACCATCTTCCCTGTCCCTGCTGAAGAAAATCAGGCCCAAACCATGATGCTGCCACCACCATGTTTGACAGGGAGGATGGTGTGTTCAGAATGATGAGCTGTGTTGCTTTTACTCCATACATAATGTTTTGCATTGTTGCCAAAAAGTTCGATTTTGGTTTCATCTGACCAGAGCACCTTCTTCCACATGTTTGGTGTGTCTCCCAGGTGGCTTGTGGCAAACTTTAAACAACACTTTTTATGGATAGCATTAAGAAATGGCTTTCTTCTTGCCACTCTTCCATAAAGGCCAGATTTGTACAGTATACGACTGATTGTTGTCCTATGGACAGAGTCTCCCACCTCAGCTGTAGATCTCGGCAGTTCATCCAGAGTGATCATGGGCCTCTTGGCTGCCTCTCTGATCAGTCTTCTCCTTGTATGAGCTGAAAGTTTAGAGGGACAGCAGGGTCTTCATAGATTTGCAGTGGTCTAAAACTCCTTTCATTTTAATATTATCGCTTGCACAGTGCTCCTTGGGATGTTTAAAGCTTGGGAAATCTTTTTGTATCCAAATCCGGCTTTAAACTTCTCCACAACAGTATCTCGGACCTGCCTGGTGTGTTCCTTGTTCTTCATGATGCTCTCTGCGCTTTAAATGGACTTCTGAGACTATTGTAGTGCAGGTGCATTTATACGGAGACTTGATTACACACAGGTGGATTCTATTTATCATCATTAGTCATTTAGGTCAACATTGGATCATTCAGAGGTCCTCACTGAACTTCTGCAGAGAGTTTGCTGCACTGAAAGTAAAGGGGCTGAATAATTTTTCAGTTTTTTATTTAACAAAGTTTGAAATATCCAATAAATTTCGTTCCACTTCATGATTGTGTCCCACTGTTGTTGATTCCTCACAAAAAATTACAGTTTTATATCTTTGTTTGAAGCCTGAAATGTGGCAAAAGGTTGCAAAGTTCAAGGGGCCGAATACTTTCGCAAGGCACTGTATGTTTTTATGAATGCTTGCTCTAGAGTAGTGATAAATACTTCTGCCTTCTCCCTCCCCCCCCCCCCCCCAAGTGTGTGTGTGTGTGTGTGTGTGTGTGTGTGTGTGTGTTTTTTTTTTCAGGTGAGTTGCAGTTGTTCCTGGTTGAGCTCACGTGGTTGGCTATGTTTAGCCTTTGGGATTTATTTTTCTGCTCTTTTTACCCACCCCTCATGTTTGACACTGCTTTGGGACGTCCCAGTCGTTAAGAAGATTCTGAAGCTGTGTCCGTCAATGAGCGAAAGAGAAAATTGGATTTTTGTCTTGCCATTTCTCTGATGTTTGACGGACACAGCACCCACCCCTCTATTGAGTTTTTCTTCTGACACCGCTTGCAACAAAACTGAATGCCTATAGCAGGAGGTGTCAGTATACTGCCCCATAGGCGTGATGAAGCTTTTTTCTGACTAGTGTCATCCTGTTGGGGACAGCATAACCCAATGGTCAAGATTCTGGAGCTGCGTCCGTCATACATTAGAGAAAAGGATTTTACGGCAAGACAAAAATCAAATTTTTTACGATTTGTTTTTGTAGGAAATAATTGTAATGCTGCCTTGAATTAAACATATGAATGTTATGCTGCAGTAAAATACAAAATTACATTTAGTGAAGTATGTTATGGAAATGTGTCTAACACTGCTCTTGCTATTCTAGGTATGGATGCCCACTGTAAAAAAGCTTGCAAATTTCTGGCACGTTGTACCTTGCAGCAGTAATGGCACCACTCAGATGTATTTTCGTGCTTCACAGCTTAAACAGGTAAAATGATGTACTGAAGGAAGAAAAATAAAACCTGAACACATTTGATATAGTAGACTGTATTAGTTAAATCCTATGTACTGTCATAGCCAATTCATATACTCCTGCTTTACATCCTCAGAGTGCACATTCCCTCTCTCTGTGCCTTTCTTGTCAGTGTTTCACTCCTCTTTAACAGCATTTCATTGCAGATGGGCACTTTCTGTTTACTGTCAGCAGAAGTGCAGGCTTCCTTCACACATTTAAAGGGAAACCAGTAAATTTTTTATTTATTTTTTTCCCTATTGATCATATGTTAAATATCTTTCTTTGATTTCATTTTCTGGATAGTTGCTTGTGTAGCTTAGAAATTCTTCTCTAAACTAGACAAATAGCTTCTTTCTGTTCTTCACCTACACTATTTTCCTTTATCTGAATTTGCTAAAAAGGTTAGTTTTTTTTTTTTTTTTTTTTATACAGGCATGCCTAGACCTGCACAGCCCCATCCCTCCTATCTTTCACAAGATGTGATCTCCTCCTGTCTTCATAGCCTAGTTTAGGCTACATGCTTTTCCTGGGGGAGAGAGAGGGAAGGGGGCTGGTGGCGGGGGGGGGGGGGGGGTTTCATGTGACTGGCGCAATATATGAAAGAAATAAATATGAAAATAAATATATGAAAGAAAGAAATATGAAAGGGCTTATTTTAGTTATTTTTAACCCCATTATAACAGGTGATACAAAAAAGCATGCTGCTGCTACTAAACATCTTAAGCCTGGTAAACACCTATGCTTGTTTTGGTACTTTTTGCAGAAACGCACTACAGTTAATTTAAGATGGTTTCTTATGGAACACGTTCACATCTATGCTTTTTTTCAGCCACTGTGTATTTGGAAAGGGTCAGGGACTTTTCAATGCAAATGGGCGCTTTCTCTTTCGTTCCTTGACGGACACGGCTTCATATCTTCATTAGACAGATGGGTTATGCTATTCTTCCTAGAAGTAGGACACTAGGCGAAAAAGTTAACAAAGCTTAACTATGCCTATATTGCAGTCCCAGGTGGTATACTCCCACTTCCTGCTCTAGGAATTTTTTTTCTGCCTAGTCAGGAGTAAGGACCTAGCTCCTTACTGGGAACTCTGGTCCTGGCATTTTTTCCCTTTTTTTTTTTTTTTATAATTCTACAATGAAGTTTGTTTGTGTGAGAATTACAATCAACTGCCGGACTGGGTAACGTACTGGATATCCTAAATCCTTACGGTCATCCCAGTCTGGCCAGTGAGCATATGTGGGCCTCAGCTACGTGGTAGGTCGGCCGTGACGTAGCCCCACTGGACAGGGGCTGGCTTGCGAATGGAACATCTTGCGATGACACACACGACCTGAACGCGGCCGGAGTCGTAGCTTTCCTCTTGCCCAGCGTACCCCCCCCCATTCCTAGATGGGGAGAAGACGTGCCCAGAGTGGTGCCTGCCCAGGTCCAAAGGTGTGGTGGGTAGTACCCCCCCTCTCCCTCTGGAAATTTGGGGTGGACACGAGGCCCTCCCAGGGTCGGTAGGTCTCCCAGATGCCCTTTGCCACCCATGTGTCCTCCACCTTTTGGGTTTTCCCCTGCATGAGCTCTCCCTCCCCTATTCCCGTGGGTTGCCAAAGGTGTACTGGGGATTTTTAATTCTCATATGGGGATGGAAAGGCTGTCAGCTTGGTGAGGTGAGCTGTGACTGGAGGGGATCGGTGGGAACACGCTGAGCGGCCGGATGCCTGCTTTGGTGTGTTGAGTCCGGCAGGGGGGTCCCTGGGCCCCCCTGGCCATATACAATACCTCATGGGGTCCTAGGATTCGCGCAGCGCCGCTATTTTCTTATAGCCGCATGTGCTGCAGCTCGGCTTCCATTTTCCCAGAGATCTTGCGGCTACAAGAAAATGGCCGCCAAATTATCTATAGAAACAACCAAAAACATGGCCGCCGGAGTGGTGCTCGGCAGGCAGCCTCTAGTGACAAGCATGGCTGTTTCTTTTTCCTCTCGGATTGGCGTGTTGTAGGCTTTTGGCACTCCTTTCCCTCTCTCACTGCTCTTTGTTGATAAACATTTGGTGGTGAGTCCTGGGGTGGTATCTCCCTGTCTCTCCTACTATTTCAGTTTTGCTGGGACCTGTGGTACCGTGGGAGTCAGCGGGGGTGGGGACAACTTTTTTCATAAATTTACACTGTTTCTTCTTACTATCGGCCCCAGGGTGCCATGGAGCATGTAGAACATGTCTCCCCACCTGACCCAGTCTGGGGGGGGGATCCTCAGGGTCCCACTCCTCCATGGCGGCCATGAGGGCGGTCCTGCAGTCTCTGGTATCTTAAGTGGACACTGTCTTACACGAGAGACCTGGCAAAAAGCATCCTTTGCCTTTACCTGTTTTTCTCTTCCTGCTCCGATTCCGGGGCTCACTTGGCCGCCGCGGAGGCGAGTCACCCTACGGAGTCTGCGTCTACGCACACCGAGTGCTCTGATGGTGAGGATGATTCCTTTTCCACCACCTCTGAGCAAGAAAAGGCTCCTGTAGAGGCACTGATTGTATCAGTGCAGGAAAATTTAAAAAATGGAGGACGCAGCAAATGCTGTACTGCTTCAAAGAGTGGCAAAGGCGTTCCCCTTTTCTGCCTGTTTTGACGAGATTGTCGCTAGCTAGCGAGGCCCCCCGAAATGCATGGTTGGGTTACCGAAGCATTTCGCTAGGAGGTGTCCTTTTCTGGAGTCCCTCCTAAAGTGTATGTTACTTTTAATCCTGACCCCCCCATTCCTGTACTGTCAGAACTGCTTTTTAGGGCTTGTTTTTGATAGCAGCAAGGGCTGCTGCTCCTTTGAAAATCAATCCTTGTTTAGATCACTTTTCAGAGGCATTTGGCAGGCGGTAAAGCGGCAATATGTTGCTTCTCACCTCCTGTTTAAGGCTACATTCACACCTGAGCATAGCGTTGTTACCGCGATTTTTACCGCGATTTACATAGATTGAATAGAGACCTATGGAAAACAGCTGTAATCTGCCCAAAAAGAAGCTCATGTACTTTTTTGAGCGTTGCGCGTTTTGCTCACAGCATCAAAACGATCAGATGTGAACAGGGCCATTGAAATGAATAGGATTTGTCTTGTTGGGTGTTTCGAGAGCTGATCCTAGAGCAGAAAAACTCCCCAAAAACGCCCCAAAACGCCTACATGTGAACAGAGCCATAAGCCCCGAAATGCAGCACCACCACACCGCAACCGTGCACACAGTTGCAGGGTGGTTGCAGTGCAGCCCTATTCACCCTGGGTATGCCTCCAGCTGCAGCCACCACATGTGTACATCCCCAGATGCTGCCTCTGCAGCTAAAGGGGGAGCAGATGAGGGTAGTAAAGACAGCTCAACCATGTGGATTTACTGCCCCTCCAACCTGACATGTGAACAAGTCCTGTGTTTTGTATGTGTGCTGCGTGTAGGGCTTCAATGGGCTTCCCTACCAGCAGAAATGCAGGGAAAGACTTTAAACTTGTGCTGCACCCAAACCACCCCATGTTTGCCAAAGTGTGGGGTGTCATTAAGAATTAATGGCACCCCTAAAGAGCAGAGCATTTGTCTGTGTGTCAGGAACGAGCACGATTCTGCGCGTGTTCTGCGATACACAGTAACGTGAATCAAACCTTGGGCAGGGGTGCCTCAAGACTGAAAATACTTTTCAAGGGCCCCCGACTGAAAAAAGGTTGAGAAACACTGATCTAGTTGAAATGCTGGTCGGCGGACCAGGCCTCCAAAAAGATTCTGACAGATCTCCCCTTTTGTGGAGGACCACCTGTTTGGAGCCTCCGTGGAAGAGATCATATAGGGTCTTGCGGGGGACAGAGAGTCTCGCCGCAAACGTGGCCCTGTCTTTTTGGCTCATAAGCGGCTCTTTTCGTCTCGCAGAGTCATAGGACAAGGGTTCTAAATCCTCCCTCTTCTTCTTCCAAGAGACCCTGGGGTGGTAAGTCTAAAACAGGCTCCTCTGGTCTTGCGGATAAGCCCTCCTCTGCCTGAGAGGATGCCCTCTCCTGTACTGGGGGCGGGGGTGTCTTTTTATATTTTCCGGAACTATGGACCACGTTCATCTAAGACAAATGGGTTCTCAAGTTGATTCGGTCCGGGAACTAGATCAAGTGTCAATCCTTGCCCTTGGCAAGGTTCTTCCCTTCCGATCTGTGTCTGCCAAGGGTCTTCCCTTCCAATCTGTGTCTGTCCTCAGATTGGCTTCAAGGCCTTCTGGGAGCAGTGCAGGATTTGTTGTCACAAAGTGTCATAGTACCAGTTCCAGACTCCGAACATTTTCAGGGGTTTTATTCAAACCTCTTTACGGTCCCCAGGAAGGAGGGGAAGGTTTGCCCAATCCTGGATCTCAAGGCCCTGAACCACTTTGTGCAGGTTCAGAAGTTAAGAATGACGACCATTCGCACAGTTGTGGCTTCTCCATCAAGGGAACTTTCTGGCCTACATCGATATTAAGCACGCTTGACTTCATATTTCAATCTATGTTGGGCATCAGCGTTTTCTTCGTTTTGCCATAGACGAGGAGCATTATCAATTTGTGGCGTTAACCTTTGGTCTCGCCTCATCTCCTCGGGTGTTCACAAAGGTGTTTGCCCCGGTGTTAGTCTTACTCAGACAGTATTTTGGTGCTGGGATACCTGGACGATCATCTTCTGAGGGTGGAGTCATCGTCTGTGCTGAAGGAGGTTTTGGACATCACGGTACAATCTCGGCAGGAGTTCGGCTGGACTCTCAATTTTTAAAGTCTGCCTTGACCTTTGTCCAACAAGTTGGACTTCCTAGGGCTGACTCTGGATTCAGCCTCAGCCTGGTTGATTCTCCCAGAAACAAAACTCTTGAAAGTGCGGCATGTGATTCGGCTCCTGTTGTCCAATCGCCGGTCGTCTCTCAGAGCTTTAATTCAGGTGCTGGGCCTGATGGTTTCCACCTTTTGAGGCTGTTCCATTTGCTCAGTTCCATACCAGACTTGTGCAAATGGGACAAGAAACCACAGTCCCTGGACAATCTCATCATGTTGAGTCGGGAGTGCAAGCGGATCTCTGCTTTGGTGGCTCCGCTCCCCGGCGCTTTGACAGGGAAAGTCTTTTCCCCCTCTTCTGGACAGTGGTTACCACGGATGCCAGTATGTTGTGTGTGGGGAGGTGTCCTGGGCACGGAATCAGCCCAAGGGTTCTGGTCTTGGTAGGAGTTCAGTCTGCCGAGCAACATCCTAGAAATTTGAGCGATCATGCTTTGCCTGTCCCAGTGGGCGGATCAGATGCAGGGGTGTCCAGTAATGGTTCAATTAGACATAGCCACATCTGTAGCCTATATTAATCTAGGGGCGCCAAAAGGGCCCTAGCGGCCAAAGAAGTGGTGGGCAGAAAGCCTTGTTACAGCCCTCTCTGCTGTGCACATTCCAGGGGTGGAAAATAGGCAGACGGACTACCTCAGTCGACAGGCAATGTCTGGGCGAATGGTCCCTTCATCTGAAGTGTTTAGACAACTGTGTCTCCATCTGCAGATGCTGCCTTTGGCCGCAAAGTCTTGCAGTTTGCTGTGGCAGAGATTTCTGCCTCTTGATGTATTTTTTTTTTTTTTTTTTCTGGTGTTCCTGGTTGAGCTGTTCCTGGTTGAGCTCCTGGTTAGTTAAGTTTAGCACTTTTTTGGGAATTTTGTTAATTGCTGTTTTTTTCCCACCCCTCATGCTGATAGTGCTTTGGGACGTCCCATCTGTCAAAGAAGATATGAAGCTGTGTCTGTCAATAAACAAAAGTGAAAACTGGATTTCTCTTACGTCCTCCGACAGTCGCCGCCTCTTCATATTCGTCACATATGGGGTTATTAGACTTTGCTCCGAAGGAGTAGCTAGGCAACAGAATATGTTAACATTAAAGCTTTTAACATATCCCCATGTGCCCCAGACTCTTTCTTTCTTTTTTGATTTTTTGTTTGAGTTTTCTCTCTACCTTTACTTAGCTGTTCTTTTTGTCAGCGTTAGTTAGTTCTTCGGATGAAGAGGATCATGCGGGCTGGGTCTCGGGCTGATCCCCCTGGTCGCAGGTCGTGGGTCAGTGGCTTCCCAGCCTGCCATCGAGCGTTCAGCCAGGTAACGCTCCTGGCACAGTGAACGACCCATCCCTGTTTGGTGCAGGGATGATTGGTGAGGTGGCTACCTCGCTGGACGCTGTGCGGTTTCTTAACCCCCATTCTGTGCGTCTTGTATGCGACTCTCCCTGCCTCATGTGCAGCGGCTTGTTCGCCTGTGCGGGTCCCCCACGCCATTGTGAGGTAAGTGTATCTATGTGGGGACCTGTCTGTCTGGGGGGGTGTCAGTCTGGGACTGTGTAACCTGCCTCTGTTCACACTGTTTGTCTCCCTATCACTCGGCTGCATGCTGTGGGCTGCAAGGGGGGGGGGAGCTGTGTGACACTGTGTGTGTCAGCCTTGTCAGTGTGAGAAGCTGTGTGCTGTGGGGCATGTTTTGGGCATGTTTGGGCACTATACAGCGATCGCTGCGGCGATCTGACATGTTTTTTTATATATGGATGACATGTGTGCATTACTGTACTGTGGAGCGGCGGTTTCGGCGCCAAACGGCGCCATTTTGCCTACACTCGCTCCGGCCGCATGTTCTACATGCATGGCGGCCATTTTCTTGTAGCCTCCCCTAGGCTTTCATAGAGCGCCCTGGCAGCATCACTTCCTCTTCTCCAGGAACACCGATCGAGGCAGCAGCGGCGGCGAGGGTCTCCTCAGGTTATATCCTTCCTATCCATTGCCTGTGTCAGTTTTATTGTCCCTGTGGGGGTCTCATTGTGCTTGTGTGTGGTGCGGTGGGCTGCGCTCGCCGCGCTTGTTAAAGGGGCAGTTAACCCTTTCTTATCCGGCATTTGTAATAGGGGCAATGGATTCTCAGGAGGGCAAATTTCCTACCGCCTTGGTGGAAAGCCAGGGGACCGCTGTTTCCCCCCCAGGGGGGGATTTAGCCACTATTGTGGCTGGCCTTGCTGCTCAGGTGCAGATGCTGGTGGCTGCTTATTCTACTAAAAGACCCAGAGTTTCTCTTTCCTCTGATTCTGAGGGTGAAGGTGATGGGGCTGTTATGGCGGGGGCCTCCTTATCAGGGTCCCGCTCCTCCCTGGATCTAGTGGGGTCCGAGGTGGAGGCTGAAGTTGAAGGGGTTGATAATTCTCCCCCTGGCTCGCCTGAAGAGCTTGCAATCATGGATGAATTGATTGCTTCCATAAAACAAACGCTGCGTTTGCAGGATGAAGTGTGTCCCCCCGCTACCTTGGCGGCTTAAGGGACGCAGAGAAAACGCAGGACGCCGCAGGTTTTTCCCTGCAATGATGATTTTCAGCGCGCTGTTAAGGAACAATGGCGCAATCTGCGCAAACCTTTTGCTGTACCAAGTAGGTTCAAGCTGCGTTGTCCTTTCTCGCCTTCCACTGATGAAAGGTGGTGTGTGCCATCCCCAGTGGATCACGCAATTGCGGTTTTAAACAAATCCACTGCGATTCCTGCAGAGGATTCCCCTGTGTTCCGTGATGCCACGGATAGGAGATTGGAGTCTCTTGCCCGTCATACTTATTCTGTTACGGGTTCTATGCTTAAGGCTCTGTTTGCCTCTCTCATGGCGGCCCAGGCGGTCGCAAGTCGGACGCAGATGCTTAGGCGCGTCCTAGTGGCCGATTCGGCCTCGCCGGCGACCCTGGATATGGTGGATCAAATCCACCAGGGTGTCATGTATCTGTGTGATGCGGACTTGGACCTAGTCCCGTTGGCTGCACGTGTGCACAGCGTGGCGGTGTTGTCTCGCCGCCTGGTTTGGTTGAAATGTTGGTCGGTGGACCAGTCTTCACGTAAGACCTTAGCCAATCTGCCTTATTATGGGTCTCGCCTTTTTGGGGAGTCCTTGGATGTGTTGATTAAGGGGATCAGAGGTAAGAGCACTCTCTTGCCCCATTTCCCCAAGGCTAAGGGGGCTTCTGGGAAGAAGCATGCTAATTTTCGGCCCCCTCAGGGGTCCTTTCGTGCCTTTCGGTCGCACTACAAGGGCAAACCGTTCAAAGGTCAAGGCTCTCAGAAGAAGCCCTGGTCTGGTAAACAGAAGTCCGGTCAATCCGGATCCGCAGCCCATAACAGTGCGGCCTGAAGGGGCGCCCTCACCCAGTTTTGGGGTGGGGGGACGCTTGCTCGGTTTTCTTCAGCCCTGGTTGGCCCGCGTGCGGGACAGATGGGTTCAGGAGATCGTTCGATCTGGTTACAAGATCGAGTTTCTCTCTCGGCCGGAGAGCAGATTTTTTCCCTCAAATCTTCAACTGTCTCCAGAGCGTTTACGGGACCTGCACCTGGCGGTGCGGGACCTGAGGGCTCAGGGAGTGGTAGTTCCGGTGCCTCATCGGGACAGATTTCGGGGGTTTTATTCCAATTTGTTCACCGTGCCCAGAAAGGAGGGCAAGGTTCGTCCAATTCTGGACTTGAAGGCTCTGAACCGCTCTGTGCGGGTTCGCAAGTTCCGCATGGAATCCCTGCAGTCGGTGGTGGCTGCCCTGGTTCCGGGGGAATTCATGGCCTCCATCGATTTGAAGGATGCGTATCTTCACATCCCCATTTTCGAGGGTCACCAGAGGTACCTTCGATTTGCCATTGCGGAGGATCACTACCAGTTTGTGGCGTTGCCTTTTGGTCTCGCCTCGGCTCCGCGGGTCTTCACCAAGGTGCTTGCACCGGTTCTGGCATTATTGAGGGCCCAGGGCATTTCTGTCCTGGGGTATCTGGACGACATTCTGGTTCGGTCTGCGACCAGCCAGGGTCTGGAGAAGGACCTGTCTGTCACGATGCAAACTCTGCAGGAGTTTGGTTGGACGATACGGAGTCCGTCGTTTCGTCTTCCCTACCTGGGAATGATTCTGGACTCGGTGCAGGCGAAGGTCTTCCTGCCGGAAGACAAACTCAGAACTCTTCAGGAGGAAGTCAGGTCCCTCAGGGACGTTCCGCACTCGTCTCTGCGGACGTGCATGAGATGTCTGGGATTGATGGTCTCGGCCTTCGAGGCGATTCCCTTCGCCCAGTTTCACACGCGGGGTCTCCAAGCGGAGATCCTGTCCATGTGGGACGGGCGACCTCAATCTCTGGATCTTCAAATCTCGTTGAGTCATCGCACCAGAAGAGACCTTCTGTGGTGGCTCCAGTCCCCGATGGTGTCCGGGGGCAAGTCGTTTCGTCCTATCTCGTGGACGGTGATCACCACGGATGCCAGCCTGTCGGGCTGGGGTGGTCTGGGCGTTCTGTCCGCCCAGGGAATTTGGTCGGAGGGGGAGTCTTCCCTTCCGATCAACATTCTGGAATTGCGTGCGATAAATCTCTGTCTTCATCGCTGGACGGACCGGCTGCAGGGCTGCCCGGTTCGGGTGCAGACGGACAATGCCACGGCGGTGGCCTACATCAACCACCAAGGGGGCACCAGGAGTGCCCGAGCGGCTCGAGAAGTGGCCGACATTCTGTCTTGGGCCGAGACTCATGTCCCGGCGATAACGGCGGTTCACATTCCGGGGGTGGAGAACTGGCAGGCGGACTATCTGAGTCGCCAGACCCTGGATCAGGGGGAATGGTCTCTCCACCCGGCTGTCTTCCAGATGTTGTGCGCGAAGTGGGGTCTTCCAGATGTGGACCTGTTCGCGTCTCGTCTCAACAACAAGGTGAGAAGGTTCGTGGCAAGGACGCGCGACCCTCGGGCAGACGCGTCGGACGCGTTAGTGGCCCCGTGGCATCAGTACAGGCTGATGTACGCGTTTCCACCGATTCAGTTGCTGTCCAGGTTCCTTCGCAGGTTACACTCGGAACGCAGCACGGTGATTCTTGTGGCACCGGACTGGCCTCGCCGGTCCTGGTACGCAGACCTCGTGAATCTGGCGGTCGACGCCCCGTGGCGTCTGCCTCTTCGAGACGATCTCCTGTCTCAAGGACCGATATACCATCTTGCTTTACAGTCGCTGGCTTTGACGGCCTGGCTGTTGAGACCGAGGTCCTGAAGGAGAAGGGTCTCTCCCCAGAGGTCGTTCATACCTTGATCAACGCGAGGAAGTCTTCCTCAGGGAAGGTTTATTACCGTACTTGGAAGGCCTATTTTGCCTGGTGTGAGTCCAGGGGGTTTTCACCCCGCACGTACTCGGTTTCCCGAGTGCTGTCCTTCCTTCAAACGGGTGTCGATCAGCGTTTGGCGCTGGCTACGATAAAGGGTCAGGTGTCTGCGCTGGCCGTTCTGTTTCAACGTCCCGTGGCTTCCAACTCCTTGGTTGGCACTTTTGTTCAGGGAGTGCGGCATCTGGTTCCTCCTAGGAGGGATCCTCTGCCCCCTTGGGACTTGAATCTCATTCTATCTGTGTTACAACGTGCTCCTTTTGAACAGATCAGGGAGATCTCGTTGTCTATGTTGTCCAAAAAGGTCGCCTTTTTGGTTGCGATCACTTCGGCTCGCAGAGTGTCGGAGCTGGCGGCTTTGTCCTGCAAGTCTCCGTATCTGGTTGTTCATTTGGATAAGGTGGTCTTGCGACCTAATCCTTCTTTTCTTCCGAAGCGAGTTTCGGAATTCCATCTTAATGAGGATATTGTCTTGCCTTCGCTGTGCGCAAAGCCTAAACATCCAAAGGAGGTGAGATTACATTCTTTGGATGTTGTTCGGGCGATAAGGGTTTACCTTAAATCGACTGAGTCTTTTCGAAAGACGGACTCCTTTGTTCTTCCAGAGGGTCCTCGGAAGGGCATGGCGGCGTCGGCCTCTACCATCGCCAAATGGATCAGGCAGACCATTGAAAAGGCCTATGCTTTGCAGGGGAAGGTTCCCCCTGTGCCTGTGAAGGCGCACTCTACTAGATCTCTGAGTACGTCTTGGGCCTGTCGTCATGGGGCTTCTGTAGCCCAGGTGTGTAAGGCGGCGACTTGGTCGACCGTGAAAACTTTCACGAAATTCTACAAAGTAGATGTTCAGGCATCGGCGGATGCTTCCTTTGGCCGCAAGGTTCTTAGTGCGGCAATTCCCTAGGGTCCCTTGTTGGGGACCTCTGGCTGTTGGGATAAGTTTTTTATCCCCTGGTTATTTGTCTTTTCCTGGGTTGTTGCTCCTGTTGAGCAATTATTTTTCCTGTAGCCCAGCTGGTTTCCTTCCTTTGGTAAGGTTCCTTTCTTTGATGCGGAGACTGCGTTGCCTTTCGGCGCGGATGCGTTTCCCACCCCTCATGTTTGCACTGCTTTGGGACGTCCCCATATGTGACGAATATGAAGAGGCGGCGACTGTCGGAGGACGTAAGAGAAAACGGAATTTTTGTAAAATCTTACCTGTAAAATTCCTTTCTCTGAGTCCTCCGACAGTCGCCGCCCCCGCCCCTCTTTTGGGGTTTGGTTGTATACTCTACTGCTATTCCACTGAAACTGAGATATGGTTGCAGGAAGTAGGAGGGTATTGACTGAGGGGACCACCCCTTGAGGGGTGGGATATGTTAAAAGCTTTAATGTTAACATATTCTGTTGCCTAGCTACTCCTTCGGAGCAAAGTCTAATACCCCCATATGTGACGAATATGAAGAGGCGGCGACTGTCGGAGGACTCAGAGAAAGGAATTTTACAGGTAAGATTTTACAAAAATTCAGTTTTTTGTCTTGCCATAAAATCCTTTTCTCTTATGTTCTTTGACGGTCACAACACCCGCCCCTCTATTTCTAAGTGGGTTGTTTTTTTTTTACTTCTGACACTGCTTGCAGCAAAACTGAATCCTATAGCAGAGTGAGTGGGTGTATGCCTGCAGAAACTGCCCCATAGGCATGGTAACGTTTTTTTCCTGCCGAGTGTCCTACTCCCTCTGTTCAGGGGTAGGGGGATGCCTGCGCTTCTTTCGGGAACCCCGGACTTCATTCATTTGGGACGAATGGGTTTGCGAACTGATTTGTACTGGGTACAAGATCGAATTTTGGTCCAGGCCAGGGGACAGGTTTTTTTCAGTCAAATCTTCACCTGTCTCCACGCCGTTTGAAGGATCTGCGGGAGGCTGTGCAAGATCTCCTGGCTCAAGGGGTGATTGTGCTGGTTCCTTTGCAGGCACGCTCTCAAGGTTTCTATTCAAACCTGTTGACGTTGCTCAGGAAAGAGGGCAAGGTGTGCCTAATTCTGGACCTCAAAGCTCTGAACCACTTTGTGGGGGTGCAGAGGTTTCGAATGAAGTCCATTCAGTCAGTGGTGGCGGCTTTGAATCAGGGATTTTCTGGCCTCCATTGATCTCAAAGATGCGTATCTCCACGTCCCCATTTTCGAGGGACACCAGCGATTCCTCCCCTTTGCGGTGGCAGCGGAGCACTTTCAATTTTTGGCGTTACCCTTTGATCTTGCTTGAGCTCCAGAGTATTTACCATGCTCCTGGCCCCAGTGCTGGTCTTGTTACATCAGCGAGGTATCCCAATTGTGGGATATCTGGACGATCTTCTTTTGCGAGCAGACTCCCACTTAGATCTGCTGGGCAACGTCTCTATCACGATTCAGACCCTTCAGGAATTCGGGTGGACGATCCATTTAAAAAAAAATCTGCTCGGACGCCTTCAGTATGGGTCACTTATCTGGGATGACTCTTGACTCTGCTCTGGTGAGGGTGAGGGTTTTTCTTCCCCCCTGGTCAAGCTTCAGAAGCTGCAAAAAGCAGTTTGGTTACTGATGGAGACCGATCGGTCCTTGCGGGCTTGCATGCGGACCCTGAGTCTGATGTCGACCTTCGAAGCATTTCCGTTTGCTCAGTCTCACTCAAGACCCTTGCAAAAGCCGATTATGGCGAAATGTAACAGAGATCCTTGGTCATTGGACTAGCTTCTCTTGAGCCATCTTACAAAGGCGGCTCTTTCTTGGTGGCTCCGGTCTCCTCTCCTATGCCAGGGCAAGTCCTTCCTGCCGGTATTTTGGACGGTGGTCACCATGGACGCCAGCCTGTAAGGTTGGGGTGGAGTGCTGGGAAAGCTCTGTGCCCAGGGGACTTGGTCGACAGAAGAGTCTTCCTTGCCTATCAATATTCTGCAACTGAGTGTGATCAAGCTCTGCCTGCTTCACTGGACGAGTCGGCTACTTGGCTCTCCTGTTGAGATTCCGTCGGACAATGCCACGGCCGTGGCTTACATCAATCAAGGGGGCATCAAGAGTGCTCTGGCGGCCAAGGAGGGGGCCGAGATTCTGATTTAGGCGGAATGTTTCAGGTCTTTCCGCAGTCAACATTCCGGATGTGGACAATTTGCAGGCGGATTACCTGAGTCATCAGGTGTTGGATCAAGGGGAATGGTCCCTTCATCCGGAGGTGTTTCATCTTCTATGTGTTCAGTGGTGGACCCCGGACGTGGATCTGTTTGCGTTCCGCCTCAACAGGAAAATTCAACGGTTTGTGGCCAGGTCTGGGGATCCCCCTGGCCGACGCCACAGACGCTCTGGTGGCTCATTGGAGCCAGTATCGGCTGATTTATGCCCTTCCTCCGCTGGTACTTCTGCCTCAATTTCTTTGCTGGGTGGCGATGGAAGGCATTCCGGTCATTCTGGTGGCACCAGACTAGCCTCGGCGGTCTTGGTACGCAGAGCTGGTAAAGATGGTTGTGGATCATCCGTGGCGTTTTCCCCTGTGGGAAGATCTACTATCTCTCAAGGACCAATCTTTCATCCTGCTTTTACAGTCGCTTTCTTTAATGGCCTGGCTGTTGAAAGCAAGGTGTTAAAGGATAGAGTTCTTTCTGACTCTGTGATTCAGTCTCTTTAAAAGGCCAGGAAGTCGACTTCCAGGAAGATCTATCATCATACGTGGAAATCGTACATTTCTTGGTGTGAATTGATGAAACCGCATTCTCGCTTGTTTACTGTAGCTAGGATTTTGGCCTTTTTACAAAAAGGGGTTGAGCAGCGCTTGGCGTTGAACTATTAAGGGCCAGGTGTCAGCTTTGGCTATTTACTTCCAACATCCATTTGCTGCTAATAGCTTGATTCACACTTTCATCCAGGGAGTGCTTCATCTGGCTCCTCTGAGCAGATCCCTGTTACCGCCATGGGATCTCATTCTGGTTTTGTCTGTTTTTTTTCCAAAATCCTCCCTTTTGAGAAAATTCTGGAGATTTCTCTGCCTTCTTTGTCACAGAAGGTTGCCTACTTGGTGGCTATCACTTCTGCTTGCAGAGTTTCTGAATTGGCGGCGCTATTGTCGTTGGCCTTATTTGGTGGTCCACAGGGATAAAGTGGTCCTCTGGCCAAAGCCGTCCTTTCTTCCTAAGGTGGTGTTGGGTTTTCATATTAATGAAGACATTGTGTTGCCTTCCTTTATGTCCTGAGCCTTAACAGCCCAAGGAGATTGCCTTGCACTCTCTGGATGTGGTTCGGGCGAAAAGGGTTTATCTGACGGTTACTGAGTCCTTTAGGAAATTGGACTCTTTTGTCCTTTACACAAAGGTTTGGCTGCGACCGTCTCGAGATGGATCAGGTAGACGATTGTTCAGGGTTATTCACTCAAGGGACAGGTTCCTCATTTCCCTGTGAAGGCTCATTCTACTAGCGCGCTGAGTGCTTCTTAGGCTTTTCGCCATCAGGCCTCAGTGGTACAGTAAGGCAGCGACTTGGTCGTCTGTGCACACCTTTAGCAAATTTTACAAGGTGGATTTGTTGGCTTCTTTGTATGCCTCTTTTGACCGCTAGGTTTTTCAAGCTGCGGTTTCATAAGAGAATGTATGTTTGTACTTTTATCTGGGTGAGCTCATGTTGTTTTGGTTGAGCTTCCTGTTACCCAGTTGGTTACGTTTAGCCTTTGGGAGTTTACATTACTTTCTAGTTGTGTTTTTTCCCACCCTTCGTGCCTATACTGTTTTGGGACGTCCCACACAGCTCATGAAGATGAGGCTGTGTCTGTCAATCGACAATAGAGAAAACAAGATTTTTGTTAGAACTTACTGTAAAATCTTTTTCTGATGTCCATTGACAGACGCAGCACCCGCCCCTCTGATGGGGATGTTTTTTGTGTCTTCTGCTTGCAACTAAACTGATGTGCTGGGTTGTCTGTGGGGGTTATTTCTGGAGGGACAGCCCCGTGGGCGTGTATATCCTAAAACTTTGTACTAACGTACTGCTTAGACTACTCCTGCAGCTGGCAGCCTAACCCACACAGCTCATGAAGATGAGGCTGCGTCTGTCAATGGACATCAGAGAAAAAGATTTTACGGTAAGTTCTTACAAAATCCTATGTTTTTTTTTTTTCCGTCCCCCTCTTGGTAATCGAGTGCCTGCGATTACCTTTTACTGCCTACCAGTAACTGGGAGTACCCTTGGCGCCTGCCAGTAACTGGGAGTATTATTTGTGAGGTTTAGTGTCTGGGGGTACTTTTGGTAGCTGGGAGTACTTTTTTAATACCGGTGAGTAGCTGGAAGTACCATTAGTGCCTCTGAGTAGCCTTGGTAACTGGAAGTTCCTTTAGTCCTTGGAGTAACAGAGCACCTAGGTACCCGAATGTCGGTGGGTGCCTGGGTGTCGCGGTTTACCAGAGGGTGAGAAAGTAGAGCTAGGAAGCTAGAAAACAGCCACACAGGATGGACTACAGGATAAATTACTGAATCCTGATTAGAGTAGATAGTGGGTGCAATTCCCGGCGGGTGTGGAGATGGGACACGTTGCACATCTTGTGGCATGTATATGTTCCTCGATCATGCAATCAAGGGCGATTACAGCTGCACAAAATGTAAGCACGTTGCTTCACTGGAAGCTCAGGTCCTGAATCTAGGGAAGCAACTGGCAACACTGAAAAGAATCTCCATACTGAAGGAGCGCTGGGAACATACCCGTCAGGTGCAGGCAGGGGCCTGCACAGAGGAGGGCAGAGATACAAGGGTGCAAGCATTAGAGCAGAGTAGTTGGGTGACAGTTAAGAGGGGTAGAAGGGAACAAGGCAAGGAGGCCGGTCCTGGGCTGGAGCACCCCAATAAATATGCCCTGTTGCGTGATGTTGGGGAAACCAGTCAGGGACCAGCATTGCTGGAGCAGAGCGATGCCCCTACTGCTAGGGGAAGAACTCCTCCAGTGAGGGCAGGAGCAAGGCAAAGGAAAGACAGGTTCTGGTGGTAGGGGACTCAATTATTAGGACAGAGAGGGCAATATGTCACAAAAACCGTAAGTGCCCAACTGTCTGTTTACCGGGCACTCGGGTTCAGCACATCACGGATCTGGTGGACAGATTACTGGGTGGGGCTGGGGAAGACCCAGCTGTCATGGTACACGTGGGTACCAATGACAAAGTCAGAGGGAGATGGAGAATCCTAAAAAACGATTTAAGGGACTTGGGAGCTAAGTTGAGGAGTAGGACCTCCAAGGTAGTATTTTCAGAAATGCTACCTGTACCTCAAGCCACACCAGAGAGGCAGCAGGAGATTAGACAAGTAAAGAAGGGACTGAGGAGCTGGTGTAGTAAGGAGGGTTTCGGGTTCCTGGAAAACTGGGCCTACTTCTCAGTCGGCTACCGTCTCTTTAGTAGGGACAGATTGCACCTAAATGGGGAGGGTGCAACTATACTGGGTGTGAAGGCGGCCAACAAGTTAGAGGGGCTTTCAAACTCGGTGGGGAGTTTACAGATGTAGAATTAGCCAGCGGGTAGCAAGGTTCAGCGGGCACAAATGGGGACATTAGCGGTAGGATGTTGCGTTTTTAAACCCGTGGTGGGTATGGGGAAAAATCGTAAGAGCAGCCTAAAAACGTCAAATGAGGATATAGTAGGCATCTGGTCAAAATTACGAGCTTTGTATACCAATGTTAGAAGCCTGGCCAACAAGATGGGAGAGCTGGAGCTGCAAATGTATGAGGACGACTTGGATTTTGTGGGGATTTCGGAGACTTGGTTTGACAGCTCTCGTTAATTGGCTGGCGCCCATTCAGGGGTGTTCCCTTTATCGCAGAGATAGAGAAGGTACAAAAGGGGAGGGGTATGTCTGTATATTAAGAACAGTGTATTTATGTGGGTGAAGGCGCCTTGTTCTGCTCCTTGATGGTATTGAGTTGGTACCTGCTGCCCCTTTCTTTTGTGTATGCCACAAAATAAAACTGATAATAAATAAAGAAGGCGCTGGTACTGTTGTGAGAAAATATATGTAACACCAATTACCTTGTATGTGGTTGCATGCTCGCTAAATGTGATAGGTGTACCTCTGTGTGTTCAAAATATGAAAAACCTATATTTACAGTGGCCCAGTGATTGGGGAAATTCAGTGATAAAATCCAAATAATAAATCAAAACGGAAATCTGTGCACTGGGTGACGGAGTATGTCACCTGAATGGCTCAAGGATGGCCAATATATAACTACAGTTATTCAATAATCTAATTACAATTAATAAGCCATAAATAAAATGTAACTTTACACTGTTATCACAATATATGTGTGACTATAGTTAGTGCCAAATTTTAAATAAGCAATTGAAACAATATATTGAGCAAAATGGTGATTGTTTAGTCCGTGTAATACTATGGTGCACAAAGCATATAATAGATGAATCTTCAGTTCAAGTGCTCCACCTCATGCTTTTTGTGATATTTGTGTAATCAATCCTGCTTACCAGAGCGCATCATGTCACACAGACCTATGAAGCCTTTGATCCGTATTCAATTAGGATGGATCAATCCTCCACCAGTCTCCTCCACATTTCATATTTGGCTAATCAACTCTATGGGACTGGATATTGCCTCTGGGAGATCTCCTTCCCCTCACTCCTCATCTCCAAATCCTATGATGGTGGTCTCAGGCAGATATATATGTATAGAGACAATAGGAAGCCGAAATATAGTGTAATAACGTTTTATTAAATAAAATAAAATAGATTGGCCACTTACATTTTAGTGTGCCCACCTGGCACGCGGTAAAGGCGCTTTTTCCTATTCAAGGGTGATGGTTTTGTGGATAATGTACCCCTCTGCACTTGTTTGAATAGAACTGTGCAGCCCTTGTAGCGTGGCAGCGGTTGGCGTGCGTTCTAGACGATATGCGGAAGTGACGTCACTGGCTCTCAATGTTTCCGGGTTTGTAGCCCACAATGCATTTCGCGATCGAGCGTCCTCAGGAAGAGTAAGAAATAAGAGTGAGGCTGCAGCTAGCAGTGAAAGTCTATCCTTAAACTTAGTAGAGAAATGGAATAATATATGGTAGTGCTACGCTGCCTCTTAGCACCATGTGTAGTATGTGCAGAATATGTAAAATAAATGCGTGATATATGTGAATTGTCAAATCGGGAAAGATGGGTAAAGGGATGAACCCTGTAAATGACAATAGGACTTTTCTTGTATACAGAGGGTGGTGTAGATAGATGGAGGGTAAGACGATCCTAAAAATGATCCAAAACACTAATAATCCAGCATCATGTGATACATAACCGATATAAATACATGAAAACAGCAAAATAAATATATTATGAATGTGCAAAAATAAGGTGCTAAAAGAGAGATGTATCGCAGAAGAAAGTGCAGGTGATGAGCAGTGGGGTGCCACCAAGCTGTGTGGTTGGCCTATCACCTTGCACTTTCATGAAAAAAGCTTTAGGGGTTAAACTGGTATCTCCAGGGGTCCTGGGAAAGAGTGCCTCAAGGTGTGCCTGGTATCCGCAGCTTCTTATGGATCTCTGGTACTTTTGTAGCCTCTATGGGGATGTGGGTTTTTCCCTGGAGTCCTTAAGGATAGGGCTCTCCTGGAGTCCCTATGGATGGGGCCCTCGTGGTTTATCCGCTTATCCTATGGTCCTCTTAGGATGGGGGTATAAATATAAGGTATCTCATGGTGTAGTATTTATAAACAATTTATTAAATAAAAATGCAGAAAACTTACATTTGGTAAAACGATAAACAGCGCAGAGTGTATCTTAGTATGTACGTCTATTTGGAGAATGTCACTTCCAGGTCTCCTCCGTCTGATCCTACGCGTTTCCTTTATCTTTGTAGCCTCAGGGCAGATATTTAGTATATACTTCTTCTACCTCATTTATGGTCCATTACATTGCATAAGTCACTTTTTTTGATAGCATATATTTGCACCATCTCTCATCAAAAAAAGTGACTTCTGCAATGGAATGGACCATAAATGAGGTAGAAGAAGTATATACTAAATGTCTGCCCTGAGGATACAAAGATAGAGGATACAAAGATAAAGGTAACGCGTAGGATCAGACGGAGGAGACCTGGAAGTGACATACCCGGAATAGACGCACATACTAAAATACACTCTGCGCTGTTTATCGTTTTACCAAATGTGAGTTTTCTGCATTTTTATTAAATTTAAAATATAAATAAATAAAAGTTCAATATAGAAATAAGTCCAAAGGAGTTTCTAAAGAACTCTTAGTAGCGCAGTAAAAGGATAATAAACCTTATATGAAAAAAGTGCAAGAAGTGCTTCAAACATCCATTGATGAATGATATGTAAACATATCCAAACAGTCTCTAATTATCCATAAGATGTGAGGGATCCTTAAAGGGTGCTGATATAGGACCACCTTAGGGTAACACCACCACCAGTGCTGGGATATGGCCAGAAAACTCACTCACCAGAACACAATGCCTGACCACTCTCATGGACTAGGCAGAGACAGCATAGGTTTAAATGAGGGTAAAATCAACTCTCTCCTGGCAATCCTGGTTCTTGTGCGGATAACTCCTCTCATTGGCAATATATGGATAAAGAGATAAAAAGCACTCCCATAGTGTGATATCGTTTACAACAATTTATTGAAATAACCATAAACCATCACACTCACATTAACGTTGATCAAAATAGGCAGAAAACAAATGGTTCCAGAGTCTGGTATGCTTTATCGATATCCGAAAACTCCTTCACCCTCAGTGTACAATTGTTCAGTGGACGCCGTATAGCCACGCCCGACGCGGCGTTTCGTCATTTCCGACTTCCTCACGGGGGCATGGCTATACGGCACGGCAGTCCTATTAAATAGGGAGCTCCGTCACCCGCCCACCTCCGGAAAAACCGGAAGTTGCGCGTGTACCGGAAATAGTCATCGGCTTGTATCCTTCTCCACACCGAGAACTGTCAGCAGAGGCAGACCGAGAACGTCCATACTATCCCCTGTATCATTGCTCCACACTTAGCGATATCGGTCACATAACATGTACCGATCGCTTCAACCATATTTAACCTAAATATGGGTACTATTAAGATACATTATAAAACATTTTATCTGGGTAATAAATCCCCATGTAAAACCATTTCCAAATACAAACTGGATACAAAACTATTAGAAACTTAACCAGCAAACAATGTTGCCAGCGAAAAATGGACCTGCCCGACCTATTCCCAGTGTGTAGGAGGCCGAGCCAGTATACACGCCACAGTGCACATCATAATACAATATGTCACTATGGCAAGTAAATATATAGATAAGGACAAATTGTAGAAATCCAAATTAAGAATAACAAAGATGCATATAATAATACACCCATATGTTCCCACTTCTAATGAATATAAAATTGCGCCTTAAATAAATTACAATTCTGAAATACAAGAGTAAAAACAACTAAAACACAATGGATACCTGGAGCCAGGACATATATATATATATATATATATATATATATATATATATATATATATCAGATATATTAAAATATTAAAATATCCATACATATATGTCTAAAAAGAGAAGTATATATAGAAAAAGGCATACTAAAAACACACCTGCATAGAAAATAAGAGCATACACTATATATATATATATATATATATATATATATATATATATATATATATATATATAAGATGTTCTAATATAATATATAAAAAAAAAATTTTTGGGGAATCAGGTGGTAAAGAGAATATTGGATCCACCAAATGTGTCCTTTTTCACTGGTAGGACGGGTTTTGTTGCATGTGGCAGATGTAGAGCATGTTACACTGCTCGCAGGAATCCAAAGAAAAGAAATAATTTTAGGGTTCCAGCTATTAATAAAGAATTTAAAATCAAAAACCTCATCACCTGCAATACTACTCATGTAGTGTATGCATTGATGTGTCCTTGCAATATGATATATATTGGACGCACGAAACGCACTTTAAAAAAACGTGTAGGTGAGCATATCACAAATATTTTAAAAGGTTTTAAGGAACACAATGTATCTGCACATTTTAGACAGTTTCACCAAAGAGACCCTAGGAGTTTGCACTTCTGGGGGATTGAAAGAGTCACTCCATCTTGGAGAGGTGCGAACTGGGTGAGAGAGCTTTCTAAAAGCGAAACGAAGTGGATCTTTTTAACTCAAGCTTTGGATCCAAAAGGGTTAAATATTGAATTGGATCTCAATTGTTTTATTAGTGACTTTTAATCTGAGATTCATGCTCCCTTCTTTTATAAAAGTTCGTAAGATTTTATACTCACCTAGTTTTATACTAAAAGTATGTGTTTTTTTATATATTATATTAGTACATCTTATATATGTATATATAGTGTATGCTCTTATTTTCTATGCAGGTGTGTTTTTAGTATGCCTTTTTCTATATATACTTCTCTTTTTAGACATATATGCATGGATATTTTAATATTTTAATATATCTGATATATATATATATATATATATATATATATATATATATATATATATATATATATATATATATATATATATGTCCTGGCTCCAGGTATCCATTGTGTTTTAGTTGTTTTTACTCTTGTATTTCAGAATTGTAATTTATTTAAGGCGCAATTTTATATTCATTAGAAGTGGGAACATATGGGTGTATTATTATATGCATCTTTGTTATTCTTAATTTGGATTTCTACAATTTGTCCTTATCTATATATTTACTTGTCATAGTGACATATTGTATTATGATGTGCACTGTGGCGTGTATACTGGCTCGGCCTCCTACACACTGGGAATAGGTCGGGCAGGTCCATTTTTCGCTGGCAACATTGTTTTCTGGTTAAGTTTCTAATAGTTTTGTATCCAGTTTGTATTTGGAAATGGTTTTACATCGGGATTTATTACCCAGATAAAATGTTTTATAATGTATCTTAATAGTACCCATATTTAGGTTAAATATTGTTGAAGCGATCGGTACATGTTATGTGACCGATATCGCTAAGTGTGGAGCAATGATAGAGGGGATAGTATGGACGTTCTTGGTCTGCCTCTGCTGACAGTTCTCGGTGTGGAGAAGGATACGAGCCGATGACTATTTCCGGTACACGCGCAACTTCCGGTTTTTCCGGAGGTGGGCGGGTGACGGAGCTCCCTATTTAATAGGACTGCCGTGCCGTATAGCCATGCCCCCGTGAGGAAGTCGGAAATGACGAAACGCCGCGTCGGGGCGTGGCTATACGGCGTCCACTGAACAATTGTACACTGAGGGTGAAGGAGTTTTCGGATATCGATAAAGCATACCAGACTCTGGAACCATTTGTTTTCTGCCTATTTTGATCAACGTTAATGTGAGTGTGATGGTCTATGGTTATTTCAATAAATTGTTGTAAACGATATCACGCTATGGGAGTGCTTTTTATCTCTTTATCCATATATTGCCAATGAGAGGAGTTATCCGCACAAGAACCAGGATTGCCAGGAGAGAGTTGATTTTACCCTCATTTAAACCTATGCTGTCTCTGCCTAGTCCATGAGAGTGGTCAGGCATTGTGTTCTGGTGAGTGAGTTTTCTGGCCATATCCCAGCACTGGTGGTGGTGTTACCCTAAGGTGGTCCTATATCAGCACCCTTTAAGGATCCCTCACATCTTATGGATAATTAGAGACTGTTTGGATATGTTTACATATCATTCATCAATGGATGTTTGAAGCACTTCTTGCACTTTTTTCATATAAGGTTTATTATCCTTTTACTGCGCTACTAAGAGTTCTTTAGAAACTCCTTTGGACTTATTTCTATATTGAACTTTTATTTATTTATATTTTACACTTGAAGTAGCAGCAACTCTGTTTTATTGTATTTTTACATCCGGTCAGCGCAGAGGATCACATTCACCGATTTTAGAGGTTTTATTTTGTGGTATTTATTGATCTTATTTAATAAATTGTTTATAAATACTACACCATGAGATGCCTTATATTTATACCCCCATCCTAAGAGGACCATAGGATAAGCGGACAAACCACGAGGGCCCCATCCATAGGGACTCCAGGAGAGCCCTATCATTAAGGACTCCAGGAAATACCCACATCCCCATAGAGGCTACAAAAGTTCCAGAGATCCATAAGAAGCTGCGGATACCAGGCACACCTTGAGGCACTCTTTTCCAGGACCCCTGGAGATACCAGTTTAACCCCTTAAGCTTTTTTCATGAAAGTGCCAGGTGATAGGCCAACCACACAGCTTTTTGGCACCCCACTGCTCATCACCTGCACTTTCTTCTGCGATACCTGGTAACGTTAAAATCCACAAGTCACATGCTGCCCTTAGATAGGAGTGACCACGTTTTACTTAGCATCCTGTTAATTGAACACGCCATCACAAGCAAAGAGACTGTTTGGAGCCACTCTTTATAGCTCACCCAGCCACGCACAATATAAAAGGACACTGAGCACTTTAAAAATATTTTTTTACTACATCGTGTGTGTATGTGTATATATGTGTGTGTGTATATATGTATGTATGTATGTATATGTATATATATTGGCATTAATTTGTACCATCTCTCTTTTAGCACCTTATTTTTGCACATTCATAATATATTGTATTTTGCTGTTTTCATATATTTATATCTGTTATGTATCACATGATGCTGGATTATTAGTGTTTTTGGATCATTTTTAGGATAGTCTTACCCTCCATCTATCTTGACCACCCTCTGTGTATAAGAAAAGTCTTATTGTCATTTAAAGGGGACATCCCTTTACCCATCTTTCCTGATTTGACAATTCACATATATCATGCATTTATTTATTTTACATATTCTGCACATACTACACATGGTGCTAAGAGGCAGCGAAGTACTACCATATATTATTCCAAGGATGTGGTATCAGCAGGGAGCATCGATAGTTTCAAAAAACTATTAGATAGGCACCTTAAAGACCACAACTTAAAGGGGTATACAATGTTCGGTTAACAGCAAACAGACACACATCACAGGTTGAATTGCATGGACTGATGTCTTTTTTCAACCTCACAAACTTGGTAACTATGTAAGGGAATAGATTGAAGGACCTCCCCAAGGTGGTTTCCTCAGAAATATTACCTGTCCCTCGAGACACACCAGGGAGGCAGAAGGAGCTTGGGGAACTGAACAAGCAGCTGAGGAACTGGTGTAGGAAGGAGTGGATTGGGTACCTGGAGAACTGGGCTGACTTCTCAGAGGCTGTTTAGTTAGGACGGGCTTCACCCTAATGGGGATGGTGCAGCTCTTTTGGGAAGAAAGATGGCCACAAATTAGGAGGGGCTTTTAAACTAGGTGTTGGGGGGAGGGTTCAGAGGAAGTGACATCTGGTAGTGAGCAAAGGATAGAGGGTAATGGTGTAGTCAGTAGTGATAATATAGCTGCAACATCCAATCCCGGGGTAAATTAATGCACAAACCGAACAAAGCCTGAGAAAACATAAGGGGAAATCAATTTGGACTGTAACACTGAGAGGAGTATCCACAAATGCTAGGAGCCTAGCTAACAAAATGGAGGAATTGGAGCTGCTCTTACATGAGGAGGACGTAGACTTTGTGGGAATGACAGAAACTTGGTTTGACAGCTCACAGGACTGGTTGGCACTCATACAACACTGTCCTTTCCGATGCAAGGAATACCCCTGAATATTTATTCATGGATATTCCTTGTATCGGAAGGACAGGGAAGGTAGAAAAGGGGGAGGGGTGTGTCTATATAAAAAATGATGGAAGAGAGGAGAAACATCGTGAATGGGGGGGGGGGGGGAGTAGAATCCGTGTGAGTAAAACAACAAAGAGTAGAAGTGGGAAATTACTGGTGGGGGTATGTTACAGACCCCCCCCCCCCAACCTTAAGGAGGCGGAGGAGCTGGGTCTCCTGTCAGTTAGAAATGGCAGCGAGACATGGAAATGTCGTCATAATGGGGGAACTTCAGTTATCCAGATATTGACTGGGCAGAGGGGACAGCTCACTCATTAACCACTTAGAGCAAAGTGACGTAGGGCTACGTCGGCAAACTTATGTGTCATACCGGGATGATGCCTCTAGCTAGAGACACCATCCCGGTACCGTGGTATACAGCCGACAGTCAGCTTTCCGTCAGTAACGACCGATGCGGTTTGGGAGCCGCTCGATCTTTACCCGGGTGAGCAGGAGGGGACGCTGGATGGAGTCCCGATCAAAGCCGGAAACGGCTTCGATCGGGTCTCAGATCACGTAACCCGGAGGCGGCGTCCATGACGTCACTTCTGGGTTACTCTGCTGCAAAAGGCGGCAGATTTAAAAAATGGCTGTATGCAAAAACGCCGTTTTCTCTTACGTCCTCTGACAGTCACCGCCCACTCATACAGTCTTCACCAATGAGTATTGACCTCTTATCCATAGGAGCAAGCTAGGCATAAGACTTGTTAAAAACAAAGTAATTTACATGGACACACCTATGGGGGCTGTCCCACTGGTCCAATACTCCCCTGCTATCAGCCATCCCAACTCAGTTTGTCTTCTGCCTAGTTAGGAGTAAGATAGGCTCTCCCTGTGCTGGGGCTACAGTCTCAGCCTTCTATTTTCTTATGATTTTATTTCTGCAAATGCGTTTTTTCTTTGCATTACTAGCTGTTTATCAGCGTTTAGTTAGTCGCTTCTTCAAGATGATGGCGTTGCGGAGCTGGGAATTGCACTGGTCGTCCTGGTATCCCAGGACAGAGGGCCTTATGGAATCCCAGCCCGCCATCGAGCGTTTAGCAGGCTATGCGTTCGACCTGGCCTCGCAAACGACCCATCCCTGTCCTCAGGGATGCAAGCCTGCGAGGTGGCCACCTCGCCTGGACATCTCACCCACGGTTCCGTGCGTTGCTGGCGTCCTGCGTTTGTGGCTGATGGCACCCCCGCCATCTGGGGTGGGAGGTTTCCCGTTGATGTGAGGAACCCACGCCATCGGGTACGGTAAGTACATTCTGGGTGGGGCCTCTGTCTGGGGCTGGCAGTCCTGTTTCTGTGGTATCCCCTAATGTCTGTGCGTTTTTGGGGCTCCCTTTCTCCCGATCCCTGCGGGGGCTCTAACTCAGCTAGTTCGCTATGTGGGTTTGTGGGGGTCCCTCTCCGATGTGACACTTTATGGTGTGTGTGGAGGTGCAGACACGTGCGGCGACCACTGCGGGTTAAAAACCACCGGTCTGCCATTTTAACTGTGGGCAGCATGCTGGCTTCACTATGGGCGCTTCTGCAGCGATGTATGTAGTGTATTTTGGCGCCTCACGGCACCATCTTGTGTGTGGCAATGTGTTTTCCTGAGCACATGTCGGCGGCCATTTTCCCGGAGCCTCCCATTACTTTCTATGGGCAACCATGTTTCCTAAGTCTGAAGTCCTAGTTCAGCCTCCTGCGGTGACATCACTTCCTTGTTCTGTACAGAGGAGATCGGCAGGCGTGTGGTAACACTTGTGGGGTCTGTCTTGCTGTTTTTTTGTGGGAATACCTTCTGGCTGTCAGCTTATTCCTGTTTGGGGGTCTGCTTGCAGAATCCTTCATAGCGGTGTACTTTGGGGGATCGCGGTGCGCTTAAAGGGCCAGTAGTTTTTTTATTATGGAGTCCCAGGACAGCAAATTTCCCCCAGCTTCGGTGGATGATTCAGGTTCCTCTGAATCTTCTGCTCTGCCTGCTCTGCCTGCTCTGACTGCCACACTTGCGACTTTAGCGTCCAAAGTGGATCTTTTGATAACTGAACGGGATACTAGGGTCTCTCTTTCTTCTGATTCTGAATCTGACATGGTTGCCCTAGATAGTGTGCCCCTTGAAGGGTCTCGCTCTTCTCAGTCTAAGGGGGAGGCGGAAGATGCGGGATGGGGGGTTGGATGATTCCCCCCCTGGGATGGCCGAGGACCGCGCAGCTATGGATGCGCCGATCATTGCCGTTAAGAAAACACTACATTTAGAGGATGAGCCCAATCCTCCGGGAAAACGGTCCTCTTTTGGTACCCACAGATCCCGTAAGGCGGTGCAGGTATTTCCTTGCCCCGCTGAGTTCCACGAAACTGTGAATGAACAATGGCGCAACTTGAAGCGCACTTTTTTGGTGCCAAAGAAGTTTCAACTCCTTTACCCCTTTGTGTCTCCTACGGATTTGCGCTGGGCTTGGAGATGGTGGACCAGATTTATCAAGGGGTCATGTATTTGTGCGATCCAGCCTTTTATGAGGCCCCATTAGCTGCGCGCTTATCTAGTGTCGCAGTGCTTACTCGCCGCTTGATTTGGTTAAAAAGCTGTTCGGCTGACCAGACTTCCAGGAAGACGGTGTCTGACATCCCTTATGCAGGGTCTCGTCTTTTTGGAGAATCCCTGGATGAATTGGTTAAAGGTGTCACTGGGGGCAAGAGCACTCTGTTGCCCCAGAATCCTAGGGGGTAGGTTTTTCCGCGGTAAGCCGGGCCCCTCCTTTAAACCAAATCAGGGGTCTTTTTGTGCCTTCAAGGCGCAGGACAAGGGGAAACCTTTCAAAGGCCAGGGTGGCCAGAGAAAGCCCCGGGCGGGCAAGCCAAAAGCCACCCAGGCTGGTGCTGCAGCCCAGTCCGCCACTGCCTGAAGGGGCGCCCTCACCCGTTTCAGGGGTGGGGGACGTCTGCGCGGTTTCCTCCAACCTTGGCTGCCCTGGATTCCGGACAGGTAGGTTCAGGAAATCATTCAATCAGGTTACAAGATCGAATTCCTTTCGCGCCAGGGGACAGATTCTTTCCCTCAAATCTTCATTTGACCCCAGATCATTTGCAAGATCTTCATCGGGCGGTGCATGATCTACTCACCCAGGGGGTAATCGTCCCGGTACCGCATCGGGACAGATTTCGGGGGTTTTACTCAAATTTGTTCACTGTGCCCAGAAAGGAGGGCAAGGTATGTCCGATTCTGGACTTAAAAGCTCTAAACCGCTTCGTGCGCGTGCTAAAGTTCCGCATGGAATTGCTCCGCTTTGTGGTGGCCTCCCTGAGTCCAGAAGACTTCCTGGCTTCTATCTAACTGAAGGATGCGTATTTACACATCCCCATATTCGAGGGTCATCAGAGGTACCTCCGATTCGCTATCGCGGAGGAACACTATCAGTTTGTGGCGTTGCCTTTCGGTCTCGCTTCGGCTCCAAGGGTGTTTACCAAAGTGCTGTTTCCTGTTCTGGGCCTGTTACGGGCACAGGGCATTGCGGTCTTGGGTTATCTGGATGATCTCCTGTTAAGATCGAGTGCCAGTCAGAGCCTGCTGCGCGATCTGTCCACTACGGTTCAGACGCTTCAGGAGTTCGGATGGACCATCAACGTTCAGAAGTCGACTTTGTCTCCTTCGGTTCGCCTCCCATATCTGGGAATGGTCCTGGACTCTGCCCAAGCGAAGGTGTTTCTGCCGGAGGACAAGCTCCTGACCCTGCAGAACGAGGTCAGGTCCCTCAGGGGACAACGAATCCTCGTCACTCAGGACCTGTATGCTGTCCCTGGGGCTGATGGTGTCAGCCTTCGAGGCGATACCGTTTGCACAGTTTCACACGCGGTCTCTCCAAGCGGAGATACTGGCCAGATGGGACAGGCTTCCTCAGTCCTTGGACCTGAGGGTTTCTCTGAGTCACCAAACCAGAGTGGATCTAATGTGGTGGCTCCAGTCCCCGGCCGTAGCGGAGGGAAAATCCTTCCGGCCGTTGCTGTGGATGGTGATTACCACGGATGCCAGCCTGGCGGGCTGGGGTGGCGTCCTGGGCAACCAGTCTGCCCAGGGCACTTGGTCGGTGGGGGAATCTTCTCTACCGATCAACATCTTGGTATTGAGCCTTCTCCATTGGTCAGAGCATCTTCAGGGCCGCCCTGTACGGGTGCAGACGGACAATGCCACTGTGGTGGCTTACATCAATCCTCAAGATGGCACCAGGAGTGCCTCGGCGGCCCAGGAAATGACCAGTATTCTGTCTTGGGCCGAGACTCGGCAGTTCACATTCCGGGTGTGGCGAATTGGCAGGCTGATTATCTGAGCCGCTAGACCCTGGACCAGGGAGAATGGTCCCTACACCCGGAGGTGTTTCAAATGCTGTGTGCGAAGTGGGGATTCCCGGATGTGGATCTGTTCGCGTCACGGCTAAACAACAAGGTGGTTAGGTTCGTGGCAAGAATACGCGATCCTCTGGCAGACACCTCGGATGCGCTGGTGGTGCCTTGGCACCGATAACGTCTGATATATGCCTTTCCCCCCGATTCAGTTGTTGTCCAGGTTCCTCCACAGGTTGGTCTCGGAACCGCAGTTGGTGAATCTGGTGGCCCCGGAATGGCCGCGCCGGTCTTGGTATGCGGACATAATTCAACTGGCCATTGAGCCTCCATGGCGGCTGCCGTTGGGAGACGATCTTCCATCCTGCTTTACAGTCGCTGGCTTTAACAGCGTGGCTGTTGAAAGCCAGGTCCTGAGAGACAGGGGTCTCATCTGAGGTAATTTCTACCTTGCTCAAGGCTAGAAAAGCCTCGTCTGGTAAGATTTATTACCGTACCTGGAAGGCTTATTTTGCCTTGTGTGAATCCAGAGGTTTCCCTCCTCGTGCCTACTCAGTGGCGAGGGTGTTGGCCTTCCTACAACCTGGTGTGGACCAGCGCCTGGCGTTGACCACGATTAACGGCCAGTTGTCTGCACTGGCCGTCCTTTTCCAGCGCCCATTGGCGTCTAACTCGTTGATTCGCACCTTTATTCAAGGTGTGCGTCACTTGGCCCCTCCTCGGAGGGTGCCTCTACCTCCTTGGGACTTGAACTTAGTTCTGTCCGTTTTGCAACGTCCTCCCTTTGAAAACATCAGGGAAATTTCTTTGCCTCTGCAGTCGAAAAAAGTTGCTTTTCTGCTGGCGATCACTTCTGTACGCAAAGTGTCGGAGTTGGCGGCCTTGTCTTGCCGCTCCCCTTACCTGGTAGTTCATAAGGATAAGGTGGTCTTGAGACCCAACCAGTCCTTCCTTCCAAAGGTGGTTTCTGATTTTCACCTTAATGAGGACATTGTTTTGCCTTCGCTTTGTGCGAATCCTAAACATCCTAAGGAGTTTGCTTTACATTCGTTGGATACATACATAGTACATAGTAGGCGAGGTTGAATAAAGACAATAGTCCATCCAGTTCAACCTGTGTAGGTGTGTGTGACTGTAATCATCTAACATAGCCCTCAATCTCCTGATCCTTGAGATGTAAGTCTAAGAGTCTTTTGAAAGTCACCATACTACCCGCAGAAACCACCTCTTGTGGTAGACAATTCCACAATCTTGTAGCCCTAACAGTAAAGAACCCCCCACGTTGCCTGAGGTTAAAACGCTTCTCCTCTAATCGCATTGTATGTCCTCGAGTCCTCATGCAATTCCTTCGAATGAACAGCTTTTCTTCTAAGCTGAGATCCCCATTAAGATATTTATAAATTGCTATCATGTCCCCTCTCAGACGTCTTTTCTCCAGGGAAAATAAATCGAGCGATTGCAGCCGCTCTTCATAGGTAAGGTCCTCCAACCCCCTAATCAGTTTAGTTGCCCTTCTCTGGACTTTCTCCAGCTCCAACACATCCCTCCTGAGGACTGGCGACCAGAACTGGACAGAATACTCCAGATGCGGTCGGACCAGAGTTTTATAAAGTGGAAGGATTATAGTCTTATCTCTGGAATACATCCCTTTCTTTATGCATGCTAATATTCTGTTGGCTTTGGAAGCTGCCGCTTGGCATTGCATGCTGTTGCCTAATCTATCATCAACTAAGACTCCCAAATCTTTCTCCATTTTTGATTCCCCCAAGGGTTCCCCTCCTAACGTGTATTGTGTTTTTATGTTTTTGGTCCCCAAGTGCAAAACCTTACACTTCTCCACATTAAACCTCATTTGCCATGTCGTTGCCCACTCCGTAATTTTGTCCAGGTCATTCTGTAGGATATCTGCTTCATGCTGTGCAGTTATTGCCCTGGCCAATTTTGTGTCATCTGCAAAAACTGATAACGAACTACTGATCCCGTCCTCAATGCTGTTTATGAATAAATTGAACAAGGTTGGTCCCAGGACTGAGCCCTGGGGCACCCCGCTTACTACCTCAGACCAGTCTGAGTATGCGCTGTTTATTACTACCCTTTGGACACGGCCTTTTAGCCAATTCCGTATCCAAGAGCAAACCCTGCTGTCGATACCTGCAGACCTTATTTTATAAATTAAGCGCTTGTGGGGAACTGTATCAAACGCCTTAGCGAAATCCAAGTACACCACATCCACTGGTCTCCCCCTATCTAGCTCACAGCTCACTTCCTCGTAGAATGCTACGAGATTGGTTTGACAAGAACGCCCATTTGTAAACCCGTGCTGGTTACTACTGATGATGTTGTTGTCTTTAGCATACTCTACGATATAGTCCCTTATCATCCCCTCCAAAAGTTTACATATTATTGATGTCAGACTGACAGGCCTATAATTTCCCGGGATATGTCTCTGGCCCTTTTTGAATATCGGAATCACGTTAGCCTTCCTCCAATCCCCTGGTACATCTCCTGTCCTAATACTGTCAGCAAAGATCAGGAACAGTGGTCTAGATATAACCATACTGAGTTCCTTGAGCACTCTCGGATGTACGCCATCCGGGCCTGGTGATTTGTTTGTGTTAAGTTTATCCAGTCTTTCCCTGATTTCCCCCTCTGTTAGCCATAGTGGCAAGTCCTGTGTATTACTACTAACCATACAGTCATTGTCAGTGTACCCTTCCTTTTCCTGCGTAAAGACTGACGAGAAAAAAGAATTCAGCACGGTTGCTTTTTCAGTGTCCTCTGTAACCATCCTCCCATCATCGTTAATTATGTGTGCAATATGCTCTGCCCTAGTTTTTTTGCTGTTGATATATTTAAAGAATTTCTTTGGGTTTTTTTTACTATCCTCCGCTATTTGTCTCTCAAAGTTGATTTTAGCCATCTTGATTTCGCGTTTACACTTCTTATTTTCCTCCTTGTATTGCTGGAAGGCCGATACTGTGCCCTCTGATTTATATTTCTTGAAGGCCAATTTTTTTCCCCTAATAAGTTTTTTAACGCTACGGTTTAGCCAGCCAGGTTTGGCTTTGTCTCTTCTAAATTTATTCCCCATAGGAATGCACTGCAAGATGCCTTTGCTTAATATTGTTCTAAAGCATTCCCATTTTTCCTCTGTGGTCAGTGATCCCAGGGTTTGGTCCCAGTTTACCCTTTCCATCAATGAGTACAATTTTGGAAAGTCTGCCCTTCTGAAGTTTAGGGTTCTTATGTTCCCCACTTGCCTTTTTATATTGTTATTTACACTAAATGTGATCATCCTGTGATCGCTAGAGCCCAGGTTGTCCTGGACTCCTACCTCCGAGATTATGTCTGGGTCATTAGTGAGCAATAGATCCAGGATAGCATTCTCTCTAGTAGGGGAATCCACCAACTGCGACATGTAGTTATCCTGTAAGGTTTCCGTGAATAGCCGGGCCTTATGCGAGTGTGCAGTCCCCTCTTCCCAGTCAATGTCGGGATAATTGAAGTCCCCCAATATGATGACTGATCCTAGTTTTGCCGCTTTACCTATTAGTGCTAAAAATTCCAGCTCTACCTCCTCCCCTTGGTTAGGTGGCCTATAGCAAACCCCCACAACTACTTTTCCCTTATCTTCTTCCCTATCGAGTTCAACCCACACAGATTCTAAATCCATGCTCATCCCATCCGTAATGTCACTCCTTTCTAGCACCTTTATATTGTTCTTGACATAGAGACATACCCCTCCCCCTCTTTTACCAACCCTGTCCTTCCGGTACACCGAATACCCTTGGATATTGGCCAGCCAGTCATGTGAGGGGTCGAACCAAGTCTCCGCTATTCCCACAAGGTCTATGTCTTCCTCATGTACTAACATTTCCAACTCATCCATCTTATTAGCTAGGCTCCTGGCATTAGCATATACCCCTCTTAGTTTTACGGAAGTTAAACGTGATTGGCGGTTTTGTTTATTTCTGTTTGGTCTGCTGTTCTCCCGCACAGACCCGCCAATTGATGTTGTTGACCTACTGTCGCTGTTGACCCTACAACTGCCTTCAGTCCTCTGCTCCCTCCTGACTGATTCTACTTCTGAGCCCTCCCCCCCGTCTCCTAGTTTAAAAGCCCCTCCAACTCGGTGGCCATCTTTCTCCCCAAAATGTAGTCAGGGCGATCAGGGTTTACCTGTTGTTCACTGAATCCTTTCGGAAGTCAGATTCTCTTTTTGTACTTCCTGAGGGACCTCGGAAGGGTATATCTGCGGCGACCATTTCAACATGGATCAGACAGACGATTGTACAGGCCTATTCGATTAATGAAAGGGTACCGCCCTTCCCTGTCAAGGCGCAATCTACCAGAGCGGTGAGTGCGTCCTGTGCCTTCCGGCATCAGGCTTCGGTGGCCCAGGTGTGCAAGGCTTGCGACTTGGTCGTCTGTGCACACTTTTTCAAAGTTCTACAAACTTGATGTTCTGGCATCGGCAGATGCCTCCTTTGGCCGCAAAGTTCTGTGTGCGGCAGTGACTTAAAGGGGACCCTAGTTTTGCGGGTCCCTGGCTGTTGGGGTTGTTTCCCCCTTGTTGTTTGCTTTCCTGGGTTGTTGCTCCAGTTGAGCTTTTCTGTTGCCCAGAGGATACCTTTCGGTTCATGTAAGGTTCTTTTCTCTGACGTGGGTGCTGCGTTGCCTTTATGACTGTTGCGTTTCCCACCCCTCATGTCTACACTGCTTTGGAACATCCCATTGGTGAAGACTGTATGAGTGGGCGGCGACTGTCAGAGGACTCAGAGAAAACGGAAAATTTATATCCATACTTACCGTAATTTTCCTTTCCTGATGTACTCCATGGCAGCACACGTATGGGTAGGCTCCGCCTCCTCTCCTACCCTATAGGACCCCACTCCCATAAATTTTTGCTCCAAGCCAGGAGCCGTGTTCCATAAATAGGCTACTCCAGCAGATGGGAGGGATCTCCCGCTGCCATGGAGTCCATCAGGAAAGGAAAATTACGGTTAGTATGGATATAAATTTTCCGTTTTCCTGATAGACTCCATGGCAGCACACGTATGGGAAATAACTAGCCATACACACCCGGGTGGGCAACTGCTGGTCAAACAGAAATAGGTTTAATTTGCACCGTCAACAGACAATATTTTTAAACCAAAATCAACTGAGGATAAAGAAGCAGGTTCAACACAATATTGTGACATGAAAGTATTAATCGAGGACCTTGAGGCTGTTCTGCAAACGACATCCGGTGCAACGTGAAGGGATGCCGCCCATGACATAGAAATCCGTCTGGTGGAATGAGCTGTCACCACTTCCGGAGGAGCCAGTCCCTTGGCTCTGTATGCCCACTGGATGATCTGAACTATCCAACTAGAAATAGTTCTGGAAGAAGCCCTCTTGCCTCTGTTCTTTCCATAAAAGAGAACAAATAGTCTAACTTGCAAAAAGAAGCCTTGAACTTCAAGTACAACTATAAGACTTCGCCCACATCCAACGGATGGATACTCTGGTCATCTTGAGATTTGGATGTAGGTAAAACAATTTCTTGGTTGACCTGAAAGACTCAGTTTACCTTCGGATTGGACCCCAGCATAGGGACCAGGACGACTCAATCAGGGAAGAATGTCAAGAATGGTTCTTTACAACCCAAAGCACTAATTTCGGAGACACGTTTAGCCGATGTGATGGCTATCAAAAAAGCCGTCTTCATAGAAAGATTCTTAAGAGCGAATCTCCATGCTCCAAAACTGTTGATGAGAGAAACTCAAGGACTAGTGGAAGGTCCCATTTGGGGAACCTGGGTTTCCTGGGAGGTCTCATCCTAGACGCACCTCTGAAAAACTGTCGAACCAGAGGATGTTTTGCCCATGCAGTCCTCGTGAAGGCAGAGATGGCTGAGATCTGGACTCGTAGAGAGCCGACAGCCAGGGATAGGTCTAAGCCTGACTGGAGAAACCCCAGAACATAATGAATTTTAGGATTAGTGATGGAACCAGACTCATTAGCCATGTAATCCCCGAATTTAGACCAAATCCTCTCGTAGACTTTATTGGTGCCCGGTCTTCTGGCATTCAACATTGTGGACATTGCCGCACTTGGGCAACCAAGAGCTTTTAGTCTTTCCCTCTCAAGGACCATGTCATGAGATGAAGTTGCGCTGGGCAGGGATGCAGCACTGGACCCTGAGACAGAAGGTCCGGCCTGAATGGCAGGGGAACAGGATCCCGGAAACTCAGTTGAAACAACAGGGGAAACCAAGGTCTCCTCGGCCAAAGCGGAAGGATTGCTATGACCTCTACTCTCTCTCTCCTGAATCTCTGTGTAACGCTCCTGCGTTTTTATATGGTGTGGATTTTCAGCTGCAGAAATAGTTCCACGTCAGCAGTCATGTAAGAGATATGCTGAGATACCATTCCCAACCTCAATGACTCATCATGTGTGGAAGGTCTTATTTCAGCCAGTAAATACACAAAATTAGCAAGCTGGTTCTTAGAGTGACTTTATGCATGTGGTAACACAATGATGAAGGTTGAGGGATAGGTTGAGTGGAGGTGGTAGGTGATAGACACTTGAAGGTGAGACAGTAGCAGATGGATGCAGGAAGGTTTAGCAATGTTGTATGATAGCAGATGATAGAATAGCAGGTGGACATACAAAAGAGATCAACCCAGTGCAGAAAAGTAGCAGTAGTCTCAAGAGCTAGCAATCTAGTTTATGCAGATGTGATAAACAGTCTCTACTATGCAGAGCTAGATAGTGTAAGCTTAGTATAAGTTTATAGAGAATTCCCCTGCGGGGTACTTAGCACTATTAGCGATACAGCCGAAGGGTGGTTCAGGAGAGGCGGATGATCCAGTAGCGGGATACAGGGATCAGCGCAGCGAGGTTCCGTCAGCGAAGTAAGCTTGCAAGCATGGAAGCTTCAAGCAAGGTTAGCATCCAGATAAGGGTGTTTGAACGAACACATGTGAGTGAGAACCGACGCCTTAAATAGCTATCTAGTCCGGCGCTGAGTGATGACAGCTCCAGTCTTAAAGGTGTATGCGCACCTTTCCAAAAGTAAATGGTAGGGCGCATACACTTGTGGAAAGTGTAATTTAGGGTACCAAAGGTACCGGAACATTACACTCTGCAGGAATTTGAATATTACCGGGACCGGGGGAAAAGCATATGCTTTGTGGAACTTCCAGTGGTTGGTCAGAGCATCTACCCCGTAGGCTTGGGGATAACGCCATCTCGAGTAGAACTTTGTCAGTTTGGCATTACTTGGAGAGGCAAACAGGTCTACCTCCGGAAGGATCCCCAGAGAGGTGACCCACTTGAAGGTTTCTGGATGAAGGGACCATTCGTTGTTGTCTAGAATGGTTCTTGACAGAAAATCTGCCTGGATGTTCTGTACTCCCGGAAGGTAGGCAGCTGACAAGTTGGAAAGATTCCGTTGGGCCCATGCCATGATCGGTTTCACTTCTTCCAGAAGGGAGGAACTGCGGGTGCCCCCTTGTCTCTTGATATATGCGACTGCCGTCGTATTGTCTAGCCGCAGGAGAACCGAGGACCCTGTCACCAAGAGACGGAAAGCCTGGATGGCACGAAAAGCCGCCCTAAGCTCCAGGACATTTGAGACCAACCCGAGAGTGGGAAAGTCCCACCTGCTGGCATCTGACGTTACAACGATCCAAGGAACGGGAACGATTAAGTGGCAATTTAGGAGATTTTCCCGTTGAAGCCACCAAGACAGACACCCTCATGGAGGATGTTATCCGAAAAGGAGTGTCTGGGTTCCTGGAGCTCCATTGATGGAGGAATCCGGTTTGAAAGGGCCTCATCCTCCACTGTGCCCACTTGACCATGGGAGCCGTGGAGACCATAGTCCCTATTATTCTTAGACACTGAGAGGCCCGAAGATAAGAGGTTGACATTGCCGGTTGTATCCTGCTGCGGATCACTGGAATCTTCCCCACTGGTAGAGAGATGGTGCCTCTGGAGGTGTTGAAGAGTGCCCCCAGGAAGATCAAAGATTTTGTAGGATCCAAATGGTTTTTTTTCCAGGTTCAAGAGCCACCCGAATTCTTGAAAGGTGGAGATCACCTGAGACCTGTGTTGCAGAATCTGATCTTGGTCTTGTGAAAGAAAAAGCAGATCGTCTAAATAGTGAAACAATCGGATCCCTTTTGATCTGATCAGGGCTACGATAGCCAGTAAGATCTTTGAAAAGACCCGAGTTTAGGTGGTAAGCCCGAAAGGGAGAGAGGTAAACTGGAGATGCACTTGACCCACGGCAAAGCAAAGAAATTGTTGTAGCTCTGCTGCTACTTGGACATGAAAGTAGGCATCTTTCAGATCTATAGAGATCGTCCAATCCTCTGGCTGCACCACTTGACGGATAGTGAAGAGCGTTTCCATCCTGAACCTCTTTCCTTATGAAGGAGTTTAGATGTCAGATCTATGACCGGCCTCCAGGTGCCGCTTTTCTTTAGCACCATGAACAGAGGTGAATAAAGGCCTTGAAACCTTTCTTCGGCCGGAACTGGAATGACAGCACCTTGAGAGATCAGGGAATCTACGTATGACAGAAGAATTGACTTTTTCTTCCAACGAGGTAGAGCCGTAGGGATAAACCGCAGAACTGGAGTTTCTTCGAAGGACCAAACGTGACCATGAGACACGGTCTTGATGGTCCACTGATCTGTGATCGAGGCTGCCCAAACGTGCGCAAACTGACGCAGGCGAGCGCCTACTCGCAACACCTGGGCAGGCCTAATATCAAAAGGACTTCGTGGCCTCCCGACCACATGAAGGTGTCCCCTTGTTGAACTTCTGACCCGTAGGTTGAGATCGTTTCCAGTTCTTCCTGAACTGACGACCAGGCCTGTAAGAGCGGGCTTCTCTGGATCGATTCAAGCTCTGTTTGTGCTGAAATCTTCTACGGTCTAGCAAGCGGCGATCCCGATTTACCACCAGTGGCACGGGTAATGGCACTGTCCAGCTTAATGCCAAAAAGGGACGTACCCTCGACAGGAATCCTGCACCAGGCTTGCTTGGAAGCGGGGTCAGCCAGCCAAGGACGTAACCACAAAGCATGTTTGGCCGTGACAGAGGAGAGCATGACCTGTGCCACCAGGCGAATGATATCAATGGAAGCCTCCCCCAAAAAAGCCGTTGCCAACCTTAACTCTTGAACAGCCGAGTTTCTGGCTACTTCCTCTGAGACACTTTGCAGTGTGGCCTCCACATTGTCTACCCAGGCCTCCATAGCTTTAGACGTGGCTGCTAGAGCCAGGGCTGGTTTGCATGTCATGCCAGCTGACAGATCTTTTTAAGATCTGTATCAATTCGTCTATCCAGACCATCTTTAAATGAGACAGAATCTTCTAATGGCAGGGTAATGTGTTTAACCAACCTCATTAAGGTTGCGTCTATCGTAGGTGCCGAATCAATATGCTTTACCTTTTCAGTCTTGAAAGGATACAACCTAGAGAACTTGGACGATAAGGAATTCTTTCTTTCAACTCCCTGCCATTCGTCTGTGATGATTTCTCCCAGTTCACTCAGGAAAGGGAAATGATCTTGCTCTTTTTTGAGGTGTTTAAAATATTTCCTCTGTTTTGCTGGGGAATCCGCTGGCTCTTCCCACTTTAACGCCTCTTTTACCGCTTTCACTAGCGGTGGGACCATGGCAAATTCAAAACCTGTATTTTGGTCCTCTAGGTCATCCACACTTCCAGAGGAATCCACCGAGAAGCGACTCGGCTGGGAAGTGCCTGGCTCTAAATCTTCCCTCTGAGGGGGGACTGGTGTATCAGATGCATGACCAGACATCCGGCTAGGATCCCAATCCCTAAGGGGTTCTTGAACGATCTGCCTGACCAGAGTTTCCACTAGTTGATCTGAGACCTGTTTTTCCTTGATCGCCCGAGAATAGCAGGCGTCACACAAGGATCTGTCTTCAGGGACTACAGCCCTACAGCCCCAGCAGGATTTGCGTGTAGGGCGGTCAGCATGGAGGGAAGACCAGAGGCTGACTGAGCTTGGATAATCTTCATGGCGCCTAGATCTAGACCTGGATCTACAGTGCCTGGATTTGGATGATGCATGATGATGGCCTGCAGGTGACCTATCCTTTGATCCAGATGCAGGACGTTGGTCAGACCTAAATGGGCTGAAAAACATAGGAAAGAAAGCTCAGGCTACAGTAAGCCAGCTGGCAGACAAGCGAGAGTTTAAAACAAAACTCACCTGTTGCGCAGGGACTGGCCACCGGGGGGGGGGGCGGTGAGGCATCCATTGCAGATCACAGCGAAATAACCTGCAATAGGAAGAGTGTAAGAACTCAATCTTACCTTCCCATAGCCGCCCTTTCCCTCCCCCATTCGTGCAGGACTTACCCAACACAGGCAGAGACACAGCGTGGGGAGGCCGCCGCAAAAGCCCACACACAGCCCAAGAATGACAGCTCAAGCAGCTGTTTAAATTTCCCGCGAGCCGTAAAGCCACGACCCCCATGACACCGCCGCGTCATCGAGGACCGGAAATAGAGTGTGCTCATGCGCAGACCACTGCGGGGAACCAAGCCTCACCCTGAACACCCAATCGGGAATCAGGGAAGCGGGGGAGGAGCCGAGAGCGGCGGTCTGGAACGCAGAAGCGCTCCAGCCGTCATACCAATCAGAAAAGGCAAAAACACAAGATATAGAAGATGAGCAATACATTACCACTGATACCGTCAAAAGACCCTGGAAAGCTCCTCAATCGGAGACTGGCATGTGCATCAGGGCATAAGGGCCTCCCGCTAGTAGCAAGGACGTTTGGCCAAGCGATGCAGCCCACCTCTCATTCAGGATTTACGGCATCTTCTGGCATCATTTCAAATTGCCCGGGTCCACCCAGATAATACTGAGATTGCTGGACTGAGGTAGAAGAGGCATCATCCAGGAAAGCCACACGCCACCAGGTATGTAAGGAAACGCATCCTATAAGGTAAGACTTCTCTTGCAGGAGGAGGACAAAGAAGGAACACGGCTCCTGGCTTGGAGCAAAAATTTATGGTAGTGGGGTCCTATAGGGTAGGAAAGGAGGCGGAGCCTACCCATACGTGTGCTGCCATGGAGTCTGTCAGGAAAGGAATTTTACGGTAAGATTTTACAAAAATTCAGTTTACGGCGTTTTGCATAAATGAAAGTGTAGCTGGGAATCACACTGGTTATCCTAGGGCATTATGGAATCCCAGCCTGCCATCGAGCGTTAGCAGGCTATGCGTGCACCCAGGCTTCGCAAACAACCATGTCCCTGTCCTCAGGGACGAGCCTGCGAAGTGGCTACTTCGCTGGGATGTCTCAACTGTGGTACTCCGCGTGTTGCTAGTGTCCTTTTCGGCTGAAGGCACCACCACCCAGAGTGGGAGGCTTCCTGTCACAGAGCGGTACCCACGTTTCGCTGGACTGGTGAGTACCATGCTACCCCTCTGTCTATGGCATTGTCTGTCGGGGTGTGTATGTGGGCCCTCTGTTTATAGGGATGGCAGTGCACATGGATCTGTAATATCCCCCTCATGTCTGTTAGTGTGGTCCCTGTGTGTCCCTTCCCGGTCTCTGTGGGGGCGCTGTGGCGGTTCTTCCGCTGTGTGGGGGGTTGCGGGGGTCCCTGATGTCCCTGAGGTGCTTCGGCAACGTTTTGGGGGGGGTACAGACATGGTGTGTGGGGGCCGCAATCGGTGTAAAACCGCGGGTCCGCCATTTTAGGTGTGGCAGGCAGTTTGGCCTCATTGTGTGGGCAGCAGCCATTTTCTGCAATTCTGTTGGCGCCCTACGGGCGCTATCTTTAGTGTGGGTACTATGTTCTTTATGTGAACAGCGGCCATTTTCCTAGAGCTTTCTCCATAGACTTGTATTGGCAACCATTTTCTTGTGGCTCAGAGCTGTGTTCTGCCTTTAGTGGCGTGAGGCCACTTCCTTCTCACATGCAGATCGAGCTGACAGCGTATGGCAAGGTATAGGCACACTTTTAGGGGATTTTATGGTGTTTCCTGGGCTGCCTTCCTGCTGGTATTCATTCTTTTGCAGTTTTTATTAGCACAGGCTTAGTTCCTCATTGCGGTGGGAACCGCGGTATTCGCCCCTTTAAAGGGCCAGCTCCATTTAAATTCTGAAGTGCTATGATGGAGTCCTGGGATAGCAAATTCCCCCCTGCTCTGGTGGAAGGTTCAGGTACCCCTGAATCCTCTGCTATAGTCTCAATTACTGCTGCGCTTGTGACTTTAGCGTCAAAAGTGGATTTGTTAATGTCTGACCGGGCTTCTAGGAAAAGGCCCAGGCTTTCTCAGTCTTCAGATTCAGAGCCAGATATGGTTGCCACAGGCAGTGTACCCCCTGAGGGCTCTCGGTCGGATGTGGAGGAGGATTCCACCTCCGGTTCAGCAAGAGAACGCGCTGCAATGTCTGTGCTTATTAGCTCTGTGAAAGAGGCGCTAAATTTAGATGATGAGCCCCACCTGTCGGGTAAGCGGTCTTCCTTTGGGACCGGCAAAGCCCAGAAGTGGGGTCAGGTTTTTCCCTGCCCCGTTGAGTTTCACAAGACCGTGAATGACCAATGGCGCAATTTAAAGCGCAATTTTGTGGTGCCCAAGCGATTTCAGTACCGTTATCCCTTTGCGGCTCCGGTGGATTCGCGCTGGACTGTGGCTCCTAAGGTGGACTACACTGTGTCCAGGTTAAATAAAGCCACTTTAATGCCCGTGGAGGATTCTCCGGTGTTTAAAGACCCGGCGGACAGGCGGGTGGAAACTCTTACCCACCACATCTACATGGTAGCGGGTTCCTTAATGAAACCCGTGTTTGCTTCCGTAATGGTCTCTCAGGCTGTTGTGGAGTGGGCCAAGGTGCTTAAACGCACCCTTATTGCTGACTCCGCCCCTCCTGCTACTCTGGAGATGGTGGATCAAATTATCATGCTGTTTAATACCTGTGTGACGCGGCCTTGGATGAGGCCCCTTTAGTCTCACGCCTGTCTGCAGTTGCAGTGACGATTCGTCGCATCATTTGGTTGAAAAGCTGGTCGGCCGACCAGGTGTCCAGGGGAAGATCCTTCCGCGGTAAGCGGGGCCCTTCATTTAAACCTAAACAGGGGTCCTTTCGTGCCTTCAAGGCACAAGACAAGGGTAAGTCCTTCAAGGCCTCTGGTCGCCAGAAGAAGCCTTCGGCGGGTAAGCCTAAAGCCGCCTCCACGGGCACGGCGGCCCAGTCCGCCTTGACCTGAAGGGACGCCCTCACCCATTTCAGGGGTGGGGGGACGTCTGCTCTGTTTTCCCGAACCTTGGCTGGCCAAGATTCAGGACAGGTCGGTTCAAGAACTCATTCGGTCAGGGTACAAGATCAAGTTTCGATCACGCCCAGCAGACAGATTCTTTCCCTTAAATCTTTGTTTGACCCCAGATCGTTTCCGAGATCTCCATTGGGCGTTTAAGGATCTCCTCGCCCAGGGGGTGCTTGTCCCGATGCCACATCGGGACAGGTTTCGGGGTTTTAACTAAAATCTGTTCACATTCTGGACTTAATTCTGTCCGATTCTGGACTTAAAGTTTCTGAACCGCTTTGTGCAGGTCCAGAAATTCCGGATGGAGTCCCTCCGTTCGGTGGTGGCATCCCTGAGTCCAGGGGATTTCCTGGCTTCCATCGACCTCAAGGATGCGTATCTACACATCCCTATATACTAGGGTCATCAGAGGTACCTCCGATTCGCAATTGCGGAGGAGCACTATCAGTTTGTGGCGTTGCTTTTCGGCCTTTTTGGCGTTTCTTACCTTGTTGCAGGTACAGGGGATATCCATCCTGGGGTACCTGGACGATCTCCTTTTAAGGTTGAGTTCCAGTGCCACTCTTGTTGCGCGATCTGTCAACCACGGTTCAGACGCTCAAGGAGTTTGGGTGGACCATCAATTTTCAGAAGGCGACATTGTCCCCTTCTGTTAGTCTCCCTTACCTGGCGAAGGTCTTTCTTCCGGAGGACAAACTCCGGACTCTGCAGGATGAGGTCAAGTCCCTCAGGGATAACGAGTTCTCTTCGCTCTGGACCTGCATGCGGTCCCTGGGCTTGATGGTGTCGGCTTTCGAGGCGGTACCATTTGCACAGTTCCCCACATGATCTCTGCAAGCAGAGATTCTGACCAGGTGGGACAGGCATCCCCACTCAAAGGAGGATCTCTTTGAACCCCCAAGTCAGATCGGATCTTCTGTGGTGGCTCCAGTCTCCGGCTCTGAAGGAAGGAAAATCCTTTCGACCATTGCTATGGATTGTGGTAACCACGGACGCCAGCCTGACGCGCTGGGGTGGCGTTCTGGGCAATCTGTCTGCCCAGGGCACTTGGTTGGAGGGGGAGTCCTCCTTTCCGATAAATGTCTTGGAACTGCGAGCAATCAGACTCTGTTAGCTCCGTTGGTCGGATCGTCTTCAGGGCCGTCCTGTGCGTGTGCAGACGGACAACGCAACTGCGGTGGCTTACATCAATCACCAAGGGGGCACCAGGAGTGCCCGGGCGGCCAAGGAAGTGGCCAAGAGTCTGTCTTGGTCCGAGACGCAGGTCCCGGCGATTTCGGCAGTTCACATTCCAGGTGTGGGGAACTGGCAGGCGGAATATCTGATTAGCCAGACCCTGGAACAGGGGGAGTGGTCCCTACACCTGGAGGTGTTTCAGATACTGTGTGTGTTTCAGATACTGTGTGTGCGGTGGGGATCCCCGGATGTGGATCTGTTCGCGTCTTGGCCAAAACAACAAGGTAGGAAGGTTCGTGGCAAGAACACGCGACCCTCTGGCGGACGCCTCGGACGCGTTGGTAGTGCCTTGGAATCGGTATCGCCTGATTTATGCCTTCCCCCAATTCAATTGTTGTCCAGGTTCCTTCGCAGGTTGGTCTCAGAACCGAGGTTGGTGATTCTAGTGGCCCCAGACTGGCCGCGCCGGTCTTGGTACGCGGACATCATGCAACTGGTCCTCGAGCCTCCCTGGCGGCTCCCACTACGAGACGATCTTCTGTCTCAGGGGCCGATCTTCCATCCTGCTTTACAGTTGCTGGCTTTGACGGCATGGCTGTTGAAAGCCAGGTCTTGAGAGAGGGGTCTCTCGTCGGCGGTCATTCCTACCTTACTCAAGGCTAGGAAGGCCTCGTCAGGTAAGATTTATTATCGTACCTGGAAGGCTTATTTCGCCTGGTGTGAATCCCAGAGTTTCCATCCCCGCTCCTTTTCTTTGGCGAGAGTTGTAGCTTTCCTGCAAACTGGTGTGGAGCAGTGTCTGGCGCTGACCACTATTAAGGGCCAGTTATCTGCGCTGGCCGTTCTTTTTCAACGCCCTCTGGCGTCAAATTTGTTGATCCGCACTTTCATTCAAGGGGTGTGTCATCTAGCTCCCCCTAGGAGGGCACCCTTGCCTCCTTGGGACCTGAATTTGGTTTTGTCCGTTTTGCAACGTCCTCCCTTTGAGAACATCCGGGAGATTCCTCTGCTGGTGCTGTCACGGAAAGTTGCCTTTCTGGTGGCGATCACATCTGCTCGCAGAGTGTCGGAGTTGGCGGCTCTGTCGTGCTGCTCTCCCTATCTGGTTGTTCATAGGGACAAAGTGATCTTGTGACCTCACCATTAATCATTGCCAAATAATATGCACTGTTACTGTATAAATGACACTGGCAGGAAAGGGGTTAATACTGGGGGTGATCAAGGGTTTAAGTGTAAGCCTAAATGTGCTTGATAACTGGGGGGGCTCTGTGAACGGCATGCAGAGATCGGTGTTTCAGCTTAGCTGAAACACACAATTTCACTGTGCCTGTCTGACTGGAGAGCCGCCTGCTTTGTTTACATGGGCAAGCGGCTCTCTTGTCAGTTTACCTGAAGATCGCGGAAGGCCGGCTGCGCCGAGTTCGCGTGTACATAATCACGTAGAGTTACGTGATTATGTGCAGCCGAGCTGCCCTGCAGCAGTACATCTGAGTAGGTCGGTTGGCAAGTGATTAAAGGAAAAAAAAAACCTTTTAAAAAGTATAAAGCAGAGTAGGCATTGTCAGCATTCCAACACTACAAGGAATCCTATAGGAAGTGGAAGAACACATTCAGGGTGGCAAAAAGACTACGAGAGACATAGCAGAGGAGAGTAAAAAAAAAAAAAAAAAAGCTCCCAAGGAATTTTTTAGATCGATTAATAGTAAAAAGTGAGATCAGAGCACGTTGCCCACATAAAATGATGAGAAGATGGTTACAGATGACACAGAAGGCAACTGTGCTAAATGCCTTCTTTTCCTCGGCATATATACAGGAAAAGGAGGGGTGTATACCGACCACGATGGGTATTGTTAATGACACGTCACAGGATGTACTCTTGTGGCTAACAGAGGCCGGAGTCGAGAAAAAAAATAGATAAGATTAACACAAATCACAGAGACTAGATGTCTTACACCCCAGAGCCCTCAACTCAGTCAGGTTATAGCCAGACCATAATGCCTAATCTTTGTGGACAGCATAATGACAGGAATTGTATTGGGTGTTTGGATCAGAGTAAACGTGGTACCAATATTTAAAAAAGGGCAGAGACCTATTCCTGGAAACGACAAGCTAGTCAGCCTAACATCAGTAGTAGGCAAACTATTGGAGGGAATAATAAGGGACTATATCAAAGAATTTACTGAAAATATCAAATACCATTAGTAGCAAACAGCATAGGTTTTTGAAGCATCCTTCTTACCAGACTAATCGGTTATCATTCTACAAAGAATTGAGCTGCAGCTGCCATCTAGATAGGAGGCCTATGGATGTGGTGCATTCGATACAGTTCCCCATAAACGCTTGATCTACAAGCTGAGGTCTGTTGCCATGGACCATAGGCTTTGTTTTGGGATAGAAAACTGCTTGCAGGGGGACGTCCAAAGTGTAGTGATAAATAACTTGTACTTGGAGTGGGAAGTGGGATACACCAAGGCTCTGTCTTTGGACCAATTCTGTTTAATTTTTTCATAAAAGATTTAGAGGATGCGTAGCTCAATCTCAGTTTTTGCGGATGACACAAAAATAGTAGGGCAGTAACTTCACAGCAGGATATAGAAACTTTTTAGAAAGACTAGAGTAAAATAACAGAGAAAATACATGGCAAATGAGGTTTATTTTGGGGAAATTAAGGATGGAGAAAGATATAGGGGTCCTAGTAGAAGATGGACTGAGCAATAGCATGCAATGTCAAGCTGCAGCTACCAAAGCTGGCAGAATATTGGCATGCATAAAAAAGGGGGTGTACTCCAGGGATAAAACTATAATCTTGCCACTTTATAAAGCTGTGGTGCAACTACATTTTGAGTATTCCTTCCAGTGCTGGTCACTAGACCTCAGAAGGGATGTGCTGGAGAGAGTCCAGAAAAGGGCAACAAAAAATACGGGGATTGGAGGACCTCAATTACGAGGAACGACTACAAATAGTTCATTGGTGATCCCAGCATAGGAAAAAAAGAACTATTCAGTCTCTGGGAGTGTAAGAGGACACAGGGCCACACCATGAAATTGGGGAAGAAGCTGTTTAACCTAAAGCTGCGCAGGGGGTTTTTCACGGTCAGGGCAATAAAGATGTGGAACGCTCTTCCACAATTGGTGGTGTTAGCAGGGAGTATTGATATTTTTAAATGACCTTTGGACATGCATCTGAGCGAACACAATGTACATGAAAATGATTGACACCGACAAATGTACACCTACACAGGTTTAACTGGATGGACTATTGTCATTATTCAAACTTGCCTACTATAGAATTGACATGTATTCTTTTGTTTTGTACTCTGTTTAGTTATGTTCTCCTTGTTAGGTGTGAGATATTTAATCTCATCCGGTGTTAGCCTTGGTCATTGACCTTTGGGCAGCTATCAACCTGAAGGCAGGGGTATTGAATTAAAATTCAAGGATGTCTGGGCGCTAAAATTTATTTGGGCCGAGGTCCAAACCTCAAGTCTGTGCTATGCCAATCGCAGTATTCCTTTACATCAGGTGTCCCCATCACAGTGCTCTTTTACATCAGTTGTCCCCATCCCAGTGCCACTTTACATCAGGCATTCCCAGCAGAGTGCCCCCTTATATCAGTTGTCCCCATCAGTGTGCCCCCTTAACATAAGATATGCCCATCAGTGTACCCCTTAGCATAAAATATTTCCATCAGCCTGACCCGTAACATAAAATAAAGGGCACGCTGATGGGCACATTTTATGTTAAGGGCACTCTTATGGGCACATTTTATTTTATGGGGCACTCTAATTATGTTAAGGGGCACGCTGATGGGCAAAACAAAACGTGTCCATCAGCGTTGCTCTTAACATAACATATGCCCATTAGAGTGACCCTTAACATAAAATGTGCCCAGCAGTGTGACCCTTAACATAAATTGTGCCCATCAGCATGACCCTTAACAAAATATGCCCTTTAGTGTGCACTTTAGAAGGTATTCTAATCAGAATTCCCCTTTAACATGTTCCCCACATACCTTTTGGGGCAGGAGTCAGCAACCCGGATGGGGGGGGGGGGGAAATGCAAGATACCTCGCAAGGCAGGGCATGCACGTGATGTCACCCCCCCAACTTGCGGCCTGGCTGGAAGTGAGAGCCGCTGTCGGGAGCAGGGGGGCGGGGCGCACACGGGAAGTCTCTGGTTGCTGGTACACCCATGGTCCCAGCAAACGACTGCTCAAAGGTAGTGGCCTGACGGAAGCATCGTGCGGTCCATTATCGGACCGTGGGCCACCATGTAATGACGAGTGCTGTAAGGGGTTGTTTGCTGTTGCCCACCCTTCAGTTTGACTGCTTTTGGACATGCAGATTGTGAGGACTTCAGGCTTCCCGTGATGGTCAATGGATAAGAAATAAATATTTAGTTTTTTGTACTCGCTGTAAAATCTATCTTAGTCTATTGAAGAACACAAGTCCCACTGCTCTGTTTATGTTGTTGGTTACTGCTTGCTACAAAACTGAGGCATGCTGGTTGTGGTACAACTTAAGCAGGCCTCAACTTGGCGTCCGTGTGACACAATAGTGACTACTTTCCTCAATGAAGTAAAAAGGCTTTACAGTAGAGGTTCACCGAATGGAAATTTTGGTGCCGAAACCAATAATGCAGGATGCACTTGACCCAAAATGACAGTTACAATTAAATCCTAGATATATTTATTTATATCGTAATCAACTTTAATTTCATAAATTTAAATGAATGTGAATTTTATTGTCGGCCATTTGCACCTTTAGGGCAAGAAAAGCTCAAGACATATGTATCCCTTTAAATTCTATGTATGCATTGATACTAGTTCTTTTCGCTTCCCTTGTGTTAAAAATCCTGCTTGCTGCATTTAAAAAATGTCAGTTAAAAAAAAAAATGCATCAAAAACGCACGTTCCCAATGAAATGCATTGAAAATGCAGCAAGAAAGCATTAACGCACCCATGTTAAGTTTTTGATGCTGTTTCTCGGAGTCCTCTGACAGACGCAGCCACTTCATAGTTTCCTCACAAATGGGTAATGCGCCACCAACAGGAGTAGACTAGGCAGTGAAACTATTAGAAAAACTTTTCACTAGACACACCCTTAGGGGCTGTCACCTCAGACATTACCCCTTTTTCGAGCGCCATCTTGGATGTGGGCAGGCCGCACTGTATGGGCAGCAGCCATTTTTCCTGTGCTTTTCCTATACTTTCTAATGGCACCATGTTCTTGTGGCTCAGGGGGAGTTCGGCCTCTAGTGGTATTTGGTCACTTCCTCCCAGGAGTTTTCACTTGCAGCAGACAGCGTGGAGAGTGGCTGCTGATCCTATTCTGGCACAGTAATGGGGTCTTTAGTCCTTTTGGGCATTCTTCAGACACATTTAGCTATCATCAGTTTTTCTACTAGCTGAAGGGGGACTCCATGGTAGGGCGGTTTGGTAGTGCGGACCGCTATCGCGGCTTTAAAGGGCCAGTGTACCTTTTTTTGTCTAATTGCCAACATGGAGTCCCAGAGTGAAAATTTCCCCACTGATCTTGTGTGTGCATCCGGGTCATCCGGATCACCTTCCCTAGCATCTGTCTGCGGCCATTGAAACTCTGGCGCCCAAAGTTGATTTTGTCATGTCACAAGTTGCTATTCAAAAAAGGCTGATGCCCTCTCAATGTTCTTATTCAGAGCTTGAAGTGGTTGCCACGGACACTGCCCTCCCTGAGGGATCCCTGTCCTGGCACTCGGATGGCGAGGATGAGTCCTCCTCAGCTGCAGTGTGGGACCGCGCTTTGGTGGAAGCACTGGTTCGCTCCGTCAGGGAAACTCAGGAAGGCGGGTTGTTTTTGGCTCTCGCTAAGCCCAGAAGTCAGTTCAGGTTTTCCCTTGCCCCGACGAGTTTTACATGATCGTGAATGAGCAATGGTGGTGCATTAAGCACAAGCTGGAGGTACCTAAGTGTTCTCTGTGCCGCTACCCTTTTGCTGACTCAGTTTCCAATCGCTGGACAGTGTCCCCTAAGGCAGTGTCTTCACCAAGGTTTTTTCCCCAGTGCTTGCTCTACTGCACAAGAAGGGGATTGTGGTCCTCGATTATCTGGATGATCTGCTATGGGCAAGCTTGTGTGCCACTCTGTCGGGTGTTCTGACAGTCATGGTTCAGACGCTCCAGGAGTTTGAGTGGACCATCATGTCCAGAAGTCGGCACTGACCCCCATCAGTACATCTGAATTATCTGGGCATGGTCTTGGACTCCACTCAAGCGAAAGTTTTCGTTCCAGAGGGAAAACCTCAGACCTTGCAGGGTGAGATCAGAGCCCTCAGGGACACAGCGATCTCTCCTCCCTGCGAACCTGCATGAGGTCCCTGGGGCTGATGGTGTCGGCCTTCGAGTCAATCCCGTTTGCCCTGTTTCACACAAGGACTCTGCAAGCAGAGGTTCTTGCCAAATGGAACAAGGACCTTCAGTTCTTGGACAGAATGGTTTGTTTGAGTCGTTCACGAGGTCGGAGCTTTCGTGGTGGCTTCTGTCACCTGCTTTGAACCAAGGCAAGTCTTTCCTGCCACTGTTGTGGACGGTGATCACCTGACGGGCTGGGGTGGAGTACTGGGCACTCTTTGTGCCAATGTGCGTCGTCAAGGGTGGAATCTTCCTTTGCGATGTCCTTGAGCTCAGGGCGATTAAACTCTTCCTGCTCCATTGGGTGTCTCGGTTGCACGGTCACCCGGTTCGGGGTCAAACCGACAATGCCACGGCTGTGGTTTACATCAAAAGGGGGCACCAGGAGTGCCTGGGCGGCCAAGGAAGTGGCCGAGATTCTTACTTGGGCCGAGGTGCACGTTCCAGCTCTCTCGGCTGTTCACATTCCTGGAGTGGAGAACTGGCAGGCGGACTATCTGGGTCGTCAGTCCCTGGATCAAGGGGAATGGTCCCTGCATCCAGGTGCCGGGTGGGGGACACCGAACGTGTATCTGTTCACGTCTCGTCTCAACAGGAAGGTGGAAAGGTTCGTGGCCAGGGCTCAAGATCCTCTGGCAGACGCCACAGATGCGTTGGTGGTGCCTTGGCACCGGTATCGGACGATTTTTATGTTTTTCCCTGACTCAACTGTTGTCAAAGTTCCTCCACAGATTGGCGTAAGAAAAGGTACAGGTGATTCTGGTGGCCCCAGACTGGCCTCTCCGGTCTTGGTACGCAGACCTAGTAAAGATGGTCGTCGAGCCTCCCTTGTGGTTGTCTCTGAGGGAAGATCTGCTATCTCAAGGGCTGATTTTCCATCCTGCTTTACAGTCTCTGGCTTTAACGGCGTGGCTGTTGAAGGCCACGTGTTGAGAGACGGAGGTCTCGCTGATGCTGTGATTTCTACCTTTGCTAAGAGCACTGAAGGCTACCTCCAGGAAGATTTACCATTGTACCTGGAAGGCATACATTGCCTGGTGAGTCGCAAGGGTTGCATCCTTGCTCCGTTTCGGTGGTGAGGGTCTTGTCTTTCTTGCAGAGAGGTGTGGAGCAATGTTTGGCTTTGGGCACGATTTAAAGGTCAGGTGTCGGCCTTGGCCGTTTTACTTTCAGCGTCCCCTGGCGTCTAGCTCCCTTATTCGCACGCATCTTTCTTCAAGGCGTGCGTCATCTGGCTCCTCCGAGGCGATCCCCCTTTGCCTCCGTGGGATCTCAATATGGTTTTGTCCGTTCTGAAATGGCCTCCCTTTGAAAATATTAGAGAAATCTCTCTGCGTTTGCTGTCCCAGAAGCTTGCCTTTCTGGTGGCTATCGCCTCTGCTCGCAGGGTGTCTGAGTTGACGGCTCTGTCTTGCCGTTCGCTTTATCTGGTCGTTCATAGGGATATGGTTGTTCTACGTCCTAACCAATCTTTTCTTCCTAAGGTGAAGATCTTGTTTTGCCTTCACTTTGTGCGAAGCCTAAGCATCCCAAGGAATTTTCTCTGTGTTCACTGGATGTGGTTGAGGCGATCAGGGTTTACCTGTCGGCTACGGAATCCTTTCGGACGTCTGATTCCCTGTTTGTCCTTCCTGAGGGACCTTGTAAGGGTTCGGCTGCATCCGCTGCAACCATTTCCAAATGGATCAGACAGACGATTGTACGCAAGGTTTTGCAGGCTGCTGTTTGCTAAAGAGACATGGCTTTCTCTTCGTGGGGTGAATTTTCGTTTTGGGGTTAGCTCTTGTTGGTTGAGCTCCTGTTGCCATGTTTTTCTGGCCTTGATGGATCGTTACCATTTTGTTGGTTGCATCCTTCCCACCCCTCATGCCTACACTGCTTTGGGACATCCCATTTGTGAGGAAACTATGACGTGGCTGCGTCTGTCAGAGGACGTAAGAGAAAATAGAATTTCTCTTACGTCCTCTGACAGTCGCTGCCCACTCATACAGTCTTCACCAATGGGTATTGACTTCTTATCCACAGGAGTAAGCTAGGCATAAGACTTGTTAAAAACAAAGCAATTTACATACACATCTACAGGGGGCTGTCCCACTGGTCCAAAACCCCCGGCTAGCCTCATTGCCAATTCAGTTTGTCTTCTGCCTAGGTAGGAGCTGGGGCTGGGGCTACATGTGTCAGCCTTTTTTCTGTTTTATTACTTTTATTTTCTGCAAGAGTGTTTCCTTGCACTACTAGCTTTTTATTTGTTCTGCGTTTAGTTCGTCGGATCTTCGGAAGACTACAGCATTTGCGGAGCTGGGAATTGGACTGGTCGTCCTGGTACTCCAGGAAAGAGGATCTTATGGAATCCCAGCCCGCCATCGAGCATTTAGCAGGCTAAGTGTACGCCCTGGCCTCGCAAACTACCTGCCCCTGTCCTCCGGGGCGAACGCCCGCGAGGTGGCCACCTCGCCAGGATGCCTCAGTTGCGGTCTTACCGTGTGTGGCATATGTCCTGTCCTTGGCGGACGGCACCCCGCCACCTGGGGTGGGAGGTTCCCGTCGTGATGAGGCGCCCACGCCATCTTGGTCGGGTAAGTAGTACTCTGTGTGGGGCCTCTTTGTGGGATGACAGTCTGCTGGGTCTGTTCTCCTTCCCTCATGTCTGTGTCTGGGGCTCGCATCCTCCTGGTCCCTGCTGGGGAGTTACTGTGTGCGGAAACACTGTGTGGGTGTTTGTGAGGGTCCCTACCATGTCGGCACTTTTTTGTGTTTTGTGTGGGTGTTCAGACATGTGGCGGCGGACCGCTGCGGTAAAAACCGCGGGTCCGCCATGTTGGGTATGGGCGGCTGCCTGACCTCACTGTGGGCTCTTCAGCAGCCATTTTCCTCTGCAGTATTGGCGCCATTTGGGCGCCATCTTGTGTGTGGCATGGTTCTCTGTCGACACGTGTCGGCGGCCATTTTCCCGGAGCCTCCCATTGCAATCAATAGGCATCCATTTTTCCTTAGCCTGTGCTTGCCTGGCTCTAGCGGTCTGACATCACTTCCTTTTCCTGCATAGAGCGGAATCGTTCGGCAGAAGGGTAACGCTCCTGGGGGTCTTTCTTGCTGTTTGGGGGATATTCTCTTGCTATTGGTCATTTTTTGATATCGGTGGGTGCTTCAGTTATGGTCCTGACTGCAGTGCATGACGGCGGGTGTCGCTGCCGTCGAGCCTTAAAGGGCCAGCACCATACAATCTTTTGTTAATTTTCGTGGGAGTCCCAGGACAGCGAACTTCCTCCCAGTCCTTGGTGGGTGATTCAGGTGTGCCTGAATCTTCTACCCTTACTGCGGCTCTTGCGACTTAGTGTCCCAGGGGGACCAAAGAACGCGCTGCTATGTCTGCGCTTATTTCCTCGGTTTAAGAGACACTGCATTTAGAGGATGAGCCCACCCATCGGGGGAGCAGTCTTCCTTGGGACTCGCAGAACCCGAAAAACGACACAGGTATTCCTTGTCCCGCTGAGTTTCACGTGACGGTGAACGAACAATGGCGTACATTTAATGCGCCCTCTTGTGGTACCAAAACTGTTTCAATTCCATTGCCCTTTCGTGTCTCCTATGGATTCACGACGGACTGTGTCCCCTAAAGTGGATCGCACAGGGTCCAGGTTAAACAAGGCCACTCATGTCCTCGGAGGATTCTCCAGTGTTCAGTGCTCAAATGCACTCTGGAGGCGGATTCCGACCCTCCAACTACTGTGGAGAAGGGGAGCAGATGCGTCTGGCAGGTGTTTTGTACCTGTGTGACGCGGCCTTGGAGGAGGCTCCTCTAGCGGCTCGGCTGTCTGGTGTCACGGTGCTGCTCCATTGTTTAATGTGGCTGATGAGCTGGTCGGCTGACCAGACTCCAGGAATATGGTGTCTAACATACCTTATGAGGGGAATCGTCTTTTTGGGGATTCCCTGGACGAGTTGGTTTAAGGAGGCACAGGGGGCAGTAGCCCTCTGCTGCCCCAGAACCCCTGGGGTAAGTTTTTCCTCGTTAAGCGGGGCCTTTCTTTAAACTGAATCGGGGGTCCCTTCGTGCCTTCAAGGCACAGGTCAAGGGGTAACCCTTTAAGGTCCAGGGTGGTCAGAGGAAGCCCTGGGTGGGCAAGCAAAACTCCACCCATGCCAGCCGGTGGGTCCTTCCGCCTCCACCTGCAGGGACGCCCTCACCCATTGCAGGGGTGGAGGGACGTCTGCGCAGTTTCCTAGCCCTTTGGCTGCTCCGGGTTCAGGACAGGTGGGTTCTGGAAATCATTCGATCGGGATACAGGCTCGTATTCCTTTCGTGGCCAGCGGATAGATTCTTTCCCTCAAATCTTCATTTGACCCCAGATCGGTTACAGATCGGGCAGTTCAGGATTTTCTTGCCAGGGAGCGATTGTCCCGGTGCCTCTTTGGGACAGGTTTCGGAAGTTGTACTCGACTCTGTTCACTGTGCCCAGTAAGGAGGGCAAGGTACATCCATTTCTGGACTTGAAAGCTCTGAACCGCTTGCGCGGGTTCAAAAGTTCCGCGTGGAATCCCTCAGTTCGGTGGTGGCCTCCTTAAGTCCAGGAGATTTACTGGCTTCCACCGCTCTTGAGGATGCGTGTTTACACATCTCTATATTAGCGGGTCTTCAGAGGTTCCTCCGATTTCACATTCGCGGAGGGTCACTATCAGTTGGTGGCGTTACCTTTCGGTCTCGCTTCAGCTCCAAGGGTGTTTCCCAAAGTGCTGGCTCCTGTTCTGGCCCTGTTGCGGACGCAGGGGATTGCGCTCTGGGGATATCTGGACGATCTCCTGTTACGATCGAGTGCCAGCCCGAGTCTCTTATGCGATCTGTCAACTACCATTCAGACGCTCCGGGAGTTCGGATGGACCATCAACGTTCAGAAGTCGACTTTGTCCCCTTCTGTTTGTCTCACTTATCTGGGAATGGTCCTGGACTCTACCCGAGTAAAGGTTTCCTGCTGGAGGACATGCTCCGGACTCTACAGGACGAGGTCAGGTCCCTTCGGGACAAGGATTCCTCGTCGCTCAGGGCCTGCATGTGGTCCCTGGGGTTGATGGTGTCAGCCTTCGCGGCAATTCCGTTTGCACAGCTCCACATGCGATCTCTTCAAGCGGAGATCTTGACCAGGTGGGACAGGCATCCTCATTCCTTGGAAAGGAGGATATCTCTGAGTCGCCAAGTCAGAGAGGATCTTCTCTGGTGGCTCCTGTCCTCGACTCTGACGGAGGAAAACTCCTTCCGCCCGTTGTTGTGGACTGTGATCACCACGGATGCCAGCCTGTCAGGCTGGGGTGGCGTTCTGGGCATTCTGTCTGCCCAGGGCACTTGGTCGGAGGAGGAATCCTCCCTGCTGATGAACATCTTGGAATTGCGATCGATCAGATTATGCTTGCTCTGTTGGTCGGCTCATCTTCGGGGCCAGGGTGGACGACGCCACTGAGGTGGCTTACATCAAATCATTACGGGGGCACCAGGGGTGCCCGGGCGGCCCAGGAAGTGACCAGAATTCTGTCTTGGGCCGAGAAGCAAGTCCCGGCGATTTCGGCTGTAAACATTCCGGGTGTGGAGCATTGGCAGGCCAATTATCTGAGCCGCCAGACCCTGGACCAGGGAGTATGGTCCATACACCCGGAGGTTTTTCAGATGCGGTTTGCGAGCCGGGGATCCCCGGATGTGGATCTGTTCGCCTCTCGGCTAACCAACAAGGTGGAAAGGTTCGTGGCACGAACGCGCGTTCCTCTGGCAGTCGCATCGGATGCGCTGGTGGTGCCTTGGAATCAGTTTTGCCTGATCCTGCCTTTTTCTCCGTTTTGGTTGTTGGCCAGGTTCCTTCGCAGGTTAGTCTCGGAACTAAAGTTGGTGATTCTGGTGGTCCCAGACTGGCCGCGCCGGTCTTGATACGTGGTCATCGTCCAACTGGTCGTCGAGACTCCGTGGTGGCTCCCGGTCGAGACGATCTGCTGTCTCAGGGGCTGATCTTCCATCCTGCTTTACGGTTGCAGACCTTAGCGGCGTGGCTGTTAAAAGCCAGGTCTTGGGAGATCGGGGTCTCTCGTTGGCGGTCATTCCTGCCCTACTCAGGGCTAGGAAGGCCTCGTCCGGTAAGATCTATTACCGTACTTGGAAGGTTTATTTTGCCTGGTGTGAATCCAGGGGCATCCATCCTCGCTCCCTTTCGGTGCCGAGGGTGTTAGCCTTCCTCCAATCTGGTGTGGACCAGCGTCTTGCGCTAGCCACTATTAAGGGCCAGTTGTCTGCACTGGCCATCCTTTTTCAGCGCCCCTTGGCGTTTAATTCATTGATATTCACCTTTATCAAGGTGTGCATCATTTAGCTCCTCCTCGGAGAGCGCCTTTACCTCCTTGGGAGTTAAACTTGGTCCTGTCCGTTTGGCAACATCCTCCCTTTGAAAAGATCAGAAACATTTGTCTGCCTCTGCTGACGAGAAAGGTTACCTTTCGGGTGGCTATCACATCTGCTCGCAGAGTGTCGGAGTTGGCGGCCTTGTCTTGCCGCTCCCCTTACCTTGTGGTTCATAGGGATAAGGTGGTCTTGCGACCTAACCAATCCTTCCTTCCTAAGGTGGTTTCTGATTTTCTCCTTAACAAGGATATTGTCTTACCTTCGCTATGTGCGAACCCTAAGCATCCTAAGGAGTGTGCCTTGCATTCCTTGGATGTATTCCGGGCGATCAGGGTCTCCCTGTCGTCCACTGCTTCCTTCAGAAAGTCGGATTCTCTTTTTGTCCTTCATGAGGGACCTCGGAAGGGTATGGCTGCGTCTGCGGCAACCATTTCTAGATGGATCAGACAGACGATTGTACAGGCCTATTCGTTTAGGAAACAGTTACCGCCCTTCCTTGTCAAGGTGCACTCTACCAGAGCGGTGAGTGCTTCCTGGGCTTTCCAGCAACAGGCTTCGGTGGCCCAGGTGTGCAAGGTTGCGACTTGGTCGTCGGTGCACACCCTTTCCAAATTTTACAAACTTGAGGTTCTGGCATCTGCAGATGCTTCCTTTGGCCGCAAGGTTCTGTGTGCGGCAGTGCCTTAAGGGGGCCCTAGTTTTGCAGGTCCCTGTCTGTTGGGGTTGTTTCCCCCTTGGTTATTTTGCTTTCCTGCGTTGTTTGCTCCAGTTGAGTTTTTCTGTTACCCAGAGGGTTTACCTTTCTGTTCAGATAAGGTTCCCTTCTCTGACCTGGGTGCCTTTGTGACGGTTGCGCTTCCCACCCCTCATGTCTACACTGCTTTGGGACATCCCATTGGTGAAGACTGTATGAGTGGGCGGCGACTGTCAGAGGACTCAGGGAAAGGAATTTTACGGTAAGATTTACAAAAATTCACTTTTCTCTTACTTCCTCTTTCTAAAATCTTACCGTAAAAAAATCCTTTCTCTGAGTCCTCTGACAGACGCCGCCCTTCTTTTTGGGGTTCATGGACTATCTACTGCTTGCTACCAAACTGAATTGGTAATGAGGCTAGCTGGGGGTATTGGACCAGTTGGACAGCCCCCTGTAGGTATGTCTATGTAAATTGCTTTGTTTTTAACAAGTCTTATGCCTAGCTTGCTCCTGTGGATAAGAGGTCAATACCCATTGGTGAAGACTGTATGACTGGGCGGCGACTGTCAGAGGACTCAGAGAAAGGAATTTTACGGTAAGATTTTACAAAAATTCAGTTTTTTCTAAGAACTTACCGTAAAATTATTTTCTCTGAGTCCTCTGACAGACGCAGCCCCCACCCCTCCTCTATTTTTGGGTTGGTTGCCTTTTTCCTTCACTGCTTGCTACGAAACTGATTAGTAAGCACAATGTGTCTGGGGTTATGTCTGAGGGGACAGCCCCTAAGGGTGTGTCTAGTGAAAAGTTTTTCAAATGGTTTCACTGCCTAGTCTACTCCTGTAGGTGGCCCATTACCTATCTGTGAGGAAACTATGAAGTGGCTGCGTCTGTCAGGACTCAGAGAAAATAATTTTAAGGTAAATTCTTGAAAAAAATTATATTTTTGTAGTCACGTGACCTATGAAAAACACAACATAAGCACATTAAAATCATAGTAAAAAACATTTTTGGTGCCATGATCAGGAGCTTTTTCTCTTATCGGCATTTTGCAGATGACTCCATTTTTGGCCTCCAAAATTTCTAATGTTTCAAAAGTTAAAAATGAAGAATGACTGACCCTTCCCTATTGTACCTTTTACACTAGCACCCCCACCCCCTTTTTTTATATTTGTTATCTTTTTGAGGTGCATACTCTATTGTTACACTCTGCATATAACTCATTGAAGTAATTCTGCTTTTCTTTCTCCTTGTAGTGGCGGTACTATTCATCTCACAGTAGACGAGGATTTCTAGCTGGGCTTCTTGATAATATCAAACAAGAACTTTCAAAAAACAAAGAAATGGAGGAAAACATTAAAAAATTTCGAGAGGAAGCAAAGAAATTGGAAGAATCTGAAGCTCTGCAACATGCTCGGAAGAAATTTGTATGTTTATATGTGCTTTTTGAAATGTCTATTTTTTTTTTTTTTAATTCTACTTTTAGAATTAACAGTACCTGGGCTAACTGGTAAAGGTTTTACACCAGTAGTGCTGAAGTGAAACTATCGAAGTACTTGTGTAAGTCTTCATATTGCATTTGGAGCCCCCTGGAATCCCTAACGCTGACCATACATGCATTGAATTTCAGTCTGTTTCGCAACACCCAGATTGACAAGTCATTTTTTATTTGACTTGTTATGTTAGAAAAAAAGCTGTTCAGTCAAAGGGATTGCATGAGGACTCGGGGGCATACAATGCGATTAGAGGAGAAGCGTTTTAACCTCAGGCAACGTGGGGTGTTCTTTACGGTTAGGGCTACAAGATTGTGGAATTCTCTACCACAAGAGGTGGTTTCTGCGGGAAGTATGGTGGCTTTCAAAAGACTATTAGACGTACATCTCAAGGATCAGAACATACAGGGGTATGTGAGATGATTGCAGCCACACACACCTACACAGGTTGAACTGGATGGACTGTTGTCTTTATTCAACCTCACCTACTATGTAACTATGTAACTATAAGTGGAAAATTTTGTAGCCAAACAGCAACTGCATCCAAGCAGGTGCTTGCACTGTTTGGGTATTCTGGTAGCATGCAATCCCAGCTGTCAGACCTCAGTGAGAGGTTATCCGACCTACACTGTTAAAATTAATGTAAGAATTTTTTAGACTTCTTGTGTTAAGTCAGTAGGTTAAAACTAAGAAACCTTTACGTTTATGGCCAGCGCAGGGTGTCAGAACTGGCTGCATTATCCTGTTGTTCCCCAGATCTGGTGGTTCATAGGGATAAGGTTGTTCTTCATCCGAATCCATCCTTCCTTCCTAAGGTGGTTTCAAAGTTTCATTGAATGAGGACAGTGTATTGTCCTTCCTATGTCCTTAGCCCAATCATCCTCGAGAATTTGCATGGCATTCCTTGGATGTAGTTCGGGCGATCAGGATATATTTGAATACTACGGATTCAATTTGTAAGACGGATTCACAGTTTGTGATCACGGATGGCCCTAAGAAGGGGTTGCCTGTTCTGCTGCGACCATCTTTAGATGGATCAGACAGACGGTGGTATAGGCTTATTTTATCTAAGGGTCGGGATCCCCCGTTCCCTGTTAAGGCGCATTCTACTCGGGCGCTTAGAGTTTCCTGGACCCTCCGCCATCAGGCGTCAGTGGTTCAGGTTTTCAAGGCGACTGTTTAGTCGTCGGTTCATACCTTTACAATATTGTATAAGGTTTATGTGATGGCATCGTCAGATGCCTCTTCTGGCCGCAAGGTTCCTGCAGGCCACTGTTTGAGGAGACTGTTGGTCTACCTTGAGGATTTGTGGGGTAGGTCTCATCTGTTTACTCGATGAGTCCTTTGATACTTCTGGTTGGCTCCGGTTGGGCCTTCTAGTTTGGATTTTGATTTCGGTCAATCCCACCCCTCATTTGTGGCACTGCTTCTGGATGTCCCAGTTCTTGTGAATCAAGAAGACTACGTCTGTCAATGAGCGACAGAGAAAATCGGATTTTTGTAAGATCTTACCGTAAAATCCTTTTCTCTTAAGCTCATTGACAGACGTAGTACCCGCCCCTCTATCATTGAGTTGGGTTGGGTTAAATTCTCTGTTGCTGCTTTGGGACAGAACTGATTCTCTGTAGCAGACAGGAAGAGGATATACCCTCTGGGACTGCCCCTAGGGTGGAGCCAGAACGTTTTTTCTTTCTGCCTAGTCCTACTCCTGTAGAGGGCAGCATAACCCAGTTCTTGTGAATCAAGAAGACTACGTCTGTCAATGAGCTTAAGAGAAAAGGATTTTACGGTAAGATCTTACAAAAATCAGATTTCTCTAGCGCTCATCGACAGACGTAGTCCTCGGTGATACACCACCTTCGGGTTATGTTACCTCCGCAGGAGCAGGACTAGACAGGAAATTAAAAAGCTCTGGCCACACCCTAGGGGCAGTCCCAGAGGGTATATCCTCTCTCTCTCTGCCTCAGCAAATCAGTTATTTTCTGTCTAGTTAGGAGTAAGGACCTAGACACCTTGCTGGGATCTTAGGTCCTGGCAAGAATTTTTTCTTAAAGGATTTTTTTTTTAGACAGCTTTTTTCTCCAGTGTTCCTGTGAGATCTTCAAGCAAGAAAGCTGAACTGGGCGACGGGCTGGATGTTGAGATCCGGTGGTCACCCCAGTTCAGCCTACGAGCGCGTGCAGGCCATAGCTCCGCGCTGGGTCGGCCGCGACAAAGTCCCATTAAAGGACTGTCCACGCGAGTTAAACGTCTCGCCGAAACGCCAAAGACCATGAGTCACGGCGTCCGTATCGGTCGACAGCCCTCCCGCCCCGGTGGAGAGGGGTACTGTCAGGAGTTGGTGCCCGCCTGGTTCCGGTATGGTGAGTAGTATGTTCCCCCTTTTTCCCTGACGGGTTTTGTGGTGAACGCGGGCCCCTCTCTGTATGGTAAGAAAGAGTCCTTTCTATCCTATAACATGTCACAAATCCTCCTACTTTGAGTGTGATTTATGTGTGCAAAAGCCAGGAGGCTTGGCTTGGGAGCTAACAATCTATTGTATACATGTTTTAAAGATGTAATCTGTGGCATTCTGGGAATCTTATGGGTTAAGTATAAGCTACCTACCAGTCAGAAGCCACGGACATGTAGACTGCCTTCCAAATCAGATCTCCAGCTAATAGCAGGCCTCCCGAACGGCCACGCGGTCCGCCAGGGCCGGTACCGCCAACCACGCCATATCCCCATGCAGAGAGAGTGTTGTGTGCCCTGCAGCACACCGCTATTCAGTTTAGGCCGCCGCCATTTTTTTTGCTGGATCGCACGAGCCGCCATTTTGGCGTAGCCTCGTGTCTCCAGCATGGGGGCGGCCATGTTTGAGGTGATCCTACACCTCGTGGAGCTTGGGGGAGGCGCCGGAAGGCGTGCAGAGGGGCGGAGCCGCCTCCTTTCTTCCTGGGCAGCCAGCCAAGAGACTTCCTGTTTGTCAAGACAGCGCTGTAAGCTGTTGCAGTTTAACTCTGAGCATCAAGTGGTGAGCCTGGGGGTCTATCTCTCTCTCTCTCTCGATCGATAGGGATCCCTAAGCAGGTAACACTAAGGGGCTTTTTGTGGCGCTGGGGGTCAGAAAAGAAAAAAAAAAAAAAAAAAAAGTTTTTTTCTTTACTTTTGAATTATATTATCCAGGAAGTAACTGGAGTTATTATGGACCCTGCCACACATATTCCCCCACCTGTTTCCCTCGAGGGGGCCTCGGGACCCGCCGGTGCACAGAGTATAGAGTCATTTACAGCAATTTTGGAGTCTATGGTGGCTCGGGTGGAGGCGGCCTGTCAGGGACGGGGGTCAAGGAAGCGACCCCCGCCTACCCCTATACCATCTGACACCTCTGACTCAGATTCAGAGATGGTCACGGCAGTTGCAGGTTCCTCTGCAAGGGCTGTTATCCCAGGTAAAGCCCCCTCAGACAGTGAGGAGGACGCTTCTTCTCTTGCTATAATTCAGGAAGAAGCATTGGTGGACGCACTAGTTGTGGCAGTGCAAGAAACCTTAAAACTTGAGGCTTTACCGGCAGAGGCAACTGAAACAGAGAGGCCTTTTGGGACTAATAAGCCCATCAAGACGGCGAAGGCTTTTCCTGTACCTAAATGTTTTGGTAATCAGATTAAAGGAGAATGGGAGCATTCTAAACGTACCTTTACTATTTCCAAGCGTATTGCTAGACGCTATCCGTTTGAGGAATCCATCATTAAGAAATGGACGGTACCACCAGTCGTGGATCCGCCTATTTCCAGGCTGAATAAAGCCACGGTTATTCCAGTGGAGGACACTTCGTCCTTTAAGGATCCGGTGGATCGAAAGATAGAAGCAGAGTCCCGCACTATCTTTTCTCTGATAGGGTCAGCATTTAGACCAGTAATCGTTATTGGTCTAGTTTCCCAGACACTTACGGAATGGGCGAAAATGGTACGCCAAGATCTTAGGGGAAAAGATATTCCCCAGGAGACATCTGATTTGATGGAACAGATCATACAAGGGCTACGGTTTATCTGTGACGCAGCCTTGGACACTACTCCCCTATTAGGGCATGCATCTAAGTTAGCAGTGATCCTCAGACGTGTGCTGTGGTTAAAATGCTGGTCAGCTGACCTAGGTTCCAAAAAGACCTTGACCAATCTCCCCTTTCAGGGGAATCGTCTATTTGGAGCCAACCTAGATGAAATCATTAAGGATGCCACTGGGGGCAAGAGCACTTTTTTGCCACAGGCTGCAAAAGCTAAGGGACCTCGCAACAAGCGAGGACCTTTCTTTACCGCCCATAAAGGGCGCCCGGCTGGTACTAGCGGGAAAGGCAAGACTCCTCCAGGAGGGTTCAAGAAGGGGACCAACCCAGCCAAACCCGAAGCAAAGGAGTACACAGCCTGAAGGTGCGCCCCCACCCAGTTTCAGGGTGGGGGGACGTTTTCACCGGTATTCAGGACATTAGATCGAGCATCAACCACTACTACCGGTGCGATTCTTCCCTTCCAACATTTAAGTACCACAGGAAGCGGTAGTTACCGTTCCCTGAAAAGATCTTTTCCTTTACCTTTTCCTAAGATTAGTCCCGATACCTCACAGGAATCGGATCTGGTTGACCAGATAGGCCAAGTAGCCTCTAGTCGGGTGACTTCGGTCCCTGAGGTTCAACCAGAAAAGATCACCCTTCCTGATAGCAATCAGGTATCTGATAAATGTGTGGGAACAGAAAACGACCAGACTTTCTCGGATGGTCGGGGCCAGATACCTCTAGGGACGCCTGGTTCAGATCCAATCAGCGCCAGTGGTCCTAGAAATTCTAGGCTGGCCTCCTCAAGCCGGCCTGGCCGACTTGGACATGTTAGTCGCAGACGTTCCGTGGGAACTTCGTCTCAGGGAGTGTCTGTGGTCTCAAGGACCAATTTACCTTCGTGCTTTACAGTCGCTGGTTTTAATGGCCTGGCCATTGAGACCCAAGTACTGAAGGACAGAGGTTTGTCTACTTCAGTCATTCCTACCCTTATTAAAGCAAGGAAAGCGACTTCCAGCAAAGTCTATTATCGCACATGGAAGACTTATATTGCGTGGTGCGAATCTTTAGGATTTCCTCCACGTACCTATTCGGTATCTCGAATATTGGCCTTTTTGCAACAAGGGGTTGAGCAGAAGCTAGCCTTGAGCACCATCAAGGGTCAAGTTTCAGCATTAGCAATCTTCTTTCAGAAGCCTTTAGCTACCAAATCCTTGGTGCGGAATTTCATCCAGGGGGTGCGGCACCTGGCTCCTCCAGTCCGCGCGCCCTTACCGCCCTGGGATCTTAATTTGGTTTTGTCGGTTCTACAGAAACCTCCCTTTGAAAACATCAGGGAGATTCCCTTGCTTACTCTATCCCAGAAGGTGGCCTTCTTGGTGGCTATTACTTCTGCTCGCAGGGTGTCAGAACTGGCTGCATTATCATGCCAGTCACCATACCTAGTGATTCATAGGGATAAGGTAGTACTTCATCCTAAGCCATCTTTTCTTCCCAAGGTGGTTTCAGATTTTCATCTGAATGAAGATATTGTACTACCTTCCTTGTGTCCTCAGCCCAAGCATCATCGGGAACATGCGTTGCATTCCTTAGATGTGGTTCGGGCAATCAGGGTATACCTGAAAGCTACGGAATCATTCCGTAAGACGGATTCACTTTTTGTGATCACGGATGGCCCCAGAAAGGGTTTGCCTGCATCTGCCGCGACCATTGCCAAATGGATTAGACAAACGGTGGTACAGGCTTATTCTATTAAGGGTCAGAGTCCTCCGTTCCCTGTTAGGGCGCACTCCACTCGAGCGCTCAGTACTTCCTGGGCCTTTCGCCATCAGGCGTCAGTGGTCCAGGTATGTAAGGCGGCCACCTGGTCGTCGGTACATACCTTTACAAAATTCTATAAAATTGATGTGACGGCATCGGCGGATGCCTCATTTGGCCGCAAGGTTTTGCAGGCCGCAATTTGAGGAGACCGGTGGTCTACCTCGAGGGTTTTTTTCTGTTTGGAAAAAAAAAAAAAAAAAAAATTGTTTTCTCTTTTTTTGGTTGAGTCTCATCATTAAGGATGAGCATTGTAAACTTCTAGTTGGCACCGGTTGGGCCTTCTAGATTGGGATTGATTTCCATTTTCCCACCCCTCAGTTGTGATACTGCTCTGGGACGTCCCGAAGGTGGTGTATCACCGAGGACTACGTCTGTCGATGAGCGCTAGAGAAAAATGGATTTTTGTAAAATCTTACCGTAAAATCCTTTTCTCTTAGCTCATCGACAGACGTAGTCCCCGCCCCTCTGTTTTGGAGTTGGGTTGGGTTAAATTCTCTAAGCACTGCTTTTTCACATAACTGATTTGCTGAGGCAGAGAGAGAGAGGATATACCCTCTGGGACTGCCCCTAGGGTGTGGCCAGAGCTTTTTAATTTCCTGTCTAGTCCTGCTCCTGCGGAGGTAACATAACCCGAAGGTGGTGTATCACCGAGGACTACGTCTGTCGATGAGCTAAGAGAAAAGGATTTTACGGTAAGATTTTACAAAAATCCATTTTTTTCCGCTCATAAAAGGTTTGTTCGCTCCGCTGGGGCGAGCGAGAAGGGCTCCAAAGCCCCCTCAGGGGGTTTCAGAGGGCGCTGGTCGGGTAAACAAAAATCCGGCTCAGCCAAACCTGAAGATAAGACCAACACAGCCTGAAGGTGCGCCCCCACCCATTTCTGGGGTGGGGGGACGTCTTCACTGGTTTCCAGATCCAGGGCTTTCCTGAATCCCGTACAAAGGGGTTCAGGAGGTCATACGGTCGGGATACAAGATCGAGTGTCGATCACTTCTACCGGTGCAATTCTTCCCTTCCATCGTTCGTATGCTACAGGGAGCGGTAGTTTCCGTTCCTTGAGCAGGACGTTTTCTTCACTTTTTGCAAAGATCATTCCCAGTTCCCTCCAGGAATCGGATCCGGGTGAGCGAGCGGACCAGGGAGTCTCTGGTCTGGTGGCTTCGGTCTCCTATGCTCAGCCAGAGGAAGTTACTACTTCCGATAGAGTCCAATTTTCTGATAAATGTGTGGGAACTGAGAGCGATCAGATTTTGTCTGATTTTTCTGGACCGAGCAGCTCTAGGGCAGCCCGGTTCGGATCCAGTCAGACAATGCCATGGCTGTGGCTTAGGTCGAGCACCAAGGATTTCACCAGCTGTGCCTTCAGTGGGGCACCCCGGAGGTGGATCTGTTGGCATCTCGGCTCAACAGGAAGGTGCGGAGGTTTGTAGCCCGCACCCGCGATCCTCTAGCGGACACAGCAGGCGCGCGGATCGCCCCGTAGGGGCAGTATCAGCTACTGTATGTCTTCCCTCCTCTCAAGTTGCTGCTGAAGCTTCTCCGCAGGATAGAGGTGGAGGGAATGCCAGTTATCCTGGTAATTCCGGACTAGCCTCGTCAAGCCGGGCACGCCGACTTGGGCAGACTGGTCGCGGACGATCCTTGGAGACTTCCTCTCAAGGAGGATCTGCGGTCTCAGGGACCGATCTTCCATCTTGCTTTACAATCGCTGGCTTTAACGGCCTGGCCATTGAGACCCAGGTACTGAAGGACAAGGGATTGTCAGCTTCAGTTATTCCTACTCTAATTATAGCAAGGAAAGCGACTTCTAGCAAAGTCTATTATCGCACATGGAAGGTTTATATTGCGTGGTGTCAATCCCTTGGAATTCCCCCACGTACCTATTTGGTGACCCGAATCTTGGCTTTTCTGCAACAGGGGGTTGAGCAGAAGCTGTCCTTGAGCACTATCAAGGGTCAGGTTTCAGCGTTAGCAATCTTCTTTCAGAAACCTTTGGCTACTTATTCCTTGGTGCGGAATTTCATCCAGGGAGTGCGGCACCTGGCTCCGCCAGTGCGCGCGCCCTTACCGCCCTGGGATCTTAATCTGGTGTTGTCGGTTCTTCAGAAACCTCCCTTTGAAGATATCAGGGAGATTCCCTTGCTTACTTTATCCCAGAAGGTGGCCTTCTTGGTGGCTATCACTTCTGCACGCAGGGTGTCAGAACTGGCTGCATTATCTTGTCGTTCCCCCATATCTGGTGGTTCATAGGGATAAGGTGGTTCTTCGTCCGAATCCATCCTTCCTTCCTAAAGTGGTTTCAGAGTTTCATCTGAATGAAGATATTGTATTACTTTCCCTGTGTCCTAAGCCCAGTCATCCTCGGTAGTTTGCGTTACATTCCTTGGATGTGGTTCGGGCAATCAGGGTATACCTGAAGACTACGGACTCGTTTCGTAAAACGGATTCACTTTTTGTGATCACGGATGGCCCCAAAAAGGGGTTGCCTGCATCTGCCGCGACTATCTCCAAATGGATCAGACAGACGGTGGTACAGGCTTATTCTATTAAGGGTCGGGATCCCCCGTTCCCTGTTAAGGCGCACTCCACTCGGGCGCTTAGTGCTTCCTGGGCCTTCCGCCATCAGGTGTCAGTGGTCCAGGTTTGCAAGGCGGCTACCTGGTCGTCGGTTCATACCTTTACAAAATGTTTTAAAGTTGATGTGATGGCATCGGCGGATGCCTCTTTTGGCCGCAAGGTTCTGCAGGCCGCAATTTGAGGAGACCGGTGGTCTACCTCGAGGGTTTTTTTCCGTTGGATTTTCAGTTGAGTCTCATTCTTTAGTATAATGAGCCTTTAAAGACTTCTAGTCGGCACCGGTTGGGCCTTCTAGATTTAAATTTTTCTGTTATCCCACCCCTCATTTGTGGCACTGCTTTGGGACGTCCCAATGTGTTATTAATCAAGAGGACTGCGTCTGTCAATGAGCGACAGAGAAAAATGGATTTTTGTAAAATCTTACCGTAAAATCCTTTTCTCTTAAGCTCATTGACAGACGCAGTACCCGCCCCTCGTTTTTTTGAGTTGGGTTGGGTTAAATTCTCTGACACTGCTTTGTGACATAACTGACTTCCTGTAGTAGAGAGAGAGAGGATATACCCTCTGGGACTGCCCCTAAGGCGTGGCCAGAACGTTTTCCTTCCGTCTAGTGTCCTACTCCTGTAGAGGGCAGTATAACCCAATGTGTTATTAATCAAGAGGACTGCGTCTGTCAATGAGCTTAAGAGAAAAGGATTTTACGGTAAGATTTTACAAAAATCAATTTTTTGCTAATTTGGGCCAAAAAGTTTAATCTTAACCTCATTGGTCCACAGAACTTGTTTCCAAAATGCATCAGGCTTGTCTATATGTTCATTTGCATCAGGCTTGTCTAAATATTCATTTGCAAAGTTCAAACGCTGATTTTTGTGGTGAGGACGTAGAAGAGGTTTTCTTCTAATGACTCTTCCATGAAGACCATATTTGTACAAGTATCTCTTTATAGTGGAATAGTGTACCACAACTCCAGTGTCTGCCAGATCTTTCTAGAGGGATCGTGCAGTCAAATGTGGGTTTTGAATTGTTTTTCTCACAATCCTGTGAACTGTTCTGTCTGATATTTTTCTTGGTCTTCCAGATCTTGCTTTAACTTCCACTGTTCCCACTGTTTTGGCCCCCTTCCCAATGATTTCTTAATTGCATTGCTTACTTTTTTGCTATCTTCCTATAGCCTTCTCCAGCTTTGTGAGCATCAACTATTTTCAGTTTCATTTTTCTAGACAACTGCTTAGAAGATCCCATGGTGCTGATTGTTGGGGCAAGGTCAGATGAGTCTGGGCATTTAAAACCTTTGAGATTTGACACCACCTGGTCTTCCCAGACGATGATTGAGAACCATCCATGACACTGGCAGGTCTCAGCCTTGCAAAGGGGGCAGTGCATGCTATAAATTCTGCAGGGTGCCCAAACTTTTGCAGACACCATTTTTTTGTTTTCTGTAATTTTGAAAGTGTCAATGATGGAAATAAAATCTAACTTTTGTTGACATATAAGAATGTCTAATCTGTAATTTGATGCCTTTTGGAGATTTTTCCATCTTTCCTTGGTTTCTTTATGCACATTAATACAAATTTTTACCTGGGGTGCCCAAACTTTCGATCCCCACTGTACGTGCACGCACTCTGCTCAAAAAAATTAAAGTAAGACTTTTTAATCAAATTTAATTAAAGCATCCACTCATTTAAACTCCTTGGGATATCGATCTGATCAGTTAAGTAGCAGAGGGTGTTTTTGTAGATTTTTTTTTTTATTTTTTTAGCTAGCTTTTTTTTTTTTCTCCGGAACTTTTGTTTTTTTCCTGTGAGATCTTCAAGCAATTATGCCTGACTGGGTTACAGATTGGACACCCATATACAGTGGTCACCCCAGTCTGACCAGCGAGTGCGTGCAGACTAGCTCCGCGATAGGTCAGCCGCGACATAGTTCCACTGGACGGGGACTGTCCTGCGAGTTAAACTCCTTGCCAGGACGCACACGTCAGGGTCTAGGCTTATGTCACAGCGTTCCTATTTGGCCGACAGCCCCCCTACTCCGGTGGCATGTGGTCGTGTCAGGAGATGGCGCCCGCCTGTGTTCCCGGTGTGGTGAGTAAACGTCCCCCCCCCCCCCTTCCCTGGCGGATTTTGGGGTGGACGCGGGCCCTCTCCCTGGGATGGTCGGACCCTCACACTCCAGGGTTCCCTCTGTCCTGTTGTGACCCCCAGTACCCCCCCCCTCCCACGTGCGGGACTGTTTTGGCCTACCTGAGGCTGGGGCCTAGTGTGCAGGCCGCATGAGTGGGCCAGGGGAAATGCGCCGTCCACGGCGCTTAAATGATCGTGCGGGCAGGGGACCTTGGTGGGGTTTTCTGCAGTGGATGGGTGTTTGGGAGGGTCCTGATTCCCAAACGGGGCCGCCATTTTGTTGTAGCCTCTGTCTGCTTCTATGGCGGCAGCTATCTTGGTACATCGGTTTTCGCCGATTTTGCGGTAGATTTTTTTTGCTGTGGAGGCCGGTGGGAGTGCCTGGAGGACAGTGAGTCATGGGGGTGGTCTCTCCCTCTCTGTGGGGATCTGTTAGCCCGTGCCTGCCCTCCGGGGGGCGCTGCAGCGCTGTGAAGCCGCTTTTTTAATTTTTTTTGTAATCTGTCTTTTTTTTTTTTTAATTGCCGGCTGGTTCCTCAGGTTTAGTATGGACCCTGCAGGCCATTTGTTCCCACTTGACCCCCCTCACAGAGGCCACAGTTCAGGACTGTCCGATGCCTTTTCGGCAGTTCAGGAAGCATTTGGGCCCGGGCGAAGGTGGTAGGTGCGCTAAAACTTTTCTCGGGCTACCCCTGCCTCATCTGATGTCTCGGAGTCTGAGTCTGCCTCAGCCGCCGCAGATGTGGGGCCTCCCTGCCGGTCTGTTACCTCGCATCCTGTCTCAGATGATGAGGATGACATTTCTATCTCCCCTGCCGTGACAGGCGCTGGTGGATGCACTGGCTGTTTTCGGTACGTGACACTGCAATTTGGGGGTCGCAGTGGCGACTGCACCTGGGGCGCAGGTGGCATCTGGCACTCGCATGCCATCTGGAGCTGCTCTTTTTTTTTTTTTTCTGGCTGCTCATGTAGGAGGGGTCCGTCTGAGACGTTCCCCCCCCTGGGGTGTCTAAGAGGCCGTTAGACGTTGCCCTTTTGGGGAGTCTCTGGTCCAGAGGGCTGTAACGCCTTTGGTGGACGTACGGTCTCTAGCTGAATGGGACTACCGTTGCTCTGGTGGAGGAGTCTCCGTACTTAAGGACTTGGAGGGGATAGGATGGCGCGGGCTGTGGCCTGCGATCTGTACTCCCTGGTGTAGTCTGCACTCGGAACAGTGTTTGTTTGCCCTTGCCACGGAGATTCTGCCTGATGGGTGGAGTTCCACCACCGTGACTTGGTGTGGGGCATGTTCCTCTTGCCCTGGGGGAGTTGTTGGAGCAGCTGGCGCAGGGGCTGCAATTTGTTGCGATGCCGCACTGGTCGAGGCTCCCTTGTATGGGTCACCTTGTCGTTTTCGGCGGTGAATGTTTAGCGTTCTGGACCGGAGTGTTGGTCTGCGGATCAAACTTCTAAGACGGTCTTAATGCATCTCCCTTTTTGGGGAACGCCTGTTTGGCACTGCCCTGGATGACATTATATAAGGGTGTCATGGGAGGAAGAGTGTTTTCTTCCACAGGCTAACAAGGGTAAGGGCCTTCGTCAGTCAGGGTTCTTCCCTTTTCGGCTCACAAACAATTTCTTCATCCCTCGGGGATGGGGATGGTCAATGTGGCGAAGTCCTTCCAGACTTTCCACGTGTGGTTCCAAACGACCCCGGTCTGGAGAACATGAGTTTTTTTTTTTCCACACCTGCGGACAAGGCCTGCTTGGCCCGAAGGTGCTTCCTCACCTGTCTAGGTGGTGGGGGGAGGTCTTTGCATGTCGAGGCTGACTGGATTCAGGTGGTAATGCGGTCCAGTTGAACGATCGAGTTTTGATCCGTTTATTTCCGGTAAGGTTTTTTCCCTTCCAATGCACGGCTGTCCCCGGATTGCTTTCAGGCGCTCTGTGGGGCATTTCAGGCCATAGTTCAACAAGGTGGACCAACTGGTCCTTTGATGGTTCCGTGCAGATCAAAAATTCAAGTTGGTATCGGTTTGCACGGTGGTGGCTTCCCTACATCGGGGGGGAATTCCTGGCCTCCATATACATCAAGCTGCCTACTTTCACATCCTGTTATGTTCTGGACACCTATGGGTTCTCCGTTTTTTGCCATGGGGAAGGATCTCTATCGGTTTGTGATGTTACCCTTTGGTTTTGATTATGCTACTAGGGTCTTCACAAAGGTGTTGGCTCCGGTCCTGGCGCTGTTGCGGCAGCAGGGGGTATCGGTCCGGGGTTCCTGGCCGATCTGCTTCTCCGTGTGGAATCCCCTACAGTGCTGACAAACGAATTTGGAAGTCACAGTGAGAATTCTGGAGGAGTTCAGGTGGGTTCTTAACCTTCGGAAGTCATCCCTAGTTCCTTCCATGAGACTGGACTATCTGGGCCTGACTTTGAATTCGCCCTCAGTCAGGGTGTTTTCTCCCTCCGTGGAAAAAAACTCTCTTGGAAATTCAGTCAAACAGCAAAGAGGCATGTCCGGCGGGTGGGGGTGCAGGACAGCCACAGGGGAGGGGGTCCGCATTAATGGGGGAAAAACACATGCAGAGATACCACTCAAGACTCAGCCAGGCAGGGAATCCCGCGTCCCGCAACAGAGAGGCATGTCCATAGAGTCAAATCCATCGGGGAACGGTAAGGACTGCAGGCGGAGACCCCGGCGGAAAACAGGAACATCAGGGCAAAAGGACATCAAACATACAAACAGGCAGCAGAGCACTTATTCATTGGAGGCCATCAAGCCAAGCCACGGCGGAATCAGGATCCTCAAAGAACCTCACTCTGTCTTCGGCCACCACGCGCAGCCTCGCAGGGTACAGCATGGAGTATTTGAGATTGCGGACACGCAGCCGGCGCTTGACCTCAGTAAACTGGCTGCGCTGCTTCTGAACAGCAGCCGAAAAATCGGGAAATGCCATAACAGTGTGATTGTCCAAGGGGATGTTGCCCTTTTCCCGGGCGAGGCGAAGCACAGCATCCCGGTCTCTGTAGTTAAGTAAGCGTGCAATAAAGACCCTAGGAGGGGCACCTTGGGGGGGTCGCTTCGCTGGCATCCTGTGGGCTCTTTCCACCACAAAAGCCTGGGAAAAGGCGGCGCGGCTGTAGGTAGTGACCAACAGGTTCTCCAGATAGGTGGCTGGGTCGGTGCCCTCCGATCCCTCAGGGAGACCGATAAAACGGATGTTGTTCCGCCTAGAACGATTTTCCATATCGTCCTGTTTAGCATAAAGTTGTGCAATGTCCCTGGAGGCCTGCTCCACTGAGGTGCGAACCGGGGGGAGTTCATCCTCCACAACACCCAAACGATCCTCCACCTCGGTTATCCGCCCCCTGAGTGTCTGCATGTCCTGGCGGATCAGCGAAATATCCACCTTAACCTCCTCGATTTTTGAGGTAAGAGTGGCCTGACATTGAGAGATAGCCTCCAGGATCTTACCGCTGTCCAAGGAGCGCTCGGCCGGATCCGGAGCGGAGGGTGGATCGCCGCCATCTTGGGCCTGCGCGCCGTCCTCCTGGCGGCGTAAACGATCGAGTTTGGCAGCGGCCTCGGAGCGTTTGGACGGTGGAGACATGGCGGCAGAGAGGCACGGTAAGCAGGCAGGCACACTGGAACGGAGATGCGGTGAGTATCGGGTCACAGGATGATAAGAAACCGTTAATGCCGGGAGAGAGGAGCTCACGCACGTCTGCTCACATGAAGCTTCAGGCCACGCCCCGCTCTCTTGGAAATTCAGACTGCGGTTCAACTGTTACTGTCCTTCACATAGTTGTCCTTTGGGACCTGTATGTGAGTTCTGGGACTGATGGTGCCTTCTTTCGAGATGGTCCCTTTCGCTCAATCCCTCTTGGGGATTCCCCAGAAGACGATCCTTTTCGAATGGGACTAGAATCCAGGTTTCCGATAAATGTCCTCGGGCTGAGAGCGAACCGGCTTTGCCTGGTTCACTGGATTGGGCACCTGCAGCTGCCCGGTGCACCTTCAATCGACTACGCCACCACCGTGGCTTATGTCATTTGCCAAGGGGGCACCAAGGTTGTCCTTGTGGCCTTGGAAGTGTCAATTCTTCATTGGGCAGTTGGGCCTTGTTCCAGCTCTTCCGCTGTTCCCTTTCCAGGTGTGGAAAACTTGGTGGGCAGGTTGCCTCAGTCGACAGGCTTTGGATGCAGGGGAATGGTCCCTTCATCTGGAGGTATTTCAGCAGCTGTGCCTTTATTGGGGGCACTCCAGATGTGGACCTGTTGGCGTCGCATCCACAGGATGGTGCTGCGGTTTGTGGCCTGCTCCTGGGACCCTCTGGCGGGTGCAATGGTGGCACCATGGGTTCTGTTATGGGCAAGAACATTTGCTAAGTTCAACTTGAACAATGCAGTGGTGTTTAGCATGGGTCACCTGCGCACGGCTGCTGCCAGCATGGTCGTGTGTGCGTGCTCACGGATGGGCCAAGGTCCATATTGGTTGCAGTCTGCCTTTCATTCTCTCAAGTTTCTGCCGAGAAATTTTCGCAGGATCGAGGTGGACGGGATTCCGGTCTTTCTCGTGGCTCCGGACTGGCCTCGCCGAGCTTGGTACGCTGACCTGGTTAGGCTAGCCGCAGATGCTCCTTAGGAATTTCTCTCAGGGAGGAGTTATTGTCTCCAGAGCCCATCTCCCGTCTGACTTTACGGTCGTTGACTTTGCTGAAGCGTGAGAAGCGACTTCTTTTAGGGTGATTTTTGTTCATCATATGAGACAGTCGTATATTGGGTGGGCTCCCCCTTGCTCTTACTCGGTGTCCCGGATCTTGGCTTTTTTCAGCTAAGTTGATCACAAGTTTGCTTTGAGTACTGTCAAGGGTTTTGACAGTTTTTGGCAAATTTCTTCCAAAGGCCGTTGGCTGCCTGTGCCCTGGTGCGTGACTTCTTCCAGGATGTGCAACACTTGGTACTTCCGGTGCAACCTCCGTTACCCACTGGGGACCTTGATTTGGTGCAGTTGGTTCTTTTAGACCCTCTGTGTATTCAAGGGTATCCCCTGCCTACCTTATTACAGAAGGTGCCCTTCTTGGTTGCTGTCACTCTGCGCGCAGGTGTCGGCACTGGCGTTATTTTCCTGTCGTTCTCCCTAATATGTTGATCATGGGGCCAAGTGGTACTTCGTCCGGATTTGTCCTTCCCTCCGAAGGTGGTTTCTGGCGTTCACTTGTACAGGGTCATTGTATTCCCATCTTGTGTCCTGAGCCCTCACATCCTAAGGAATGTGCATTGCTTACTCTGTTTAGAGTGCGGGCACTCAAGGTGTACTTGGCGACTACTGTGTCTTTTCGTAAGTCGGGCTCGCTCTCTGTACTTAACGGATGACCCTTTAATGGGACTGCCTGCGTCTGCTGCGTCTATTCCTGAATGGATTGGACAGACGGTGGTGCAGGTTTATTCAATTAAGGGTTTGTTCCTGCCCTTCCCTGTTTAGGCGCGTTATATTGGGACGCCAGTGCTTCCTGGGCTTTTCTCCTTGTAGGCATCTGTGCCTTTGAGTATCTGTATATGGCTTCCTCGCAGTCATGGACATAGATCTCAAATCCTAGCCGCCGTCATACAAAGCTAGCCAACAATTTAGTTGGTACGAGTTTTGTAACCTTCTTTTTATTGAACAGTTTCACATTCAATTTATACACATGAGCACATCCCCCCTCATGATCAAATTACTACACACTGGTCAGGGGTTGCCTGATTTCATTATCCTATGCAGATGAAATCTTAACAAGAAACAGAATTAACCAGGACTAATTATCTGGTCATCTGGACAGAACAATGTGAGGTCATTAACATTTAACAATGGGACAGGCAGACTTGACACAATACACATTATCTCAATACACAAACAATAGGGAAAGCTTGTCTGTGTGACATGGAATAGAAGCCAATGTGATTAGCTCAATGACCATGTTCAGAATCAAACAGCTGACCATCATTACTGTCCCACTTGAAGCGATTCAAACTATGAAGTATCTGTCTTTCACTCCCAGTGACGGTGAATACCGTCACAATGGCCATTTTCTTGTAGTTCACAATCGCTGGACAGCAATGGGAGACACAAAAGGCTCTAGGTATGACCCAGGTGCTTTTCATTTCCTGTTCCTGATCGTTTCTATCTTCAGCAACAACCTTTCCTGAAGCTTCCAGATCGGTTTGGTGGTAATGTTTTTGGGGCCGCTGTAGGTATTCCTCATCCAAACTGCTGCAGGCTGTGTTAGGCTGGGACTTATAGTATCACTGGTGCAGCGGTGCAAATCGTGTTTATTGCAACTTTTTTAATGTGACACTGCACTTATTTTCTTTTCATTGCTAATGGACAACATTTTACCTACAGACCCCCTCAGTGTGTCTGCGGGACCCTCTGGGTCGCAGCCCCTGTCTGCTATTACAGCAGTTTTGGAAAGCATGGTGTCAAAAGTGGATTTCGTTTTAAAAAGTACCGCTAGCCGAAAGCGATCTTTGCATTCTGTGGGCGAGGAGGACATACCCTCGTCAGCCTCCACCGGAGAAAGTGCGCTGGTGGTAGCACTTATAGTATCAGTGCAGGAAACATTAAAAATGGCAAATGTGTTTACAGGGACGTACGTGTATTTTGGCACCTGTATCCCAGAAGTCGGGCAAGGTGTTTCCTTGTCCAGAAATGTTTGACAATATTGTCAATGAACAGTGGGGACGCATCAAATAGAGGTTAGTGGTGCCCAAGCCCTTTAAACTGCATTACCCCTTTGCGTATGCGGTTTCCACTAGGTGGATGGTTCCACCTAGGGTGGATAATCCAGTTTCCAGATTGAACAAGTCTGCTGTAGTTCTGGTGGAAGAATCCAAGGCTTTTACAGACCCAGTGGATATACGGATTAAGCCTCTATCCCGCCATGTACATGTGTTAGCGGGCTCCATACTAAAACTGGTCTTTGTGATCACCCTTACAGAATGGGTGAAGTTACTGCAAGGTGACTTGGAACCGGAGCAGCTCTCCCCGGGTCTGCTTGAGCTCTTGGACCAGATGGGTCAAGCCCTTCTGTATATTTGTGATGCGTCGCTGGATGCGGCTGCACTCTGTCTGCGGTGGGGATTGCCATTAGACACATGTGGTTTAAGAGTTGGTCTGCGGACCAGGCCTCCAAAAAGGCTCTTCATGACCTTACTTTTAGGGGGGACAGGTTGTTTGGCTCTTCCTTGGATAACCTGATAAAAGTCTCTACGGGTGGGAAGAGTACTCTTCTTCCACAATTATCCAAGAGCAAGGTGCCACGCACTAGATGGGGACCCTCTTTCACTGCTCATAGGCGGCCCTTTTGTACATTAGGGTTGCAGGAGAAAGGTGCAAAGCCATTTCTGTCTTCTGGGGGTTCCAAGGAGACATGGTCGGGTAAGCAAAATCTAGCCAGTCCGGATCTGCAGACAAATCATCGTCTGCATGAAGGGACACCCCCACCCGTTTCTGAGGTGGGGGGACGTCTTCGATTCTTTCTGTAACCATGGACTTCTAGATTCAGGACAAATGGGTCCACAAACTGATCTTGTAACCTGGACTGATCGATTCAGGTTAAAAGATCGAATTCTGGTCTTGACCGTCACACAGGTTCTTCCTGTCCAATCTATGCCTATCTCCAGACTGGATAAGGTACCTACGAGAGGCGGTACAAGACCTGCTGTCTCAAGGGGTGATTGTGATGGTTCCCTATTGAAAATGCTTTCAGGGGTTTTATTCAAACCGGTTTACTATGCCCAGAAAGGAAGGCAAAGTAAATACAATTCTGGACCTCAAGGGTCCTGATCCGCTTTGTGTGGGTACAGAAGTTCAGAAAGGAGTCCATTTGAACAGTAGTAGCGTCCCTCTACCAAGATGATTTTTTGGCCTCTATAGTTATCAAGGAGTATCTATGCTGGCCACCAGCTTTTTATTTGCTTTGCTTTGCTGTAGGAGAGGAGCATTATCAATTCATGGCGTTACCCTTTGGTCTTGCCTCCGCCCCCCAGGGCTTTTAACAACGTGGTGGCTTCAGTGTTGGCATTACTGTGCCAACTGGGGATTTTGCTACTGGGTTACCCTGACCATCTTATTGAGAGGGGACTCTCATTCAGCCCTGTCGGGCGACTTGTCGAGCACAGTACGGACTCTGCAAGAGTTCGGTTGGAACATCAATTTAAAAAAATCTGCCCTGATATCTACGAGTCTGGATTATCTGGGCCTGACTCTGAATTCTGCTTTGACAAGGGTTTATCTTCCTCCCGATAAGCTGCAGAAGTTGCAAGGGGCAATCTGTTTGCTGTTGACCTGATGGTGTCAACCTTTCGAGGCGGTTCAGTTTGCTGAGTTCCACACGAGACCCTTACAAAGGGAAATTCTCGTCAAATGGAACAAAGATCCAAAGTCCTAGGATGCTTTGATTCTGTAGAGTGACAACACGAAGACTGCTCCTCTGTGGTGGCTTCGATTGTTGGCACTATGCCAGGTTAAGTCCTTCTTTCCATTGTATTGGAAGGTTGTAACTACAGATGGCAGCCTCTCAGGCTGGGGTGGAGTGCTGGGGAAGCTCTGCGCCCAGGGGTCCTGTATGTTGGGAAGAGTCAAAACTTCTGGTAAATATCTTGGAGCTCTGGGCAATAAAACTTTGCCTGAGACACTGGACAACTCATCTGCAGGATTGCCCAGTCCAGATACAGTTGGACAATGCCACGGCCGTGGCTGACATCAATCACCAAAAGGGCATGAAAAGTGTCCTGGTGGCTCGGGAGGTGGCCAACATCCTAGATTTGGTTGAAAAGTTGGTTTGAACCCTCTTTGCTGTGAACATCCCAGGTGGGGAGAATTGGCCGGCGGATTAACCGAGTCATCAGGTGTGGGATCAGGGGGAGTGGTCCCCACATTTGGAGGTGTTTCAACTCCTGTGTTCCTGGTGGGAGACACCCAACGTTGATCTGTTTGTTTCTTGACTCCAGAAGGTCAGAGGTTCTTAACCAGGTCTCAGGATCCTCTGGCCGACGCCACAGACGCGCTGGTGGCTTCTTGGAGTCAGTATGGGCTGATTTATGTGTTCTCTCCACTCAAAACTTCTGCCGTGACTTCTTCGCAGGGTAGAAGTGGAAGGGATTTCGGTCATTCTGTTGGCTCCCGACTGGTCTCGCCGGTCTTGGTACGCAGATCTGATAAGGTTGGTCGCCGATGCTGCCTGGGAGCTCCCTCTCAGGGAAGATCTGCTGTCTCGAACCATTCTTCCATCCTGCTATACAGTTGCTGGCTCTAACGGCGTGGCTGTTGAATGCCAGGTCTTGAAGGATAGACGTCTTTCTGATTCATTGATTCCAACATTGCTGAAGGCCATTAAGTCTACTTCCAGGAAGATCTATCTTTGTACGTGATAATCGTACATTTCATGGTTTGAATCTTTTCTCGGTGGCTAGGGTTTTGGCTTTTCTTAAAAAAGGTGTTGAACAGCTGGTTTGCCTTTAAAAGTGCCCAAGGCCAAGTGCAAGCCTTAGCTGGGTTTTTCCCTTTAGATACGCATGCCCAGATTTGCACTTTTATTCGGTGTTTGTCACATGGTTCCCCTGAGGTGATCGCCGCTACCTCCGCTGGATTTGAATTTGGTACTATCTCTTCTTCAAAATCCTCTGTTTGAGAACATTAGGAAGATTGCGCTGCTTACCTTGTCTCAAAAGGTTGCCTTTTTGGTGGCTATTACTTCTGCTCGCAGAGTATCAGGGTGAGCGTCAGGACAACGCCGCCTACTCAATCTGGTACGTCACAGAGATAAAGTGGTCCTCTGATCGAATCCGTTGTATCTTCCTAAGGTGGTGTCGGCTTTTAACCTAAATTAAGACATCGTGCTGCCTTCCTCATGTCCTACGCCTAAACATCCCAAGGATGTTGCCTTGCACACTCTGGATGTGGTTCGGGCTATAAGGGTTTATCTAACGGTTATGGAGTCCTTCAGGAAGTCGGACTCTTTGTCCTTCCAGATGGTCCTCGCAAAGGTTTGGCTGCTTCCGCTACTACCATTTTTTGAAATGGATCAGACAGGCAGTTGTTCAGGCTTATTCAATCAAGGGTCAGTTCCTCTTTTCCCTGTAAAGGCGCATTCTATTAGAGCAGGGGTCCTCAAACTTTTTAAACAGGGGGCCAGTTCACGGTCCCTCGGACACTGTTGGGGGCCGGACTATAGTTTGAAAAAAAAATATGAACGAATTCCAATGCGCATATTTTATTTGTAGTGCACAAAAAAACAGGAAAAACAATATAATATTTATTGTTTTATTTATATATATATATATATATATATTTATATATCACCACAGCGTGCCCCCCTTTCAATGCCAGAGTGACCACAGAGTGCCCCCTTTCAATGCCAGAGTGACCACAGCGTGCCCCCTTTCAATGCCAGAGTGACCACAGCGTGCCCCTTTTCAATGCCAGAGTGACCACAGCGTGCCCCCTTTCAATGCCAGAGTGACCACAGCGTGCCCCCTTTCAATGCCGGAGTGACCACAGCGTGTCCCCCTTTCAATGCCAGAGTGACCACAGCGTGTCCCCCTTTCAATGCCAGAGTGACCACAGCGTGTCCCCCTTTCAATGCCAGAGTGACCACAGCGTGTCCCCCTTTCAATGCCAGAGTGACCACAGCGTGTCCCCCTTTCAATGCCAGAGTGACCACAGCGTGTCCCCCTTTCAATGCCAGAGTGACCACAGCGTGTCCCCCTTTCAATGCCAGAGTGACCACAGCGTGTCCCCCTTTCAATGCCAGAGTGACCACAGCGTGTCCCCCTTTCAATGCAGAATGACCACAGCGTGTCCCCCTTTCAATGCAGAGTGACCACAGCGTGTCCCCCTTTCAATGCAGAGTGACCACAGCGTGTCCCCCTTTCAATGCAGAGTGACCACAGCGTGTCCCCCTTTCAATGCAGAGTGACCACAGCGTGCCCCCTTTCAATGCCAGAGTGACCACAGCGTGCCCCCTTTCAATGCAGAGTGACCACAGCGTGCCCCCTTTCAATGCAGAGTGACCACAGCGTGCCCCCTTTCGATGCCAGTGTGACCACAGCGTGCCCCCTTTCGATGCCAGAGTGACCACAGCGTGCCCCCTTTCGATGCCAGAGTGACCACAGCGTGCCCCCTTTCGATGCCAGAGTGACCACAGCGTGCCCCCTTTCAATGCTAGAGTGACCACAGCGTGCCCCCTTTCAATGCCAGAGTGACCACAGCGTGCCCCCTTTCAATGCCAGAGTGACCACAGCGTGCCCCCTTTCAATGCCAGAGTGACCACAGCGTGCCCCCTTTCAATGCCAGAGTGACCACAGCGTGCCCCCTTTCAATGCCAGATTGACCACAGCATGCCCCCTTTCAATGCCAGAGTGACCACAGCGTGTCCCCCTTTCAATGCAGAGTGACCACAGCGTGTCCCCCTTTCAATGCAGAGTGACCACAGCGTGTCCCCCTTTCAATGCAGAGTGACCACAGCGTGCCCCCTTTCAATGCAGAGTGACCACAGCGTGCCCCCTTTCAATGCAGAGAGACCACAGCGTGCCCCCTTTCAATGCCAGTGTGACCACAGGGTGCCCCCTTTCGATGCCAGAGCGACCACAGGGTGCCCCCTTTCAATGCCAGAGCGACCACAGGGTGCCCCCTTTCAATGCCAGAGTGACCACAGGGTGCCCCCTTTCAATGCCAGAGTGACCACAGGGTGCCCCCTTTCAATGCCAGATTGACCACAGCGTGCCCCCTTTCAATGCCAGATTGACCACAGCGTGTCCTCCTTTCAATGCGGAGGGACCACAGCGTGCCCCCCTTTCAATGCAGAGGGACCACACCGTGCCCCCCTTTCAATGCAAAGTGACCAAAGCATGCTCTCCTCTCAATACCAGAGTGACCACAGCTATACCCTGTCAGAATGCTATACCCCGTCACTTCCGGTGGCGGTACATCATGAAACAGCTGTGAGACTCACCAGTGCACATGCGCAGACAGGACGGATTGCCGCTGTTACAGTCATCGATTCTGACAAGGTATAGCAGTCCATACAGGGGGCGGGGCGGGGAGGAACATTTTGCAGAGCTCAGTGTGCGGAGGCGGGGCGGGAGGGTTGAAGGAGGCGGGAAGGAAGTTCGGCCGTGACATTAATACAGGCCTTCTAGCCATTAAAAGGCATAAAAAAAAACAAAACATATACTTAGTATTTTATATAAATTATATATAGGAGGAGCCACTTCGGCTTTTAATGGCTAGAATGCCTGTATTAATGTGACGGCCGAACTTCCTTCCCGCCTCCTCTCAGTTCTACCCTCCGGCCCCGCCTCTGGTAAGTGAGCTCTGCAAAATGTTCCTCCCCGCACTGACCCCTGTAAGAACTCGATGACGGGTGTTCTGACAAATACCCTGTCACTGCGCAAAATGTTCCTCCCCGTCCCGCCCCCTGTATGGACTGCTATACCTTGTCAGATTTGATGACTAACAGCGGCAAGCCGACCTGTCTGCGCATGCGCACTGGTGAGTCTCACAGCTGTTTCATGACTTACCGCCCCCGGAAGCGACGGGAGTATAGCATTCTGACAGATTAAAGCAATCTGTCAGAACACCGACCGGTGGGCCGGGCCGTAGTTTGAGGACCCCTGTACTAGAGCGTTGAGTGCCTCTTGGGCTTTTTGCCACCAGGACTCTGTTATACAAGTTTTTAAGGCAGCGACTTGCACGTCTGTGCACACCTTTACAACATTTTAAAAGGTGGATTTGTTGGCTTCTTTGAAGGCCTCTTTTGGTTGCAAAGTTTTGCAAGCTGCTGTTTCATGAGAATGTTTTTTTTTAATTCTTAGTGTTTTTTTTGCCTGGGTGAGCTCCTGTTTGGCTGAGCTCCATATTGTCCGGTTGGCTAGGATTAGCCTCTTGGAGTTGACGTTACTGTCTGGTTGTGTTTTTCTCAGGCCTCATGCCTATACTGCTTTGGGATGTCCCACTCAGCTCATGAAGATGAGGCTGTGTCTGTCAATGGACGATAGAGAAAATAAGATTTTTGTAAGATCTTACCGTAAAATCTTTTTCTCTTACGTCCTCCGACAGTCGCCGCCATCTTCATATTCGTCACAATAGGTATTAGACTTTGCTCCGTAGGAGTAGCTAGGCAACAGAATATGTCAATATTAAAGCTTTTAACATATCCCCACCCCAGGGGGTGGTCCCCTCAGTCTATACCGTCGGCTTACGTCTTTCGCCAAGGGGGCACCAAGAGAGCCCGGGCGGCTCGGGAAGTGGCCGACATTCTGTCTTGGGCCGAGACACATGTCCCGGCGATATCGGCGGTTCACATTCCGGGGGTGGAGAACTGGCGGGCGGATTATCAGATGCCGCCAGTCCCTGGACCAGGGGGAATGGCCCCTCCGTCCGGATGTCCTCCAGATGTTGTGCGCGAAGTGGGGTCTTCCGGAGGTGGACCTGTTCGTCTCGTCTGAACAGCAAGGTGAACAGGTTCGTGGCAAGGCCACTCGATCCTCGGGCAGACGCGTCAGTCGCGTTGGTAGCTCCGTGGCATCAGTACCGACTGATGTATGCGTTTTCACCGTTTTCAATTGCTGCCCAGGTTCCTTCGCAGGTTGGACTCGGAACCGAAACACGGTGATTCTTGTGACACCGGACTGGCCTTGCCGGTCCTGGTACGCAGACCTCGTGCATTTGGCGGTCGACGCCCCGTGGCGTCTGCCTCTTCTGGAAGATCTCCGGTCTCTAGGGCTGATATTTCATCCTGCCTTACAGTCGCTGGCTTTGCCGGCCTGGCTGTTGAAACCGAGGTCCTGAGGGATAGGGGTCTGTCCCCTGAGGTCATTCACACTTTGATCGACGCGAGGAATTTTTCCTCGGGGGAAGGTCTTTTACCGTACTTGGTAGGCCTATTTTGCCTGGTGTGAGTCCAGGGGGTCTTCACCTCGCCAGTAGTCGGTGTCTGGGGTGTTGTCCTTCCTTCGAGTGGGTGTTGACAGCGTTTGGCGCTGGCTACGTTCAAGGGTCAGGTGTCTGCGATGGTCGTTCTTTTTTCAACGTCCTATGGCATCTAACTCCTTGGTTGGCACTTTTGTTCGGGGGCATCTGGTCCCTCCTAGGAGGGTGCCTCTGCCTCTTTGGGACTGGAATCTTGTTCTGTCCGTGTTACAACATGGTTCTTTTTTTGAACGGATCAGGTAGATCTCGTTGTCTATGTTGTCCTAGAAGGTCACCTTTTTTGGTGGCGATCACGTCGGCTCGCAGAGTGTCGGAGCTGGCAGCTTGTCCTGCCATTGTTCGTATCTGGTCACTCGTTGTGTTAAGGTGGTCTTGTGACCTAACCCTTCTTTTTTTCCGAAGAGGGTTTCGGAATTTCACCTCAGTGAGGTCGTTGTCTTGCCTTCGCCTTGCGCGAAGTCTAAACATCCGGTGGAGGTGGAGTTGCACTCCTTGGATGCTGTTCATGGCGATTAGGGTTTACCTAAAATCGTCTGAATCTTTTCGCAGGTCGGATTCTTTGTTTGTCCTTCCGGGGGTCCTCGGAAGGGCGTAGCGGCGTCGGCTTCTGCCGTCGCCAATTGGTTCAGACAGGCCATTGAACAGGCCTATGCTTTGCGGGGAAAAGTTTCCCCTATGCCTGTGGAGGCGCACTCTACCAGATCTCTGAGTACGTCTTGGGCCTGTCGTCATGGGGCTTCTGTGGCCCAGGTGTGTGGGGCGGCGACCTGGTCGACCGTGCACACCTTCACTCTGTTCCACGTAGTGGATGTTCAAGCATCGGCAGATGCTTCCTTTTGCCGCAAGGTTCTTAGTGCGGCGGTCCCTTAGGGTTCCTGGTTTTGGTCCTTTGGGCTGTTTGGGATTTCTTTTTATCCCTGGGTTATTTGTTTTTTTCCTGGGTTATTGCTCCCGTTGAGCAAATTTTTTCTCGTGTTGCCCAGCTGGTTTCCTTCCTTTGGTAAGGTTACTTTCTTTGATGTGGAGACTGCGTTGCCTTTAGGCGCGGCTGCGTTTCCCACCCCTCATGTTTGCACTGCTTTGGGACGTCCCTATTGTGACGAATATGAAGATGGCGGCGACTGTCGGAGGACGTAAGAGAAAACGGAATTTTTGTAAAATCTTACCTGTAAAATTCCTTTCTCTGAGTCCTCCGACAGTCGCCGCCCCCGCCCCCGCCCCTCTTTTGGGGTTTAGGTACTCTACTGCTATTCCACTGAAACTGAAGCAGGAAACAGGAAGCAGGAGGGTATAGACTGAGGGGACCACCCCCTGGGGTGGGGATATGTTAAAAGCTTTAATATTGACATATTCTGTTGCCTAGCTACTCCTACGGAGCAAAGTCTAATACCCATTGTGACGAATATGAAGATGGCGGCGACTGTCGGAGGACTCAGAGAAAGGAATTTTACAGGTAAGATTTTACAAACATTCCGTTTTCTCCAATGTCCATCGACATACGCAGCACCCGCCTCTCCTGATTGGGGGTGGTTCTTTTTTCTTTACTGTTTGTAACTAAACTGATTTGCTGGGTTGTGGCAGTGGCGGTTATGCCTGGAGGGACAGCCCCGTGGGTGTGAATATGTTAAAAACTTTGTGCTAACGTACTGCCTAGACTATTGCTGCAGGTGGCAGCATAACCCACTGAGCTTATGAAGATGAGGCTGCGTCTGTTGATGGACATCAGAGCAAAAGATTTTATGATGAGATCTTACAAAAATCTTATTTTTTTTATGTTTTAAAGTTTATATCCATTTTAAAAGCAGGGTATACACCGATTTTTTTTTTCTTTTTTGTTTACCAGTGGGTTGAACAGATAAACTTGCAGATACTTGCATCCACAAAAGTAATGTGAATGCAGGGATCTCCCCACACCGTGCTATTCTATTCTGACAGCGGGGACTCTTCCCCCCCCCCCCCCGCCCACCTTGTCAGAATATACAGATCAGCTCTGCAGCCATCAGCTGCATGCGCTGATCTAATGCTTGTTTTCCGGCTTCTGATAGACCCTGGTACAAACATAGTGAAATTCATCCAGAACCTGCTGAAATTCATCCAGAACTTGCTGAACCAGCTTATTTTTGGTCCTTGTTTACCAACCTTACAATAAACCAAGACTATGCCTAACTTTTTCTAGTTCCACAATTTCATTTGCATGTGTTTTGTCATGTTTTTTGTTGCGGTTTGTTGTAAATTTTTTTTTTCTTTGACAGAAAACAATAGAATCAGAAACAATGAAGACATCAGAAGTTTTTCGAAAGAAGTTTGGAGAGCTTTCAGACACCGTCAAGGAGGTAATGATCTAGCAGAATTTGTGTGCTGCTGTCGATTTTATTGCAGGTTAAACAGAGAAAATAGTTAAAGCGGTTGTAAAGGTTGTAGGTTTTTCTCTTAACGTCCTCTGACAGACGCAGCTCTCAATGTTTCTTCACGCATGGATAATGCGCCATCTACAGGAGTAGACTAGGCAGTGAAAACTTTAAACTTGACACTCCTATAGGGGCTGTCCCTCATGACATTACCCCAGACACACTGCTTACTAGTCACTTTCTTGCTTCCTAGTTAAGGAGTAGGACTTAGGTTCCCTACTGGGACTTCGGTCTCAGTTTAATTTTCTTTTGAGAAATGTTAATCTTTACTCACTATAGCTAGCTAGTGTCAGGGGGATCCTCCTGGTGAACTACAAGCGACAGCTGGGCTGGGGTTTCGCACTGGATAATCTAGATCCTTATGGTCTCCCAGCCTGGCCAACGAGTGTGAGCAGGTTGTGGTCCGCCCAGTCCTCCCCACGACAGAGCCTTAGTGGATGGGGACGAGCCTGCGAACAGAGGCTTCGCCTGGACGCATCAACCTAGAACGCCCTGAGTTGCAGCGTAACCCTCTTGGCTGAAAGCACCCCCACTCAGGGTGGGAGGCGAGCTTTTTCGGAGCGGAGCCTCCCAGTCCATGGTATGGTGAGTGATGCTACGTCCCAGTGACAGTCCTCTGGGGGGAATATGGGGCCCACTCCTCGGGTTAAAAGGGCTGTGTGTCTCTGAAAGATCCCCCAGGGCTGTCAGGATGATCCTGTCCTCCCGGCTCCCGCTGGGGGCACTCTAGCGGCGTCTGACGCCTGGGGGGGGGTTTGAAGTTGTTACCTTGTCCGGCGGGGTTCCCCACAGTGCCCTCATTCCTGGGTTCCTGAAAGTTTGGCGCTGTTTTCGGCCGCCATCTTAAGTGTGGGCATAGGCCGTGCTGTATGGGCAGCAGCCATTTTCCTTGTGCTTTTTATAATTTTCTATTGGCAACAGTCAGAGTCTACACAGGCGGGCTCAGCCTCTAGTCATGTTTGGTCACTTCCTCTCAGAAGTTCACACACGCTGAAGACTGACTCAGGGTTGTTGGCACAGTAAGGGGTTTTTAGTCCTTGGGGCATTCCTAAGACACACTTTGCTTCTGTCAGGGCACTTATTAGCTTTAAAGGGGGACTCCTAACTGTAGCTCGATATTGCGGTGCGGATCGCGATCGCTATTTAAAGGGCCAGTGTACTCATTTTTTTCCTTTACTGCAATGTGGAATCCCAGGGTGAAAATTTCCCCTCTGACTTTATTTTTGTATCCAGACCCTCCGGATCACCTTCTCTGGTGTCTTTCTGCAGCCTTAGAAGCTTTGACGTCCAAGGTGGATCTTGTGATGAAACATGTTACTGCCCATAAACGGCCGATGCCCTCTCAGTCCTCTGATTCAGAGCCTGATGTGGTTGCCACAGATAACACCCTCCCTGAGGGATCCTTGTCCTCACACTCAGACGGTGAGGAGGATGTGTCCTTCTCATCTGCAGCGTGGGAACGCACTCTGGATGAAGCACTGATTCGTTCAGTGAGGGAAACATTACATGTGGATAATGAGCCCACACAGTCAGGAAAGTGTGTTGTCTTCGGCTCCCGAAAAGCCTAGACGTCGGGTCAGGTTTTTCCTTGTCCCGAGGAGTTTCCCGGTATTGTGAATGAGCAATGGCAGCGCATTAAACACATGCTGGTGGTGCCCAAGCGCTTTCAGCGCTGTTACCCCTTTGCAGACTCAGTTTCCAATCGTTGGACAGTGTCACCTAGGTGGATCACACTGTTTCCCGGTTGAATAAATCTGCTGTGGTCCCTGTAGAGGACTCCTCCGCTTTTAAGGACCCTATGGACAAGCGCATGGAATCCCTTTCCCGCCACCTGCACTTGTTGGTTGGTTTTCGATTCTCAAACCTGTATTTCTCTTACGCCCTCCGACAGTCGCCGCCTCCTCTAAGCCATCACTATTGGGTATTGACTTCCGCTCCGCAGGAGTAGCTAGGCATAAGACTTAGTCAAAAGAGCAAAAGCATTTGCATAGACACACCCGGGGGGGCTGTCCCACTGGTCAATACCCCCCTGCAGTGAACACTATTGTCAGGAGTAGTTAGGCTTTCCCTGTGCTGGGGCTACAGTCTCAGCCTTTCTAATCTTTTTCTTTGGTTTACTAGCTGTTTATTTTGTCAGCTTTAGTTTTTTTAGCCGGTTCTTCGGATGAAGATGGATTCATGCGGAGCTGGGAATCGGACTGACCGCCCTGGTTATACAGGGCAGAGGGTCAGAGGGACATCGAGCGTTCAGCCGTGGTTCGTCCTGGCATTATGAACGACCCATCCCTGCTTGCAGCAGGGATGCAGCCGTGAGGTGGCTACCCCACTGGACACATCTGCGATACTGCAGTGTAATGTCCTTGGCTAACAGCATTCCCTGTCAGATGAGGACAGCGGCTTTCCATTCTGAGAGGCTCCCCACGCCATCTGGTACAGGTAAGTACTTCTGTGTGGGGCCTCTGTCTGGAGTGGCAGTCCTGTGTTGCTGTGTGTCCCCCATGTCTGTGCCGGTGTGGGTCTCCCTGTTGTGATCCCTGCGAGGGTCTTTTGTACATACGCTGCGCTATGGTGCTGTGTGTTTGTGGGAGCCCCCTTTTCCCTGTGTCACTTGGGTGTTTTCACTGGGGGTGCAGACGATGTGTGTGGCGGCCGCAGCGGGGAAAAACCGCGCGGTCCGCCATCTTAATGTGGGCAAGCATGTCTGGCTTCTCTGTGGGCTAATTTACATGATGTTTTGGCGCCAACCGGCGCCATCTTGCGTGTGGCAGAACGATCGTTCCATGCACATGTTTGGCGGCCATTTTCCCGAAGCCTCCCATTCATTTCTATTGGCAGCCATTTTCCCTGGGTCATTGCAGCTTATAGTTCAGCCTCTTCTGACCTCACTTCCTTTTCCTCTGAAGCAGCGTTCGGTGTGGTAACACTCTGTGGGGCTCTGCAGACTGTCTCTTCCATAACCTTCTGTTTTGTCATTTCTGGCTCAGTTTCTTCTCCTTTTGGGGGTCTTTTGTCATTGTACTTTTTTATTGCACTGTTTTACTCTACCTTGGGCAATGGAATCTCAGGACAGCAAATTCCCTCCAGCTCTGGTGGGGGACCCCAGTCCTGCTGGGGCCCCTGTTATACCTGATTTAGCTGCCGTAGTGGCATCTTTAGTATCTAAAATGGAGGTGCTGATGGCTGAACGTGCTGCTAGAAAGAGGCCCAGATTATCTATCTCCTCTGATTCAGATGGTGATGTGGCTGCTGCGACGGGCGTGCCCTTTTCAGGGTCTTGCTCATCCCTGGACCCTCTGGGGTCTGAGGGGGAGGCGGAGATGGAGGGGGTTGATGCTTCTCCACCGGGGTCGCCTGAAGAACACGCGACCATGGATGAGTTGATTGTTTCTGTAAAGGAAACACTACATTTGGAGGATGAGCCCAGTCCTCCGGGCATTGTCCTCGTTTGGTACACATAGGACCCGCAAGTCGGCGCAGGTTTTTCCCTGCCCCGCTGAGTTTCATTACACTGTGAATGAACTGTGGCGCACATTAAAACGGCCATTCATGATACCTAGTCGGTTTAAGTTGCTTTATCCTTTTGCGCCGGCTACGGAATCGCGATGGTTTGTGCCTCCACAGGTGGATCACACTGTGGCCGTCTTGAACAAGGCTACCTTGATTCCTACTGAGGAGACCCTGGTTTTTCGGGATCCCACGGACAGACGGTTGGAGTCTCTGGCCCGCCATTCCTATACGGTGGCGGGTTCCTTGCTCAAACCTGTTTTCGCGTCCATTTTGGTGGCTCAGGCGGTGGCTGATTGGACTAAGGTGCTTAGGCGCAACCTCGCGTCTGATTCTGCCACGCTGGCTATGGTGAGCTGGTCGGCTGACCTGACATTACGGAAAACGGTTGCTGATTTTCCCTATGCAGGTTCTCGCCTTTTTGGCGAGGCGTTGGATACCTTGGTGAAAGGCGTCACGGGGGGTAAAAGCACCATGCTGCCCCAGAACCCGAAGAACAAGTCCTTGCGTGGCAAACAGGGTTCCACCTCCCAACCCAATCAGGGGTCCTTTCGTGCCTTTCGGCATCAAATCAAGGGCAAGCCCTTCAAGGGCCAAGGTAGCCAGAAGAAGTCCTGGACGGGCAAGCAGAAGTCCTGCAATATCGGTTCGGCGGGTCAATCCGCCTCTGCCTGAAGGGGCGCCCTCACCCGTTTCAGGGGTGGGGTGACGTTTGCGCAGTTTCCTCCAACCTTGGCTGCTCCGAATTCCGGACAGGTGGTTTCAGGAGATCATTCGATTAGGATACAAGATCGAATTCCTTTCCCGGCCGGCGGAAAGATTTTTTCCCTCCAATCCTCATTTGACCCCAGGGCGCCTGCAGGACCTGCATCAAGCGGTGCAGGACCTCCTGGCCCAGGGGGTAATTGTCCCGGTGCCTCATCGGGACAGGTTTTGGGGGTTTTATTCAAATCTGTTCACTGTGCCCAGAAATGAGGGCAAGGTATGTCCTATTCTGGACCTGAAAGCACTGATCCGCTTTGTGCGTGTTCGGAAGTTCCGTATGGAATCTCTCCGCTCGGTGGTGGCCTCCCTGAGCCCAGGGGAATTCATGTCTTCTATAGACCTGAAGGATGCCTATCTACACATCCCAATTTTCGAGGGTCACCAGAGGTACCTTCGGTTCGCTATCGCGGAGGACTACTATCAGTTTGTGGCGTTACCTTTCGGTCTCGCTTCGCATCCAAGGGTCTTTACCAAAGTGTTGGCACCTGTTCTGGGCCTGCTAAGGGCTCAGGGCATTGCGGTCTTGGGATATCTGGACGATCTCCCCTTAAGATCGAGTGTCCGCCAGGACCTACTGCGCGATCTGTCCACTACGGTACAGACGCTCCAGGAGTTCGGATGGACCAGACATGCAGAAGTCGACCTTGTCTCCATCAGTTCGTCTTCCCTATCTGGGAATGATCCTGGATTCTGCTCAGGCAAAGGTGTTCTTGACGGAGGACAAGCTCCGGACCTTGCAGGACGAGATCAGGTCCCTCAGGGATCGCCCATCCTTGTCCCTCAGGACCTGCCTGCGGTGCCTGGGGTTGATGGTATCGGCCTTCGAGGCGATACCCTTTTCTCAGTTTCATACTCGGGCTCTCCAAGCGGAGATCCTGGCCAGGTGGGACAGACGACCTCAGTCCCTGGATCTAAGTATCTCATTGAGTCGCCGGACCAGAATAGATCATCTGTGGTGGCTCCAGCCCCCGGCGGTGTCGGAAGGCAAGTTCTTCCGTCCGTTACTGTGGACAGTGATTACCACTGATGCCAGCCTGTCAGGCTGGGGTGGGGTCCTGGGCAATCTGTCTGCCCAGGGCACTTGGTTGGGGGAGGAATCCTCCCTTCCGATCAATGTGTTGGAATTGAGAGCGATAAAGCTCTGTCTATTCCAGTGGTCGGATCGACTTCAGGGCCGTCCTGTTGGGGTACAGACGGACAATGCTACCGCGGTGGCTTACATCAACCACCAAGGGGGCACCAGGAGTGCCCGGGCGTCCCGGGAGGTGACCGACATTTTGTCTTGGGCCGAGACTCATGTCCTGGCAATTTCAGCAGTTCACATTCCGGGTGTGGAGAATTGGCAGGCCGACTATCTGAGCCGCCAGACCCTGGACCAGGGGGAATGGCCCCTGCACCTGGAGGTCTTTCAACTTCTGTGTGCGAAGTGGGGATCCCCGGACGTGGATCTGTTCGCATCTCGGCTGAACCACAAGGTGGAAAGGTTCGTGGCAAGAACGCGCGATCCTCTGGCAGACGCCTCGGATGCGTTGGTGGCCCCTTGGCATCATTATCGTCTGATGTATGCCTTTCCTCCGATTCAGTTGTTGTCCAGGTTCCTTCGCAGGTTGGCCTCGGAACCTCACTTGGTGATTCTGGTAGCACCGGACTGGCCACGCCGGTCCTGGTATGCTGACGTTGTTCACCTGGCAGTGGCGCCTCCTTGGCGGCTGCCAATGCGGGTAGATCTGCTGTCTCAGGTACCGATCTTCCAGCCTGCTTTACAGTCGCTGGCTTTAACGGCCTGGCTGTTGAGACCCAGGTCTTGAGAGACTTTAATCAAGTCTCGGAAAACCTCATCTGGTAAAATCTATTACTGTACCTGGAAGGCTTATTTCGCCTGGTGTGAGTCCTAGGGGTTCTCCCCTCGCTCGTACTCGGTGTCGAGAGTATTGGCTTTCCTTCAGACTGGGGTGGACCAGCGCCTGGTGCTGGCCACGATACAGGGCCAGGTATCAGCACTGGCTGTTCTTTTTCAGCGCCCTGTGTCGTCTCATTCCTTAATTTGCACCTTCATTCTAGGTGTGCGACATTTGGCTCCTCCTAGGAGGGAGCCTTTACCTCCATGGGACTTGAACTTGGTTCTGTCCGTGTTACAGCGTGCTCCCTTTGAAAACATCCGGGAGATATTGTTGCCTCTGCTGTCTAAGAAGGTTGCCTTTTTTAGTGGCGGTCACTTCGGCTCGCAGAGTGTCGGAACTGGCGGCGTTGTCTTGCTGTTCTCCTTACTTGGTGATTCACCAGGATAAGGTGGTCTTGCGACCACATTCATTTTTTCTTCCTAAGGTGGTCTCTGAGTTCCACCTTAATGAGGACATTGTCTTGCCTTCGCTTTGTAGGAAGCCTAAGCATCCTAAGGAGGTTGCTTGGCATTCCTTGGATGTTGTCAGGGCGATCAGGGTTTACCTGTCGTCTACGGAGTCCTTTCGGAAGACGGATTCCCTTTTTGTCCTTCCTGAGGGACCTCAGAAGGGCATGGCTGCGTCTGCAGCGACCATTGCCAAATGGATCAGACAGACCATTGAACAGGCCTATGCTTTGAAGGAACGGGTTTCACCCTTCCCTGTCTTTGAGTGCGTCCTGGGCCTATTGGCATCGTGCCTCGGTGGCCCAGGTGTACAAGGCTGCGACTTGGTCGTCGGTTCACACCTTTTCCAAATTCTATAAGGTGGATGTTCTGGCATCAGCTGATGCCTCCTTTGGCCGCAAGGTGCTCAGTGCGTCAGTGCCATAAGGGACCCTTGTTTTTTTGTGGGTCCCTGGCTGTTGGGGTTGTTTATCCCCTGGGTTATTTGCTTTCCTTGGCTGTTGCTCATGTTGAGCCTTGTTTTCTGTTGCCCAGAAGGTTCTCTTACTGTGTGTGTAAGGTTCCTTTCTCTGATGTGGGTACTGCGTTGCCTTTTCTACGGTTGCATCTCCCACCCCTCATGTCTACACTGCTTTGGGACATCCCAATAGTGATGACTTAGAGGAGGCGGCGACTGTCGGAGGACGTAAGAGAAAACTGAATTTTTGTAAAATATTACCTGTAAAATTCCTTTCTCTGAGTCCTCCGACAGTCGCCGCCCCGCCCCTCTTCTGGGGTTTTCTTGTACACTTACTGCTATGCTACCAAACTGAGTTGGGAGTGTTCACTGCAGGGGGGTATTGAGCAGTGGGACAGCCCCCATGGGTGTGTCTATGCAAATGCTTTTGCTCTTTTGACTAAGTCTTATGCCTAGCTACTCCTGCGAAGCGGAAGTCAATACCCAATAGTGAGGACTTAGAGGAGGCGGCGACTGTCGGAGGAAAGTTATTTTACAGGTAAGATTTTACAAAAATTCAGTTTCACCTCCTTCCTGGTTTCTCAGATGGTTATGGAATGGGTCAAGGTGCTTAGGAGCAACTTGAACGCTGAGTCTGTTCCTCCAACTCTGATTGAGCTCACGGATCAAATGGCCCAGGCCATGGTGTACCTGTGCGATGCGGCACTGGACATGGCTGCCCTGGCTGCCAGAGTGTCTGCGGTGGGGATTGCCATACGCCGCATGGCGTGGTTCAAAAGCTGGTCGGCCGACCAGGCTTTTAAGAAGGCCGTTACTGATCTTCCCTTTTTGGGTGAACGTCTATTTGGGGACTCCTTGGATGAGTTGATCAAGGGTCTAATGGGGGGTAAGAATACTCTTTTCTCCCAATCCGCAAAGGTAAGGCACCTCACAGTAAGCGGGGGGCCTTTCTTTAAGGCTCATAGGGGGCTTTTTCATGCATCAGTGGCGCAGGGAAAAAAGGCAAGATGTTCAGAGCCTATGGAGGAAACAGGCTTGGTCGGGTAAGCCCAAGGCTGGCCAGTCATGTGCGGCTGATATGACCCCCTCTGCATGAAGGGACGCCCTCACCAGGTTCAGGGGTGGGGGAACGTCTGCATTACTTTCGGGAACCCTGGACGTCTCAGATTCAAGACAAATGGGTTCAGGAACTGATTCGTACAGGGTTCAAGATCGAATTTCGGTCTCACCCAGCAGACAGTTTCTTTTAATGAAATGTCCGTCTGTTTCCAGATCGTGTGACAGATCTCAGGGAAGCAGTGCAGGATCTCCTTGAACAGGGCATAATCGTCCCGGTTCCGTGGCAGGACAGGTTTAGAGGTTTTCACTCAAACCTGTTCACGGTGCCCAGGAAGGAGGGCAAGGTGCGTCCTATTCTGGACCTCAAGTCGCTGAACCGCTTTGTGCGGGTGTAGAAGTTTCGAATGGAATCCATTCGGTCAGTGGTGGCGTCCTTACAACAAGGAGACTTTCTGGCCTCCATCGATTTAAAAGATGCATATCTGCACATCCCTATTTACGGGGGTCACCAGCAGTATCTCCGTTTTCGTGGTGGCAGAGGAGCACTATCAATTTGTGGCATTGCCCTTTGGTCTAGCTTTCGTTCCCGGAGTCTTCTCCAAGGTTTTGGCCCCTGTGCTGGCTTTGCTATGCGGTCCTTGGCTATCTGGATGATCTCATTTTGAGGGCGAGCTCTTGTGCCACCCTGTCGGCTGACCTGACGTTCGCAGTTTGGACACTTCAGGAGTTGGGGTGGACAGTTCGGGTGGACCATCAACTTTGAGAAGTCTGTCCTCACCCCGTCAGTGCATCGGAGTTATCTGGGCATGTTCTTGGACTCTTTTCAAGCGAGGGTCTTTCTTCCAGAGGACAAACTTCAGACTTTGCAGGGCAAGATCAGGATCCTGATGGATAACAATCTCTCCCCCCTGTGGACGTGTATGAGGGCCCTGGGGCTGATGGTGTCGGCCTTCGAGATGGTCCCGTTTACCCAGTTTCACACAAGGCCTCTACAAGCAGAGATTCTTGCCAAGTGGGACATGGATCCATAGTCCTTGGACAGGATGATATGTCTAAGCCATCTCACGAGGTCAGAGCTCTCGTGGTGGCTTCTGTCGCCCGCTCTGAGCCAGGGCAGGTCCTTTCTGCCGCTGTTGTGGATGGTGATCACCACAAATGCCAGCCTGACGGGCTGGGGTGGAGTACTGGACACTCTTTCTGCCCAAGGAACTTGGTCGAAGGTGGAATCATCTTTACCGATAAATGTCCTGGAGCTCAGGGCGATCAAACTCTGCCTGCTCCATTGGATGCCTCACCTGCACGGTTCAGGTTAAAACCAACAATACCACGGATGTAGCTTGCATCAATCACCACGGGGCACCAAGAGTGACCGGGCGGCCAGGGAAGTGGCCGAAATTCTGACTTGGACGGAGGCGCACGTCCCGGCTCTTTCCGCAGTCCACATTCTAGGGATGGAGAACTGGCAGGCGGATTACCTGAGTTGTCAGGCCCTGGATCAGGGGGAATGGTCCCTGCATCCGGAGGTTTTTCGACTCCTATGTGCCCGATGGGGAACTCCGGAGATGGATCTGTTGGCATCTTGTCTAAACAGAAAGGTAGAGCGGTTTGTGGTCAGGACTCCAGATCCTCTGGCCGACCCCGTGGATGCACTGGTGGTGCCTTGGAGCTGCTATCGGCTGCTTTATGCCTTTCCTCTGATTCCGCTGTTGTCACGGTTCCTCCGCAAGTTGGCAGTGGAGAAGGTGCAGGTAATTCTGGTTTCACCAGACTGGCCTTGCTGGTCTTGGTACGCAGACCTTGTAAAGATGGCTTTTGAGCCTCCCTGGCTTCTGCCTCAGAGAGGATCTGCTGTCTCAGGGGCCGATCTTCCATCCTGCTTTATAGTTGCTGGCTTTAAGGGCTTGGCTGTTGATGGCCAGGTGTTGAGAGATAAGGGCCTCTCTGATTTTGTGATTCCTACCTTGTTGAGGGCTAGGAAGGCAACTTCCAGGAAGATTGATCATCGTACTTGGAAAATGTATATTGCCTGGTGTGAGTCGCAAGGATTGCATCCTCGCTCTTTTTCTGTGGCGAAGGTCTTGGCCTTCTTGCATAAAGGTGTGGAGCAAAGTTTTGCTTTGGCCATGATTTAAAGGTCAGGTGTCGGCCTTAGCCAATTACTTAGAAACGTCTGTTGGCGACTAATTCCTTGATTTACACCTTTTATTTAAGGCTCCTTTCACACACTCCGTCCGTTGGACGGAGTCTGTTTTTCTCAGGGGGGGATCGAGCCACCGATCCCCCGCTGAGCAGCAGGACGACAGCTGTGTCTCCATGCTGTGTGCGGAGACACAGCTGTCAGTTCCCCATGCATCTCTATGGGGGAAATCGGATGAGAACGGACCGTCGGTCCGTTCTCATCCGATGCCATCCAATCCGATCCGCTGGACGGATGGAAAATAGGGTTTCCATCCGTCCAGATTTGACGGATCGGATCGGGGTGTATGTCAGTGGACATGTCTCCGCTGACATCCGATGCCCCATAGGAATGCATGGTGGGTATCGTTCAGATCCGCCAAAAAAACGGACAGGCGGATCTGAACGGTCCGCCTGTGTGAAAGGGGCCTAAAGGTATGCATCATCTGGCCCCACCGAGGAGATCCCTTTACCTCCGTGGGATCTGAATTTGGTTTTGTCCGTTCAACGTCCTCCCTTTGAAAATATCGGGGAAATTTCTCTGCCTCTTGGTGGCTATCACCTTTGCTCACAGGGTGTCTGTATTGACTGCTCTGTCTTGCCGCTTGCCATATCTGGTAGTTCATAGGGATAAGGTCGTTCTCCGACCTAACAATCCATTCTTCCTAAGGTGGTGTCAGCCTTAATGAAGATATTGTTTTGCCTTCGCTCTGTGCTTAGCCCAAGCATCCCAAGGAATTTGGCTTGCATTCGCTGGATGGGGTTCGGGAGATCAGGGTTTACCTATCAGCCACGGAATCCTTTTGAACGTCTGATTCTCTGTTTGTCCTTCCTGAGGGATCTCGTAATGGTTCGACTGCGTCTGCTGCAACCATTTCTAAATGGATCAGACAGACTATTGTTCAGGCCTATTCATTGAAGGGTCAGGTTCCTCCTTTCCCTGTGAGGGTACATTCTACAAGAGCACTGAGTGCCTCTTGGGCTTTTCACCATCAGGCTTCTGTGGCTCAGGCGTGTAAGGTGACGACCTGGTCGTCTGTACACACCTTTACAAAATTCTACAAGATTGATCTGCTGGCATGCTTCGTTTGGCTGCATGGCTTTGCAGGCTGCTGTTTTGTATAAGAGACTTGTTTTTTTCTCTTCAGGGGTTAATTTTCGTACCGGGGTAAGCTCCTGTTGGTTTGGTTGAGCTTCTGTTGCCTTGTTGGATACGTTTTTAGCCTTGGAAATGCGCTAACTGTTTTTGGTTGTGTTCTTCCCATCCCTTATGCCTACACTGCTTTGGGACATCCCATTCGGGGAGAAACTTTGAGAGCTGCGTCTGTTAGAAGACGTAAAAAAAAAAATTGGGATTTTTGTAAGAACTTACCGTAAAATCCTTTTCTCTGAGTCCTCTGACAGACGCAGCTCCCGCCCCTCTTAATTAAGTCTGGTTGTGTTCTTTAACTGCTTGCTATGAAACTGATTAGTGAGCACAGTGTGTCTGAGGTAATGTCATGAGGGACAGCCCCTATAGGCGTGTCAAGTGAAACGTTTTCACTGCCTAGTCTACTCCTGTAGATGGCGCATTACCCATTCCTGAAGAAACATTGAGAGCTGTGTCTGTCAGAGAAAAGGATTTCACGGTACGTTCTTACAAAAATTTAACTTTATTAACTTCATGCATTATATGCATAAAGGTAAAAACCTTCATTGTGCAGCCCCCCACCTCCCTAATACTTACACGAGATCTGAGACTCTCCTGGGTCTCTCCCTCCTGATTGGCTGAGATGCAGGAGCCATTGGCTCCCACTGCTGTCAATCAATGCCAGTGAAGCGGAAGCAGGGGTTGGGGCTAGGCTGCACTCTGTGTGTTATGGACACGGAGCGTGGACACGGAGCGTGGGCTCAGAAGTGAGCACGCACTAGTGCCCCCACAGCAAGTGGCTTTTTTTTATGGGGGCACTTGGACTTGGCAGGGGGGGGGGTGGGGATTGAGGCTGCTCTGTGCAAAACCACTGTGGAAGGGAAAAAAGCATTAACTGAGTAAGGGAGAGAACCTGGGGGAGAAGGGAAACCTTGATGTACTAGTCAGTACAAGTGTGCAAAGGTGTATTTGCTTTGTAAAAATTAATCCCTACTAAGGCTTGGGTGTGTCATGTGTGTGAATGTTGCTGCTTTATGTAAAACTATTAGTGTTTTAGATTTTTGAATGGATGCTTTGACCGAAAAATGGTTGGGAAACACTGACCCACTTTACGCATACCTTAAGGGACATGAGAGAGCTGGCTGTTGTCACCTTTTCAATTTAGGATACACCTTTTCCCTCAGATATAGACCACCTTTTCAGGCGTCACAAGAAACCTTTTCAGGCATATAGAATTGGCCTATATGCCACTGATTTAATTCTTTATAAGGAGGATTTCAGCAGTACTCTGGGTGTCGCCATTTGGGCACACATGCATGCTCGGATACGAGTCTGGTATGGATTTATTTTATTTTATTTTGGTGTTGGGTTTCCTTTCAAGATCCTCAGAGCACAATTTGCATGGCACAGGTCAGATCACTTACGATGATGATCCGACTTGGATGCGACTTGCATTCAAATCAATGGGCTGAAACCGTGCCCAAGTTGGACCAAAGTAGTGCAGGAACCTTTTTCTAAGTCGGACTGACACAAGGACCAGTTAAGACAGCTATCATAGGGAACCACTGTCAAAGTTGGAGCGAATGTCGGACCAGTGTGAACCTTGCATTAAAGTGATATCCTCCTTCAAATAACAATTTTCAAAAATGGTATTACTGTGAATACATCGCAGGCATGGCGGATAACATGACCCCCTGTGCTTTAAGTACAAACTTTTGGTTTGGTTTAAATTCCTTATATCAGTTGCAGGTAGCATTAACCTAATGAAGATGATACTTTTACCTAAATGCTTATGACTTATCCCATTTGCCTGTTAACATTTCAAAACCCTTTTTATAAAAAAAAAAAATTGCAATTTATATTGTTTTATTTGGCCTACTAAAGGATGAAAGGTAAAATTACTTTGCAAAGGCCCAAGGATGAGGCGGGTATTGTGTTAACCGATTTATTCCTTTGCTTTTTAGCTGGGTGTAATTAAAACATGTATGGAATATTCCCTTCATCTGGTGGATGTCCCCTGGCTAGACTATTAAAGTGGAACAACTTCTTATCTATTTAGAGGCCCTCCTACAATGGTATACCCATTTTTGAGATTGGGTAGGTTTGGTGTGAAGTCAAGAAATTGTCTCTAATCTGATATTTCATCAGAAGTATTGCTATGGGATAACCCTATGTTTGCTGAACTGCAATTCTTTCCTGACTCTTCCTTATGGAGGCAAGGATGCCTTTTAGCTCTATCTGAGGTCTATAGTTATTGTACTTTTTATGTTTGATCATTGAAAACACTTTTGTAATCTCCCTCAACATTTTTTAATAATACAACTAAATACCCGAGTTGGTGTCCTGAAATCTCCAGAGTCCTAAGAACTTGTTTCAACCTTATATTTCCATCTATTGCATGCAAAACTGAGAAAATATCCCCTACATGTAAGATCTAAGTGGCAATCTGTTCCCTTCTATGAATGAAAGAGTAGGAGGAAGCTTGTTCATCTAACCTTTAAGTTTCCCCAGTGGTAAGTTTAGTACCTTGTGCATCAGGCATACCGCATACCTCATACCGTCTTCTCTTTACGCTATGGGTCATATGTTCACAGCACATTAAGATGTGCCCAACCGAGTGCTGATTTTACCCATCTTATGTGGGCCTGTCCAGTAGTGTTTATATATTGTAAAAGGTAACTGATGCTAAAAAACATCAACCACCCACCCGGCGCTAAAATTTATATATAAATCAGTGTAAGGTATAAAGAAATAAATATATCTACTCAAATCATGAATAAATAGTAAATAAAATCATGTAGATAAAATCATGTAAAACATGTCACTCTGTGCATCTTTTTAATGCACTAGCTGCCACTGTAAACGTAAAACTTGCAAAATCAAATATATAATAATAGCCCAATCTGTGCGTCTCAGTTCGTTATATCATACATTCAGCGGCGCTTCAGCACACACAATGTATGTGTGCAAGTATATTAGTCAGTTCCTGCAGTGCTTCAGAGCCTGCAATTGCAAACTAGTCCCAACTCCACAGGATGAGCAGTCACAGCCAGCAAAAAGATTTCTCCTCTGATGTTCAGCACCAGTGATTGTACACACAGTATCACTAATCCTTCACCACACCGACTGTGCACCCCTATGAAGTGGCCACTCACCAAATTGCCCTTGAAATATCGCCTTTATGCATAAGCTGCATGAGCCCTTGCTTCTGGTCGGTCTGTCGTCTCTTGAGCACGTCCAGATCCTATCCGTCCACCAGGGGTCACTATCAGGCTGTATATCTCCTCAGTGCAATTTGTAAGCAAACGACATGAAGCAAGAGAGTAGTGTAATACTGTTTCGACTTTATTAATTAAATAAAACTTCCCTCCCCTTCAGCCTATATGCTTACATTTCAGTCACCCTTTGCACGCATATCATAGACACAGAGCCTCATAGACTTGAACGCCTATGGGCCGTCCTAGCTGTTATAAACCCCCTCCCTGCACACAAAGGCAACAAATCTTTCAACGCCCCTGCAGAATGGCCCAAGCCGCCCTGATCTGGCAAGCCCACCAAGTTTGCAGACAAGTCCTTCTTGATATTAAGGCTTGCTCCATCTGTTTCCAGGGTAGGGAGTCATCTTTACTTGTTTGCAGCCCAGTGGACCTCACTACTTTCCATGAGCTGTTTTTGTCCAGTTACAAAATAGCATTTTGTTACTGTCCACCTGAGAGGTTCTTTCCTTCCAGTCTTCCTCCAGGACGGTCACATGAGAGATAGGCTCCTCCTCCTACAGGAAACACAAGCACAGTTAAGTTTAAAATGGCTGCCCATCCGCTGCCCCTTCGTTTTCTTGCGTTTCCTGTCCTGCTTACATGAGCTGAAGAAACATTCATCCCCTGTGTGTTATTTTTTATTCCCTGTCCATGGCAGGCATCCCTGGACACCTCCTCCCTCCGCTTGTATGCGGTGGGTGAGATTACCAGCCACAGGTGCCTTTTTGGGGTGAGGGAGCAGGACTTCTTTGGGGGGGCTACCGGGACCTCAAAGGGCTCCTCTCCCTGGACCTTGTCCTACCTTGGGGGTGTTGAAGGTGGAGGATTTGGGGGGATGTTCTCCCTTCAAACTAGGTTCATTCGCTTACCTCTGCCCTGGGGGGTTGGAGTCAGCGTCCTGCCTTTGAGGAGTATCTACAGCCGGCCGGAGATCCAGTACGGGGTTGTCCGCCGCCCTTATTGTGTTTTCTTTCCATTAACGTTCTTAAGATGGCGCTGCTACCGGAAGTAGTGCGGCGGCAATCTTGGATAGGGGCACATCTGCACACCAAGGCAGGAAGGCCCAGTTAATCAGCTGATTTGGAGATCCCTGATTACTCCCTGTATATAGTCTTCCTGCTCAAGGATGTCGGCTCTGTCCTCCAGGCGGTCCTAATGGCGGAGGACCTGGCCCCCATCCCAAAAACTGCTGATTCGGGCCACAGCTTTACCATGGTAAGTGGAGGGAAGAAGCTGGTCGGTGGAGCTGTACCCCTTAGGGAGAGCTACTCCCCCATGGGGGGCAGAGGGTCCTTTATGCTGACTATACTCCCCTGCTGTCTTTTTTTTTTTTTTTTACAGCCCAAGTCCTTATATATTATAGAGCCAGTGGACAAAGTTAAAAAGGTTAAAAATGCAGCTCAATCCTCTACTTTATCAAGCACTTCTAGCGGATCCTGAACAAAGACAACTAGACCCGCAACCTTCCCTCGAGTACCTCTGGCCTCATCCGATTTGGAGGAGGAAGAAGGGCAGGTCCTATTTCAGGAGCGCTCTGATTCAGAGGAACCAGACAGTGCGTGGCCTCTGAAAATAACCAAACATCTGTTCCTGGCAGAGGAAACAGAGGAACTCCTTAAAGCCATTGACATCACTGAAGACCTGCAGGATGTCGAGATTCCCAACTCAGTTCGAGACAGGGCCCTACAAGAGCCCAGGACCAGAACCTTTCCGGTCCATCGATCCTTGAAAAGGATAATCAGCAAAGAATGGGAGTGCCCAGAAAATAATCTATTTTTCCCCAAAGCATTAAAAAGATTTCACTACGAAGAATTGGAAGGAGTTCTGACCAAATGCCCTAAACTGAATGCTTTCCTGGCCAAAGTTTTTCCAAGAAGTCAAGCTTGTCTTTCGTATACATGGGCCTACTTAAAGATCCCCTGGATAAAAGGATTGACGTAATGCTTAGAAGAGCGTACGAGGCAGGATCTGCAGCATTCCAGCCTAACATGGCCAATACTTGCGTAGCCAGGAATGTGGCTTTTTGGCTTGAGCAACTTGGAGGGCACCTAGAGAAAGTCCCCGGCATGGAAGATGCTCAAGACTCCCTACTTCTAATAGAGAAAGGAGTAGCATACATGGCTGGTGCGGCTGCACAGGCAGTCAGAATATCAGTTCGCACCACAGGCCTTATGAATGCGGCCAGAAGAGCCCTTCGGTTCAAAACCTGGGATGCGACTACGCATTAAAAAACAAGTTATGCAATCTTTCTTTTGACGGAAGCTTTCTGTTTGGCCCAGAACTAGACAAAGTACTAGGAAGATCAGAACATGGAAGGTTGGGAGACAAGGATTTTGTTGGTACTTCAAATAAGTAAAATAACTTTTTATTTAATTCACATAAAAACAAGGAACAAGAAATATTACATATAAAAATATGGCTTGGAAACAAGCCCAAAACTCTATACCAATATGTAGCAGTTATTGGAGTATCCGTTTCATGCAGAGGTAAAGAATTTTCATACTAATCCTTAAAAGGTGAAGGAATTTAGCACCAATGAAAGTCCTGCCGACGGATTGCAGAGGGAACAATAGCCGCCTAGCTGGACCAGCTCGTACTGTATTCAATGGGTCTTATGTATATGTTCAATTGCTCAACATGTTTCGCCTTTTCCAAGGCTTCATCTGGAGCTTAATTATGAAAAACTCTGTATAATAAACAAATAAGTTTAAGAGACACATAACAGACATATAAATGTTCATACATTACAAGAAATGCAACTACATACAGTGGGTACGGAAAGTATTCAGACCCCCTTAAATTTTTCACTCTTTGTTATATTGCAGCCATTTGCTAAAATCATTTAGGTTCATTCTTCTTCCTCATGAATGTACACATAGCACCCCATACTGACAGAAAAACACAGAATTGTTGACATTGTTGCAGATTTATTAAAAAAGAAAAACTGAAATATCACATGGTCCTAAGTATTCAGACCCTTTGCTGTGACACTCATATATTTAACTCAGGTGCTTTCCATTTCTTCTGATCATCCTTGAGATGGTTCTACACCTTCATTTGAGTCCAGCTGTGTTTGATTATACTGATTGGACTTGATTAGGAAAGCCACACACCTGTCTATATAAGACCTTCCAGCTCACAATGCATGTCAGAGCAAATGAGAATCATGAGGTCAAAGGAACTGCCTGAAGAGCTCAGAGACAGAATTGTGGCAAGGCACAGATCTGGCCAAGGTTACAAAAAGATTTCTGCTGCACTTAAGGTTCCTAAGAGCACAGTGGCCTCCATAATCCTCAAATGAAAGACGTTTGGGATGACCAGAACCCTTCCTAGAGCTGGCCGTCCGGCCAAACTGAGCTATCGGGGGAGAAGAGCCTTGGTGAGAGAGGTAAAGAAGAACCCAAAGATCACTGTGGCTGAGCTCCAGAGATGCAGTCAGGAGATGGGAGAAAGTTGTAGAAAGTCAACCATCACTGCAGCCCTCCACCAGTCGGGGCTTTATGGCAGAGTGGCCCGACGGAAGCCTCTCCTCAGTGTAAGACACATGAAAGCCCGCATGGAGTTTGCTAAAAAAACACCTGAAGGACTCCAAGATGGTGAGAAATAAGATTCTCTGGTCTGATGAGACCAAAATAGAACTTTTTGTCCTTAATTCTAAGCGGTATGTGTGGAGAAAACCAGGCACTGCTCATCACCTGTCCAATACAGTCCCAACAGTGAAGCATGGTGGTGGCAGCATCATGCTGTAGGGGTGTTTTTCAGCTGCAGGGACAGGACAACTGGTTGCAATCGAGGGAAAGATGAATGCGGCCAAGTACAGGGATATCCTGGACAAAAACCTTCTCCAGAGTGCTCTGGACCTCAGACTGGGCCGAAGGTTTACCTTCCAACAAGACAATGACCCTAAGCACACAGCTAAAATAACGAAGGAGTGGCTTCACAACTCCGTGACTGTTCTTGAATGGCCCAGCCAGAGCCCTGACTTAAACCCAATTGAGCATCTCTGGAGAGACCTAAAAATGGCTGTCCACCAACGTTTACCATCCAACCTGACAGAACTGGAGAGGATCTGCAAGGAGGAATGGCAGAGGATCCCCAAATCTAGGTGTGAAAGACTTGTTGCATCTTTCCCAAAAAGACTCCTGGCTGTATTAGATCAAAAGGGGGCTTCTACTAAATACTGAGCAAAGGGTCTGAATACTTAGGACCATGTGATATTTCAGTTTTTCTTTTTTAATAAATCTGCTACAATGTCAACAATTCTGTGTTTTTCTGTCAGTATGGGGTGCTATGTGTACATTCATGAGGAAGAAGAATGAACCTAAATGATTTTAGCAAATGGCTGCAATATAACAAAGAGTGAAAAATTTAAGGGGTTCTGAATACTTTCCGTACCCACTGTAGGTCTAAAAACTCCATGATACATTTTTCATATATAATGGCTGTCCTAATGGCTGACTGGAGTCCCACACATAACCATATCCAGGGACCCATAAAGGCGCAGCGGGAGGAAATGAACGGAGAGGCCCACCAAATGGTTGCATGTGGGGATCCAAACTATACTGAAGAGGTTAACTGTTGTATATATCATACAAAGAAATGTATATTATAGAATAGTGTATGTATAGAGAAATTTCAATCATACATACCTGTACATTTTGTATGAACCGAGACAGATGTCTCAACAATGTTTATAATTAATGGAGAGGATGTTGTGGATTTGTCGGAGCTTAATAGGAATGGTAGGCAGAGGATCCTTGGACGTGTAGCCGCCAAGGAGAAATATATGCCTGGTTGTCATCTAGATTTAAACAATAGATATGTATCTACAATTTTTGAACATAAATGGTTAACACCATTGTTGATCCAGGTATTGCATCCACAGGTAGTGCCATAAGCATGGAATGTAAAAGCTGAGTATTCAATAGAAAGCGCCACCACACACAGGTGTATAGATAGATAGTATATAAGGAAGTCATGCATAGGTGAGACCTAGACACAGACCAGTGTGCATGCAGCCAGCACTGAATATCCAGGATGGCACTAATCAAGTAGCGTGAACAAAGCATGGAGTAGTCAGTGTTGTGAAATTATATTCAAATCAGATGGAAAGAGGGTATAGATGGATCGAGTATACATATAAATCCCAAATTCTTACCAATCAAGCCAGTGCTGCCAAGAAGCTCTGGCTCAGAGTCTCCCAAAAGGGGCCCATAAAGTAGACACTGTGGGGATAGTTAATTAAAACAATTGGTGTAGATATATTCCACCTGCTCATTGCAAAAAATCTATGAAAGACAGATTTGAGGCATAAGAAAAAGAGCCAAGTGAACTACCTTGTATATGCTCTGACCGAATGTCCACGATCGTCCTCTCCGGATGGGGAACCGCCACCATAACTAGGGCATGTACGTTCAGCCCTTAAGTAGTGTGGACCCCGGGCGGTTCGTCGCTGACGTCACCGCCCCGGCCACTCCCCCGGACATGCGCAGTGTGCCGATCAGAGCGGTGCATAGCGCCACGCTATCGGTCGCGGGCTTCTCTGATGGGGATGAGCGCCCATGCATGACAGGAAGTGCCCGCATAGGTGCTCGTAGTGCCACAGGAAGTCCTTGCCGGATGGGGCGGAGACAAACTGCGGCCTATCTGGCCGCACATACACCAAAGAAAAGGAGCCACTTCGATCACGCTACACAGCGCCCCCAGAGGTCCAGACATGAACACCTGCGGGACCATCCAGCCAGCAATATAAGGGACACAGCATGTACATAGAATAAACACAAGAGTCAAGGAAAACACTGCAATTAAATAGTACAATGTATAACAAATATACAATTTACATATACAAAAAATGGCTATCTAATATAGCTTTGCATTATATGTAGGCATACATCGTAAGAGCTGAGAGACAAATCTCTAGCCGTTAGGTCTGACTTTAAAACATAAGATGAGTGCCATATAAATGGAAGGAAAATGTTAGTGGAAGAAAAAGCCCCTAAAAATTAAATGTCACAAAATTGTATGACAAAGAGAAAGTATGTATACTTTTATACTTTTGGTACCACTTTTATTACATTTATTTATATATTGAATCACGATAAGCACCTTGGATGTTTGGATATGCGTTTATTATTTAAAGTAGATAACGTATATGAATTTTAGATATAGAGTTTATATGAATTCATACATTCACCAATACCAGCTATTTATTATTGTTTTGATTATATGAATTATCTTATGATATTTAATCAACACATTAGAAATCAGTGGAATTATTTATTAATTTATTTATCACTGAGTCACCTTGTACTACACATAACCTCTGAAGCGTGGTACTCCACCCCCCCCCCCCATCTCATATTAATATATTTACATGCGTTGCAATTTTAGTGCTTAATATTGTACCTAATCTTTGTTTTTTTTTTATTTTTTTACAGAGCTTAGATGACGTTACCAGGAGTGATTTTGGACGCAAGTTTCGAGAAGGGGTTGAGGAAGCAGCCAAAACTGCCAAACATTCAGCTGAGTCAGTTACAAAAGGAGGAGAAAAGCTTGGAAAGACAGCTGCATTCAAAGTAATTTCTCAGGTAATGCAAACTGCAAAGAATTGTTTTCAGTGAGACTGCATTCACACCTGAGCGTAATGTGTTTGAGCATTTTACCGTCATTTTTTGGCACGTTTTTATGCGTGACTTGCACGTTTTTATACAGTGTTTTTGATCTTTGACATTTTTTTATTAGCCAATAGAGAAAACGATCATCTGTTCCATCATTTGTTGCTAGGTATTTCAGCTTTTTTAGCTTTTCCATTCGCTTTTATTTTTTTATTATTCGTTTATTAGGGTTAGGGTAGGGGGTTAGAGTTAAGGTTAGGTTAGGGTTAGTATTAAGAGTTGTGGGTAGAGTGTCACATGCTTTTGTTGGAGGCTGAGATGACAAGAGGGCTTCCCTTAAATGTGGTGACACAGGAACAAGGCTCAAAGAAGCATGGGTGCCAGTAGCATGATAGAAGCTGACTGCCACAGTCAGGGACGTAGTCAAGGTGAGCCGGGGTCATACATGGTAAGACAACAGGATGGTCAGGAGGTGCCTACGTGTCAGTGCACGATGGATATTAGCCTGAGCGCGTCTGTGTGCTTCCATGTGCCTTATGGAGGTGTATTTATAAAATCCTGGTGACTTTAGACACATTTTTTTATATTATCCAAAATTTTGCGAGCAGCCGTCTCTCAGTTGAATATTTTTTATAACCTGGTATTCATTTTTTTTTCTTAGCAAATAGGCAGTGCTGTCTATAGTGCAAAACTTTGTGTTTGTGTTGTAAAATCAGGTCAAAGAGGCTGAGGTCAGTTCACGCAGGAGGCAGAAACTTGGTCTATAAACAGGCCAGTGTCCGTTCAGTGTAAAAACGAAAATGAGGGCACACCTTGTGCATTACCTTTTTAAAAAAACTTTTTATTGAAGAAATAAAACAATTATGTACTCACAAACAGCACACCCTCTGTTTTTTTTTTTTCTTTCTGTGTTCTCTTTTTTTCCCCAAGAAAAATATAATATTTATTGAGTATAAACAGTACACTGAATAAATAACATGAACGATAAATAGAACCATGTACAGAACCAGTGTTCAGAAGAATACAAATGTACAAAGAATATAACAGCAACAATACAGAGAAACGACATCCGTAAATCATCGCATTCAGGTGATTATTACAGCCAAGGAAACAAATCTGAGCATGTGCCCATGTGGCATGTGCATTAGGGAAGGATAAAGAAAAACATACAGGTATTCCCTCCCAATAGTAATGGGACCATGCACATCAAGCAATACGGCACACACCTCCATGAAATAGTAAAAACCCACCTGAAGTACTAAGTGCAAATGAGAAGGAAAGGGAAAAAACAGTGGCAGAAAACTTAAAAGGGAGGGGGGGGGGGAGAGGGAAAAGAAAAGGGAGGGGGGGGAGGGGAGAGGGGAAAGGAAAGAGGAAAGAGAAGGATGGGAGAACTCTGCATGCTAGACCGTCTCAAGAAATGTCACCCTATCTCATGAGCAGCAGATCCATAACCAACTGGGGGGGGAGCTAAGGCTGGGTCATCCAACCAAGGTTGCCACAATGAAGTAAATTTCTTATGAGCTTTTCGATGCAGGTATGTCAGCTTTTCCCTGATCAAAGAGGCATTGACCTGTGTGATCCACTGGCCCCTGCTCGGCACCCTGGAGGCGATCCAGAATCTAGCAATCAATTTGCGAGCAATGTACAACAATCTCAACACGGCAACGTGAGCATGTGGTGTTAAGGTGTCCACCCCCAGAGCACCAAGCAGACAGACCACATGATCCCATAACAGCTGAAAATTTATACACTTCAGAAATTGTGGCAATTACCCCCCCCCCCCCCAGTAGCGAAACAGTTTGGGACATCTCCACAGCATATGCATAAGTGTACCCTGGTCTCTCTCACATTTGGGGCACAAGGGGTAGATCTGCGTCCCCAACGAAACAGTTGTACCGGTGTTCTGTAAGCTCTATGAAACAAAAATAAGTGAGATATCTTATGGGAGGCCGACACTGACACCAAAGGGATCGATGAGAGGTACAGATCCCACGTCTCCCCATCTATGGGTCCAAGATCCCCCTCCCGCCCCGCACGAGCAGGGAGGGAAGAGGGGTCCTGCACGGATCCCAACAGAAGGGCATAAGCCTGCGAGATCATACCCCTCTTGTCCGAGACCCGAAACACCTCACCCAACAGGCGGTGGGTGTCGGGTGTTAAGGAAGACAAGCCTGCCTGGGCCATCATTGCGTGTCTCAATTGGAGATAGCGAAAGAAACAGTGCCTAGGAACATCAAACTCCCTCTGCAAGTCCTGAAAAGATTTCAATACCCCAGCTCTGAACAATTGTGCTATAAAATATATACCATGGGCTTTCCACAGTCCGGCGCCCTCTAAGCGAAACCGTTCCGAAAAGTTGCGGTTATCCCAAATCGGAGTCTGAGGAAGGTAAACCGTGGTCTGCAACATCCCCTTGACACAGCTCCACACCATGCGAAGCAAGGTAACTGTGGGCAATCGAGTCCCCATATTGGAAAACCTCTCTTCAAGGTGTACAAGGACAGGGTGAGGCGAGTCAGGAGGGACCAATAAGGACCGATAGGATTGGACGGATCCAAAAGACCCCAGCCCCCCATATGCTGAACCTGGGAGGCTAGAAAATATATCCTGGGGTTGGGAACAGCCAAGCCACCACTATCCTTGCCCATCTGAAGGGTAGCCAGCCTAATCCTAGCCACCTTTTTGCACCAAATCAGTTCTCGGAACTGGGATTCAATCCTATAGAACCACTTCCGGGGTATCCAGATCGGGAAGTTGTGCAGGACATAAAGAAGTTGTGGAGCCCACACCATCTTAATTAAATTGACTCGCCCAGCCACCGACAAGGGAAGTTTGCACCAACTCGTGGATTTAGAGCGGAACTTCTGCAGCAGAGGCACGAGGTTCAACGTGAGATAGTGGGTAGGATCAGGAGACACCTGAATCCCCAAATATTTGAAAGAGTCAACCACTCTCACTGCGGATGCGCAGTCCGGAAGAGGCTGAGTTATGGGATCAAGGGGCATTAAAACTGATTTATGCCAATTTATTGAAAATCCAGACAAGGACCCAAAATAGTCAATAAGGGACATTACCGCCCACAAGGATTCCCCTGTATCACCTAGGTAGAGCAGTGAATTTTTTAGCCATATCTGTATATTAAGTTATATAGTGTATCTATTGTCTCTCTGCACTAAATAATATGCCTTTTTTCTGTGTTGAGCTCTCCTGTGTCCACCAGGGGTCTCTCTCCTCATGATGACACGTCAGCAGGAAGCCGTATTGCCTTTGTCCAATGGCTCTTGAGCTTCCGGTATTAAAGGACTGACGTGACCGACGCCTGTTACGTCCTGAAGAAGCGTGCTGCATCACGCGAAACGCGTCGACGTCACACGCTGCTGCGCTACGGACTCCACCCTCCACCCTGATCGTCACACGGACCGCTCCAACGTCTGTCGGCTGCTTGGCGCCAAACCCTCGTTGATGGGCAGGAAGCTCCCACATCCTCTGGCGGACACATCGGTACACCGCCACACCTAGGAAGCGGTACTTGGCACCACGGCAGGATCGTTATTGGATGATCCGTGACTGCTCGGTAACCGGTGCATGGAACACAGACCAACAGGACTTTCACGGTCAGTAAACGGCTGCTCTATGTTACAAGACGCCTGTCTGTTTTGCTGACATACCCTCTGCAACATTGCTTTTAGTTGCTGGCTGCACGTGTCCTGAGTCCCGATATTTGCCTACAGCATCCACCTGTGATATACAATTACCCACTCCGGACTGTCTTATTCACCGCAACAGGTGACGATTAACCCCTTGGGTGTATTGACGGACTAGGTACCTGGACCTGGAGAACTTTACATTTGCCAGACCACATGCATGTATACTGCTGCCTATTACTTCATGTCCGTCTGCTTTGCTTAAGTCTGTTTTTGTTGCTGCTGTGCTGCCGTGCATTTGCCGTGTTCTTGCCACATTCTGTTCCTACAGGACTTCATCCAAGTGTTGGTGCCACTAATCTAATTTTAAGTCCGTATGCCAGAGTGAATAGTGGTTGAGCCGTAAGCTGTGTCATATATCAACTGCGGGTGTGAAGACCATTCACCAAGTATCTACAAGTGGTGGCCTTTTTGCCTATAAGCCGAGATAACCTACACAAGTCCAACTACTGGATGAACATTACTTACAGCTGGGATTACCGCACATTGGAAGCCCCCTGGAGCCCACTTTCAAACCGGCTTCCCCTTTCCCCAGTGGCAGTCTTTTTTTTTTTTTCTTCTACTTTATGAAGTGTATAGATGGGGTGGTGGGTGGAGTCTGAGTTATACGTAGCAGTGGCTTTTCATGAGACAGGACCTTGAACACTTGATTTTATCCTTATGTCAATGAGCAAACCCTTTTTCGTTTTCTTAATTTATTTTTGATGTTGCTGGTTCTTATTCATTTCAAATTTTGCTTCAATAAAGTATCCTGTTTTATACACACGTTACCCTTGTTGGAGCCATAATTGCAATTTCTTTTTCCTTTTGTTTTGACTTCTGTTCTAATTGCTTGGCTCACAGGTTGTACACCGGTGGGTTATAGGTGTTATATTTTACAGAATTAATGTCACATCCTCACACCCCGACCCAGGGGTCTTGAGTGGATTTCCTGGTGTTCCCTATTTTACCCCCTCCCTTGGTAAGATTAGAGCAGTGTGTCATCCGCATAGAGTGAGATAACGTCAGCGCGGGAGCCCCTTCTGAACCCCACTATGTCAGGGGAGGACCGAATCTGCGCCGCTAAGGGCTCCAGCGCCATGGCAAACAGCAATGGAGATAGCGGGCAGCCCTGTCTAGTCCCCCTGTGCAAACAGGTCCAGAAAGCTCCCCATTCACCCTCAGTCTGGCCGTGGGGGCAGCATATAGTACCCGCACCCAGGTCAGAAAGTTCTCTCCCACACCAGAGCGCTTGAGAACTTCCCAGAGGTACACCCATTCAACACTATCGAATGCCTTAGCGGCATCTAGCGAAAAGACTGCCCGGTTCCCCGGGTTGTTCACCGGGATCTGAAGGTTCAGAAATAGCCTGCGGAAATTAAGTGCCGTCAATCTGGTCGGGATAAACCCCGACTGATCCCTATGGACAACCCCCTGGACAACAGAAGACAGCCTAGTGGCCAGTATCTTAGCAAGAATTTTAACATCCGTTGTGAGTAGAGATATGGGCCTATAAGAATCCGCCAAAAGCAGATCCCTACCGGGCTTCAGCAGTAAAACAACTATAGCTTCGGACATAGAGGCAGGAAGGTGGCCAACACGGAAGGCTTCGTTGAACACCCGCAGTAACACGGGCACCAACTGTTCAGCGTATCTGCTGTAAACCTCCGACGGGATACCATCAACCCCCGGAGATTTACCAGGCTTAGTAGATTTCAAGGCCGCATAAATTTCGCTTTCCGTGAGGGGGGCCCCAAGCACAGCCACGTCCGAAGCAGACAGAGAAGGCAACTCGCAGGAAGCTAAGAAATCGGCAATTTCCTGGGAGTCAGCTGAGATTTTAGAGGAGTAAAGATAAGCATAGAACTCCCCAAGCACTCTCCCTACGTCAGCCGTGGTGTGCCAGAGCACCCCCTGAGGATCCCTGATCGTGGGTATAAAGGCCGCAGGTTGTTGCGAGTGAACCAGCATGGCCAACATATGACCTGTGTTTTCTCCCTCCTTGGCAGCCAGCCAAGACCTCGGAGTGTCATCAGACGGATCCCTCACATAAGTGTCCTCTGCCCTCATTACCGCATCTAACACAGTAGTCTCCCATTGCTTGGTGTCAGTCTTAATGTTATTAACCACACGTATAAACTGACCTTTCATAAATGCCTTAGCCGCATCCCACACCACCCCCACCTCTGCAAAGTCTAAATTGTCAGCAAAAAAGGATGTCAGTTTGGGCGGTAAGGGATCAGGACTAGGAAAGAGCGTCAGCCAGAAAGCATTGAGTTTCCAAAGGGATTTCCCCCTATTATCCAGAAGAGACAGACGAACCCAAAGGGGAGAATGATCAGATACCTCCCGGGGAGCATAATCCGCTGCAACCACCAGCGGCAGCAGCGAACCATTACCCAACCCCAGATCAATTCTAGATAAGCCCGAGTGGGACGCCGAGAATCACGAGAACCTTCGCACCTCAGGGTGGCCCAACCTCCAAACATCTGTCAGTCCGAGTTCACCCACCAACCGAGCAAGGGGCGTAGCCCCCCGGCCGGCATAGGTCTACCGGAGTAAGAGGAAAACCTATCCCAGGCAGGGTCAAGTACAGCATTAAAGTCCCCCAACATCAGCAGGGGCACATCCGGGAGTAGAGCAATATGTGGCACAATAAGTTTAAGCACCCCTGCAGAGTATGGGGGAGGCACATAAACCGCTACAAGTATACACCTAAGGCTTGCTAGCTGGCACGATAAAACAACAAACCTGCCTTCAGTGTCAATCTTACTTTGAGCATAGGAACCAAACTCCCTTCTTAATCAAAATACACACCCCTCGCGAATAAGTGGAGTACACAGAGTGAAATTGGTGACTAAATACACTAGGAGCTAAACATGGGGAAGCGGAGGGAGACATGTGGGTCTCCTGCAGACAAACCACGTCCGCCTGCAGGCGTTTAATGGTGCGGAGCACTGCCGTCCTCTTAACCGGGTTGCCGAGGCCCCGCACGTTCCAGGACGTTACACAAACATTATCAGCCATAGTCAAAGTGTAGCCACATACGGAGCATCAGGCATCCCGGCCAGAGAGGCAAGAAAGGGTACCCAAAAGGGGCAAACCCATTACCCCCCTTCCACACATCCCCACCAGAGCGAGGCCACAACAGGAGCGGCCGTCCAGCCCACACTGTACCGGAGCAGCCCCAGCATAGAGAACAGTCAGTAGAAATATCATCAGCATAGGGTAACATTAATGCAGTAGATCAACAAAATGCATGCAGAAAAAGCAAAAATTGATCCAAAGTCCAGGACCAGAAAAAAGGAAAAAAGGGGGGGATAAAAAGGGAATACACGTCTGCCACGTGTGGGGAAAGGGACAAGTCAGTAGGGCATGTCCAGTCAGGACCAAGGGGGGGGGAAACCGGAGAGGGACCACCGATGCCAATGCAGTCACCTCTAAAATAGCAACCATGTGAGGGGTAGCAGCCATGTGTGCAGGAAAAGTATGTGTCACCTCAAGTGCCAGGCAGGAGAACCAACAGGATCCATGACCGGCCGACCAGAGTTCAAAAGGACCAGACGATAGGAACATGGGTCTTCTCTCCTAGGGGAGGCAGCCACTCGCAGGGCCCAACCATTCGCATCCAGCCATTGAACAGCAGCAGAAGGCTTATCGAAGAACAACACCTCATCCCGGGCCACCACCCGGAGCCTAGAAGGGTACAGCATAGCGTATTGAACATTCAAGTCCCGCAATCTCCGCTTGACCTCCATGAATTTCGCCCTCTGTTTTTGCACCTCTGCAGAATAATCGGGGAACAGGGAGATCCTTGAGTTGTCAATTTTTAGCCTCCCCTGCATGCCCCTGGCTTTAGTAAGGATGGTGTCTCGGTCCTTATAATTGAGGAGTTTGAAGATGAAAGTGCGTGGAGGGGCTCCAGGAGGAAGAGGGCGCATAGGTACCCTACGGGCTCGTTCCACCGAAAACATGGTAGTAAAGGAGTCTTGCCCAAAAGTGGAGAGCAGCCACTTCTCAATAAAAGCCACAGGATCTTTACCTTCCCTCCGCTCAGGAATCCCAATAGCTCTGATGTTGCTCTGTCTCATCCGATTTCTCCAAGTCATCTAGGCGTGCAGCTTGCTTGGCTGAGAGCAGGGCCGTATGTTTCACTTCCCTTTGCAAGGGCGCCATGTCATCCTCCAGGGAGCTGACCTTGCCTTCCACCGCTGCCGTCCTCTCCCTCAATATCTGCATATGATGTCTCATGAACGATATCTCAGCCTTGACCCCCTTTAACTCAGCAGTCAGGGCCGTAATTGAAGTAGTACAAGTGGTAACCGCAGCCATAATGTCCCGCAACGTGGACTGAATCAGGGGTAGGAGATGACTGTCTCGGGGCCTGGTCCGCATCTGCAGCCTCCCAGTCCGCAATCTGGCGGGAAAGATCTTCCAGGGGTGCGGTGTCATCTGTGTCCGAATGTGACCCCGGTGAGCCGGAACGATGGTCCCCAGACTGAGCATGGGGGTCCCGGGTAGCAGGCTTGGCAAAAAGCTTCTGTGCAGCTTCCAGGTACATGGTCTAATGTGCTGCACGCTGCGGGGCGCTGCCATCTTGGGTCTGGCCGACCCGAGCAGATTTACCATCTTTACCCTTTGCAGACATTGCGGACGATAGATGAGGGACTCACCGGGTGTTCACCACACACCAGGGAACACAGGGCACCGGCCAACGGTAGAAATCAAAGCAGGATAAGAGGTCACACAGGATAACAACCAGGATCAGCAGCGGAGCTCACAGCATGCACGTCCGCTCACATCTGCAGCTCGGCCACGCCCCCCTTCTGTGTTCTCTTTGGGCTTCCCCAGTCCTCAGCGAGCTGCAAAGTCTTGTCTAGCTTCAAGATGTCGAGACCTAAGGTCCTCTGCTGCTGGATCATTGAGCACAGGAGGTTGTTTTGTCAGTCAGTTCAGGTAGCAGGCAGAGGCAGGCAAATGGGTCCAGGCAGCATGGAAATGTCAGGTAGTAACAAGGGAAATATTGTCACCAGACTTACCAAAAAACCAAACTAACCGGAGAATAGCTATATTTTAAGTTTGTATTCCAATACCCAATTCACCTGGGGAGGTGTCCCTAAATATCACAATGCAATAAAAAACAAAAAATACGCATCTGACACCTGCAATGGCTGCTACAAAAAATGTATTTAAAATCATTTAAATTTATGAAAATCCTTTTCAGTGTAAATGACCTGGTGCTCCCCCCTCCCCCCTTTTCTCCACTCCCTCCAACCCACCCTATCTTCCCATCCCCCAGACTAACCCATCTAATCCTCACAGGGTCTTCTTTTGAATGTACCCTACAAAGAGTCCACTATGTGTTAGAGTGGTCATCTGGCATAAACTATATGTAAGGTAGGTAAGATGTGGGTTGAGAATGAGACGCCACAATGTATCATGTTCTCATTGGCATCATCCCAATGTTGGGAGAAAGAGAAGCACAAGCAAAGAGAGGGGGGACTTTGAGTGTGCCTTTTGAGAACATATCACATCATAAATTTAGATGAAAGTAAATGTGTTTACATAATAAGATGCCTAGTTGCATAAAAACACACAGTTTAAACTAAACTAAACTTCATGGAATTGGGCGTAGCTAAGATGGCGGAGTGAGCAGACGTCTTCCTCGGAGCTCTGCTGGGGTATCGGCTCTTTCATCCTGTCCTGGGCTCACCAACCACCATTCATCCTCCACTTCTGAAGTGGATGCCTGCCAGAACACCCGGTAGATCGAAGGAGGGGAAGAAGCTGCGCTTTCCCCCGGTGAGTCCAGTTGTGTCCAGTCCTGCAGCCTCGGGAGACAGCAGGCCCGCTCCACGTGTCAACATGGCGTCTCAGACGGACATTCTGGGGGACTCTCCTTCGCCGCCACCCGGTATCCCGGAGCTGATGGCGGCAATTACAGCTTTCCAGATGGCTCTTACCTCCAAGATCGAGGAGGTACAGCTGGATATCAGGCTCATACAGCAGGATAATAATCATTTGCTGCTGTTCCCGGTTTACTCCGTAGAAATGCAGAAAATGCGCAAATCCAAAAAATGCGGTGAAAGTGTCCCTGAGATCCATAGGGATCAAGTACAGTGTTATTTTCCCTCCTATAGTCCCAGGGTCTCCAGTGTCTCCCCTCATCAGCTCTCCTGGACCTCTGATTCAGCTCCTCTCAACCAATCCTCTGGCCCTCATGACATATTCCTTTGGCCGCATGGCACCTCTCCAGAGGAGGTTACAGCTGCCCCCCTCCCTCCAGTACTCCGCTCTCCAGCCCCAGACCCCACAGCACATGTGCTCCTGGCTTTTTTTTTTTACAGTATCCCCGAATGCACTGAGACGACCTACCCTCTGCCAATCACCCGGACTGTATCAAAAGCCTATGCATCCATTCGTCAGGTTTCCTGTCACTGTCCAACATGCCTCCTTATTGGACCAGCACGCAACACACTTCAGACTGAATGAATCGCATACTGAGCTCAATGAGCAGACCTCACTAATAGATCCTGCTCCCTGATGGGCAGAGAGCAATATAAATTTACCTGCAGCTCCTCTGGTAAGCAGACAGAGCTCAAAACTATACTCTCTCACTAGCACCTACCTAGGAGGGTGCTACAACTATTAGCCAAAACTCTCCATTTTTAAACATTTCCCATCTTGTTGTATACAAAATCAAAATGACATCTTTTCAAGCTAAAATATCCTCTGCAGAAGGGTGCCTATTTATCCTTTTTACAAAAATGCCTGGAGGGAAAACTAATTTTCTCTATCGTTCATTGACAGACGCATACCTGCTTGACCATTGGGTTATACTGCCCACTACAGAAGTAGGCCACTAGGCAGGAAAAAACTTTACCACGCCTATGGGGCAGTCCCTGCAGGCATAACTCCACACACTCTGCTATAGCCCCACTTTGTTTTTGCCTTGTATAGGAATAGGATCTAGTTCCCTGCTGGGACTTCAGTCTTAGCGTTTTTTTTTTGGGAACATTTTTTTGTCATGAATTTTTTTTAGTTCGAGTTCCTGGAGAACTACATGCAACAGGCGGCTGGGTTTCGGACTGGATATTCTAGATCCTTAAGGTCTCCCAGCCTTGCCAGCGAGCGTGCGCAGGTAAAGGTCCAGCACTAGGCCTCGCCACGCCAGAGCCCCGATGGACAGGGACAAGCCTGTGAGTGGACCATCTCGCTGGGATGCAGATGACCTGGAATGCCCTGAGTCGCAGCTTACTCCCTGGCTGTTAGCAGCCCCACCCTGGGTGGGAGGTGGTCTGTTAGGAGTGGCACACACCTGATACTGTGGTATGGTGAGTAAGTGCACCCCCCACTCCTCTGGCGGGCTCAGGGTGGAGGTAGATATGTGCCATCGGTTCCCCTGGTCTCTTGAGCATACCAGGCCCCTCTTAGCTTTTTCCCCCCTCTGTAGAAAGTTCATACCTCATGGGGTGCGGTTATATTGTGGCCACTGCGGCGGTTCTGGGGGGGGGGTTTCTGTCCTGGTGGGGTCTCCATTTGGAGACCCTCTGATGCCTCCTTTATGATGACCCATGGGGGTCCTGGAGACCTCATGGCACGTCGTGGGGGCCACCATTTTGCTGTAGCATTCTGCTGTGCCTTAATGTAAAATGTTTTTTCATTACAAGGCATGGGCAGCCATGCTTTGATAGTTCCCCATATGAATGCATGGGGCGGCCATTTTCTTGTAGTACACGATCGCTAGACAGCAAGGGGAGACACTAAAGGCTCTAGGCATGACCCAGGTGCTTTTTCATTTCCTGTCCCTGATCATTTCTATCTTCAGCAAGGACCTTTCTTGAAGCTTCCAGACTGGGTTGGTGGTAATGTTTTTGGGGCCGCTGTAGGTATTCCTCATCCACACTGCTGCAGGCTGTCTTAGGCTGGGACTTGTAGTACTGCTGTTGCAGCGGCGCAAACCGTGTTTTTTGCGACTTTTTTAATGTGACACTGTAAAAGTCCAGACTACTGATCAGTGTCCTGAAACTCCAATCAATCAGACCGTGTCTGGATCATTGGAGGGATCATCTTCAGGGATGCCCAGTGCTCATTCAATCGGACAGTGCCACGACCGTGGCTTATGTCAATCACCAAGGGGGCACAAGTGTGCCCTGGCTGTTCTGGCCATCTTAGAATGCTGGCTACTGGTGGATCTGTTGGCGTCTCTGCTCAACAGAACGGTGCAGAGGTTTGTGGTTTGGTCAAGGGATCCTCTGGTGGGCGCCACAGATGCGCTGGTGGCCCTGTGGGGTCAGTATCGTCTGATTTACGCCTTCTGTCCTCTCAAGCTTCTGCCAAGACTTCTACGCAGGATCGAGGCAGAAAACATTCTGATCATCTTAGTGGTTCTGGACTGGCCGATCTGATGTGGCTGCTCACCGACATTCCTTTCAGGGAGGATCTGCTGTCCCAATGACCGATCTTCCATCCTGCTTTACAGCTGGCTTTACCGGCTTGGCTGTTGAACGCCAGGTGCTGAAGGACAGAGGTTTATCGGAGTCGTGGATTCCTACACTGTTAACAAATAGGAAATCTACTTCTAGGAAGATCTACCATTGTATGTGGAGACCTTGCATTGCTCCTTCTCGGTGGCTCGAATCTTAACCTCGAATCTTAACCTTCCTTTAACGGGGGGTTGAACAGAAATTGGCCTCGAGTACCATCAGGTGCAAGGTATCGGCCTTGGTGGTCGACCATTGGCCACACACTCCCCCTGGAAGGTGTATCTGGAAGCTACGGAGTCTTTCAGGAAGTCAGACTCCCTATTTGTGCTCATGGATTGACCTCGCAAAGGGTTGTCCGCTTTCTTTGCGGCCATTTCCGGATGGATCAGACAGACGGTGGTTTAGGCCTATTCCATCACGGGTCAGGTTCTTCCTTTCCCTGACAAGGTGCACTCTACCAGGGCGCTTAGTGCCTCCTGAGCCTTCCGTCAGCAAGCGTCAGTGACGCAGGTTTGCAAGGTGGCCATCTGGTCGTTGGTGCATACTTTTACAAAATGTTATAAGGTGGATGTGTTGGCATCTGGGGATGCTTCCTTTGGCCGCAAGGTTATGCAGGCTGCTGTTTAAGAGGACCTGATCCTCTTTCAGGGTGTATTGTTTTCTCAAGTGGGCTCCAGTTGTTTTAGTTGAGCCCCTGTTGCCTGTTTGGCTAATGTTTAGCCTTGGGAATTTTTTTGCTTTTTCCCACCCCTCATTTTTAACACTGCTTTTGAAGGACATCTCAGCTGTGTACCTCTATGAATGAAAGATAAAATGGGATTTTTGACTTACTGTAAAAGGAATTTCTCTGTTCATTGGCGGACAGAGCACCCACCCTTCTGTGGAGTTATGATTCTCCTGATACTGCATGGGACTGCTTATTGGTGTAGACAGTTTTTTTTCTGCCTAGTGTCCTACTCCTGTAGGGGGCAGTATATCACAATGGTCAATGACAAGGAGCTGTGTCAGTCAATGAACATCAGAGAAATGGATGTTACGGTAAGTCAAAAATCTTATTTTTTCCCCTCACATTCCCTTTGTTCTCAACTTCATTAGAGCTTGGGGGAAGAGAAGCAGCAGCACACTGATCTTCTCAGTGAATGGCTGTGCTGTGGGGGCATGTCAGGCAAGTCTGTTCATTGGAGGAGAGCACACTGAGTTCCCAGCATAGTTAAAGAACTGACCACAGTTTGCTCTCTTGCTTAGTCTGTTCAGTGTTTTATGGGAAAGCAAAGGGACTGGCAGGAACACTAGGGATTTCGTACAAATAAAAAAATACCGAGAACAGGATACTTTATTATACAAGTATATGGTACAGCAGGCAGATATCTGGAATATGAAATGTTGGGGTAACAAATGCTTTAAGGGCCAAGTTCTTGAGATTTGATTGAATTGTTAGTTTTCTTGAGCTAAAGGTGGTGGAAAATGCGCAAGCTTGTATAAAAGTTGCCCACATAGTAGTGGTACCCTTGATTAAAACGGGTAGTACAAAGTCCCACACAATTTTCCAAAAAAAAGAAACAAAGCTAGACAGTGGATTGGAGTGCACACTAGTACTACTACACTTTTCAATACTCCCAGTTAAGTAGAACAGTATTATAGTGCAGAAAGCATAAAATGTCAGCATGTTCACCCGTTAAACTGTTTCTGTTTTCTTCATATATTGCTGCCACTTCTTTAACACACTCACTTGGTGCAGGAGAGGAAAGAGCAGCAGAGAGGTATCTTCTAGGATGAGAGGCAAGTCTTTTGTAGTGTGCCTCATTTTCTTTCCACCACTGAAGAGGATCACCACTTCTTCTGTCAATTACTGGTTCCTTCAAATAGAGATGAAGTTCAACATCCAGGCTCATTATTGCAGACTCAGAAGAATCCTCTGCATGTGGCCCTAATAAAACACTGAACATGACATCAATTCGACCACGATGAAGAAGATTCTCTTCTGTTCGTTGTCTTCTTTTTGGACATTTTTCTGTTTTTCCAGCATTCTGCTGTTCTTCCAGATCAAAGAAATGCTGTTCGGGACTTGAATTTTTGGCAGGATCATTCTGTTGAATATTTTCTGTCGGCCAATACATCAATAGAAGAGAAAGCATGGTTCTTGTATCGAGGAACCAAAAGACTTGCCAGCACAACATTTTTATTCTCTTCATGCTTCTCAAAACATATATCAATCAAAGTTCTCTGGCTTGACAGCCCCATCATTTAGAAGTTGGAGGGTGTTGTTTGCCCTGCAACTGAGGTCTGATACATCAGCAAGCCTCATTCGTTTACGCATGTTTGCTCCGCTGTCTCGAAAGAACACAAGCATCAAATCGTCTTTGTTAATTCCCCAGTCTTCAAGCATGCCTAGAAACATTTCTCTACTGTACTCGGTGTGGGATCCTTGCATCACTTTTGTATTCAACACCAATTGCCTTTTTGTCCATTCGCTGTCAATGAAGGGGCATGTGAGATTCGTTAGTGAATCTTTTTGTCCTGACCAGCATTCAGTCGTGAATGAGAGTTGCCAGCATTCTCAGGTTGCAGCATAGCCTTTACTTTCTCAACAACCTTTTTTGTTTTCCAACATTTCAGTTCGATAATACTTCTCACTCTTCAGTGTGTACCTTGGCTCAACTATGGACATCAGCCGCTTAAATCGATTGTCAGACACCATTGTAAATGGCTGGTTATCAGTGACCATCATCTTTGTGATTACTCTGTCCAGCAGTTGGGATCTTCCATCTCAATTTATCCTCCAGTTTATTTTCTGAAACATATCTCTTTTTGTTGCCTGGGATAGTGGAGGAGGTATTTCACATTGTGGTTATGATTCATTTTGTTAATGTGCTGCATGATATAATTCAACATGATGAACTCTTAGATGGGCCCAAAGATTCAATGTATTTTTGTTTTCTCTTACGTCCTCTGACAGTCACCACCCACTCATACAGTCTGCACTTCTGGGTATTGGTCTTATCTACAGAAGTAAGCTAGGCATAAGATTTTGTTAGAAAACATTCACAAAACCTTTGTATAGACACACCTACAGGGGGCTGTCCCTCTGGTCCAATACCCCCAGCTAGCAGCATTCCCAAATCAGTTTGTCTTTGCATAGGAGTAGGCTGGCTTTTCCCTGGCTGGGGCTGCAGTCTCAGCCTTTTTACTTATTATTTTTTCTCTCTGAGAGTGATTTTTCTTTACAATAATAGCTTTTTATTTGTTCCTGCGCTTAGTCGGACTTCTGGAGGACTACTGCGTTTGCGGGCTGGGAATCGCACTGGTTATCCTACGGCCTTATGGAATCCCAGCCTGCCATTGAGCGTTTGCAAGGCCTGGGCGTACGCATAGCCTGCTAAGGACCATGTCCCTGTCCTCAGGGACGAGCCTGCGAAGTGGCTACTTCGCTGGGGTGTCTCAACTGCGATACGCCACGTGTTGCTAGCGTCCTTTTCGGCTGCCGGCACCACCACCCAGAGTAGGAGGCTTCCTGTCACAGATCGGTACTCACGTTTCCCTGGACCGGTGAGTACCATGCTACCCCTCTGTCTATGGCATTGTCTGTTGGGGTGTGTATGTGTTATACCTGAAGGGTTTCACATGTACTGTTACTTTAAGGCTGGCTCCACCCAGGAGTGATGACAAGGGTCAAGGGGCAGAGTGCCCATCTTAGACACATGTAAGAGATGCATTGATATATACCGAGCTGTCCTGTAATGCATGTTGGAGTGTACAGTGAGTACTGAATAAACATCTATTGTTCCAGATCAGAGTCCTGTGTCTCTCACAACACGGAGAATATAACAGTGGGGACGAGGATGGGATTTACAAGGTTACTATCCGTGTGAGAAAAGAAGAAAAAAAAACTCTGGATTGTCACCTGGATACAAACACCCACAGAGCCCAGCAGGAAAATGTCATTGATCGGGACATTAAGTGAATTTGATGGAGAACAGACAACCTGGAGTTCCTGGGTTGAGAGACTGGAACAGTATTTTGGTGCAAATGCCATCCCAGGCGACAGGCAAGTAGCAGTATTTCTGACAGTGGTTGGTGCTAGGACATATGACACTCTTAGGGATCTCCTTTTCCCTAAAAAAAAACAGCAACTAAGACTTTGGCAGAGCTTCTGACACTGTTAGGAAATCACTTCCAGCCTAAACCACTAGAGATTGCAGAGAAATTCCGGTTCTATCAGCGGCAGCAACAGCCGGGTGAAGATATTAAGGCTTATGTGCTCGCCCTTCGCAGACTAGCATCAACCTGTTCTTTTGGGGAGTCCTTACCAACTGCACTGAGGGATAAGTTTGTCATGGGACTAAATAGTGAGTCTAGCCAAAAGAGACTGTTAACAAAGAAAGACCTTACCCTTACAAAGGCAATTGAGATAGCTTCAGTGATGGAAATGGCTGTGAAAGATACAGAGGCTTTGAACCCCCAGAGCAGAAGGGAAGAGGTTAAAGAGGAAGTTTTCAGAACAGCAGTCAAGCCAACAGCAGCAAACTGTAAATATAGACCCTCACCAAGCCGGGAGTCAGCTTGCTACCGTTGTGGGAATACTGACCATGATCACAAAGTCTGCTGGTTTAAGGATCAGTTCTGTCATAATTGTGGTAAGGCAGGCCATCTAAAACGAGTCTGCCGTAGTAAGAAGGTGCGAAATAAACAACCTCTGAACACCAGGACAAAGGCATATATGGTGGGAAGATATACATCGTCATCGAAATCAGAGGATGAGGAAGTGCTCCTCAGATTGGACATACATCATATGCATTCAGCACCCTCAGCAATGACTAGAGATAACCGTGGAAGGAATGAAACTCAAGATGGATGTAGACACAGGAGCAGCAGTTTCAGTTATCACCCAGAAACAATGGAGAAAACTTCTGATGCAAACAACTGCCCGTCCAACACCAATCAAACTGCAGACATACTCAAAGCAGATACTCCACCCACTGGGGTACGTGAAAGTAAGAAACAGGTATCCTACAAGGGTCAGATGAAGAGAATGCCTTTATATATCATAGAACATGGGGGACCCCCTCTCTTTGAGAGAGACTGGATTGCTCACTTTGGCATGCCAGACATCGCCATAAACCCCTGCAACACCGTAACCATCCCATCAGGAGATAAAGAGGGATGGGTGGAATCCCTGAAACAGCGATTCCCACAAGTCTTTGATAACCATTTGGGGAAAATAAAGCATGACTGTGTGAGACTCAGGCTGAAACCCAACGCTCAGCCTAGGTTCTTCAAAGCTCGGACGGTACCTTTCGCACTCCGAGCAGGTGTGGAAGCTGAACTAAGCTGGCTGGAGGAACAAGGTGTCATCTCAAAGGTAGAGCACAGCGAGTGGGCATCACCAGTTGTACCAGTAAAGAAAGCGAATGGGGACTTGCGCATTTGTGGCCATTTCCGCATGGCACTAAATTCTCAACTGGAGATAGACCAGTATCCCCTACCCAGAGTAGATGACATTTTTGCCTCTCCTGCAGGAGGTCAAAAGCTCACCAAGCTTGATCTCAGGCAAGCTTATTTACAGTTTGAGGTCCACCCTTCGTCCTGCAAGTTTCTAACCATCAACACTCTCAAGGGACTGTATGAATACAATCGGATGGTGTTTGGTGTAGCCTCCGCCCCAGCCATTTGGCAACGCAAAATGGATGAGATTTTGGCAGACATTACTTTAACACAGTGCCTGTTAGATGACATGCTCATCACGGGCATGACGGACCAGGAACACAAGCGGAACGTGGAGCTTGTGTTGACGAGACTCCAAGAGCAGGGTCTAAAAGTGAACTTAGCGAAATGCCAATTCATGATACCTAAATTGGAGTTTTGTGGCCACCTTGTGGATGCAGAGGGTATACACACCACGGAAGCCAAAGTTGATGCTTTAGTAAAAGCTCCAGCCCCAACCAACGTCCAACAGCTGCGATCATACATGGGCTTGCTGAACTATTACCAGAAATTCCTGCCAGATCTAGGACACACTTTGTTTCCGTTAAACAAGCTTTTGGAGAAACACTCCAGATGGAACTGGTCGGCTGCATGCCAACGTGCTTTTGAAGTTTCTAAGCGAAAACTGTTGGTGTCACCCATGCTCGTGCACTATGACCTCCAAAGGCCTCTCACCTTGGCTTGTGATGCCTCACCCTATGGTCTAGGGGCTGTACTATCTCATGTTTTAACAGATGGGTCAGAGAAACCAGTGGCATTCGCCTCCAGGTCCTTGACAAAAGCAGAAAGCAATTACTCTCACATTGACAAAGAGGCTCTAGCGCTCATATGGGCAGTTAAGAAGTTTCATCTTTACCTGTATGGTAGGGAATTCACCATACTGACAGATCATAAACCACTCCTTCAGATCTTTAGCCCTGACAAAGGCATCTCCCAGATGACTGCGGCCCGTCTTCAACGCTATGCCCTATTCTTGGGAGCATATAGCTACAAAATCCAGTATCGCAGCCATGATGCCAATGCTAATGCAGATGCCATGTCCCGTCTGACAAGGACATTAAAAGACTCTTCTCCACCAGTCAAGAGTTGTCGTTACACCAGCCTGTCCTTTTTGTCTTCTGGGGAGGTAGCAGCCCATACAGCCAAGGATACCTTCCTTAAGACAATACTCTCCTGGGTACGGTACGGTTGGCCGGCAACTGTCAGACAGGATTATGTACCTTACTTCCGTAGGCGTCTGGAATTAACTGTGGCTGGCAACTGTGTTTTATGGGGAGACCGAGTGATCATTCCACAGACCCTCCGGAGACACATTCTTGACTTGCTACATACTGGTCATCCCAGGGGCACAGGTATGAAACAAAAGGCCCGGGGCTATGTGTGGTGGCCGAATCTAGACTCCGATATTACGACATATGTGAATGCGTGTGCTGGATGTGCACAAACTGCAAGAGACCCTCCTCGAGGGTGCGTCCAGCCCTGGACTTGGCCCACGGTTCCCTGGTTTCGCCTACACTTGGACTTTGCAGGCCCGATAAGAGGACACACCTTTTTGATTATAATTGATGCTCATTCAAAGTGGCCTGAGGTCATTCCTATTACCCAGCCGATGACTAAGACGACGATTTCCATACTGTTACATCTCGCTGCTAAGTTTGGATACCCCAGAGAAATTGTCACAGACAACGGTGCACAATTCACAAGCCAGGAGTTTTCGGAGTTTCCTGACTGCCCACAACATCAAACACAAGTTGACCGCACCTTACCACCCGGCTACAAATGGTCAAGCAGAAAGTTTTGTACAGACCTTCAAACGCTATTTCAAAGCTACTGTGGCTACAAGTAAACAGTCCCTGTCACCCCAGCAGCTGGCCTCTTTCCTTTCTGCTTACAGAAACACACCACATGCAACCACTGGGAAAACTCCAGCTGAACTTCTTTTGGGTCGGCAGCCATGGACTGTTTTGGACATGCTCCGCCCTCAAACGGTCCAGGAACATGTACGGCAGTCCCAAGACAAGAGGGTTGAACACGACGAGATTCCCCGGTTTACAGCCCAGCAAAAGGGTAATGGTTCGATCTTATGGCGCTTCCACTCGTTGGCTTCCTGCTATTCGTCGCAGAGACTTTGGGACCCAAAATGTATAGGGTCTGCCTGGAAGATGGTTCCATTTGCAGACGGCATGCGGACTAGTTGCGTCCTCGTTCTCAGCTGCCCGAATCCCTGACATCGGCTGCACCTCCAGTGTCTCAAGGATCTGCTCCTACCAGATCAGGATGCATTGAGACTGATGCTTGGGGGGACACTGAACTTTTTAACTCGGCTCCAATAGAGCTCTCTAGCCCTGGTCCAGAGGTCTGTTCTTCCTCTGAGCTAGGGGATCCCCTCTTGGCCCCGCCGGTGTCCATTCTGGCCAGCCCTTCCTCCAGCTCGAGTCGCTGGGTGCCCGTCCTCAACGACGCTGACCGGTTTCAGCTGCAAGACCGTTTACGAGACTTTCGACGGGGCCGCCGAAAGTGATCCGCTGCCATTTTCTCCCCGTATCGTCCCTGGAAGTTGCTCTCACATCCGGACGCGGAAGAAGCCATGTAAATCTCCTGAGTTGGAGGACTGTATTGGACAATTATTAGTTACTGTTTTATGCCTGTTCTCGTTTCGTTGTGTTTTTTTTTTTGTTTTTTTATGGATGGATGGAAGGTGTTATGCCTGAAGGGTTTCACATGTACTGGTACTTTAAGGCTGGCTCCACCCAGGAGTGATGACAAGGGTCAAGGGGCAGAGTGGCCATCTTAGACACATGTAAGAGATGCATTGATATATACCGGGCTGTCCTGTAATGCAGTGGTCCTCAACCCTAGTGCTCAGGGCCCACTAACAGGCCAGGTTTGCAAGATAACTGAAATACATCCCAGGTGATATAATTTGCTGCTCAGTGATTGCAGTACTCTAGTCTGCATCTCCCCAAGGTAATACTTAAAATCTGGCCTGTTAGTGGGCCCTGAGGACTGGAGTTGAGGACCACTGCTGTAATGCATGTTGGAGTGTACAGTGAGTACTGAATAAACATCCATTGTTCCAGATCAGAGTCCTGTGTCTCTCACAACACGGAGAATATAACAATATGTGGGCCCTCTGTTTATGGGGATGGCAGTGCACATGGATCTGTAATATCCCCCTCATGTCTGTCAGTGCGGTCCCTGTGTGTCCCTTCCTGGTCCCTGCGGGGGCGCTGTGGCGGTTCTACCGCTGTGTGGAGGGTTGAGGGGGTCCCTGATGTCCCTGAGGTGCTTCGGCAACGTTTTGGGGGTACAGACATGGTGTGTGGGGGCCACAATTGGTGTAAAACCGTGGGGTCGCCATTTTTGGTGTGGGCAAGCTGTTTGACCTCATTGTGAGGGCAGCTGCCATTTTCTGCAATTCTGTTGGTGCCTTTCAGGCCCCATCTTTAGTGTGGGCACTATGTTCTTAATGTGAACAGCGGCCATTTTCCCAGAGCCTTCTCCATAGACTTGTATTTGCAACCATTTTCTTGTGGCTCAGAGCTGTGTTCTGCCTCTAGTGGCGTAAGGTCACTTCCTTCTTTTCACATGCAGATCAATCTGACAGCGTGTGGCAAGGTATAGGCACACTTTTAGGGGATTTTATGGTGTTTCCTGGGCTGCGTTCCTGCTGGCATTCATTCTTTTGCAGTTTTTAGTAGCACAGGCTCAGTTCCTCATTGCGGTGCATTTGCAGTGGGAACCGCGATAATCGCCGATTTAATGGACCAGCGCCATTTAAATTCTGAAGTGCTATGATGGAGTCTGTTGGTGGTCAGCTTGACCCTTCTATGGATAGCCCTCTGACCATCAGATGACCAGTCAATTCTATGCAAGCAGGAACCCGGGAGAGAGAATTCACCACAGAATGAGACATGCAGACAGGTTTATGGGTGAATCAATTCTCAAAAGTTTTAATATTGTATCCAGTTTATATAGATAGAAGCAGGGTGGAGTAGTGGTTCTCTTATCAGGAAACATGCTGAAATGGCAACATTCTATGAGCTAATACAAAAAGTGCAATTTAGCTAAAATCATATAGATAACAAAAAAAAGAAAAGAAAAACATTTCTCAGCAAAGCTGGACCTTGAGCTCCAGATAAATTACTAAATATTGCATATACCTCAAACAATGTTAGGTGTGGCTCAGACTTATCTAATGGGAACAGATGGTTGCATATGAAAAATGGAGTTAACTCCTTCAGAGTCCCAGGATAGCAAATTCCCCCCTGCTCTGGTGGAGGGTTCAGGTACCCCTGAATCCTCTGCTATAGTCTCACTTACTGCTGCGCTTGCGACTTTAGCGTCAAAAGTGGATTTGTTAATGTCTTTTTGTTGCCTGGGATAGTGGAGGAGGTATTTCACATTGTGGTTGTGATTTCATTTTGTTTCTGTGCTCATGATATAATTCAACATGATGAACTCTTAGATGGGCCCAAAGATTCAATGTATTTTTGTTTTCTCTTACGTCCTCTGACAGTCACCGCCCACTCATACAGTCTGCACTTCTGGGTATTCGTCTTATCCACAGGAGTAAGCTAGGCATAAGATTTTGTTACAAAACATTCACAAAACCTTTGTATAGACACACCTACAGGGGGCTGTCCCTCTGGTTAATGCACTTTCACCTAGCAGCAAGAGGGTCGCTGGTTCGAATCCCAACCACGAAACTACCTGCCTGGAGTTTGCATGTTCTCCCTCTGCCTGCGTGGGTTTCCTCTGGGTACTCCGGTTTCCTCCGACTCTCCAAAGACGTGCTAGTAGGTTAATTGGATCCTGTATAAAAAAATTGTCCCTACTATGTATGTATGAATGTGAGTTAGGGACCTTAGATTGTACTCTCCTTGAGGGCAGGGACTGATGTGAATGTGTAATGTAAATTGACAGCGCTATATAAGTACCTGAAATAATAATAATAATAATGTCTGACAGGGCTTCTAGGAAAAGGCCCAGGCTTTCTCAGTCTTCTGATTCAGAGCCAGATATGGTTGCCACGGACAGTGTACCTCCTGAGGGGTCTCAGTCCTCTCGGTCGGATGTGGAGGAGGAGGATTCCACCTCCGGTTCAGCAAGAGAACGCGCTGCAATGTCTGCACTTATTAGCTCTGTGAAAGACACGCTAAATTTAGATGATGGGCCCCACCTGTCGGGTAAGCGGTCTTTCTTTGGGACCCGCAAAGCCCTGAAGTCGGGTCAGGTTTTTCCCTGCCCCGCTGAGTTTCACGAGACCGTGAATGACCAATGGCACAATTAAAAGCTCAATTTTGTGGTGCCCAAGCGATTTCAGTACCGTTATCCCTTTGCGGCTCTGGTGGATTCGCGCTGGACTGTGACTCCTAAGGTAGACCACACTGTGTCCAGGTTAAATAAAGCCACTTTAATGCCCGTGGAGGATTCTCCGGTGTTTAAAGACCCGGCGGACAGGCGGGTGGAAACTCTTACCCGCCACATCTACATGGTAGTGGGTTCCTTAATGAAACCCGTGTTCGCTTCCTTAATGGTCTCTCAGGCTGTTGTGGAGTGGGCCAAGGTGCTTAAACGCACCCTTATTGCTGACTCCGCCCCTCCTGCTACTCTGGAGATGGTGGATCAAATTATTCAGGCTGTTTTATACCTGTGTGACGCGGCCTTGGATGAGGCCCCTTTAGTCTCACGCATGTCTGCAGTTGCAGTGACGATTCGTCGCATCGTTTGGTTGAAAAGCTGGTCGGCCGACCAGTCTTCCAAGAAGACGGTGTCTGACATCCCTTATGCAGGGAGTCGTCTTATTGGGGACTCTTTGGATGAACTGGTGAAGGGGGTCACTGGGGGTAAGATAACGCTGCTGCCCCAGGTGTCCAGGGGAAGATCCTTCCGTGGTAAGTGGGGCCCTTCATTTAAACCTAACCAGGGGTCCTTTCGTGCCTTCAAGGCACAAGACAAGGGTAAGTCCTTCAAGGCCTCTAGTGGCCAGAAGAAGCCTTGGGCGGGCAAGCCTAAAGCCGCCAACACGAGCACCGCGCCCCAGTCTGCTTCGACCTGAGGGGGCGCCCTCACCCATTTCAGGGGTGGGGGGGACATCTGCGCTGTTTTCCCAAACCTTGGCTGGCCAAGATTCAGGTCAGGTGGGTTCAAGAACTCATTCTGTCAGGGTTCAAGATCGAGTTTTGATCACGCCCAGCAGACAGATTATTTCCCTCAATTCTTCATTTGACCCCAGATCGTTTCCGAGATCGGGCGGTTCAGGATCTCCTCGACCAGGGGGTGGTTGTCCCGGTGCCACATCGGGACAGGTTTCGGGGTCTTTACTCGAATCTGTTCACAGTGCCCAGAAAAGAGGGCAAGGTGCGTCTGATTCTGGACTTAAAGTTTCTGAACTGCTTTGTGTGGGCCCAGAAATTCCGGATGGAGTCCATCCTTTCGGTGGTGGCATCCCTGAGTCCAGGGGATTTCCTGGCTTCCATCGACCTCAAGGATGCGTATCTACACATCCCTATATGAGGGTCATCAGAGGTACCTCTGATTCGCAATTGCACTATCAGTTCGTAGCGTTGGCTTTCGGCCTCGCTTCGGCTCCAAGGGTTTTTACCAAAGTGTTGGCTCCTGTTCTTGCCTTGTTGCGGGTACAGGGGATTGCCATCCTGTGGTACCTGAACGATCTCCTTTTTAAGGTCAAGTTCCTGTGCCACTCTGTTGCGTGATCTGTCAACCACGGTTCAGACGCTCCAGGAGTTCGGGTGGACCATCAGTTTTCAGAAGTCGACATTGTCCCCTTCTGTTCGTCTCCCTTACCTGACAATGATTCTGGACTCCGCCCAGGCGAAGGTCTTTCTTCCGGAGGACAAATTTCGGACTCTGCAGGGTGAGGTCAAGTCCCTCAGGGATAACGAGTTCTCTTCGCTTCGGACCTGCATGCGGTCCCTGGGCTTGATGGTGTCGGCTTTCGAGGCCGTACCATTTGCACAGTTCCACACACAATCTCTGCAAGCGGAGATTCTGACCAGGTGGGACAGGCATCCTCACTCCTTGGAAAGGAGGATCTCTTTGAGCCCCCAAGTCAGATCGGATCCTCTGTGGTGGCTCCAGTCTCCGGCTCTGAAGGAAGGAAAATCCTTTCGACCGTTGCTATGGACTGTGGTAACCACAGACGCCAGCCTGTCGGGCTGGGGTGGATTTCTGGGCAATCTGTCTGCCCAGGGCACTTGGTCGGAGGGGGAGTCCTCCCTTCCGATAAATGTCTTGGAACTGCGAGCAATCAGGCTCTGTTTGCTCCGTTGGTCGAGTCGTCTTCATGGCCGCCCCGTGCGTGTGCAGACGGACAATGCAACTGCGGTGGCTTACATCAATCACCAAGGGGGCACCAGGAGTGCCCGAGCGGCCCAGGAAGTGGCCGAGATTCTGTCTTGGGCCGAGACGCAGGTCCCGGCGATTTCGGCAGGTCACATTCTAGGTGTGGAGAACTGGCAGGCGGACTATCCGAGTCGCCAGACACTGAACCAGGGGGAATGGTCCCTACACCCGGCGGTGTTTCAGATGCTGTGTGCGTGGTGGGGATCCCCGGATGTGGATCTGTTTGCGTCTCGGCTAAACAACAAGGTGGGAAGGTTCGTGGCAAGAACACGCGACCCTCTGTCGGACGCGTTGGTAGTGCCTTGGAATCGGTATCGCCTGATTTTTGCCTTTCCCCTGATTCAGTTGTTGTCCAGGTTCCTTGCAGGTTGGTCTCGGAACCGAGGTTTGTGATTCTAGTGGCCCCAGACTGGCCGCACCGGTCTTGGTACGCAGACATCATGCAACTGGTCGTCGAGCCTCCCTGACGGCTCCCACTACGAGACGATCTTCTTCCATCCTGCTTTACAGTCGCTGGCTTTGACGGCGTGGCTGTTGAAAGCCAGGTCTTGAGAGAGGGGTCTCTTGTCGGCGGTCATTCCTACCTTACTCAAGGCTAGGAAGGCCTCATCATGTAAGATTTATTATGGTACCTGGAAGGCTTATTTTGTCTGGTGTGAATCCCAGGGGTTCCATCCCTGCTCCTTTTCGGTGGCGATGGTGTTCGCTTTCATGCAAACTGGTGTGGAGCAGCGTCCGGCGCTGACCACTATTAAGGGCCAGTTGTCTGCGCTGGCCATTCTTTTTCAATGCCCTCTGGCGTCAAATTCCTTGATCCGCACTTTAATTCAAGGGATGCGTCATCTGGCTCCCCCTAGGAGGGCACCCTTGCCTCCTTGGGACCTGAATTTGGTTTTGTCCGTTTTGCAATGTCCTCCCTTTGAGAACATCTGGGAGATTCCTCTGCCGGTGCTGTCACGGAAAGTTGCCTTTCTGGTGGCGATCACATCTGCTCGCAGAGTGTCAGAGTTGGCGGCTCTGTCGTGCCGCTCTCCCTATCTGGTTGTTCATAGGGACAAAGTGGTCTTGCGACCTCATCAGTCCTTTCTTCCGAAAGTGGTTTTGGATTTCCATCTCAACGAGGACATTGTCTTGCCTTCGCTGTGTGCGAAGCCTAAGCATCCTAAGGAGTTTGCCTTGCATTCCTTAGATGTGGTGAGGGCTATCAGGGTTTACCAGTCGTCTACTTAATCCTTCAGAAAGTCGGATTCTCTTTTTGTCCTTCCTGAGGTCCTCTGAAGGGTACGGCTGCGTCTGCGGCAACCATTTCCAAATGGATCAGACAAACAATTGTACAGGCCTATTCAATAAGGGATCAGGTTCCACCTTTCCCTATCACGGTGCACTCTACCAGAGTGGTTAGTGCATCTTGGGTCTTCCGCCATCAGGCATCGGTGTCCCACGTGTGCAAAGCGGCGACCTGGTTGTCCGTGCATACCTTTACTAAATTTTACAAACTTGATGTTCTGGCATCGGCAGATGCCTCTTTTGGCCGCATAGTTCTGATTGCGGCAGTGCCTTAGGGGAGACATGGCGGTTGTTAGCCTGTCTCCTCCTGTTGGGGTTGTTTTCTCCTTGGTTATTTTGCTTTCCTGGGTTTGTTCGCTCCTGTTGAGCTTTCCTGTTACCCAGTGTTTACCTTTCTGGTTCAGAAAAGGTTCTTTTCTCTGACCTGGGTGCTGCGTTGCCTTTTTGACGGTTACGTTTTCCACCCCTCACATCTACACTGCTTTGGGACATCCCAGAAGTGCAGACTGTATGAGTGGGCGGTGACTGTCGGAGGACGTAAGAGAAAATAGAATTATTTTTAAGAACTTACCATAAAATTCTTTTCTCTGAGTCCTCTGACAGTCGCTGCCCCCCATGCCACTTTTGGTGTTCATGGATCTCTATACTGCTTGCTACCAAACTGATTTGGGAATGCTGTTAGCTGGGGGTATTGGACCAGAGGGATAGCCCCCTGTAGGTGTGTCTATACAAAGGTTTTGTGAATGTTTTCTAAGAAAATCTTATGCCTAGCTTACTCCTGTGGATTAGACCAATACCCAGAAGTGCAGACTGTGTGAGTGGGCGGCGACTGTCAGAGGACTCAGAGAAGAGAATTTTACGGTAAGTTCTTACAAAAAATTTAAATTTTTTTGCAGTTACTGATCCCATGCTTACATTGTTTGTGCATGTGTTGCACACTGCTGCTTTTCCTGGAGATGGTTGAGACGAGAAATAGTCCCAGATCACACTTTTACTTTTTCTGGCTGTATCCATCTCCATTGCAATTTTAGAGAAAATATAAGGTTAAAAAAATGCTGATTGGCTTGCTGCTTGCACCCTGCTGTGAGTGGGTGGCTTGCTGGCTGGCTTTCACCCTTTTTGGGTCTTTAACAAAGCGCTAAACATGTCGCCATGGTGACAGGACCGTTTGCTTCTACACTGTAGGAGTCGTAGGCTGAGTCTTTTTCCTCTTCCTGTTACTTGCAAGCGTGGGTGATTGAAGTCATGTCCTGCGCCACCACTGTCCCCACTCAGCTGCCTGTGGATAATCACCCCAGTGGTTCAACTCCCGGAGTCATGGCACCTCCACCGCCTGGACCATCACAGCTGAGGCACAGGTGCTTGCTTGCTATGATCTCATGGCCACAGAAACAGCGATGCAAGACCTAACCGCAGTGGGGCAAGCACACGGGCTCAGCCCGACATCCTCGGAGTAGTATTTTAACATTGTTCCATTGATGTTTTTTTTATCATTTTATTAAACTGAAGTATTTGAACTTCTCTCTGGAGTGGAGCTTCAGTCAAGATTTATACATTTATAAATTTGTATTTGCTTCATCATTTACCGGTCACTTCACATGATAGCCACAATCAGAGGCGCTCCCTTATCTTTGTTTATTTACACTGTTTTGGTGGCTGGCTTGCTGGCACCCTTTTTTGGGGTGGGTGGCTGGCTGGCTGGCACCCTGTTGTAAATGGATGGCTTACTGGAACCCTTTTGTAGGGTGGCTGGCTGGCTGGCACCCTGCTGTGGCTGGCTGGCTGGCACCCTGCTGTGGCTGGCTGGCGGGCTGGCACCCTGCTATGGCTGGCTGGCGGGCTGGCACCTTGTTGTGGGTGGCTGGCGGGCTGGCACCCTGTTGTGGGGTGGGTGTATGCCTTACTGCTGGCACCCGGTTGTGGGTCGGTGGCTGGCGGCGGGCACCTTGCTGTGGCTGGCTGGCTGGCACCCTGTGGTTGGTGGGTGGCTGGCACAAGGGCTGTGGGTGACTGAGGTCAGGGCCTTTGGGTGGCTGGCTGGCACAGGGCTGCTGTTGGTGCCTTGGTGGCTGGCTGGCACCCTGTTGTGTGGTCGGTGTCTGGCTGCTGGCACCCTGTTGTGGGGTAGGTGGCTGGCTGCTTGCACCCTGTTGTGGGGTGGGTGGCTGGCTGCTTGCACCCTGTTGTGGGATGGGTGGCTGGCTGGCTGCTGGCACCCTGTTGTGGGGTGGGTGGCTGGCTGGCTGGAACCCTGTTGTGGGGTGGGTGGCTGGCTTGCTGGAACCCTGTTGTGGGGTGGGTGGCTGGCTTGCTGAAACCCTGTTGTGGGGCGGGTGGCTGGCTTGCTGGAACCCTGTTGTGGGGTGGGTGGCTGGCTGGTACCCTGCTGTTTCTGCTGGCTGGCACCCTGCTGTGGGTGGCTGGCTTGCTGGCACCCTGTTGTGGGTCAGTGGCTGGTTAACACCCTGTGGTGGCTGGCTGGCACATGCTCTGTGGGTGGCTGAGGCCAGGGCCAGTGGGTGGATGGCTGGCACAGGGCTGCTGTGGGTGCCTGGGTGGGTGGCAGGCTGGCTGGCTGACACTGGACTGCTGTGGATGGCTGCTTGCTGCTGGTCCGTGTCATGGCGGTGCGAAATTGCGGATGCACAGTGCACTTTGACTGCACACTGTTCGGGGCTGTCCGAGGCGAGGGAGGCGGCCTAAGAAGGCAGAACGTGTATGATTAAAGGCCCAGCGCACGGAAACACGTCGAGCAACACACGCAATGACGTCACGTGTGCGCCATGCACAGTATTGGTAAGTTCCGGGGCCGATACCGATATATCGGGAAAAGTGAATATCGGCCCACCGATAATCAGCTTTGCTGATAAACGGTCGATCCCTACTATAAAGCACTGTGCTTCTTTAACTGGCAATTTGCGCAGTCATACAACACTGTATGCAAATCAATTAGTAATTTTTTTTTTTTCACACAAATGTAGCTTACTTTTGGTGGGATTTGATCACCGCTGGGTTTATTTTTTTGCGATATGAATGAAAAAATACTGAAAAGTTTGAAATAGTTTTTCTTAGTTTGTTATAAAATTTTGCAAACTAGTAATGTTTCTTCATAAGTTTAGTTTACGTTTAGTAAAAATAACCCAAACCAGTGTATATTTAGTCATTGTGAAAGTTAGTCTGCAAACTATGGTATATACTGTACATTGCATTTATAACGTTTTCAGACCCCCTTCATTTTTTTACAAATTTGTTATTCTTCAGCCTGATTCTACAGATGTTTAAGTTAATTTGTTTTTCTCTCATTAATCTACACTCTGTACCTCTCATAATGACAAAGTGAAAACAGAATTTTAGAAACGCTTGCAAATGTATGAAAAGGGAAAAAGTGAAATATCACATTGGCATACGTTTTCAGACCCTTTTGCAACAACCCAAAAAAAAAAATTAGCGTGCTGCTATTGCTAACATTCTTCTACACCTTGATTAAAGTCCACCTGTGGTAACTTAAATTGATTGGACATGATTTGGAAAGGCGCATTCCTCTCTCTATAAAAGGCCCCACAGCTGACCATGCATACTGTATTAGAGCAACCATGAGGTCAAAGGAACTGCCTGCAGAGCTCAGAGACAAGATTAATTGCATAGCACAGATTTGGGTAAGGGTACAAAAAAATTCCGCTGCACTGAAGGTTCCCAGGAGCACAGTGGTCTCCATAGCTCTCAAATGTAAAAAGTTTGGCACAACCAGGACTCTTCCAAAAGCTGGTCACTTGGCCAAACTGTGTATTCTGGGTAGAAGGGCATTATTCAGAGAAATGACCAAAGAACCTTATGGTCATGGGGGGGCATACGGCTATGTCCACCCAGGCGCTTATTCCGGATAGGAAGCTATTAAAGGTATATCCTGCATCAAAAATTAAATACAAACAAAGAAAATAGAATAATTACCCCCTTTGTTTCTCTACTCTGCATCGACAAATATTACATTTTCCTGACTTTAATATAATCTTAAACCGCTGTCTCGAGCTCTAGTCCTAGACACTAATACCACTACAGCGTCTGCCCTGTTTGTATTGGAGTTAATCATCCTACTCCCCAGGGCACCAGAATCTTCGTCCTTTATCTTCTGAGACTTAAAATGTTTTTGCTTTTCCACTAAATGATCTAGCATTATAATTTGGCCCACACTTGGTATACTAAATCTTCAACATAAGATTAAATAGATTCATTGCAGTCAAAAAAAAAAATCATTCTCCAATATGATTCTTTGATGGTTTTTTTTTCCTTCTCCAGGACAATTTTTTTTTTTATGTTTAAATGCTGTTTTATCTCTGGCAAATTTGGGTTTTACTAGTTTGTACTGATGTGTTTGGACATTTGACATCTCACTTGACGTTTGTTCTTCTTAGTATTATGATTCTCTACCTGTTGTAGGTAAAAAAGTTTTATTAATTTTATATATTTTTATATATTCTTTATATATTTTTTACTTGTAGTTAAATGCATGATTCAGCATTATATTGCTCTGTATGTAATACGCTTTTCACAGTCCTCACCGGTGACTCGATTTTCAGTAGTAACTTAAATGCTCACTGAGAGCAGTAATGTTTGCAATTTTAACAAATAATGCTGCTTTGGCCAGGTTATGGTAATCCTTATGGTATCCTATTTTTAGTTTGGCGGCATTATAGTAAGTGCATTATCATTGCCTGCATTATTTGAGTTGCAGTTTATGGACCTTGTTTATGGATTTTATACCAGCATTTGTTGAGAACAGCTGTCATTCTGCTCAGCGGGGGATCGGCGGCTCGATCCCCCGCTGAGAAAAGCGGAGTCCGTTTGACGGACACACTGTGTGAAAGGAGCCTTAATCATCACTTTTTGACAGCGCTGCAACCTTTTTATTGATTGATTTAGGAGATTATAAACTCTTCATTATTCTGTGATTTATTGTTGGACGTAAGAGGGTGCCTGATAGCTTACGTTGAACACACTAAAGATTGGAGATCCACCCCTTGTTTGTTTGTGCTATTCTCAGGGCCAAACAAAGGCAAGAGAGCTAATAAAAATACTATTGCAATGTGGATGAAGTCTGCAATCACAGAAGCATATCAAGCATCTTCATTGGCCCTGCCATTAAAAATCAAGGCTCATTCCACCAGAGCTGTGGCTACGTCTTAGGCTGAAAGGGTTGGAGACTCTCCAGTCCAGATTTGCAAAGGCGCAACCTCTTCCAGCTTCCAAACCTTCCTAAAACATTACTGTTTGGACCTGTTCTGCAGTCAGAAATAGGCTTTAAGTAGGCCAAGCTGTGGTCTTGCCCTTATCAGGTAGTTATATTTTTCCTCTCTCGTAAGCCGTCCTGGAAGATGACTTGGGAAAACAGAGTTATTACCGGTTAACTCACTCACTTTACAGGAATTTAAAGTGATGGTGCAATTTCCCACCCTATTTTATTTATTATAGGTTAGATGTTGTTTTATGTAGTATTCTGTATATGATGCCATGCCTACAGTTATTTATGACTAAGGGTAGAGCTGCTGTTGCATGCTTTTTATAATGTTGATCATGTGTTTCCTGTGTTAATTAGGAGCCTCTCTTGTAAGCCATCCTGGATAATTCTTTGAAAGTGAGTAATAACACATTCAAGGTGGATGGGGGAATCTCTCCTGCTGTGCTATTGTATACAATGTTTAATAAACACAGTGATCTGCGCCTAAGGCCATACCTCCCAACTTTTGAACTTCAGAATGAGGGACATTTTAGGGAGATAGCTATGTGTGCTGCTGGGGGAAAAATGGGTGTGACCAAACGTAATGGGAGGGGCTTGAGGAAAGTGGGTAAACCAAACCTGGGTTTTCTTGTACCTATGAAATATGCTTTGATTGATGTGCCATGAGCTGGAGCCTCAGGGATTAATTTAAACCTCAATACAATCATTGAACATCTGATTTTATATGCATTGAAAATAGACAGAGATCTTAAAATAGAGGATTATGAAGGAGCCAAATAATTAGTACTGCAGAACATGTAGCACATAGTAGCAAATTACATAGTTACATAGTAGAGGTTTAATAAAGACCTCAGTCCATCCAGTTAAACCTGTACAGGTGTGTGTGTGTGTGTGTGTGTGTGTGTGTGTGTGTGTGTGTGTGTGTGTCAGTAGCCTGCTCATTTCCCATAACCCAGAATGTTATCTGTGAGATGCATGTCCAAGAGTCTTTTAAAAGTAGCCATACTCCCCGCAGCTACCACCAATTGTGTAAGAGTGTTCCACATTCTCACTCCCTTTACAGTGTAGAACTCCTTACGCAGCTTAAGGTTAAACCACTTCTCCTCTAATCTCATTGTGTGGCCATGTGTCGTCTTGCACTCCTTGGGACTAAACAGTTTTCTACCTATGCTAAAATCGCCATTGAGGTATTTATAAATGGCTATCATGTTCCCTCTCAGGCGTCTCCTCTCCAAGGAGAATAAATTTGGCTCTTGCCATCGCTCCTCATTATTGAGGTCCTCCAATCCCCTAATTAGTTTAGTTGCCCTTCTTTGGACTCTTCACAGTCCAGCACATCCTTTCTGAGGATTGGCGAACAAAACTGGACAGAATACTCCAGGTGTGGCCGAACCAGGGTTTTATAAAGTGTCAGGATTATAGTTTTATCTCTGGAGTATATCCCCTTCCTTATGCATGCGAATATTCTTTCGGCCTTGACAGCTGCAGCTTGAAATTGCATGCTATTACTTAATTTGTCTTCCACTAGAACCCCCAAATCCTTCTCGATTCTGGATTCCCCCAGAGGTTCCACCCCTAGAGCATAATTTGCGTTTGTTTTTTTGCCCCCAAGTGTAATACTTTACACTTCTCTACATTAAATCTCATTTGCCACATAGTTGCCCACTCTGTTAATTTGTTCAGGTCATTCTGTAAGATATCTATATCTTGATGAGAAGTTATTGCCCTACATATCTTTGTGTTATCTGCGAAAACTGAGATTGAGCTACTGATTCCGTCCTCTGTTATTGATGAATAAGTTAAACAAAATTGGTCCCAGGACGGAGCCCTGGGAACCCAACTTACCACTCTAGACCAGTACACGTTATTTTTTATCACCCTTTGGACACGCCCATGTAACCAGTTTTCTATCCAAGAACAAACCTTGAGGTCGATGCCTGCAGACCTTAGCTTGTATATTGTTTGTGGGAAACAGTGTCAAATGCCTTAGCAAAATCCAGATACACTACATCCACAGGTCTCCCTCTTTCTAGCTCACAGCTCACCTCCTCGTAAAATGTAAGCAGATTGGTTTGGCAAGAACGTCCTTTTGTGAACCCGTGCTGATTATTGCTGTTGATACTGTTGTCCTTAGCAAATTCTTGGATGTAGTCCCTTATCAACCCTTCCAATAATTTAAATACAATTGATGTCAGGCTGACCGGTGTATAGTTTCCTGGAATATCCCTCCTCCCTTTTTTTGAATATTGGTATCACATTAGCTTTCCTCCAGTCACCTGGTACAGTTCCTGTCACTATACTGTCTGTGAAGATTAGGAACAACGGTCTAGATATAACCCTACTGAGTTCCTTGAGTACTCTCCGGTTAAAGCCATCCCGTCCAGGTGATTTATTAGTATTAATGCTAGGAAGTCTTTCCCTGATTTCGCCTCTGATAGCCACTGCGGCAAGTCTTCCAGTGTTGTGTTCACCAGATAGTCCTGGTCTATATACCCCTCCTTTTTATGTATAAAAACTGAGGAGAAGAAAGTATTTAGCACAGTTGCCTTCGCTGTGTCGTCTGTAACCATGCTCCCATCATTGTTCATTATGTGTGCAACGTGCTCTGGCCTCGCTTTCTTGCTATTAATGTATTTAAAGAATTTCTTAGGGTTTTTTTTACTCGCCTCTGTGTCTTTCGAAATCCTTTTTAGCTGTCCTGTTTCAGTTTTTACATTTTTTGTTAGATCCCTTGTATTGGTCAAAAGTTGATAATGTCCCCTTCGATCTGTATTCTTAAAGGCCATTCATTTTCGCTCGAATAAGCGTTTTTACATTACGGTTTAGCCACCCTGGTTTGACCTTTGCTCTTCTAAATTTATTTCCCATTGGAATGCACTGTGCGATACTTTTGTTTAATATGTTCCTAAAGCTTTCCCATTTTTCTTCCGTCTTCAGTGTTCCTAGGGTTTGGTCCCAGTCTATGTTCTCTATTATTGAGCGCGATTTAGGAAAGTTTGTCTTGATGATGATGAGATGATGATCTAACAGTAGGAGTGGATACAAGAGGGATGATTAGAAGAGCCTAGTTGCTGTATACAGTGCAGCATTGCTTGAACAAATGAACATCCAAAGGAAATCTTATCTCAAATGTCAGAAATCTGAAACACAATACTTAGGTCTCATTCACACTAGTGGTTGTAGGGGTGGTAAAACCGTGGCTCAACCACCTCGACAAGTGCTCTCCCTTTAGCTGCAGAGGCTTGATCAAAATTAATCCGGTCCCTGCTTAACTGGTCGAATTTGGATCTGTGTATGACCTGTTTAGGCAATGAGCAACCTCTTAAGCTGCTGTTTCTCAGGCCTAAGGTAGATGCTAGGTCAGTTTGTAGGCTTGCCTGCTTCTCTTTTAAGGACAGCTTTAGGACATTTCATGCTTACTGAATTGTTTTCTGTAGCCGACAATGGAAACAAAAGTATTTTTGTACTTGCCTGTATATTTGCCTGTAATGCTTTTGTTTGAGTCCATTGAGGGACACAGCTGCCTCCCCTCGTATGTTAGAAGCGTCATTCTTGTACTTTTAGCTACAAATGGAAGCATGCTGGAGGTGTCATATAGGCTATAAGGGCTGGCTTACATTTTGTTTCCTAGTGTCCAGGTCTTTTGAGGGTCACGCTACTGATTTTAAGTTCCTATGTCCCTCAATGGTTTTTTAGGTTGGTACACCCAATTACACTTTGATGACTAATAGTTTTATGTTTATGTGATGTATTGTATAAAAAAGAAAGAAAGCTTTCATATATTTTTTTTTTTTTTTAGGGAGTTGAAACGGTAAAGAGAGAAATTGATGAAAGCATTTTAGTACAAACTGGGCCTTATCGTCCACCTTCCAGGCTGAGAAAGAGGAGTGAATTTTCTGGAGATGAAGAAAAGATTTTTGAAGCAAATGAGTATGTATTGATATTTGTGCTTTCCTTATATGAAGCTTTGAATGTTTCCAGAAACCTAGAGAGGGCCACGTTGTCAGACAGCGAGGAGAAAGGTCTTATGTAAAAAAGGAAATTTATTTCAAAGTAATATATATAACTGTATATATTACCCTAAAACCTATTGAAAGCGTTTTCTTCCATGTTACTGAGCTCTAATTGTAATCTAACTGACGTAACTTTATGTGTGATGACTAATAATTAGCATTATCCAACATATGACTAAGTATAATCCAACCAAATTTTCCTGCAGCAACTTTTTTCACCAGAGAGACATTTATTGGATCCCAGAACAGATGACAAAGTCCAGCAGAGTAATTGTAAATACACTGCTCAAAAAAAATTAAAGCAACACTTTGAAAACACATCCGATCTCAATGGGGAAAAATCCCATGCTGGATATCTATACTGATATGGACTGGGTAATGTGTTATGAAGAAAGGATGCCACATTGATGGAAATGAAAGGATTAACCTACAGAGGGTCGAATTCAAAGACACCCTAAAAATCAAGTGAAAAAATTATGCAGCAGTCTAATCCATTTAGCTGAAATTTCATTGCAGCAACTCGTAATCGTTCTCAGTAGTTTGTATGGCCCCCACATGCCTGACAACATGCAAACTGGCTGGGGTCAATGGACCGTAATATAATGTACCAGAGGTGTTCTATTGGATTTAGGTCAGGCCTGCTTGGCAGCCATTCAGTGGTATCAATTCCTTCATCCTCCAGGAACTGGCTGCATACTCTCGCCACATGAGGCCAGGCATTGTTGTGCACCAGGAGGAATCCAGGACCCGCTGCACCAGCGTAGGGTCTGACAATGGGTCCAAGGATTTCATCCCAATGCCTAATGGCAGAGTGCAATTGTCTAGCCCAGTGTTTCTCAACTCCGGTCCTCAAGGCACACTAACAGGCTAGATTTTAAGGATTATCTTGGGGAGATGCACACTAGAATACTGAAATCGCTGAGCAGCAAATAATATCAGCTGTGACGTTTTTCAGTTTTCTTGCAAACCTGGTCTGTTAGTGTGCCCTGGAGACCGCAGTTGAGAAACACTGGTCTAACCTGTAGAGGTTTGTACATCCCACCATGGATATGTCTCCCTAGACCATCATTGACCCACTACCAAACTGGGCATGCTAAATGATGATACAGGCAGCATAACATTCTCCACGGCGTCTCCCAACCCTTTCACGTCTGTCACATGTGCTCAGGTTGAACTTGCGCTCATCTGTAAAAAGCACAGGGCGCCAGTGGCAGACCTGACAATTCTTGTATTCAATGGCAAATGCCAATTGAGCTTCACGGTGTCGGGGCCTATTAGAGGACGTAGGGCCCTCAGGCTACCCTCATTAAGTCTGTTTCTGTTTGTTTGGTCAGAGACATTCACACAAGTGGCCTGCTGGAGGTCATTTTGTAGGGCTCTGGCAGTGCTCATCCTGTTCCTTCTTGCACAAAGGAGCAGATACCTGTCCTACTAATGGGTTAAGGACCCTCTATGGCCCTGTTTAGCTCTCCTAGAGTAACTGCGTCTCCTGGAATCTCTTCTATGCTCTTGAGACTGTGCTGAGAGACACCGCAAACCTTCTGACAATTGCACGTATTGGTGGGCCATCCTGGAGGAGCTGGACTGCCTGTGCAACCTCTACAGGGCCCAGGTATCGCCTCATGCTACCAGTAGTGACACTGACCCTAGCCAAATGCAAAACTAATGAAAAACAGTCAGAAAAGATGATGAGGAAAAAAATGTCAGTGGCCTCAACCTGTGAAACCATTCCTGTTTTGGAGGTTGTCTCATTGTTGCCCATCTAGTGCACCTGTTTGTTTTGCTAACACCAAAGCACCTGAACTGATTAACGACCCCCTCTGCTACTCAACTGACCAAATCCATATCCCAGGAGTTTACTTGAATTAATGCTATACTCTTATTAAAAAGTGTTCCTTTATTTTTTTTTTGAGCAGTCTGTACAGTATGTATTTGTGTGTGTGTGTATATATATATATATATATATATAATATATATATATATATATATATATATATATACACCCTTTTTCAAATTATTAGGCAAATTATATTTTTCTAATTTTCCTAGAACAGTCAGCATAATTCACATGTTCTCAACTATTAAGAGTACAATTCAAATTTTATTGCACAAACCTAATAACTGTATTTTTTTTTTTTTTTTTTAAACATAAAAAACTTAGAATGCACTGTTTAAAATTATTACACACAGTAAGTTTCAAAACACTTTATAGGTTGTAAAAAAAGTGAAAATTGTCATTTGTTGTGTTTGCAGCATATTTACTGAAACCAAAAGCTATTTCAATCAAACTTATAACAACATTTTAACTTTTTAAACATTTTAACAGGTCACGTTACATTTTAACATAGGACCCCTTATTTATTTATTTGACAGCTTCACAAGTCTTGCATCCATTGAACTTATGAGTTTTTGGACAGTTTCTGCTTGAATTTGTTTGCAAGATGTCAGAATAGCCTCCCAGAGCTGCTGTTTGGATGTAAACTTCCTCCCACCCTCATAGATATTTTACTTGAGGATGCTCCAAGGTTCTCAATAGGATTGAGGTCAGGGGAGGATGGAGGCCACACCATGACTTTCTCTCCTTTTGCCATTGATGCAGAGGTATTCTTTGCAGCATGAGATGGTGCATTGTCATGCACGAAGATGATTTTATTATGGAAAGCATTGTTCTTCCTTCTGTACCAGGGAAGAAAGTGGTCAGTCAGAAACTCCACATACTTTGCAGAGGTCATCTTTTTTCTTTTTTTAAATTAGAAACAGAGCTTATTGAAAGAAAAAATAGCATACATTGTACAATTTATGCATTTCCCGAAGAGTTCCACCCCAATGCAACTACATGTCAGTATCACAATATACAGATAAACACTGTCCCGTACTTAATAAACATTTTGAAAGCATGTAAATCAGTCTCTCTATTCCCGTCCACCATCCCAGAAAGGTCTAAACAATAGTTCCATGAAAATTACTGTGATAATCTGTCCAGGACCAAATCAGCAGGGGCCAAACCCGGGGTTACCAGCCATTCATCCCAGATCCCAGCATATCTATGTGGGACTCCCCTATGTTGGTACATTGTTTGTTCACATCTCAGAGTGGCTCCCATGTTATGTACCCACATCTCCAATGTTGGAGGAGACTGAGAAGTCCAGTGTTGTAAAATGAGTTTCTGAGCCTGAAACAATGTCCTAGACACTGTCACCCTAATAGTAGCATCCTGAATGTATTCCTCCACCATGCCAAGTAGACAGGGTTTCGAATCAATTGGTACCGATATTTGGTAAGCACTATTAACTGTCTGAACTACCGACGTCCAATACCTGTGGAGCTTTTGGCGCTGCCACAGGAGATGGGTAAGGTCACCATTATCCCTGGTGCACAGCGGGTCTGCTCTCAAGCCCATACCATATAACTTGACTGGGGTATGATGCACTCGGAGGAGTATATACAGTTGTGAGATTCTTTGCACTACATTCAATGAGCAGTGCCGCACTGACTCCAGTGCCTCATCCCATTGGTCATCAGAAAGGTCACCCACATCAGCTTCCCAGTGAGTCCTAGCAGAGCTAGGAAATTTTTCCAGATAGTCTCGCTGTAACATTGCATAACACCCAGAGATGAATCCCTTAGTAGACTCAAAATGTTTCATCCTATGGAAAACTGGAAATTTCTGGCTCAATTTTGGCTCATAAATCCACATATGGTGGAGTTGTCCAAAGATCTTTTTTGGAAGGACGGTTTTCACTTTTTAAAGACATTTACACGTATTGCCTTGATTCCTGATCATGTGCTAACACTCTTTGCAATAGATTCCGAAAAATCGCCTCCACATATGGGACGTCTTCTTACCCATGACCTGATTGCGTCCAGATTAGCTTTCACCAGTTTGTGAAAACAAGCCACAGCCCTGCTATTATCTTCTGTTCTAGATATTTTGAATGCACGTGTCAATTTTTAAAATATCTTTGATAGTATACATGGCTTAACAGATAAGTTTAAATATATGGGCCTGCTGGCTTGCAGATAGCAATAACTTGGTCCTACTGTATAATGTAACCATCTTTATTTATTTTTTTTTGTTTGTCAAACATGAAGTATGTCAACACCTTATTCAAGAATAAGTTCACCTTTGGTAACGTAATGCACGATACACTTGTATTTAGGTTGTAACATGTTATTGTAGCGCACCTGGTTGGACAGTTGAATTGGGAATTTTCTTTGATTTTGTTTGACATGCATTGCCCTTTCAAGTGTAGGGGGCAGTGGCCATTTGTTAGAATACTGGTGAGGGGATGTACCTGACACATTCGCTGCCATTGTGCTATATATGCTGGTTGTCCAGTGTGCCCCTGTGCCTTTACCACCTCAATACTGGATGCTTTCCCCCTTTCCTACAGACCAATTCTCAGCTTTCAGTGTTCACACTTTGAACGACAATTACTTGGTCATGCTACATTGTACCGAAATTCAATTTTGTATCTTTTTTTCACACACATAAAGCTTTCTTTTGGTGGCATTCACATCTGGGATTTTTTTTTTTATGATATACAAGCTAAGAAAGCAAACATTTAAAATATAGTTATTTTCTACTTTGTTTTAAAAAAAATCCCCCAAAAATCCCCCCAAAAAATTGCGTCATAAATTTAGGTCAGAATGTATTCTGCTACATGTCTTTGGTAAAAAAAAATCCTAATAAGTGTATGATGAATGGTTTGTGTGAAAGTTAGTGTCTACAAGCTATTCTACGTATCACTGAAAACTAATCAATCCTGATGTAGCGATTGCCTATCTCATTTCTTGAGGCCCTAAAATGTCAGGACAGTACAAATTCCCCTCAAATGACCCCTTTTTGTAAAGATCAGTCCATGGTATTTAGTAAGAGGGATAGAGAGTTTTTTTTTTTTTTTTTAATCAGAAAAGGTTATTTAGAAAATACCGGGTACAAAAAGAAAAAGAAACATGTACAAATCTTTTTCCATTCCAGTATACTGGTAAATACATCTGTAAACCATTTACAGTCCAGGCAAATAAGGTACAGAAATAAGCTGCATCTCTTATCCTGCAAGATTAAGCACGTCACCTCCCTTTGGACCTACCCTGCCCATACTCCCAAACAGATAGGAATTGAGTAAGTGGTTTGTAGAACCTGTGTTGGGCCTTTTACTCACATCACACCTACTTGTCTGGTGATCACCTAAAGTGTACTCAGCCCATGGGACACTGCAACACCCTCATCAGAACAAGCTCCCTTGGGGATAACCCAGGGACATTAAGCCATTGAGACCAGAGTTTCTCATATTTATAGAGTCGATTCCTATGTTGAGATATATATATATATATATATATATATTTTTTATTTCTCTTGTGTCCTCTGACAGTCGCCGCCCGATGGTATTAGGCTTCATGGACACGGGACGTTGTTAAAAGTCCCTTTGAATGCTGGAATTTTTAGGACCTTTAAAATGTCCGTTAGGTCGCGTTTGCACCCGCGTTTTGCATTTAGAACCGTTCCTAGAGGTAAAAAAAAATCATTCCCCTTTAAAATGGAAAAACGCGAGCGCTAAACGCGGGTCATCGCGTTCGGTCGGGTTTTTGCATTTGAAACGCCGGGAAACACACGTTCGAACGCAAATAATTGCTATCCAAAAAACGTCCCTGAACTCAACTGCCTGCAAATGACTGTAAACGACCCTGTGTACATGGACAGATAAGATAACATGTAGGTGGGTTCAGGGGCTTCTGAAGAAAACGCCCAACTGCTCCTAAATGGCCATTTACAACGTCCCGTGTACATGGAGCCTTAGCCTTCACTAATGGGAAATGGCGCACTCTGCAGGAGCAGGCTAGGCAGATAATTATCAGGTTAATACAAAAAAAATGTTTTTATTATTATTATACAGGATTTATATAGCGCCAACAGTTTGCGCAGCGCTTTACAATGTGAGGGAAGACAATACAGTTACAATACAATTCAAAACAGGAGGAACGAGAGGGCCCTGCTCGTTAGAGCTTACAATCTAGAATACCTCGGCACGCCACTAGGGGGCCATCCCTCAGCCATTATTCTAGACCCAATCTGATATTACCTCAGTTTTATGCTGCCTAGCATCAGGAGTAGAGCTAGGTCTTCCTTGCTGTGACCTAGAGTTTCGGTTTTTCTTTGTTTTTTTCTGAATTTGTGTTTTTCTTTACACAATAGATTTTTATTTTCTCTCAATATCACTAGTTAGTCAGGGATTCCTTTCCTGGAGGACTATAAGTGACTGCAGAGCTGGGCCTCGGACTGGGTATCATAGATCCTTATGGAGTCCCAGCTTGCCAACGAGCGTTGCAGGTTACTGGTACGCCCAGGCCTCGCAACGACAGTGCCCTTCCATATGGGGATGAGCCTGCGGAGCTGCGTCTTCGCTGGGGATGTCTCAACCCGGATCGCCCGCGTGTTGCCAGCGTTCCTCCATGGCTGACGGCACCTCCACTAAGGGTGGGAGGTCTCCCGTATCTGAGCGGTGCCCGCTTCCTGGATGGTGAGTACTGATACCCTCTTGTCCCTGGGGGGATAGCAGGGCTGGTTGTCTCTGTAGGGTCCCCCTTCTGGCCGGGTTGGTGGTCCCCCCCCCCCCCCACTCCCGCTGGGGACGCTGTATGGGGTGCTGTAGGGGTCTCCCTGGGGTCCCTGATGTTTGCCAGAATGTGTTTGTGCACTCAATTTGCCCATGTTTATGGTGTGCAGAATCTAAGCTCTGTGTGAGGACAGCAGCCATGTTGGGATTCTGCACATGCTCCCGGTCGGGCGCCATCATGGGTGTGGGCAACATGCCTAGTAAGGGCAAGCGGCCATTTTCCCTGTGACTTTTGTCATTGACTTTCAATAGGCACCTTTTCTCTGGGCTCGAGGGCTGGCCTCTAGCGCTGGGAGGTCACTTCATCCTTCACTAATTCTCCTGTGTAAAATGTGCTGACAGGCTGGGGATTTTTGTTAATCCGTCTGTCATTTTTCAACCAAAACGTTTTTTTACTTGTGGCTAGTGTGTTTTCACAGGGGGCTCTTTCTGTTAGTGCAGATTGCCGGGGGGGGGGTTCCGCGGGAACCGCCGATTTAAAGGGCCAGCGTCCCTTTTTCTTTTTAAGGCAAACATGGACTCCCAGGATAATAAATCCCCCGCAGACCTGGTGGGGGCTTCGGGCACACCTAAATCCTCTTCCATGGCCTCCATATCTGCTACTCTTGGGACTTTGGCATCCCAGGTGAATGCTGATGTCGGCATGCTCCTACAAAAAAACGGCCTGTGCCCTCCCAGTCCTCTGAATCTGAGCCCGAATTTGTTGCCACGGACGATGGTCCCCCTGAGGGGTCCCGGTCCTCCGCTTCTCAGAGGGAGAAGGAGGGGGAATCTTCCTCCTCGGTAGCGCTGTAACACGCTACGATGGATACCCTCATTGTCGTCATAACAATCTTGACGATGGGCCAGCTCAGTCAAGTAAGCGGTCCGTTTTCGGGTACCGCACACCCCAGAAGTCGGGTCAGGCTTTTTTCCTGCCCTGAGGAATTTCATGAGATTGAGCATGACCAGTGGCGGTGCATTTAGCACATGTTGGTGGTGCCTATGCGTTGTTTTCCATCCGCTATCCGTTTTTGGAGGCGGTAGACGAACGTTGGAAGGTGTCCCCAGGCAGAGGATCACACTGTGTCTAGGCTGAATAAGTCCACCTTGCTGCCAGTAGAGGATTCCCCAGTATTCAGGGATCCAGCAGATAGGCGTGTGGAAGCGCTTGCCCACCACATTTATCTGGTGGCGGATTACCTGTGAAAACCTGTTTTTGCCTCCGTGATGGCATCTCAGGCGCTCTCGACATGGGCTAGGATCCAGCATGGGATATGGGATAAGGGATAAGCAGCTCGACATGGGATAAGCAGCAGGATCCACACTGCAATGTTCCTGTGCGACGCGGCCATGGACAAGGCTCCGTTGTTTGCCCGGTTGTCGGCGGTGGGGTTTGCGATCCACCGCTTTACCTGGGTAAAGAGCTGGTCGGTTGACCACGCGTTCCAAAAGACGGTGTCTTGTGGTCCCCTATGAGGGGGGTCGTCTTTTTGGGGAAACGCTATTTTCATGACTATGAAAATTGTAAACTCTTTGAATGAGAAGGTGTGTGTGTATATATGTATATATATTTATATATATATCTATATATCGCTCCAAGAGGAGCATGTTCCCCATATGGGCCACCCACATTTAACAGATGGGGGAGTTAGACTTCCAGCCTAAAAGAATGACCTTCCTAGCCTGAAATAAGGCCCTGGAAAAAGCCACTCTTTTTTAATTTCCTCAGGTAGAACCTCTTTGAGGTTCCAAGTAAACTGTGGATAGGGTTCAAGGGAACATTCACCTGGAAGACTCTAGTGAGCGTAGAGAGAACCTCGCTCCAGTAGCGATGTAACTTAGGGCATTGCAAGAGGAGATGGATAAGATCCCCAGATGTTCGTCTGCCTCTACCACATAGCGGGTCGGGGAATCTACCCATCCTGTGGAGTTTCACTGGGGTGTAATGTACTCTGAGTAAGATATAAAGTTGTTACACCTTCTGTGAGACATTGAGAGCACATGTTCTTCAACTGAAAAGCCTCCTCCAACTGGTCTCCTGTCAAAGTTCCAACATCCTCCTATGTTCGGGACATTGCCCTGTTTGGATAAGCCCTCAGGTATTCCATCAAGAACATATGATGATACTGGGATATAAAACCTTTTGTTTCAGTCGCAGACTGGAGTAGGTGAAAAAGGGGGGTGGGTGAAAGTGACCAATCTATTGCATCTCCCTGAGCTTTAACTGCAGGTAATAAGACATGTAATCCGGTAGGGCAAATATATGTTGGAGTTCATGAAAAATGAAAATGCATTAACCTCCCATTCTGGAACACCTAGGATAGGAGAGTTACCCCTCAGGCACACCATCTGGGCCCCTGCCGGATGCAGTATAACCTGTCACTTGCTGCAGTTCTCTTGATTTATTCCAAATTTTCTGCATTAGTACATAGGCAGGCTTTTGCTTATTGAGCTTTTGGGATGCTTAAACTTCCAGTCCCTCCAGGATGGAGTCCTCACCAGTGGCAATAAGCAAGAGGCGAGCAGAAGAGCTTTTGGGGGCGGGAGACATGGAACCTATAAGGTGTTGGAGGTGGGCATCAATGTAGTAAATCCAAGGGTTTGGGAGGGCAAGGTCTCCAGCATCCTTAGGAAATTGCAGCTGTTCAAACTTAATTCTGGGGGGACGGGCAATCCAAAGTAATATCCTTAAAAGAGAATTAACCACCACAAATGTTTTCAAGGGAACTACCACTGGGGAATTATGAAGGGCATTTAAAAGTTGGGCCATAAGTAGCATCTTAATTAGATTTATTTTCCCTGCCAGGGACATTTTAGAGCCTATTCCAGATATTGATTTTATTTTTTAACCGTGCCTACAAGGGATGCACATTAAGGCGGCAGTAGTCCGCAATGACAGGACATATGGATGCCCAGGTAATTGAAAGAGGTCACAAAGGGGATGGAGCAGGGGTTAGGTGATGCCTGTTCAGGTGTGTTATCTAAGAGCATTAATACAGATTCGGTCCAATTATTAGTTAGACCAGAGAACCACCCAAACTCCGACATTATGGGCATAGCACAGGTTGGGGATGAGGAAGTGTCACCTAGAAATAGTAACATATCATCGGCGTATAGCATGATCTCATGTAAGTCACAATACTGAAACCTGGTAATATGTGGGCTATTACACACTATGGTAGCCAGAGGCTCAATGGCTATGGTATAGAGCAGGGGGGACACGGAACAACCCTGTCTGGTTACCCTGCCCAGTGCAAAAGCAGCTGACAATCTATCGGACACCCTTATCGCTGCCTGCGGAGAGCTGTATAAAAGGCCTACCCAGGAAATAAACCTAGCACCAAAGCCAAACTTAGAGAGTACCCGCCAGAGGTATGGCCAACTAATACTGTTGAATGCTTTATTTGTGTACAGGGAAATGAGTTCCCTCCCTCCCATGTTACCTCCCATGGTGTCTGCATATTTAGAAACAACCGCCTAATTTTGGTGTCCGTGGAGTTTTGTGTCATGAGCCCTGCTTGATCAGAGTGTATAATGGCCTGAATAAATTTGTTTACCCTCAGTGCCAAGACCTTAGCTAAGATTTTCACATCACATTGCAAAAAAGAGCCTACCTTGGCAGAGGCATTAAAAACCTTCAGCAACCTGGGTAGGATCGTCTTCCCATAGGTGGTGCATATCTACATGGGAATAAAATGATTTTAATTTTGAGGCGCTGCGGGGTTTAGTGATGCTTGTTATGGTGCATGAAAAATAAAGACATATAAACCTGTTAAACGTGCGCCGTAAATCCTCAAGTTCAAAAATATACATATATAAAAATGTGAAATTCAATGCAATAAAAATGTTAACAACACATTTGATTGAAATTGGAAATTGGATCCAAAAAAATATATATGATCAAAAAAGTGTGCCAATAGATACAAAATGTGAAAAGATGGTAATATAGGAAACATTACCAAAGTGCGCTAAACAAATAATGAACCAATTATTCAAAAATACATGGATGGTGTCCGGGTTGACACCAAAGACATATGCATTCAATCCAAACAAAGTGCAAAAACTATAAAAAAGTCTTTCTTTTCAAATTGGAGTGAAGGTGAGGGAGTGTTGGGAGGTGGGTGGGGCCTCGTCCCAAAAAAAATGTGATCCAGAGTGGTTCTCAGTAACCTGATATACACATGTGGACACCCAGTGTTAGGAGTGGACTCTTACCACAATGTGGAGAGATGTGAGCATGTGCTATGTTGTGTCCAGAAGTCCCAACTGATCAAGCTGGCAGGGATGGCTCTCGGAATGGACCGGAACAATCAGCTGCTTCCAAAGTGGGGAGGGATCTGTAGGCTTCCAAGCAGGGGGAGATGCCAAGACAGAACAAACCCAGAGAAAAGAAGAGGACTATAGTGCATTACCTTCGACTTTATTTATGAACTGAATGAAGAGACACTTACACAATCCAGACGAACAGACAGCAAATACAGGGCGGTCGCGGATGTCTGCAGTACAAACCGGGACCTATGACAGCACGGCTGGCTCCCCCCGACGCGTTTCCACTAACAAGTCGGCTTCTGGGATTGGAGCTCCAATCCCAGAAGCCGACTTGTTAGTGGAAACGCGTCGGGGGGAGCCAGCCGTGCTGTCATAGGTCCCGGTTTGTACTGCAGACATCCGCGACCGCCCTGTATTTGCTGTCTGTTCGTCTGGATTGTGTAAGTGTCTCTTCATTCAGTTCATAAATAAAGTCGAAGGTAATGCACTATAGTCCTCTTCTTTTCTCTGGGTTTGTTCTGTCTTGGCATCTCCCCCTGCTTGGAAGCCTACAGATCCCTCCCCACTTTGGAAGCAGCTGATTGTTCCGGTCCATTCCGAGAGCCATCCCTGCCAGCTTGATCAGTTGGGACTTCTGGACACAACATAGCACATGCTCACATCTCTCCACATTGTGGTAAGAGTCCACTCCTAACACTGGGTGTCCACATGTGTATATCAGGTTACTGAGAACCACTCTGGATCACATTTTTTTTGGGACGAGGCCCCACCCACCTCCCAACACTCCCTCACCTTCACTCCAATTTGAAAAGAAAGACTTTTTTATAGTTTTTGCACTTTGTTTTGATTGAATGCATATGTCTTTGGTGTCAACCCGGACACCATCCATGTATTTTTGAATAATTGGTTCATTATTTGTTTAGCGCACTTTGGTAATGTTTCCTATATTACCATCTTTTCACGTTTAATTTATATTTCAGTGCTGCTTTCACTTCACTTTTCATTATTTTAGGTTCGCGCACCTATTTTCTCTCACAATAGATACAAAATGGTGTCTTCCACACCCCGTGCTTAAAATGTGCTCTATAGTCTCCTTTCACACGTGTGCCTCGGTGATGCTCCTCCACCTTTTATATAAGGGGGCCACTCACCAAAGGAATCCGGGCCACTAGGACCCTCACAGCTTGGTATTGATCTCAACTTGTAACTCCCATCTTCAAGACCAATCTCCTCAATCAAAAATGGTCACAGCCTTAGCAAATGGATATGTTTTTTTTGCATGTTAAATAAAGCTCCAGATTATCAGAATTCCCAAAATAAAGCATAGGACATACGATCGTGCAATATGTTTAATTCAACTTTCTTTCTTTTCGTACATCACGGGACACAGAGCCATTAATCATTACATATGGTCTATATAGCCACCTACAGGTGAATGGACACTGGCAACCCATCAAAAAGGATGTCCCCCTGTATAACCCTTCCCACAAAGGAAGTACCTCAGTTTTCTCTTTCGTTCATTGACGGACACAGCTTCATATCTTCATTGGGTTATGCTGCTCTTCCTAGGGGTAGGACACTAGGCAGAAAAGGGTTCACAAGGCTTTGACCACACCCATGGGCAGTCCCCGGGGGTATACTCCAACTTCCTGCTCTATGACATCAGTGTTTTTTTTCTGCCTAGTAGGAGAAAGGACCTAGGGTGTATGCGACCCCCTCCTTCCTGCTGTAGTGTTAGCTGGAACTTGTAATGCCATATTTAAAGTGGTGGGACAAATTTTTTTTCTAAATCTTGTTATCCTAGGCAGTTCAATGGAATCCTCAGAGCATGTGTCCCGTCTAACCCATTCTCAGAGGATGCGGGACCCTCCTAATCCACATCCACCCTGCGGCCATTGCAGTGGTCCTGCAGTCGCTGGTAGCAAAAGTGGATTTAGCCCTGCTAAAAAGACAGGAAAAGAAGCGCCTCCGCCCTCACCTTTCCCCTTTAGGCCCTCAGATTCTGAGGACGAAGTGGCCGCCGCGGACGCCAGCAACCCCATGGGGTCTGCATCCACGCAACTGGAGGGCTCTGATAGTGAGAATGAGCCCTCTTCCTCGTCATCTGTGCAAGAAAATGTGCTTGTGGAGGCACTGATAGTATCGGTATCAGTGCAAGAAACTCTAAAGATGAAAGACACTGCTGCATCCGCTGCGCCTGTACAGTTTGGTAACCGCAAACCATCAAAGGCGCTTAAGGTGTTTCCCTTTCCTGCCTATTTTGATGAGATTGTCGGCAGTTAGTGGAGTTCCCCAAAACTCATTGGTTGGGATACCTGAGCGTTTTGCTTGGAGGTACATCTTTTGAGGAGTCCCACATTAAGAAACTGACAGTTCCGCCGATTGTAAATTCACAAGTTTCCAGGCTGAATAAGACCACCTTGCTACTGGTAGAGGATGCTCCATCCTTTAAAGACCATGCGTACAGGAAGACTGAGGCTCTGGTCCTCCATCTTTTCACTGTGACTGGTTCCATTTTGAGGCCTGTGTTCGCCATTACCTTGGTCTCTGAGACCTTAATGTAATGGGTTGGAATCCTGCGCCAAGATTTGGAAGGGGGTCAACACCCTCCTGAGCTGGCAGAATTGACGGACCAGTTCATACAGGGGATGCAGTATATCTGTGATGCCTCCCTGGATGCAGCCAAGTTGGCCTGCAGGGCGTCTGTGACTGCGTTGACCCTCCGTCGCCTGCTTTGGCAAAAATATTTGTCTGCAGACCAAGCTTCCAAGAAGGAGCTGACCTTCCGTTTGTGGGGGATCGTCTGTTCAGGGCTTCAATAGAAGAGATCTTTAAAGGTCTCACTGGTGGGGGGGCGTGTCCTGGACAGCAATGGAGTAGGTCGCACATGTGCCTAACTCCGCTCCCGGCTGATCCGGCTTTGATTATCCTGGGTGCCCACAATCTCCTTCACTTACCGGACCTGCGTGCCTTGATCCCGAGTATCCCCGAGCCATGTCTCCACCGAAGAAGTCTGCATCCACCGCCATGGCTTCGCTGGACAAGTTCTGCCGCCAGGACTCGGGCCCCTCTGCTCAAGATGGCGCCAAACCTCCCGCACCAGTGACTGCTGCTGACTTAACTAAGGTACTCGATGCTATCTCCACCTGTCAGGCCACGTTAACGGCTAAGATTGAGGAGGTGAAAGTGGGTGTTTCCCTGATAAGACAGGATATGTCCAAGCTCAGGGACTCAGTCACAGACACTGAGGCCAGGATTAGTCAGGCAGAGGATGTCATCCTCCCCCTGCAGCAAACTACCGAGTCCCTTCAGCGCCAGCTCCAGCAACTTGCCCAGAAGCAGGATGATTTGGAAAACAGAGCTAGGCGCTGCAACCTCCGCTTTGTGGGATTACCGGAGGGTGCTGAGGGTACGGACCCCCCCCCACTCTTGGAAAATCTGCTCATTTCCACCTACGGCAGAGAGGCCTTTTCCACTACCTTTGTGGTGGAGAGGGCACATCGCATGCCTGCCCGCCGCCCTCTGGAGGTTGCCCCTGCATGGACTTTCATTGCCAAGTTATTGAACTACTGGGACAGGGATAAGGTCCTGCGTCTTACTAGGGAACGTGGCAATCTCCCCTTCCACAACGTCTCTATTATGGTGTTCCCAGACTTTTCCATTGAAGTTCAAAACAGAGATCCAAATTTACAGATGTTAATAGACGACTTCGTACCCATAATCTGAAATATGCCATGTTGTTTCCTGCGCGCCTTTGGGTGATTTGTGATGGCAAAGCTCAATTTTATGAGGATCCAGGGCTGGCGTCAGCATGGCTAGACCAGTACATGGCGCAAGGCCGCAACCGAGTTTGAACAGACCCTTTACCCTCCGCTGCTACTATCCTCCTACCCACAGGACTCCTTGGCGTTGTGAGCCTTGCTGTTGATCCCCTCAATAAGACCCCCCCATCTGATGAACTCCTGTCCTCATGGAAGCCCTCCTGTGGGGGTGCGGGGCTCGCGGCATCCTCAGTAGCATCACCTGCTGGGTTTCTATATTGCTCCCCCTTTAGTTTGTGGGCACCATGACTAATAACTGTACATTTCATTTTTTTTACCTGTTTGATTTGGTTTATCTTTTTTCCTTTTATTTTTGCGCACTCAGTGCACCTATTTCTATGATGGACTGATTGATATTTTTTGTACATTCCAGGTGTGCTATGTTTTACTGTTCAGGGGTGCATTTTCATGGTAAATGTTGGTTTTCTGTCTATGTTTTATTTGTTCTGTGGCCCTCCCGGTGCACACTGGGTCTCATTGCTTTCATTTACAGGGTTTTTTCATTTATTTTGACCGATTGCGTGAGCCGACGGCTGTCTTTACTGACATGCACGGCGCGTTTAATTGCATCCTCTTCACAGAACGCACTGCAAAGATGTTCCATGCTTTTTGTCTGCTGCTGCTAGTGTCCCGGTTCGCTCTCCTGGTGTTCTGGGTTGTTCACTATCTCAATTTTACTCTCTGCACTTGTTTTGGGGTTCATGCTCCCGTCAGGTTGGGGGGGGGGGAGAGCGGAGTGGGGGTAATGGGGTTGCTATTTGACTTTCACATGCACTTTTATGAGTTGTTACTGTATGCTTCTTTTGGTACTTTTGGTACCTGGGTAATTGTTCTATTTATGTGGTCTGTGCTCCTGTGCGACTGTCATGTATCCCCAGAGCTTTGCTGATACCCATCCGGTTCCATATTTATTTGTTATCGACATGAGCCCCTTACGATTCCTCACGTGGAATGTTTGCGGCTTAAGAGACCAGATTAAGAGATCCGCTATTTTCCAATGTCTTAAATCGCACCGGGCGGATGTGGCGGTTTTGACGGAAACTCACGCCAAGGGTCAACTCCCTCTGGCCCTGCGCCGGCCTTGGGTGGGCTGGGCCTATCACGCTGTCTACACGTCCCATTCCAGGGGGGTCTCTATACTAGTGGCTAAACCGCTTCACTTTTCCCTTCTTGCGATACACACTGAACCACAGGGTAGGTTTGTTTTTTTGCATGTCCTCATCTACTCTAAACCTTATTTCCTACTGGCCTGCTGTCTTCCCCCCCCCCCACCCCCCGTACAGCGCTGAGGTGGTGGTTGCGCGGGTTGTCTTTATTGCACGGCACCCTACCGTCCCCGCTGTATGGATGGGGGACTTTAATATGGTCTTGCACCCGGCCCTTGACCTTACGTCCCAGCCTCCGCATACTACTGCCCCGGACACTACTCGACTGTTCAGATTGTTCAGGGACTTTGCGCTGACTGACACGTGGCGTCACCTCCATCCTGCTACTAGGGCCTACTCGTGTTTCTCCACCACTCACTCGTCGTTCTCCCGCATTGATTTTATTGTGGTTTCGGCACAGCTGCTCCCATTGCTGGGGTCTGCCGGGTTTCATCCGCGTTCTCTGTCCGATCATGCTCCCTACTGGGTTTCCCTGGATCTGGCCCCACCTACCGTGCCCTGTCCGTGGCGACTCCATCCCTTCTGGCTTCGGGCACTGGCGGACCAACCTGATATAGCACAGGAATGGGCTTTCTTCTTGCACGCTAACGAGGGGTCGGCTTCAGCGGCACACGTTTAGGAATCCTTTAAATTGCATGCCCGCTCCACGCTGAGCAGACACATTAATCGTCTTAAATCCTCCTCTAAAGCTGTCCTTCAGCAGGCCCTTACACGACTTGCTGAGCTTACTGAGGAGGGTGCGCGGACCCGTCCCCGACTCGTGTGTCGGAGCTCAAATCCCAAACCAGAGTAGTCGATCAACTACACTATGAAACGGCCAAGCGTAAGCTTTTCTTCTGCAGACAGCGGATCTTTGAGCAGGGGGAACGGGCGGGCAAGCTCCTGGCCTACTTGGCACATCAGGAGTTTACGCCTCCGGTGGTGGTGTCTCTGGTGGGGGCGGATGGCGCGGAGGTTACTGATCCGGCAAGTGTGGCACAGTTGTTACGCTCCTACTACAAATCTTTATATGCTTCTCAAACCACTGTGACTGGCCCTGAAATCCGGGAGTTTCTCCAAGCTGTGGAGTTCCCCCAATTGTCCGCGTCTCAGCGGGCCGCCTTGGAGGCCCCCCTGTCTGCAGATGAGATTGTGGATGCCATTGCCTCTATGGCTTAAGCAAAAGCGCCGGGTTCGGATGGCCTCCCCTTGGACTCCCCTTGGACTTAGCGACGTACACACACGCCTTTGGAGTGGAGACCCTACCTGTTTCCATGAGCGAGGCTACGATCATAGTCCTTCCCAAACCTGGGAAAGATCCCCGCCTTCCAGAATCCTACCGTCCCGATATCCCTTTTACAAGCAGACATCAAAGTCTTGGCTAAGGTGCTTGCCCATCGCCTTGCGCAATCTATTCTTTCACTCATACACTCCGACCAGACATGGTTTATGCCCGGAAAGAATACGGCCATGAATACCAGACAGCTTTTTCTTAATATTCAGGCACAGCACGAGCACATGGGGGCCAGGGCGGTGGTCTCCTTGGATGCCGCCAAGGCCTTTGACTCCGTTGAATGGAGTTACTTATGGGAATGCCTGCAAAGCTTTGAATCATTTATCCAATGGGTGCGCCTATTGTATTACCGTCCGGTTGCCAGGGTCGCTGTTAATGGGTGGCTGTCTGATCCATTTCCCCTAAGCCGCGTAACACGTCAGGGTTGCCCGCTGTCTCCGTTACTATACGCCTTGGCGGTGGAACCACTGGACTGGACTTCGGGCACACCGGTTTGCGAGCTGGTTCCCTAACGGAAAAGGTGGGATTATACGTGGGCGGTATGCTGCTTTACTTAGCGGATACCGGCCCGTCACTGCAAGTAGCTCTTCAGTCCATCACCGAATTTGGCCGCCACTCGGGACTTCTGATTAACTGGTACAAATCTCAGATATTACCCCCCTGGACCCCCCCCCCCCCCCCCCACTGCTGCTTCTGCCAGCTTGCCATTAGCTAGAGTTTCCCATATCCGCTACCTTGGGATTATGGTTACTAGAACAACGGCGGACTACATTGCTAATAATGTGGAACCTCTTATCCCGCTACTGAAACAACGTGTGCAGACGTGGTCTAGACTCCCCTTGGGTGTCATGGGTAGGGTGAACCTAATCAAAATGGTCCTACTCCCCAAATTCCTCTGTTTTTTGGCATTCCCCCATACTCATCCCTTTGAAATTGTTCAAGGTGATTGATGTTATCCTTAACTCTTTTATTTGGGGCCGCAGCCGACACAAGCTGGTCTGGCAGACACTCAAAAACCCAACCACGCGAGGAGGTATGGCAGTACCTGATTTCCATACGTACTACCTGGCGGCGCAACTATCACATTTTCACTACTTTCACGGCCCAGAGGCCGAGCGCTACCGTGCATTGGTGTGCACTGATCCAACTCGGGCCTCTCATTCACCACTGCAGGTGGTGCTGCGGAGCCGGGGCTCGTTGCTGGCGGCGATTGCCTCTGCTCTGCCAGTGACCCTGCATAGACGCATCTGGGAGCTGTCTGGCAAATATCTGGGCCTGGCACAGTTTCATGCTTATACTCCCCTATGTTGTAACTCTGGTCTCCCTGTGCTGAGCTGTGGGCGTCGAGGGGGGTATTCTTTCTGCATCAGGTGGTAAAGGGCATGGAGATTCGTTCCTTTCAATCCCTGGTTGCCAATCCCTCCTGGCCCAATTTCTCGCTGGGTTCCCGGATCTGCCATAGGCCCGGCTCTTATTATCCTCATGGGCGTGGATTTGTCTAAATTGATCTCAGCCATGTATTTGGAGCTGCGCTCTCGGGCCATCGAGAGGGTGGTGAAGACTGTACAGCGTAAATGGAGCTCTGATGTCCCCCCCGACTGGACGACTCAGACTGGGATGCAATATTGGACAGTCTCAAACTTTCCCCCCCAAACTGTCGGACCGTTTAACATATATCCTCCACAGGTCTTATCTTACCGGGGGGGGGGGGGGGGGGGTGTGGATACTGACTGCCCCAGGTGTCACATACATTCAGGCACATTCACACATCTACTATGGTCATGCCCTGTGGTGCAAACTTTTTGGCTACAGGTGATCACATGGGTTCCCCACTCCAGCTAGATATTAAGCAATGTGTCCTGGGCCTTTTTCCAGATGACGTAGCTGACAAATATCTGACCACTTTCCTACATGAAACGCTCTTCCATGCCTGTAAGCTTATAGCCAAATTGTGGATGCGCGCACAACCCCCTACTCTCCGTCTTTAGATGGCTGACGTCAACTCTACCCTTCCATATAAACGTTTGATATACCTGCACAGAGGTTGCCCCAAAATATTTGAGCGGGTTTGGAGCCGATGGATGGAGAACTCCCGTACATGCACTGGCCAGTCGTAGATGCTCCCCTTCTTGGAATGACTTACACCCCTGTAGGGTATATGGGGGGATGGGTGTTTCTCTTTCTACCTCTCCACAAGAGTATGCTGTTGGTCTCCTCTTTTGCTGGGTGTCTAGATAAAACTTACGGTCTCTAACCCTTTTTTTTTCTCTCTGAAAGTGTCCCTGGGGTCTATTGAATTATGATTCCATTGGTAATTGCTTAACTTGTTTATGAATATCACCATTGTCTTTATATTTTCTGTTACATAGTGTATTACCCTGTTCTGTTCAATTATCCGTTGTTGCAGCAATTGACTATGTGTTTCTTTTCAATAAACTGCATTTTGAAAGTCAAAGGTCTCACTGGTGGTAAGAGGAAACTGCTTCCACAGAACACAAAGGACAGAGTACCTTCTGCGCAAACGTGGTCTGGTGTTGTCAGCCCACAAGCAGCCCCTTTTGTCCCACCCAGGACAAGGGTTCAAAATCCTCCCAAGCATTCTTGGGGGGGTTCCAAAAGACCCTGGGTTGGTAAGTTAAAAGCAGGTTCCTCTGGTTCCTCAGACAAGCCCTCTTCGGCCTGAAGGGGCGTCCTCATCCATTCAAGAGGTGGGGGGACGTCTTTGCTTATTTACGGATCCTTGGACCTCCCTCATTAAAGACAAATGGGTTCACGAATGGATCCGATCCAGTTACAAGATCTAATTGCGGTCTTTGCCTCTGGCAAAGTTCTTCCCTTCCAAACTATACCTGTCCCGGGATCGGTTGCAGGGCCTCATAGGGGCTTTGCAAGATTTGCTCTTGCAGGGTGTCATCGTGTCAGTTCCAGAAATGGAATGCTTTCAGGTGTTTTTTTCAAACCTTTTCACTGTACCCAGAAAAGAAGGATTTTCAAGATGGAGTCCATTCGCACATTAGTGGCTTCCCTTCAGCAGGGGCAATTTTGGTCTCTTATTGACATCAAGGACGCCTAGTTTCATATTCCAATATACAGATACGGTATTTTTTACTTTTTTAAGGGAAAAAATAAAATTATTTTGAAAATAAAAGGAAAGACTCTTAAAACTAATACAGGGGCATTGGAGAAATATTTGACTCAGGGAGGAATCCCAAGGAGTCCAGGATCAGAAAAACCTCAAGGAGCTAATACCAAGATGAAGTCCGGGGAGCCAGAAGGGAATCGGACTAGACAATCTATGGGAGAAGCCTCAAATCAAACAATAGAGGAAACGGGATTAGAAAGTGATACGGAATGAAGTAAGATGGAAGAATTAAGCTTAAAACTCCCAGTTTCCAACAAAAAACAAAATAGCTGAAACGTTTAAAAGACTGGAAGATACCATTAACCACTTGCCGACTGCGCACAGTATATTTACTGCGGCAGTCGGCCCCGGCCAGGCAGAGTGACGTAGGTCTACGTCGCTACTTGCCGCCGGTCCTGTGCGCGCTCCCGCGCGTGCCCGCCGACACCGATGGCTCGATTGGCTTCAGAACCGATCAGTCATCAGGTCCAGGCCAATGATTTTTGGCCTGGACCTGTAGATCGGTCCTGCCCAATCAGATCTTGTTCTGAGTCTGTGAAATGTAAACACAGACTCAGAAAAGACGTGCCCTCTTCTCCCATGATCCCTTTTGGATTCATCTGGAGAAGAGAGCACTTCTAACTGTAAGTACTGCACCAAACACAGTCACACACAGCTAGATAGGCACATTTACCCCCCAATCGCCCCCCACGATTAACCCCTACAGCACCTGACACAACACACACTATATACAGCATATAGCAGTTACCTATATACCTGTATAAGTGTGATTTGTGAACAGGTGTAGCACTTGCGACCCCCCCTTTTCCACTTGAATTACCCCCCACCCCCCTAATAAGGATTTGAGCCCCTGATCTCCCCTGACCCCCCCCCTGATCACCGCTAGTTAACCCCTACACCCTCTGTCACATCAGCACTAATACAAACGCAATATACGGTGTTATTGTATATTTGTATTAGTGTCATTGTGATCAGAATTAGCGCAGGCGACTAAGTTTCTGTCCCAAGAAGGTTTAGGGTCCCCGCCACCCGCCCAATAAAGATTTAAGCCCCTGACCCCCCCCTGATCACCCCTACACCCCCTGCCATAACACACACCGTATACAGTATATAGCATTTTGCTATATACCCGTATAAGTGTGATTTGTGGTCAGGTCTAGCGCTTGCGACCCCCCTTTTTCCACTTGAATTACCCGCCACCCCCCCTAATAAAGATTTAAGCCCCTGATCCCCCCTGATCCCCTCCTGATCACCGCTAGTTAACCCCTACACCCTCTGTCACATCAGCACTAATACAAACGTAATATACAGTGTTTTTGTATTTTTGTATTAGTGTCATTGTGATCAGAATTAGCGCAGGCGACTAAGTTTCTGTCCCAAGAAGGGTTTAGGGTCCCCGCCACCCGCCCAATAAAGATTTAATCCCCTGATCCCCCCCTGATCACCCCTACACCCCCTGCCACAACACACTGTATACAGTATATAGCATTTTCTATATACCCGTATAAGTGTGATTTGTGACCAGGTTTAGCGCTTGCCACCGTTCCTTTTATCCTTAGGATACCCGCCAGCCCCTTCCAATAAAGATTTAAACCCCTGATCACATCCCGTTAACCCCTACACCCTCTGTCACATTAGCACTAATACACACATAATATACTGTTTTTACTGTATTTTGTATTAGTGTCATTGTGACTTGAGGTTGCGCTAGCTAGCTAGTTTCTTTCCCAAAGGAGGTTTAGGGTCCCCGCCACCCCCCCCCAGATCCCCAGCGCATAGTTTAGAAGTAACCCCCTGATTACCACACACGCACGCACGCACATACACTTCCATTTCTAGTATAGTGTTTGAACAGATCAATATCTGATCAGAACTATACTAGCGCCCCCATAGTTTAGGGTTCCCAAAACGCGGTGTTTGCACGATCAGCACTGATTCCGGCCAGCACCTGCGTTTAACCCTTTCACCCAGGCAAGTGTAGTAATCAATAGATTACTGTCACTTGCAAAAAAACACAAGACACAAAACCGCTGTGTTAGCAGAGTCAGGCCTGATCCCTGCTAGCATTAGCAGTTTTTTTGGTAGCGCTTGAAATAATCTTCGACAACCAGGTGCTTTTATTACCTGTGAGTCGCATCACTGTACGGGTAAATTTAGTTACCAAAATGACCAAACGTTCGTACAGGGATGAAGAGCTTATCAGTTATATGCTGACCGAGTCATCTGATAGCGAAGGGGAAGCTACAATGACCGAATTAGTGTCAGTATATGAACCTGATGACAGCAGCGGCTCCCTGACAGATAGCTCCGACGACAGATGGGTCCCTGTTAGACCCAGGCGTACCCGACCCCATTCTGAAGTTGTTGAGATGCAGGAATCGCAGGGTGCTCGTATGGAGCAGAGTGTGGTTACTAGTGCCGCTAATTTTTCTGGCGACCTGGCAAGCGCCAGCGGCCTAGTACAACCTGGACCTAGTACAACCAGCACTGCAGTAAGACCTGGTGACGTGGCGAGTCCCCTAAGTGCAGTTGAAGCTGGTGCGGTGGCTAGCACAAGTAGTGGCCCGCAGCCACCGCGTATTCGTAGACAGGCCCGCAGAGCCCATAGTGCCCTCCCTGATGCGCTGGCATATCCTAATTGGCAACCCACTGATACTACAGCGCCAGTACTTCCCCCATTCACCGCCCAACCTGGAATCCACGTGGAGACAGCTGGTTTTACGCCCCTAAACTTTTATGAGCTGTTCTTCACGGAAGATCTTTACAGATCGATTGTGGATCAATCAAATTTATATGCACAACAGTTCATCGCCGCCAACCCAAATTCACACCTTGCCAGACAATTCGGCTGGAAACCTATAACGGTTTCCGAATTTAAGATCTTTCTGGGCCTTTCCCTCCACATGGGCATAACTAAACAGAGTGAATTGCGGCTATATTGGTCCACTAGCCCAGTTCACCATATGCGCATGTACTCTGCCTCCATGTCCAGGGGGAGATACGAGCAAATTCTGCGATTCATGCATTTCAGCGACAATGAAATCTGTCGTCCTCGGGGAGACCCTGAATACGATCGGCTCCACAAAATTCGGCCCCTCATAGACCACTTCAATCAGCAGTTTGCAGCCTTGTTTACCCCCGAACAAGTTGTCTGCGTTGACGAGTCCCTGATTAAATTTACTGGCCGCCTTGCTATGAAACAGTACCTCCCCAGCAAGCGTGCCAAGTACGGGGTCAAACTGTATAAATTGTGTGACAGGGCCACAGGCTATACAGTTAGTTTCCGGGTCTATGAGGGAAAAGATAGCTGTGTGGAGCCCCCCAACTGCCCAGACTACATAGGGAGCAGCGGTAAGATCGTTTGGGACTTGGTGTCACCCTTATCCGGAAAGGGGTACCATTTGTACGTGGACAACTTTTATACAAGCGTGCCACTATTTAGTCACCTTCTCGATTTACAAATTGGCGCATGTGGCACCGTGCGACCTAATCGCCGGGGCTTCCCCCAACGGCTTGTAAATTCCCGTCTTAGTCGGGGGGCGAGAGCCTGCTTGAAAACGGACAAATTGCTTGCGGTGAAGTGGAAGGATACACGGGATGTTTATGTTCTGTCCTCCCTTCACGCAGACACGACGATCCAAATCACTACGGCAACTGGCGTTGTGGAGAAACCCCTCTGTGTCCACGAATATAACCTTAACATGGGAGGGGTGGACCTTAACGACCAGCTTTTGGCGCCGTATTTAGTTGCGCCAGACACTGGTACAAAAAAGTGTCTGTTTACCTTTACCAATTGGCTATGCTGAACGCCTTTGTCCTATACAGGGCGTCAGGACGAACTGGATCTTTCTGGGAATTCCAGGAAGAGATCATCCTTGCCTACCTGTACCCAGGAGGCATGCCTGCCCAACTTCCCCTTCCAGATGCAGTGAGCCGGCTGCATGAGAGGCATTTTCCTTATGTCCTCCCGAGTACCCCTACCCAAAGATACCCCCAAAAAAGATGTCGTGTCTGTAGCAGGCGCGGATTTAGGCGTGACACCCGTTATTATTGTCCCAAATGTCCTGACCAACCTGGTCTCTGCATCGGGGAATGTTTCGAGCGCTACCATACACTAGTGGAGTATTAGCGTAGGGTACAGCACGACACAGTGTAGGGCACACAAACACAGGGTCTCGAAAGATGTTGGATGTCCATCGACATTTTGAGAGACCCAAGCTGGAAGAGAAGATCGCAGAAGATCGCAGTCCCAAATCAAGAAACAGTTAGAAAAATAAAAGGATCCAAAAACTGTTGTTGTGTCAGTAATTTTATATGTCCTTCTACTCCTTCCTACTGTACTTTTTTCAATGTCCTTTGTTTGTTTTTTCATTCTTTTGTGACCTGTTTCTCTTGCAGGTACTTGTCGGCTACCACGCATTGATTTTATATATTCTGACACAAACAGTGTTTGCGCTCAGCATATATGGATACCTTTGCTGATAGCAGCTGTGGTGATTTTCTGATTTCAGCACTGCAGTTAAATTCCTATTTTGGTATACGTGGATAGTGCCGTGTATACCCATCATTAAATTCAGTGGGTGGTTGTTTGGGCGGTTAATGATGAGAATCCAAAAACTTTTGTTGTGTCAGTCATTTTATGTCCTACTCTTCCTACTGTACTTTTTTTTTTAATGTCCTTTGTTTTTTCATTCTTTTGTGACCTGTTTCTCTTGCAGGTACTCGTCGGCTACCACGCATTGATTTTATATATTCTGACACAAACAGTGTTTGCGCTCAGCATATATGGATACCTTTGCTGATAGCAGCTGTGGTGATTTTCTGATTTCAGCACTGCAGTTAAAATCCTATTTTGGTATACGTGGATAGTGTCATGTATACCCATCATTAAATTCAGTGGGTGGTTGTTTGGGCGGTTAATGATGAGTAATACTACGCATTATTCCTGTGCTGATTTCTGATAGGTTCTCTTTTTTTCCGTTCAGCCCACAGGCTGCATGAAAAAAAAAAAAAAAAACCTTTATGCCAAACAAGGACCAGCAATGTACTGGTACGTTGCTGGACTTTGAGTGGTTATACCAGGATGATGCCTGCAGATTTAGGCATCATCTTGGTATCGTTTTTTACAGCCAGCGGTCGGCTTACATGTAAAAGCAATCCTAGCAGGTAATTGGCCGCTAGACTGCTTTTACATGCAGTGGGAGGGGCCTCCCCCCCCCCCACCGCTGCCTTCCGCAGCCTTCCGTGGTTTTTCTCGGGCTCTCCTGTCCCACCGGTTAACCCGAGAGTGCAGCCGGTGGTTCAATTGTCTAACCATAGAGCTAATTGGAGATGAGAATGGCTCCAATCATCTCTATGGCCTAAGATGCTGGAGGCTACGAGCATTTCATGACTTCTGTTTCGCCAGAAATAAACAGGGCCATTGGGAAAGTATTTTATCACACCAATTTTGGTGTGGTCAGATGCGTTAAGGTCAGAGGAGAGATCTAGAGTCTAAAAGACCCCAATTTTTTTAAAAAAGAGTACCTGTCACCACAGATTGCTATCATAGGGGATATTTAAATTCACTGTGATAACAATAAAAATGATTTAAAAAAAAAAAAATGAAAGGAAAGGTGTCAAAATAACATAAAAAAGCAAAAGAAAAAAGAAAAAAAAAAAAATTGACCCCCCCCCTTTCCCCCGGTGCTTGCGCGCAATGGCGCACGCAAGCGGTGGTCTAGTGTCATATGTAAACCGCAATTGCAGCATGCATGTGAGGTATCGCCGCGATCGCCAGATCGAGTGCACTAATTCTTGCAGTAGACCTCCTCTGTAAGTCTAAAGTGGTAACCTGTAGAGACTTTTAAAGGTTTTTAAAAATGTACGTATGTTTTTGGCGCTGCGCAGGCATGCGCAATTTTTAAAGCATGTCATGTTAGGTGTCTATGAACTCGGCATAAGATCATCTTTTAAATTTTACCAAAAAAATTGGAATTATATAGTGTATTTGTGCAATAAATTAAAAAAAAATGTATTTTTTTCGCAAAAATTGCGTTTGGAAAATCTGTGCGCAAATACCGTGTGACAAAAAAATTTGCAACATCCACCATTTTATTCTATAGGGCCTCTGCTTTAAAAAAATATATAATGTTTGGGGGTTCAAAGTAATTTTCTAGTAAAAAAAATATATTTTTTCATGTAAACAAAAAGGCACAGAAAAGGCTTGGTTTTCAAGTGGTTAGAAGAGTGGGTGATGTGTGGCTAAGATTGAGCATAAAATGCCGGGACAGTTCAAACACCCCCCAAATGACCCCTTTTTGAAAAGTAGACACCCAAAGCTTTTTTCTGAGAGGCATGGTGAGTCCATGGAGTATTTTATATTTTGCCACAAGTTTCGGGAAAATTATTATTATTTTTTTTGTTGTTGTTTTTTTACAGAAAGTTGTCACTAAATGATATATTGCTCATGCATGCCATGGGAAAATGTGAAATGACACCCCAAAATACATTCTTTTGCTTCTCCTGAGTACAGGGATACCCCATGTGTGAGACTTTTTGGGAGCCTAGCTGTGTACGCGACCCCGACAACCAGTCCACATCTTCAGGTTTTCTAATGGCGTAAATTGCTGATTTTACCCCTGACTACCTGTCAGAGTTTCAGAGGCCCTAAAATTTCAAGATAGCACAAAACCCCCCCAAATGACCCCATTTTGCAAAGTAGACACTCCAAGCTACTGGCTGAGAAGCATTGTGAGTCCATGGAATAGTTTATATTTTGCCACAAGTTTCGGGAAAAAAATGTTTTTTTATTTTTTTATTTTTTTTTACACAAAGTTGTCAGTAAATGATATATTGCTCACACATGCCATGGGTTTATATGAAATGACACCCCAAAATACATTCTGCTGCTTCTCCTGAGTACAATGATACCCCATGTGTGAGACTTTTTGCCAGTCTAGCCGCGTACAGGACCCGGAAAACCAATGCGCACCTTTTGGCTTTCCAAGGGCGTAAATTGTTGATCTCACTCCTTACTACCTATCACACTTTTGAAGTCCATAAAAAGCCAAGATGGCACAAAACCCCCCCAAATTACCCCATTTTGCAAAGTAGACACTCCAATCTATTTGCTGAGAGGCATGGTGAGTATTTTGCAGCTCTAATTTTTTTTGGAAAATGAAGAAAAAACAGGAAAATGCATTTTTTTTCCTCTTTTTTCAATTTCCAAAGCTTTGTGACAAAAAGTGAGATCTGCAAAATACTCAACATGCCTCTCTGCAAATAGCTCAGGTTGTCTACTTTCCGAAAAGGGGTCATTTGGGGGGGGGGGGGGGGTTGTGCTGTCTTGGCATTTCATGGCCTCCAAAACTGTGATGGGTAGTCAGGAGTGAAATCAACAATTTACGCCCTTGGAAAGCCTGAAAGTGGAGGTTGGTTTTCGGGGTCCCGTACTCGGCTAGACGGCAAAAAAGTCTCACACATGGGGTATCCCTGTACTCAGGAGAAGCAGCAGAATGTATTTTGGGGTGTCATTTCACATATACCCATGGCATGTGTGAGCAATATATCATTTACTGACAACTTTGTGTAAAAAAAACAAAAAAAAAATAATAATATATTTCCCGGAACTTGTGGCAAAATATAAAATATTCCATGGACTCACCATGCCTCTCAGCAAATAGCTTGGGGTGTCTACTTTACAAAATGGGGTCATTTGGGGGGGTTTTGTGCTATCTTGGAATTTTAGGGCCTCCGAAACTGTGATAGGTAGTCAGGAGTGAAATCAACAATTTACGCCCTTGGAAAGCCTGAAAGTGGAGGTTGGTTTTCGGGGTCCTGTACTCGGCTAGACTGCAAAAAAGTCTCACACATGGGGTATCCCTGTACTGAGGAGAAGCAGCAGAATGTATTTTGGGGTGTCAGTTCACATATACCCATGGCATGTGTGAGCAATATATCATTTACTGACAACTTTGTGTAAAAAAAAAAAAAATATATATATATATATTTCCCGGAACTTGTGGCAAAATATAAAATATTCCATGGACTCACCATGCCTCTCAGCAAATAGCTCAGGTTGTCTACTTTCCGAAAAGGGGTCATTTGGGGGGGGGGGGGGGGGTTGTGCTGTCTTGGCATTTCATGGCCTCCAAAACTGTGATAGGTAGTCAGGAGTGAAATCAACAATTTACGCCCTTGGAAAGCCTGAAAGTGGAGGTTGGTTTTCGGGGTCCTGTACTCGGCTAGACGGCAAAAAAGTCTCACACATGGGGTATCCCTGTACTCAGGAGAAGCAGCAGAATGTATTTTGGGGTGTCATTTCACATATACCCATGGCATGTGTGCGCAATATATCATTTACTGACAACTTTGTGTAAAAAAAACAAAAAAAAAATAATAATATATTTCCCGGAACTTGTGGCAAAATATAAAATATTCCATGGACTCACCATGCCTCTCAGCAAATAGCTTGGGGTGTCTACTTTACAAAATGGGGTCATTTGGGGGGGTTTTGTGCTATCTTGGAATTTTAGGGCCTCCGAAACTGTGATAGGTAGTCAGGAGTGAAATCAACAATTTACGCCCTTGGAAAGCCTGAAAGTGGAGGTTGGTTTTCGGGGTCCTGTACTCGGCTAGACTGCAAAAAAGTCTCAGACATGGGGTATCCCTGTACTGAGGAGAAGCAGCAGAATGTATTTTGGGGTGTCAGTTCACATATACCCATGGCATGTGTGAGCAATATATCATTTACTGACAACTTTGTGTAAAAAAAAAAAAAATATATATATATATATTTCCCGGAACTTGTGGCAAAATATAAAATATTCCATGGACTCACCATGCCTCTCAGCAAATAGCTTGGGGTGTCTACTTTCCAAAATGGGGTCATTTGGGGGGGGTTTGTGCTATCTTGGAATTTTAGGGCCTCCGAAACTGTGATAGGTAGTCAGGAGTGAAATCAACAATTTATGCCCTTGGAAAGCCTGAAAGTGGAGGTTGGTTTTCGGGGTCCTGTACTCGGCTAGACTGCAAAAAAGTCTCACACATGGGGTATCCCTGTACTCAGGAGAAGCAGCAGAATGTATTTTGGGGTGTCAGTTCACATATACCCATGGCATTTGTGAGCAATATATCATTTACTGACAACTTTGTGTAAAAAAAAAAATATATATATATATATATTTCCCGGAACTTGTGGCAAAATATAAAATATTCCATGGACTTACCATGCCTCTCAGCAAATAGCTTGGGGTGTCTACTTTCCAAAATGGGGTCATTTGGGGGGGTTTTGTGCTATCTTGGAATTTTAGGGCCTCCGAAACTGTGACAGGTAGTGCAGAGATGACATGAACAATTTACGCCATTAGAAAACCTGAGAGTGTTGATTGGCTTTTGCGGTCCTGTACACAGCTAGGCTCCCAAAAAGTCTCACACATGGGGTATCCCCATACTCAGGAGAAGCAGCAGAATGTATTTTGGGGTGTCATTCCACATATACCCATGTCATGTGTGAGAAATTTATCTTTTAGTGACAACGTTGTGTAAAAAAAAAAAATTGTAATTTTCCCAAAACTTGTGGCAAAATATAAAATATTCCATGGACTCACCATGCCTCTCAGCAAACAGCTTGGGGTGTCTACTTTCCAAAATGGGGTCATTTGGGGGGGTTTTGTGGTATCTTGACATTTCAGGGCCTCCTAAACCGTTAGAGGTAGTGAGAAAATGCAATGAAAAATGTACGCCCTTTGAAATTCTGATGGTGGTGATTTGTTTTTGGGGACCCCTACACAGCTAGGCTCCCAAAAAGTCCCACATATGTGGTATCCCTGTACTCAGGAGAAGCAGCAGAATATATTTTGGGGTGTAATTACACATATACCCATGGCATGTGTGAGCAATATATCATTTCAATGACAACTTTGTGTAAAAAAAAAAAAAAAAAATTTTTTTTTAGTCATTTTTCAAACACCTGTGACAAAAAAATGAAATATTCAATGAGCTCAACATGCCTGTCAGGACATTCCTTAGGATGTCTACTTTCCAAAAAGTGGTAGTTTGGGGGGGTTTTGTACTGCCCCGCCATTTTAGCACTTCATGAAATGAGATTGGCAGTCAGAAATTAAAGCTGCGTAAATTTCACTATTTACACCATAGTTTGTAGACGCTATAACTTTTGCGCAAACCAATAAAAATACACTCATTGATTTTTTTTTTGTCAAGGACATGTAGCTAAATATATTTTGGCAAAAAAAATGACATAAATTGAGTATATTGGATATTTTTTAAAAGACAAAGTTGAAAATGTCATTTTTTTGCAAAATTTTCGCTCTTTTTTTATTAATATCGCAAAAAATAAAAAGCGCAGAGGCGATCAAATACCACCAAAAGAAAGCTCTGTTTGTGGGAAAAAAAGGACGTAAATTTCGTTTAGGTACAGCATTGCATGACCGAGCAATTATCAGTTAAAGTCACGAAGTGCCAAGTTGAAAAAAGGGGTCTGGTCTTTAAGCTGCAAAATCCTCCGGTGGGAAAGTGGTTAAGAAAGAAATGTCAGTGTTGTATGATAATTTGAGTCCAATGTTGATTGAAGAAACAGAGGGAAAAGTGGAGACTCAGATGGAAGAGATTGAGGAATTGAAAGATAAAGTGAAGAAACTGAAATCTGAGCTAACTCAATTGTCTTATAAAGCAGAAGATCAGGAAATCCAGAACAGGAGACAAAATGTAAGGATCAGTGGTCTACCAGAAGGAGAGAGAAGATTTGAGGGAGAAGATGAACAAAGTATTGAATCCGTTGGGCTGACCAATAGAAACCCCATTGAAATTAGAGGTTTAGGAAACCCCCAAATATATCAGTGGATGCCCCCAGAGACATTATTATGAGATTTCATAGCTATGAAGAAATTCACAGATCTGGCAAAAATTAGAGTAATTCCAGCGTTGGACTATTGGGGGGGGGGGGGGGGGGAGTTAGATATATGCAGATCTGGCTCCTGAAACCCTGAATAGAAGAAAACGTTTGAAACCACTTCTCGAACAGATGAGGGGAAAGAATATAAAATAAAGTTTCCAGCTTGTCTTGTGGGGCAGAAAGATGGTCACTCAGCAAGGTTAGGGTTCCCAGAAGATTTGAAAGAGTTCTGTAATAGACTGGACTTAAAAACCCCAGAACTTCCTGGATGGGTTGATGAAGGGACAAAGAGGAATCTGGAGAGATGGAAAAAGGCTCCCTCCAAAACCTGAAATAAGAAATGAAAGGGAATAATTTGATATTTTGATTTGAATGGACAATGATGTCTGAAGGAGCATTGAACAGCATTGTATGAACGGCTAAACTTGAGGAATGGAGAAAAGATAAGAAAGGGAAACGGAAAATAGTGAAGGGGACAGTAGAAATAAACGGTATAAGGAAGAGGGGGGAAAAAAAAGGTAAAGAAACGAGAAAAGAAGTGAAAAGAGCATGTGAAGCCGCTCCAGATCTCGGCGCCATTGGTCCCATTCCTTAAGTGTAAGGGAGAGGACTTGGCGAGTGTACGTGGTCAGAGTCGAACCCTAGGATTATAGAGTCATTGGGGGGGGGGGTATGCCAGAGGGCTCCCCTGTCTTCCTTTTAGGACCAATCTTGCTGGGAAGGGGGGTGAGGGAGGGGTATGGGTTTTTCTTTCGATAGATCTAGATGAGTCCCTTTCCATCTTCTGTGAGGTTCTTTCTCTCTTCCTTTAAGAAAGAAAAAGCTCCCGAGATAAATTCCCAGGAAAGATGTTATGATGATAATGAAAAGGGAGGCAGAGTGAAAAGAGGAGCAAAGAACAATAAAAGGGAAAAATAGATGTGAATAATAACATATAAGGTGAAAGCTCTAAACACCCCAGTTAAGACATAAGATACTTAGAGAAATTCAATATTATTTAGCAGGGATTGTTTTCTTATAAGAAACCTATGTTTGTTTCTGTTGATTCCAAAATTAAATTACATTCCAAAAAATATCTGACTTGGTACTACTCAGGTTCAACATCCAGTAGGGTGAATGGAGTAGCAATTAGATTCGCAAATGATGTAAGATTCAAGATAGGAGAAAGAATGAAAGATCCAGAAGGTAGATTTATGTTTTTTGAAAGGAGAATTAATTAATATGAAAATGACTTTGATAAATATCTACTGCCCTAATAAGAACCCTTTGCATTATTTAAAGCAGATTTTAGGGAAACCTAATGAATTTAAAGAAGGTAATGTAATAGTAGCGGGTCACTTCAATTTCGCTTTAGATCCTCATCTCGATGTTTCGTCCCATGTGGGGAGGAGGGGAGTTGTAAGAGTAATAAAATACATTTTATATCAACATCAATTGGTTGATATCTGGGGAATCCAACATCCTAGAGAAAGAGACTACTACTCCTACTCCTCCGCACATAGAACTTAATCGAGGTTGGATTATATTCTGGTGGAACACAAGGTTAATGGAAACAATGGGGAATACATCAATTTAAACTCTAACTCTCAGACCATGCATCTGTAACGGCAGAAATAATGACAGAGGAAGTGGACAGGGTCAATAACAGGAGATTAAACAATTCATTAATACAAGAACGGGAAACCACAGAAAAAAATAAGGAATCACTAGAGGTTTATTTTGAAACCAATGCGACACAAGAGGTATCAATGGCTAGGATTTGGATAGCACACAAAGCAAATTAGAGGGGTATTAATATCAATTGGAGCTTAGACAAAGAGGGGTGGATTGAGACAAAATCTTAAAAGAATTAGTTGAGCTCCAACAAAGGCACAAGAAAGGAAATGAAAAGAAAATCCAACAGTTGCTTATGTTAGTCGAATTGAATATACTCAAAGAACAAGAAACTAGGAGAATCTTCAATAGAGTAAATAAAGAGATATCAATGGGGGAGCAATCCAGGTAAATATTTATCAAATATAATAAGGAAACGGAAATCTAGGGGATTTATAGAGAGAAAAAATAGGTCAGGTGATTTAATATAAAAATAAAAAGAATATTGCAGCGCTGAAAATGGTATACAAATGGAAATTATTTCAAATAAACAGTAAAAAACATGAAAAGTCTCTTGTGATCAAAGTTCATATAATTAATGTTACGATATTCAATGGGTGTGATACAGTAAAATGATTTCTCCACCACCAAAACCGAGTGAAATGCAAACTCACCAGAGCCAAATGCTGTCTAGATTGTAGGACAGCAATCGAGTATTGTGCGACCAGTATCAGGATCTTAAGGGCATCATTGTAGTCAGCAACCTCCGGCCTCGTGGATAACCTCCAATGCGTTGATTGACTCAGCACGTCATGGAAAGGTTAAATTGCAAAAAAATTTGTGAGAGGCTCATGGTGTAGTATGAAGTAAAATCAATTTAATAAAAATAAATAATAATGTGTGCTGTATCACTGAAACATAATACAGTGTACATAGGATATAAAATCAAACCACGGTAAAAAATAACTCGCATATAAAGCCACCACTAAAATGAAAAGTGATGGCTAGGACCTTAGGTGTTTGAGATAACAAACTCTACGGCAGTTTCGTGTCCAACGCGTCCTCAGGAGCTTTAGCATATTCAACTAAGGAAATTGCTGAAGAATTTCAGAAGTACTATAGTGAGCTATATGCGGTAAGATCAGTGGGAGAAAGGCATAATGATTCAGAAAGAGAGGTAATTAATCCAGGAATTTCTAAATCTATCAGATCTCCTTCCTTCAGCTTTGGCAACCTAGCTTCTTTTAGAAAGAGATATATCTCAAGAAGAAATTTCAAACGCCATTAAAGAATTAGTTCTAGGAAAGTACCCAGGCCCAGATGGATATTCAGCAATCCATTATAAAAAATGTAAAGATATACTTGTCCCTTAATTAGAGATACTGGAATTTATTGACGGATGAAGCAGAGATACTGGAATTTACTGAAGGATGAAGCAGAGATGGGGAAAGGAAGCGGCATTAGCCCACATTACAGTAATTCACAGAGAAGAGAAGGACCCCTCGCAATGCTCGAGTTATAGACCGATAACTTTATTAAATATTGACATAAAACTATATGCAAAAGTAACAGCAACTAGGCTGAAGGGTCTAATGTCAGAATGGATACACACAGATCAAGTAGGGTTTGTGCCAAGGAGAGAAGGGAGAGACAATGGGATAAGATCTCTATTACTTATCCAAAATGCAAAAAAAGAAGCTCCACCCGCTCTTCTCTTGTCAGTAGATGTGGAAAAGGCCTTTGATAGAGTGGATTGGAGGTTTATGATGGCAACGTTGGAAGATATAGGCATTGGAAAGAGAATGATTCAATAGATTAAAATGTAGCAGCAGTTAAAATAAATGGGACTATTATATTATTATAGACTGGACATTCAATGCACAGGGGAAAAGTTGGGTAAAAATAGAAAACACAATAAATTAAACACTTTTTAATAAAAATTATTTGGATCCCACAAAAGCACAGACACTTTTCTGAGCACATTAACACTAGAAGTTTTTAGGGAATGGGACTTAATACATAGATACAAAAAGTGGGACTACAATTCCCCATTAATCCCCCTAGCAGGGACAGATTTCCCACCAGGTAATGAGACAAGGGGGGTGGGAGTGATGGATAAGATAAAAAAGCACCGTTAAGAGTTATTATGAAAAAAGGGGAATTTTGTACAATAGAGGAATTGAGACAAAAAAAAAAAATATTTTGTTAAGTTTTTTGGAGATATCATCAATTGAAACACTTCATAAAACTATACCACACCCAATAAGATCAGGAGAAGATTTAAAACCTCTTGAAAAAATACTAAGTTCAAAAACAATTCTGAAGAAATGTATAGCACAGATATACAAGATCCTTGCAAGAATGGCAGACCCAGCAAGCCCATCATTCCTGGGAAAATGGGAAGCAGAACTTAAGGTAAAATGGAATAAGGAAGAAAAATAAAAAAATAATGCGCATAGCTCAAGGAACAGCTATAAATGTAAAAACGAAGGAAAAGAGCTGTAAGTGTTTATCAAGATTCTATATCAGAAAAATGGGGGTATTGCTGCGCTCAAAACATCAATTAAATTAGTTAAAATCATTAAATAAAATAAGTCTAAAGACTTGATACAGCTGCCAACACCTGACCTAGAATTAGAAACACCAGATCACAGAAATGACATAAAATGGATATGGTGTAGCGCTTGTAACAATAAGGTGAACTCCACAGTCCAAAAAAAAATGTTCAGATATATCAGACAGTTGGAATAAAGTCCTTCCGAAAAGGTGATCCCAAATAGAAATGACAAACACTCCAAGCTCCAAAAGCCCAGTGTAAAGGAACCGCCACCAAGAGATAAAATTGGCCCCTTACCACAATGCGATGATCCCCATTACAGGGATCGTATCCAGCATGTATGTCAGATCAGAAAACTCATGCAGATACTATGCCGGCTCCTGATATCCCTCACATCAGCTCCACTGGGAACATATGCATGTATAAATAAAGAGGGACAACTCCCATAGTGAAGTACAGTCACAGACTTTAATTAAAATAAAAGAACGAAGAGTGGCAACTCACATTTGGACAGAGACAAAACAGCGTGTCTCAGAGCATTCCCGGGACTTCGTTTCCAACCAAGAAAATGGCCGCCGCGTTCCCTCGTAGGTCACAGCGTGACGTGCTGCAGGCTCCTCCTACGCGTTTCGTCAGTAGATGACGTCAGGGGGTGTGGCCTGCGGCAAGACATCTTCATTTATACGCTGAACGAGGCGGAAAGGCGGGACATCGTATTGCTGACCCGGAACCCGGAAGTTGAACTACTGCGTGCCAACCACCGGAACAAACGGGCCAGGATCAAAAAATGCCGGAACCGGATGCCCATCACTTGCGTGCCAGCACCCAAAACCGGACATTAACCAAATCCTGATAGCGGGTCGTTCAAGACCAACCAATCGGATTCCTGGACATATCATAATGGCAAAAATAAATATCCAGATAGTTCATGAAATACAAGGCCTCAATCCTTATTAAAGGGACTGATGCATACACATAATGTTGGATTCCGACAGAAAAAAATGTGTTTGGCCCTATAGTGCATTCGCACAATAATTAGCACTGCCACAAGTGACCATATCGGGGCGCAACGCCATCTCCCGGCAGAAAACCAGATCCCATAGGAAGCTCAGAACGCATCTTTAAAATTACATATAAAAATGCATAAAACATAACATAAATATACAAGGTATATAAAATTACATACATAAAAACATCAAAGAATATTAAATTATTAGTATTATCACATACTGATGTAATTAGGTGCAATGTCCACTAGTAACAATAAAAGAGCGATAAGAATACTTGAATCGGTAACCAATGTGGCAACTAATCGGGGTGTTCTGATATCAAATGACTACACCAATCATGCATTATTGATGAAGGCATTGATGTCCCAATCAATGTTTAACCCGTAAGGGGCATATGTCTTCAGGCGATAAATCCAGCTCGTCTCCAACTACGAGACTTCACTGGTGCGGTTGCTGCCCCTCCAACTCCCCGAAAACTTGTCAATACCTAGAAAGACTGTACCTTTAGGGTCATTCCCATGACATAGGTCATAGTGCCGCGAGACACTATGTTTGGGAAAACCCTTTATTATATTTGCCACATGTTCTTGTAAACACACATGTAACATGCGTATCGTGCGGCCCACATATTCGCGGCCACAGGGGCAACGTAGCAGGTAGACGATATGTCGCGTGGTACATGTGATAAACGGCTTAATTTTGAAGTCCTGTTGTGTGGCATTAGAAGAAAATGCCTCTACCCTTCTCGTCCTACAGGTATTGATCTTACAAATGGCACAACGTCTGCATGGGTGAAAACCCCCCCTCTGTTGAAAAAAAGAAATAGTCCTAGGTGGATCTATAATATTGGGGGCTATTTGAAGCCTCAAGGGAGGCACACCCCTAAAAATGATCTTTGGAGCTTCTGGTAGTACAGGCCCCAAAAGGCTATCATTCTTCAAAATGTGCCAGTGCTTTCTGATAATCTTCTTAACCGAAAAGTGCTGGATAGAGTATGAGGAAAAAAATGCATGTTGAAAATCCTCATTACCCTCACGCACTCGCGGCTGTAACAGATCCTCCCTGTTACGATTATCCGCCTGTACGAGGGCCTTCTCAAGCTCCTCCTCCTTATACCCCTTTTCCAAAAACTTGGACTTCAAGGAGCTCGCCTCCCGCAGAAAATCAGATCTGTTGGAGCAGTTCCTTTTCAATCTAAGGAATTGACTGACAGGAACGGATTTGAGCCACGCCACATGGTGGCAGCTAAAAGTATCAATAAATCCGTTGCTGTCAGTCTCCTTAAAGAACGTAGAGGTTTCCAGGGTGTTGCCAGCCACTCTGATCCTAAGATCCAAAAAATGGATTTCAGACCTACTACTTTCATGTGCAAGCCTGATACCTCTATCGTTATCATTTAGCAAGGAAATAAATGATTCCAGGGATTCAGAGTCACCATCCCACAGGAGGAGGATGTCATCGATGTACCTCCGCCAGAGAACAATCTCAGGCCTCGGAACGTCACCGATGACATCCTCCTCCAATTTGGCCATGAACAGATTGGCCATACTTGGCGCAAATTTGGCGCCCATGGCCACACCCTTATTCTGCCTGTAATATGTGCCGCCAAACCAAAAAAAGTTATGGGCCATGGCATAGTCAAGCAGGGTTAAGATGAACTGACTCTGAAAACTCAACAAGGTACTTTGCCCCAAAAAATTTTCGACAGCTTCCCTCCCATGCTGATGTGAGATCACCGTATAGAGCGATGAAACATCAGCAGTGGCTAGAATATAGCTGTCTTTCCACTCTATGTCCTTGAAGATGTTAACCTGCATAGAGTCTCTCAAAAATGAGGGGGTCTTAATCACCAGGGGCTGTAAAAAGAAATCAATGTACTTACCCACCCGGGAGGTAACCAAATCAATGCCACTAATGATTGGCCTCCCGGGTGGGTTCACCGCATCCTTATGTACCTTGGGCAAATAGTACATAATGGGCACCCTCGGAGCGGATGGTACCAAGAATGATTTCTCCTTCTTAGTTAGAAGCTTCCGTTGGAACCCATCTTCCACCAATTGGATAAGTTCTTTTTTATAGACTGCCGTGGGATTACCTCTAAGGGGGATATATGTGTCACGATCGGACAGCAATCTGTCCATTTCCCTATTATAGGCAGCGGTGTCTAAAATGACTATTCCTCCCCCCTGATCGGCTGGCCTCACGATAATGTCTTTGCGTTCCTTCAAAGAGCGCATCCCTCGTTCAAACATACGTGTCTGATGCACTTTCTTGAGGCTCAACCCGTCCAAGTCCTTGGCAACCGAGTCCCGAAAAACGGTCAAGGTAGGGGCCAAAGGGCCTGGGGGGTTGAATAGTGAGGCATTCGAAAATGCGGTAGCTTTTATTCCCATATTATATTCCAACCTGGAAGTAATTGGGTTTCCCATCATATGCCTCTTTATGCTCATTTTACGCACATATTTCTGCAAGTCTATAAAAGTTTCGAACTTATTGAGGGGTCGTGGAGGGGCATATTTGAGTCCATGGTTCAACACGTATTTCTCCTCGTTAGAGCTGGATTTATCGTCTGAAGACGTATGCCCCTCACGGGTTAAACATTGATTGGGACATCAATGCCTTCATCAATAATGCATGATTAGTGTAGTCATTTGATGTCAGAACACCCCGATTAGTTGCCACATTGGTTACCGATTTAAGTATTCTTATCGCTCTTTTATTGTTACTAGTGGACATTGCACCTCATTACATCAGTATGTGATAATACTAATTTAATATTCTTTGATGTTTTTATGTATGTAATTTTATATACCTTGTATATTTGTTATGTTTTATGCATTTTTATATGTAATTTTAAAGATGCGTTCAGAGCTTCCTATGGGATCTGGTTTTCTGCCGGGAGATGGCGTTGCGCCCCGATATGGTCACTTGTAGCAGTGCTAATTATTGTGCGAATGCACTATAGGGCCAAACACATTTTTTCCTGTCGGAATCCAACATTGTGTATGCATCAGTCCCTTTAATAAGGATTGAGGCCTTGTATTTAATGAACTAGCGGGATATTTATTTTTATTGCCATGATATGTCCAGGAATCCGATTGGTTGGTCTTGAACGACCCGCTATCAGGATTTGGTTAATGTCCGGTTCCGGGTGCTGGCACGCAAGTGATGGGCATCCGGTTCCAGCATTTTTTGATCCTGGCCCGTTTGTTCCGGTGGTTGGCACGCAGTAGTTCAACTACCGGGTTCCGGTTCAGCAATACGATGTCCCGCCCTTCCGCCTCGTCCAGCGTATAAATGAAGATGTCTTGCCGCAGGCCACACCCCCTGACGGCGTCCTCTACTGACGAAACGCGTAGGAGGAGCCTGCGGCACGTCACGCTGTGACCTATGAGGGGTCGTGGGGTCCATTTTCTTGGTTGGAAACGAAGTCCCGGGAATGCTCTGAGACACACTGTTTTGTCTCTGTCGAAATGTGAGTTGCCACTCTTCGTTCTTTTATTCTAATTAAAGTCTGTGACTGTACTTCACTATGGGAGTTGTCCCTCTTTTTTTATACATGCATATGTTCCGAGTGCAGCTGATGTGAGGGATATCAGGAGCCGGCATAGTATCTGCATGAATTTTCTGATCTGACATGCAGGCTGGATACGATCCTTGTAATGGGGATCATCGCATTGTGGTAAGGGGCCAATTTTATCTCTTGGTGGCGGTTCCTTTACACTGGGCTTTTGGAGCTTGGAGTGTTTGTAATTTCCATTTGGGATCACCTTTTCGGAAGGACTTTATTCCAACTGTCTGATATATCTGAAGATTCTATATCACACCTAGTAAAGCAAATAAATTGCAACCTGAAAAATCACCACTATGTTGGAGGGGATGTGGGATGAGGGGAAATATGATACACATATGGTGCGAATTTCTAATTACAAATTCTGGGAAGTAATAATACAGCTCATCCAGGAAATACAGTAACAGGATAAAAAATGTCTAAAGTGGGTTACACACTAGTACAAAATCTGCCGAAAATTCCCATCCGAAGTAAAATTTTTATATGTGAGTGTTGTGCGAATGTCCAGGCTGTGCGATTGTGAGTGTTGTGTGACTGTGAGTGTCAAGTGAGTGTAGCGGAGTACCAGAGGGTGAGAAAGCAGAGTTAGAATGCAAGGAAACAGCCTCACAGGTTAGACTAAAATTACTGAATCCACATTAGATTAGATTAGTAGGTACAATGCCCGGCTGGTGTGGAGAAGTGATTTGGAGTGCATCTTGTGATTTGTATGCATTCCTCGATCATGCCATTGAGGGCGAGTACAAATGCGCAAAATGTAAGCACGTTGCTTCCCTGGAAGCTCAGGTCCTGAATCTAGGGAAGCCGCTGGCAACACTGAGCCGAATGTCCATACCGAAGGAGAGCCGGGATCGTACCCGTCAGGCGCAGGCAGGGGCCTGAACAGAGGTGGGCGGAGTATTGGAGGTGCAGGCATCAGAGCAGAGTAGAGGGGTGACAGGAGGGGTAGAAGGGGACAAGGCAAGGAGGCCGGTCCTGGGCTGGGGCACCCCAATAAATACGCCCCGTTGTGTGATGTTGGGGGAAACCAGTCAGGGACCAGCATTGCTGGAGCAGAGTGACGCCCCTAGCTGCCAGGGGAAGAACTCCTCCAGTGATACTGGGAGAAAGGGAAAGGAAAGACAGGTGCTGGTGGATGGGGGACTCAATTATTAGAAGGACAGACAGTGCAATCTGTCACAAAGACCATGAGCGCCTGAACAGACTGTTGTTTACCGGGCGCTTGGGTTCGGCACATCACGGATCGGGTGGACAGATTACTGGGTGGGGCTGGGGAAGACCCTGCTGTCATGGTACACGTGGGTACCAATGACATAGGGGACACAGAGAAAGATGGAGAGTCCTAAACAATTTCAGGGACTTAGGAGCTAAGTTGAGGAGTAGGATCTCCAAGGTAGTATTTTCAGAAATACTACCTGTACCTCGAGCCACGCCAGAGAGGCAGCGGGAGATTAGGGAAGTTAACAAGTGGCTGAGGAGCTGGTGAAGTAAGGAGGATTTCGGGTTCCTGGAGAACTGGGCTGACTTCTCAGTCGGCCACCGGCTCTTTGGTAGGGACTGATTGCATCTAAATGGGGAGGGTGCAGCCCGTACTGGGTGAGAAGATGGCCAAAAAGTTTAGAGGGGCTTTTAAACTAGGTGATGGGGGGGAGGGTACAGATGTAGAATTAGCCAGTGGAAAGCATTTATAGGGACATTAGCGGTAGGGTGTTCAGAGCTCCTAAACCCAGGGTGGGTATGGGGAAATATCTCAAGAGCAGCCTAAAAAGATCAAATGAGGATATATGCAACCGGTCAAAATTAAGAGGTTTATATACCAGTGCCAGAAGCCTGGCCAATAAGATGGGAGAGCTGGAGCTACGGATGTTTGAGGAGGACTTAGATTTTGTGGGGATAACAGAGACTTGGTTTGACAGCTCTCACGACTGGATGGCGACCATTCAGGGGTACTCCCTTTATCGCAGAGATAGAGAAGGTAAAAAAGGGGGAGGGGTATGTCTGTTGTGATATTTGGGGGTGTTTAGCTTGAGTGCAGAGCCTACCAGTGAGCTTAGTCCACGCAGTTGTGCCGTTTAAGGGCTTGTTGGCCCACTTTTATTTAAAGGAAAAATATAAAGAAACACAAGTCCAATAACATAACAGTTGCCCATGCAGGGGTTTCAGCTTTCCACAGCAATAATGTAAACGAAAAATCCAAAGCCACCTGGCTCTCTAGAAGCCCTGCTGCTCAGGCTTTAAGCCTCAACCCTCTTGGCCATCAAACAGAGTTCCTGTAAAAACACTGTATCTCCGTTAGCACACTTTCTCCAGCTTCCTTTGCTGTTCCAGCCCAAAGGCTTACCATCTACTTGTATCGTGCAGACATGCACCCTTCTCCCTTGCACGCCAGGACTCCTCGGGAGGGTGGAGCCCAGAACACTGGTCCTGTCTGTCTTCAAAGGCCCAGATCCACCTGCACAATCAGTGTGCTTCCTGTTTCTAAGACCTGGTCCCAGGATTGGAGATTTCCTCCCACCCAGATCGCTTGGAAATCTCCAGACTCCAGGTCCCCAACTGGACTTTATGCACCATAGGGGAAACTGCAAACCCAGTCTTCTCCCAGTAAAACAGTCTTCCTGGAGCCTCTCAACCTGCCTGGTTGATAATCCTGGGAGGAATACCTGCTCACCACTAGTTGCACTTCCACACTGTATATAAGGAACAGTGTACAGGTAAATATGAGAGATGATATTAATAATGGAGCTATGGACGAGGTAGAATCCCTATGGGTAGAACTTCAAAGGGAAGGCACTGTGGGGAAGGTAATATTGGGCATATGCTATAGGCCCCCCAACCAGCGGGAGGAGGGGGAGGCGGACCTCCTTTTACAGATAGGATTGGCAGCAAGAATGGGAAATGTCATTATAATGGGGGACTTTAATTATCCAGATATAGACTGGGCAGAAGGAACCGTGCATTCAGCCAAGGCTCGGCAGTTCCTAAATATTTTGAAGGACAATTTCATGGGTCAGATGGTGAATGCACCGACAAGAAACAATGCGATACTTGACCTACTGATTGCCAACAATGCAGACCTGCTCACGGATATAGAAATACGGGGCAACTTGGGAAACAGTGACCATAGGTCAATTAGTTTCAGTATTAATCATATTAATAGGAAACATAAGGGTAATATAAGAACACTGAATTTCTAAAGAGCCAATTTCCCCAAACTGCGCTCTCTGCTAGAAAATATCAAATGGGATAGAACCCTGGGAACAAAGAACACGGAGGAAAAGTGGGAGTGCTTCAAGAGCATACTTAACAAAGGGATTTGCCAGTGCATTCCAACGGGAAATACATTTAAAAGAGCAAAACTAAACCCTGGGTGGTTAAACTCCAACATAAAAATGCATATTAGTGCTAAAGAAAATGCCTTCAAAAAATACAAGACTGAGGGGTCATTAGCAGCATTTAAGCATTGCAAAGAGTGTATTAAGAAATTTAAAGACAAAATCAAGGCGGCTAAAATAGAACACGAGAGACATATAGCGGAAGAGAGTAAAAAGAACCCCCAAAAATTATTTAACCACATCCATACCGGCGTATTGTAATATGACGCCGGCAGGATGGCTTTACCGTTCCGGGCGGCCGTCATATGACGTCCGCCCGTTCTAGCTGCTACTGCGCACTCCGGGGGCGCGCAGCGCAGCGATCAGGGATGAGGCTCGTCCCTCGGACATAGCCCATCCCTGATCAAGGTAAACAGCCAATAGAAATTGGCTGTTTACCATGTGATCGGCTGTGTCAATCACAGCCGATCACATGAGCGCCTCCAGCGCGAGCCGCTCGTTCTCTCTGCAATGCGCGCCCCCGGGGGCGCGCAGAGCAACGATCGGGGACGAGGCTCATCCCTCGGACAGAGCCAATCCCCAATCTAGGTAAAGAGCCAATAAAATTGGCTTTTTACCACGTGACCGGCTGTGTCCAATCACAGCCGGTCACAAATGTCAACAGAGAACAGGTAACTAGCTGTCACCGTGTTCTCCTCCTCACACACTAATCCTGTGTGAGGAGGAGATTGTTGTAACAGCTAGTTAGCAATTACAGTGCAACCCAAACACACTGATTGCCCCCCCCCCCCAGTAAAGAGCACCTGTCACTAGCCCAGCAAAGTACCTGTCACTAGCCCATCAAAGTACCCGAGTACCTGTCACCAGCCCATCAGGTACTCTGATGACAGGTACTCGGGTACTCTGATGACAGGTACTCGGGTACTCTGATGGGCTGGTGAGGGGTACTCGGGTACTCTAATGACGGGTACTCGGGTACTCCGGTGACAGGTACTCAAAGTACCCGAGTACCTGTCATCAGAGTACCTGTCATCGGAGTACTCGAGTACCTGTCACCTACCCATCAGAGTACCCGAGTACCTGTCATCAGAGTACCTGATGGGCTGGTGACAGGTACTCGGGTACTCTGATGGGCTGGTTACAGGTATTCGGGTACTCTGATGACAGGTACTCGGGTACTCTGATGACGGGTACTTGGGTACTCTGATGACGGGTACTCTGATGATGGGTACTCGGATACTCTGATCTCGGGTACTCTGATGACGGGTACTCGTGTACTCTGATGATGGGTACTCGGGTACTCTGATGACGGGTACTCGGGTACTTTGAGTACCTGTCACCGGAGTACCCGAGTACCCGTCATCAGAGTACCCGAGTACCCGTCATCAGAGTAACCGAGCACCTGTCATCGGAGTACCCGAGTACCTGTCATCGGAGTACCCGAGTACCTGTCACCTACCCAGCAAAGTACCCGAGTACCTGTCACCCTTCATACAGCCACCATGTCCAAGTCCAAAAAGGTTTATATATGTCCTCCGTTTAAACCTAAATATCGGTGTTATGGCAGCAGATAGCTGCCATAACCCTGGTATTTTTTTTAACGGTGGACGCTTGGCTTTCCGATAAGGGTGGTCCCAGCAGCGGATTCGCCGTGGGATCACCCTTCCGGGATGGCGGAAGAGGTGCCCCCCCCTCCCGCCGCTTTCCGGTCCTTTTCCCCGCTTACCTGACCCGCCGGCAGCGGGGAAAACGATCCGATTCTGGATCCTCACAGACAGGATGTCTAGTGAGGGCAAGCATGCCCTCACTCGACTCTATGGTCTTGGAGGACTGGAGCTACGGCAAACGTCGTTGCCTAGCAACCGGTTTAAAGGTCCCTTTTTTTTTTTTTTTTCATTTTATATAATTTTTTTTATTTTTTTTTTATTTTTTTCTATCTTTTAGTGTACTTGTGAGATCTGAGGACTTTTTGACCCCAGATTTCACAAAAAAGAGGTCCTGTCGTGCCTATTTCTATTACAAGGAATGTTTACATTCCTTGTAATAGAAATAAAAATGATAATTTTTTTTTTTTTAAAACGGTGTAAAAAAAATAAATAAATCAAATAAATAGTAAAGAAAAAAAAAAAAAAAAATTAAAGCGCCCTGTCCCGTGAGCTCACGCGCAGAAGCAAACGCATACGGAATCCCCGCCCACATATGTAAACGGTGTTCAAACCACACATGTGAGGTATCGCCGCGATCGTTAGAGCAAGAGCAATAATTTGAGCCTGAGACCTCCTCTGTAACTCTAAGATGGCAACCTGTAGAAATTTTTAAATTGTTGCCTATGGGGATTTTTAAGTACCAAAGTTTGTCGCCATTCCGTGAGCGTGCGCAATTTTGAAGCATGACATGTTGGGTATCTATTTACTCGGCGTATCATTATCTTTCACATTATGGAAAAAAAAATTTGCTAACTTTACTGGTTTCTTATTTTTTCATTAAAAAAAGTGATTTTTCCCCCAAAAAAATTGCGTTTGGAAGACCGCTGCGCAAATATAAAAAATATTGCAATAATCTCTATTTTATTCTCTAGGGTCTCTGCTAAAAACAATATATAATGTTGGGGGGTTCTAAGTAGTTTTCTAGCAAAAACAACTGATTTTAGCTTGTAAACACCAAATGTAAAAAATAGGCCTAGGCAAGTGGCTAGGATGCATGATGGTGCTCCTTGAATGTTGGGCCCCTCTATATGGCTAGGCTGTAAAAAAGTTTCACACATGTGGTATTGCCATGCTCAGGAGGAGTGGCAGAATGTATTTTGGGGTGTCATTTTTGCTGTGTACATGCTATGTGTTAGAAATGGCTTATAAATTGACATCTTTATGGGAAAAAAAAACAACTTTTTTTTTCTTCATTTTCCTAAGAATTGTGGGAAAAAATTATAACTTCAAAAAACTCACCATGCCTCTTACTAAATACCTTGGACTGTCTACTTTACAAAAAGGGGTCATTTGGGGGGTATTTGTACTGTCCTGACATTTCAGGGCCTCAAGAAAGGAGATAGGCTGTCAGTACATCTGGTGTGATCAATTTTCAGCAATTGGTACCATAGCTTCTAGACTAAATAACTTTCACACAGACTAAATAATATACACTAATTTGGATTAATTTTCCCAGAGATATGTAGCAGTATAAATTTTGGCCCAAATGTATGAAGAAAAATTAATTTTTTGCAAAATTTTATAATAGAAACTAAAAAAAAGTGTTTTTTTTTTCAAAATTTTTGCTCTTTTTTTGCTTATATCACGAAAAAAAAAACCCCCAGTTGTGATCAAATACCACCAAAAGAAAGCTCTATTTGTGTGAAAAAAATGATAAAAATTTTGTTTGGTTACAGTGTAGCATGACTGAGCAATTGTCATTCAAAGTGTGAGAGTGCTGAAAGCTGAAAATTGGTCTGGGAAGGAAGGGGGTTTAACTGCTCTGTATGGAAGTGGTTAAGTATATAAACAGTAAGAAAGCGAGGCCAGAACACAGCCCCATAAAAGATGACAAAGGAAATATGGCCACAGAGGACAGAGAAAAGGCAGAAGTGTTAAATAATTTCTTCTCTTCAGTCTTCACAAAAGAATTGGGGGGCTACACTAACCCAGCTTGTAAGGCCAAACTAAATAACACACCTCAGGAAGTACCGCCATGGCTAACAGAAGATAGACTTAGAACTAAACTAGAGAAACTTAACATAAATAAATCACCGGGACCGGATGGTTTTCACCCGAGGGTTCCTAAAGAGCTCAGCGAGGTGATTTCCAGACCATTATTCTTGATCTTTAAGAATAGTTTACAGACAGGTATGGTGCCAGCTGATTCGAAAAAAGCCAACGTGGTACCAATATTTAAAAAAGGGCAGAGATATATCCCGGGTAACTATAGGCCGGTCAGCCTATTATCAGTAGTCTGCAAGATTTTGGAGGGATGTTAAGGGACCACATACAAGACTTTAGTAATGAAAATGGTATTATTAGTAGTAATCAGCATGGATTCATGAAAAATCGTTCTTGCCAAACCAATCTATTAACCTTCTATGATCAAGTGAGCTGCCACCTAGATAAAGGTAAGCCTGTGGATGTGGTGTATCTGGACTTTGCAAAGGCCTTTGACACCGTTCCCCACAAACACTTACTGTACAAACTAAGGAAGGTAAGTATGGATCATAAGGTGAGTACCTGGATAGAGAACTGGCTCCAGGGGAGAGTGCAAAGGGTGGTGATCAATGGCGAGTACTCGGATTGGGCGGTTGTAGAAAGTGGGGTCCCCCAGGGTTCTGTCCTGGGACCAATCCGATTTAATTTATTCATAAATGATCTAGAGGAGGGGATATCTAGCACAATCTCAGTATTTGCGGATGATACTAAACTAAGCATGCCAATATCTTCTATGCAGGATGTGGAAACCTTACAAGCGGACCTGAACAAAATAATGGGGTGGGCAACTACATGGCAGATGAGGTTTAATGTTGAAAAATGTAAAGTAATGCACTTGGGTGCCAGAAACCAGAAAGCAAGCTACTCACTAGGGGGGGAACCTCTGGGTGAGTCTAGGATGGAAAAGGACCAGTGGCATGCAATGCCAAGCCGCTGCAAGCAAAGCCAACAGAATACTGGGATGCATAAAAAAGGGCATTCACTCCAGAAATATAGAGATTATTCTCCCTCTCTACAAGACTCTGGTCAGGCCACATCTGGAGTATGCTTTCCAGTTCTGGGCATCGGTCCTCAGGAAGGATGTGCTGGAGAGAGTCCAGAGAAGGGCAACAAAAATAATTAGGGGAATGGAGGACATCAGCTATGAGGAAAGACTACAATCATTGAACTTATTCTCCCTGGAGAAGAGACGCTTGAGAGGGGATATGATATCAATGTACAAATACTGTACTGGCGACCCGAGCATAAGGAACAAACTATTCAGAAAAAGGGAATATAATAAGATGCGTGGCCACTCACTAAAACTAAAGGAAAGGTGGTTTAACCTTAAAATACATAGGGGGTTCTTCACTGTAAGAGCAGTAAGGATGTGGAATTCTCTTCCACAAGCAGTGGTATCAGCAGGGAGCATCGATAGCTTCAAAAAACTATTAGATGGGCACCTTAAAGACCACAACATAGAGGGGTATACAATGTACGGTTAACAGCAAACACACACACACATCATAGGTTGAACTGGATGGACGGATGTCTTTTTTCAACCTCACTAACTATATAACTATGTATGGATTTTGTATTCTTTACTCTGTTTTTATTATATTATGTCAGAAATTTTGAATTCTGGATTACAGAATATAATATGTATAAGTATAACTTGAAAAATGTATAAAATATATATATAAACAAAAAAATCCTTGCTCCAGTATTGGCTGTTTTGAGGTCCCGAGGGATATCTGTAATAGGATGTATGGATGATCTGTTACTTATAGATCGATCAGCTTAGGCTCGAAACCAACATGTCCTCCAATTAGTACAGTTCCTAGAACGTCTGGGTTGGATTCTGAACTTGGCAAAGTCAGCATTTCAGCCGGTCCAGCATCTGGAATATCTGGAATTCCTTGTGGACACAGTATAGACAAAGGTATTCTTGCTGTCATCTGGTTTGGTTCTTAGGCTGAGATATCCTTCTGTACGTCTTTGCATAAAGTTATTGGGGAAAATGGTGTCCACATTTGATGCAATTCTTTATGCTCAATTCCACACCAGACCCTTACAGAACAACATTCTGTCAGCATGGACTGGAAAGGTTCAGTCTTTAGACTGGTCCATGTCTTTGGTATCAAGGGTACGTCCGAGTCTGAATTAGTGGTTGTTGACCAGAAATCTTTAGAAGGGAAAATCCTTTCTTCCAGTGACCTGGAAAATGGTGACTACAGATGCTGTTCTGGAGGAAATGACTATCCAAGGTAAATGGTCGTGGGTAGACAAAGGTCACCCCATCAACATTCTATGTGTGTGTCTAAAATGATTAGACACGCTAAGGTTGCTTTATCCTCACTTTATATGGCTTTCTTCTGGCGACTTTACCATGCAGCCTATCTTCAAGTGCCTCCTTATTGTGCATCTTGAAAAAGCCACACAGCATGTTTTCAGAGAGTCCTGTATTTCACCTTTAGTTATTTGTGGGTTTTTCTTTGCATCCCAAACAATTTTCCAGGCAGTTGTGGCTGAAATTCCAGTTGGTCTACCTGACGGTGGTTTGGTTTCAATTTCTCCTCATTTTCCACTTCTTAGTATTCAATATTTTTTATCTTTTTTTTTTCAGAACAGTAAGAAAAAGGTTAACATACAGAAAAATGAGCACACACCAATGTTCTTAATCGTACAAAGCATTGTACAATTTGTATCGGAAAAGATAACACGTAGAGTCTTATAGGAGTACAGCGCTATGGCAGGCGTGATCAGCGTCCATAAGTTGTGCAAAACCATTATCGGACATGTGGGTAAAGGCCCGCCCTCTGCCCCAGACACCCCGAATGGGCTCAAGCTGTGTCCATGGCGAGACACATCCCCCCCCCCCCCCGCACACCGCTGATTACAGTACATACCAATACTAAACATAGGAACCTGAATATAGACATGTCTAAGAAATATAAAAAGTGCTGTAATGTTATAACAAACTCCGTGGAGACAAGAACCCCAAGTAAGAAGAAAAAGACAAAAGAGAAGAAAACAAAAGGAATAGAAAGAAGAAAGAAAAAGAAAAAAGAGTAGAAAAGTAAAAGAATAAGAATCGTCCTCCCGCACTGGACCCCCCCACACCATAAAGTTATGTCTATGGGGACAGCAAATTTGCAATCCAGGGATTCCATACTTTCTCAAATCTAAGTTTTGTCCTTGCGAATGCTAGCTAGCTTTTCATTAAGCATAATCCATGACGTTTTGTGTTTCACCAGCAAAACCTTGAGCCCAGGTGTCTTCCATGCATGTGCCATAGTTATTTTGGTCGCTAGGAGAATGAAAAATATAAGAGAACGTATGTTTTGGTATTTCCTCCGGCAAATCAGAAAACAGCACTGTTTTGGCGTCCCTGCAAATTCTCTGCCCCGTCGCCGAGTGGATCAGATTAATTACTCTGATCCAGTAGCGTCGGGCCTTTGTACAACTCCACCAGGTGTGGTACATGTCCCCATCCTGTCCACAATTCCTGAAACACAGGGGTAAAGTTCCCGGAAACAACTTTGTCAGCCTCATCTGTACCAGGTACCATTGCGACAGCACCTTATAGTTGGCCTCCACCAATGAGGTATTAAGTATAACCCTGTGCGCCATGGTCGACCATCTGTCCCACACCTTCTCCTCAATGGTCTCCCCTAGATCTGGCTCCCATGCCAATTGATATGAAGGCTTAGCAGCCAGGTTAGTGAATAGGCCATACAATTCTGTGATCCCTCCACGTAATCCAGACCCACCCATACACCTATTTTTTCATACAGTGTTCTGGTCATGATATCAGTCTGATCAGTTTTAAGGGTCTGAAGGAAGTGAGTTACTTGGAGCAGATGGTAAGATTCCACAGGGGGCATTTTCAGAGTTTTTCTAAAGTAGGAAAGTTGTTGACCCACCACGTGAATTGAGAACTCTGAAGGCCTGGTATAATGTGTGGGTTATTAAAAAGAGGGGCTACCGTTGTGTGGGGGGATTTGAGAGGGTATGCCTTGCATGTTATGTCCCAGAGCAGTAGGGAGTGGGATTAATTTTCCACTTCTTATTTAGAGTTTTAAAAAATGCTGATTGGCTTTCTCCATTCCTTGGGTATCTTTTTATATCCCTTTCCTGTTTTATATAGTTCAACTACCTTTTTCTGCTGATCCTTTGACAATTCTTTTGCTTTCCCCATGACTCAGAATCCAGAAACATCAGTGCAGCACTAGATGAATGATGCAAGGGTCTGTCAGGAGTCTAGAAACTCATTGAACTTTTATACACACAAACACAAATTACAAGCAAACAGGTCACAGGTGAGGATAGTTTCCTTTTGATAGCCATTCAAACCCCTTTGTTTCAACTTGTGTGCAGGTTTTCAGGCCAAAATCACCAGGGTATGTAAACTTTTGATCAGGGTCATTTGGGTAGTTTCTGTTGTCATTATGATTTTAAGAGTGAACACAGTTGATTGATAATAAATGGCTTCAGCCAAACACTAACCATGAATGAAAGAAAAGTTTTCGTGTTATCTTTCATATTCTCGGGAAAAATGGCCAAGAAATCATAAATTCTATATGTATATGTATAATAAGATCAATATAGTTTGACATACTAATCAATAGCTAGATGAGTAGGATGTGAGTAGAGCATCCTATATTTTACATTTTATTTTACATGTTAGTTTTTTGTAAAAGTTTTTCTTATTTTATTTTAAAATTAACATTTATTTTTTCTATTTTATATCATCATATTTTATTTAGTTTTTTAGCTCAGACACTATTGTGAGTCGTATTAAATACTCCTATGATCCCCTATTGTAATATATAAAATGACTTACTAGAGCAGGGGTGGCGAACAAGTTCGACAAAAGGAGCCAAAATTTTAAACTGTGAGAGTCAGAGAGCCACACCACGCAGTGACCTGCCAAAACAGACAAACACACATAAATGTCCCCCATCAGAGACCCCCACACACATAAATGTCCCCCATCAGAGACCCCTGCACAATAATGTCCTTATCAGAGACGCCCACACACATAAATGTCCCCCATCAGAGACCCCCACACACATAAATGTCCCCCATCAGAGACCCCCACACACATAAATGTCCCCCATCAGAGACCCCCACACACATAAATGTCCCCCATCAGAGACCTCTGCACAATAATGTCCTTATCAGAGACCCCCACACACATAAATGTCCCCCATCAGAGACCCCCACACACATAAATGTCCCCCATCAGAGACCCCCACACACATAAATGTCCCCCATCAGAGACCCCTGCACAATAATGTCCTTATCAGAGACCCCCACACACATAAATGTCCCCCATCAGAGACCCCCACACACATAAATGTCCCCCATCAGAGACCCCCACACACATAAATGTCCCCCATCAGAGACTCTCTCTGGTAACAGATCGCTGACATCGCTTATACAGCAGGCACGGCTGAGTGCCCAACAAATGTGAGTTGATCTGCCTTTCTCTAATAAAGCACACCCTTATTAGTAAGCAGAGAGCACTAGATTTCTTCATCTGTTTTTTATATGTCCCGGGATCCCTCGAGGTGCAATACAGTGTGGCTCTTTCCTGGAAGTCTGATCCATGATACATGTGATTGCTGGCCCGTTTGGGTCCTTTAGGAAGGTGAGAGGCTAATTCACCTGGTGGAGGGATTCACTAATTGGTGTTTACAACTTGTTTTCATCACTGAATTTTCTTCAATTGGATACGGGGACACTCTTCATATCACTTTATTGGAAGCACACACATTGCTATGTGCCTTATGAACTGGATATGATTTATTGTATTTAAAGTCATCACTTTTTTATTATATTTCTGGCGCATCACATTTTGGTAGGATTTATCAGAGACCCCCACACACATAAATGTCCCCCATCAGAGACCCCCACACACATAAATGTCCCCCATCAGAGACCCCTGCACAATAATGTCCTTATCAGAGACCCCCACACACATAAATGTCCCCCATCAGAGACCCCTGCACAATAATGTCCTTATCAGAGACCCCCACACACATAAATGTCCCCCATCAGAGACCCCCACACACATAAATGTCCCCCATCAGAGACCCCCACACACATAAATGTCCCCCATCAGAGACCCCTGCACAATAATGTTCCTTATCAGAGACCCCCACACACATAAATGTCCCCCATCAGAGACCCCCACACACATAAATGTCCCCCATCAGAGAGCCTCACACACATAAATGTCCCCCATCAGAGACCCCCACACACATAAATGTCCCCCATCAGAGACCCCTGCACAATAATGTCCTTATCAGAGACCCCCCACACACATAAATGTCCCCCATCAGAGACCCCCACACACATAAATGTCCCCCATCAGAGACCCCTGCACAATAATGTCCTTATCAGAGACCCCCACACACATAAATGTCCCCCATCAGAGACCCCCACACACATAAATGTCCCCCATCAGAGACCCCCACACACATAAATGTCCCCCATCAGAGACCCCCACACACATAAATGTCCCCCATCAGAGACTCCTGCACAATAATGTCCTTATCAGAGACCCCCACACACATAAATGTCCCCCATCAGAGACCCCCACACACATAAATGTCCCCCATCAGAGACCCCCACACACATAAATGTCCCCCATCAGAGACCCCCACACACATAAATGTCCCCCATCAGAGACCCCTGCACAATAATGTTCTTATCAGAGACCCCCACACACATAAATGTCCCCCATCAGAGACCCCTGCAAAAAGCCACAGTATACCAAATAATAATGATAACCAAAGAGCCGCATTCAGTTTGGCCGGGAGCCGCATGCGGCTCGAGAGCCGCGTGTTCGCCACCCCTGTACTAGAGGGACATGGGCAGAGGGTTCAAATTGGGAACTCTGTACCATTGATGGCATACAGAAACCATGAGGATGGGGTATTAATATTTTAAAAAAAGTGTATAAATTGATGTGATTGAGTTTTAATTTGAAACCATTAGTAAAGCTGGAGGTTGTGAAATAGGAGATATCACCCCATAAGAAACAAGCAATCAATTTGCATATTTCCAAGCCAAAAAACAAATACAAATTACACGTGAATTTGATTGACAAATTAGTGGACCATTACAAGTGAGGAAGGGGTATATATCAAAACAACAAATCTGGCCGCTGTATGACTTACCGATGACGCCTTCCAGGGAAATGCATTAACCACTTAAGCCCCGGAAGATTTTACCCCCTTCCTGACCAGACCCCTTTTTTCAACTTGGCACTTTGTGACTTTAACTGATAATTGCGCGGTCACGCAATACTGTACCCAAACGAAATTTCTCTAGCGCTCATCGACAGACGTAGTCCTCGGTGATACACCACCTTCGGGTTATGTTACCTCCGCAGGAGCAGGACTAGACAGGAAATTAAAAAGCTCTGGCCACACCCTAGGGCAGTCCCAGAGGGTATATCCTCTCTCTCTCTCTGCCTCAGCAAATCAGTTATTTTCTGTCTAGTTAGGAGTAAGGACCTAGACACCTTGCTGGGATCTTAGGTCCTGGCAAGAATTTTTTCTTAAAGGATTTTTTTAGACAGCTTTTTTCTCCAGTGTTCCTGTGAGATCTTCAAGCAAGAAAGCTGAACTGGGCGACGGGCTGGATGTTGAGATCCGGTGGTCACCCCAGTTCAGCCTACGAGCGCGTGCAGGCCATAGCTCCGCGCTGGGTCGGCCGCGACAAAGTCCCATTAAAGGACTGTCCACGCGAGTTAAACGTCTCGCCGAAACGCCAAAGACCATGAGTCACGGCGTCCGTATCGGTCGACAGCCCTCCCGCCCCGGTGGAGAGGGGTACTGTCAGGAGTTGGTGCCCGCCTGGTTCCGGTATGGTGAGTAGTATGTTCCCCCTTTTTCCCTGACGGGTTTTGTGGTGAACGCGGGCCCCTCTCTGTATGGTAAGAAAGAGTCCTTTCTATCCTATAGCATGTCACAAATCCTCCTACTTTGAGTGTGATTTATGTGTGCAAAAGCCAGGAGGCTTGGCTTGGGAGCTAACAATCTATTGTATACATGTTTTAAAGATGTAATCTGTGGCATTCTGGGAATCTTATGGGTTAAGTATAAGCTACCTACCAGTCAGAAGCCACGGACATGTAGACTGCCTTCCAAATCAGATCTCCAGCTATTAGCAGGCCTCCCGAACGGCCACGCGGTCCGCCAGGGCCGGTACCGCCAACCACGCCATATCCCCATGCAGAGAGAGTGTTGTGTGCCCTGCAGCACACCGCTATTCAGTTTAGGCCGCCGCCATTTTTTTTGCTGGATCGCACGAGCCGCCATTTTGGCGTAGCCTCGTGTCTCCAGCATGGGGGCGGCCATGTTTGAGGTGATCTTACACCTCGTGGAGCTTGGGGGAGGCACCGGAAGGCGTGCAGAGGGGCGGAGCCGCCTCCTTTCTTCCTGGGCAGCCAGCCAAAAGACTTCCTGTTTGTCAAGACAGCGCTGTAAGCTGTTGCAGTTTAACTCTGAGCATCAAGTGGTGAGCCTGGGGGTCTATCTCTCTCTCTCTCGATCGATAGGGATCCCTAAGCAGGTAACACTAAGGGGCTTTTTTGTGGCGCTGGGGGTCAGAAAAAAAAAAAAAAAAAAAAAATTTTTTTTTCTTTACTTTTGAATTATATTATCCAGGAAGTAACTGGAGTTATTATGGACCCTGCCACACATATTCCCCCACCTGTTTCCCTCGAGGGGGCCTCGGGACCCGCCGGTGCACAGAGTATAGAGTCATTTACAGCAATTTTGGAGTCTATGGTGGCTCGGGTGGAGGCGGCCTGTCAGGGACAGGGGTCAAGGAAGCGACCCCCGCCTACCCCTATACCATCTGACACCTCTGACTCAGATTCAGAGATGGTCACGGCAGTTGCAGGTTCCTCTGCAAGGGCTGTTATCCCAGGTAAAGCCCCCTCAGACAGTGAGGAGGACGCTTCTTCTCTTGCTATAATTCAGGAAGAAGCATTGGTGGACGCACTAGTTGTGGCAGTGCAAGAAACCTTAAAACTTGAGGCTTTACCGGCAGAGGCAACTGAAACAGAGAGGCCTTTTGGGACTAATTAGCCCATCAAGACGGCGAAGGCTTTTCCTGTACCTAAATGTTTTGGTAATCAGATTAAAGGAGAATGGGAGCATTCTAAACGTACCTTTACTATTTCCAAGCGTATTGCTAGACGCTATCCGTTTGAGGAATCCATCATTAAGAAATGGACGGTACCACCAGTCGTGGATCCGCCTATTTCCAGGCTGAATAAAGCCACGGTTATTCCAGTGGAGGACACTTCGTCCTTTAAGGATCCGGTGGATCGAAAGATAGAAGCAGAGTCCCGCACTATCTTTTCTCTGATAGGGTCAGCATTTAGACCAGTAATCGTTATTGGTCTAGTTTCCCAGACACTTACGGAATGGGCGAAAATGGTACGCCAAGATCTTAGGGGAAAAGATATTCCCCAGGAGACATCTGATTTGATGGAACAGATCATACAAGGGCTACGGTTTATCTGTGACGCAGCCTTGGACACTACTCCCCTATTAGGGCATGCATCTAAGTTAGCAGTGATCCTCAGACGTGTGCTGTGGTTAAAATGCTGGTCAGCTGACCTAGGTTCCAAAAAGACCTTGACCAATCTCCCCTTTCAGGGGAATCGTCTATTTGGAGCCAACCTAGATGAAATCATTAGGGATGCCACTGGGGGCAAGAGCACTTTTTTGCCACAGGCTGCAAAAGCTAAGGGACCTCGCAACTAGCGAGGACCTTTCTTTACCGCCCATAAAGGGCGCCCGGCTGGTACTAGCGGGAAAGGCAAGACTCCTCCAGGAGGGTTCAAGAAGGGGACCAACCCAGCCAAACCCGAAGCAAAGGAGTACACAGCCTGAAGGTGCGCCCCCACCCGGTTTCAGGGTGGGGGGACGTTTTCACCGGTATTCAGGACATTAGATCGAGCATCAACCACTACTACCGGTGCGATTCTTCCCTTCCAACATTTAAGTACCACAGGAAGCGGTAGTTACCGTTCCCTGAAAAGATCTTTTCCTTTACCTTTTCCTAAGATTAGTCCCGATACCTCACAGGAATCGGATCTGGTTGACCAGATAGGCCAAGTAGCCTCTAGTCGGGTGACTTCGGTCCCTGAGGTTCAACCAGAAAAGATCACCTTTCCTGATAACTATCAGGTATCTGATAAATGTGTGGGAACAGAAAACGACCAGACTTTCTCGGATGGTCGGGGCCAGATAGCTCTAGGGACGCCTGGTTCAGATCCAATCAGCGCCAGTGGTCCTAGAAATTCTAGGCTGGCCTCCTCAAGCCGGCCTGGCCGACTTGGACATGTTAGTCGCAGACGTTCCGTGGGAACTTCGTCTCAGGGAGTGTCTGTGGTCTCAAGGACCAATTTACCTTCGTGCTTTACAGTCGCTGGTTTTAATGGCCTGGCCATTGAGACCCAAGTACTGAAGGACAGAGGTTTGTCTACTTCAGTCATTCCTACCCTTATTAAAGCAAGGAAAGCGACTTCCAGCAAAGTCTATTATCACACATGGAAGACTTATATTGCGTGGTGCGAATCTTTAGGATTTCCTCCACGTACCTATTCGGTGACTCGAATATTGGCCTTTTTGCAACAAGGGGTTGAGCAGAAGCTAGCCTTGAGCACCATCAAGGGTCAAGTTTCAGCATTAGCAATCTTCTTTCAGAAGCCTTTAGCTACCAAATCCTTGGTGCGGAATTTCATCCAGGGGGTGCGGCACCTGGCTCCTCCAGCCCGCGCGCCCTTACCGCCCTGGGATCTTAATTTGGTTTTGTCGGTTCTACAGAAACCTCCCTTTGAAAACATCAGGGAGATTCCCTTGCTTACTCTATCCCAGAAGGTGGCCTTCTTGGTGGCTATTACTTCTGCTCGCAGGGTGTCAGAACTGGCTGCATTATCATGCCAGTCACCATACCTAGTGATTCATAGGGATAAGGTAGTACTTCATCCTAAGCCATCTTTTCTTCCCAAGGTGGTTTCAGATTTTCATCTGAATGAAGATATTGTACTACCTTCCTTGTGTCCTCAGCCCAAGCATCATCGGGAACATGCGTTGCATTCCTTAGATGTGGTTCGGGCAATCAGGGTATACCTGAAAGCTACGGAATCATTCCGTAAGACGGATTCACTTTTTGTGATCACGGATGGCCCCAGAAAGGGTTTGCCTGCATCTGCCGCGACCATTGCCAAATGGATTAGACAAACGGTGGTACAGGCTTATTCTATTAAGGGTCAGAGTCCTCCGTTCCCTGTTAGGGCGCACTCCACTCGAGCGCTCAGTACTTCCTGGGCCTTTCGCCATCAGGCGTCAGTGGTCCAGGTATGTAAGGCGGCCACCTGGTCGTCGGTACATACCTTTACAAAATTCTATAAAATTGATGTGACGGCATCGGCGGATGCCTCATTTGGCCGCAAGGTTTTGCAGGCCGCAATTTGAGGAGACCGGTGGTCTACCTCGAGGGTTTTTTTCTGTTTGGAAAAAAAAAAAAAAATTGTTTTCTCTTTTTTTGGTTGAGTCTCATCATTAAGGATGAGCATTGTAAACGTCTAGTTGGCACCGGTTGGGCCTTCTAGATTGGGATTTGATTTCCATTTTCCCACCCCTCAGTTGTGATACTGCTCTGGGACGTCCCGAAGGTGGTGTATCACCGAGGACTACGTCTGTCGATGAGCGCTAGAGAAAAATGGATTTTTGTAAAATCTTACCGTAAAATCCTTTTCTCTTAGCTCATCGACAGACGTAGTCCCCGCCCCTCTGTTTTGGAGTTGGGTTGGGTTAAATTCTCTAAGCACTGCTTTTTCACATAACTGATTTGCTGAGGCAGAGAGAGAGAGAGGATATACCCTCTGGGACTGCCCTAGGGTGTGGCCAGAGCTTTTTAATTTCCTGTCTAGTCCTGCTCCTGCGGAGGTAACATAACCCGAAGGTGGTGTATCACCGAGGACTACGTCTGTCGATGAGCTAAGAGAAAAGGATTTTACGGTAAGATTTTACAAAAATCCATTTTTTACGTCCTTTTTTCCCACAAACAGAGCTTTCTTTTGGTGGTATTTGATCACCTCTGCGCTTTTTATTTTTTTGCGATATTAATAAAAAAAAAGAGCGAAAATTTTGCGAAAAAAATGACATTTTCAACCTTGTCTTTTAAAAAATATCCAATATTCTCCAATTTATGTCATTTTTTTTGGCCAAAATATATTTAGCTATATGTCTTTGACAAAAAAAAAATTCAATGAGCGTATTTTTATTGGTTTGCGCAAAAGTTAAAGCGTCTACAAACTATGGTGTAAATACTGAAATTTACACAGCTTTAATTTCCGACAGCCTATCTCATTTCATGAAGTGCTAAAATGACAGGGCAGTAAACCCCCCCCCCCCAACTACCACTTTTTGGAAAGTTGACATCCTAAGGAATGTTCTGAGAGGCATGTTGAGCTCATTGAATATTTCATTTTTTTGTCACAGGTGTTTTTTTTTTTTTTTTTTACACAAAGTGGTCATTGAAATGATATATTGCTCACACATGCCATGGGTATATGTGTAATTACACCCCAAAATATATTCTGCTGCTTTTCCTGAGTACAGGAATACCACATATGTGAGACTTTTTGGGAGCCTAGCAGTGTGCGGGAGCCCGAAAACAAGTCACCACCATCAGAATTTCGAAGGGCGTACATTTTTCATTGCATTTTCTCACTACCGATAACGGTTTAGGAGGTCCTGAAATGTGAAGATACCACAAAACCCCCCCAAATGACCCCATTTTGGAAAGTAGACACCCCAAGCTGTTTGCTGAGAGGCATGGTGAGTCCATGGAATATTTTATATTTTGCCGCAAGTTTTGGGAAAATACAATTTTTTTTTCTTTTTCTTTTGTTTTTTACACAACGTTGTCACTAAAAGATAAATTTCTCACACATGACATGAGTATATGTGGAATGGCACCCCAAAATACATTCTGCCGCTTCTCCTGAGTATGAGAATGCCCGATGTGTGAGACTTTTTGGGAGCCTAGCTGTGTACAAGACCGCGAAAACCAATCAACACTCTAAGGTTTTCTAATGGCGTAAATTGTGCATGTCACCTCTGCACTTCCTGTCAGTTTCGGATGCCCCTAAAATTCCAAGATAGCACAAAACCCCCCCGTTGACCCCATTTTGGAAAGTAGACACCCCAAGCTATTTGCTGAGAGGCATGGGGAGTCCATGGAATATTTTATATTTTGCCACAAGTTCCCGGGAAATATATATATATATATATATATATATATTTTTTTTTTACACAAAGTTGTCAGTAAATGATATATTGCTCACACATGCCATGGGTATATGTGAAATGACACCCCAAAATACATTCTGCTGCTTCTCCTGAGTACAGGGATACCCTATGTGTGAGACTTTTTTGCAGTCTAGCCGAGTACAGGACCCCGAAAACCAACCCCCACTTTCAGGCTTTCCAAGGGCGTAAATTGTTGATTTCACTCCTGACTACCTATCACAGTTTCGGAGGCCATGAAATGCCAAAGATGCGGCACAACCCCCCCCCCCCCAAATGACCCATTTTCGGAAAGTAGACACCCTAAGCTATCTGCAGAGAGGCATGTTGAGTGTTTTGCAGATCTCACTTTTTGTCACAAAGTTTTGGAAATTGAAAAAAGAGGAAAAAAAAAATCAATTTTCCTGTTTTTTCTTCATTTTCCCCAAAAAATGAGAGCTGCAAAATACTCACCATGCTTCTCATCAAATAGATTGGAGTGTCTAATTTGCAAAATGGGGTCATTTGGGGGGGGTTTGGTGCCATCTTGGCTTTTTATGGACTTCAAAAGTGTGATAGGTAGTAAGGAGTGAGATCAACAATTTATGCCCTTAGAAAGCCAGAAGGTGCGGATTGGTTTTTCGGGTCCTGTACGCGACTAGACTGCCAAAATTCTCACATATTGGGTATCCCTGTACTCGGGAGAAGCAGCAGAATGTATTTTGGGGTGTCATTTCACATATACCTATGGCATGTGTGAGCATTATATCATTTTCTGACAACTTTGTGTAAAAAAAAAAATATATATTTTCCCGAAACTTGTGGCAAAATATAAACTATTCCATGGACTCACCATGCTTCTCAGCCAATAGCTTGGAGTGTCTACTTTGCAAAATGGGGTCATTTTGGGGGGGTTTTGTGCTATCTTGAAACTTCAGGGCCTCTGAAACTGTGACAGGTAGTCAGGGGTAAAATCAGCAATTTACGCCATTAGAAAACCTGAAGATGTGGATTGGTTTTCGGGGTCGCGTACACAGCTAGGCTGCCAAAAAGTCTCACACATGTGGTATCCCTGTACTCAGGAGAAGCAGCAGAATGTATTTTGGGGTGTCTTTTCACATATACCCATGGCATGTGTGATCAATATATCATTTAGTGACAACTTTCTGTAAAAAAAAACAAAAAAAAAAAAAAGAAATAATAATTTTCCAGACACTTGTGGCAAAATATAAAATATTCCATGGACTCACCATGCCTCTCAGCAAATAGCTTTGGGTGTCTACTTTTCAAAAAGGGGTTATTTGGGGGGTGTTTGAACTGTCCCGGCATTTTATGCTCAATCTTATCCACACATCACCCACTCTTCTAACCACTTGAAAACCAAGCCTTTTCTGTGACTTTTTGTTTACTTAAAAAAATATTTTTTTTTACTAGAAAATTACTTTGAACCCCCAAACATTATATATTTCTTTAAAGCAGAGGCCCTATAGAATAAAATGGTGGATGTTGCAAATTTTTTTGTCACACGGTATTTGCGCACAGATTTTCCAAACGCAATTTCTGCGAAAAAATAATTTTTTTTTAATTTATTGCACAAATACACTATATAATTCCAATTTATTTGGTAAAATTTAAAAGATGATCTTATGCCGAGTACATAGATACCAAACATGACATGCTTTAAAAATTGCGCACGCCTCTGCAGCGGCAACAAAGTACGTACATTTTTAAAAACCTTTAAAAGTCTTTGCAGGTTACCACTTTAGACTTACAGAGGAGGTCTACTGCAAGAATTACTGCACTCGACCTGGCATTCGCGGCGATACCTCACATGCATGCTGCAATTGCGGTTTACATATTTCACTAGACCAACGCTTTTTTTTTATTTTGCTTTTTTATGTTATTTTGACACCTTTCCTCTCATTTTTTTTTTTTTTTTAAATCATTTTTATTGGTATCATAGTGAATTTAAATATCCCCTATGATAGCAATCTGTGGTGACAGGTACTCTTTTTTAAAAAAAATTTGGGTCTTTTAGATTCTAGATCTCGCATCTGACCACACCAAAATTGGTGTGATAAAATTCTTTCCCAATTTCCCAATGGCCCTGTTTATTTCTGGCGAAACAGAAGTCATGAAATGCTCGTAGCTTCCGGTATCTTAGGCCATAGAGATGATTGGAGCCATTCTCATCTCCAATTATCTCTATGGTTAGATAATTGAACCACCGGCAGCACTCTCGGGTTAACCGGTGGGACAGGAGAGCCCAAGAAAAACCACGGAAGGCTGCAGAAGGCGGCGGTTGGGGGGGCGGGGTGTCCCCTCCCACTGCATGTAAAAGCAGTCTAGCGGCCAATTACCTGCTAGGATTGCTTTTACACGTAAGCCGACCGCTGGCTGTAAAAAACGATACCAAGATGATGCCTAAATCTGCAGGCATCATCCTGGTATAACCACTCAAAGTCCAGCAACGTACCAGTACATTGCTGGTCCTTGTTTGGCATATAGGTTTTTTTTTTTTCATGCAGCCTGTGGGCTGAACGAAAAAAAAGAGAACCTATCAGAAATTAGCCCAGGAATAATGTGTAGTATTACTCATCATTAACCACCCAAACAACCACCCACTGAATTTAATGATTGGTATACACGACACTATCCACGTATACCAAAATAGGATTTTTACTGCAGTGCTTAAATCAGAAAATCACCACAGCTGCTGCCAGCAAAGGTATCCATATATGCTGAGCGCAAATGTTGTTTGTGTCAGAATATATAAAATCAATGTCGTGGCAGCCGACGAGTACCTGCAAGAGAAACAGGTCACAAAAGAATGAAAAAACAAACAAAGTACATTAAAAGTACAGTAGGAAGAGTAGAAGAACATATAAAATTACTGACACAACATCAGTTTTTGGATCCTTTTATTTTTCTTTCTAACTGTTGTTTCTTGATTTGGGACTGCGATCTTCCAGCTTGGGTCTCTCAAAATGTCGATGGACAACCAACATCTTTCGAGACCCTGTGTTTGTGTGCCCTACACTGTGTCGTGCTGTACCCTACACTAAAACTCCACAAGTGTATGGTAGCGCTCGAAACATTCCCCGATGCAGAGACCAGGTTGGTCAGGACATTTGGGACAATAATAACGGGTGTCACGCCTACATCCGCGCCTGCTACAGACACGACATCGTCTTTGGGGTTGTCTTTGGGTAGGGGTACTCGGGAAGACATAAGGAAAATGTCTCTCATGCAGCCGGCTCACTGCATCTGGAAGGGGAAGTTGGGCAGGCATGCCTCCTGGGTACAGGTACGCAAGGATGATCGCTTCCTGGAATTCCCGGAAGGATCCAGTTCGTCCTGATGCTCTGTATAGGACAAAGGCGTTCAGCATAGCCAATTGGTAAAGGTAAACAGACACTTTTTTGTACCAGCGTCTGGCTTTACGGGCAACTAAATACGGCGCCAAAAGCTGGTCGTTAAGGTCCACCCCTCCCATATTAAGGTTATATTCGTGGACACAGAGGGGTTTCTCCATAACGCCAGTTGCCGTAGGGATTTGGATCGTCGTGTCTGCTTGAAGGGAGGACAGAACATAAACATCCCGTGTATCCTTCCACTTCACAGCAAGCAATTTGTCCGTTTTCAAGCAGGCTCTCGCCTCCTGACTAAGACGGGAATTTACAAGCCGTTGGGGGAAGCCCCGGCGATTAGGTCGCACGGTGCCACATGCACCAATTTGTAATTCAGAAAGATGACTAAATAGTGGCATGCTTGTGTAAAAGTTGTCCACGTACAAATGGTACCCCTTTCCGGATAAGGATGACACCAAGTCCCAAACAATCTTGCCTCTGCTCCCTATGTAGTCTGGGCAGTTCGGGGGCTCCACACAGCTATCTTTTCCCTCATAGACCCGGAAACGAACTGTATAACCTGTGGCCCTGTTACACAATTTATACAGCTTGACCCCGTACTTGGCACGCTTGCTGGGGAGGTACTGTTTCATAGCAAGGCGGCCAGTAAATTTAATCAAGGACTCGTCAACGCAGACAACTTGTTCAGGGGTGAACAAGGCTGCAAACCGCTGATTGAAGTGGTCTATGAGGGACCGAATTTTGTGGAGCCGATCATATTCAGGGTCTCCCCAAGGACGACAGAGTTCATTGTCGCTGAAATGCATAAATCGCAGAATTTGCTCATATCTCGCCCTGGACATGGAGGCAGAGTACATGCGCATATGGTGAACTGGGCTAGTGGACCAATATAGCCGCACTTCACTCTGTTTAGTTATGCCCATGTGGAGGGAAAGGCCCAGAAATATTTTAAAATTGGAAACCGTTATAGGTTTCCAGCCGAATGGTCTGGCAAGGGGCAAATTTGGGTTGGCGGCAATGAATTGTCGTGCATATAAATTTGATCCACAATAGATCTGTAAAGATCTTCCGTGAAGAACAGCTAAAAAAGTTCAGGGGCTTAAAACCAGCTGTCAACACGTGGATTCCAGGTTGGGCAGTGAATGGGGTAAGTACTGGCGCTGTAGAATCAGTGGGTTGCCAATTGGGATATGCCAGCGCATCAGGGAGGGCACTATGGGCTCTACGGGCCTGTCTACGAATACGCGGTGGCTGCAGGCCACTACTTGTGCTAGCCACCGAACCAGCTTCAACTGCACTTAGGGGACTCGCCACGTCACCAGGTGATACTGCAGTGCTGGTTGTACTAAGTCCGGGGTGTACTAGGCCGCTGGCGCTTGCCAGGTCGCCAGAAGGAGGAGCGGCACTAGTAACCACACTCTGCTCCATACGAGCACCCTGCGATTCCTGCATCTCAACTCCAGAATGGGGTTGGGTACGCCTGGGTCTAACAGGGACCCATCTGTCGTCTGAGATATCTGTCAGGTAGCCGCTGTCGTCATCTGGTTCATATACTGACCCTGATTCTGCCAGTGTAGCTTCCCCATCGCTATCATCTGACACAGACAGTATATTATATACCTCTTCACCATTGTACCAACGTTTGGTCATTTTGGTAACTAAATTTACTGGTACAGTGGTGCGACTCACAGGTAATAAAAGCACCTGGTTGTCGAGGAATATTTCAAGCGCTACCAAAAAAACTGCTAATGCTAGCAGGGATCAGGCCTGACTCTGCTAACACAGCGGTTTTGTGTTTTTTTTGTAAGTGACAGTAATCTATTGATTACTACACTTGTCTGGCTGAAAGGGTTAAGCGCAGGCGCTGGCAGGAATCAGTGCTGACCGTGCAATCACCGCGTTTTGGGAACCCTAAACTATGGGGGCGCTAGTATAGTTCTGATCAGATAATGATCTGTTCAAACACTATACTAGTAATGGAAGTGTATGTGTGCGTATGTGTGTGTGTGGTAATCAAGGGGTTATTTCTAACTATGCACCGGGGATCTGCGGGGACCCTAAACCTCCTTTGGGATAGAAACGAACTCGCTAGCGCAAACTCAAGTCACAAGCACACTAATACAAAATACAGTAAAAACAGTATATTATGTGTGTATTAGTGTGCAATGTGACAGGGGGCAAGGGGTTAACTGGATTGTGATCAGGGGGGGATCAGGGGGTTAAATCTTTATTGGGAGGGGGTGGCGGGTATCCTACGGATAAAAGAAACGGTGGCAAGCGCTAAACCTGGTCACAAGTCACTTATACGGGTATTATAAAAAGAAGAAAATTTCCGCGCTAAATATGACAAAGAATATGGTGACTCTAAACAATTGTGAGCAGCTAGCACAAAATCAACTAACAGTGATTCAAAAATGCAATATATCCAAAAAGTGCAGCGCTGAAACCAGTGTAAAATTAGAAATGCTAAAAAGTCCAAAATTAAATAAAGAAAAGGGGGTAGTCTCCAAATGAATAGTCCCAACAACAGGTGCAGAGATATGAATCCACGTGCAAAATATTCAGATTTCTTCCAGTGACACCAAGGATTAGTGTAAGAAGGGGACACCTCTGTGCTCAGGTATAACAAGCAGCTTACCGGAATTCCGTGGTTGCTCAACTGAATGAGACAGCCTCTCCCAGCTAGTAATAAAACCAGTAGATCGACAGATGTCAAACTCAAATGCTTCAAAACTCCCCAGAAAGACAGCCTTTTCCGGTGGGTTGTATTACCAATAACATGAATATATGTCAGGCTTGGAACTCCTCATTTACTCCATCGAGCATAGATACATGTGTAGAGAGAAATAGAGGCCCATAGCGTAATCCCGTAAACAATAGGCAATATTTATTAAAAAAACTACTTACAATATAAAAAGACAAAACCGGCATGTAGTTAGGCTGGTTAGTATTACGTTTGTATTAGTGTTGAATGTGACGGGGGTAGGGGTTAACTGGGGGGTGATCAGGGGGGGATCAGGGGTTTAAATCTTTATTTGGGGGTGGCGGGTAATTTAAGTGGAAAAGGGGGGGCCGTATGCGCTACACCTGACCACAAATCACACTTATACGGGTATATAGGAAAATGCTATATACTGTATACGGTGTGTGTTGTGGCAGGGGTTGTAGGGGTGATGGGGGGGGGTCAGGGGGTTAAATATTTATTGGAGGGGTGGCGGGGACCCTAAACCTTCTTGGGACAGAAACTTAGTCGCCTGCGCTAATTCTGATCACAATCACACTAATACAAAAACACCGTATATTACGTTTGTATTAGTGTTGAATGTGACAGCGGGGTAGGGGTTAACTGGAGGTGATCAGGGGGTTAAATCTTTATTGGGGGGGGGGTGGCGGGTAATTTAAGTGGAAAAGGGGGGGTCGCAAGCGCTATACCTGACCACAAATCACACTTACACAGGTATATAGGAAAATGCTATATGCTGTATACAGTGTGTGTTGTCAGGGGCTGTAGGGGTTAATTGGGGGGGGCAATCGGGGGTTAAATGTGCCTATCTACTTGTGTGTGGGTGCGCTTGTGCGGTTACTCACAGTTAGATGTGCTCTCCTCTCACGCTGGATCCAAAAAGGACGATGGGAGGGGAGGGCACATCTTCTCTAAGCCTGTGTTTACATTTCACAGGCTTAGAGTGTCATTTGATTGGGCAGGACTGATCAACAGGTCCAGGCCAAAAATGATTGGCCTGGACCTTATGACTGATCGGTTCTGAACCCAACCGTGTCATCGGCGGGAGCGCGCGCGCCAGAGCGGTGAAGGCTAGTGACGTACCGGTACGTCACTTTGCCTGGCCGGGGCTGACCGCCGCAGTATATATACTTGCGGCAGTCGGCAAGTGGTTAAGGTCGGCATCAGTGATACTTCTGGTTTCGGTGGAACGCAGCTTACACGCACGCTGGTCCAGAACGCGGACGCTGCTGCTTACTGCAAGCTCAAACGATAACCAGTGGGTGCCGCTTATATGCACAATAAAATGTGAGTGGTTTTATCCTTTTTTGGGATGAAGAAGTTGAATTAAACATATTGCACGATCTTATGTCCTATGCTTTATTTTGGGAATTCTGATAATCCAGAGCTTTAGTCAACATCTGAAGCAAAACGTATTCATTTGCTAAGGCTGTGACCATTTTAGATTGAGGAGATTGGTCTTGAAGATGGGAGTTACAATTTGAGACCAATTATATATACCAAGCTGTGAGGGTCCTGGTGGTCCAGATTCATCTGTTGAGTGGCCCCCTTAAATTAGGTGGAGGCGCATGTGTGAAAGAATATAGAGCACATTTTAAGCATGGGGTGTGGAAGACACCATTTTGTATCTATTGGGGACACTTTTTGATCATATATATTTTTTTGGATCATATAATATTTTTTCTATTTTCAATCGTCTAGCAACATGTTAACATATTTTTATTGGATTGAATTTCACAGTATATATCTGAATAATTTGATGATTACGGCGCAAGTTTAACAAATGTATATGTTTTTATGTTACATGCAGCATACCAAGCATCACTAAACCACTCAGCGCCTCAAAATTAAAATCCTTTTAGACATTTAATGTTTGTTTATTCCCAAAATGTATGGCAGCTGCATGGTGATTAATTGTACACATAGGGGGACACCATTTCTTTTGTATAAATTTAACTCCATGGGAATACCATCATCCCCAGGGGCTTTACATGTGGGGAAGGAACGGGCCACCTTTTGTAGCTCATGAAGAGTGAGTGTGGTGTCAAATGCTGGACATTCTGCAGGGGATTAAGTGGGCATGGTCAAGTTATTAAAGCGGTTGTAAACCCTATGAAAAAAAAAAACCTGCAAGACAAAGGCATAATGAGCTAGTATGCATCGCATACTAGCCCATTATGTTTAACTTACCTTAAAACGAAGCCCCGACACGGACCCCCGGACATCGATGCGGGCGCTGCCATGATCCCTCGTCGTCTCTTCCGGGTTCGGCGGCTCCGGCGCGCTGATTGGCCGGAGCCGCGATGACGTCACTCCCGCGCATGCGCGTGGGAGTGATTTTTCCGGCAAGCTCCCGGCAAGTTAATTGAAGGTCCCCCCGGACCTTCAGAGCGCATGCGCCTGCATGCACTGTAAATATCTCCTAAACCGTGCCGGTTTAGGAGATATTATTTGTACCTACAGGTAAGCCTTATTATAGGCTTACCTGTAGGTAAAAGTGTCAAAAAGCGGGATACAACCGCTTTAAGGTAACTTGTCAGCGACTCAGAAGAGTAATCATCACGGAAACCGTACAGGTCTGAATACAAGGATGATATTTCAGTAATGATTTGATATGGGTCGCTGACCACCCGCCCAGTGGAAGAGTGAATGGCTTCAATAGCTGGTGAGGTTTGTTGTGGCCTAGCAATTTTTGCCAGCAGACCACCTGTTTTCTATGATGAGGGGGAGAATGCCATTTTTGTGAAAAATTGTTTCTTTTCCTGGGGCAGAGGATCTCAGGCGATCCAAAGACTCCTGGGCCGACATCCATTAGTCCCTTCCTCGTGTTCAAGGAGAATGGAGGAATTGCATTTAACAGCATTAATTTCAGTGATGTATGTACCTTTAAGGCATGCCTTGAAGGCTCCCCACCTTAACAGGACATCATCACACTGCGTGTGTGTATTGAAAAATTGGTCAATGAGAGGGAAACCATTTAAGCCAGCATTTAGCTTCCACGGGGCCCTGCATAGTGAATAGAGACCTGGTGTTCAGCTATATCCTTGGAGGGGAGTGGTCCAATACTCCACGGGGGAAGTACTCTATCTTTGACCTGTAATTACGTATGTGGTTCATGCCCAAGCAGAGGTCTATTTGTGAGAGTGATCTGTGCGTCCTGGTGTTAAGGTTCTGAAGATGCCTGGTGTCAAGCTAGCCCACCTCTGCCAAGAGATGACCTAGGGTAGTGCCCCTCCCCTTGAGAGGTAGCCGGAGTTGAGGGTGCCTATCCAACTGAAAATTGAGACTACAATTGAAATCTCCCATGATCAGAACTGGTATGTCAGGTTTGTTAGCCAGATACGATAGCAGCAATTGCAGGGTTTCCCTGGAGAATGGGGGAGGAATATAAACATAAGCCAGGATTAGTGTTAAAGTGTACAGTGTAAAAATTAGAAGTGACTCACCAATGAGTCCAGTTCCTGGTACGCCAAAGCTTTGTGTATCAGTACACTCACCCCGCGGGAATAAGCGGAGTAAGTGGAGTGGTACACCTTACCAACCCATGGGTATTGAAAACAGTTGACCACTGTGTTTCTTGTCAGGTCTCCTGGAGACCTATAATGGCTGTGTCAAATTTCCAGATGCAGGAGGCGATCATATGTTTTAGGGAGGTCACTTACTCCTCGAACATTCCAGAAGACCAGTGGAATAGCTGTTGCGTTTGCCATTTTACAGGTATGTAACACACCCTGAGCACTGAGCCCCACTGAGATAACTCCTTCATGGACAGGCAGTCGATGGGAGACAATAGGATACAGTGCAGCCAGAAAAAAAGTCAAAATGAGTGTCCTACTGAGTTAAGGTACCTGGTAAGATCCAACAAGTGATAAATTTGCGCAAGTAGCATAACAAGTAAGGCTGGGCACTGAGGGATTAGTGCAAAAACTAGAGTCATTTACAACAATAAGGAAAATGGATTAGACTCCTCTGTGCATCTGAGAACTGTAATTGGTAGAATTGTCTTGTGCCAACTGGGCACAGAAACAGTTGCCACCCTAACCGTGGCTTGTAACCATTCACATAGTGCAATTTGAGAGATTGCGTCCACATTGACTTAGCTCAGAGCACTAACGAGTTAGCGGTGTGCAGTAATTTTCACTTTGCTGGGTGTGGGAAAGGAGTACTGTCCCTCATTAATAAAACGTTGCCCTGTGGCTAACAATGATGTGCCATACTGATTTGAGGAGGTATCCCCACAGGGATTAATCTTTTTTGTTGTCAAGTCTCCGACGTCGGAGGTCTTGTTAATGATGGTCAAGACAAGTGGCTGCATCAGGAGCTGTTTCATAGAAATGTGTTTGGCCTCCAGCTGTAACTTGTAGCCTGGCAGGATAAAGCATAACATATTTTAATTGGAGGCACTGCAATCTCTTTTCTCTTACGTCCTCCAACAGTCGCCGCCTCCTCCTCTAAGTCATCACTATTGGGTATTGACTTCCGCTCTGCAGGAGTAGCTAGGCATAAGACTTAGTCAAAAGAACAAAGGCATTTGCATATACACACCGATGGGGGCTGTCCCACTGGTCAATACCCCCCGGCAGTGACCACTCCCAACTTAGTTTCTTTCTGCCTAGTGTCAGGAGTAGTTAGGCTTCCCTGTGCTGGGGCTACAGTCTCAGCCTTTCTAATCTTTTTGATTTGATTTTCTTTGAAAATGTCAGTTTTTTCTTTGATTTACTAGCTGTTTATTTTGTCAGCTTTAGTTTTAGTAGATTCTTCGGATGAAGATGGATTCATGCGGAGCTGGGAATCGGACTGACCGCCCTGGTTTGCCAGGGCAGAGGGTCAGAGGGAACCCCAGCCCGCCATCGAGCGTTCAGCCGTGATTCGTCCTGGCATTATGAACGACCCATCCCTGCTCGCAGCAGGGATGCAGCCGTGAGGTGGCTACCTCACTGGACACATCTGTGGTGCTGCAGGACCCGGTGGTGCTGTCAGCGCAGTGGGAGTAGCCTATAGCGGTGCTTGACACTTAGTGGGGTTCCCCCTTGTTACTTATGTAGTCTCAGGGGCACGGTTCCCCCACCTGACCCTCTCCCAGAGGCTTCAGGTCGATAGAGGTCCCAGTCCTCCATGGGTGCACTGACAGTGGTTCTGGAGTCCCTTCTTTCCCAGGTTGTGGTGACCTTTGGACGGCGGGCTAGCAATAAGCGCCCCCCGCCTTTCCCTGCCTCATCTGTCTCTTCAGACCCTGAATCTGCCTCGGCGGATATGGCCCACCCTGCAGGGTCTGCGCTACCCTCCCTTATCAGATTATTCCTCCTCCTCTATAGCTGAAGGCGCTAGTTGACACACTGATAGCATTTGAGTGGGAATTTTGAAGGGTGAGGCTGCCGCGGATGTGCCGGTCCCCTTTGGCACCCACATGCCATCTCGCACGGCAAATGTTTCATTATCTCTCCTGTTTTGAGAAACTTTCTCTCAAGAGTGGGATCGTCCGAAACGTCCCTTTGTGGTTCCTACAAGTTTTCGTTGTGTGATACCTCTTTGGAGACTCTCTCTCCTCTAGAAATGGACTGTTCCACTAGTGGTTGACCCCCCCTGTCTCCAGGTTGAACACGACTATTATTATTCGGGTATAGGAATCCCCGGGTTTTAAAGACAGGAAGGTGGAGTCTGTGGCCCACAATTTATCTTTTGCTGGCCTGGTGCTTAGGGCAGTCCTGGCCATTGCCCTGGTGTCGCAAACACTAACTGCGTGGGCTAAGCTTTTGCGCCATGACCTAGAGGATGAACAGATTCCCCCTGCCTTTGCTGGGTGGTGGACCAGTTGGTCCTCCACCCAGCAGTTGGCTGCAGTTTTGTCTGCTATGCCTTTTTTGGACGCAGTTTCCCTGGTTTCTAAGCTATCTTTTTCGGCAGTGATGCTTGAGTGTGTAATAGTGGCTTAAGTGTCAGTCTGCGGTCCAGACTTCTATTAAAGCTCTGTCTTATTTACCCTTTCAAGGCATTTACCTGTTTGGGGCTACCCTGGATGGCCTCATTAAGAGTCTCTCACCGAGAAGAGTACCTTTCTTCCACAGTGTTTGGAAGTGGAAAGAACCTCATCGCAGACGTTTTTTGTCCTGCAGGGTCCACTGACAGTGGTTCAAAATCTTTTAAGTCCTCGGGGAGGTTCCAAGCGGCCCTGGTCTAGCAAACGAGAGTGGGATTCTCTAGACCCGCAGACAAGGCTCCTTCAGCATAAAAGGTGCACCCTCACCTGTGCCTGGGTTGGGGAGACATCTTCCCTGGTTTCCGTGCCTTGGACCTCCGTGGTAAACGACAAATGGTTCCATGAAGGGATACTGTCCTGTTACAAGATCGAGTTTTGTTCTTACCCTCCAGAAAGGTTCTTCCCTTCCAATGTCCATCTTTCCAAAACTGATTGCAAGCTCTCTTTAGGGCAGTGCAAGACATGTTGCTCCAGGGTGTGATTGTCCCAGTTCTGGTATTGGAATGGTTTCAGGGTTTTTTTTTTCAAACTGGTTCAGTCCCAAAGAAGGAGAGCAAGGTACGTCCAATTCTGGACCTCAAAGCCCTAAACTGCTTTGTACGGGTACAGAATTTCTCAAAGGAGCCCATTCCGCATGGTGGTGGCATCCCTTCAACAGGGGGACTTGCTTCTGTGGGAGAGGCGCATGACCAGTTAGTGGCATTACCCTTTGGTCTCGCCTCCGTTCTATGAGTCTTCACAAAATTGTTGGCCCCAGTTCTGGCGTTGCTATGTCAGTGGTACGTAAGTGGTGGGAGACGACCTCTTGCGAGCAGAGTCCTCTGCTGCCCTGATGGGCAACATGGAGATCACTATACAGACCCTGAATGAGTTCTAATGGCTTCTAATTGACAAGAAGTCTGCTCTGATTCCATCCAAGAAGTTGGATTATCTGGGTCTGACTCTGGATTTAACTCTCGCCAGGGTGTTCATTCCTCTAAACAAACTCCAGAAGTTGCATGCTGCGATTCGTCTATTGTTTTCCAGCAGGTGATCTTCCTTCCAGACTTGCATCTGGATGCTGGGCCTGATGGTATCTACCTTTCGCGGCAGTTCCGTTTGCACTGTTTCATACAAGGTCCCTTCATATGGAGATCCTGGTGAAATGTGATAAGTGTCCAAGGTCTCTGGACAATCAGATTAGGCTGAGCCGGGAAACCAGGGGGTCCCTGGTCTGGTGGCTTCGCTCTCTGGCTCTTCGGCAGGGCAGATCCTTTATTCATTTGTATTGGACACTGGTCACCTCGGATGCTAGTCTGTCCAGGTGGGGATGTGTCCTGGGACTAAGCTGCGCTCAGGGTTGTTGGACATTGGAAGGGTCCAGACTACCAATCAATGTCTTGGAACTTCGCGCATTCAGGCTTTGCCTGCATCACTGGTCGGATCGACTCCAGGGGGCTCTCGGTACCGATCCAGTTGGACAATGCCACGGCGGTGGCCTGTCAACCACCAGGGCGTAACAAAGAGTGCGTTGGCAGCCTTGGAAGTAGCGAGCATTCTCCAGTGGGCTGCGTTCCAACCCTCTCTGCCATACACATTCCAGGAGTGGAAAACTTGCAGGCGGACTATCTCAGTCGGCAGGCGTTGGACCGGGGGGGGGGGGGGGGGGGGAGTGGTCCTATCTCACTTCACCTGGATGTGTTTCATCAGATATGTCTCCGGTGGGGCACCCCCAAGGGTGGATCTGTTGGCGTTTCGACTTAACAGAATGGTACTGAGGTTTGTGGCAAGGTCACAGGATCCTCTGGCAGATGCTCTGGTGGCCCTGTGGGGCCAGTATCCTCTGAGCTACGCCTTTGGTCCTTGCAAGCTTCTGCATCGGCTTTTGCGCAGGATCGAGGCAGAAGGTATTCCGGTATTTGATTTCCCCACACTGGCCTCGCCGGTCTTGGTACGCCGACCTTTTGCGACTGGTCCTCAATGTCCCTTGAATACTGCTTCTCAAGGAGGATCTATTGTTCCAAGGGTCAACCTTCAACCTGCTTTACAGCCACTGGCTTTGGCAGCCTGGCTGTTGAAAGCCAAGTGATGAAGGATAGAGGTTTGCCTGGGTCAGTGATTCAGACACTGCTGAAGGCTAGGAGGTCTACCTCTAGGAAGATCTACCATTGTACGAGTAAAGCCTTCATTTTGTGGGGTGAGTCGATCGAGGTTCACCCTCGTTCTTTTTCGGTTGGTCGGATTATGACCTTCCTTCAACGAGGTGTCAAACAGAAATGGGCCTTGAGTACCATTAAAGGCCAGGTGTCAGCCTTGGCAGTCTTCTTTCAGCAACACTTGGCCACGCACTCCCTGGTGCATACTTTTATTCAAGGGGTTTGACATCTGACTCCACTGGTGTGGTCTTCTCTACCGCCGTGGGATCTGGACTTGGTACTTTCAGTTCTCCAGAACCCTCCCTTTGAAAATATTCTCAAGATTCCCCTGCTTACGCTGTCCCAGAAGGTGGCCTTTATGGTGGCTATCACCTCTGCTTGCAGGGAGTTGGAGCTGGCGGCTTCATCTTGTCATACCCCCCTACTTGGTGGTCCACAAATATAAGGCGGTTCTTCACCCATGTCTGTCGTTCCTTCCTAAGGTAGTGTCTGATTTCCATTTGAATTAAGAGATTGTTTACTTCCTGGTGTCCCAAGCCCAAACATCTATGGAGACAAAAAAAGGTTCCGTGTGGTGAGGCCCATACCCCTGAATAGTAGACGAAAAAAGGGGGATAGAAAAAAGTGGGGCTTTACGGGCCAGTGGGAGGAGAAGGATCACATCAAAACCAACATGTTCAAAAAATATACATTTTATTAATTTATGTTTGAGTTAAAAACATGAGCTGTCATGCACATGTGATTACAATATATATGTCACCGCCTTCCACCTGAGACCTACCATCTTTCCCCATATAGGTTTTGGTTTTCCCTATGGGTTGTATTTCTATTCAATGACTCTGATGAATTGGTTTTATTTTTATCTTTGACATATATATTGTAATCACATGTGCATGACAGCTCATGTTTTTAACTCAAACATAAATTAATAAAATGTATATTTTTTGAACATGTTGGTTTTGATGTGATCCTTCTCCTCCCACTGGCCCGTAAAGCCCCACTTTTTTCTATTCCCCTTTTTTTCGTCAAGCCCAAACATCCTAAGGAATTGGCTTTACATGCCCTGGATGTGGTTTGGGAGATTCAGGTGCATTTGGCAGCCACTGAGTCTTTTCAGAAGTCAGACTCACTGTGATTACGGGCAGGCCAAGAAAAGGGCTGTCCTCTTCTTCTGTAACCATTTCCAGATGGATCAGACAGACGAGGATTAATGCCTATTCAGTCAAGGGTCGGGTTTCTCATTTCCCTTTAACGGTGCACTCTACTCAGATGCTTAGTGCTTCTTGGGCCTTCCACCATCAGGTGTCAGTGACGCAGGTTTGCAAGGTGGCCACTTGGTCCTCGGTGCACACTTTCACTAAATTATACAAAGTGGATGTGTTGGCATCTGCGGATACTTCCTTTGGCTGCATATTTTTGCAGGCTGCTGTTCAGAGGTTCTGTTCTCTCTTTGGGGGTATATTGTTTATGTTGTGCTCCAGTTGTGGTTTTTTTTTTTTTTTATCTCCTCTTTACCTGGTTGTCTATTGTTTAGCCTAGGGATTTTTTTTTGTCCCACCCCTCATGTTTTGCACTGCTTGGGGACATCCCTGTGGTTCTGAATAATGGAGAGCTGTGTCTGTCAATGAGCGAAAGAGAAAATGGGATTTTTTTACTTACCGTAAAATCCATTTCTCTGAGTTTGGTGATGGACACCGCACCCACATCTCTATGGAGTTTTAATACTTCTGACACTGCTTGTTACTAAACTGAAGGCCTATAGTATAGAGGGGGATGTATACCACTTGGGACTGTCCATAGGCTTAGCCAAATCTTTATTATGCCTAGTTTCCTAATCCTGTAGTGCAGCCCTCAAATTTTCCACTCGCCTACTCGCATTTTGCGAGTGGAAAATTATTTATGGCGAGCGTGGGGCTGCTCCGGCCGGGTGCCGCTCAGGGGAAGAGGAAAGCCGATGGTCCATCGAGCGGGGATCATGCCCGTCAATGCACTTACCAGTGCAAGGGAAGAGAGAGGAGAGGAAGAGGAAATCTGGCCGTATAATCACAAAGCACGATCGTTCCGCTGTAACAGCTTTCATTGTAATTGTCGGGCGCTCAGACACACACAGTCCCGCCTCCTAGCCCGGCTTCTTTGATGGACAGAACACCTGGCCAACCGGGACGTGTGACGTCTATCAAAGGAGTCGGGCTAGGAGGCGGGACTGTGTGTGTCTGAGCGCCCGGCAATTACAATGAAAGCTGTTACAGCGGAACGATCGTGCTTTGTGATTATACGGCCAGATTTCCTCTTCCTCTCCTCTCTCTTCCCCTGCACTGGTAAGTGCATTACTGGACCCAATTAAAGCTGCATTACTGGACCCAATTAAAGCTGCATTACTGGACCCAATTAAAGCTGCATTACTGGACCCAATTAAAGCTGCATTACTGGGCACAGTTAAAGCTGCATTACTGGGCACAGTTAAAGCTACATTACTGGGCACAGTTAAAGCTGCATTGATGGCACAGTTAAAGCTGCATTGATGGCACAGTTAAAGCTGCATTGGTGGGCACAGTTAAAGCTGCATTGGTGGGCACAGTTAAAGCTGCATTGATGGCACAGTTAAAGCTGCATTGATGGGCACGGGTGAAGCTGCATTGATAGGCACGGGTGAAGCTGCATTGATGGGCACGGTGAAGCTGCATTGATGGGCACGGTGAAGCTGCATTGAGGGGCACGGTGAAGCTGCATTGAGGGGCACGGTGAAGCTGCATTGAGGGGCACGTTGAAGCTGCATTGAGGGGCACGGTGAAGCTGCATTGAGGGGCACAGTGAAGCTGCATTGAGGGGCACGGTGAAGCTGCATTGAGGGGCACGGTGAAGCTGCATTGATGGGCACGGTAAAGCTGCATTGATGGGCACGGTGAGGCTGCATTGATGGGCACAGGGGAGGCTGCATTGATGGGCACAGGGGAGGCTGCATTGATGGGCACTGGGGAGGGTGCATTGATGGGCACTGGGGAGGCTGAATTGATGGGCACTGGGGAGGCTGCATTGATGGGCACTGGGAGGCTTCACTGATGGGCACTGGGGAGGTTTCACTGATGGGCACTGGTGAGGTTTCACTGATGGGCACTGATCAGGCCGTACTGATAAGCTTCATTGATGCTTCTGCACTGATGGGCACTGGTAGGCTGCATTGATGGGCACTGATAATGTTGTTATTAATATTTACTTTTATAACTTCTGCAATAATGCAAAAATATTTAACAGTGTCATTCTATGAGAAAATTTATCAAGGCGTGTTTAGGGGCGGGCAGGGTAGGAGTTGGGTGGGGCAACTGGTGGCGAGTAACACTTAAGGCCTGGCTAGTAGCTCAGGACTTCAAATTTTGAGCCCTGCTGTAGTGGGCAATATAACCCTGTGGTTCTGAATAATGGAGAGCTGTTTCAGGTAATGAGCTCAGAAAAATGTAAAAAATCCCATTTGTTACATGTCAGGTTGCTTTAGCAGACTATATTTGCAGATCGAAGTTTATCCTTTTGGTCTGTAAGCGAATAAACTGAAAGTTAGTGTTTCATTGTAGCTTTCTGTATTTGTGGCTGAGCAATGTTGTTAATAAACATTGCCAGACTGCTTTTTTTTATGTCTCCTGCTGCCGGGACCTTCTCTGTGTACTTTTTATTGCAGCTGTGATTAATCACTGCTGAATTGCATTGTACTGGGATAGGGGAAATCCCGGCAGCAGAGCAGGACTGGACTTGCTAGACACGCCCTGTGTACAATGATGACATTTTTTTTGCATATGTCTAGTATGCCTAGAGTCTTCAACTGGTTAAAATGTTTATAATTTTTTTTTGACTGTTTATTTTAATACTCTTTTTTTTCAGGGAAGCACTGGGAGTTGTGTTGCATAAGGATTCTAAGTGGCACCAACAGTGGAAAGATTTCAAAGACAACAATGTAGTATTTAACAGTAAGTAAAATAAAAACACAATTGTGTATTATTTTGAAAGTATGCGCACAAGATAAGTTTCCTATTCATGTTTTACACCTGCCTACTAAATTAATATTAGTAATTTTGATTTTGCTGCTTTGTTGTTTAATCAGTAGACAGCTTGTGTAAGTATATCCTCAACAAGCTCCTTGCCTTTGGTCTCGGTGATTGTACTGTTCACTGGTTCTCATCCTACTTATCCAACCACATCTTTTAGTGTTACTTAAAATTCTACTTCCTCCTCTCCTCTTCCTTTCTCTTTCGGGGTCCCCCAAGGTTCTGTTCTTGGACCTCTCCTATTCTCCATTTACACCTGCTCCCTGGGTCAGGTAATGGCCTCCAATGGCTTCCAATACCATCTCTACGTTGATGACACCTAAAGTTATCCCTCTTCTCCTCAGCTCACTCCTTCAGTCTCCTCATGTATCGCTCATTTTCTAACAGACATATCAGTTTGGATCTGTCCAAAACCAAGGTCATAATATTTCCTCCCCCACGTGCCTCATGCCTTGATTTCTCTGTCAAGATTGATGGCACAACTATCAACTTGTCCCCGTATACCAAGATTCTAGGTGTAATCCTTGATTTTGAACTCTCCTTTCCGCCCCACATCCAATCACTGTCCAAGCCTTGCCTCCTCAACCTATGCAACATCTCCAAAATACACCCCTTCCTAACCAATGACATCATTAAGTGCCTAGTTCACTCCCTGGTCATCTCTTGCCTCAACTACTGCAACTCCCTCCTCAGGGCAGGTCAGGACTCTAAAAACAGCTTTCTCGTTGAACAGCTTTGCCCATTACTGCCCACTCCAGGTCTCCAGTTCAGTCTTTAAAGACAGCTGTTGAGGCAGTGCTAGAAGTGCTACAAAACATAGCGCTTGCTTTCCCCTGCTTGGCTGCACATTTCAAGACTAGATGGCAGTAGAAGTAGTGCGCGACGCTAGTTTCATGTCTCCTGTTAGCCTATAGTGGCAGAGCCTAATGCAAGATTATCGTGGGGCCCCAGGGCAGTGCCAAGGGGGGCCCATGCCTCAAAACTGCCCTGGCTTTATCCATTGGAAATAAAGAGTCTACAAAAATGTAGTCTATCCCTGGGGTTGATCTTGCTGTTTCCGTCTTAAACATTTCATTGTACCTTCTAAACGTTTTTCTTCTTTCAAACATGTGCAGATAGAACGCTTGAGATGCTCTCAAAGACTCATTACTCTTGCATGCCAGCAGTTGCTGCAATTTTAGTAATTTAGACCAGTGTTTCTCAACTCCGGTTCTCAGGGCACACTAACAGGCCAGATTTTAAGGATTACCTTGGGAAGATGCAGACTAGAATACTGCAATCGCTGAGCAGCAAATGATATTACCTGTGATGTATTTCAGTTTTCTTGAAAACCTGGCCTGTTACTGTGCCCTGAAGACCGGAGTTGAGAAACACTGATTTAGACTGCATGTAACTGGACTAGGGCAACGAATAAACATGATCCTGTTTTTCAGGTTCATGTTTTAATAGAGCTATTACAGCAGTTACCATCTGCTTTGTTTTGTTGTGCAGATGCCCTAGAACGTGTCATGAGTCAAATTTTCACAATGGCCCTAATCTCTATTTACATCAGGGGTCGGGAAAAGAGGACTTATTTTCAAATGTAATTCCGTGAGAGCCATACAATATATTTCAGGGGTCGGGAACCTTTATTTCATTTTCATATTCATGGGCCGCAGCTATACAGTGAGTAGATGGAGCCGTGTGAAAGAGCCTGGAGTCCGGTCGGGAAGAGAGCAGAGCAGGCAAGGTATGCAATGAGGCTGGAGTGGTGAAGCGCCTGCAGGCCTGCGAGTGATGGAGGTGAGTATAGGCCCTGAGAAAATGGCGGCCGGCCGCTGAAGGCCTCAGAAGTGGATGTGAGAGGCAGCTCCAGCGGGTCCCCGGGTGTCTGAGGGGAAGGAGATCGTGTCTGTTGGGGCACAGGGAGCGGATGGCAGGTCTCCTTACCGGGCGGTGATTGCCAAGGCCCTCAGATGCACAGCACACGAGCCGGCAGCGGTACCGGGAGTAGGCCGTGAGGTCCGTAGCGCGGCAATCCGGTCACCCAGAGATTAACTGAGGGTAGCGGTGGGTGCAGAAATCTCCTTGGCACCGGGCACAGCTACGCGGATGGCACTGGATTGAGTGTTAGATGCGGCGGATCTCTGGGACTACACGTCCAGCATGGCTCACGTTCGGACACGCCCCCCTTTATTAAAGATTTGTCTGCGAGCCAGATGCAACCATCAAAAGAGCCACATCTGGCTCGCGAGCTATAGGTTCCCTACCCGTGATTTACACGGTCAGAATTTTGTGGCTAAAAGCCTGGACAGCATGAAGCTGCCTGTAAAAAGTGTCTTTTCAAGGAAGACTTCTATTTGGGAGGCACTTGACTAATTCACAAAAGTACCACAGGAGGGAAGATTTTATTTCCTAATTCAAAATCCCCCCTCCTCAGGAGCCTTTACCTCCTCAAAATGCAGAGCATGTAACTGCTCTTACCGGAAGGCTTCAGCTTCTAAATAGAAGTTCACCCCTTCTTTTCATTGTAAGGGTTGGGCCACAAAGCCCAGCAAGTCATCCCCAGAGCCATTTTTCAATGAAGTGGCCCCTCACTTCTAAGGGGGACGTCTATTGAAGTTTGGCTACCTCTTGGTCACAGATATCTTACACCTGTTGGTTCACACAGAACGTGACCTTAAGCACTCTGACCGGACAGGTATTGCCCTTGTCCATTCTTTCAAAGACTTCTGGCTTGACTCTCCCTTGTAAAAACTTTTTTTCAAGATGCGTTGCTCATTTTTTTTTTTTTTTAATTCCAAACCAAAGTTTATTGAACAAAAGCACAGGGTACATTGTCGAGGGTGGGGTATACAAAATCCAAAAGCGATACAATGTCTTATCTGTGTGGTTTGTCATAACTTATTAAAATTATGTATACTATAGTATAAAAAATACAAGTCATAGAAAAGAATGAAACGTTCATATGTTAACGGTCTCTCTTATATTAAGATATATAATTGGTGAAACATATAAGCATACACACATATATACACATATAGATCTATGTGTTCGATTGTAGAGTTTAGTTTTGTTTAAGATTTTGTTTATGGGTTGGATTGGTTGTGTTAAGTCACTTTTATACATAATTGGAATTCTATCAATGTCGCATATAGATCTGTCCTTCTAGACCCACACGCGACCTGCGCATGTGAGCCCCAGACGCCAGACCAGAACTGTGTGATAGAGGGTTTTGGATTTTGAGAAAAATTATAGCATGTCAAAGTCATCTTATGTAATAGGGGGTAATAGGAGTAGTAGAAGAAAGCCCGAATAGAGGGTACGGAGGGTTAAGAGGGGAAGGACAGTGGTGGGGGGGGGGGGAAGGGATGGTATTGTGGCAGTTTAGTAAGGTACCTACATGTGAAGGTAAGTTGCTGCTAGGCTTATGTATAAAAGTCAAATGTTCTGCTTATGTCTCTTGATAGTTTAGTTCTAGGAAATTATTGATATTTTCTGCAGGCCTGAGAGGTGATATACAATTTTTCAGTGTGCAGGACTGAATCGAGTCTGATGGGGTGATTTTCATTGCTTGTGAATATTCTTCTGACGTTCGGAAATGCAGCCAACATTTCCATGTAGAGGTGAAGGAGAGTCCTTTGACACAGATAAACAATTTTTCTCTTACGTCCTCCGACAGTCGCCGCCCACTCATACAGTCTTCACTTATGGGGTATTGACTTCATCTCCACAGGAGTTTCTAGGCATAAGACTTGCCAAAGGACAATTAATCTACATAGTCACACCCATGGGGGCTGTCCTTCTAGTCCAATACCCCCCTGCAATAGCCATCCCAATTCAGTTTGTCTTCTGCCTAGCTTAGGAGTGGATAGGCTTCCCTGTGCTGAGGCTACAGTCTCAGCCTTCCTCTTTTTTCTTTTATGATTTATTTTCAAAAGATGCCTTTTTTTCTTTACATTGCTAGCTGTTTATTTTATCATTACTAGTTAGTGGATCTTCGGATGAAGACGGCGTTTGCGGAGCTGGGAATCGGACTGGCCATCCTGGTTCTCCAGAAACAGAGGGTCAGATGGAACCCCAGCCCACCATCGAGCGTTTCGCAGGCTATGTGTTCACCCTGGCCTCACAAACGACCCATCCCTGTCCATCAGGCATGCAGCCATGTGAGGTGGCTACCTCACTGGACACAGCATAGGTTCGTCCATGCACTACTAGTGTCCTGCGTTTTGGCTGGCGGCACTCCCCTGCCATCTGAGGGTGGGCGGTTTCTTGCTTCATATGAGGCACCCCACGCCATCGGGTACAGGTAAGTACATTCTGTCTGGGGATGGCAGTCCTGTGTGTCTGTGGTGTCCCCTATGTCTGTGCGTTTTTGGGCTCTCTGATCCGGTCCCTGCGGGGGTTTTTTATCCCCTCTCAGCAGTGCTGTGTGGGGTTTTTGGGGGTCCCTTTCCTATGGTCACCTTGGGTGCTTGGAGGTGCAGACGCATATGGCGACCGCTTCGGGGTTAAACACCGCCGGTCCGCCATTTTAAGTGTGGGCAGCATGTCTGGCTGCTTTGCGAGCATTTCTACAGCATGCTATGTAGTGATTTTGGCGCCTTGCGGCGCCATCTTGCGTGTGGCATTGCGATCGTTCAGAGCACATGTCGGCGGCCATCTTGCCGAAGCCTCCCGTTAGTTTCTATGGGCATCCATTTTCCCTTGGCCTGCAGCCTAGTTCAGCCTCCAGCGGTGACATCATTTCCTTCTTTCTCACAGAGCCGACCGAAGAAGCTGGTAACACACTGTGGGGTGTCTGTCCTGCTGTTCCTTTCTTATCCTGCTTTGTGCACTCTTACTGGTCAGTTTTGTCCCTGCGGGGGGGTCTGTGTCTCACAGTCTCGATAGCGGTGTGCTGTGGGGGTCCGCAACGCTCTTAAAGGGCCAGTTCACAAAAAAAAAACAACTTTTTATTTCTACTATGGAAACCCAGGACAGCAAATCAACCCCCCCCCCCCCCGGGTCGCCCGAGGAACGCGCAGCTATGGATGAGTTGATCCTAGCGGTAAAGGAAACACTACATTTGGAGGATGAGCCCACTCCTCCGGGCGTTGTGTCCTCTTTTGGTACACACAGGACCCGCAAGACGGCGCAGGTATTTTCCTTGCCCCGCAAAGTTTCACCATAAGGTTAATGAGCTATGGCGTAATTTAAAACACACCTTCGTGGTGCCTAAGAAGTTTCAACTTCTCTACCCTTTTGCGGCTACTACAATGGCGCGCTGGTGTGTGCCGCCTCAAGTGGATCACACGGTGGCCAGATTGAACAAATCTACCCTGCTCCCTGCCGAGGACTCTCCGGTGTTTAGGGACCCTACGGATAGGAGGCTGGAATCTCTATCTAGCCTATTTTTGCCTCTGTGATGGTGGCTCAGGCTGTGGCGGATTGGACCAAGGTGCTCAAACGCACCCTCGTGGCCGACTCTGCCCCTCCCACTACAGTGGAGATTGTGGATCACATCTATCATGGGGTCATGTATTTATGCGATGCGGCTCTAAATGAGGCCCCTTTAGCGATACGCTTGTCCAGTGTCGCTGTGATTAACCGTCGCTTAATCTGGTTGAAATGTTGGTCGGCTGACCAAAAATCAAGGAAGACGGTGGCTGATATCCCCTATGCGGGGTCTCGCCTTTTTGGGGAATCCCTGGATGAATTGGTTAAAGGAGTCACTGGGGGTAAGAGCACTTTACTGCCCCAGAACCCTAAGGGTAAGTTTTTCCGCGGTAAGCGGGCCCCCTCCTTTAAACCTACTCAGGGGTCCTTTCGTGCCTTCAAGGCACAGAACAAGGGGAAACCCTTCAAGGACCAAGGTGGCCAGAAGAAGCCCTGGTTTGGCAAACAGAAATCCGGCCAGGCTGGGTCAGCGGCTGGGTCCGCCTCTGCCTGAAGGGGCGCCCTCACCCGTTTCAGGGGTGGGGGGACGTTTTTGCGGTTTTCTCCAGCCTTGGCTGCTCCGAATCACGGACAGGTGGGCTCAGGAAATCATTCGGTCAGGGTCCAAGATCAAATTCCTTTCACAGCCGGCGAACAGATTCTTTCCCTCAAATGTTCATTTGACCCCAGGGCGGTTGCAGGACCTGCATCAGGCGGTGCAGGATCTCCTCGTCCAAGGGGCGATCGTCCCGGTGCCTCATCGGGACAGGTTTCGGGTTTTTTATTCAAATCTGTTCACTGTGCCCAGAAAGGTGGGCAAAGTGCGTCCGATTCTGGACTTGAAAGCGCTGAACCGCTTCGTGCGCGTTAGAAAATTCCGCATGGAATCACTCAGCTCGGTGGTGGCCTCCCTGAATCTGGGGGAGTTCCTGGCCTCTATAGACCTGAAGGATGCGTATCTGCACATCCCCATTTTCGAGGGTCATCAGAGGTATCTCAGATTCGCTATAGCGGAGGATCATTACCAGTTTGTGGCGTTACCTTTTGGTCTCGCTTCGGCTCTAAGGGTCTTTACCAAAGTGTTGGCGCCTGTTGTGGGCACAGGGCATTGCGGTCTTGGGTTATATGGACGATCTCCTGTTAAGATCGAGTGCCAGTCACAGCCTGTTGCGCGATCTGTCCACTACAGTCCAGACGCTACAGGAGTTCGGGTGGACCATCAACATTCAGAAGTTGACCTTGTCGCCTTCGGTTCGTCTCCCGTATCTGGGAATGGTTCTGGACTCTGCTCAAGCAAAGGTGTTCTTGCCGGAGGACAAGCTCCGGACCCTACAGAATGAGGTCAGGTCCCTCAGGGACAATGAATCCTCGTCACTCAGGACCTGTATGCGGTCCCTGGGGTTGATGGTGTCAGCCTTCGAGGCGATACCATTTGCACAGTTTCACACGCGATCTCTTCAAGCGGAGATCCTGGCCAGGTGGGACAGACTGCCTCAGTCCTTGGACCTGAGAGTGTCTCTGAGTCGCCAAACCAGAATGGATCTCTTGTGGTGGCTTCAGTCCCCGGCAGTGTCGGACGGAAAATCTTTCCGGCCAATTCTGCGGACGGTGATAACCACCGATGCCAGCCTGTCGGGCTGGGGTGGCATTCTGGGCAACCTGTCTGCCCAGGGCACTTGGTCGGAGGAGGAATCCTCCCTTCCGATAAACATTTTGGAGTTAAGAGTGATCAAGCTGTGCTTGATCCATTGGTCGGATCGTCTTCAGGGCCGCCCTGTACGGGTGCAGACGGACAATGCCACTGCGGTGGCGTACATCAACCACCAAGGGGGCACCAGGAGTGCCCGGGCGGCCCAGGAAGTGACCAGCATTTTGTCTTGGGCCGAGACTCATGTCCCAGCGATCTCGGCAGTTCACATTCTGGGTGTGGAGAATTGGCAGGCAGATTATCTGAGCCGCCAGACCCTGGACCAGGGGGAATGGTCCTTGCACCCGGAGTTGTTTTAAATGCTGTGTGCGAAGTGGGGATCCCCGGATGTGGATCTGTTCACGTCTCGGCTAAACAACAAGGTGGAAAGGTTCGTGGCAAGAACACGCGATCCACGGGCAGACGCCTCGGATGCGCTGGTGGTGCCTTGGCATCGGTATCATCTGATCTATGCCTTTCCTCCGATTCAGTTGTTGTCCAGGTTCCTTCGCAGGTTGCCCTCAGAACAAAATCTGCTGATTCTGGTGGCGCTGGACTGGCCACGCCGGTCCTGGTATGCGGACATCGTTCACCTGGCCGTCGAGCCTCCGTGGCGGCTGCCAATGCGAGAAGATCTCCTATCTCAGGGACCGATCTTCCATCCTGCTTTACAGTCGCTGGCTTTAATGGCTTGGCGTTTGAGAGCCAGGTCCTGAGAGACAGGGGTCTCTCCTCAGAGGTTATTCCTACTTTAATCAAGGCTAGAAAAGCCTTGTCTGGTAAGATTTATTACCGTACATGGAAAGCTTATTTTGCCTGGTGCTAGTCCAGGGCATCTCCCCTCGTTCTTACTCAGGGGCGAGAGTGTTGGCTTTCCTCCAGTCTGGTGTGGACCAGCATCTTGCGTTGGCCACGATTTAAGGGCCAGGTATCTGCACTGGCTGTTTTTTCAGCGCCCTGTGGCGTCTCATTCTTTGATTCGCACATTCATTCAAGGTGTGCGTCACTTGGCCCCTCCCAGAAGGGAGCCCTTACCTCCATGGGACTTGAACTTGGTTCTGTCCGTGTTACAACGTTCCCCGTTTGAAAACATCAGGGAAATCTCGTTGCCTCTGCTGTCTAGAAAGGTTGCCTTTCTGGTGGCGGTGGTGCTCGCAGAGTGTCTGAGTTAGCGACGTTGTCTTGCCGTTCCCCTTACCTGGTGGTTCATAGGGATAAGGTGGTCTTGCGACCTAATCCATCTTTTTTGCCGAAGGTGGTTTCGGACTTCCACCTAAATGAGGACATTGTTTTACCTTCGCTTTGTGCGAACCCTAAGCATCCAAAGGAGGTTGCCTTGCATTCCTTTGATGTTGTCCGGGCGATTAGGGTTTACCTGTCGGCGACTGAATCCTTTCGTAAATCGGATTCTCTTTGTTCTTCCTGAGGGACCTCGGAAGGGTATGGCTGCGTCTGCAACCATTGCCAAATGGATCAGACAGACCATTGTACAGGCTTATTTGTTGCGGGAACGGGTTCCTCCCTTCCCTGTCAAGGCTCACTCTACCAGATCGGTGAGTGCGTCCTGGGCCTTCTGGCATAAGGCCTCGGTGGCACAGGCTGCAACTTGGTCGTCGGTGCACACCTTTTCAAAATTCTACAAAATTGTCAGCTGATGCCTCCTTTGGCTGCAAAGTTCTCTGTGCGGCAGTGCCTTAGGGAACCCTGAGTTGTGTGGGTCCCTGGCTGTTGGGGTTATTTATCACCTTGGTTATTTGTTTTCCTGGGTTGTTGCTCATGTTGAGCCCTTTTTTGGTTACGCAGAAGGTTACCTTTCTGTGCATGTAAGGTTCTTTTCCCTGATGTGGGTACTGCGTTGCTTTTCTGGCGGTTGCGTTGCCCACCCCTCATGTCTACACTGCTTTGGAACGTCCCCATAAGTGAAGACTGTATGAGTGGGCGGCGACTGTCGGAGAAAGGAATTTTACGGTAAGATTTTACAAAAATTCAGTTTTTCTCATCATACAATTTTTTCACAGATATTGCGCCTAATTTATTTTCCTTACTTGCCACATAGCTTTTGCTATGGTTCAGCGGCTGCATTTCTGGTGATTAATTGTTTTTACACATAAGCTTCCTAGGCGCTGGTTTGCCCATTTGATTTATTGAAGCTATAACTTACCTAGGAATACTAGGTTGAAAAACTATCTACCGATTCTTTGTACAATAAAAGAAGATCTTGAACGTTGGAGCAAACCCTTTTTTTCATGGATTGGGCGTGCAGCAATCCTTAAAATGAATATGATCCCTCGTATACTATATATCCTTCAAATAGTTCCCATCAAACTACTAATGTAATTCATCGGATCCTACAAACATTTTTGTACTGCCTTTCTCTGGAAACAAAGCTGCACAAGAATCAGCTATGCCCAAATCGCTGCACCTAAATCCAAAAGGAGGGATAGGTCTTCCAGACATCCAATACTATTAATGGGCATGTAATTTAGCTCGTATAGTAGATTGGAATGTCCGCCACAAAACCAAGGACTGGATTAACCTAGAAGGCCCTAGAAGGCTCTTTCTTACTTTACCCATCAACACTATTCCCTGGCTACGCCACTGTCATATCCCAAAAGACTTAACCACTTAAGCCCCGGAAGATTTTACCCCCTTCCTGACCAGGGCCTATTTTGCGATTCGGCACTGCGTGAATTTAACGGACAATTGCGCGGTCGTGCGACGTTGTACCTAAACGAATTCGACGTCCTTTTTTTCTCACAAACAGAGCTTTCTTTTGGTGGTATTTGATCACCTGTGCGATTTTTTTTGATCATGCGCTATAAACAAAAAAAGAACATCAATTGTGCAAAAATAGCAATATTTTCCATATTTTTTTATATGAAATTCCCCCCAAAAAAATGTAAAAATCTAAATTTTTTAACATTTTAGGCCAATTTGTTTTATGCTACATATGTTTGGTAAAAAAAAATCGCAAAAATCGTATTTTGATTGGTTTGCACAAAAGTTATTGCGTTTACTAACTAAGGGAAAGATTTTTGTCATTTTTCTTGTGTTTTTTTTTTAACGCGTAATGGCGGCGATCTGCAATTTTTTTTTTTTTTTTGCGGTACTGTGACATTGCAGCGGACAGATCGGACCCTTGACTGACACTTTTGGGGTTACCAGTGACATTACTACAGTAATCAGTGCTATACATATGCACTGTTACTGTAAAATGACACTGGCAGTGAAGGGGTTAACTTTTTTTTGAGAGGGAGGGGTTGTGTGTCCTTAGGGGCGTGATTCTAACTGTGATTGGCTGTGGCTTGAGGTGTAGGAACAGTGATCAATGGTCCTACATAGTAGAACCGTATGATCACTATTCTTACACAGGGGAGAATGACAGGCGGCTTGTTTACATTAGCCGCCTGCCTTTCTCCTAATCTAACGGACGACCGCGAGTGATCGGAGGACATCGGGTCTGCCGGGCACACGCGCGGGGGGGGGGGGGGGTCCGTGACTATTGCGGGAGCATGCCTCCGTCGCCTTGCCTGTGAGGGGCTGACCGCCGCAGTAAATAGTTGTGCGGCGGTCGGCAAGCGGTTAAACACTCACTTATAGGACCAACTCTACAATGTTTCAAAGCAACATGCTCCAAACTCAATCTCTAGAACACCTGGCCCTATGACACCTGTTCTGAAAAACCCAGACTTTCAACCGGGAATGACCAACTGCTTCTTCTCGATAGAAGAACCAGATTCAGGACTAAGACTCCACCACCTCTTCGAAGCAGGTTCTTTCCCTGAGTTTGGCCACATTGAAACCCAATGGCCTGATTCTCTACTAACTCCTTGGATTTATATGCAGCTTAAACATTTTGCTCAATCCCTACGACACGCAATTCCTACATTAGACCCGTTACTCTATTTGACAGACTATGTTCTGCAACCAGCCCTGTACAACATGTTCTCTATCGTCCATAATACGTTATGGGCATATAGACATGCGGATGGGGGGAGGCGTGCATAGCATTGACTCAAGACTTGCAATTAGACCTAACCGAAGAAAACTTGGAGCTCATCCATCACCATATTCACAAAGGCACCATTAACGTGTCTTTTCAAGAAAACACATATAAAATTCTATCTCGTTGGTACAGGTCTCCCTTGCTCCTCCATAAATTTGACCCAAATACCTCTCATCGATGTTGGAGGTGCCAGGAAGCAAAAGGGACTCTTAAATATCTGGTGGGATTGTTCACTCATCCAATCTTTCTGGACAAAAGTACATGAACGAACAACCCAAGTGACTACCGACCCCTTGACTATATCCGGCACAATATCTTCTTCATTACTCTCCATCTTCCTCTACCTCCTACTCTAAATCTCTGCCCATTATAATGGTAAATGCAGCCAAAATGTGCATACCAGTACTTTGGGGTTCTTCTTAAACCCACTCCATATCTGACTGGTACAAACGTATAAATAAGATAGCAGGAAATGGAAGAACTAATTTTTATATATAATTGGTGGTGGTGAATAAACATGGGATGGTAGTGAAATTAACGTAAGACAAAAAATGCTAAAGCAAATGTATGCTAATTATAAGTGCTAGTGCTTAAGTGCAAACATATATGTTAATAAGCACCTGAAACCAATTGCTTGGTATATATGGATGCAAACTTAAGGTGCTGGTGCTTCAGTGCAATGGTGTATACTTAAAAACAATAATATTTATAAACCCAAAAAATAGCCAATCAGAAAAAAATAATTATATCACAAAAATATCTTTCTCTTACGTCCTCCGACAGTCGCCGCCATCTTCATATTCGTCACAATGGGGTATTAGACTTTGCTCCGTAGGAGTAGCTAGGCAACAGAATGTTAATATGAAAGCTTTTAACATATCCCACCCCCAGGGGGTGGTCCCCTCAGTCAATACCCTCCTACTTCCTGTATCCATACCTCAGTTTCAATGTCTAGCTTGTCAGGAGTAGCTGGATGTCTCTATGCTGGGGCATTTGTCTCAGCCTTTCTCTTCTTTTTTTGATTTTTGTTTGAGTTTTTTCTCTCTCCTTAGCTGTTATTTTTGTCAGCATTAGTTAGTTCTTCTGATGAAGAGGATTCGTGCGGGCTGGGTCTCGGTCTGATCCCTCTGGTCGCAGGTTGTGGGTCAGTGGCTTCCCAGCCTGCCATCGAGCGTTCAGTCAGTTAATGCTCCTGGCACAATGAACAACCCATCCCTGTTCGCTGCAGGGATGCTATGGTGAGGTGGCTACCTCACTGGACGCTGTGCGGTTTCTCAACCCCAGTTTTTTCTGCGTCCTGGATGCGACTCTCCCTGTCACATGTGCAGTGGCTTGTTCGCCTGTTCGGGTTCCCCACGCCATCTAGGAGGTAAGTGTATCTGTGTGGGGACCTGTCTGTTTGGGGGGTGTCAGTCTGGGACTGTGTAACCCTACCTCTGTTCACACTGTTAAGCTCCCTGTCTGTCTGGCTGCATTCTGTGGGCTGCAAGGAGGGGGGCTGTGCTGCACTATTCTGTGTCAGACTGTGACTGTGTGGCAGGCTGTGTGCTGTGGGGCATGATTGTATCGTGTTGGGGCACATTACAGCGACCGCTGCGGCGGTCCGCCATGTTTTACTGTACTGTAGTGTTTTTCAGCGGTCCTCAATGTGGTGGAGGAGCGGCGTTTTCGGCGCCATTTTGGCATCGCTCGCCCCGGCCGCATGTTAACACTGCAGGCGGCCATTTTCTTGTTGCCTTCCATAGGCTTTAATAGAGCGCCCTGAGTTACATCACTTCCTTTTCCTTGGGCGCACCGATCGAGGCAGCAGCAGTGGTCTCTCCAGGTTTTTATCCTCTCTATCCCTATATCCTTGCCTGAGTTGAGCTTTTATCCCTGTGGGGGTCTACTTGTGCTAGTGTGTATGTGCGGTGGGCTGCGCTCGCCGCGCTTGTTAAAGGGGCAGTTAACCCTTTATTCTCCAGCATATTTTTTGGGGGCAATGGATTCTCAGGAGAGCAAATTTCCTACCACCTTGGTGGGAGGCCAGGGGACTGCTGTTTCCCCCCCAGGGGGGGATTTGGCTGAGATTGTGGCTAACCTTGCTGCTCAGGTGCAGATGCTTGTGGCTGCTCAATCCACAAAACGGCCCAGAGTTTCAATTTCCTCTGATTCAGAGGGTGATGGTGATGGGGCTGCTATGACTGGGGTCTCCTTATCGGGGTCCCGTTCCTCCCTGGATCTTGTGGGGTCCGAGGTGGAGGCTGAGGTTAAAGGGGTGGATAATTCTCCCCCTGGCTCGTCTGAAGAGCTTGCACTCATGGATGAATTGGTTGCTTCTATCAAACAAACACTGCGTTTGCAGGATGAACCATGTCCTCCTGCTGCCCTGGCAGCTTATGGGACGCAGAAAAGACGCAAGACATCACAGGTTTTCCCCTGCACGGATGATTTTCAACACGCTGTTAAGGAACAATGGCGCAATATACGCAAGCCTTTTGCTGTGCCAAGTAGGTTCAAGCTGCGTTATCCTTTCACGCCCGCTACTGATGAGCGTTGGTGTGTACCGCCTCCGGTGGATCACGCGATAGCGGTTTTGAATAAGTCCACTGCGATTCCTGCAGAGGATGCCCCGGTGTTCCGGGATGCCACGGACAGGAGGCTGGAGTCTCTTGCCCGTCATACTTATTCTATTACGGGTTCTATGCTAAAAGCTATATTTGCTTCTCTTATGGCAGCCCAGGCTGTTGCGAGTTGGACGCAGGTGCTTAGACGTGTCCTGGTGGCTGATTCTGCCTCACCGGCGACATTGGATATGGTGGATCAAATCCATCAGGGTGTCATGTATTTGTGTGATGCGGACTTGGATATAGTACCGTTGGCTGCACGTGTACACAGCGTGGCGGTATTGTCTCGCCGCCTAGTTTGGTTGAAGTGTTGGTCTGTGGACCAATCTTCGCGCAAGACCTTAGCCAATCTGATGGATCTTGCCTTTTTGGAGAATCCTTGGATACACTGATAAAGGGGATCACGGGTGGTAAGAGCTGATCTTGCCCCAATCCCACAAGGCTAAGGCGGCTCCTGGTAAGAAGACCGCTTCCTTTCGGCCCTCTCAGGGGTCCTTTCGTGCCTTTTGGTCGCACTATAAGGGCAAGCCGTTCAAAGGTCAAGGCTCCCAAAAGAAGCCGTGGTCAGGTAAGCAGAAGTCCGGCCAGTCCGGATCCGCTGCCCATAACAATGCGGCCTGAAGGGGCGCCCTCACCCAGTTCTGGGGTGGGGGGACGCTTGCTCGGTTTTCTTCAGCCCTGGCTGGCCCGTGTTCGGGTCAGGTGGGTTCAGGAAATCGTTCGATCTGGATACAAGATCGAGTTTCTCTCTCGGCCGGAGAGCAGATTTTTTCCCTCAAATCTTCAACTGTCTCCGGAGCGTTTGCGGGATCTGCACCTAGCGGTGCGGGACCTGAGGGCTCAGGGGGTGGTGGTCCCGGTGCCTCATCAGGACAGATTTCGGGGGTTCTATTCCAATCTGTTCACCGTGCCCAGGAAGGAGGGCAAGGTACGTCCAATTCTGGACTTAAAGGCTCTGAACCGCTTTGTGCAGGTTCGCAAGTTCCGCATGGAATCCCTGCGGTCGGTGGTGGCTGCCCTGGTTCCGGGGGAATTCATGGCTTCCATCGACTTAAAGGATGCGTACCTTCACATCCCGATTTTCGAGGGTCACCAGAGGTACCTTCGATTCGCCATTGCGGAGGATCACTACCAATTCGTGGCGTTACCTTTTGGTCTCGCTTGGGCTCCACGGGTATTCACCAAGGTGCTTGCACCAGTTCTGGCTTTGTTGAGAGCCCAGGGCATCTCTGTCCTGGGGTATCTGGACGATATTCTGGTTCGGTCTGCGACCAGCCAGGGTCTGGAGAAGGACCTGACCGTCACGATGCAGACTCTACAGGAGTTTGGTTGGAGGATAAATTATCAAAAGTCGACGCTGTGTCCGTCGGTTTGTCTTCCCTACCTGGGAATGATCCTGGACTCGGTCCAGGCGAAGGTCTTCCTACCGGACGACAAACTCAGGACTCTTCAGGTGGAAGTCGGGGGGATCCTGTCCAGGTGGGACGGGCGACCGCAATCTCTGGATCTCCAGATTTCGTTGAGCCATCGCACCAGAAGGGATCTTCTGTGGTGGCTCCAGTCCCCGGCGGTGTCGGGGGGCAAGTCTTTTCGTCCTCTTTCGTGGACGGTGATCACCACGGATGCCAGCCTGTCGGGCTGGGGTGGTGTTCTGGGAGTTCTGTCCGCCCAGGGAACTTGGTCGGAGGAGGAATCCTCCCTTCCGATCAACATTCTGCAGTTGCGTGCAATATTTCTCTGCCTTCGACGTTGGTCGGACTGGCTGCAAGGCTGTCCGGTTCGGGTGCAGACGGACAATGCCACGGCGGTGGCTTACATCAATCACCAAGGGGGCACCAGGAGTGCCCGAGCGGCTCGGGAAGTGGCCGACATTCTGTCTTGGGCCGAGACACACGTCCCGGCGATATCGGCGGTCCACATTCCGGGGGTGGAGAACTGGCAGGCGGATTATCTGAGCTGCCAGACCCTGGACCAGGGGGAATGGTCCCTCCACCCGGATGTCTTCCAGATGTTGTGCGCGAAGTGGGGTCTTCCGGAGGTAGACCTGTTCACGTCTCGTCTGAACAACAAGGTGAAAAGGTTCGTGGCAAGGACGCGCGATCCTCGGGCAGACGCGTCAGACGCGTTGGTAGCTCCGTGGCATCAGTAGCGACTGATGTATGCGTTTCCACCGATTCAATTGCTGTCCAGGTTCCTTCGCAGGTTGAACTCGGAACCGCACACAGTGATTCTTGTGGCGCCGGACTGGCCTCGCCGGTCCTGGTACGCAGACCTTGTGAATCTGGCGGTCGACGTTCCGTGGCATCTGCCTCTTCGAGAAGATCTCCTGTCTCAAGGACCGATATTCCATCCTACTTTACAGTCGCTGGCTTTGACGGCCTGGCTGTTGAAACCGAGGTCCTGAAGGATAGGGGTCTCTCCCCTGAGGTCATTCACACTTTGATCAACGCGAGGAAGTCTTCCTCGGGGAAGGTCTATTACCGTACTTGGAAGGCCTATTTTGCCTGGTGTGAGTCCAGGGGGCATTCCCCTCACATGTACTCGGTGTCTAGGGTGTTGTCCTTCCTTCAAACGGGTGTTGACCAGCGTTTGGCGCTGGCTACGATCAAGGGTCAGGTGTCTGCGTTGGCCGTTCTTTTTCAACGTCCTGTGGCATCTAACTCCTTGGTTAGCACTTTTGTCCAAGGGGTGCGACATCTGGTCCCTCCTAGGAGGGAACCCCTGCCTCCTTGGGACTTGAATCTTGTTCTGTCCGTGTTACAACATGCTCACTTTGAACAGATCAGAAAGATCTCGTTGTCCATGTTGTCCAAGAAGGTTGCCTTTTTTGTGGCGATCACTTCGGCTCGCCGGGTGTCAGAGCTGGCAGCTTTGTCCTGCAGGTCTCCGTATCTGGTCGTTCACTTGGATAAGGTGGTCTTGCGACCTAACCCTTCTTTTCTTCCGAAGAGGATTTCGGATTTTCACCTCAATGAGGATATTGTCCTACCTTCGCTCTGCGCGAAGCCCAAGCATCCGAAGGAGGTGGATTTGCACTCCCTGGATGTTGTTCGGGCGATCAGGGTTTACCTGAAATCGACTGAATCTTTTCGCAAGTCGGATTCTTTGTTTGTCCTTCCAGAGGGTCCTCGGAAGGGCATGGCGGCGTCGGCTTCTACCATCGCCAAATGGATCAGACAGACCATTGAACAGGCATATGCTTTGAAGGGGAAAGTTCCCCCTGTGCCTGTGAAGGCGCACTCTACCAGATCTCTGAGTACGTCTTGGGCCTGTCGTCATGGGGCTTCTGTGGCCCAGGTGTGTAAGGCGGCGACTTGGTCGACCGTGCACACCTTCACAAAATTCTACAGAGTGGATGTTCAGGCATCGGCAGATGCTTCCTTTGGCCGCAAGGTTCTTAGTGCGGTGGTTCCTTAGGGCCCCTTGTTTTTGGGCTCCTTGGCTGTTTGGGATATATTTTTATCCCTAGGTTATTTGTTTTTCTCCTGGGTTATTGCTCCTGTTGAGCAAGTTTTTTTCTCATGTTGCCCAGCTGGTTTCCTTCCTTTGGTAAGGTTCCTTTCTTTGATGTGGAGACTGCGTTGCCTTAGGCGCGGCTGCGTTTCCCACCCCTCATGTTTGCACTGCTTTGGGACGTCCCCATTGTGACGAATATGAAGATGGCGGCGACTGTCGGAGAACGTAAGAGAAAACGGAATTTTTGTAAAATCTTACCTGTAAAATTCCTTTCTCTGAGTCCTCCGACAGTCGCCGCCCCCGCCCCTCTTTGGGGTTTGGTTGTATACTCTACTGCTATTCCACTGAAACTGAGGTATGGATACAGGAAGTAGGAGGGTATTGACTGAGGGGACCACCCCCTGGGGGTGGGATATGTTAAAAGCTTTAATATTAACATATTCTGTTGCCTAGCTACTCCTACGGAGCAAAGTCTAATACCCCATTGTGACGAATATGAAGATGGCGGCGACTGTCGGAGGACTCAGAGAAAGGAATTTTACAGGTAAGATTTTACAAAAATTCAGTTTTTGTGTGCAAAAAGTGCAAGTGCAAAAAAGAAAAAATGCAAAAAATGCGAGCATTAGTAAAATACTAAAAAATATTTCTCAAACTGAATAATCTCATATCAAACAATTAAAAATAAAGTCCATTGAATAAAGTTCATTATTATAATCATCCCGAGCAGAAATGTGCCCATAGTGCTGAAAAATAAATAAATTCCAAGGTGCTTGTGATATGTCAGTGAGGATCCTTCCACCACAGTAATTAGTGCCTGGGTAAACTCACCAGATATATTGCTGGTGAAATTATAAACCAGCAATCAAGCTTTGTTCACACTTTAACCCTTATTAAAAAAAGAATAGAGCACACAAGCAAAAGAAACTACCAAATTTGAAGACAATCCATAAATAAAAATGGGGATTTGATCCCACCATATGGCCATATAGTGCTCAAGCCCACCACTACGTCAAAGTACCCCATTATCAGTGGGTCCTACACTATCCATGAAAAAGAGATGAATCCAGCCTTTCCAACCCTTGGAGAGAATACTCCTTGCTGGGAAAGATGTGCAAATGCACTACAGGGGACTCCTCCTATATCCACTTGATAGTGGACACTGATAAGAGTACAGGTGTGTGTGGGGCGTGGGGTGGGTTGCTCAACCTCGATACTGTATAATAAGTTCCATAACACTCACAAGGATGGTGTCTGCCAGACACTAGGGATCTGTGCTGTGTAACATTGATCCTCTGCTCAAGCCCTCCGTTAGCAGGGATATGTGAAGCAGTTCCTTTCCAATGCTTGAGCGGTGCTGTCTCAGTGTCCTGTAAGCCACGCCCTACCGGTTTCGTCACCTGACTTTTTCTCTGGGCGGTCTGACACTGAGACACACCGCGCCATCTTAAATCAGGGAAAGGTATAGTATTTTCCCTAAGTTAATTGGTTGTCCTATTTCTATGATTGTACTAATATTTTTTGGAAAAAACACTTGATCCCCAGCTTCTGGTGTTCACTACACATACTGTATTCAATGCATCAGTTGTTAAAACTTATATTTATAAAAACTACGATCGCCATATATATATAAATATACACGTGCGCCACCTAGTGGCCAAAGTATAAAAATGCATCTTAAATCCAAGCTAAACTATTTCTCTTGCTCTAAATTCTGATTATATAGATAAATATTCTCCACAAGGAATTCCCCTAATACTCATAAGTAATACATTAAAAAACATTCTATATACAATATCTGTATATCATAAAGAATAGACATTATATTGATTTATCTGTGTTTTATATTGCATCAGCCCAATATTATATTGTATGTTCTTTTATTACTCTGTGAAAGAATTATAGTGATGTTAAAATTTAATCCTCTAGTCCTTTTACTTCTCCATCCTTGTATGGAAAATCTTAGCTCATCATATTAATTTTAAGTAAATAAGTTAAATTTACTGTGCAATGTTAATGTACATGTGTTAAAAATCTTATTTTATTGTACAAAGAATCGTTAGATAGTTTGTCTACCTAGTATTCCTAGGTAAGTTATAGCTTCAGACTGCCAAGTGAAGAGGAAGTTTTTGCTCGACTTGTATTGGTGATAGTTATATTTAGGGCTTGTGACTTGTTGAAGTTGATTTCGAAGTGAGCTATATAATGGAATAATTGGAAATCTTGTAGAATATTTGGAAGCCCTATTTGGGGTTCTGATAAGAGTAAAATGTTGGCTGCCAGTTTGTAATAGTGATCAGCTATTGTTATCCCCCGACTGTCGTGATTTGCACAGAGTCGACGTAAGAACGGTTCCAGGGTTAAGATTAATAATATTGGGGAAAGGGGGCATCCTTGGCGTGTGCCGTTGCGGCTATGAAAGGCGTTTGACAGGAGGCCATTCACCCGCACTTTTGCATTGGGGTCAGCATATAGGGACATGATGAATCTACGCAAACGGTTACCCAGGCCTTGTGAGTGTAGAATAGCTACTAGGTAGTCCCAAACCAACCTGTTGAATGCCTTTTCTGCATCTAGGGACAGAAAGAAGCCATGTTTCTTAAATTTAGTGAGCCAGTGATGGATATTTAAAGCTTTTATGGTTTTGTCTCTGGCCTCTCTACCTGGCACGAATCCTATTTGGTACTTGGCTATGAGGCTTTGTGAGTATTGAGTATTCGATTTGCTAATATCTTAGCAAATATTTTGATATCAACATTTAATTATGATATCGGTCTATTGTTGGATGCATTTGCTAAACATTTACCAGGTTTGGGAATGACTGAAATGTACGCTTCGGGCAGCTTATTTTGTGGGAGTGACAGCTCGGATAGAAGGTTGAAGGCGCGTAAAAATGGATGGGCCAGTAAGTTTGAGAAGATTTTTGTAATAGGCCGCAGAGAAGCCATCTGGTCCCGGGCTTTTCTCCAATTTTGTTTGAGCGCTAGTGTAAATTCTTCAAGCATTCGTGGACCATCCATTTTACGAGCTGCTTGGCAGGAGATAGTTTCTCTGTCGCTCATTGACAGACGTAGTCCTCTTTGATTCATATCAATTGGGTTATGCTGCCCTCTACAGGAGTAGGACTAGGCAGAAGGAAAAACGTTCTGGCTCCACCTTAGGGGCAGTCCCAGAGGGTATATCCCCTCTCTCTCTGCTACAGGATGTCAGTTTTTTTCTGTCTAGTCAGGAGTAAGGACCTAAGCTCCTTGCTGGGATCTTTTGGTCCTGGCAAGATTTTTTTTTTTTTTTTTAGAAAAAACTTTTTTCTTTTTTAGGTAGTTGTTTTCTCCAGTTTTCCTGTGAGATCTTCAAGCAAATTACGCCGGATCTGGGCGACCAGTGGTCACCCCAGCCGGCCTACGAGCGCGCAGGCCATAGCTCCGCGCTGGGTCGGCCGCGACACATTCAAGTAAGTATGCGGGACCGGGCGACGGGCTGGATGTGTAGATCCAGTGGTCACCCCGGCTCAGCCTACGAGCGCGTGCAGACCATAGCTCCGCGCTGGGTCGGCCGCGACATAGTCCCAGGACGGGGACTGACCCTGCGAGTTGAACGTCTCGCTTGGACGCCAGGAACCAGCAGAGTCACGGCGTCCGGATTGGTCGACAGCCCCCCATCTCGGTGGAGAGGGTACTGTGAAGAGGGGGTGCCCGTCAGTTCCGGTATGGTGAGTAAATATTCCCCCTTCCCCCCTGTGGGGTTTTTGGGATACGGGCCCCTCTGTGTATGGTCGGATCTTTTCTGACATTAAGGTTCCCCCTTTAGCCTATGACTAATTCACCTATCCCCTGGATAGTGTGATCTGGTTTGGGAGGTGATACTCCAGCAGGCTTGGTTTGGGAACTAAACACTCTAAGCAAAACTTGGTTTAGGAGCTGACACTCTAGCAACCTTGGTTTAGGAGCTGACACTCCAGCAGGCTTGGTTTGGGAGCTAACACTTTAAAAGCAACCTTGGTTTGGGAGCTAACACTCTAACAACCTGGGTTTGGAAGCTGACACTTCAGCAGCCTTGCTTTCTCTAGCAGATTGATCCAAGGAAGCCTGGTTCGATTTACCATAGTAACATATAAATATCCAGAGCAAAGGAGGTATAGCCTACCTTAGACTGTAAAGATCGCCAGGGCTCCCGCAGGCCGACAGGCCGCCATCAGCCGTTCCAGAGCCGGTCACAGGCCGCTGCACTGAAGCAGCCACGCTAGATCGGCAGTCCGCCGCCATTTTGTTGTAGACCGCATGTCTGCATTGCCTACACAGGCCGCCCGCAGGCCACGCAGGCCGCCATTTTCTGGAAGTCTATTGTCTTCTACATTGGGGCGGCCATGTTTGATGTGCCCAGCCGACCTCGAGGAGCAGCTGGGAACGCCGGAAGGCGTGCACAGGGGGCGGAGCCACTTCCTTTTACCCGGGAAACCTAGTACAGGACTTCCCAGTCTGCACAGGACAATGCTGACAGCAGTTTGATAAGGAAACTTCTCTACATCAGGTGGTGAGCCCTTGGGGTCTCTCTCTCTCTCTCTGTGGGGGTCCAAAGCAGGTACGCTGAGGGGCGCTATTGCGCTGGTGGATTACATATAAAAAAAAAAAAGGGTATTTAAAAAAAAAAAAAAAAATGTTTTTTTCATTGGCAAAGTGTCCTGCGTTAACATGGACCCTGCCACACATGTATCGCCACCTGATCCCCTCGAGGTGGCTGCAGGACCCTCCAGTTCCCCACTGACTATTGAGTCATTGTCAGCAGTATTGGAAACCTTTTTTTCCCGGGTGGAAGTGGCTTGTCAGGGACCGGGCGCAAGGAAGCGACCCCCGCCTACCCCCAATTCATCTGAAACTTCAGATTCAGAGTCTGAGCCTATCCCTGCAGTTGCAGGTACCTCATCTGGGGTTTGTGTCTCGGGTACTGTCTCTTCAGACAGTGAGGAGGATGTCTCAGCATCTACCATAGCCCGAGAGGAAGCGTTGGTAAACGCATTAATTGTAGCCGTTCGGGAAACCTTAGGACTACAGGTTACACCATCAGAAGTAACTGATACTGAGATTCCATTTGGTACTAATAAACGCGCCAAAATGGCGAAAGTATTTGCCTTACCCAAGTGTTTCGGTAATGTAATTAAGGAAGAATGGGGTCATCCAAAACGAGCCCCTACTATTTCCAAACGCATTAATAGGCGTTATCCGTTCGAGGAATCCCTCCTCAAAAAGTGGACAGTACCATCTGTGGTAGATTCTCCTATCTCCAGATTGAATAAATCTACAGTTATCCCATTGGAGGATGCTCCGTCTTGTGGATCGTAAGGTGGAAGCCGTGTCTCGCGCCATCTTTTCCCTGATTGGGTCAGCTTTCAGACCAGTAATTGCTATTGGTCTGGTTTCTCAAACTGTAACAGAATGGACCAAGTGGTTACGCCAGGATTTAGAAGGGAGTGATATCCCTCAGGCGGTATCAGATCTGTTGGAACAGATGATACAAGGGTTACAGTTTATCTGCGACGCTGCGCTAGACGCCACTCCATTATTGGGGCGAGCATAAGTCTCAGCAGTGGTTCTCAGGCGTACACTGTGGCTAAAATGTTGGTCGGCAGACCAAGGTTCCAAGAAGGCTTTGGCTAATCTCCCTTTTCAGGGTGAGCGCCTATTTGGGGCCAACTTAGATGAGATCATCAAGGATCTCACTGGAGGCAAGAGCACTTTCTTGCCACAAAGTACTAAGGGTAAAGGACCTCGTCAGAGACGGGGGCCTTCCTTTTCCGCCCATAAGAAGTTTTTTCGCCCCACGGGCCAAAAAGCAAAGCCCTCCAAAACTCCTTCGGGATTTTTTAAGGGGCGCTGGTCGGGCAAGCAAAAGCCCGGCCCTTCCAGACCTGAAGATAAGACTACTAAAGCCTGAAGGTGCGCCCCCACCCATAGCGGGGGTGGGGGGACGTCTTCGCCGGTTTCCGGATCCATGGCTTTCCAGAATCCCGGACAAGTGGGTTTGCGAGGTCATAAGGTCAGGTTACAAGATCGAGTTTCGATCTCTCCCACCGGTGCGATTCTTTCCTTCCAATATCCGACTTTCTCCGGATCGCTTAGAAGCTCTGCGGGGAGCGGTCATGGATTTACTACAACAAGGAGTGATAGTCCACGTTCCTTGGACAGAGCGTTTTCAGGGGTTTTATTCAAACCTGTTTACAATACCCAGGAAAGAGGGCAAGGTGCGTCCAATTCTGGACTTAAGAGCACTCAACTTTTTTGTCAAGACACAAAAATTCAGGATGGAGTCCATTCGCACAGTGACAGCCTCCCTGCATCAGGGGGATTTTTTGGCGTCCATAGACATCAAAGATGCCTATCTTCACATTCCCATTTACGCAGGACATCAACGTTTCCTGCGTTTTTCCGTAGAAGAGAATCATTATTAGTTTGTGGCGTTACCCTTCGGTCTCGCATCGGCTCCTCGGGTCTTCACAAAGGTGTTGGCCCCAATGTTGGAGCTATTACGTCAACGAGGCATATCGATTCTAGGTTACCTAGACGATCTTCTACTCCGTGCGGAGTCTCCACAGACCTTGTTACAAGACCTGGAGATCACCATGATCTCTTTGCAAGAGTTCGGGTGGCTAGTGAACCTGCAGAAGTCATCTCTGGTTCCCACCAGGAGGCTCGAATATCTGGGTCTAATTCTAGACACGTCCAGGGCAATAGTGTTTCTTCCTGTGGGGAAACTCCGGAAAATTCAATCAGCAATTCAGTTGTTGCTATCCGACAACTGGCCTTCTCTTCGGACTTGCATGAGAGTCCTGGGGTTAATGGTGGCCTCTTTCGAAGCAGTACCATTTGCCCAGTTCCATACCCGAATCCTTCAAGGAGAGATTCTTCTCAAATGGAATCGGAATCCAGAATCTCTGGACAATCGGATCCGATTGAGCGAATGGACCAGGGAGTCCCTGGTCTGGTGGCTTCGATCTCCGGCGCTCAGCCAGGGGAAGTCATTTCTGCCAATATACTGGACGATTGTGACCACGGATGCCAGTCTATCCGGTTGGGGAGGAATTCTCGGTCGATTAACTGTCCAGGGGCTCTGGTCCCTGGAAGAGTCCAGGTTACCGATAAATGTATTGGAACTGAGGGCGATCAGACTTTGTCTGATACACTGGACTGAGCAGCTCCAAGGCAGCCCGGTTCGGATTCAGTCGGACAATGCCACAGCTGTGGCTTATGTCAATCACCAGGGGGGGCACCAAGAGTGTCCTGGTGACCAGAGAAGTGGCCCACATTCTTCGTTGGGCGGAACGGTGTGTTCCAGCTATCTCCGCGGTGTTTATTCCGGGAGTAGAGAATTGGCAGGCAGATTATCTCAGCCGTCAGACTCTGGATCAGGGGGAATGGTCCCTCCAGCCAGAAGTGTTCCACCTATTGTGCCTTCATTGGGGCACCCCGGATGTGGATCTGTTGGCATCTCGACTCAACAGGAAGGTGCGGAGGTTTGTGGCTCGCTCCCACGATCCTCTAGCAGAAGCCGCAGACGCGCTGGTCGCCCCGTGGGGGCAGTATCAGCTACTATATGCCTTCCCTCCTCTCAAGTTACTGCCGAAGCTTCTTCGCAGGATAGAGGTGGAAGGAATCCCAGTTATTCTGGTAGCTCCGGACTGGCCTCGTCGAGCCTGGTACGCCGACTTGGTCAGACTAGTAGCGGACGTCCCATGGCGACTTCCTCTCAGGGAAGATCTGCTGTCTCAGGGACCAATCTTCCATCCTGCTTTACAATCGCTGGCTTTAACGGCCTGGCTATTGAGACCCAGGTGCTGAAGGACAAAGGGTTGTCAACTTCAGTTATTCCTACTCTAATTAAAGCTAGGAAAGCGACTCCAGAAAGATTTATCATCGCACATGGAGGTCTTATATTGCGTGGTGTGAATCTCTTGGGTTTCCTCCACGTTCCTATTCGGTTAACCGAATATTGGCATTTCTGCAACAAGGAGTTGAGCAGAAACTGGCCTTGAGCACTATCAAGGGTCAGGTTTCAGCATTGGCTATCTTCTTTCAGAAACCGTTGGCTACTCATTCCTTGGTACGGAATTTCATCCAGGGGGTGCGACATCTGGCTCCGCCAGTGCGCGTGCCTTTACCGCCCTGGGATCTTAATCTGGTGTTGTCGGTTCTTCAGAAACCTCCCTTTGAAGATATTAGGGAGATTCCCTTGCCTACGTTATCCCAGAAGGTGGCCTTCTTGGTGGCCATTACTTCTGCACGCAGGGTGTCAGAACTGGCTGCATTATCTTGTCGTTCTCCATATTTGGTGGTTCATAGAGATAAGGTGGTTCTACGTCCGAATCCATCCTTCCTACCAAAAGTGGTTTCAGAATTTCATCTGAATGAGGATATTGTATTACCTTCCCTGTGTCCTAAGCCCAGCCGTCATCGGGAGTTTGCTTTACACTCCTTGGATGTGGTGCGGGCGATCAGGGTATACTTGAAAACGACGGACTCGTTTCGCAAGACGGATTCACTTTTTGTGATCCCGGATGGCCCCAAAAAGGGGTTGCCTGCATCTGCCGCGACTATTTCCAAATGGATCAGACAGACGGTGGTACAGGCTTATCTATTAAGGGTCGGGAGCCCCCGTTCCCTGTTAAAGCGCACTCCACTCGGGCGCTTAGTGCGTCATGGGCCTTTCGCCATCAGGCGTCAGTCCTTCAGGTTTGCAAGGCGGCTACTTGGTCGTCAGTGCATACCTTTGCAAAGTTCTACAAAATTGATGTGATGGCATCGTCGGATGCCTCTTTTGGCCGCAAGGTTTTGCAGGCCGCAATTTGAGGAGACCGGCGGTCTACCTCGAGGGTTTTTTTTTCAGTTGGATTTTTATTTGAGTCTCATCCCTTTAGTCTGATGAGCCTTTGAACTTCTAGTTGGCACCGGTTGGGCCTTCTAGATTGGATTTGATTTTCGTCAATCCCACCCCTCATTTGTGGCACTGCTTTTGGACGTCCCAATTGATATGAATCAAAGAGGACTACGTCTGTCAATGAGCGACAGAGAAAAATGGATTTTTGTAAGATCTTACCGTAAAATCCTTTTCTCTTAGCTCATTGACAGACGTAGTACCCGCCCCTCTACTGTTGGGTTGGGTTAAATTCTCTGACACTGCTTTGTGACATAACTGACATCCTGTAGCAGAGAGAGAGGGGATATACCCTCTGGGACTGCCCCTAAGGTGGAGCCAGAATGTTTTCTCTGTCGCTCATTGACAGACGTAGTCTTCTTGATTCACAAGAACTGGGTTATGTTGTCTCCGCAGGAGCAGGACTAGGCAGAAAGAAAAAACGTTCTGGCTCCACCTTAGGGTCAGTCCCTGAGGGTATATCCTCCCTCTCTCTGCTACAAGGCATCAGTTTTTTTCTGTCTAGTCAGGAGTAAGGACCTAAGTTCCTTGCTGGGATCTTTTGGGTCCTGGCAAGATTTTTTCTTAGAAAAAATATTTTTTTAGGCAGTTTTCTCCAGTGTTTTTTTCCTGTGAGATCTTCAAGCAAATACGCCGGACTGGGCGACACTAGTGGTCACCCCAGCCGGCCTACGAGCGCGCGCAGACCATTGCATTGCGCTTGGTCGGCCGCGACACATTCAAGTAAGTATGCGGGGCCGGGCGACGGGCTGGATGTTGAGATCCAGTGGTCACCCCGGTTTCTGCCTACGAGCGCGTGCAGACCAGAGTTCCGCGCTGGGTCGGCCGCGACGGAGTCCCATTGGAGGGACTGACCTTGCGAGTTAAAAGTCTCGCTTGGACGCCAGGAACCAGAGAGTCGAGGCGTCCGGAGTGGTCCACAACCCCCCACCCCGGTGGAGAGGGTATTGTGAAGAGAGGGTGCCTGTCGGTTTGGTATGAGGCAGTATGAATTATGGGCCCCTCCATACATGGTCAGTATATATCTGACACTAAAAGTCCCCCTTGTAAATACAGTATGTGTTTGGTGGGAAGTGGACTTGGTTTGAGAGCTAACACTCTACCCAGCAGACTGTAGTATTACAGCAGACATAGGAGGTGTAATCCTACCTTAATTGTAGTGTACTTCCTGCAGATCGATAAACCGACTTAGCAGAGATGCAGGTGGATGTGCTGGGAAAAACGATTTCGGCGGTCCGCCGCCATTTTGCCGTAGACCAGGTGCATGTATGTCCTCAGGTCACGCCGGCCGCCATGTTTTTGGAGTCTATTGTCTCCTGTATGGGGGCGGCCATGTTTGATGAGCCCAGCTACCTCGTGGAGAGCTGGGAACGCCGGAAGGCGTACACGGGGCGGAGCCACGTCCTTCTACCCGGGAAAACGAACATAGCTCTTTCCAGTCTGTAAAAGACAGACGCTGACTGCAGTTGGTTGGAAACTTCTCTGCATCGGGTGGTGAGCCTTGGGGGTCCCTCTCTCTCTCTTGGGGATCGAGAAGCAGGTACTCTGAGGGGCGCTATTGCGCTAGGGGGAGACACATAAAAAAAAAGGAGGTATTTTTTTGATTTAAAAAAAAAAAAAAAAAAGTTTTTTGTTTTTTCTGGCAGAGGTGTCCTGAATTAACATGGACCCTGCCACTCATGTATCTCCACCGGATCCCCTCGAGGTGTCTGCAGGATCCTCCAGCACCCCGCTTACGATTGAATCATTGTCAGCTATTATGGAAACTTTTGTGTCCCGGGTGGAAGTGGCTTGTCAGGGACAGGGTGCAAGAAAGCGACCCCCGCCTAACCCTTTATTATCTGAAACTTCGGATTCAGACTCTGAGCCTATTTCTGCAGTTGCAGGTACTTCATCTGGGATTGGTGTCTCGGGTACTGTCTCTTCAGACAGTGAGGAGGATGTTTCGGCATCAGCCATAGCCCGAGAGGAAGCGTTGGTAAACGCACTCATTATATCTGTTCAAGAAACCTTAAGATTACAGGGTATTCCGTCGGAAATAGCTGAAACTGAAATCCCTTTTGGGACTAAAAAAACGCATGAAAGTGGCGAAGGTTTTTCCATTGCCCAAATGTTCAAAGAATCAAAGAAGAATGGAGTCTGCCAAAACGCACCTCTGCTATTTCTAAACGCATTAACAGGCGTTATCCGTTTGAGGAAACCCTCATTAAGAAATGGACAGAACCACCTGTGGTGGATTCACCAATTGCTAGATTGAATAAAGCCACGGTTATTCCTTTAGAAGACGCTCCGTCTTTTAAAGATCCAGTGGATCGCAAGATAGAAGCTATGTCTCGCACCATGTTTTCCTTGATTGGATCAGCTTTCAGACCAATAATTGCTATTGGTCTGGTTTCGCAGACTGTAACTAAATGGACCAAGTGGTTACGCCGGGACTTAGAAGAGGTCCCTCAGGCGGTATCAGATTTGTTGGAACAGATGATACAAGGGTTACAGTTTGTGTGTGATGCGGCGTTAGACGCCACTCCATTATTGGCGCGAGCATCAATTTCAGCAGTGGTTCTCAGGCGTACACTGTGGCTAAAAGGTTGGTTAGCCGACCAAGGTTCCAAAAAAGCATTGGCTAATATCCCCTTTTCAGGAGAGCGTCTATTTGGAGCCAACTTAGATGAGATCATTAAGGATCTCACGGGTGGAAAGAGCACCTTTTTACCGCAAAATGTTAAGGGTAAAGGAACTCGTCAAAGACGAGGGCCTTCTTTCTCTGCTCACAAAAAGTTTTTTCGTCCCGCGGGTGAAAAAATTAAGTCCTCCAAAGCTCCTTCAGGAGGCTTCAGGGGACGTTGGTCGGGCAAGCAAAAGCCCGCCCCCTCCAGACCTGAAGATAAATCGTCCAAAGCCTGAAGGTGCGCCCCCACCCATAATTGGGGTGGGGGGACGTCTTCGCCGGTTCCCGGATCCATGGCTTTCCAGAATCCCGGACAAGTGGGTTTGCGAAGTCATAAGGTCAGGGTACAAGATCGAGTTCCGATCTCTCCCACCGGCGCGATTCTTCCCTTCCAATATCCGACTATCCCCGGATCGTTTAGAAGATCTGCGGAGAGCAGTCACGGATTTACTACAACAAGGAGTGGTAGTCCACGTTCCTTGGACAGAACGTTTTCAAGGGTTTTATTCAAACCTATTTACAATACCCAGTAAAGAGGGCAAAGTGTGTCCAATTCTGGACTTAAGAGCACTCAATTCTTTTCTCAACATAAGGAAATTCAAGATGGAATCCATTCGCACAGTAGCAGCCTTCCTGCATCCAGGGGATGTCCTAGCGTCCATAGACATCAAGGACGCCTATCTTCACATTCCCATTTTCGCAGGACATCAGCGGTTTCTACGCTTTTCCGTAGAAGAGAACCACTATCAGTTTGTGGCGTTACCTTTCGGTCTCGCCACGGCTCCTCGGGTCTTCACGAAGGTGTTGGCCCCAATGTTGGCACTACTGCGCCAAAGAGGCATATCGATTCTAGGTTACCTAGACGATCTCCTGCTTCATGCAGAGTCTCCTCAGACCCTGCTACAAAACATAGAAATTACTATAATTTCTTTACAGGAATTCGGGTGGCTGGTGAACCAGCAAAAGTCATTTCTGGTTCCCACCCAGAGGCTCGAATATCTGGGTCTAATTCTAGACACAGTCAGGTCAAGAGTTTTCCTTCCGGTAGGGAAACTCCGGAAGATTCAATCAGCAGTCCAGTTGTTACTATCCAACAGCTGGTCTTCTCTTCGAACTTGCATGAGGGTTCTGGGGTTGATGGTGGCTTCCTTCGAAGCAGTCCCATTTGCCCAGTCCCATACCCGAATTCTTCAGCAAGAGATTCTTCTCAGATGGAATCGGAATCCGGAATCCCTGGACAATCGGATCCGATTGAGCAAACAGACCGGAGAGTCTCTGGTCTGGTGGCTTCGGTCTCCGATGCTCAGCCAGGGAAAGTCATTTCTGCCAATATATTGGACGATAGTGACCACGGATGCCAGTCTATCCGGATGGGGAGGAATTCTCGGTCAGTTATCTGTCCAGGGACTTTGGTCCCTGGAAGAATCCAGGTTGCCGATAAATGTATTGGAACTGAGAGCGATCAGACTTTGTCTGATTCACTGGACCGAGCAGCTCCAGGGCAGCCCAGTTCGGATCCAGTCGGACAACGCCACGGCCGTGGCTTATGTCAATCACCAGGGGGGCACCAAAAGTGTCCGAGCGGCCAAAGAAGTGGCTTGCATTCTTTGCTGGGCGGAACGATTTGTTCCAGCTATCTCTGCGGTGTTCATTCCGGGGGTGGAGAATTGGCAGGCAGATTATCTCAGCCGTCAGACTCTGGATCAGGGGGAATGGTCCCTCCATCCAGAAGTTTTCCACCAGTTGTGCCTACGTTGGGGCACCCCGGATGTGGATCTGTTGGCATCACGATTCAACAGGAAAGTACAGAGATTCGTGGCTCGCTCCCGCGATCCTCTAGCAGAGACCGCAGACGCACTGATCGCCCCGTGGGGGCAATACCAGCTAATGTATGCCTTCCCTCCTCTCGGGTTACTGCCAAGACTTCTTCGCAGGATAGAGGAGGAAGGAATTCCAGTAATCCTGGTAGCTCCGGACTGGCCTCGCCGAGCTTGGTACGCCGACGTGGTCAGACTGGTGGCGGACGTCCCGTGGAGACTTCCTCTCAGGGAGGACCTACTGTCTCAGGGACCGATCTTCCATCCTGCTTTACGATCGCTGGCTTTAACGGCCTGGCTATTGAGACCCAGGTGCTGAAGGACAAGGGATTGTCAGCTTCAGTTATTCCTACTCTAGTTAAAGCAAGGAAAGCGACTTCCAGAAAGATTTATCATCGTACATGGAAGTCCTACATTGCATGGTGTGAACCTCTGGGGTTCCGTCCACGGTCTTATTCGGTTAGTCGAATATTAGCTTTTCTGCAACAAGGGGTTGAGCAGAAACTGGCCTTGAGCACTATCAAGGGTCAGGTCTCAGCATTAGCTATCTTCTTTCAGAAGCCTTTGGCTACTCATTCCTTGGTGCGGAATTTCATCCAGGGGGTGCGACATCTGGCTCCGCCAGTGCGCGCGCCGTTACCACCATGGGATCTTAATTTAGTATTGTCGGTTCTTCAGAAACCTCCCTTTGAAGATATTAGGGAGATTCCTCTACCTACGTTGTCCCAGAAGGTGGCCTTCTTGGTGGCTATCACTTCTGCACGCAGGGTGTCAGAACTGGCCGCTTTATCTTGTCGTTCCCCATATCTGGTGGTTCATAGAGATAAGGTGGTTCTTCGTCCGAATCCATCCTTCCTACCAAAAGTGGTTTCAGAATTTCATCTGAATGAAGAAATTGTATTACCTTCCCTGTGTCCTAAGCCCAGTCATCCTCGGGAGTTTGCTTTACACTCCTTGGATGGGGTCCGGGCGATCAGGGTATACTTGAAAACGACAGACTCGTTTCGCAAGACGGATTCACTTTTTGTGATCCCGGATGGACCCAAAAAGGGGTTGCCTGCATCTGCCGCGACTATTTCCAAATGGATCAGACAGACGGTGGTACAGGCTTATTCTATTAAGGGTCGGGAGTCCCCGTTCCCTGTTGAGGCGCACTCCACTCGGGCACTTAGTGCGTCATGGGCCTTTCGCCATCAGGCGTCAGTGGTCCAGGTGTGCAAAGCGGCTACCTGGTCGTCGGTGCATACCTTTACAAAACATTATAAAGTTGATGTAATGGCATCGTCTGATGCCTCGTTTGGCCGCAAGGTTTTGCAGGCCGCCATTTGAGGAGACCAGTGGTCTGCCTCGAGGGTTTTTTTCCGTTGGAAATTTTCATTTGAGTCTCATTCTTTGTTTATAATGAGCCTTTAAAACTTCTAGTTTGGCACCGGTTGGGCCTTCTAGATTGGATTTTGATTTCGGTCAATCCCACCCCTCATTTGTGGCACTGCTTCTGGATGTCCCAGTTCTTGTGAATCAAGAAGACTACGTCTGTCAATGAGCGACAGAGAAAATCGGATTTTTGTAAGATCTTACCGTAAAATCCTTTTCTCTTAGCTCATTGACAGACGTAGTACCCGCCCCTCTATCATTGAGTTGGGTTGGGTTAAATTCTCTGTTGCTGCTTTGTGACAGAACTGATGCCTTGTAGCAGAGAGAGGGAGGATATACCCTCAGGGACTGCCCCTAAGGTGGAGCCAGAACGTTTTTTCTTTCTGCCTAGTCCTGCTCCTGCGGAGACAACATAACCCAGTTCTTGTGAATCAAGAAGACTACGTCTGTCAATGAGCTAAGAGAAAAGGATTTTACGGTAAGATCTTACAAAAATCCGATTTTTCCTTCTGCCTAGTCCTACTCCTGTAGAGGGCAGCATAACCCAATTGATATGAATCAAAGAGGACTACGTCTGTCAATGAGCTAAGAGAAAAGGATTTTACGGTAAGATCTTACAAAAATCCATTTTTTCATGTTGTATTTTTGAAAAAATTCCTCAATTTTGATTTGATTCCCCCCATCAAAGTATATGATACAAAAATGTATATCAAAAATTGTAATCGTTTGTCAAAAAATCAATCCAGTCCCATAATAAGTCCATATAATGCTTAAAGCGGAGTTCCGGCCTCGGGGGTGAATTTTAGATAAAAATACCCCCGGGACAGTCAGGGCTATTGCATTCCATAATGGATAGCCTCTGGATACATATTATCCTTGGTGGGGATTTCAACGTAGCGCTGAATCCACTGAAAGATACATCCTCTGGTCATTTATCTATGCCATATCGAGCTCCTCAACAGATCATACTCAAATTACAAGAGCTACTGCTCCACGACTCTTGACACACACTACATCCTAATAACCTAGTAGTCCTAAGACCACAAAGTTGAAAACTAGAGCAAATTCTATTTAGACCCCACTCGAGCAAAAATAATTCTTTAGATGGACTAATTTAGTCAAAATATAATGCTTTAAAGTGCCAGTGCAAAGTATGATACTATCTCTGTTGTATTTGGTGTGTGGATTATACTAAGACCTAAAAACAAACACTACCAACTAGTTGACCTAGTTTGGTAAAGTGTAAAAAAAGAAACAAATGACAAATATAGAAACAGTCCTGCACGCTGGAAAATGTATGATAACGTGCAAAAAACGTGTGTTAAAGGGCAAATACATACTGTAAACCTAAACTCATGTAGTGATAAGCTACCAATGGCATATGTTATAAAAATAATATGTATCCATGTAGTGGTAGACCAAATATACCATTTTTAAGTCTATTGTGCAAATATAGCGAACATTCAGCAAAAAATTCAATGATTGTGCTTAATTAAATGAATAAACTGACCACTAAATGGCAGTTGCATAACAAAATAAATTCAAATTGACTAAAGTGCATAAATCTATGGTATGGATGAAAAATTAATAAATCCATAATTATCTGAAAAAATCAGAAAGCGAAAATGTAAGTTACTATGACCTTATACCAATGTGTGCAAAAAACTTAAAGCAAACCCCCATCAAAGTATATGATACAAAAATGTATATAAAAAAATGTAACTGTTTGTCAAAAAATCAATCCAGTCCCATAATCAGACCATATAATGCTTTAAGCGGAGTTCCGTCCTCGGGGGTGAATTGTAGATAAAAATACCACAGGGACAGTCAGGGCTATAGTGCATTCCATAATGGATAGCCTCTGTACTGTCCCGGGTCGCACTTACCTTTTAGAAGATATACTTACCTTTTAAAATTTCTTCTCCAGCGCTGCCATCTCAGGTGTGGGCAGCTGAAGCCAGCGCCTCCTCTTCTGCCTCCTCTTCGGTGACGTCGGAGTCCCAGAATGCCCTGCACCGGCCCCGCTCGTCACTTCCGGTGCAGGCGTGGCATCCCTGCACAGCTTCTGGGCATGCCCAGGGGCTGTTTAGCAGGGAATGCCGCACCTGCACCGGAAGTGACGAGCGGGGCCGGTGCAGGCACATTGACTCCTGGGAGCGATGACGTTCAGCTCCCAGGAGTCATCGCAAGCCGGAAGTAAAGGCGCGGGCCGCGTCCTCAGAGGGAGGATGTGGAATTAAGGTGAGTATATTTTCTTCAAAAACAAGGTAAGTGAACAAAAAAAAATTTGGGAGCATCCATTTTTTTCAGGTGACCCTCAGCAAGCGGATGGCCCAAAATCGCTTTTTTTCGATTTTGAGGCCAGAACTCAGCTTTAAAAAGGATTTTCCAGTGATAATTTGTGCAAATGTGCAAAAGGTGCCAATTTAAATCATAAAATGCTCTTGGTGTCCACGCGTGGAAATCCCACCATCCGTGCAGGCTCTCTCTCTAAATGGACTCACCAGAACTTTAGCTGGTAAAACCAGCAATCTCGCTTTTGATAGACGCCACTCTTGATTGTGTAATGCCTCCACAGAACTCTAGCTGGTAGCAATCTCACTTGATTGTATCATCCACCAGGGATAATGCTCCCAGAAATAGGGAGACTATGTTAAGGAGGAGCAAAAAAACATTCCAACATAGCCTAACTCCGTAACAATAGAACAAATTTTATTTAAATAAATAGTTAAACTCACATAACATTGTGTCAACCCGACACTAGGATTCCCAGCATATGAAAGAAATGTAAGCACTCCCGGCCATCAGCAGCCCTGGTGTCCTGCTTGCTGTTTGCGGTGTCTTTCTCACAGCGTCCTAAGCCCCGCCCTACTAGTTTTGTTACACTGACGTCTTCACAGAGCGGCAGCTGACAAACGCTTAATTTTTTTAAATACTTTTTTGTATCATATACTTTGATGGAGGGTTTGCTTTAAGTTTTTTGCACACATTGGTATAAGGTCATAGTAAAACTTACATTTTCGCTTTCTACATTTTTCAAATAATTATTATTAATTTTTCATCCATACCATAGATTTATGCACTTTAGTCACTTTGAATTTATTTTGTTATGTAACTGCCATCTAGTGGTCAGTTTATTCATTTAATTAAGCACAATCATTGATTTTTTTGCTGAATGTTCGCTATATTTGCACAATAGACTTCAAAATAGTATTTCTCTTCTCCTCCGACAGTCACCGCCACTTCATATTCATCACTAATGGAGTTATTGACCTTTGCTCCACAGGAGTAGCTAGGCAACAAAATTTATTAATATCCAAGCTTTTAGCATATCCCACCCCTAGGGGGTGGTCCCCTCAGTCAATACCTCCCTGTTTCCTGCATTCCCAACCCAGTTTCTAATGCCTAGCTTAGGAGTAGGCTGGCTGTTCCTGTGCTGGGACTCTGTCTCAGCCTCTATTCTCTTTTTGATTTTATTTTGAGTCTTTTTCTCTTTCTTTTACTTAGCTGTTAATTTTCAGCATTAGTTAGCTTCTTCTGATGAAGATGATCGTGCGGAGCTGGGTCTCGGACTTGCCACCCTGGATCCCAGGGCCAGGGGCTTCCCAGCCTGCCATCGAGCGTTCAGCGCAGGTTTCCCTGGCACATTGAACGACCCATCCCTGTTCGCTGCAGGGATGCTATCTATGAGGTGGCTACCTCACTGGACGCCATTGCGGTTTCGCACCGCAATTCCACTGCGTCATGGCTGCGACACTCCCTGTCCTCAGTGCAGCGGTTTGGTCGCTGAAGCAGGCTCCCCACGCCATCCGGACTGGTAAGTGTAACTCTATGTGGGGACCTGTCTGTTGGGTGTCAGTCTGGGACTGTGTGACCATGCTTGTCTGTGTGGCTGCTGAGCTCCCTGTCAGATTCCTGTGTGGAATTGCTGCCTGTGTGTGGGCTGCAAGGGGGGGGGGGGCTCTCCCGCTCTGCTGGGTGTATGCATGAAGCAGTCTGGGTTTAGGCATGCTGTGCGGCGATCGCTGCGGCGACCCGCCATTTTTTGCGGCAGAATTATGGTGGCCGGTACTGTGTGGTAAGGCGCGGCGTTTTGGCGCCAAACACCGCCATTTTTGGCGGCGATCGATCAGGCCACATGTCGGCGCCATTTTCTATTTGCCTAAGAAATCCTCAGCCGAGCGGCCATGTTTGTGTAGCCTTACATAGGCTTTACAGGGGCGGTCAGTCATTGCATCACTTCCTTTTGCTCTGGGACAGCGATCGGTGCAGCAGCCTGTGTGCTCTCTCCAGGTTTTTACCTTTCCATTTTCCTGTATTCCTTACCCAGTGTTCTTATCCCTGTGGGATCGGGACAGATTTCGGGGGTTCTATTCCAATCTGTTCACCGTGCCCAGAAAGGAGGGCAAGGTACGTCCGATTCTGGACTTGAAAGCTCTGAACCACTTTGTACGGGTTCGCAAGTTCCGCATGGAATCCCTGCGCTCAGTGGTGGCTGCCCTGGTTCCGGGGGAATTCATGGCCTCCATCGATTTGAAGGATGCGTACCCTCACATCCCCATTTTCGAGGGTCACCAGAGGTACCTTCGATTCGCCATTGCGGAGGATCATTACCAATTCGTGGCGTTACCCTTTGGTCTCGCTTCGGCTCCACGGGTCTTCACAAAGGTGCTTGCGCCGGTTCTGGCTTTATTGAGAACCCAGGGCATTTCTGTCCTGGGGTATCTGGACGATATCCTGATTCGGTCTGCGACCAGTCAGGGCCTGGTGACCGACCTGTCCACCACGATGCAGACTCTGCAGGAATTCGGTTGGACGATAACTTTTCCAAAGTCAACGCTGTGTCCGTCGACTCGTCTTCCCTACTTGGGGATGATCCTGGACTCTGCTCAAGCGAAGGTCTTCCTGCCGGAAGACAAGCTCCGGACGCTTCAGGACGCAGTTCAGTCCCTCAGGGACAACCAGTACTCGTCCCTCCGGACGTGTATGAGGTGTCTGGGATTGATGGTCTCGGCCTTCGAGGCGATCCCTTTTGCCCAGTTTCACACGCGGGGTCTCCAGGCGGAGATTCTGGCCGAGTGGGACGGGCGACCGCAATCTCTGGATCTACAGATCTCATTGAGTCATCGTACCAGAAGGGATCTTCTGTGGTGGCTCCGGTCCCCGGCGGTGTCGGGGGGCAAGTCTTTTCGCCCTTTCTCGTAGACGGTGATCACCACGGATGCCAGCCTGTCAGGCTTGGGTGGTGTTCTGGGCATTCTGTCCGCCCAGGGAACTTGGTCGGAGGAGGAATCCTCTCTTCCGATCAACATTCTGTAATTGCGAGCGATAAATCTCTGCCTTCTGCCTACATCAACCACCAAGGGGGCACCAGGAGTGCCCGGGCGGCTCGGGAAGTAGCCGACATTCTGTCTTGGGCCGAGATGCACGTCCCGGCGATAACGGCAGTTCACATTCCGGGGGTGGAGAACTGGCAGGCGGATTACCTGAGTCGCCAGACCCTGGACCAGGGAGAATGGTCCCTTCACCCGGATGTCTTTCAGATGCTGTGCGCGAAGTAGGGGTCCCCAGATGTGGACCTGTTCGCGTCTCGTTTAAACAACAAGGTGGAAAGGTTCGTAGCAAGGACGCTCGATCCTCGGGCGCCAGTATCGTCTGATGTATGCCTTTCCCCCGATTCAACTGTTGTCCAGGTTCCTTCGCAGGTTAGCCTCGGAACCGCACACGGTGATTCTGGTGGCGCCGGACTGGCCTCGCCGGTCTTGGTACGCAGACCTCGTGAATCTGTCGGTCGACGCTCCGTGGCGTCTGCCTCTTCGAGAGGACCTCCTGTCTCAAGGACCGATATTCCATCCTGCTTTACAGTCGCTGGCTTTAACGGCCTGGCTGTTGAAAGTCAGGTCCTGAAGGATAGGGGTCTCTCCCCTGAGGTCATTCCCACTTTGATTAAGGCCAGGAAGGCCTCTTCGGGGAAGATTTACTACCGTACTTGGAAGGCGTATTTTGCCTGGTGTGAGTCCAGGGGGTATTCCCCTCGCTCATACTCGGTATCGAGAGTGTTGGCTTTCCTTCAAGCGGGCGTGGACCAACGTTTGCCGTTGGCCACGATTAAGGGTCAGATTTCTGCGCTGGCCGTTCTCTTTCAACGCCCTGTGGCGTCTAATTCCTTGGTTAGCACCTTTGTTCAAGGGGTGCGACACTTGGCCCCTCCTCGGAGGGATCCTTTACCTCCATGGGATTTGAACCTTGTTCTGTCCGTGTTACAGCATGCTCCCTTTGAAAAGATCAGGGAGATCTCGTTGTCTCTGTTGTCCAAGATGGTTGCCTTTTTGGTGGCGATCACTTCGGCTCGCAGGGTATCGGAGCTGGCAGCCTTGTCCTGCAGCTCTCCCTACTTGGTGATTCACTTGGATAAGGTGGTCTTATGACCTAACCCTTCTTTTCTTCCGAAAAGGATCTTGGAATTTCACCTCAATGAGGACATTGTCTTGCCTTCGCTTTGCGCGAAACCTAAGCATCCAAAGGAGGTGGCTTTGCATTCTTTGGATGTTGTTCGGGCGATCAGGGTTTACTTGTCATCGACAAAATCTTTTCGCAAGTCGGATTCTCTATTTGTCCTTCCAGAGGGTCCTCGGAAGGGCATGGCAGCGTCGGCTGCGACCATCGCCAAATGGATCAGACAGACCATTGTGCAAGCCTATGCTTTGAAGGGGAAGGTTCCTCCTTTCCCTGTGAAGGCGCACTCTACCAGGTCTCTGAGTACGTCTTGGGCCTATCGTCATCAGGCTTCTGTGGCCCAGGTGTGTAAGGCGGCGACTTGGTCGTCCGTTCACACCTTCTCCAAATTCTACAAGGTGGATGTTCAGGCATCAGCGGATGCTTCCTTTGGCAGCAAAGTTCTTAGTGCGGCGGTGCCTTAGGGTCCCTTGTTTTGGGTCCTTGGCTGTTGGGATGTCTTTATCCCTAGGTTACTTGTTTTCCTGGGTTGTTGCTCCTGTTGAGCATGGTTTTTTCCTGTTGCCCAGTTGGCTCTCTTACTTTGGTAAGGTTCCTTTCTCTGATGTGGGTACTGCGTTGCTTTAGGCGTGGCTGCGTTTTTTTCCCACCCCTCATGTCTACACTGCTATGGGATGTCCCCATTAGTGATGAATATGAAGTGGCGGCGACTGTCGGAGGACGTAAGAGAAAACGGAATTTTTGTAAAATCTTACCTGTAAAATTCCTTTCTCTGAGTCCTCCGACAGTCGCCGCCCCCGCCCCTCTTTTGGGGTTTGTTTATGTACTCTACTGCGATGCTACTGAAACTGAGTTTGCAGGAAGCAGAGAGGTATTGACTGAGGGGACCACCCCCTAGGGGTGGGATATGCTAAAAGCTTTGATATTAATAAATTTTGTTGCCTAGCTACTCCTGCGGAGCAAAGGTCAATAACCCCATTAGTGATGAATATGAAGTGGCGGCGACTGTCGGAGGACTCAGAGAAAGGAATTTTACAGGTAAGATTTTACAAAAATTCCGTTATTTGGTCTACCACTACATTGATACATATTATTTTTATAACATATGCCATTGGTAGCTTATCACTACATGAGTTTAGGTTTACAGTACATATTTGCCCTTTAACACACGTTTTTTGCACGTTATCATACATTTTCCAGCGTGCAGGACTGTTTCTATATTTTTTGTCATTTGTTTTTTTTTTTACACTTTACCAAACTAGGTCAACTAGTTGGTAGTGTTTGTCTTTAGGTCTTAGTATAATCACCACACCAAATACAGAGATAGTATCATACTTTGCACTGGCACTTTAAAGCATTATATTTTGACTAAATTAGCCCATCTAAAGAATTATTTTTGCTCGAGTGGGGTCTAAATAGAATTTCCTCTAGTTTTTAACTTTCTGGTCTTCGTATATATATATATATATATATATATATATATATATATATAGTCTATCTACAATTCAAAGTGCTTAATTATATATTTCTGTAAGGATGTAGAGTGCGCCAAGAGTCGTGGAGCAGTAGCTCTTGTAATTGGAGTTTGATCTGTCGAGGAGCTCGATATGGCATAGATAAATGACCGGAGCATGTATCTTCCAGTGGATTCAGTGCTACGTTGAAATCACCACCAAGGATAAGAATACCAGATTGGAAGGAGGCCAGAAGTGTGGTAATCTCACGGAAAAAAACTAATTTGGACTAAATTGGGGCTATATTGATTAGCAAGAGTGATTTGTCTTCCCCCAAACTGTGCCTTTCAGAAATATGTAGCGTCCTTTATCTGTTAGAGTCTGTGATTTTTTTAGTGGGATATGTTTAGATATGACAATAGCCACTCCCGTTGTTTTTGCTAGAGGATTAGTAGCAAAATGAACTGCAGGGAAATATCTTTTGGTAAATTTGGGGGGCACTATCTGATTTAATGTGTGTTTCTTGTAGGAAGATGTATGCTTTTAATTTTTTCATGTACATGAGGAGTTGAGAATGTTTTTCCAGTATGTGAGGCTTTTCACATTAAAGCGGAGTTCCGGGCACAAAATCGATATATATTTTTTTTGTGCCCGTCCGCTTGTTCCCCTTCACCTGAAAAGGAATTGGATAGTTAGGTTTTTTTTTTTTTTAAAACTCACCTTGTAATTGAAGATCGAATATACTCACCTAGTCTTCACTTCCTCCCTCAGCGCCGCGGCACTTCCTGGCTTGCACTGATTCCTGGGAGCTGAACGTCATCGCTCCCAGGAATCAATGCGACGGCACCGGCCCGCTCGTCACTTCCGGGCGCCCAGAAGCTGTGGAGGAATGCGGCGCCGCAACGGAAGTGACGAGAGGGGCCGGTGCAGGCGCATTCTGGGAGAAGAAGACGCGGAAGAAGACGCCGAAGAGGACCGCGCCGGCTTCAGCTGCCCACAAGAGAGATGGAAACGCTGTGGAAGAAATTTTATAAGTAAGTATTTCTTCTAAAAGGTAAGTGCAAACCGGGACAGATCAGAGGCTAGCCATTGTGGAATGTACTAGCCCTGACTGTCCCGGGGGTATGTTTATTGAAAAATCATTTCTGTGCCCGGAACTCCGCTTTAAGGCTGGCCATACATTATACAATTTTTTTCTACAATTTTCTTTAGATTGATCTTCAACTATGTAGTACAAAGGCCTGTCTAATAGGCTGCAATTGACATTTAGGGTTCAGACAGGAACGTGTGATGTAAGTTCTCAGGTTAGGTTTTACTTGTTGCATGTATAGCAGTGGTCTTCAACTCCGGTCCTCAGGGCCCACTACCAGGCCAGATTTTAGGTATTACCTTGGGGAGATGCAGACAAGTACTGCAATCACTGAGCAGCAAATTATATCACCTGGGATGTCACCTGGGATGTATTTCAGTTATCTTGCAAACCTGGCCTGTTAGTGGGCCCTGAGGACCAGGGTTGAGGACCACTGATGTATAGTAACGAAGGAGTGAAGGCGGAAAAAAGAGTGGGGGGGTGAAGGGTTAAGTGGTTTTGGGGAGGATAGGAAAGGGTGTAGGACTGAAGATGTAGTAGAAAAAGTCGTGAGGGTAGAAAGAAGAGGGCAGTGGGAGATTGTAGAGGCCAAAAGGGAGGTTAATAATTGGTAAGGGGTAGGTGGATGTGGGGCTTGGTGTGTCTGACAGTCAGGTTAGGCCTGTTATCCTTTCCTAGAATTTTTTGAATAGTGGGGTCGGAAAGGTGCAACTCGAGTTGGTGAACTCTGTTGTAGTGGGAAGTGGTAGAAGGACAATGAATGGTGTAAAAACCACAATGTGAGAGAGTTAGTGTGTAGGAGTATGTCGACACATTTGAAGTCCTAGAATCATTAAAAGTGCTCTTGGTTATGATGAGGGAAGAGTTATGAAATATGTATGAGTGCGGGGAGTTTAGGGGTGCAAATACATTTAGCACTGTTAAAAATTCTGGTATGTTTGTTCCATTTTAATCAGTTCTTCTATATGTGTGTGTGAGTAATGGCATGAGGGTGGTAGATCAAATTATTATGTGTCCTTGGCACATGAATGTTTGGATTGGTCTGAGGACCTATGAGAACTATCTATGGAGGATGGGGTTAAGTGAACAGTGTTACCCTATAACCCCCTCAAAACACATTCTTGTAGGCGGAGTATTTGGTCTTAGATCAGTGATTTTAGGAGTAATGTTGTGTACCCTGTTAAAGGGTTTTTCATAGACTGTAAAAATACTTCAAGAAAATAAACTGACATAAGTTGTTGTAGGCCTATTTATCCCATGAATGGCAAACAATATTAAAGTATACAGTAGTAACATAGTGTCTATAAAACTCAATCACTTTGAAACATTGAAACCTATAAAGGTTGTTTGTTCAAGGAATATAAAATATTCAATTATTTTAAGCTATTGGCCAAATCCGCATTTTTAGAGGTTGATGTCAAGTTGGGGGGTATAAAGACTTTTTTGATTTTGTCTTTGGTAAGAAGTGGTAACCTCTTTTCTCTGTCGCTCATTGACAGACGCAGTCCTCTTGATTAATATCAAATCGGGTTATACTGCCCTCTACAGGAGTAGGACACTAGGCAGAAGGAAAACATTCTGGCCACACCTTAGGGGCAGTCCCAGAGGGTATATCCTCTCTCTCCCTGCTACAGGATGTCCGTTTTTTTCTGTCTAGTTAGGAGTAAGGACCTAAGTTCCTTGCTGGGATCTTTGGTCGTGGCAATATTTTTTTTAGAAAACCTTTTTTAGGCAGCTTTTTTCTCCAGTTGTCCCTGTGAGATCTTCAAGCAAGTATGCTGAAACTGGGCGACGGGCTGGATGTTAAGATCCAGTGGTCACCCCAGTCAGCCTACGAGCGCGTGCAGGCCCTAGCTCTGCGCTGGGTCGGCCGCGACATAGTCCCACTGGACAGGGACTGACCCTGCGAGTTAAACGTCTCGCCTGGTCGCCGACGACCAGTTGTAAACTGAGTCACGGCGTCCGTATTGGTCGACAGCCCCCCCACCTCGGTGGAGAGGGGTTCTGTCAGGAGTGGCGCCCGCCGGTTCCGGTATGGTGAGTAAGATGTTCCCCCTCTCCCCCTGTCGGGTTTGTGGGTGGACGCGGGCCCCTCCCTGGGATGACCGGGCCTTTATAATCCTGGATCCCCCCCTCTATCCTGTAACAGGTGTCACAGATCCCCCTCTTGAGGGTGATTTAGTGAATAGGAACCAGAAGGCTTGGTTTGGGAGCTGACAATCGAAAGTCACTGTATGAGGGGCACTGTAAGGGACCATGACTGAAGTCAGTGGCTGGCATTACTGTTAGGATGGCCATGTAAGAGGGTGATAGCATCATACCTGATACATAAGGTGCAATAGAGGCCGATGCCTGTGCCTGGACTACCGCCATCCGCAGGCCGCCATCCTCCCGCAGGCTGCCATCCTCCCACAGGCCGTACACCTCCCGCAGGCCGCACAGGCCGATGACTACCTTCCGCAGGCCGCAACAGGCTGCTGCTATCTTTCCACAGGCCGCTGCCATCTTTCCACAGGCCGCCGCCATTTTCCCGCAGGTCACGCGGGGCCGCCATCTTGGCGTAGCCTCGTGTCTCCAGCATGGGGGCGGCCATTTTGGAGATGACCAAACACCTCGAGGAGTAGTATGGGAGGCGCCGGAAGGCGTGTAAAGGGGCGGAGCCGCCTCCTTTACCTGGGAAAACAAACCAAAGACTTCCTGTCTGTAACAGACAGTGCTGGGAGCAGGTTGATAGAAACTTCTGTGCATCAGGTGGTGAGCCTTGGGGTCTCTCTCTCTCTCTCTCTCTCTCTCTCTGGGGTCCAAGCAGGTAACACTGAGGGGCGCTGTTGCGCTGGGGGACTACAAAAAAAAAAAAAAGTTTTTTTCTTTGCAATTATTTTTTTTGTTTGCTGGCAAGTGTCTTGAATAATCATGGACCCTGCCACACATGTATCCCCACCTGATCCCCTCGAGGTGGCCGCAGGACCCTCTAGTACCCCACTTGTGATTGATGCATTATCAGCAGTTTTGGAGTCTTTGGTATCCCGGGTGGAGGTGGCCTGTCAGGGACGGGGGTCAAGAAAGCGACCCCCGCCTACCCCTATTTCATCTGATACTTCAGATACGGATTCTGAGCTGGTCACTGCAGCTGCAGGTCCCTCTTCTGGGGCTGCTGTCTCAGGTACGGTCTCCTCAGACAGTGAGGAGGACGTTTCTGCCTCCGCCATAGCACAAGAAGAAGCATTGGTGGACGCACTAATTGTGTCTGTCCGGGAAACCTTAAGACTTGAGGTTACACTGGCAGAGGTAGCTGAGACTGAAATTCCTTTTGGTACTAGCAAGCCTACCAAGATGGCAAAGGTTTTTCCCTTGCCCAAACGTTTTGGTAATAAAATTAAAGAGGAATGGGATCGTTCGAAACGAACCCTTGCTATTTCCAAACGCATTGCTAGGCGCTATCCGTTTGAGGAATCCCTCCTTAAAAGTGGTGGACTCACCGATTTCCAGACTAAATAAAGCCACTGTTATCCCGTTGGAGGACGCTCCGTCCTTTAGGGATCCGGTGGATCGAAAAGTGGAAGCGGAATCCCGCTCCATTTTTTCCCTGATAGGGTCAACCTTCAGGCCAGTGGTTGCCATTGGTTTAGTTTCACAAACATTGACAGAATGGGCCAAATTGTTACGCCGTGACTTAAAGGGGAGAAGTATCCCCCCGGCAGCATCCGATTTGATTGAGCAGATTATACAAGGACTACAGTTCGTCTGTGATGCCGCCCTGGACGCCACCCCCTTGTTAGCGATAAGGGCTCCAAAGCCCCTTCAGGGGGTTTCAAAGGGCGCTGGTTGGGTAAACAAAAGTCCGGCTCAGCCAAACCTGAAGATAAAACCAATACAGCCTGAAGGTGCGCCCCCACCCATCTCTGGGGTGGGGGGACGTCTTCACCAGTTTCCGGATCCATGGCTTTCCAGAATCCCGGACAAAGGGGTTCGCGAGGTCATACGGTCGGGATACAAGTTCGAGTTTCGATCACTTCCACCGCTGCAATTCTTCCCTTCAAACATTCAACTATCCCCGGATCGCTTAAAAGCTTTGTGGGGGGCAGGAATGGACTTGATGCAACAGGGAGCGGTAGTTCCCGTTCCTTGAGCAGAACGTTTTCTTTACTTTTCCCAAAGCACATTCCTAGTTCCCGCCAGGAGCTGGAAGATTCAGTGAACGATTCAGATGTTACTATCCGTCAACTGGTCTTCCCTTCAGACTTGCATGAGGATCCTGGGACTGATGGTGGCCTTCTTAGAGGCAGTACCGTATGCCCAGTCTCATACCCGAATTCTCCTAAATGAGATTCTTTTCTAATGGAATCGGAATCCCGGTTCCCGGCACAATCGGATCCGGTTGAGCGGGCGGACCAGGGAATCTCTGGTCTGGGGGCTTCGGTCTCCAATGCTCAGCGGGGGGAAGTCACTCCTTCCGATAGAATCCAGGTTTCCGATAAATGTGTTGGAACTGAGATCGATCAGACTTTGTCTGATTTACTGGACCGAGCAGCTCCAGGGCAGCCCGGTTCGGATCCAGTTGGACAATGCCACGGCTGTGGCTTATGTCAATCACCAAAGGGGCACCAAGAGTGCCCTGGCGGACATAGAAGTGGCCAGCATTCTTCAGTGGGCGGAACGGTTTGTTCCGACTCCCTCCGCGATATTCACTCCGGGGGTGGGAAATTGGCAGGCAGATTATCTCAGACGTCAGATTCTGGATCAAGGGGAATGGTCTCTTCATCCAGAGGTATTTCACCAGTTGTGCCTTCATTGGGGCACCCCGGATGTGGGTCTGTTGGCATCTCGGCTCAACAGGAAGGTGCGGAGGTTTGCAGCTCGCGCCCGCGATCCTCTAGCGGACGCAGCAGACGCGCTGGTCGCCCCGTGCGGGCAGTATCAGCTACGGTATGCCTTCCATCCTCTCAAGTTACTGCCAAAACTTCTTCGCAGGATAGGGGTGGAGGGAATTCCAGTCATCCTGGGAACTCCGGACTGACCTCGTCGAGCCTGGTACGCCGACTTGGTGAGGCTAGTTGCGGACGCTCCTTGGAGACTTCCTCTCAAGGAGGATCTGCTGTCTCACGGACCGATCTTCCATCTTGCTTTACAATCGCTGGCTTTAACGGCCTGGCCATTGAGACCCAGGTGCTGAAGGACAAGGGATTGTCCACTTCAGTTATTCCTACTCTAATTAAAGCAAGGAAGGCGACTTCCAGCAAGGTCTATTATCGCACATGGAAGGCTTATATTGCGTGGTGTGAATCTCTTAGATTTCCTCCAAGTACCTATTCGGTGACCCGAATCTTGGCCTTTCTGCAACAGGGGGTTGAGCAGAAACTGTCCTTGAGCACTATCAAGGGTCAGGTTTCAGCGTTAGCAATCTTCTTTCAGAAACCTTTGGCTACTAATTCCTTGGTGCGGAATTTCATCCAGGGGGTGCGAAACCTGGCTCCACCAGTGCGCGCACCCTTACCGCCCTGGGATCTTAATTTAGTGTTGTCGGATCTGCAGAAACCTCCCTTTGAAGATATTAGGGAGATTCCCTTGCTTACGTTATCCCAGAAGGTGGCCTTCTTGGTGGCTATCACTTCTGCACGCAGGGTGTCAGAACTGGCCGCATTATCTTGTCGTTCCCCATATCTGGTGGTTCATAAGGATAAGGTGGTTCTTCGTCCGAATCCATCCTTCCTTCCTAAAGTGGTTTCAGAGTTTCATCTGAATGAAGATATTGTATTACCTTCCCTGTGTCCTAAGCCCAGTCATCCTCGGGAGTTTGCGTTACATTCCTTGGATGTGGTTCGGGCAATCAGGGTATACCTGAAAACTACGGACTCGTTTTGTAAAACGGATTCACTTTTTGTGATCACGGATGGCCCCAAAAAGGGGTTGCCTGCATCTGCCGCGACTATCTCCAGATGGATCAGACAGACAGTGGTACAGGCTTATTCTATTAAGGGTCGGAATCCTCCGTTCCCTGTTAAGGCGCACTCCAATCGGGCGCTTAGTGCTTCTTGGACCTTCCGCCATCAGGCGTCAGTGGTCCAGGTTTGCAAGGCGGCTACCTGGTTGTCGGTTCATACCTTTACAAAATTTTATAAAGTTGATGTGATGGCATCGTCGGATGCCTCTTTTGGCCGCAAGGTTTTGCAGGCCGCAATTTGAGGAGACCGTTGGTCTACCTCGAGGGTTTTTTTGTCTGTTGGGTTTTCAGTTGAGTCTCATCCTTTGGTTTGATGAGCCTTTAAGACTTCTAGTCGGCACCGGTTGGGCCTTCTGGATTTAAATTTTGATTTTTGTTATCCCACCCCTCGTTTGTGGCACTGCTTTGGGACGTCCCGATTTGATATTAATCAAGAGGACTGCGTCTTTAAATGAGCGACAGAGAAAAATTGATTTTTGTAAAATCTTACTGTAAAATCCTTTTCTCTTAAGCTCATTGACAGACGCAGTACCCGCCCCTCTACTTTTGAGTTGGGATGGGTTAAATTCTCTGACACTGCTTTGTGACATAACTGACATCCTGTAGCAGGGAGAGAGAGGATATACCCTGTGGGACTGCCCCTAAGGTGTGGCCAGAATGTTTTCCTTCTGCCTAGTGTCCTACTCCTGTAGAGGGCAGTATAACCCGATTTGATATTAATCAAGAGGACTGCGTCTGTCAATGAGCTTAAGAGAAAAGAATTTTACGGTAAGATTTTACAAAAATCCATTTTTGCTTTGGGATGGTAAGCCACCCCTACTGCTGGTATGCTTGGTTAGTTTTCAAGCAATTGGCAAATGCTTCTAAAGGTAGATATAAACAATAAAGTAGGGATGCACCGAAATTTCGGCCACCGAAAAAGGGACATACCAGGCGGGAGGGCGGGCGAGCGGACGCTAATAGATAGAACTATGTGATCCTTCCCTGTCAGCTTAGCGGGACTGTGTGTGAATGAGAACTGACCTGACACCGGGAGGGGGGAGCGGCCACTAATAACTATAACTATGTGAGCCTTCACTTCGCTGTCAGCGGAGATACATGCCTGACAGGGAAGTGAAGGATCACATAGTTATATCTATAGCGTCCGCTCGCCCCGCCCCCCCGCCCGGTGTCAGGTCAGTTCTCATTCACACACAGTCCCGCTGAGCTGACAGGGAAGGATCACATAGTTATATCTATAGCGGCCGCTCGCCCCGCCCTCCCGCCCGGTGTGTCCCTTCATTCATACACAGATCATAGTAGTGACATCACCGGGAGGCGGGCCCCCGGACAGAGGTGCTTCTTTTGAATGGACACCCGAGGAGGGACGCTGAGCCAGAGGGGGGGAGGGTGTACTGCCGAGGGGGACACTGAGGCAGTGGGGGGGGAGGGGGGGTGGGTGAGAGCTGAGGCAGCTTACCAATGGTATTTGTATTATGAAGCATGAGGGGTTAATGTACTGTCACTGCAGGTCACTGATGCATTAGTGACCGACCAGTGGCAGTTAATTAACCCCTTTGTGCTGCATTAGTGCAACCAGTATCAGTGTTAATTAACACTGGTTGCACTGATACTGGTTGCACTAATGCAGCACAAAGTGGTTAATTAACTGCCACTGGTCGGTCACTAATAGATGAGTGACCAGCAGTGGCAATACATTAACCCCCCCCCCCCCTCATGCTGCATAATACAAATACCATTGGTAATTAAATTAACCTCTTGCCAACCCATCACAGTACATATACTGTGACAGGGTGGCAGCGACAGGTGTACGTCGCTGCCTGTTTTTGGTGTATACCCCTCTTCTATCGATTTTAATTTTTTTGGGGGGGAAAAGTCATTTTCGGTTTCGGTTTTCGGCCAAGGGCATCCTGCATTTTCGGTTTCGGCCCAGAATTTTCATTTCGGTGCACCCCTACAATAAAGCGAGCCTCTCAGAGGGTATATCATCAGGTAATAGAACAGAAAGACAATACTGCAGGCTACACAGGTAGTATGAATTGCAAAGAGTGGTTGTTGAAGTTTGTAACGGAACCACAACCCACACTGTACTTGTAGGCTTCCATCAGTATACGGCTTCCTCCCAGTCGTGAACATAGATATCAGATTTTCCCTGCTGCCCCTATACAAAGCTAGCTGACAACTTAGCTTGTATACGTTTTGGAACATTCCTGGATAAGAACTGTTTAATCAAGCACAGGCACAAAGAGATATACAATGTGGGACAACCCCCCCGCCTCCCCCTTGGCAGCCAATCCACATATACATCCCATAATAGGTTGATCCTAAGGCAGACAGAAACAGTTAAACAATGGGATAGAGGCACTTACCAAATACAAACCCCACCCACCTCACTAGCAAGGTTCTATGAGACACTCCAACAATATTCAAGCGATCTGAAAAGTCAAATTGTTTATCTTTATATATTTCTTGAGGGATATTGATAGAAATATTATTGTCCCAAGTGAAAGAGGCCCTTCATTCTTTCAACACAAACCACACATATAGAACCCAGGATAACCGGGGTAACATGAAATGCGGTGTGATTGTACAGCGAGTCTGATTAGTGCAGACCCGAATGGGGTTTTTGGTCACCCTGTGCCCCTAATAGACACAGGGTGTCAAACACATAAGAGGGGCCGGGAAGCTAGACAAGGAGTTTCCCGACTTCTGTAAAGTCATCTGGATTCCACGAGCCCCCCACCCAACGTGACTCCTGTCACAGAGTTCCCATTGCTAGAGATCGAAGATAGGAGATTGGGGCAATAAAGAATAGATTGGGATGGGGGTTTTTGCATGAGGTGGGAACATATTGGGAGTACAGGAATATCTGCACCCTTAAGTGTTTCTTCCAGCTTTATCCAATATTAGTAGCAGTGATTTTATCATTGGTAAAATGTGTTTAATTCATGAGGTGAATAGAGTATAGCAGGTAAGGGGTATAGAAGGGAGGAAAAATAAGAGGGTGGGGGGGCAAGGATGGGGAGGGGAAGGATAGGGAAGTGTTGAAGGTAATGTGTAGGTGGGGGATTAGCTGTATCGGGTCCCTGGTAGTATCTAGACATGAACATAGTAGTTCTAAAAGGCTTACTTTTTAGAGTGAAATATAAGGTTGCCCACATTAAAACCTGTCAAGAGTGGAGATATTTTCTGGTGTATTCTTCCCTGTTTCCAAACCCTTCTGGTGGAAGTGTTCGAAGGAGGGAATTACGTGCCTTTGAGCTAGTGTGGTGAGAAGAGCTCTTTTTTTTTTGATTGCTACGGTAAGACTCCTCTCTATCACCATTAGTGTTAAGGTCTGTCATATTAACCACTTGCCGACCGCCGCAAGTACATATACTGCGGCGGTCGGCCCCTCACAGGCAAAGTGACGTATGGGTACATCACTAGCCTGTGAGGCTCTGGGGAGCGAGCGCTCCCGCTCGGTCACGGACCCCCCCGCGTGTGACAGCGGGAGAAAGAAAGGCTGATGTAAACAAGCCGCCTGTCATTCTCCCCTGTGTAGGAATAGTGATCATACGGTTCTACTATGTAGGACCGTTGATCACTGTTCCTACAGCTCAAGCCACAGCCAATCACAGTTAGAATCACGCCCCTAGGGACACACACCACCCCTCCCTCTCAAAAAAAGTTAACCCCTTCACTACCAGTGTCATTTTACAGTAACAGTGCATATGTATAGCACTGATTACTGCAGTAATGTCACTGGTAACCCCAAAAGTGTCAAAAATGTCAGTCAAGGGTCTGATCTGTCCGCCCCAATGTCGTAGTCCTGCAAAAAAAATTGTAGATCGCCGCCATTACGCATTAAAAAAAAAAAAACAACAAAAATGACAAAAATCTTTCCCTTTGTTAGTAAACGCGATAACTTTTGCGCAAACCAATCAAAATACACTTTTTGCGATTTTTTTTTTTTTAACCAAACACATGTAGCATAAAACAAATTGGCTGAAAATGTTAAAAAATTTTGATTTTTACATTTTTTTTGGGGAATTTCATATAAAAAAATTTGAAAAATATTGTTATTTTTGCAAAATTGACGCTCTTTTTCTTGTTTATAGCGCATGATCAAAAAAATCGCACAGGTGATCAAATACCACCAAAAGAAAGCTCCGTTTGTGCGAAAAAAAAAGAACATCAAATTCGTTTAGGTACAGCGTCGCACGACTGCGCAATTGTCCGTTAAAGTCACGCAGTGCCGAATCGCAAAATACCCCCTGGTCAGGAAGGGGGTAAAATCTTCCGGGGCTTAAGTGGTTAAAGGTTGGTTCCAACATAATGCAATCTAGATGGGTAATTGGAACAGGGCCTAGAGGATATAAAATCAATCTGCATAAACCATGCAATAAAACATATGATATAAGATAACTGGTTATTTATTAGAGTTGTTGCAAACCAAAAATCTATCTATGTCCGCGTAATAAAAAAAATGTTAACCGTTCCCCTGTGGGTAAATCTTTTGTATCTGTCAGATAAAGCAGAGAGTCAATAACTCTGCATAGATAAGGAGAGGTACAGCAGTCTCTGAATACTCCAGTTAGGGGGTTTGAGAGTTAACATACCCTCCCAAGATCAGAAAGCATGAGAAGGGTAGTCAGTCATCTAACCAATAACCAAAAGCGATTTCAAAGCTGCGAGGTGCAAAACTGGGAAACAATAAAGTTCTCACACCTTGGAACGAAATTAGTAGATTTTATTTTTTTATTATTTTCTTTGAATGAACACGATAATTATCAGGCTGGAAGGGAGGTCACTCATGCCTGGGTTTACGATGAGCCTTGTGATGCAGAAGCACTGCCTTCCCTGGGAGATCAGTGGTTAGCAGGTGGAGGTGAGGTGCTTTGTGGAGAAAGCCGTCTTCTGTATTCTGGAGGTCACCCTTGAAGTTGTATCTCCATCGGTTTAGCCAGGAACTGCGTAGGGAGACGGAGTTCGCTGTACTAGTCTGGCAGCTCTACGTAGGGGATATTCAGGCTGTCGCAGAATGTTGTTAATTCTTCTGGTACTCTTAGTTTTGCTGTGTGGCCTGCAGATACAGAAGGGAAATTTCCATCTATATGGTATGTTTTGTTCCTCGAGGATATCAAGAAGAAGTCGAAGATCCTTGCTTTGCATTGTTGCAGGGTGATCTGTGACCGGTCCTGGTATAGCTTGATTTCCATTCCGTGGTTGAGAAGGTGTCCTCGAAGTCTCGCTTTTCTCATAATTTCTTCTTTTAGCTTGAAGTTTACAATGCAGCAGATGTCTCTAGGTGAATCTGTCTCTCTGACGCTGGGTCGTAGAGCTCAGTGCAGCCATTCCATATCGAATGGCACTTCCGGTGGTCTGCCTAGGAGGTCATTAAATATAGAGAGAATTATCTGGGTAAGGTGGCCGTTTTCAACAGATTCAGGGAGGTTTCCAATCCTCAAGTTGTTGCGATGACCCCTATTGTCTAGATCTTCAAGGTGTATGTGAATGTCTCTTAGATAGTGAGTGTGGGAGTGAGTAGTTTGTCTCACCTTATGGATAATTGTGCCATGGTGGGCAGTGGTGTCCTCCACTTCCTCCAGCCTCGTGGCTACTGCCTGGATAGCGAGGCATGGGCCTGAAATGACCGCAGACAGTGTCCCCTTAATGTCTGCAGCCACTGCATGTAGATCTTCCACGCTGGGAGATTTGAGTGTTGCCGAGGTGTCAGCTGGAAGCAGAGAGTGAGCTGTGCAGGTTGGGCTCCTGCTGTCCCAAGTGGGTGGATCTGCTAGGGGTAGGGACCGAGGCCACCATGTCCCTAGATTGAGTGCGGAATATCTCGGGGATATTTCAGCTGATCTACGTGCCGGAGTCCTGCAGTGAGCGGGATTGGGTTGCTGAAAAGCTCCGCTCAGGTTTCCCTTAGAAGGCGTATAAAGGACCGGTGTGTGTCGGAGTGGAGGATTTAGGCAGTCATTATCATCTGGATCCAGGCCGCGCCCCCCAGTCAGCTTTTGTATATATTTTTTGTCCCCTCTGTGCTTCCTTGAGATCTCAAGTTGGTTCTCTCTGCCCTGCAGAAATCCTCTTTGAACCTGGCAGGGATGTTCATTTAGAAGATTTCCCTTGCAATGTAGACCTTTAAAAAAAAGTGTTGTTCATGCGAGCTAGGTTTAGCACTTTCCTATGGGAATTGCAGCGAGCACAGCACTTTCTCTTAAGTGTATATGTATAACACCAGTGTATAACCGCGCTAAGGGGGCCAGAGATCAAACAGCTGCAGCTTATAGTGAGATACAACCAAACATAAGTAAAGAAAAAGATGCGCTAATCTGAAGTGGAACAACCAAATCTCCCAAAAAATGAATAATTGGAAAACTGAAATCAATCATGGACAATAACCACAAATTGTCACAGATAAATATAAATAAAGTGAGCAAATAATAAATATTAAAGTGAAATCTCTCCTCAATGAAGTGTGAATTATCCCAATAATTTGCATGCAATAGATACAGGTCACAAAAAACAAATATAGTGAATAAATCACAAAGGTTGTAACAAAAAATAGTGAAATATTGAACAAATAACTCAATTGAGTGAAAGTCCCTTGTAGTTGAGAGTCCCAAGATCGTAAATAGTAGAAAATAAAGGTGAATAATGATTTTCAGCAATACTGGCTTCACCACGGTGCTTCGGTTAAATTAGCATATTCATGAGCTTACCAGAAATCAGAGGAATAGGCTTGTGTAGAGCAAAAGCTCATATCATCCTTAGGGGAGATTGTTTTCTTCAGCCAACCAACTGGGACAGTGAATCCTTAATGATATGTCCGGTATTTTAAAAAAAAAAAACAAGATAGGCTCCATAGTGTTAAACCGTAAACCTTTTATTAAAATAAATGGTTAAATAACTCACATTGTGCAGGAAATAAAACCGCATGAAACAAATAAGCCTGCCGGCTCATAGACTAGCCCATCCTTCTGGGAAGTGAGGTGACGTCAGCACGCCGGACCCTACGCACTCCTCACAAATGACTTCTATTGGGGACCTGTATCTATTGCATGCAAATTATTGGGATAATTCACACTTCATTGAAGAGAGATTTCACTTTAATATTTATTTTCTCTTACGTCCTCCGACAGTCGCCACCTCTTCATATTCGTCACAATGGGGTATTAGACTTTGCTCCGAAGGAGTAGCTAGGCAACAGAATATGTTAACATTAAAGCTTTTAACATATCCCACCCACAGGGGGTGGTCCCCTCAGTCAATACCCTCCTACTTCCTGCAACCATATCTCAGTTTCAATGTCTAGCTTGTCAGGAGTAGTTGGATCTCTCTATGCTGGGGCTTTTTGCCTCAGCCTTTCTCTTCTTTTTTGATTTTTTGTTTGAGTTTTTTCTCTCTCTTTACTTAGCTGTTCTTTTTGTCAGCGTTAGTTGTTCTGATGAAGAGGATTCGTGCGGGCTGGGTCTCGGGCTGATCCCCCTGGTCGCAGGTCGTGGGTCAGTGGCTTCCCAGCCTGCCGTCGAGCGTTCAGCCAGGTAACGCTCCTGGCTCAGTGAACGACCCATCCCTGTTCGGTGCAGGGATGATTGGTGAGGTGGCTACCTCACTGGATGCTGTGCGGTTTCTTAACCCCAATTTTGTGCGTCCTGGATGCGACTCTCCCTGCCTCATGTGCAGCGGCTTGTTCGCCTGTGCGGGTTCCCCACGCCATTATGAGGTAAGTGTGTCTATGTGGGGACCTGTCTGTCGGGGGGGGTGTCAGTCTGGGACTGTGTAACCTGCCTCTGTTCACACTGTTTGTCTCCCTATCGCTCTGGCTGCATGCTGTGGGCTGCAGAGGGGGGGGGGGGGGCTGTGTGGCACTGTCTGTGTCTGCCTGTGTACAGTGTGAAGGGCTGTGTGCTGTGGGGCATGCTTTTGTCATGTTTGGGGCACGATACAGCGTTCGCTGCGGCAATCCGCCATGTTTTTTTTTACATGGGTGGTGTTCTATGCATCACAGTAGTGGGGGAGCGGCGGTTTTCGGCGCCAAACGGCGCCATTTTGCCTGCGCTCGCTCCAGCAGCATGTTTTCACTGCGGGCGGCCATTTTCTTGTAGCCTTCCATAGGCTTTAATAGAGCGCCCTGATTGCATCACTTCCTCTTCCCTGGGTGCACCGATCGAGGCGGCAGCAGCAGCAGGGGTCTCCTCAGGTTTTATCCTTCTGTTCCTTCCTATATCCATTGCCTGTGTTCAGTTTTATCCCTGTGGGGGTCTCATTGTGCTTGTGTGTGTGTGCGGTGGGCTGCGCTCGCCGCGCTTGTTAAAGGGGCAGTTAACCCTTTATTCTCCGGTATATTTTTTTGGAGCACATGGATTCTCAGGAGGGCAAATTTCCTGCCACCTTGGTGGGAAGCCAGGGGACTGCGGTTTCCCCCCCAGGGGGGGATTTAGCCGAAGTGGTGGCTAACCTTGCTGCTCAGGTGCAGATGCTGGTGGCTGCTCAATCCGCTAAAAGACCCAGAGTTTCTATTTCCTCTGATTCTGAGGGTGAAGGTGATGGGGCTGCTATGGCTGGGGTCTCCTTATCAGGGTCCCGTTCCTCCCTGGATCTCGTGGGGTCCGAGGTGGAGGCTGAGGTTGAAGGGGTTGATAATTCTCCCCCTGGCTCGCCTGAAGAGCTTGCAATCATGGATGAATTGGTTGCTTCTATAACACAAACGCTGCATTTGCAGGATGAACTGTGTCCTCCCGCTGCCTTGGCGGCTTATGGGACGCAGAAAAGACGCAAGACATCGCAGGTCTTTCCCTGCACTGATGATTTTCAGCGCGCTGTTAAGGAACAATGGCGCAATTTACGCAAACCTTTTGCTGTGCCAAGTAGGTTCAGGCTGCGTTATCCTTTCACGCCTGCCACTGATGAACGGTGGTGTGTGCCAACCCCGGTGGATCACGCCATTGCGGTTTTGAACAAATCCACTGCGATTCTTGCAGAGGATACCCCGGTGTTCCGAGATGCCACGGATAGGAGAATGGAGTCTCTTGCCCGTCATACTTATTCTGTTACGGGTTCGATGCTTAAAGCTCTGTTTGCCTCTCTTATGGCAGCCCAGGCTGTCGCAAGTTGGACGCAGGTGCTTAGGCGCGTCCTAGTGGCTGATTCGGCCTCGCCGGCGACATTGGATATGGTGGATCAAATCCATCAGGGTGTCATGTACCTGTGTGATGCGGACTTGGACTTAGTGCCATTGGCTGCACGTGTACAAAGCGTGGCGGTGTTGCCTCGCCGCCTGGTTTGGTTGAAGTGTTGGTCGGTGGACCAATCTTCGCGCAAGACCTTAGCCAATCTGCCTTATGATGGATCTCGCCTTTTTGGGGAGTCCTTGTATACGTTGATTAAGGGGATCACGGGCGGTAAGAGCACGCTCTTGCCCCACTTCCCCAAGGCTAAGGGGGCTCCTGGTAAGAAGCATACTAATTTTCGGCCTCCTCAGGGGTCCTTTCGTGCCTTTCGGTCGCACTACAAGGGCAAACCGTTCAAGGGTCAAGGCTCCCAAAAGAAGCCGTGGTCTGGTAAACAGAAGTCCGGTCAGTCCGGACCCTATACCCATAACAGTGCGGCATGAAGGGGCGCCCTCACCCAGTTCTGGGGTGGGGGGACGCTTGCTCTTTTTTCTTCAACCCTGGCTGGCCCGCGTGCGGGACCAGTGGGTTCAGGAAAACGTTCGATCTGGCTACAAGATCGAGTTTCTCTCTCGGCCGGAGAGCAGATTCTTTCCCTCAAATCTTCAGCTGTCTCCGGAGCGTTTGCGGGACCTGCACATAGCGGTGCGGGACCTGAGGGCTCAGGGAGTGGTGGTTCAGGTGCCTCATCGGGACAGATTTCGGGGGTTTTATTCCAATCTGTTCACTGTGCCCAGAAAGGAGGGCAAGGTTCGTCCAATTCTGGACTTAAAGGCTTTGAACCGCTTTGTGCGGGTTCGCAAGTTCCGCATGGAGTCCCTGCGGTCGGTGGTGGCTGCCCTGGTTCCGGGGGAATTCATGGCCTCCATCGATCTGAAGGATGCGTACCTTCACATCCCGATTTTCGAGGGTCACCAGAGGTTCCTTCGATTCGCCATTGCGGAGGATCATTACCAATTCGTGGCGTTGCCTTTTGGTCTCGCCTCGGCTCCTCGGGTTTTCACCAAGGTGCTTGCTCCCGTTCTGGCTTTGTTGAGAGCTCAGGGCATCTCTGTCCTGGGGTATCTGGACGACATTCTGGTTCGGTCTGCGTCCAGCCAGGGTCTGGAAAAGGACCTGTCCGTCACGATGCAAACTCTACAGGAGTTTGGTTGGACGATAAATTTTCCAAAGTCGACGCTGAGTCCGTCGGTTCGTCTTCCCTACCTGGGAATGATCCTGGACTCGATCCAGGTGAAGGTCTTCCTGCCGGAAGACAAGCTCAGGACTCTTCAGGAGGAAGTCAGGTCCCTCAGGGACAGTCCGTGCTCGTCCCTCCGGACGTGCATGAGATGTTTGGGATTGATGGTCTCGGCTTTTGAGGTGATTCCCTTCGCCCAGTTTCACACGCGGGGTCTCCAGGCGGAGATCCTGTCCAAGTGGGACGGGCGACCCCAATCTCTGGATCTTCTAATTTCGTTGAGCCTTCGCACCAGAAGGGATCTTATGTGGTGGCTCCAGTCCCCGATGATATCGGGGGGGAAGTCCTTTCGTCCTATCTCATGGACAGTGATCACCACGGACGCCAGCCTGTCGGGCTGGGGTGGTGTTCTGGGCGTTCTGTCCGCCCAGGGAACTTGGTCGGAGGGGGAGTCCTCCCTTCCGATTAACATTCTGGAATTGCGTGCGATAAATCTCTGCCTTCGTCGCTGGACGGACTGACTGCAGGGCTGTCCGGTTCGGGTGCAGACGGACAATGCCACGGCGGTGGCCTACATCAACCACCAAGGGGGCACCAGGAGTGCCCGAGCGGCTCGGGAAGTGGCCGACATTCTGTCTTGGGCCGAGACTCATGTCCCGGCGATAACGGCAGTTCACATTCCGGGGGTGGAGAACTGGCAGGCGGACTATCTGAGTCGCCAGACCCTGGATCAGGGGGAATGGTCTCTCCACCCGGCTGTCTTCCAGATGTTGTGCGCGAAGTGGGGTCTTCCAGATGTGGACCTGTTCGCTTCTCGTCTGAACAACAAGGTGAGAAGGTTCGTGGCAAGGACGCGCGACCCTCGGGCAGACGCATCAGACGCGTTGGTAGCCCCGTGGCATCAGTACAGACTGATGTATGCGTTTCCACCGATTCAATTGCTGTCCAGGTTCCTCCGCAGGTTGCACTCGGAACGCAGCACTGTGATTCTTGTGGCACCGGACTGGCCTCGCCGGTCCTGGTACGCAGACCTCGTGAATCTGGCGGTCGACGCCCCATGGCGTCTACCTCTTCGAGACGATCTCCTGTCTCAGGGCCCGATATTCCATCCTGCTTTACAGTCGCTGGCTTTGATGGCCTGGCTGTTGAGACCGAGGTCCTGAAGGAAAGGGGTCTCTCCCCTGAGGTCATTCACACTTTGATCAACGCGAGGAAACCTTCCTCAGGGAAGGTCTATTACCGTACTTGGAAGGCCTATTTTGCCTGGTGTGAGTCCAGGGGGTTTTCACCTCGCACGTACTCGGTTTCTCGAGTGTTGTCCTTCCTTCAAACAGGTGTCGACCAGCGTTTGGCGCTGGCTACGGTCAAGGGTCAGGTGTCTGCGCTGGCCGTTCTTTTTCAACGTCCTGTGGCTTCTAACTCCTTGGTTGCCACTTTTTTTCAAGGGGTGCGGCATCTGGTCCCTCCTAGGAGGGAACCTCTGCCTCCTTGGGACTTGAATCTCGTTCTATCTGTGTTACAACGTGCTCCCTTTGAACAGATCAGGGAGATCTCGTTGTCCATGTTGTCCAAAAAGGTCGCCTTTTTTGTGGCGATCACTTCGGCTCGCAGAGTGTCGGAGCTGGCGGCTTTGTCCTGCAAGTCTCCGTATCTGGTCATTCACTTGGATAAGGTGGTCTTGCGACCTAATCCTCCTTTTCTTCCAAAGCGAGTTTCGGCATTCCATCTCAATGAGGATATTGTCTTGCCTTCGCTGTGCGCGAAGCCTAAACATCCGAAGGAGGTGAGGTTGCACTCTTTGGATGTTGTTCGGGCGATAAGGGTTTACCTTAAATCGACTGAGTCTTTTCGCAAGACGGATTCTTTGTTTGTCCTTCCGGAGGGTCCTCGGAAGGGTATGGCGGCGTCGGCTTCTACCATCGCCAAATGGATCAGACAGACCATTGAACAGGCATATGCTTTACAGGGGAAAGTTCCTCCTGTGCCTGTGAAGGCGCACTCTACTAGATGTCTGAGTACGTCTTGGGCCTGTCGTCATGGGGCTTCTGTGGCCCAGGTGTGTAAGGCGGCGACCTGGTCGACCGTACACACTTTCACAAAATTCTACAGAGTAGATGTTCAGGCATCGGCAGATGCTTCCTTTGGCCGCAAGGTTCTTAGTGCGGCAGTTCCTTAGGGTCCTTTTGTTTTGGACCCCTGGCTGTTGGGATATGTTTTTATCCCTGGGTTATTTGTTTTTTCCTGGGTTGTTGCTCCTGTTGAGCAAGTTTTTTTCTTGTTGCCCAGCTGGTGTCCTTCCTTTGGTAAGGTTCCTTTCTTTGATGTGGAGACTGCGTTGCCTTACGGCGCGGCTGCGTTTCCCACCCCTCATGTTTGCACTGCTTTGGGACGTCCCCATTGTGACGAATATGAAGAGGCGGCGACTGTCGGAGGACGTAAGAGAAAACTGAATTTTTGTAAAATCTTACCTGTAAAATTCCTTTCTCTGAGTCCTCCGACAGTCGCCGCCCCCGCCCCTCTTTTGGGGTTTGGTTGTATACTCTACTGCTATTCCACTGAAACTGAGATATGGTTGCAGGAAGTAGGAGGGTATTGACTGAGGGGACCACCCCCTGTGGGTGGGATATGTTAAAAGCTTTAATGTTAACATATTCTGTTGCCTAGCTACTCCTTCTGAGCAAAGTCTAATACCCCATTGTGATGAATATGAAGAGGCGGTGACTGTCGGAGGACTCAGAGAAAGGAATTTTACAGGTAAGATTTTACAAAAATTCCGTTATTTGCTCACTTTATATTTATCTGTGACAATTTGTGGTTATTGTCCATGATTGATTACAGTTTTCCAATTATTCATTTTTTGGGACATTTGGTTGTTCCACTTCAGATTATCGCAGCTTTTTCTTTTTCTTTTCTTAAGTGTATATGACTAAATAAAAATTAAATAATGCCATGCAATATAAAGTGCTCCAAATAAATATATATATTTATCTGTGCAAAATACAATCAGTAATAAATGTAAGTAAAATTAATAAATATTTAAATAACAAGCATAAGATTTATGGTGCAATGGATATAAATAAAATATTTAGTGACAATCAATCATCAGATATAAAGTGCAAAACGTGCCATTGTGATCAACAATTAAATAAGTGATTATATGAATACTTAGAAATTGGTGAAATATTCAAAAATATGTTCAAATGTGTAAACGTATTTCAAATAAAATTGTAAAAAAAAATGCCAGATGATATTGTAATGGAAATTGCACTTCCAAAAGATTTCTTTATAGTCCACTATAAAGTGATAGAGTAGTGCATCTAGTGTGGCAGCCTCCGTGGTGACCTTCACCGCAACACCCTATGTGTCTGGGTCCTCACCTTCACTCCTGTGACCTAGCAATTAAGCAGAGGTCTTATAGCGCAGATTATCCTTTCAGGGTCACCTTTCCCGGAGTAGATGGTGTGTCAGCCCCTCAGGATAGCATTTCACTTTGGTTAATATCCCTCATAGTACCATACAATGTCACATAGAAAGAAAGGGGGGACTCCAATAGTGCTTATATCTTTTTTTATACGATATTTTTTTAAGAAAAGTATTGTACTCACATTTAGTGGGTGCTTTAATTGCACCGAGCATAAAACAACCTTAGTAGCAATCTCTAATGATTGTATGTCATGGCAGTCGGGTGGGAATGGAGATTCTCTGTATGCTGCTCCTTCACTTCCTGGTTTAGACATGCACCGTCCGGGCCCCTCCCCTACGCGTACGACACAGGGTCAATGTGTCTTCCATGGGGGATATGGTCTTTTGGTTGCTATCAGATTGGTTGTGAGTTGATGGCCCTCTGTTTTGAGGATTCATTCCTCATACACACAGTTGTTTTATGGCCAACACCATCCTTTTTTCCTGATGTGTTATATCAGTCTTTCAGCTCAATGAGCACATAGTCCTACCATGCCCTATGAAAAAAGGAGGAGTAAATTTGTGCCTCATCCAAACAAAATACAAAAATAATAGGAAATATCAGTGGGAAACCCCAGTATCCTACAGTAATGGACTATATCTGCCACAAAGAGGAGAATAAAATCATCAAATATTTATTGGATCAGTTTAAAATATTTAGAAAATTATTTTTGGAATCCCAACGGGAAAAAAAATACATAAAATATGCACATTCTAAAAATGAATATGTACAGATGAAAAAAATACAATCTATACAGTAGTGTCATATAGTGTTGTCTGTACGGTCGATGTTTCGCAACTAACTTTGCGTCTTCAGGAAGCAGGACATATGACAGATTTTAGAGTTACCTAAAACAACGTGGTGTTAGTAGCAAGTCTTTATTATGCAGCTAATATTCAAAGTTATATTAAACCAATATATTTGGAAAGGGAAAAAATCTAATTGTGAATAAATAAATAAGCTTATTAAACATCAGAGGGCTTTGGGCACATGGTTATCAAGGATTACTATGTTGCTACTGTGCTCAATCAACTTAAGGGATGGTTTACCCAACCGCATACCTACTTATGGGTGAATATTTAGGCTGAGTTTTAATGGCAGCATACTTCAAGTCACCCAAAACACTATCCGTGTCACCCCCCTATGACAGCCTCACTATCTGTATGGAAACTTCTACACACTTGACCAACCTCCCCATACCATTATAGGTGTGTAGTTTATTAATCCCTAACATTGCGATGGATCATTGGACCTCTAAAGGAATTCTATGGTTCCATAAACTTTTCCAAAAAGTGTCCCTGGAAACCTTCCCAGAATTACAAAATTAATGATTCTAGGACAATATTCCCCCGGACAATATCCCCCCGGACAATATCCTCCCTGGACAATATCCCCCCTCTAACCCTAACCCTATGTCCAGGGGGATATTGTCCCAAGGGATATTGCCCGGGAGATGTTGTCCCGGGGGGATGTTTTCCGGGGTGATATTGCCCGGGGGGGGGATATTGTCCTGATACCAAAATTAATACCAATTAGACAGCAAAGATTACTACACTTATCTACAAGTTGCATCATACTTCCATCAAAACCCCTCAATTTACTGTCAACTTCCACCCATTGCTTCCCGTTACTACCAGGCAGGTAAAGACTCAAAAGGGGTAATGTCGCTATTCTACTCGTTATTACAAGATACCTTTTCCAAATCCTCTTCATTCCTAGCTTGGGAATTAGATCTAGGGAGAACTTTCACACACAACCAATGGGAACATGCATTCCAATCTGTATACAAGTACACAAGAAGTGTAAACCTATGGAAAACAACACAAAAACTACAATTGCGTTGGTACTTTACTCCCCACTGTATCTCCAAAATCAACCCACCTTTCCTCTAATACCTGTTGGAGGGAATGCGGCCAAATAAGCACAATGTCCTACCAATTATGGACATGCAAACATCTGGCTAAATTTTGGCATCCTATCTTTGGGATTCTATGGCAAATTACATACATACCAATAGATATCTTCCCAAACCTAGCATTTCTAAATATAGGACTGGAACACATTCCTCATTCCTTTCGATGTGTAATCACACATGTACTTACTGGCAGCTAGACAAGCACTTCTACGTAAGTGGAAATCTACTTCTCCTCCCACAATATCTGAAGTGCTTAAAATAACACATCTTAATTTCAGTTATGAAAATGTTGCCTCTGCAAACTGAATGTACTCACGCATATTTGCTCTATGGCAACCATGGGCATACTGATATGAGAATCAAGGTAAAATACTTGCTGGTTGAGTTGTAACATTTTATCTTTGTGCGATATAATCTTATGTAAACTCTTCCTTCTATACTTACCTTTATCCGAACTCTAGTGACTGAATAATCTTTACATTGTTTATACTGATAAATAAATAAGCTACTGCTCTGAGATTCCTACAAAGTTGATTTTTGATTTTCTATACAACTTGTTTCTGAACTACCAAAAAGTTTGCTGATACTCTGTTTTGTTGTATGCTGATAACTGTTATAAATTCAATAAAGAAATATTAAATATAAAACTTAAAAAGTTTCAGTAAGATGGTCCTAAGTTTCTTAAAGGATAAGTTCACTTTTGGGAATATGTTTCCACTCCCCCCTGTTGTGACAGTTGGTCAGGGATCCTCTCTCTGAATCCACTGTCACAATTTAAAAAGAATGCAGCTATCTGTGAATGAATTCACTATCTGTGAATGAATGAACTTCAAGTACTGAGAGCCTTTGCAGCTAGTGAATGCTCTAGGTAGTTAATTGAGTCTTCCTGTCAAAGGTTCTCCCCGCTCTTCTTTCCTTTCTCCCTCACCCCCCCCCCCAAGCACTGATTCCCTCCCCCACACAGATTCGGCCCTTCCCCTTTCGCAAATCTGTTTCTCTGCAGCTACCCTTGAACCACCAGCTTCCCTCCTCTCCCGCTGGGTTTGGGGGCTTACAGGGGATCAAAAATGTCCCCCCCTATAATGGCCCCCGCCTCACAGATCCTCCACTGCTGTCCGGCATTACCTCATTCCTCTCCCGACGCCTGCAGATGTTGCCCTGGCTCTCAGCTCTGGCATGCTGTTTTTTTAGAGAGGGGTGGGGGGAGCAGAGGAAGTTGGGGCTGGGGGGGATTGGTAAATTTGTTACCAGCGCCCTCCATTTGCTACAGTGGACAGAGTCCGCAATCACTACAGATTGCTGCTGTGCCCATTGATACCTGAGCATAGTAAACCATGTTTCTCTATCGCTCATTGACAGACGTAGTCCTCGGTGATACAGCACCTTCGGGTTATGTTGCCTCCACAGGAGCAGGACTAGACAGGAAATTAAAAAGCTCTGGCCACACCCTAGGGGCAGTCCCAGAGGGTATATCCTCTCTCTCTCTGCCTCAGCAAATCAGTTATTTTCTGTCTAGTTAGGAGTAAGGACCTAGATACCTTGCTGGGATCTTCGGTCCTGGCAAGATTTTTTTCTTAAAAGATTTTTTAGACAGCTTTTTTTCTCCAGTGTTCCTGTGAGATCTTCAAGCAAGAAAGCTGAACTGGGCGACGGGCTGGATGTTGAGATCCGGTGGTCACCCCAGTTCAGCCTACAAGCGCGTGCAGGCCATAGCTCTGCGCTGGGTCGGCCGCGACAAAGTCCCATTAAGGGACTGACCCCGCGAGTTAAACGTCTCGCTGAAACGCCAAAGACCATGAGTCACGGCGTCCATATCGGTCGACAGCCCTCCCGTCCCGGTGGAGAGGGGTACTGTCAGGAGTTGGTGCCCGCCTGGTTCCGGTATGGTGAGTAGTATGTTCCCCCTTTTCCCCTGACGGGTCTTGTGGTGAACGCGGGCCCCTCTCTGTATGGTAAGATAGAGTCCCCCTCTATCCTGTAACATGACACAGATCCCCCTACTTTGAGTGTGATTTTATGTGCCAAAAGCCAGGAGGCTTGGTTTGGGAGCTAACAATCTAATTGTATACATGTTTAAAAAATTGTAATCAGTGGCATTCTGGGAATCTTACTGTGATAAGAATAAGGTACCTACCAGTCAGAAGCCACGGACATGTAGACTGCCTTCCTAAATCAGATCTCCAGCTATAAGCAGGCCTCCCGAACGGCCATGCGGTCCGCCAGGGCCGGTACCGCCAACCACGCCAAATCCCCATGCAGAGAGAGTGTTGTGTGCCCTGCAGCACACCGCTATTCAGTACAGGCCGCCGCCATTTTTTTTGCTGGATCGCACGAGCCGCCATTTTGGCGTAGCCTCGTGTCTCCAGCATGGGGGCGGCCATGTTTGAGGTGATCCAAACACCTCGTGGAGCTAGGGGAGGCGCCGGAAGGCGTGCAGAGGGGCGGAGCCGCCTCCTTTCTTCCTGGGCAGCCAGCCAAAAGACTTCCTGTTTGTCAAGACAGCGCTGTAACCTGTTGCAGTTAAACTCTGAGCATCAAGTGGTGAGCCTGGGGGTCTATCTCTCTCTCTCTCAATCGATAGGGATCCCTAGCAGGTAACACTAAGGGGCTTTTGTGGCGCTGGGGGTCTGAAAAAAAAAAAAAAAAAAGTTTTTTATTTTTGAATTATATTATCCAGGAAGTGACTGGAATTATCATGGACCCTGCCACACATATTCCCCCACCTGTTTCCCTCGAGGGGGCCACGGGACCCGCCGGTGCACAGAGTGTAGAGGCATTTACAGCAATTTTGGAGTCTATGGTGGCTCGGGTGGAGGCGGCCTGTCAGGGACGGGGGTCAAGGAAGCGACCCCCGCCTACCCCTAATCTGACACCTCTGACTCAGATTCAGAGATGGTCACTGCAGTTGCAGGTCCCTCTGCAAGGGCTGTTACCTCAGGTAAAGCTCCCTCAGACAGTGAGGAGAACGTTTCTTCTCCCACTATAATTCAGGAAGAAGCATTGGTGGACGCACTAGTTGTGGCAGTGCAGGAAACCTTAAAACTTGAGGTTTTACAGGCAGAGGCAACTGAAACAGAGATTCCTTTTGGTACTAACAAGCCCATTAAAACGGTGAAGGTTTTTCCTGTACCCAAGTGTTTTGGTAATAAGATTAAAGGAGAATGGGAGCATTCTAAACGTACCTTTACTATTTCCAAGCGTATTGCTAGACGCTATCCGTTTGAGGAATCCATCATTAAGAAATGGACGGTACCACCAGTGGTGGATCCACCTATTTCCAGGCTGAATAAAGCCACGGTTATCCCAGTGGAGGACACTTCGTCCTTTAAGGATCCAGTGGATCGAAAGATGGAAGCAGAGTCCCGCACCATCTTCTCTCTGATAGGGTCAGCATTTAGACCAGTAATTGTTATTGGTCTAGTTTCCCAGACACTTACGGAATGGGTGAGAATGGTACGCCAAGACCTTAGGGGAAAAGATATTCCCCAGGAGACATCTGATTTGATGGAACAGATTATACAAGGGCTACAGTTTATCTGTGACGCAGCCTTGGACACTACTCCCCTATTAGGGCATGCATCTATGTCAGCGGTCATCCTCAGACGTGTGCTGTGGTTAAAATGCTGGTCAGCTGACCTAGGTTCCAAAAAGACCTTGACAAATCTCCCCTTTCAGGGGAATCGTCTATTTGGGGCCAACCTAGATGAAATCATTAAGGATGCCACTGGGGGCAAGAGGACTTTTTTGCCACAGGCTGCTAAAGCTAAGGGACCTCGCAACAAGCGAGGACCTTTCTTTACCGCCCATAAAGGGCGCCCGGCTGGAACAAGCGGGAAAGGCAAGACTCCTCCAGGAGGGTTCAAGAAGGGCTGGTCGGACAAACAGAGGACCAACCCAGCCAAACCCCAAGCAAAGGAGTACACAGCCTGAAGGTGCGCCCCCACCCGGTTTCAGGGTGGGGGGACGTTTTCACCGGTATTCAGGACATTAGATCGAGCATCAACCACTACTACCGGTGCGATTCTTCCCTTCCAACATTTAAGTATTACAGGAAGCGGTAGTTACCGTTCCCTGAATAGTTCTTTTCCTTTACCTTTTCCTAAGATTAGTCCCTATGCCTCACAGGAATCGGATCTGGTTGACCAGACAGGCCAAGAAGCCTCTAGTCGGGTGACTTCGGTCCCTGAGGTTCAACCAGAAAAGATCACCCTTCCTGATAACAATCAGGTATCTGATAAATGTGTGGGAACAGAAAACGACCAGACTTTCTCGGATGGTCGGGGCCAGATACCTCTAGGGACGCCTGGTTCAGATCCAATCAGCGCCAGTGGTCCTAGAAATTCTAGGCTGGCCTCGTCAAGCCGGCCTGGCCGACTTGGACATGCTAGTCGCAGACGTTCCGTGGGAACTTCGTCTCAGGGAGTGTCTGTGGTCTCAAGGACCAATTTACCATCGTGCTTTACAGTCGCTGGTTTTAATGGCCTGGCCATTGAGACCCAAGTACTGAAGGACAGAGGTTTGTCTACTTCAGTCATTCCTACCCTTATTAAAGCAAGGAAAGCGACTTCCAGCAAGGTCTATTATCACACATGGAAGACTTATATTGCATGGTGCGAATCTTTAGGATTTCCTCCACGTACCTATTCGGTGACTCGAATATTGGCTTTTTTGCAACAAGGGGTTGAGCAGAAGCTAGCCTTGAGCACCATCAAGGGTCAAGTTTCAGCATTAGCAATCTTCTTTCAGAAACCTTTAGCTACCAAGTCCTTGGTGCGGAATTTCATCCAGGGGGTGCGGCACCTGGCTCCACCAGTCCGCGCGCCCTTACAGCCCTGGGATCTTAATTTGGTTTGGTCGGTTCTACAGAAACCTCCCTTTGAAAACATCAGGGAGATTCCCTTGCTTACTTTATCCCAGAAGGTGGCCTTCTTGGTGGCTATCACTTCTGCTCGCAGGGTGTCATAACTGGCTGCATTATCATGCCAGTCCCCATACCTAGTGATTCATAGGGATAAGGTAGTACTTCATCCTAAGCCATCTTTTCTTCCTAAGGTGGTTTCAGATTTTCATCTGAATGAGGATATTGTACTACCTTCCTTGTGTCCTCAGCCCAAGCATCATCGGGAACATGCGTTGCATTCCTTAGATGTGGTTCGGGCAATCAGAGTATACCTGAAAGCTACGGAATCATTCCGTAAGACGGATTCACTTTTTGTGATCACGGATGGCCCCAGAAAGGGTTTGCCTGCATCTGCCGCGACCATTGCCAAATGGATTAGACAGACGGTGGTACAGGCTTATTCTATTAAGGGTCAGAGTCCTCCGTTCCCTGTTAGGGCGCACTCCACTCGAGCGCTCAGTACTTCCTGGGCCTTTCGCCATCAGGCGTCAGTGGTCCAGGTATGTAAGGCGGCCACCTGGTCGTCGGTACATACCTTTACAAAATTCTATAAAATTGATGTGACGGCATCGGCGGATGCCTCATTTGGCTGCAAGGTTTTGCAGGCCGCAATTTGAGGAGACCGGTGGTCTACCTCAAGGGTTTTTTTCTGTTTGGAAAAAAAAAAAAAAATGTTTCTCTTTTTTGTTGAGTCTCATCATTAAGGATGAGCATTGTAAACTTCTAGTGGGCACCGGTTGGGCCTTCTAGATTGGGATTTGATTTTCATTTTCCCACCCCTCATTTGTGATACTGCTCTGGGACGTCCCGAAGGTGCTGTATCACCGAGGACTACGTCTGTCAATGAGCGATAGAGAAAAATGGATTTTTGTAAAATCTTACTGTAAAATCCTTTTCTCTTAGCTCATTGACAGACGTAGTCCCCGCCCCTCTGTTTTTTGAGTTGGGTTGGGTTAAAATCTCTAAAGACTGCTTTTTGACATAACTGATTTGCTGAGGCAGAGAGAGAGAGGATATACCCTCTGGGACTGCCCCTAGGGTGTGGCCAGAGCTTTTTAATTTCCTGTCTAGTCCTGCTCCTGTGGAGGCAACATAACCCGAAGGTGCTGTATCACCGAGGACTACGTCTGTCAATGAGCTAAGAGAAAAGGATTTTACGGTAAGATTTTACAAAAATCCATTTTTTCTTTGTGTCAGCTTATAAATGAATAGGAGTGTCTATACAGCCTCCTCATTTATGTAATGTGCAGCTTAGGCTGCAGAGGAAGGGACTGTCTTCAGTCCCTTTATCTGTCTCAAACAAGAGACATAAGGGGTCTGTATAGACCTCTAATATCTCACCAATGACCAAAATAGAATATGAACTAAATTGTGAAAAAGTTGAAATATATATAAAAAAAAAAATCATAGTAAGGCCCCTTTCACATTGAGCGTACTCTGTCAAGAAAATCCACCTGCTCAGCGGACCCAGACACAGCCTGCTGTTCTCTATGGAGCAGAATGAATGAATCCCCATCTGTCTGTTTATGGCGAACCGGATTTGATCGGATGCAGGTCCATTTACATCTGCCTCTCCTTAAAGAACAATGGGTGATCTGTTCGGGTCCTCCTGAACAACTGACAGGCGGACCTGATCTGTCCGCTCGTGTGAAAAGGGGCCTAAGGCCTTGTTCACACAGGGCATACACAGCGTAGACCCTTGCAAGGCTGTGTTTACCTGTACAGGGATGCACAGGTGTTCCGTGCATCCCTGTGTAGGCAGTCCCATTGATGCCATTTGGAATGTAGCAACGGCACTAACACAGCCATTGCTCACAATTTGACATCCATGCAGGTCCGGGTGCATGTCCCTGAGCTCACAATGTCTGCGTTTGGTGGTCGTGCACCCACACAAATGTGAGATTGGGAGCAGTGCCTATGCCTGTGCCATCATTGCATCACAAACTTTAGTATGCCACATGCATTAGTAGCAATTTTAATAGAAAATAAGTTTATTTGCGCTGCAAAAATACAATACAAAATACAAAAACTCATTAACACGTAAGTTACACACTTGTGAAACACTTTAAAGTGAAATAAGTGAAACGAAATGTCACTTCACAATACAAAAGAAGAGGTACAATGATAGTGTTGTCATTGATATCTCAATCAGCAGCACCCCGCCCTGGTAATATAACAATTACACCCTGTCACTATGAGCAATAATCAAACAATCATATCCATACCCCGGCTCCACCACCTCCCCCCATCCCCCAAAGACTTCAGAAAAAGTAAAATCACAAAAAATATATACATTAAATGTACGAGTACTCTTTAACCACCGACTCCAGATTTTATCAAATTTCTTGGGACACCCTCTGTGTTTATAAATCAACCGTTTATAACAAAGAGCAGAATTTATTTCCGCGATCCAGTCCTGAAGAGTAGGGACTGAATCTCGCATCCACAGTCTGGCTATAAGCTTACGAGCGCTAAAAATAGATTCCTGAAGAAAAATGGTAAAAAATTTGGCAATGTCAGTCAGGGAACAAACCTAACACACAGGGCAAAACATCCAACTGTAAGGGGGAGCCCATATGATCGTGCAAAAACGTAATAACCTGTGTCCAGTAAGCCTGAATATCCGGGCAAGACAAAATAAGATGTATAAACGTACCCGGTTGCAGGGGGCAAAGAGGGCAGGAAGAGTTGTATGACCGCCTATATTTCAATATTCTGAGCGGAGTAAGATAAGCTCTATGCAAGATGTACAACTGAGTCACACGCTCTGAAAGTTTGGGCGAAGCCAACCTAGGGCCCACAAAGATATCGTCCCAATCCATCTCATCCAGGGGACCCGTATCCACAGCCCAGCGAGCCTGTATCCGGGTCACCTATCGATCGTCCTAAACACCACGCAATTCAATGTATAAGGATGAAATAAGACCCTCATGCGTGTCGCCCAACAGCACTTCCAGCAGAGGGATATCTTGTAAAACGGGAAATTGTGTCAAGAATTATGCATGTAATGCGTGACGCAACTGTGCGTATCGAAAAAACACATACGGAGGGAGATCATACTCAGCTTTAAGTGATTGAAAGGAACGAACACCTGAATCACAAAGCACCTGGCCCAGATAAAGTATGCCCCTAGTTGCCCACAACTGACATTCTGGGATAAATAGAAGCTCTCACAGGTCTGAGTTATACCATAAAGGGGTCCTGGTGTGTATCTGAGGGTAATTTAACTTTTTTGCCGCTATCGCCCAGATCTTCCGGTGATGGAACAACAAATTATTCATCACCATCGCTCGAGTCGAAGGACCACATTTTCGTAAAAGTACCTGCATAGGGGTATAAACAGCTTGAGGAGATCCATGACAAACTAAGGTTTGGTATCTAGTAGCCTCCAGTTTATTAAAATAAAAAAAATGGGAAAGTTGCGACGCAAGGTAATAAGATTGAAAATCCGGTATAGCCACACCCCCCTTATCCGTAGGGTTTTTAAGTGACGCCCATGTTAACTTATGGCGCTCAGATCCCCAAACAAAGGAATTCAGGATACGGTCAATAATTTGAAATAATTTCAGGGGGATTGGGACGGGGGAATGCCAAAAAGCATAAAGAAATTTTGGTAATAAAATAATTTTAATAAGATTCACCCTACCCATTAATCCCAATGGCAGCCTAGCCCATGTTTGAGTGCGTTGTTTAAGCATATCAATTAGGGGTTCAATATTGTCCCGCACATAGTCTGTAGGAAATTTGGTAATCGTAACCCCAAGATACCGAATCGCCGCAACTCGCTGCAAAGGGAGGCAAGCAGAAACTTTTGAGGGTGGGGATAGGTCTGTAACGGAACAGGCACCCCGGACCGGGTATCTCCGTTGACAGATGCTCCTAGTGCTTCCCGAGGGCTCCAAGCACTCCACCAGACACCGTAAGCACTTCAGACTCCACGAACCGCCGCAGCTTGGTTAGGGTCTTGGCATCTCCTACCCACCCTTGACCTACGACAAGGCTCCAGGTTCCTGTGGGTGACCCTCTCTTTCCCTGTAGAGTGCAGCACGAACAAGCTCTTACACAAGCTCTTACAAGAGCTCAGTGATTATCCAAGGGAGTATGGAGGACATAGCAATCCCTTGCAGCAGATTCCCCCAATAAGAGACAGAACTCTAGATTAAGGTGAAGGAACTCTAAACAACTTTATTGAACAAGACTTATATACAGAATTTGGAACATCCCGCCCCCAACAACCGCTTTCCTATTGGTCAATTGTAAAGTACCTGCAGTTCCCCTTCAGGTCCTCCTTAGCCATGCAAATGAGGACTTGAAAATGAGTCAGCAATGATTGGTCCAATAGCTTGACCAGAAGGACTGTTATGTGTAATGAGACAGAAGCCCCCAGGGGGCAATCAATGTACACAATAGCCAGACACAGAACAATGGGAGGTCATTAGCACTTACAATGAGACAGGGCAATCCACATTCCCAATACACAAACAAAAGGAAAACCTTGCTGACATTGAAAGATGTGTAATATACACAGCATTTTGGAATTACAGATTTCATGGCAAATGGGAACAAATCTTAATATTTCTATATGGAGATATTGCTTGCAAATATGAAGCAATCCAAACCATTACTTATCTGTCTTTAAATTCAAGTGACGGTGAATACTGTCACAGGGTCCAGTGGTAATATTTGGGATTTAGACCAGTTGATACGTAGGCCTGAATGGGATCCAAACTGTTCTATTATACGCAACGCGGAGCATAGAGAGTCATCCGTGTCTTCCAAGCATAGGAGCATATCGTCCGCGTAAAGACCGATCTTTTCAGTCAGGTCCAAATGAGAGAGTCCATGACAAACCATCAGGGTGACACCGAAGCTGGGAAGCCAAAGGCTCCACAGTCAAAGCATAAAGCAAGGGTGATAAAGGGCAGCCCTGTCTGGTACCTCCGCCTAGGAGGAAAGAATCTGATGTCCATCCATTGACCGATATCCTGGCTACAGGTTTATAATAAAGTACTTGGACCCATCTAATAAATTCTGGACCAAATCCAAAAGCACTCAGGCATTCCCATAAATAACTCCACTCAACTGAGTCAAAGGCCTTGGCGACGTCTAGCGCCACCAAGGCTCTAGTACCCACCCCATCATGGGCAGCCTGCAGATTCATATATAAACGGTGAATATTCATTGCAGTATTTTTGCCTGGCATAAAGCCAGTTTGATCAGAGTGTATCAAAGAAAGTATGGCTTTATTTAGGCGAAGCGCCAACAATTTAGCTAACATTTTATTATCCGCCTGTAGTAGGGAGTTGGGACGGTAGGATTCTAGATATAAAGGGTCTTTACCAGGTTTTGGCAGAATAATAATGTTGCCTTCTCTCATAGAGTCTGGCAGACGGCCAATGTCATGAACATGGGTATAAAGGGAAAGGAGCGCAGGGGATAAGGATTCAGAAAAGGTTGCATAAAAATCGAGGGGTAAACCGTCGGAACCGGGGGCTTTACCCATATCCAAAGAGGCAATGGCAGTGGCAATTTCATCTACTGATAAAGGAGCATCCAATTCCACACGCTGGGCTTCGGATAACTGGGGCAGGGATATACTGTGAAAAAATTCTCGGGTGTCCTGGGTGGCAACCGATGACTGGGAAGTATATAATTGAGTATAAAAAGAACAAAACGCAGCAGCCACCTGCGGCGGTTCAGAAATAAGAGTCCCATCAGAGTCCCTAAGCTGAACCACAACCGGAGGTTTAGTATCCAGACGGGCTAGGTATGCCAAAAGTCTACCTGCCACTTTCCCTGTTCAAAAACCCTTTGTTTACTGAAAAACAACTTCTGTTTAGCTCTCTCATATAACATCTGGTCTACTAGTCTTGTCTGAGCTTTCAATGCAGAAACATTATCAGGTGACGGATCAACGGAACAACTATTAGTCAGGGAAGTCAAGTGTGCTTGCGCAGCAGCCAGAGCAATAACCGAGGACCGCTTGAATCGGTTGATTCGGCGGGCCAAAATGTCCCGAGCATAAAGTTTTTAAAAGCTTCCCACACCATCCCCAAGGCCGCTGAGCCATCGTTAACGGAAAAAAAATAGGACCACTCCCGAGCCAAGACCCTCCTGGTCCTCTATAGCAGTAAGCCAAAAAGGATGGAGATGCCAAGGGCGAGGGATCGCCTGGGGGGGGGCTATACAAAAAGAGGCCCAACAGGGTGCATGGTCTGACAGGGAGCGGGGCTTGTAAAATATAGAATATCTCTATTATTCTAATCTCTTTAGGCGTTTCGATTTGATTAGCATTGATAGCCAGACTGACTTTAAAAACAAAGTGTGATTTTATTCAAACACACTTGGCATCAACAATACAATGTAAAAGGTATAACAGTTCAGTGTAGGTAAAAATATGAAGAATAAAAACAATAATTCATGGAAAAATGTGTTCAGTTTGAAGTCATGGCTGTATAGACATGTGTGATCCTCAGTGTCCTCCTTAAGTGTAAAATGTCTAGCTAGAAGCAGGAAATGACGTAGCTATGTTTCAGAGAGCAAAACACCTGCTTAGGTTGTCAAAAAGGACTATGAATAGATTTGTGTGGAGAAAAAGTAATGTGTGGTCTTCCTTGGTCTGTGTGTGTGAGAGTCCTGCCGAGGTCCAAATTTCATGGCAATTTATCTTACATGTGGACGTCATAATCTGAACGCTCAAAACCTTGTATGGCATACATAACTTCTGCTAACGTCAGTTATTCTATACAAGAGGAGGTACTAAGCCCATAAAATCATACATGGATCTTTGATTGACAAGCCCACATGTAACACCCTATTCCTGTAACGTCTAATGTGGCTGATGTCATGTTAAACCATGTAACCATCATATCTTACACAAAAGTAACACATATAACAAACTTATATGACTTGTATAACATTAAGTAAATACATACAAATACTATTAATTATGACTGGGATAACACCAGTCCTAACTAACATTATTTAAACTACTATATGTCATTCCTAGTATTACACATGGATCCTATTCTTGTCTTCCATGACATACTATCCCGGCAGATACCTTATATGTCATCTTCCAACTAGCTACATACTCCAGAATTATCTGACATTTTACTGTCTCAGCTCAGATGAAGAACTCCATTGTTAATCACTGGATCAAGGTCATTCACACATAATAATACTATGATTAATCATAAAATCAAATATATTTTGCAAGCTTGCTGTGATTATAATATAATTCCAATAAGTGCCGAATTATGAATTTAGAATAAATATTTAACAATTCCCCCTGAATTATGATTAATCATACTAAAATAATAAATCCACACAAAACATTCGTATCTCATTTACACAACCTTGTATCAAATGATCAAACACAATATTCTTCAGAACTGAACCATCCAGAAATAACTCTCCTTCTAAACTCTTTTCTCCTTACTTTAGCTCCTCTTGGATCTAACTATTCAAATTTCTAAAATAATTATATAGATTTTTAAATATGTATAACATAACTGATATCAATAATGAATAATAATGATAATAATTAAATTATGTAATATTATATTTCCATATTTGTGCTTAAATAATATTTTAGCTCTTTGGAAATATACTTGTCATAACTTCCTAATTTTCTTCTTTTTTTAAGTGATATATTTTCTTAACTTATTAACAAAGGATGTTCTATTTACTAGAATGATAGTGAAGTTTTAACCTAAAAATATTCAATATATATGAATATGGAAAAATAAAATTAAAAATAATAATAATGATACTCTTAACTTAATATGAACATTAGTTTCAAAATAATTGGATAATCAAAAAATGTATATGTGAAAAAAAATAATGTTTCAGTCCTTATTTTTATCTGTAATAGATAAAGTTTCTTCTAATGAATCCTTTCTTCATGTAATGTTTATGAAATATGTTCTTCTTTAAGTTCTTTTAGGTTAGAAAAACCTTGTTGAATAAGATAAAACAGTCATAAATATGAAGTATAAATCGTTTGTCCAATCTTCTTCTCGAAAAGATCTCTTCTTCAACTTTGGATTTCTTGATATTATCTTTGCGCTTCTTAGGAGCTTATTATCCTCCATATTTTTTTGGTTTTAAATACCATTCTGTAAAAGAAATGCAGTATCATTGCTTTGGCATAAACAATTTACATTATTCTTTTACCCCTTTTTTTTCTTTTTCTTTTTTCAACAAATGTTAACCACTTCCCGCCCGCCCTATTACAAAATGACGGCAGGAATGTGGTTGAGTTATCCTGACCGGACGTCATATGACGGCGGCAGGATAACACCGCTCTGGGCGCCCCCCGGGGGCGCGCAGAGCGGCGATCGGTGATGCGAGGTGTCAGTCTGACACCCTGCACCTCCGATCTCGGTAAAGAGCCTCTGACGGAGGCTCTTTACCATGTGATCAGCCGTGTCCAATCACGGCTGGTCACATAGTAAAACAGGAACAGCCGTTGATCGGCTTTCCTTAGTTCGTGCCTGACAGGCACGAGTAAAGGAGCGCCGATCGGCGGCTCCCCTGACAGGGGGGGGGTCGGCACTGGTAATCAGATCATTGATTACCAGTGCAGACCCTCGGGGGGGGGATGCCACTAGAACCACCAGGGATGCCCACTATGACGCCAGGGATGCCCACTATGACCCCAGGGATGCCCACTATGGCCACCAGGGATGGCAATCAGGGCTCAGGGAGCCCCCCATTGCCCTCCCCATCAGTGATGCCCACCAGTGTCCTCCCTATCAGTGCTGCCCACAAGTGCCCATCATTGCCATCCTTTAGTGTCGCCCACCAGTGCCCATTATTGCCCACCAGTGCCGCCTATCAGTGCCCATTAGTGCCCATCAGTGCCGCCCGTCAGTGCCGATCAGTGCCGCCCATCAGTGCCCATCAGTGCCCACCAGTGCTGCCTATCAGTGCCCATTAGTGCCCGTCAGTGCCACCTATCAGTGCCCATCAGTGCCGCCTATCAGTGCCCATCAATGCGGCCTATCAGTGCCCAGCAGTGCCGCCTATCAGTGCCCACCAATGCTGCATATCAGTGCTACCTATCAGTGCCACATATCAGTGCCTATCAGTGCCGCCTATCAGTGCCACCCCATCATTGCCTCCTCATCAGTGCAGGAAAAAACTTATTTATTTACAAAATTGTATAACATAAACAAAAAAACTTTTATTTTTTTCAAACTTTTCTGTCTTTTTTTATTTGTTTAGCAAAAAGTAAAAATCGCACAGGTGATCAAATACCACCAAAAGAAAGCTCTATTTGTGGGGGGAAAATGATATAAATTTGGTGTAAGTACAGTGTTGCATGACCGCGCAATTGTCATTCAAAATGCAACAGTGCTAAAAGGGGAAAATTGGCCTGGGCGGGAAGGGAGGGAAGTGCCCTGTATTAAAGTGGTTAAAACATTATGGGACAAAAGTTTCATGAATTTGTAAAACTATATGTGAAATAATACTTTATATGTTTCTTCAAAAAAACTTCTGTATTAAATGTACTGTACTCATTCTGTCTAAGATGTCCTAAACTATAATACAAATATATTGTGAAGTTTAGGTGTGACAGAACGCAACATCTCCTTTTGGTCATGACACAAAATCTTGTTTTCACAAACAAAGAAAGGTTTTGTATCACCCCAGAGATGACAATGGACTATGCCTTTGTTCTCATCTCTTTAAATTTAGAAATATGCGTAACTGTTTTCTGTGTTGAAGCATTTATTCTAGTGTTAGACTGTTCTGCAGTAACAAGTACTGGCTCAATACCTTTCTCAGCTCTTATGCTGGAAACACGAGGTACAGACTTCTCAGATACAGCTGTATAAACATGTGCTTGTGTGCTTATCTGAAAATGTCTTCTTACACCTATCTGAATGTTTTTAGATGAGAATGTTCTAATCCATTCAGGATATATTTCTCGATATTCACCATCTTTAAAAAATATCTTTTAGTGAGCAATCAGATGTCTCTAAAATTATTTTGTTTGATTTCACTATGCTCTCTGTTACTTTAATTGCATAGTAAACACTTAGCAGTTGCTTTACATCTGTCTCAAAAGTTTTTCCAAAAATGATAAAACTCTGGAGAAATAGGCAATTATTTTCTCCTTACCATCTTTTAGTTGAGACAACTTTACTGAGATTGCATTTTCAGATACATGAGTTTTCAAAACAAAAGGTACTTCAGAACAAACCTCAATTGTACTTAACATTGGAGCATTCTGCAAACCTTTTTTCAACACGTCAAAAGCGTATTTCTCATTTGGACCCCATTGGTCAACTACATTACCTTTATTCCTCAAAAGATTATATAGTGGGTTAGCTTTCTCTGCGAAACTGTTTACAAATTCTCTACAATGATTTATTTTATTCAAAAACTGATGCAATGCCTTTTATGTTGTTGGAGTTAGGATAGAAGTAATATCTCTAATTGTTTCTTGCAACAACTGTTTCTTTCCTTGACTAATTTGCATGTGAAGGTATTTCATCTGACTTTTCATCAGCTGAACTTTTGCAGTGTTTAATTTTAGACCTGCAAGCTGTAACAACGTAAACAACTCAGACAAAAGAGCAATATGTTCATCAATATTTTGGCTACTCAGCAGAATCGTATCCACATGCTGAAAAATACATTCTGGCCTTGAAAATTTTGACAATATTTTTGCTATAGTTTCATGAACTACACCATCACCAATACGTAGGCCAGGTATTAATCGAGTGAACGTATAACTCTTTGTTGAATGTGAACGCAAGTTTGTATTGACAACTTTTAGTTAAAGGGATAGAAAAATGACTGTTAGAGATTTCTAATACCGAAAACACTTTAGCTTTGGTATCCAAATTTAGCTTTAGGTTAGATTTATCAGGAATGACCGTGTTATTTGTGACATGTTTGTTCAATGTTGTTAGGTCAACTGATAATATGAATTGTCCGCTTTTTTGATAGGCCAAATACAATTATTTACCACTGATTGTGCTTTCTTTACAATTCCTAGTTGTTCAAACTCTTGAATAATGGCAGAAAGTGGACCAACTGATTCTAATGGTAACTCATACTGATTATGAGGTTCTGGATCTTTTCCTTCAATATTCAGTTCAGTATTTTTCAAAGTTCCTATGTCATTTTTGAACTTTGACCACAAACATGGAAAACGTTGTACCACTTCCTTTAAAGCACAATTAGCATCAGTATTAGGCCATTTTTGTTCTGTGGACATATTAGTAATGGAACCAACATTACTGTACACAGAGGGATCAATTAGCACTGATTTGGGCCTAGATGGATCTTTCCAAATACTTTTACTAGCCAAATCAATCACCCACTTTTGTTTGTTGATTACATCACTGCCAAGTATATTCTCTGCACCGTGACAAAACCAAATGTCAATGTTAGTTTTAACTTGTCCGGGCACTTCAAATGTTATATTAGACATTTGTCTAGCAGTGGAATTACTTGTATTATTAAAACCCATAATATGACATATAGGGGTATTTGGTTTCACAGGTATGTTTTCTCTGGTTAGACTAATCTCAGCTCCGCTATCAATGAGAAAATTCATTTTTTTACCATTTAGCAAACCTTGTATATGTGGTCTACCATTCTCATCCAATATAATTGGTGCAACATATTCTAATGGTAGAGAAATTGAAGGTCGATGTGATTCTAATTTTGGCAATGGCAATAAAGCATCTCTGTCAGTGACAGGTCCTTTTGTCATGTTGTCTGAACTGCTGTGAACAATTAAATTACTGATCTGTTTGACTTCGGTGGCATAAGGCAATTCAGCCAAAAATATATCTTGACATAATAAAGCAGGTTGTTCAAAAGCTGCTTTTTCATTCTCTTTGTCTTGTGAGTCTCTCTTAAGCTTACAACAATGTTTTTTCATATGGCCAACTTTATGACAGTAAAAACATGTGATAGACTCTCCTTGTCTCACTTGCCTACAGCTGTCATCATCATTCTCACTGAGATCTGTAGTATCTGACATGTTTCCAGTCAGACTATTGTCGTCACATTGAATCGTATCTACCTCATATGTGAGATTGCTCTGTTTCAATTGTCTCCTAACTTTATCAATGACACTTACTATATCGTTCAAATTTTGTCGTTCCTGTGCTATGGCTAATGAAGTTGGGTCATGGTAATTGAACTTTTTCACAAATGAATGTATCAATCCAGTGTCGTTGTCATCGTCTACACCCAAAATCATTTTATATGCTTTGCAAAATTTAATCTTAAATTCAAACGGGTCTTCGTCTACAGTAGTTTGTAATAATTCTAACATTTCTATGGATGGTACTTCTTCACCAGTCGTACATATCAGCAATTGTTGCAATCTGTCCATTGCATCACTATGTCTTTCCTGACCTTGGTCATCAGTAACAGGTGACTTTGTTAACCTTCGAGCATAATGTGCAGGCAACCAGAGATAAAATATATGATTGCGCTGTTCGTCTTTCAGATTGTATCTGTCAGTGTATGACTCAAATACATCTGCATTGTGAAACGCATTCGCATTAAAATTATATTGTGGGATGTCATTTAAAACTTTCATTAGTTGGTCATGTATTTGCAATTTTAGTTTTGCAGTTCTACATAATAATTCTTTATGTTTAATCTCTGTTTCGTCACCAGCATCAACTTTCTCAATTTCCGAACTTTCAGGAATATAAGGTTGAGCCTTTGACTTGCATTCAATCTTTTTGTCACCTGTTGTTATTACAGCAATCTGTCTACTGTCATTTTGTAACCCTAACAAAAGATTTGTTTTAAATTCTATTTGTTTTTCAAGATCCTCTATGCAATTACAATTCTCACAGTTTGGACAGTTAAGGGAATCTTGGGACACATTTCCATGTATTCCTGTGTTCTGTACATTGTTAGTCTCTGTCTGATTTAATGTGCAAACATTTTTGGCAGGTATAGTAATAACCATCTTATTAAATACTCTTACTAACTGTAACACATTATTTATCTTTTTTCGTAATTTGTGCATAATAAACCTGGATTTGTCAGTCTTTGTATTGGCCTGTAAACATTCATTGTACATATATTCCCATAAGTGACTGTCATTTGGATAAAAAGACACATCTTTAAATGCTAGCTTGCTTTCTCTAGCTAAGTCATCAATAAATTCCATAATTTTTACTCACCGTGATCAGAAGATTTTCTCGTCTTCAGTCGGCTCAATCACTGGACGTCATGTCCACATCTGATGAATCAAACGCCTCAAATCTAGGTTCTTTGATCGTTGTTTTTTTTTTTTTCTCAACTTGATGAATCACGAAAGTGCGTCAGTTTCCCCTCTCAGCAAGTGGAAAAGAAAAATTGACGACTATGGCTGGCGCTCGCCAAATGTAAAATATAGAATATCTCTAATATTCTAATCTCTTTAGGCGTTTCGATTTGATTAGCATTGATAGCCAGACTGACTTTAAAAACAAAGTGTGATTTTATTCAAACACACTTGGCATCAACAATACAATGTAAAAGGCATAACAGTTCAGTGTAGGTAAAAATATGAAGAATAAAAACAATAATTCATGGAAAAATGTGTTCAGTTTGAAGTCATGGCTGTATAGACATGTGTGATCCTCAGTGTCCTTCTTCAGTGTACAATGTCTAGCTAGAAGCAGGAAATGACGTAGCTATGTTTCAGAGAGCAAAACACCTGCTTAGGTTGTCAAAAGAGACTATGAATAGATTTGTGTGGAGAAAAAGTAATGTGTGGTCTTCCTTGGTCTGTGTGTGTGAGAGTCCTGCCGAGGTCCAAATCTCATGGCAATTTATCTTACATGTGGACGTCATAATCTGAACGCTCAAAACCTTGTATGGCATACATAACTTCTGCTAACGTCAGTTATTCTATACAAGAGGAGGTACTAAGCCCATAAAATCATATATGGATCTTTGATTGACAAGCCCACATGTAACACCCTATTCCTGTAACGTCTAATGTGGCTGATGTCATGTTAAACCATGTAACCATCATATCTTACACAAAAGTAACACATATAACCAACTTATATGACTTGTATAACATTAAGTAAATACATACAAATACTATTAATTATGACTGGGATAACACCAGTCCTAACTAACATTATTTAAACTACTATATGTCATTCCTAGTATTACACATGGATCCTATTCTTGTCTTCCATGACATACTATCCCGGCAGATACCTTATATGTCATCTTCCAACTAGCTACATACTCCAGAATTATCTGACATTTTACTGTCTCAGCTCAGATGAAGAACTCCATTGTTAATCACTGGATCAAGGTCATTCACACATAATAATACTATGATTAATCATAAAATCAAATATATTTTGCAAGCTTGCTGTGAATATAATATAATTCCAATAAGTGCCGAATTATGAATTTAGAATAAATATTTAACAGGGCTCAAATCGTTACGTAGGAAGTAAGGAGTTTGAAACTATAATAAAATCTATACGTGACATCGTGGAGTGGGTGGCTGAGAAGCACGAGTACAGACATAAATGGGGATGCTGGTAACGCCAGGTATCCATCAGGGCAAAATCCCTGAACAGACGTCCCAGCCGGGTGAGGGGCTGAGACCCCAGAGCCGTCACAAACATTGACGGTCAAGAGCCGGAGCCAATACCATGTTAAAGTCCCCCATCCAAACAGCCGGGACATCAGGGTGCTGAGCCAAAAAGGACAAGCCCTCCTGGACCACCTCTGAGCTGTAAGGAGGGGGGACATGACATAAGCCAGAAGCAGATACTGCTTGTTGTATAAAACCACATGCAGGAAAACAAACCTGCCCTGGGAGTCCAACCAAACAGAAATAAGGGAAAAATGCACATGCTTAGAAATAAATACCGAGACCCCTCAGAAAGCAGAAGTGTAGGTGGCATGGTACGTCCATCCAATCCAGTGACGCTTAAGCGCAATCTGGAGTTGTCCAGTAATTTGCGTCTCCACCAAAACTACAATATCCGCTCTATATGTTTTAAGACAACTAAAGATGGCGGAACGTTTCACTTTGTCCCGGAGGCCTCTCACGTTCCACATGAGAAACTTCACGTTGGCTATCACAGCATAAAAAGAAAAAAGAAAAACAGCATATATGTGCGGGGGAACTCCCAAGGCAGGTGTATACATCACATTATATTTAGAAAAGGCATGTAATATAGAATGATCATTGTATCCATTAAGCAACCACATCAAGTGCATAATAAGTGCATTAAACTGTGAAAAACCATAAAAAACAACTGACCCCACCCACCCCTCCCCCCACTCCGCTCTCCACAACCTCAACTGTGTGGGAGCATAATACCCCAACCCCATGAAGAGCAGGCATATAAAACAAAACATAAATGGGGCTATTGCTTGAGCAAAAAGCCCTTGACTAAACAGTGGAAAAAAATACCAGCTCCTCACGACTGTCATTGGCAATAGGGAGCGACCATACACTGGATTGCACCAGAATGGTTGTAGAACACATGATATTGCACATGTAATCGATGGTAATAGAGCCATAGAAGCGTCACTCCTGCAACAAGGGTCCTATTCCTGTGCACAATAAATCAAAAACTTAAAGAAGAATACCGTCAGGAGCAGGAACCCTTTAACAAAATTAATTTGAAAACGTGGTGCCCACTAAAGTATAAAGTGGGATTCCATTCTCCATGACCAAAATTTCACATTGGTTCACTGACTATTAGGTTAAAAAAGATATGCCTTATAACAAAGTCAGGTACAATTTTGACACGCAGAGAGATTAGTAATAAATCTAAGATACTTCAGCAATAAGAAACAGTATTACATCTCTGGTAATCAGGCAGGATGATTGCGGTCAGCTTCCCGTTGATCCAACCACTCCGAGGCAAAAGAAGGGTCTACAAAAAAGATAGCTTTATCATCACAAATTACCTGCAGACGAGCTGGAAATAGCATAGCATACTTCAAATGTTGCACACGTAGGCGCTTTTTAATATCTGTAAAGCGAGAACGAAGCTTTTGTACTTCCGCAGAGAAGTCTGGGAATGCCGCGAAGCGGCCATTTTGAAAGGAAATATTGCCCCGTTCTCGGGTTAACCGTAATACAGCATCGCGATCACGAAAACTAAGAAGTTTAGCGATAAGAGTGCGTGGAGGGGAGCCCTCGGGTGGGCGACGGGCCGGCATGCGATGAGCTCTCTCCACTGCAAATGTGGCAGAAAAAGCTTCCCTGCTAAAGTGCTTTATCAATAAGTTCTCCAAAAATGTGGCAGCATCTGAGCCCTCCGCACCTTCAGGCAACCCGATAAAACACAGATTACTGCGGCGTGCCCTTTTTTTCCAGGTCGTCCTGCTTCTGTGCTAATTGCTGGAGCTGACGCTACATGGAGTCTGCAGTATGCTGAAGGGGGTGTAAAACATCCTCAGCTCTGCTAATTCTGGTCTCCGTCGCAGTCACCCTGTCTCTCAATTTAGCCATGTCTTGCCGGATAAGTAATACATCTGTTTTTACCTCCTCAATCTTAATTGTGAGTATGGTTTGACAGGTAGCTCTGGCCTCCAGGACAAGGGCGGTATCTGCAGCAGGAGTCTCCGACGGAGCCGTGCCATCTTGGGCCTCTGTATCCCGATCCAGTCAGCGAAATTTATCGAGCTGTTGTACAGCCGCCGCTGTCTTTTTCGATGTGGACATATCCCTCGGAGTGGCGGCGGTCTCCCCAACAGTTAATGCCGGTGTACAGTTTAAGGCACCCAGGATAGTAGCTCAGGATGTAGCAGTAGCGGAGCTCAGCTCATGTGTGTCCTACACCATTGCCTTTCAGGCCACGCCCCCGCTTTAGTAGCAATTTAGCAGGAATTTTGTAAGTTGTGTTTGTGTGTGTGTGTGTGGGGGGGGGGGGGGGGGTGGTGGTGTAACGAACGAATGTGTGATTTTTTGAGTTGCGTACAGTCTAGATAATCATGGAGATGTCTTAAATCTTCAAATTGCCTAAAGAGTATTATGCTTAGGCCTTAAGATACCACTCTGAGTATTGGAAGGAGGTCATCAATGTTTTGGTTCCCAATGGTGAGAAGGTATGTTCTATGAATGAGCGCCACCTGTTTGGAACTTTTTTGTGGGGGTATAGCTTTGAATTTGTGTCCAATTTTTCCCTATAATGGTCTTCATTTTAGATCTTTTTTGACTGTTGATATTGTGGGAGGGGTGGAGAGTGTCCAAGCTTTTAGGATAGCCTTCCTTGCAGCTAATAAACCTAAATGAAGCCATTAGAGGGTGGCATCTCTGGGTTGGTTGTGGGTTGTAGGTCCAGTTGTGTATTGTCCAAATAACATTAGGTAGGGGGATTTTGAAGTGTTTAAGCCTGTAACTTTTTGGAATAAATCTGCAACTTGTTCCCAGAATAGAGAAATCTGAGGACACTGCCAAAATCTGCGGTCCAGAGTCGGTTTGTGGTGACCACATTGTGGAAATAGGTCAGGATGTGTGTTCGACTTCGTGAAGAGAGCCGGAATATATGCCTTGTGGATCATTTTAAACTGCGTCTCTCTCCATGTTTGATTTATGGTAAATTTCAGAACTTTCAGATATTCTGTGGAATAGTAAGCAGTAAAGTGCTCTAGCAGTACTGAAAGGCTCTGTGATCTCCTTTAGTTAACATCTCCTTGGGAGGAGAGAGATCTGGATAGAGATGTTAACTAAAGGAGATCACAGAGCCTTCCAGTACTGCTGGAACACATCACTGTTTACTATTCCACAGACTGAGGGAGACCTCTCTCTACCTGATTTATGGATGCTGTCAGTTTAGGGGGACGTTTTTTTTTTTTTTTTTTTTTCAGCACTGCAGTACTGGATAGAATGGACAGCTATTCCCTGAAACCCAAAGCTGGTGATTTCTAGGAGGGTTTTCTGCTTTTTCACATCCTCCTGTGAGATTGCACTTTGAGACACAAAGTGCTGAAGCTGCTGTATACATCGCAGACACCAGGAAGCAGTTGGCACGGCTCTGGATACCAACTGCCGTTCACCTCCCGATCCAATGCAGCAATTGCCGGACTAAAGGTCGGAAGATGCCTCTGGAGGCTGCGAACTGCTAGCTGGGCAGCTGACAACGTGGAAGTTGGCCATCCTATTGCCAGGCAGTTTCACACCATCCTGTTACTTTTCTACAAATTATCTGGACTTCTGTGCAGTCCTATTTATTGATCAAAAGGAGGAAGATACATGTTCGAGCCTGTCATCTCCTTGAGCCTTCATTTGGAGCCATCTGAATCTTATCTGCCCGGACTGGGAGGTCACGCTGTTCATTTCCACATCTGGATATGTGTGCAATTTCATTTGGACCTGGTAAGGGGCTTTTAGATTGGTGGTGGATTTTACTGGCCCCTTTTTGCTGCCACTACTTTGGCATACCCTGATGTCTTAACTTTATAAGCGGTGTTTATTTACCGTATTTTTCGGCGTATAACACGCACCTAAATTATAGGAGAGAAATTTCAGGAAAAAAGCTGAAATTTAAAATAAACAGCTTTTGAACTCAGAACATTTTTTTTTATCAAATGCAGTTTCACCAGTGCCCACGAATGCAGCCTCGCCAGCGCAGTGTCCATCATTGCAGCCTCACCAGCGCAGTGTCCATCATTGCAGCCTTGCCAGCGCAATGCCCATACATGCAGCCTCGCCAGCGCAATACCCATAATTACAGCCTCGCCAGCGCAGTGCCCATACATGCAGCCTCGCCAGCGCAGTGCCCATAGTTGCAGCCTCGCCAGCGCAGTGCCCATAGATGCAGCCTCGCCAGCGCAGTGCCAGTAGTTGCAGCCTCGCCAGCGCAGTGCCAGTAATTGCAGCCTCGCCAGCGCCATTGATTGTACCTGCATCACTTTTTAAAAAGTCCATGAAGCAGCGCCAAGAGGTAGAAGGGGCGGGCAGGGCAGAGGAGAAGGAAGGACGCACGTGCTGTCATCGGAAGTCCCGGTGGCTATGATGGACGTCGGCATAGGAGGCGGTACTTCCGATGACAGCGCGTCCTTCCTTCTCCTCTGCCCCGCCCGCCCCCTTCTACCTCTCGGCGCTGCTTCCTGGACTTTTTTTTTTCTTTTTTCTTTTCATATCGGCGTACAACACGCACTGCTGCTTTTTCCTCCATTTTTAGGAGGAAAGTGCGTGTTATACACCGATAAATACGGTAACTTCTGGTAAGAAGTACCCACACATGTTACACTCTCGATGTTTCTTATACTACCATTGGTGAAGGTGTCACACTTTCAATTGTGAGTGCACTTCTTCCATTCACTTATTTTTGTTTGTTTGGTTTTACGCTATGGCCTTTTTGTTTTTATTTCATGAATCTCAATGTACCATGGTCCTCTGAGAGTCTTCATTGCAACTTCGTTTTCATCTCCATTGGGACATCTTGAATTCTATTGGCACTATTAACGTAGCTTTTTGGTAAGCACATTACCATATGGATTCCAGCGTGGACATCTTTACTCATTTTTAATTTTTCACTTGAATTTATCCCTATTATATGGACACTTATATGGACATTTAATTTAGTTCATTTGTCATACTTTTTTAGCGCGACTTAATTTATATATACTCATGGATGACTAGTATACATTTTTTAATTTGTTTAATAAGATATAAGCTTAAAAATATAGAGATGCATGTTATCAATCTCAAGAAGTCATTAGCACCCTTCACACACCTACGTGAATACCAGGATAAAGAGAAGGAACTGCAAATTTCAATAGCTAAACATGGAATTAAAAAACAAAAGAAATTTATTAGTAATGTAGGTGACTACAAAAACCACTACCCAGATATCAGGGTTGGTATCGACCCCCCCCCCCCCCCCCCCAGCCAACAAGGCTGTAGAGGACCATAAGGTTACAACAACCACTGGGGAGAGGACCAGATATCAGACCAGACAGAGGACATCCCCAGTACAGAGGAGCAGGAGGGCAGATGGGAAATTGGAGAGGGTACAATCAAGCGAACAATGTGAGACACAATTTCAGGAATACCCACTGAGAAGGTGAAAATGGACAAGAGGCAAAAGAGGAGGTAGGAAGAAAAAGGAGAGAATACTAGGACAAGGCATTTTCAACTTAAGTGGAATGGAATTTGCCAAAGAAGAACTTCATGTCCTAGACCTAGACCTCAGCCCTAAATAAGCCCTTACCAAAGACGTAGATAAATTTGAGGTCTTTGTAGACCTACAGAAATTCATGAGAAAATTGAATATTAAAAAAGTTTTTCAATTTTAAAGGGACCCATCCACCCACCTCTAAATCAGAGTATATGCACACGGGCCTAAGGAATAATTCCTTTTTTAACCCAAAAGTTCCTGGCAACGAATGCATGGGCACCTTCAAAGGAATGGTGGAGGAAGACCTAAGGAACCTGGAAATCCCAAAAAGAATATGAACATTTGGAAATCTTTTAAAAGTCTAGAGAAGAAGAAAGGAATAGTTATCCGACAAGCTGATAAAGGGGGTGGCCTTGTTCTAAAAAAAAAACAATTTTATGAAAAAGAAATGGAAAATTGCTGAAAGTGGAAGGGACATATAAAAAACTGAATGGTAACCCCAAGAGGAATTACACAAAGAAATTAAAGAATTTTGTCAAAGGAAACCAGAGGGGAATTTTAACAAAAAGGAGGCAAATATCTTGTCCCAGAATCCTCCAAAACACCGGTGATCTTTTATCTGCCAAAGATACTCAAGAATCCAACTAGACCACCTGGGAGACCCATTGTTAGTGGGATTGGATACATTTTTTTGAGGCTAGGGGAATATTTAGACCAATTTTTACAGTCGCTGGTACAAAAGGGTAAATCATACCTGAAAGACAGCACGGAATTTATAAGGGAACTGAAAAATATCAATATTTCCAATACCTGCATTTTGGCCACGATGGACGCTAACTCCTTATATACCAGTATAAGGCAGCAAGATGACCTAAAGTCACCTAAAAGGTCACGGCGTACTGATGTCACCCTATAGCGTCCAGGAAGTGCGGATGTGCAGAGCCGTCCGGCCGGCAGCTTTTACAAGTATTCTTTTGTATTCCTGCATGTGAGTTTGATACTTTTTCTTCATAAATAGTTAATGCCATTTTAAAGTATGGAGCCTCTCTTTACTTTATGTTGGTGACATCCATTGAGGGTCTCTCTGGAACAATTCCGTGTGGAGCCTGTGGCAATTTCACAACTATATGAGTTCTAAAAGTGCATATATTATCCAAGTCTGGTAAGAGGCGTTGTATACGGTGGAGATTAGAGCACCAGTCTGTTGGTTGATTAATGTGATTGTCTGTCTGTTCTCTGGTAAGGAGTACCTACAGGTGCTATTCTCACCGGGCCTTATTTCTTTCTGTGTTGCTGAATTTGTTTCTGGTTTATGCGATTTTACACTATGGAGTTTCTTTTTCCTTCATGGTGGTGACATCCATTGGGGGTCCTTCTGGAGCAATTCCGTGTGCAGCTTGTGATATTTTCACTAACCATAGGATTTCTACAAGCGCTTACATCATCTAAGTCTGGTAAGAGGCGTTGTATACGGTGGAAGATAGAGCACCAGTCCCTCAGTTGATTTATGTGATTGCCTGTCTGTTCTCTGGTAAGGAGTACCTACAGGTGTTTTCTAGGGCTGCCACGACGCGTCGACGTAGTCGACTACGTCGACTACAAAAAATCGTCGACGTGCGTGAAAAGCGTCTACGCGTGACGTCACACGCCCCCTGGCCAGCCGCCGCGCCGCTTGAAATTCCCCCGCCGGGCTCCGTCCACACCGATGCCGGAGACAAGACCGTCCACACCGATGCCGGAGACAAGACCGTCCACACCGATGCTGGAGACCAGAGGTGAGCGCTGACCGTCTCCAGCACCCCTGTACTCCGCCACAGCTTCTGCCGCAACGCCATCCTCCCCGATCACCCAGCTACTTAAGAGATGTCACATGTGCGGCACTACACCGGCTTGTACTGTACTGTGGCGGCATGTAATGGCCTGTACTAGGTGGGAGGGCTTACTGGGGGGTCTGTACTGGGAGGGGGCTTACTAAGTGGTCTGTACAGTACAGACCACTTAGTAAGCCCCCCTCCCTGTGCAGACCCCTCAGTAAGCCCTCCTACCTAGTACAGACCCCTTAGTAAGCCCCCCTCCCAGTGCAGACCCCTCAGTACGCCCTCCCACCTAGTACAGTCTGTACTAGGTGGGAGGGCTTACTGAGGGGTCTGCACTGGGAGGGGGGGCTTACTAAGGGGTTTGTACTAGGTTGGAGGGCTTACTGAGGGGTCTGTACTAGTGTACTGGGAGGGGGGCTTACTAAGTGGTCTGTACAGTACAGACCACTTAGTAAGCCCCCCTTCCAGTACAGACCCCTCAGTAAGCCCTCCCACCTAGTACATATACCACTTAGTAAGCCCCCCTCCCAGTACAGACCCCTCAGTAAGCCCTCCCACCTAGTACATACTGTACTAGGTGGGAGGGCTTACTGAGGGGTCTGCACTGGGAGGGGGGGCTTACTAAGTGGTCTGTACTAGGTGGAAGGGCTTACTGAGGGGTCTGCACTGGGAGGGGGGGCTTACTAAGTGGTCTGTACTAGGTGGGAGGGCTTACTGTGGGGTCTGTACTGGGAGTGGGCTTACTGAGGGGTCTGTATTAATTACAGGATTAATTGGCTAATCAAAAAAACACTCAATTAAGCAAAAAAAATAAAATAAAAATAATCGTTAGATTAGTCGACTAATCGTAAAAATAATCAATAGATTAGTCGACAGACAAATTAATCGTTAGTTGCAGCCCTAGTGTTTTCCTCACCGGGTCTTGAGCTGGATACACACTATCCAACTTTTGTGGTTAGATTTCCTACAGATTTACCTTTTCTATGTAGCGCACGGGCTTGCCAGATTGCATACAAATTGAAAGTGTTTAGGTTTGCCCTCATATTATATGGTTTTGGTAAGTCTAAAGGAAAAAGTAGTGTGTATGGCCCTTTACTACCTTTTTGATGTGTCTCTGTGCATACTCAATTTATGTTCTGGTAAGCAGCGCAATTACTGGTGGAGGATTTCACTTATTCACCTTTTTATTTTGATTCATCACCCCCCTTTTTTAATTTTAATTTTAATTTTTCACTGAATATCGGTTCACACTGGTGTTATTCCAAAAAATACCAAAAAAACAAATACTCAAATGGTATTACGCTATTGTTGCCCCTTTTTTCTTATCCCCCTGTGGGGATTCCCCTACAAGCTGTATACTGAGGCTTTCTGGGCAACGTATATAAGGACCATCTTCCCGGGTCACGACATGGCTCATCCCTGATGTACTCCTGCTAATAGAGAGGATCTTATGTCTCATCCCTGATGTACCCCTGCTATTAAAGAGGATATCCTATTTGACGAACTACCCCCTCGTGGGGTGATCATTTCTGGTGAGTGTATTCACGATTGGAGTGACCACGAGCACCCCCCACCTCCCCGGGCTTATTACCACTTGGGAGGAGTATTAAGTAGTAAGTGTGATACTAGCACTGATATTTCTTCCAGCACCTACCTGTTGATGTTATATTTATTTATTGTACGGTTATAGTATATATTTATACACCTATCTTGGGTCTTATCCCAACACTAATTGCACCTTATCACTTAAATATCACATTTGTGTTTCACCTTTATACATTCATTGGTTTGTAATTATTTATTTACAGCACTGAGACACTTTATTTTACACCTCAAATTTAATATATTTCACCGCACTGAGACACTTTATTTTACATCTTAATTTTGATATAAGTGTGTATACCCAACTACTGAATCTTTATTGGTAAATTCTCTCATTTATCTATTTGTATGTATTTTTATGCATTCATGCATTTTAGGCACTAGGACACTTTATATATATATTTCCTATATGTGATTATTTACACTGCATTTGTATATGCACTGTAAACTTTAATATGGCACACCTAGTAGCCCCTCTTCCTTGGCAGCGCCATTGACCCTTACATTTTTCATACTAATGTCAGGTAAGCCAGCTCCTCCATCGTCCTTCGGAAGGTGCAGTTTTGTTAGAGATGCAAGGTCTTTTTTGCTCACCTGATAAAAGATGTGATTGCTTTGTTTGTTTTATTGTTTGTGTTTTAAGTAGAATTGGTATCGTCTGAAGAGGATACAGGAGGCGTGGGAAGCTTACCATTTTGATCAGGTGGCACATTCCAAAAACACAGGGGTAGAGTCATCCAAACCTCCAATTCTTTCCTAATTTTCTCTAGAAGTGGTTTAAAATTGAGATGATATAGTGATGACGGGTCTTTTTTTTTTTTTTTTTTACATTTCTTTATTTAAAGCAAAGTACCAGTGAAAAAACAAAACCTGGAACATTGCAACCTGAAACATCAAAGATAAGCAACAGGCAGATACAGTAACATGTAAGTACATAAATTCAACTTGTGTCGTCAGGTGTGCAATGAGAAGTAGCAGATAAACCAGGTACACTGCAGACATAACTTTGAGTTTTCAAAGAAAAAAGGTGCAGACGGTGCAGACGCAACGCTCCGAGAGGAACGAGAACATGACAGCATATCAGAACCGAGTTCACCTAACATTCCATCTTCAAGGGACGGATCCTGATATACTAAAATAAAATGTAGGCAGAATAATAAGCAGCAGAAGAGAAACTTCTGAAAGTAGAAGAGGGAAAGAGTCAAGATAAAGGAGGGGTGGTTAGGGAGAGGGAGAGAAGAAGGAAAAGATAAAAAGAAAAATGGAGAGAGGTAGGTGAAAAAGTGGGGGAAGACCAGGGCCGGGACGCCAGGGCATAGGCCCAACAGGAGTCAAAACACTCCGCATCAACACAGCCAATGGCCAGTAAGTAAGCCTCCGTACCTGTGAAGTACACCCAGGGCCTCCAGCGGTCCCAGGTTTGTTCTTCGGTGTTTGTCAAAGTAGCAGTCAATTCCTCCATGCGATTAATTTTGTTTATTTTAGAGAACCATCATTTCCGTGTGGGGGTCTTGGTCTGCTGCCAAATGGCCGGGATGCAGGCCTTCGCAGCATTGAGAAGTTGGATTGTCAGGGACTTCCTTTTTTTCAGAATTAGCCTCCTCGTGAGATGAAGCAACCACAGCGCAGTGTCCTCTCCCACCTCGAGCCGCATCTCCAGCACCTGTCAGGGCAATTTTTGTCCATTTTGTGGAGAGTCGCATAGACCCTATACCACCTAGTGAGAATTTTGTAGCTGACCACCTAAAACTTGCTGGCCATCGAAGCCTTATGGGCCAGGGTCAATATTTTTTCAGTTTGCTTAGGAGTGAAAGAGACATTAAGATCACACTCCCATTGGCACAGAAAGGATAAGGGCTGCTCGCCGGCCACATCCAAGAGAATGGAATAGAGAAAGGACAGAGCATGTTTGGGGGGATTACCCTCTCTACACAAGGTTTCGAATGGTGTTAAGGGCCAGGGGGCATAGCCCGACCTCTGCGGGTGGAGGAGGAAATGTCGGAACTAGTTGGTGCTAAGGTCCAAAGAGAGCCCTGGCCAAGCCATGATCTCCGCATGGTTTGGGGCACAGCCCCATGGCCAGACGTCCAGGAGGCGGGTCTTCCCAGGCCAGGCCCCGCACTCTGGCGCTCATGTAACCCGGAGGGAATTCCGGATTTCCCAGAATGGGGGTTAAGGGAGAGGGCGAAGGGGCGACCATCGAGTGTTGCGATTTCCTCCGCGATTCCCGGAGCGTAGACCCGATTGTCGTATGGAAGTGAAGGCAGAGGCGTCCACCGGGCTAGAGGCAGGGGTTGGTTCACTACCCCGTTCTCCAGACCCACCCATTGCTTAGATGCAGCGTTACAGTGCCAGTCCTGGACCCACATAAGATGGGAGGCCAAGGTCCGCCAGACTCCCCCTTGCCTTGGGAAGGGAGAGGGTCCGCAGCCCAATCTGGGGGGACCTGGTAACCCAGACAAAGGATCAAAACAGTGCCCGCACCTGGGTAAAGAAGGCAAGAGAAACTGCGATCGGCAATGCCTGCAGAATGTAGGGTAATCTGGGCAACACATTCATTTTGAGCGCGTTGCATGTCCGACCGGAGGATTCCCAGAAGAGGTCGGAAATTTGTCTGATATAAGTGGGTCTGCCATGATGCGCACCCCTAGGTATGCCAGAGATCTATCAGCCCAGTGAAATGGAAAGGAGGACTGGAGAGAACGTTCGGTGCCTGCAGGAGAAGAGACATTGAGCGCTGCGGATTTAGAGAGATTTATTTATATTTGGAGAGTTTCCCATAGATATTGAGAGCATTCAGAATATTTGGGAGAGACGTGGTGGAGTTAGAGACGAAAAAAATCAAATCATCAGCATAGGCGGCCACTTTATGGTGTCCGTCAGCCAGCTGTATGCCTGTGATGTCGGGGGGTTCCCGCGAAGAATGCAGAGGAACGGTTCGAGGGCCAAGATGAAAATCGGGGGATAACGGGTATCCCTGATGGGTGCCATTCTTGATGGGAAAAAAGTCTGATCTCCATTCATTGACCCGACCGCTGTCAAGGGCGAGGAGTAGAGAGCTAAGATGCATTGCAGCTTCCGGGGGTCTAGGTCTATGTGTGACAGGGTGGTAAAATCCCCAGTCCACCCTGTCGAAGGTCTTTTCGGCGTCCGTGGAGAGGAGTAGCTTCGAACGATTGGAGGTGTGAGCACAATGAATAAGGTCAATTACCCGGGTCGTATTGTCCCTAGCCTCCCGAGATGGCACAAAGCCAACCTGATCATAATGTATCAGATGGGTAATGTGAGGCAGGAGTTGGTTTGCAAGGACCTTAGCGAATAACTTGAGATCCGTGTTGAGGAGGGAAATGGGGTGATAGCTCCCACAGGACGTTGGGTCCTTCCCCTCTTTGTGTATGAGGGTGATATACGCCCTCAGGGAGTCAGCGGGCATAGAGCCGCCCCCTCTGATGGCATTATAATGGGATAGGATGGGAGTACTAAGGCGCGTCGCTAACTGCTGGTAATAGGGCAGGGTAAAACCGCCGGGGCCTGGCGCCTTATGAGGTTTGGATTGAGGCATGGCCACGGTCTGTTCAGCTTCGGAGATCTCCCCCTCCAAGGTGGATGCCTGTTCCGCCGTGATGGAGGGCATACCCAAGTCCCGAATGTAGGCAGCCGCCACACCCAACCCACCCGGGGGGAGCGGGGATGGGCCAGAGGGAGGAAGATTGTACAGGGAACGGCAGAATGCACAAAACCCGTCAGCGATGGCCGCCGAGGTGTGAACCCTGCGTCCAGCCGTTGATTGTATGAGGGAGGTAGCCGTGCATTTCCTAGGCCCACGTAGGGCCCGTGCCAACATTGCCCCAGGTCTGGTTGAATACTCATAATAGTGCCTCCTGGCCCAAGCCAGGCTCTGTACTGTTTTGCGAAACAGCAGGTCATTCAGTTCCTCCCCGAGCACGCGTGAGAGGCAGAAAATGTTCCGCCTCCAAGGGATTTCTTATGGAACATACTCAAAGTTGTAATGCGCGACAGGAGTGCTGCTACAGTGCTCTCCTGTTCGCATTTACGGCTTGAGCCGATACGGATGAGAACCCCCCCGGATGACGCATTTGTGGGCCTCCCAAATGACCGAGGAGATAGGGACGGGTCCATATTGTCTGCAAAGTAAGCGGACAGAGCCGCATCAATTTCAGTGCGAACATCAGGGTGTTGTAGTAAAGACTCTTTCAGCCTCGAAGTCGGTGGCCTAGGTGGTCTACAGTCCCAGTTAATAGTGATATGGACGGGAGAGTGGTCTGACAGAGAAAATTAATCAATGTGTGAGGAAGTGATCAGGGGGAGATCGCTCTGAGGGATCAAAAAACTGTCTATCCTGGTGTATGTGTTGTGAGTGGCAGAGTTATAAGTACGGAGCCGAGTGAAGTGCTGTGAATCTCCTCCCCTGCTCCATGCTGCATTCCTGCTGAACTGCAGGGATGTCACTGTAATAAAAAAAAAAAAGCCCGGGAACAGCTAACAGAGCCGTGATGGCTGAATTCCTGAAGCAGTAAAAGAGGAGGACAATCTGTGGATACCAGCTGGCGTGAACGGTGTGCGCTCCACCTGAGCCAGAAGCGACATAACTGGATAGACGGAAGTTTCAGAAAGATCCCAGGGGGAATTGAGACTGAACACCTGTCTATACAAAGCGTTATAGGTCTTGGGGCCTGAAGCGGTCTGCTTTATACCTGGTGTATACTTCATGGTGGCTGTTCTAAGATCCGGTCTGATGGATACAGTGGGAAAAAAACAATAACCCTGTCTTACACCTATGAGAGAGGTCCTTACTGACCCCTTATAATTTAGGGGTCCACCATATCTGGTAAGAAGCCTGACTGACCGGGTGATTCTGTCATTTGGTGGAGGTGTCTCTCTCTTGGAAGAAGCACAAACCTAGAATTCTTCAGCTTTTCCATTTATATTGGACTGTTTGTAGTGGTCTATACATATTCCATTGTTGGGACTAATTTGCCACGTGGTCACGATTTATTTGGCTTTTTATTTATATTTATATGTATAGCATAATGTATATGGTTTTGCTTTAAGCACATATTTACTTTGCAAATCACTAGTCATACTTCACGTTTTTACGTTTATGCTGGGGCTCCCTTAATTTATATTTACTTTGTTTCTGGTTTGAAACAATCCTATCACTTTATACACCAAAATGTATCCGCTGCGCAGGATTGTTGGTGCTTAACGCTAATTTCTTTCCAGAGTAATAAGTGTAGTCCCACTCACCTGGATGCATTACTCGCGGGTCAACCAGGTAGAGGAGGGAGAGTTCCTTTTTGAGTCTTCGCAGCTGTGCATAGGAGATGCGAGGATCCTCTTGCGGTGTCGAGGAGGGGCTCAGGAGCAAAATTGAAGTCTCCGCCCATAATAAGGTGGCCTTTACGGAAGTCCAAGACAATTGGAGTTAGGTGCTGCAAGAAGGATAATTGGTTAGCATTAGGTAAATAAACATTTAACAAAGTGACCGTCCGGTGGCCTGTGGTGCCCTTCACCAGCAGATGTCTGTCCTGTGGATCCACCTGCGAAGCTGCATGTGTCCAGGGGGTAGATTTGGAGATAACAATACTCACCCCTTTAGAATTGGGTATTGTCGAGGGAGCACCTGAAGTACGTTTCCTGTAAAAATGCCACATGGGCTCAGCTGTGCCTAAGATCAGACAATAACCGCGAGTGCTTCTCAGGGGTGGAAAGACCCTGAACGTTCAGCGAGGTCAGCCTGTAGCCCGGAGCTGGGCGCTAAGAGGGGGCTGACATGGCCAGCCCCGGCCACCCCGAGTCGGCTTGGAGAGAATCTAAGACGGGAAGGGAGGGAGGAAGGGGGAGGGGTGGAGACCAGAGGGGGGCAAGAGTGAAAAGAGAGAAGACAGAGAAGAGGAGCGAAAAAAAAAAAAAGTATATCCGTACAAATTCTAGATAATGGTCAAAGGTAACCGTTCGCAACCAGGCGCAACCTAGTGCTGGGAAATGGAGGCATTAGGCTCTACGAGAAGAGAAAAGGAGACATGACCCCGAGGCGACAGCCCGGTGTATGAACACAGTTGCTGTAGCCCCGGGATCAGGTGCTATACCAATGACAATGCACAATAAGTAAAAGGAGAACATCAGATGCAAAACGTCACATTTGAAATATGCCCAAAGGAGAAAAAAAAAACCACACTAGCCTCAGCAGGTCCGTTAAGGCCCCAACCCCCCCCAGACCACACAGGACCCATAATGGAAGGGGCGGCAGGGAACTCCAGCACCACCCTGGGGGGTCATGCCCTAAAAGTCGGCTGGGTGGCAAAAGACACGGGCAGCGTGCCACATGTGGGAGGGTATGCAGGGAGGTAATCAGGCCCACTGAAGTACGCGGGTAGGGGCAGGGAGGACCGATCAAGTATCTCGGCGGGGGCCAATCCAGGAGGGGGTCAGAGGGGGAGCAACAGCGAGTGCCACAGACCTTCCAGTCAGCCATTGCAGAAGAGGGGGGTCATTGTGCGGTGGTCTTACAGTTCAGGGGAAGCAGGCACCTCAGCCGATTCCCTTTGCATAGTGGACCTCAGCGCCTCTGGTGGCGCTGAGGTCTCGGCGAAGGGCGTCTTGATGAGAACTAGTGCCTGGGTTGCTCAGCCTGTCAGGAACAGAAACTGGGGCGGCTTCCAGAAAGGCAAAAAGCTCAGGTAATTGATCAGGCCAACGGAGGGCAAAAGAGGACCCACCTCTCAATACCACCAGGTGGCAGGGGTGGCCCCAATGGTAGGTGGCACTGGCGTTGTGGACAGTCTACAGGAGGGGTTTCAGCTGGGCCCTCATCCATAGAGTTAGGCAGGACAGGTCCGGGAACAGACAGATGGTGGCCCCATCAAAGTCCAGCTGTCCCTTGGACCATGCCTTCCTCATAAATTCCTCCTTGAGGGAGAAAAAAAATGAACCCTTGCCAGGATGTCACGCGGGTGGTCAGCCCCAGAGCTTCGGGGGGCCTGGACCATGTGCACCCGGTCTTTCTCAATGTCCTCAATGGGTGGCCGGTCAAGAAGCTTGTTAAAGATGGCGATAACAGTAGCTTTAAGGTCAGGGCCCTGGGTAGCCTCAGGAAGTCCCCGCAGGCGAATGTTATTCCTGCGACTGCGGTTCTCTCCATCGTCCTGCTGTAGCTGCAATGTGAACAAGTATTTTTGGAATAGGGACTGGGATAATTCTAATGCGGAGACCCTGGAAGTCAGGGAGGAATGAGCCGACTCCACCACCTCAACCCTGGTTTCTACTTGGTCAATATGATGTTTGAGATTATTAATTTCGTGGGAGAGGGTATCAACGCTGCCATCTCCATGAAGTCTGGTGGGGATCAGGGAGAGTATCTCCCGCCATTCAGATGCTGGAGGCTGCTGCGGCTGACTGGATGTGGCTGTATCAGTGGGGGAATCTGCGAGCGGCTTTCCGGGGATAAGATCAGGTATGGAGGACTCCGGGCAGAGGGAGCCTGCGCCGCAGGCTGGCTAGTAGATGCCTTCCCTGTCTTCTTGGATGTGGCGGGTCCTGCCGAGGACGGCGCCATCTTGGAGGCCGCGAGGGTGTGAAGGGGGTGCTGGAGGAAGAAGGCGGCGATGTCAGGTCCCCTAGTGACCGCCGGAGACCCCAGAGGTTTGGCACTAGTGGGCATGTAGAGCAGGGGCAGATGCGCTGGCTGTAAAGGGCTTATTCACAGCGCCATTGCCAAGCCACGCCTCCCGTGAGGACGGGTCTTTCCCAATCTTAATACCTAAATAGGTAATCTATTTGTCTGCTAGCGGAAAGGGGGAGGACATATCCCAGTGAGACAACATTGTTTTTATAAGGGGTAGCACTTCACTCTTATGAAACTTAACCCTGAGTCCCGTGATGGTTTGAAATTCATCTATAAGGGAACAGAGACTTTTCAAGTGTGAAGTAGGTTTAGAGGTGAAGAGGAGCATGTCATCGGCGAACAGTGCCTTCCAAAGTTCCCCTCTTCCTATTTGTATACCGTGTAGGGGGGCTAAGTCTAGTAGGTATCTCCACAGGGGTTTTAGGACTAGGTTGAAGAGTATAGGCAATAATGGACAGCCCTGCCTCCTAGTGCCTTGGTTTAACAATGTGGAATTGGATATACCCACCGAGGTGACAATACGCACAGTTGGGTTGGTGTACATGGTCTGTATGTATTCTGGCAAAGGAATGCACTTACAAAAGTATGTGTAGTTAGCGCTGAATTGAAGCCGCCGGCCAGTCAGCTTCAAACACCCGCCTGAGTCTCGTCTCGTAGAGGTGACGTCAGCATGCCGCGACCGACGTACGTTTCGTCAAAAACTGACGTTCTCAAGGTACCTTGAGAACGTCAGTTTTTGACGAAACGTACGTTGGTCGCGGCGTGCTGACGTCACCTCTACGAGAAGAGACTCAGGCTGGTGTTTGAAGCTGACTGGCCGGCGGCTTCAATTCAGCGCTAACTACACGTACTTTTGTAAGTGCATTCCTTTGTTTTATTATTTTTATAATAAATGGTTTTACGCTATGGGCTCTCCCCTTATCATTTAATTCCATGTAACATCGGAGTATTTGTGTGGGCCAGCCTTATTGCTAAGGGGAGCGTTCATTCCAGATACTAGCGGACTGCCATACATCAGCATTACCCTGACTGGATACATGCAAATTTGTTGCCGACATCTGGTAAGCAGGGATTTCTGGTGATGGTCCTGTCTATTCGAGTGATTAATACCACACGATTTGCCTGCAGTTATCTGGTAATTTGATTGGGAGCACGGTGGTGGTTCTTTTATTCAATTTGTCCATATATGATTTGCCTTTGCCCCTTTTTGTCTTACTTCTGGTAAGCAGCCTGTGCTGGTGGTGGAGCACATTATCATTTTCCTTGTTTCACACGGGAGATATTATTAGTGTTTATTTATACAGTATCACGCTATGTTTACTTTATTTTTTATTACAACATTCACCGATCCACATTTCTGAGTTGGTTATCGTCTGGGAGGAATCCCCTGCAGATTTCCATTTGGCTTGGCTTCTTCACACATTAATGCTCATCTTACTGCTACATCCGGTAAGCAGTATCTACACATACTGATTGCATTTGTGATTTGTTGGATTGGACTTCATCTGTTTACCCATCACTCAATAATTTGGGACTTTTATGGGACTTTCACTATTATATATTTTTTTGATCATATCACTTATGATCTATGTCACTTAGCGCAGCTTTTCCCCATACTCTGTTATCCATATGTTTGTCACATTTAAGTTGCTGCTATCAGGTTTAGATATTTAGCGCAGTTTTTTCCTTTTTTCTGTATGTATTCTACCACCCGACCCGAGAAGCCAGGACTCGTTAAGGCCAGAAAGAGCCGAAATGTATCTTGTCAAAGGCTTTCTCCAACGTTGCCATAGCAAGTTGCTCCGAGGGGTGTGTTTTGGCATGTTCAAGTGCAGCCAAGACTCTACGGATGTTAGATATGGCAGATCGGCCTTTGACGAAACTTGCCTGTGCGGGATGTATAAGCAATGGTAGAATAAGTGATAATCTAGATGATACTCTTTTGGACAGAATTTTAGCGTCTGTTTAGCAGTGAATTTTGCCGGTAGGAGCCAGTTAGTGTGGTGTCTTTTCCTTTTTTTTTGCTATTAATTTGATATATGCTTGAGTGCCCCTGGACATGTGTTTATTTTCCCAATATGGGAGAGTGGTCTGATGTAACCTGTTTGTATATTTCAGAGGTTCGCGTAGAGTGCATCAGCAGCGGGGAACAGAAGAGGTAATCTATTCTGGCCAGTAAATGGTGTGGGGGTGAATAGAATGTGAACTCCCTGTCAGCGGGGTGACCATGTCACCATACATCTGTTAGCTTAAGAGCAGATGCCATTGTTGCTAATGGGGTTTTTCTAGGTGGGGGCATTTTCTTCATTTTCTGTCTGCATGATTTACGGTTCTCATCTGGGTACATGACCAATTTGAAATTGCCTCCTATGATATGTGATGGTGTGGGGTTCTGAATAAGCCACTTAGCAGCGTCTGCGAAAAAGTTTGCAATCAGTGAGTTTGGTGCGTATGTGTTGGAAATTTGAATGTCTTGTTAGGCGAATTTGAGACATGTAGAGGCTTTATGCCCTAAGCTATCACTGAGCGATTGTGTAGTGCACGGCAAATTCTTGTGTATGAGTATGATAATCCCTGCCTTGCGATCAACAGCTGGGGAGCCTATGACTTTACCCACCCACATCTTTTTTTCTGCGGAAATCAATGGGCTGCTATGCCTGTGCAAATGTGGGCCACCAACCTGCATACACGTGAACCAGGCCTAAAGCAGTAGTAAAGTAATTTACAAATAAAAACACTGGTCCTCCTGCAGTTTTAACCACTTCTGGACCGCAAGGTTTTACCCCCTTAATGATCAGGCTGTTTTTTGTGATTCGGCACTGTTTAACTGACAATTGCGCGGTCGTGCGATGATGTACCAAAATAAAATTGATGTCCTTATTTTCCCACAAATAGAGCTTTCTTTTGGTGGTATTTGATGACCTGTGCGATTTTATTTATTTTTTTGCGCTATAAACAAAAAAAGTGACATTTATGGAAAAAAAAAACTTTTCACATTCTGCTGTATAACCTTCCCCAAAATAAAAAATTTAAAACTAAAAATTTTTCGTCCTTTTAGGCCAATTTGTATTCTGCTACGTATTTTTGGTAAAATAATTCGCAGTAAGCGTGTTTTAAGTAAAGCTGCGATGTGTAAGGGAGCACTATGCTGTGAAAATGGCTGAAATGTAATGGGGCGTTGTAATTTGTAAAGGGGCACTATGACGTGAAAATGGCTGAAATGTAATGGGGCGCTGTGATTTGTGAATGGGTACTGTGCTGTTTAAAGGGGCACTATGATGTGAAAATGGCTGCAATGTAATGAGGCGCTGTGATGTGTAAAGGTGCATGGGGGGGGGGGGATGGGGGGGGGGATGGGGGGGGGGCCCAAGAAAATGTTTGCCCTTGGTATGGTAATGTTCTTGGGGTGCAGAGCCAGCTCCTCGGTGGCGGCGGGATTCTCTCAGGCTCAACTATGGCAGAGACGGCAGCCTCTGTGTCATAGGAAGACCAGGTAGCCTGGCGGTGTCCGGAGTTCATAGAGGATCTGAAGGAGAAAGAGCCAGGACACCAAGACCAGCATTATTTATAAATATATATCCAGATTAAAAGTCTTGTTATCTATTCTTATGCAGGATTTTTGTAGTTAAAGTTAAGTGTTTCTCTCATTAGTATTTTTTTAATATCTACCTTAGTAATGCACGCATGGTTAATAAGAAAACCAGCAAAAACGCCAACGTTGGTGAAAAGAAAACGCAAAAAGAAGGATCTTCTGTCCAAAATGACAAAGGAGTAAATCCTTCAACAAGTTTTCAGGTTGACAATGGAGAAAAAATTGATGAGAATCCTTCAAGTTTTCAGTTGTCAAAACAACAAAAATTAGTAAGAAATGGTGACAAAGGAGAGCCACGTCCGGAATGTGTGATTTGTGGTGAAATTCTTGCAAATGAGAGTATGCGAGCAAACAAATTACTTCGCCATATTGAGACAAGGCATGTACATTTGGAAAACAAGCCACTTACTTTTTTTTTTTTTTTAGCTTGTTTTGAAAAAAATTAATATGTCTAAAAATATGCTCTCTCATTTCACCAGTATTAATGAAAAAGCTATGAATACCTAATGTCTTTGCCAATTGCAAAATCGGGTAAGTTTCACAACATTGGGGAGTCATTGGTACTCCCAATAACATAAAAGATGATGTCGGAGTTATGTTTGGTGACAAGAGCTTGAAAGAAGTTGAATTAATTCCAGTTTCCAATAACACGGTCAAACGCAGAATCCATTAAATGTCTGAGTGGGTAGAAGATTCTTATTAACAGAGTTAAAGCGAGCAAAATTTTTTCTCTGCAATTAGATAAGTCAACAGATGTACAAGGTTTGTCCTAATTGATTGTTTTTATCCGATTTATATGGAACAATGAATCATAAAGATATACTATTTTGTGAACCAATTATTCAAGGTACTAGTGAGGCAATTTTCGAAACGCTCGACAGTTACAGAACATCAAAGGAACTGCACTGGATGAATTGTTGGTATACAGTGGGTACGGAAAGTATTCAGACCCCCTTACATTTTTCACTCTTTGTTATATTGCAGCCATTTGCTAAAATCATTTAAGTTCATTCTTCTTCCTCATGAATGTACACATAGCAACCCATACTGACAGAAAAACACAGAATTGTTGACATTGTTGCAGATTTATTAAAAAAGAAAAACTGAAATATCACATGGTCCTAAGTATTCAGACCCTTTGCTGTGACACTCATATATTTACCTCAGGTGCTTTCCATTTCTTCTGATCATCCTTGAGATGGTTCTACACCTTCATTTGAGTCCAGCTGTGTTTGATTATACTGATTGGACTTGATTAGGAAAGCCACACACCTGTCTATATAAGACCTTCCAGATCACAATGCATGTCAGAGCAAATGAGAATCATGAGGTCTAAGGAACTGCCTGAAGAGCTCAGAGACAGAATTGTGGCAAGGCACAGATCTGGCCAAGGTTACAAAAAGATTTCTGCTGCACTTAAGGTTCCTAAGAGCACAGTGGCCTCCATAATCCTCAAATGGAAGACGTTTGGGACGACCAGAACCCTTCCTAGAGCTGGCCGTCTGGCCAAACTGAGCTATCGGGGGAGAAGAGCCTTGGTGAAAGAGGTAAAGAAGAACCCAAAGATCACTGTGGCTGAGCTCCAGAGATGCAGTCAGGAGATGGGAGAAAGTTGTAGAAAGTCAACCATCACTGCAGCCCTCCACCAGTCAGGGCTTTATGGCAGAGTGGCCCGACGGAAGCCTCTCCTCAGTGTAAGACACATGAAAGCCCGCATGGAGTTTGCTAAAAAACACCTGAAGGACTCCAAGATGGTGAGAAATAAGATTCTCTGGTCTGATGAGACCAAAATAGAACTTTTTGGCCTTAATTCTAAGTGGTATGTGTGGAGAAAACCAGGCACTGCTCATCACCTGTCCAATACAGTCCCAACAGTGAAGCATGGTGGTGGCAGCATCATGCTGTGGGGGTGTTTTTCAGCTGCAGGGACAGGACGACTGGTTGCAATTGAGGGAAAGATGAATGCGGCCAAGTACAGGGATATCCTGGACAAAAACCTTCTTCAGAGTGCTCTGGACCTCAGACTGGGCCGAAGGTTTACCTTCCAACAAGACAATGACCCTAAGCACACAGCTAAAATAACGAAGGAGTGGCTTCACAACAACTCCGTGACTGTTCTTGAATGGCCCAGCCAGAGCCCTGACTTAAACCCAATTGAGCATCTCTGGAGAGACCTAAAAATGGCTGTCCACCAACGTTTACCATCCAACCTGACAGAACTGGAGAGGATCTGCAAGGAGAAATGGCAGAGGATCCCCAAATCCAGGTGTGAAAGACTTGTTGCATCTTTCCCAAAAAGACTCCTGGCTGTATTAGATCAAAAGGGGGCTTCTACTAAATACTGAGCAAAGGGTCTGAATACTTAGGACCATGTTATATTTCAGTTTTTCTTTTTTAATAAATCTGCAACAATGTCAACAATTCTGTGTTTTTCTGTCAGTATGGGGTGCTATGTGTACATTCATGAGGAAGAAGAATGAACTTAAATGATTTTAGCAAATGGCTGCAATATAACAAAGAGTGAAAAATGTAAGGGGGTCTGAATACTTTCCGTACCCACTGTATGTACTGATGGTGCACAAACCATGTGTGGTAAAAAAAAAGTGGTGCTGTGACAGATTCTTGAACTAAGTCCGAATGCATAATGGACGCACAGTAGTCTTCATAGAGAAGCTTTAGTATGTAAAACTATGGTAGAGTATTTAAAAAGAAGAGATTTGTGTAAACTTCCCATCTCTTCACAAAGTTTTTCAAATAGCCGTGACTGTAATGGTTCACTCTTTATGAAATTTACTATTTTTGCGGCAGTGTTTAAAACATTTTTTGCACACTAAAGTACGTTGACAGTCAAGGGGCAAAGTATTAAGACTTGTTGAACTCTGAGTCGCAATGTTTCTGAGTGGACAAAACGATTACGCAAACTCTTTGTATGATGATCTGAAGCTCACTTATTTGGCAGATATATTTTCAAAATTAAATTACCTAAATTTATACTTGCAAGGAATGGATGGCTCTGATATATTTGCAGTATATGATAAAATTCGAGGTTTTACCAAAAAAAATCCTTTATGGAAAAGAAATATTAAACACATAGTATGATATTTTTGAAACATTTGCAACTTTTATAATTGAAAATGAAGTGACACCAGCTGACGACTTAATCTCAGTAATACTTGCACATTTAGACTCAATAAAAGAAAGTTTTGATAATTATTTCAGTGAAGAAAAAAAGAATTGTGAGAAAAACATCTGGATTGTGAATCCATTTCGGAGTGATGATGTAGCTAATGGTATATCTATGATGGTAGATGAAGAACTAATTGATTTATCCGAGGACACTTCCCTGAAAATTTATCGTAAAAAATGTATACAGTTTTTGCTGTCAGTTCAAAACACGTATCCGACTTTTTCTACCATAGCGTTAAGAGTGCTGCTTCCTTTTACTACTTTGTATATGTTTGAAGTTGCACTATATATATGTGTGTGTGTGTGTGTGTATGTATATATATATAGTGTTTGTATGTGTGAGTGTATATATATATATATATATATATATATATATATATATATTGTGACAGGAAGTCAGGTAAATCTGGGAATGTAGTCACAGGCAGGAGATAAATTTCCACCTGGTTTAGAAAGTTCACCAAATACTATAGGGTGTTGGCTACAGAGCTAGCCAGCAGGAAGTTGAACAGACTTCAGCTGTTCAGAATGAGGAAATGAAGGCCTCTATAATTTGTCCAAAGGAAGTCCTATTGATTGCTGCCTCCTGTCGCCGTGTGGGCTGGGAGAGGAGGTCAGTCAGATGTGTGCCTTCCTGAAAGCTGGTGAGCATGGGAGAAGACCTCCGGAAGCGATGTGAAGCTGAGGAGGGTAACAAGGGTGAAGATTACTCAAGCTGAGGTCTTGGATCGTTTCTGTGTGGAAAGAAACCAATAGACATTTCCTGTGTGAAGGGGAAATTAATTAGGAGTGAAGAATTCTCAAGGTGAGAAAAGGAACTATTTCTATGTGGAAAGAAATAAATGCACTGTTTGCTATGTGGAGAGACAAGCAAATGAACTGTGTTCAATGTGAAGAGGGGGACATTCTCATTGTGAAGAGAAAAACAAAGGGACAGCTTAAATGAACCTGTGCTGTGTGAAGAGATAAAACATGGACTATTGAGAGTCTGCTGTATGACCAGCAAAGTCTGCCCAACAGTAGGTTGGGGACAGACTTCATTAGATAGGTTCCAGTGTGTGAGAAGGTAGCCGCCCACAGTGGCAAGGATTTATTTTGTTTTATTTTATTTTGGCTGTTTTGAGGCTTGCAATTGTGTGAAGTAAATTGCATGAATAAATCAAAGTGTTGTTTGCAACCACTTCTCGGCTGTCTCCCTGTGTACCGAACCCCCCCAAGGGGTCATCCACGCCCGCCACCGAGCTAATCCCTCACAATATATATATATATATGTGTGTATGTATCTATTTCTTACCAACACATATTTAGTCCTATATAATTTAAGTGTATTCAATAATTGAAAAGTAGTACATTGATATTTTTAATTTAACATCCCCCTCCCTTTAAAATATGCATTATTATTATTATTTATATTTATATAGCGCCAACAAATTCTGTAGCGCTTTACAATATTCAATTACAAGCAAGTGGGTCCCGAAAAATAACTCTATTTAGAAGTGAGTCTCGGCCCAAAAAAGTTTGGGAAGCCCTGAGATACATAATACACTAATACATGATAACATATTGGTAAAAAATAACATGATTGGTATAAATGATACACAAAACATCTTGACATCCTCAAACACAATGCGTTTCGCAGAACCCTGTCCGCTTCTACAGTAGTATGATGCAAGAAGAGATCTAAAAATCTGAATAAATATAAACATGTATAGAAATAATGAATAGATCCAAAAAAAATAAAAAGGGGGGGGGGGGATTGATTACTCACAAGTCAGCTAAACTCGTGAGACCAGCATCTAAAATGAGGGGTGAAGGGGCTATGACATAGACCTCACCCGGGGCTGTGACAAGATCAGGGGGAACATCCAGAGGGCAGGCCAAATGCAGAGTATAATCCATAGAATGAATAAATGTGGGTATAGTCCAGCCCATATAGATCTAAAGAATATATATGATATATGTGTAATATGCATAAAAGTGAAAAATGGATAATAAGGATAGAGGGGGTATTGACTCAAGGATATATCCCACAATTCCGAAGGAAAAGACTGCAAGTAGGTGCAAATGGAGAGCCAAGCTCATAGAAACAAATGGTGGCAAGAAGGAAGGGACCAAATGAATGGGTAATGACCATGTGAAGAGTAATGGGGAAAAAAGACCAATGTGCATGTGATTAAAAACATACGCTGAAAAAATGAAAAAATGGCAAGAAAAAGGTGTTTGAATGGAAAGTGAGCACACCCCAAAATAAGTGAAGATTATGTGTTTTATCCATATTAGATGCCCCCTACCTACAGCCCAAGGGAAGGGGCTGGAGAAGGGGGCGCAGAGAGGCACATCGCAATCCCGGGGAGAGACAACGTCCAGCATTCCCCGCCCAATGGCTGGACTCACTGCTTTGTAAATAGAAAGAATAAATGAAATGAATATAGTACGAAAAGAAAACTGATTCAATACCAGATATCTACTAAAATATGGTCTGCTAATAGCATACCAAAATATAGATATTGTATTTAGAATATAGTAATATAGAATGGTGGTGCAACAGGTCACTGGAGACCGGGGTGTCTTCCACCCAAATATACTATCTAGAAACAAATTTTTGTGACTTAAAGCATCCACAGTGGGAGGCTTCCATCCCTCATTAAAAAAATATATATATGTGTGTGTATGTATATGTATGTGTGTGTATATATATATATATATATATATACACAACGAAAATACAAAAGGTCAGGGGACATTAAATGAGGCCAATACATATTTGGATTTATTCAGATTTTTAGATCTCTAATTGCATCTTACTCCTGAAGAAGCAGACAGGGTTGCGCGAAACGTATTGAGCTTGAGGATGTCATGATGTTTTGTGTATCATATTTATACCAATCATGTTATTTTTACCTATATATTATCATGTATTAGTATATTATGTATCTACTTTATCGATTATGAATTGTTAGATGTCAGCTCTCTATTCCATATGTTTTTACTATATTCAGGAAATTGTCATTTTGTATTTATTTTAGCTGTATTGCTTTATCTTCCAAATAAATGTAGTTGGTTAAGTGGTTGGCCTCATTTAAAGTCCCATGACCTTTTGTATTTTCTTTGTATGTTTTTTTTTAACCGCTTCCGCACTGCTCACTAGAGCTGTACTGCGGCAAAGTGGCTCGATAACGTCTGGCGATGTAGACCTTCCCCAGACATTCCCCTCTCTCGGAGGCTCGCTCCCGCTGTATTCAGTCACAGCGGGAGTCGGGCCAGGGGAGGAGCGGCGGCGATCGCCGCTGCTCTTCCCCGATCGTCGGGGAATCGAGTGTGGAGATCCGCCCGCTTGTGTAAACACAAGCGGGCGGATCTCCTAAGTGACAGGCAGGGTTCTGCATAGCTGAACCTGCGATCTGTCCTTGTGTCACATAGTCCCCTCCCCCCACACACGTCAGTAAGCACCAGGCATACATTAACCTCTTGATCACCAATAAAAATTAACCCCTTCCCTGCCAGTGTCATTTTTACAGTAACAGTGCATATTTATAGCACTGATTACTGTGGTAATGTCACTGGTACCCCCAAAAGTGTCAAAAATGTCGGTCAAGGGTCCGATCTGTCCGCCGCAATGTCGCAGTCCCGCAAAAAAAAATCGCAGATCGCCGCCATTACTCGTTAAAAAAACCCACCAAAAATGACATAAATCTTTCCCTTAGTAAACGCAATAACTTTTGCGCAAACCAATCAAAATATGCTTATTGCGATTTTTTTTTTAACAAACATAGGTAGCAGAAAACAAATTGGCCAAAAATTTTAAAAAATTTAGATGTTTACATTTTTTTGGGGGGAATTTCATATAAAAAATGTGAAAAATATTGTTATTTTTTCAAAATGTATGCTTTTTTTTGTTTATAGTGCAAAAAGTAAAAATCGCACAGGTGATCAAATACCACCAAAAGAAAGCTCTGTTTGTGGGAAAAAAAGGACGTAAATTTAGTTTGGGTACGGCATCGCACAAACACGCAATTGTCAGTTAAAGTCGCACAGTGCCGATTCGCAAAAAGTGGCCCAGACGTAAGACAGCAAAATCCTCCGGTGGTAAAGTGGTTAAACCATCTTTGAAAGCTGAAAGTGAAAAATTAAAACTTTAGGGTTTCTGGAGAAAGTTTTGCGTACACTTTTTTTTTTTTTAGTTTCGATTATAAAATTTTGCAAAAAAATAAATTTTTCTTCATACATTTGGGCCAAAATTTATACTGCTACATATCTCTGGTAAAATTAACCCACATTAGTGTATATTTAGTCTGTGTGAAAGTTGAGTCTAGAATCTATGGTACCAATTACTGAAAAATTGATCACACCAGATGTACTGATGGCCTATTTCCTTTCTTGAGGCCCTGAAATGTCAGGACAGTACAAATACCCCCCAAATGACCCCTTTTTGTAAAGTAGACAGTCCAAGTTATTTAGTAAGAGGCATGGTGAGTGTTTTTGAAGTTATAATTTTTTCCGCAATTCTTGGGAAAATGAAGAAAATATTTTTTTCTTTTTTTTCCACAAAGTTGTCAATTTATAAGCTATTTCTAACACATAGCATTTACACAGCAAAAATGACACCCCAAAATACATTCTGCTACTCCTTCTGAGTATGGTGGTACCACATGTGTGAGACTTTTACACAGCCTGGCCACTAAAAGAGACTTAACATCCAAGTAGCACTTTCAGGCGTTCTAGGAGCATAAATACACATAAAACTTTCTTACTACCTATCACACTTTTAAAGGCCTTAGAACACCAATACAATGGAAACGCCCACAAAATGATCCCATTTTGGAAAGCAAACACTGCAACGTATATTCTGAGGCATTATGGGTCTTTTGAACATGTCATTTTTTTCTTTTTTTTTTTTACACAAAGTTGGCAATTTATAGGATATTTCTAACACATAGCATGTAAATAGCAAAAATGACACCCCAAAATATATTCTGCTACTCCTCCTGAGTATGGCAATACCACATGTGAGACTTTTACACAGCCTAGCCACATAAAGAGACTATACATCCAAGTAGCACCTTCAGGCGTTCCAGGAGCATAAATTACACACATCATTTTCTGACTACCTATCACATTTTTGAAGGCCCTAGAGCACCAAGACAATGGAAATGCCCACAAAATGACCCCCTTTTGGAAATCAAACACTCCAACGTATATTCTATGAGGCATTATGGGTCTTTTGAACACAGGTTTTTGGAAAATGTGGGAAAATAAATGAAAACCTTTTTTTTTTTTTTTTGTTTTACACAAAGTTGTTAATTTATAGGATATTCCTAACACATAGCATGTACACAGCAATAATGACACCCCAAAATACATTCTAACACTCCTCCTGGGTATGGCAATACCACATGTGTGAGACTTTTTCACAGCCTAGCCATATAGAGGGGCCCAACATCCAAGGAGCACCATCATGCGTCCTAGGGACATAAATCACACACATAAATTCCTGACAACCTATCACATTGTTGAAGGCCCCTAACACATAGCATAATACATACCAAAATACATTCTGCTGAGCAAAGGATAAACAAAAGATTACCTGTGGTTTTAGCAGTGCAGTGGTCCAGGCAGCAGGCAGGAACGTAGACAGCGACAGTGAAAGGGTTGTCCAGGCAGCAGGCAGGAATACTGTCCATAGTCAGTACAGGCAGAGCTATTGTCAGCACAGCCAAAGCATTGGTCCAGGTAGTAGGCAGGGATATGGTCAGCAGCAGCAAAAGGATTGTCCATGCAGCAGGCAGGAATACTGTCCATAATTAGTACAGGCAGCAGGCACAGATATGGTCAGTACAACCTAAGTATTGGTCCAGGCAACAGGCACATGTTCCATAAAAAGTCCTTTGTCAGTGCAGGCAGGGATATTATCAGCACAGCCAAAGTATTTGTCCAGGCAGCAGGCAGGACCATTAAGCTTAGGGCCTCGGTTGGGAAAGAATGGGGACAGGGGTAGAGGCTTCTCCCACCCAAATCGCTTTGAAGCCTCCAGACTCCAGACCCTGTTCCGAGATTACAAACCCAGAGAAAACCAAAAACTGGTTTTCTCATATCCGAACACTATATTCTGAAGCCCCTCACAAAAGTGAGACCCCGGTGTAATTTTGAATCCCACTACTACAGTAGCAGGGCGAAGGATCAGTCTAAATGGCAGGCAAAAAACATGGTCGTAACAGGCTGAGGTCAGTGCAGGTAAAAGGCAGAAATAGACGGTAGGCTAAGGCATAATCACTAAACAGTCCAGGGTCAGTTCACGTGAAAGGCAGAAACATGGCGGATAAACATTGCAGGCAGAGGCATAGTTGATATACAGGCCAGGGTCGATTCACATGGAAGGCAGTGATATGGTTGGTTGAGGCAGCAGGAAAATATTCAGCACAAAAATTGAAAAAGGGGAAATGGCAGTCTGATTGAAATATGGGCTAAAAGTTTAGAGCAGTGTGATAGATTTTGAAGCAATCTCTGATGCACAGGCCAGGTTGGGAGGGACATTGGCTATAATGAAAACTGGCGTCTTTCCTAACTCCTTTTTTGCTACACACCCAACACCTTTTTTGGCATCTTCTTCCGGTCTCTGGTGGGATATAGTAAGGGAAATGGCGCTCGTGAAGTCTGCTGACACAATCGGAAATAATGCTTTCGGGGGGGGGGTCCTTGCTGGTAAATCAGGGCAGTGGCAATATCTTAAATAAACTGGAGGAAGGGGATTGGTGTTATTGTTGTTAAAATGCAGGAAGCGCATTATAACATCATAGCGGGACCTGGACACGACCGATGAATAAAGTGGCATATGGTGGATGGGTTTGGTGGACCAATAGGAATGCAACTCTTTTTTTTTTTTTTTTGTAATCCCCTTATTGATGGTAAGGACCTAAAACACTTTTAGCTCTTCTAATGTTAGGGGTCTCCATTCAAAAGGACGGGCATGATATGAGGTGGGGTTGTTCTCTATGAACTGTTGGGCAAAAATATTTGTTTGGTCCACGATGCCTTGAAGGAACTCAACAGGGAAAAATAAATTAAAAAAATCAATCAGAACAAAATTTTCGGTGTTGACCTACAAACCTGGCTGTGCTGTGAAGGGGGGAATTGTAGCTGACCCAGAGCTAGAAGGCAGCCACAATGGGTTGCCAAGGCATCCGGAAGCTGCATTTGGGCTCTGCTTCTTTGGGGCTGGTGTGAAATTCCAGTGCTTGTACTGGGCATTTCCTCCTGGGGCCTAGCACCGTTGGCGTTTGCCGAGTGGCCATTGGCGCTGCTGGTGTCTGCCTGGTTTTCAGTGGGGCGTCTTTTAGGCCGAACTTCTTCCTCCTCCGATTCAGTTCCCGAGGTAAATCCTTCAAAGGGCTCAAATTCTGAACCGGATTCAGAATTGGTTTCGACATCGGACATTGAGAGCTTCCCACTGCTCTCATACGTCAGGGTTAATAATTGATAGGCCTCTTCAGCAGTGAAAACTTTTTTGGACATGGTGGCTGTATGAAGGGTGACAGGTATTTAGGTACTTTGCTAGGCAGGTGACAGGTACTCTGGTACTGATGAGCAGGTGGCAGGTACTCGGGTACTTCGATAGGCAGGTGACGGGTACTCTGATGGGCAGGTGACAGGTACTCGGGTATTTATGAGCAGGCAGCAAGTACTCAGGTACTTCAGGCGGCAGGTACTCTGATGAGCAGGTGGAAGGTACTTGGGTACTCCGATGGGCAGGTGATCGGTACTCAGGTACTGATGATCAGGCGGCAAGTACTTCAGGCGGAAGGTACTCTGATGAACGGGTGGAAGGTACTCGGGTACTCTGATGGGTAGGTGACAGGTACTCGGGTACTCCGATGGGTGGGTTACAGGTACTCGGGTATGCTGACGGGCAGGTGACAGGTACTCAGATGGGCAGGTGACAGCTACTCTGGTGACAGGTCCTCTTTATTTGGTGGGGGCAATCAGGGCACAGTAATTTTCACAGTACTCTGTGGTAACTTGCGGTTTCCAGATCTCCTCCTCACACTGGATCGGTGTGTGAGGAGGAGAGCCTGGTAACAGTGAGTTACCACTGCTTCGTTGACATTTGTGACCGGCTGTGATTGGACACAGCTGGTCACGTGGTAAAAAGCCAATTTCATTGGCTCTTTACCTAGATCGGGGATGGGCTCTATCCGAGGGACGAGCCTTGTCCCCGATCGCCACGCATTGCAGAGAGAACGAGCGGCTCATGCTGCTTGGCTGTGATTGACAACGCCGATCACGTGGTAAACAGACAATTTTCATGGGCATGGGCTATGTCCAAGGGACGAGCCTCATCCCTGATGGCTGCGCTGCGCACCCCCGGGGGCCCGCAGTAGCGGCGAGAGCTTGCCGCCGTCATATGACGTCAGCCCGGATCGAGGAGCCCTTCCTGCCGCCGTCATTTTACAATGACGCGGTATGGAAGTGGTGAAACATCAGTAGCAATTTCTTTTTAGTCTACTGGTTCTATTCTTTCAGAAAATATATGGTTGGGGGGTCTTTTGCAAACTTTGAAAGCTGTAAGGGAAAAATGAAAACCTTCAGATTTTGGGAGGAATGTGGTTATTTGCATTTTTTTGAATGTTCAGCTTTCATTATTTTGCAAAAAGGCGTAATTTAAAATGTACAAATATTTGTTTTTTACTAACTCAATAAAGGTTAAGATTTGTTATTTAGTAGCAATTGCTAATAATGATCTTAGTGCATTTGTAGCGAAATTATTGTTTTGATAAACATTGGCACAGATACTATGAGGCTCGGTTCACACTTGTGCGATGCGGGAAGGCTGCGAATTCGCAGCCTGTTCCCGCATCGCATCCGCACATCTGGCAGTTCACACTGCCATATGCGATACGCAGGGGGTGTCAATTAAATGTTAACGACACCCCCAGTTTGATCGCATATCGCAGTGCGATTTGACAGTTCGCAAAGGATCGGATCGCACAAGTGTGAACCACTGTGCGATCCGATCCTGATGCAGCTGAAAAAAGGTCCTGTGCGTCTTTGGTGCGGATACAGTGCAAATTCAGCCATACAAAGTAAATGGCTGAGATCGCATGTAATGAAGGAGCAGCTCTCCGAATTATATGCGATCTCCGCAGCCGCAATAATGTGAACCGGCACTTAGGCCCTAAAAATCAGTTGCACCTTATTATTATTACCGTATATACTCGAGTATAAGCCGACCCGAGTATAAGCCGAGGCCCCTACTTTTACCACAAAAAGATGGGAAAAATCATTGACTCGAGTATAAGCCTAGGGTGAGAATGCAGGGCGGCGGGCATGGTACAGGAGAATGCAGGGTACTGGCATGGTGCAGGAGAATGCAGGGTACTGGCATGGTACAGGAGAATGCAGGGTACTGGCATGGTGCAGGAGAATGCAGGGTACTGGCATGGTACAGGAGAATGCAGGGTACTGGCATGGTGCAGGAGAATGCAGGGTACTGGCATGGTGCAGGAGAATGCAGGTTACTGGCATGGTACAAGAGGATCAGGGGTTGTGGGCATACTACAGGAGATGCAGTGCTGTGGGCATGGTACAGGTGGACCATGCCCACAGCACTGCATCCCTTGTAGTGTGCCCACAGCCCTGCATAATGGCAGGTAGTGCAGCTGTTTCACTTACCTGTTCCAGAGGCGCCTTCATTTTAAAAATGGCGCCGCCCGGCGCCGACACGTCATTGCGCACGCGCCGCCGCCGCTCGTATACTTTCGGCTATTTCCGGCCTCTCTCGAGCGGCGCGTGCGCGGTGACATGTATGTGACGGGCGGCGCCATTTTTAAAGCTTAAGCCCGTCGGAGCAGCCAGGGACTGGTTTTTTTTTCCTTGACTCGAGTATAAGCCGAGGGGGACGTTTTCAGCACAAAAAAATGTGCTGAAAAACTCGGCTTATACTCGAGTATTTACGGTATTCTGATCATGTGGTGCCTTCAGAAAATATATGGTGGGGGGGCGTGTCTTTTATAAACTCTGACCGCTGTAAGGGAAAAATAAAAAAGCAATGGAAAAACGGTCTTGTCAGCTGAGTTTAAAAAGGGAGCACTGGGCCTGGCAGCAAAAAGGTTAAAGAAAGAAAGGAAAGAGAGAAAAAATCTTTGAACATCAGCTTTGTTCCAAGAATAATAATAGAAATAACACATTTAGATAAATGGAAAATTAAAGCTTTGAAGCGGTGCATACATTGTAGTAGAGCTGCACAATTAATCGTTAAAAAATCACGCTCTCAAGTCACCCCCCCCTCACTATATTAAAGCTGCATCTCCTCGATTCTTACTGAGCCGTTCTCTGCTCACTCACAGCTGTCAAAAAAAAAAAAAGAGCCCCGGCAAATGTTTATCAACATTTAGTCTCCATGTACACGGGACGCTGGAAATGGCCGTTTAGGAGCAGTTGGGCATTTTTTTTCAGAAGCCCCTGAACGCAGCTCCATGTTATCTTATCTGTCCATGTACACAGAGTCGTTTAAAGTCATTTGCAGGCAGTTGCGTTCAGGGACTTTTTTTTAGAACGCAATTATTTGCGTTCGAACGTGTGTTTCCCGGCGTTTCAAACGCACAAACGCGTCCGAACGCGTCCAAACGCGATGACCCGCGTTTATCGTTCCCCTTTTTCCATTTTAAAGGGGAATCGTTTTTTGACCTCTAGGAACGGTTCTAAACGCAAACGCCCGCTAAACGTGGGTGCAAACGCGACCTAACGGATGTTTCAAACGTCCTAAAAATTCAAGCATTCAAAGGGACTTTTAACAACGTCCCGTGTACATGGAGCCTAAGGCTGATTAGATAACTATAAACAAAATGCTTTACAATATATCTTTTTGTTCTTTTAGATTAAGTGCCGGTTCACAATAGTGCGATCACAGAGATCGCATGTAATTCGGAGCGCACTGCTCCTAAAATTACATGCGATCTGTGTGGTGCAAATTCAGCCATACAGTTTGTATGGCTGAATTTGCACCGAAATCGCACTAAAAGATGCACAGGACCCTTTTTCTGGTCCGCACCAGAATCTTTGTGAACTTACAGATCTCACTGCGATATGCGATCTTATCTGGGGGTGTCGTTAACTTTTAATTGACACCCCCAGAGTATCGCATATGGCAGTGTGAACTGCCAGGGGTGCGGATGCGATGCGGGAACACGCTGTATATTCGCAGCGTTCCCGCATCGCACAAATGTGAACCTGAACTAAAGGAATGAACTTCTGGCTGTAAGGGAGAGCAATTTAACCTCCTAAAAACCCAGCCTTTTTATGACAATTGCTGCTTACAAGTTAAAAACAGTATTTTCTGCTAGAAAATAGCATAGAACCCCCAAACTGTGTGTGTGTGTATGTATATGTATATATATATATATGCACACTTTAAACAATTTTGAAAAAACTAAACAGTTAAGTTAGCCCTTTTTTTTTTGTATAATGTAAAAGATGATGTTACGCCGAGAATCGTGATCTTTATTCCGAGCAAAAAAATTGTGATTCTCATTTTAGCCAGAATCGTGCAGCTCTATGTTGTAGCTATATGGAGATAGTTTTTCACTATGAAAAACTGGGATTTGGTTGACATTGATGCAGCCACAATCGTTGCATTGGTGATATATTTTGGGTCATCATACTGAAAGACCCATCCATGACCTATCTTCAGTGTTCTGGCTGAAAGAAGAAGGTTCTTTTAACAATACATGGCCTCATTTATTGGCACCTTAATGCAGCAAAGTTTGTCTGTACCTTTAGCAGAGAAACAGCCCCAAAGCATAATTTTTCCACATTGGTGCTCGACTGTGGGGATGGTGTTATTAGGGTCATAGACAGCATTTTTTTCTTCCAAACACGGCCACTTCCCCTCCCCAAGAAGGAACATGTACAGTCATGCCAAAGAACATCCAAATGATTAAGAGAAGGATTGGGAGAAAGTGCTGTGGTCAGAGGAGTACAAAATTTAACTCTGGCATTAACTTGACTCGCTGTGTTTGGAGTAAGAAAAATGCTGACTGACCCTAAGAATACCATCCTTACAATCAAGCACGGAGGTGGAGACATGATGCTTTTGGGGCTGTTTCTCTGCTAAAGGTACAGGCCGACTTTGCTGCATTGAGGAGCCAGTGGACAGAGCCATGTATTGTAAAATCTTGGATGAGAACCTTCTTCCCTCAGCCAGAACACTGAAGATGGGTCATGGATGGGTCTTGCAGCATGAAAATGTATAAAATCACAGATAGTGTTCCTTGATGAAGCAAGCTTTTGGATAGAACATCCTTTCTCGGGTTAGGAACACTACAGTTCAAAAAAAGTAATATACAGAGTGCAGATGTCAGAAGTAAAAGTGTTTCACAGACATGCATTGAGTAAAAGTAACACACATAGCATAATACAGATTTCAAAGGCAGGTGTATGTAACATACATAGTGCAGGGGTCAGCAGAATATATACCCTAGTACACAGCACCACCTATCATTACACCCCTTTTATTTGCAGAACAGCAGTAACCCCCATTAAGTATTATGACACCGCACACACACCCGAATGCATGCATACAGTGCCTTGCAAAAGTATTCCACCCGCTTGTCATTTTTCGTGTTTTGTAGCCTCACAACCTGCAATTAACATGGATTGTTTGAGGATTTGCATAATTTAATTTACAGAACATGCCCACAACTTTTAAGATGTGTTTTTTTTTTTTTTTTAATTGTGAAGCAAACAACAAATAGGACAAAATAACAGAAAAAGTCAATGTGCTTTCACCCCCCTAAAGTCAATACTTTGTAGAGCCACCTTTTGTAGCAATCACAGCTCCAAGTTGCTTTGGACAAATCTCTTACCACTGAGATTTTTGCCCATTCCTTCTTGCAAAACTGCTCCAGCTCCTTCAAGTTGGATGGTTTGCGCTTGTGAACAGCAATCTTTAAGTCTGACCACAGATTTTCTATTGGATTGAGGTCTGGGCTTTGTCTAGGTCATTCCAACACATTTACATGTTTCCCCTTAAACCACTCAAGTGTTGCTTTAGCAGTGTGTTTTTGGGGTTCATTGTCCTGCTGGAAGCTGAAAAACATCTCCATAGCATGATGCTGCCACCACCATGTTTCACTGTGTTCTTTGGGTGATGTGTTGGGTTTGCGCCAGACAGTTTACTTTGATGGCCGAAAAGTTAAATTTTAATCTCATCAGACCAGAGCACCTTCCTCCATACATTTTGGGATTCTCCCACATGCCTTTTCGCAAACTCAAAACGTGCCATTTCGTTTTTTGCTGAAAGTAATGGCTTTCTTCTTGCCACTCTGCCATAAAGCCCAACTCTATGGAGCATACGGCTTATTGTCGTCCTATGTACAGATACTCCAGTCTCTGCGGTGGAACTCTGCAGCTTCTCCAGGGTTACCTTAAGTCTCTGTGCTGCCTCTCTGATTTAATGCCCTCCTCAGTGAGTTTTGGTGGGTGGCCGTCTCTTGGCAGGTTTGCTGTTGTGCCATGTTCTTTCCATTTGGTTATGATAGATTTGATGGTGCTCCTGGTGATCATCAAAGATTTGGATATGTTTTATAACCTATTCCTGACTTATACTTCTCAACAACATTGTCCCTTGTTTGAAGAGTTCCATGGTCTTCATGGCAGTGTTTGGTTAGTGGTGCCTCTTGCTTAGGTGTTGCAGACACTGGGGCCTTTCAAAAAAGGTGTGTATATGTAATGACACATCTACTGACAAACCTTGCATGTTTGGGGCAATTTCTCCTGCACACTCTTCCTGCCCTTCCTTCCCCCTCCTAAAACTCGGGCTGCTTTTTAATGCAATTACTAACTTCAGCTAGGAAATCAGCGCTCGACCCCAGTTTATTTGACTCACTGTTGGCTTGTTAATTTGTTGGGTGGCCTTGCTGTGACCAATTGTAAGTGTCTAGAGGCAGAGAATTCACCAATTTCCCTATTGAAGTCCGTATTTACCTGTTGAAACATTCTTATTTTGCTTGCAAGTAGAATCCTAATACCTCATGTAACCACTGCTTTTAAAAGTGAGTGCATGTAAGCTGTTTGCATATTATAGTAACTGCATTCACAACAGACATAAAGTGCTAATGTTATATTTTTCTTTTACAGGGTTTTTCGAAATGAAGATGAAATATGATGAAAGCGACAATGCATTTATCAGAGCTTCACGTGCTGTTACCGACAAAGTTAGCGATGTAATAGGTAAATACATTTTTTTTTTTTTTCGTATTGCTTGTTGGTTTTAAAATTAGATTTTGTTACACTTTTTCCTAGAAATTTTCCACTGTCATAATTCCCTCATCATAATCATCATCACACATAAGTTTACGTAATCCTATCTTAACCGTACCGTCCGGGACACAGCCTGGATATTCATTGACCCTGGACCTACAATGTCTAAAAACATTCCCCGTCCATTCATGAATCATTGCTTATGTTTAGCCAGTGAAAAAAGAGTTCACTAAAATGTGTACTGGGAAGGTAGTAGACCCTGCCATGTCATTCTTAAAGAAAACTCTTTCTGTGCCTATAGAAGACATTGCATCATTTTAAAGACTCTGCTGACAAAAAAAAAATAAAAATTAAACGCTCTTAAAGGTTCTTAACCCTGCAGGTCCAGCTCTGCAACTGGCTAATGCCATACCACAGCTTATTTGACTAGGGCAATGTACAACCAACAAGATCCTGTCTTCTAGGACTGAACTTTACCGGATCATCTACAAAACTTGTCCTCCACCTTACTTCATTGTCTAGTATGCACTGTGACTAGAACATAGTAGAACAGGTCATGACCAAAATTTCCAGAATAGCTCTCATCTATGTCCATATTAGGAGAATCTTAAGGATAAATACCTGGTCAGTTGAAGCTGCTTGTAAACTGTTCCTCACACATATGTCCTTTGAATGCATGTTTTTTGAGGCAGTTAACACATTCTTCAAAGATGTCACAGGAGGAAATGTCCTTCAACAGTGAAAGACTTTTAAACCCCCCTCCTCAAAATGAAGAATGCCCCATCTCACTCCTCAATCTTCAAAATTAAGGTGATTAGAGGTTTACCTTTGCAGCTGAGGTCCAAGCACCCCTGGAGTTGGCAATAGGGAGTGCAAGGTTTAAAGATGCATGGGTACTGGTTAGGCTGGTGTTGCTTTTGGTTATGTTTTACTGGTTGGTGCTCCCACGTGACGACAGAGCACAACGGGCACTAGGGTGGAGGAGCTGGTTGTATTCAGCAGCTGGTTACATGCAGCATGTGCAGAATTAGGTTGGCAAGAAGGTACTTGGAAGTTACATAGTTACATAGTTAGTGAGGTTGAAAAAAGACAACAGTCCATCCAGTTCAACCTATGATGTGTGTGTGTGTGTTTGCTTTTAACCGTACATTGTATACCCCTGTATGTTGTGGTCTCTATGGTGCCCATCTAATAGTTTTTTGAAACTATCAATGCTCCCTGCTGATACGACTGCTTGTGGAAGAGAATTCCACATCCTTACTGCTCTCACAGTGAAGAACCCCTTACGCATTTTAAGTAAGGTTAATCCGCCTTTCCTCTAGTTTTAGTGAGTGGCCACGTGTCTTATTGTATTCCCTTACTCTGAATAGTTTGTTCCTTATGCTAGGGTCACCAGTACAGTATTTTTATATTGATATCATATCCCCCCTCAATCTTCTCTTCTCCAGAGAGAACAGGTTCAGTGCCTGTAGCCTCTCCTCATAGCTGATGTCCTCCATTCCCCCTCCATTCCCCTAATTATTTTTGTTGCCCTTCTCTGGACTCTTTCCAGTTCCAGCACATCCTTCCTGAGGACCGGTGCCCAGAACTGGACAGCATACTCTAGATGTGGCCGGACCAGGGTCTTGTAGAGTGGAAGAATAATCTCTTTATTTCTGGAGTGAATCCCCTTTTTTATACATCCCAGTATTCTGTTGGCTTTACTTGCAGCGGCTTGGCATTGCATGCCACTGCCAAGCCTGTTGTCTACCAGTACCCCCAAGTCCTTTTTCATCCTAGACTCACCCAGAGGTTCCCCCCCTAGTGAGTAGCTTGCTTTCTGGTTTTTGGCCCCCAAGTGCATTACTTTACATTTTTCAACATTAAACCTCCTCTGCCATGTAGTTGCCCACCCCGTTATTTTGTTCAGGTCCGTTTGTAAGGTTTCTACATCCTGCATAGAAGATAATGGCATGCCTAGTTTAGTGTCATCTGCAAATACTGAGATTGTACTAGATATCCCCTCCTCTAGATCATTTATGAATAAATTAAACAGGATTGGTCCCAGGACCGAACCCTGGGGGACCCCACTTTCCACACCCGCCCAATCCGAATACTCCCCATTAATCATCACCCTCAGGACTCTCCCCTGGAGCCAGTTCTCTATCCAGGTACTCACCTTATGGTCCATACCTACCTTCCTTAGTTTGTACAGTAAGCGTTTGTGGGGAACGGTGTCAAAGGCCTTTGCAAAGTCCAGATACACCACATCCACAGGCTTACCTTTATCTAGGTGGCAGCTCACTTCGTCGTAGAAGGTTAATAGATTGGTTTGGCAAGAACGATTTTTCATGAATCCATGCTGATTACTACTAATAATACCGTTTTCATTACTAAAGTCTTGTATGTGGTCCCTTAACATCCCCTCCAACATCTTGCAGACTACAGATGTTAGGCTGACCGGCCTATAGTTCCCCGGGATATACCTTGGCCCCTTTTTAAATATTGGTACCACGTTGGCTTTTTTCCAATCAGCTGGCACCATACCCGTCTGTAAACTATCCTTAAAGATCAAGAATAATGGTCTGGCAATCACCTGGCTGAGCTCTTTAAGAACCCTCGGGTGCATGCCATCCGGTCCCGGTGATTTATTTATGTTAAGTTTCTCTAGTTTAGTTCTAAGTCTATCTTCTGTTAGCCATGGCGGCACTTCCTGAGGTGTGTTGTTTAGTATAGCCTTACAAGGTTAGTGTAGCCCCCCCGATTCTTTTGTGAAGACTGAAGAGAAGAAATGATTTAACTAATGAAGTGGGTGAGTCTGGTCTAGGTTCAAGCCAAGATCATACACGGAAGGAAAACAAGATGTAAGGTCAGGCTCAAAAGCCAACATAATGCACAAAAAGTCCAGAGGGCAAGGCAGAACTGTAACCAGGATGCAGGCTGAAGTCATACAGAGAATGATCTGTAAAATTTCCATTGAGCGATAGTTGTGGATGAAAATGCCTTGTTGATGTCAGAGGAGTATGGGCAGACTAGTTTGAGATGATAGAAAGGCAATAGTAACTTAAATAACCACTTGTTACAACCAAGGTAAGCAAAATACCATCTCTGAACGCACAACACATTGAACCTTGAAGCAGGGCTACAGCTGCAGAAGACCACACCGGGTGCCACTCCTGTCAGCTAAGAACAGGAATCTGAGGCTACAATTAGCACAGGCTCACCAAAATTGGACAATAGAAAATCTGAAAAACTTTTCCTATTCTGATGAGTCTCGATTTCAGCTGCGATATTCCGATGGTAGCGGAAAAGAGTAAAATAAAACTCAGAGAAATTCTTTAAGTATATAAATAGTAAGAAAGTTAGGCCAGAACATATTGGCCCCAAAAAAGACAACTAAGGGAATCTGGCCACAGAGGACAGAGAGAAGGCAAAAGTGCTAAATAAATTCTTCTCAGTCTTCACAAAGGAATTGGGGGGCTACATTAACCCAGCTTGTAACTTTAAAGTTAATATGTCACAGGAAGCACCCTCATGGTTAACAGAAGACAAAATAGTGAATAAAAAGACACACACTGACCTAGGTCAGTGAATCAGCGCTCACTGGACCATTTTGGAGGGGACCACATGACCAGTGGTACCACAGATGAATCACCAATATAAAAAAAATAAATAAATAAATAAAACTAAAATGAATATAAATGGATAAATGAATAAATTAAATTGGGTAACAATGAAAATATTGAAAATATTGCAGGGCAAACAAGATACAAGAACCTCAAGTGTGTAGAAGTCCTAATCAATCATGCGATGATCCCGGATGGATCCTTGCTGATGAAAGAGTACAAAAAGTCCAAATCAGGGTACTGGGGTGAAGATTGGACAGGCAGCTCCTCCTTCATCAGGCCTGATGAAGGAGGAGGTCCTCCGAAACGACGTTGCAGCTCGCCCTCCACTCTCGGTTCAGTGTACGTTCCTGTCGGCTTCCGTGGAGGAACCGACAGACTTGTCCTTCTATTTCCGGTTCCGGGTTATTACCTTCCTGCTGTACGGCAGACAGCGGTGAGGCTGCCCAGCCAGGGAGCCCACGCCATTTGCAGCATCACCCGGCATTGCCGGTATTCAGGACTTCCTTCACCACTACACAGGACCCGCCACACAGGACCCAGATGTGACTGTCCTTCATTTGCATCTTCCATCGGATCTACTGTGGGGACTGTCCTTTTACACCATGCATGCTGTTTCATTGGAATACCTGTTTTTAACATGTAAGTTACTATATTAAATTACACAGCTGTTCATCTACCTTTATGACTTGGCGCCCTTGTTTCTTTTCTCTGTTAACAGAAGACAGACTCAGAACTAGACTTGAAAAACATAAATAAGTCACCGGGACCAGATGGCTTACACTCGAGAGTCCTTTAAGGAACTCAGCCAGGTGATAGCCAGACCATTGTTCCTGATTTTTATTTATAGTCTACTGATGGGAATGGTACCAGCTGATTGGAGAAAAGCCAATGTGGTACCAATGTTTAAAAAAGGGCTGAGATATATCCCGGGGAACTACAGGCTGGTTAGCCTAACATCAGTAGTCTGTAAGATATTGGAGGGGATGATAAGGGACTATAAACAAGACTTTAGTAATGAAAATTGTATCATTAGTAGTAATCAGCATGGATTCATGAAAAATCGCTCTTGCCAGACCAATCTATTTACCTTCTATGAAGAAGTGAGCTGCCATTTAGATAAAGGAAGGTCTGTGGAATGCAAAGGCATTTGATACAGTTCCCCACAAACCTTTACTGTACAAACTAAGCTACGTATGCATAGACCGTAGAGTGAGTACCTGGATTAAAAGCTGGCTTCAGGGGCGAGTCCAGAGGGTGGTGATTAATGGGGAGTACTCAAATGGTCTGGTTTGGAAAGTGGGGTCCCCCAAGGATCGGTCCTGGGACCAATCCTATTTTATTTAGTCATAAACTACCTAGAGGATGGGATAAACCGCTCAATCTCGATACTAAATTGAGCAGGGCAATAACTTCTACGCAGGATGTGGTAATCTTACAGGACGACCTGAATAAAATAATGGGATGGGCATCTACATGACAAATGAGGTTTAATGTTGAAAAATGTAAGGTAATGCATTTAAGTGCCAGAAATACAAACGTGGGTTACTCACTAGGGGGAGAGCCTTTGAAGAAATGAAAGATGGAAAAAGGACCAGGGGGTCCTAGTAGATGACAAGCTCAGCAATGGCATGCAATACCAAGCTGCAGCAAGCAAAACCAACCGATTATTAGCATGTATTAAAAAGAGCATTTACTCCAGAGATAAAACAATAATTCTCCCACTCCACAAGACTCTGGTCCGGCCGCATCTGGAGTATTCCGTCCAATTCTGGGCACCGGTCCTCAGGAAGGATGTGCTGGAACTGGAGTGAGTCCAGAGAAGGGCAACAAACCTAATAAAGGGACTGTTTAGGATCTCGGCTATGAGGAAAGACTGCAAGCATTGAACTTATTCTCTCTGGAGAAGGGGCGCTTGTGAGGGAATATGATATCAATGTACAAATACCGTACTGGTAACCCTAGCATAGGGAACAAACTATTCAGTAAAAGGGAATACAAAAGGACTTGCGGCTGTTCGCTAAAATTAAAAGAGAAGAGGTTTAACATTAAACTGCAAGAAGGGTTCTATACCGTCAGAGCGGTAAGGATGTGTGGCGTAAAAAAACTTAAAAGCATGGATCCATCCTGCCTTGTATCAATGATTCAGGCTGGTGGTGTAATGGTGTGGGCGGATATTTTCTTGGCACACTTTAGGCCTCTTAGTACCAATTTAACATTGTTTAAATGCCACGGCCTACCTGAGTATTGTTGCTTACCATGTCCATCCCTTTATGACTGCAGTGCACCTGTCTTCTGATGGCTACTTCCAGCAGGATAATGCACCATGTCACGAAGCTCAGATCATCTCAAACTGGTTTCTTGAACATGACAATGAGTTCACTGTACTCCAATGGCTTCCAGTCACCAGATCTCAATCCAACAGAGCACCTTTGAGATGTGGTGGAATGGGAGATTTGCATCATGGATGTACAACCTGACAAATCTGCAGCAACTGTGTGATGCGATTATTTCAATATGGACCAATATCTGAGAAATGTTTCCAACACCTTGACGACCCTATGCCACAAACAATTAGGGCAATTCTGAAGGCAAAAGGGGTCCAACACGGTACCAACAAGGTGTACCTAATAAAGTGGCTGGTGATTGTATATTAAACAAGGCAAAGAGGGATAGACAGTGTACTCCGTTTTGACTTGTATATTAAAACCCTGCATTAAAAAACACTGAAAAGAGAGTAAAATACACGCTCTTATCAAGGCAGTATCACCACCTCTAGCAGCGCAACCTGGCTTAACGTCACAAGCTCCACTCCTCACCTAGACATGTTGCGCCATGTGATAGGGCTTGCTGAGTAGGCAGGGAGCTGAGTGACCTGTGACATTATATAGCACCAACCTAAATCACCATGGCAACCCTAATTCTAAACAATCCCAGGACAGCCAGAAGTATAACGCCGCTCCAGTATCCTCTCAAATGGAAATCTAATGGCATTGCCTATAGATTGGAGACACCAAAAGAAATATATATATAAAATTTAAAAACTTGAAACCATAAATCCCCAAATCAGTGTCTATAAAGGTAGAGCTCTGGATACTATATATATTGGAGCATTTAGAGGGAAAATAAATATATATACATATATGTACGCTCCTGCATATTACTTTACATTTCATATGTATCAACATAAAATACCAATCCTTACAATACATATCCATCTATAGTACCATAAAAATATAATAAAAATATACATATAAAATGCAAAAGGTAAAGAACATTAATAAAAGATACTGGTGTATTATGGTCTTGAACAAAGTTTTCTCACCGATACCTAGTAATGTGGAAATTTAATGGATTTTGGAGCATAGAAACTCGCTTGTTGTGCTGAAAACTTTGCTGCGCTGAAAAACGCACATGTGGATATTAATACGTGCCAAACGCCATTAATCCCTCGTACTGAAAAGTACAATGTACAGCTCTTTTGTATAAGGTTAGGCCATCGCACTAGGCGACAAAGGAACAGATACACGGGGTCAGATCAATACCATCTGAAGGGTTCTCTATGTGTCTGAGTGTGAGTGTCTGAGCCCTCCAGAGCAGAGCTAGGTTTATTTACAGCAAGTGAACAAAAGGAAATGGGTGGCTTTAAGACCACCAATCACAGACATGTATACATTCAAAAGTACAATAGGAAAGAGGATTTAATGTTTATGTATAAACATGGCCATGTGCAGAGACTAACTGCCAAGTGAACAAAGCAACATGGCTGCCATCTCGTGGACTCAGCCAGCTAATCCATAATAATGGACTCCTAACCTGTTAGTGGATCCTATTTCATATGGTTTCATAAAAACCGTATTTGATAGTGATCATGCTATTGTTCCAGTGAATGGGACTTTATTATATCTGCAAAAGACAATAGCAGCAGTATTTCAGTCATATGGATCAAATATGACAGAAAGATGCCAGCCATTAATCCTGGTAAAGGGCAAATATTATTAAAACGATAAGAATTCCACATCACAAACATATCTCTGCAGTGAATACCGGGGCCCCCAATGGCGGATATACATTTGTGCGATTAATCTCTCCTTGCGCTGCCATAAATCAGGCTACAAGTATTGTGCAATCCCATCTAATGGAAGATTTCCACTAACAGGTATTTAATCAATGCCAGTTGAAGCAATATTCGCTGTGCATAGCGAATACCGGTAAACTGACACTGGGAGACCTAATGACAATGTAACTAAAAATACATCCTAAAGAAACGTCCACATAAATATTAATAACATTTCCACAACACCTAGGTTTGTGTATAAGAAGGCCCCCAACCTTAGTGATTGGCCCCAGAGATAATTGATCATCCTACCAAGAAGTGTGGTGTTCTCCCCTTTTTGGCAGGTTTTTATGGATGTTGAAAATGTATTTCCTGCAAGACCTTGAAGGTTAATGAAAAAATACATTTAGGGTAACAGGTAACGTTTATCCTATGAAGGATTTTTTTTTTACATGTATGACTATTGGGGGTTGTATATATGCTGGAGTGTCCTTGTTCGTATGTGAGACGCACATCCAGATGTTTTCAAGTCAGAATTAGGGAACACATAAAAAAGGTAAACTGAACATAGTGTTTCCAAACATTTCAGAGAGGCTCATAATAGGGACCAGAGTAGTCTTAAATTCTGGGGGTTTGAGAGCGTGCAGAGGCATTGGAAAAGGGGCAATTTTGTTTTAAAATTAAGCCAACGAGAATCGTTTTGGATTTTTCAGACGAAAGTGTTTTGCCTCAAAAGGTTTAAATATTGAGTTTGATCTCAATTATTTCATAAACGACTAACTGGTCCATAATACTGTCTTTTTTAGTATTTTTGGAGATTAACTTTTGATTATTTTGCATTTTATGTATGTATTTTTGTTCTATTTCTGTAGAATTATAGATGGATATGTACTGTAAGGATGTGTACAGTATTTTATATTTCCATGGTATTATAGATGGGTATGTTTTTGTAAGAATTTGCATTTTATGTTGATACATATAAAATTTAGAGTGAAGTAATATGCACTTGAATATTATTCCACGATATGCTGGAGTGTACATATATGTATATATATTTTTATTTTCCCTCTATTTGTTCCGATATATATAGTATGCCTTTAAAGTCACTGATTTGGGGATTTATGGTTTTGAGTTTTGAAATTATTATTATACAGGATTTATATAGCGCCAACAGTTTGCGCAGCGCTTTACAATGTGAGGGAAGACAATACAGTTACAATAGAATTCAAAACAGGAGGAACTAGAAGGCCCTGCTCGTTAGAGCTTACAATCTAGAAATTTGATCTATATGTTTTTGTGTCCCCAATCTATGGGCAATGCTACTAGATTTCTAGTTTGAGAGGATGCTGGTGTGGCGTTACACTTCTGGCTGTTGTGGGATTCATTGTTGTTAGTGTTGCTGTCACGCCTTGGCTGGGAATTGAGCTTGTGGTCTGGTGTGTTCTGGATTGTTTCCCTGCTGGATGAGCCACTGGGTGATTCCTATTCTGGGCTTGATTCTCACTATCGCCTACCTTTCGTTATGAGACTCTTGCTCCACCCAGTGGCCAGCTGTAGTCAGTTACCTCGTCCCCTGACCTATATATACCCTCTTCTACTTCCTGCTAGTGCCTGAGTATTGGTTTCGCTTCCTGTTTGTCTGCTGTCTATGTTCTGCTCTCGTTGCTGACCTTGGCTTACCTGGACCTCTCTTTGGATTACCCCATTTGGACTGTACCGGCTCTGGCTAACAAACTTAGCTTGCTCCTGGCTACTCTTCTGGTCTTCGCTCCCTTGGGGTCAGGCTCCGGACCTACTCCAAACCAGGAGTCTTTTCTTATTAGTTGTTCCCTAAGTTTGCTGGTTGCATTTTCATTTGTGGTCCCGATATTTCTGCTGCAGGACCCTATCCACTCCTCCACCTGATACCGGGATAACAAGACTACTGGTCAGGAAACCGGAGGAGTGGTTGGGGTCTCTGGCAGGCCTAACAGTTGCCATGGGGATGTAGGTTGGTGCTATATAACGTCACAGATCACTCGGCTCACTGCATACTGAGGAAGCCCTATCACATGGCGCAACACATCTAGGTGAGGAGTCGAGCTTTTGACATTATGTCAGGGTCGTGTCACTAAAGGGGGTGAGCCAGTTGATACTGCTTTGATAAGCAAGTGTATTTTACTCTCTTGTAAGTTTTTTTTTTTTAATGTGAGAGTTTATTAAAGGAAAAGTCAAATGGAGTACACTATATCTGTCCCTCTTTGCATTGTTAAATATATGAGCTGACTCTGTGGTACACCGTGAGGACGGAAACCTTTTGCAGACTGAGGAGTGGGAAAAATGTTGCCTTTGGTGTAAAGTGAGGAGCGTTGTTACGGACCGTTTCAGCAGACAAGGGGTTAAAATCCGTTTAGGCGATATGCCCCTTTCTGAGAGACAGGCACAGCTACTTGCAGGACACCAAATTCCCGAACTGGATACAAAATAGCACTCCAACCTGGAACCTCACGAATAGCTGCTAGCAGACGAACAGGAAAAGCATACATCAGCTTACACTCCTAGCAATCAGTCTCAAACAGCATACAGTGAATCCCCCCAAGAACGAGACAAAGCTCCGAGTTGAGGGTAAAACAGGAACAACAACATTTATTGGAAGAACACCGCACACTTTTATACAGAATTTGGAACATCCTGCCCCCAACAACGGTTTTCCTATTGGTCAATTGTAAAGTACTTGCAGTTCCCAATAAGGTCCTCTCCAGCCATGCAAATGAGGGCTTGAAAATGAGTCAGCAGTGATTGGTCAGATAGCTTGACCAGGAGGACTGCCATGCAAATGAGAACTTGAAAATGAGTCAACAGGGATTGGTCAGATACAGAACAATGGTTCCCTAACGAGCCCTCAATACACATTACTCTGAGTGTCAATACATCCCTTAGCAGACAACAGGTGAGGTCATTAGCACACCTGACAATAGGTGAATGGAGAGCCACCTCAGACAGCCCGTCTCCTCAGAACTTCCTGTAATGACCATATTAGGAGTTGACTTCCTGTTCAGAGACCTCATGACAAATGGGAACAAAAATCTTCATATTACAAGGGAGGCATTATTCCTGAATATGACTGTCCCATTTGTAGTAGTCCAAACCATATTTTCAGTGTTCACCACCCTCCTGGTCACCCTGCATCCATAACAGATGCAGGGTGACTTAAACATAAGAAAGCCACACAAGGCTGGACATAGTGCCTCCCAACCTCTTTAAAGGAATTTGGGGTCCACAACCCCCATGCCCAAAGTGACTCCTGTCACATTTCTCCCCTTTTCCAAACAGACTAACAGGGTATCTGACCTTCTGTCGGTCAGTGCCCTTGTTAGTCCAGCAGCCCACCCACAAAACAGAAACAGCAGTACAGCCTACCCAAAATAACTGGTTACTACACCTGGGTAGAAGAGAAATTTGTCCATGTCCAGGTGCCTCACCTTGGCTGTGTGGAGGACTGGTAGACTGCCTTGGTGGGTTGCTGAGTGGGCAGAGACCAGCGGTACTCTGCCCTGTTGCAAGCGCTACCACGGAAGTAGCCTGGTTGGAGCCTGGTTGTTGGAGGGGGAGACCGACTGTCTCCCCTTTAGATACACCACCATACTGCTGTGGGGGAAGACCGACTGTCTCCCCTTTGCCTAAACAGCCCTGTTGCTGGGGGTCAGGACCGACTGTCCCTACCCCCTGTGCTGTGAGTGCAGAGACCACGGTCCCATCTGCACTGTTGGGGGGCTTACTGTCTCCCCCAGGTACATTAAGCTGCTGCTGTGGGATGGAGACTGGGCTCCCAATTCCCAATAGCTCAATCTGACGCTGGGGGACAGGACCAACTGTGTCTGCCCCCTGTAACTCAATCTGCCGCTGAGGGATGGAGACTGCGCTCCCAATTCCCTGGATATCACTCTGCCAATGGGGAGAGGGGGTAACAAGCTCCTCTCCCAAATATACTTCCAGCCCCTGGGGAGGGAGACCGACTGTCTCTGCTCCCAATACAGTGTCCTGTTGCTGGGGAAAGGAGACTGGGCTCTCTGTTCCCGGCAGGACACTCTGCTGCTGTGGGATGGAGACTGAGCTCCCAATTCCCAACAAATCAATCTTCTGCTGGGCGACAGGACTGACTGTTTCTGCCCCCTGTAACTCAGCCTGCCGCTGGAGAATGGAGACTGGGCTCCCAATTCCCAATAAATCAGGCTGCCGCTGGGGAATGGAGACTGGGTTCTCCTCTTCCCTTAACTGTACCTGCCGCTGGAGTTCCTCCCAACATGCTAGGTGGCCCTCTCTCTCTGCCCTGTCTAGCAGAGACATGAACACTAAGTTTCTCACGAACCGCTTGGATCTCTCCAGTGGATTGGGTCCGAAGAAGCTCAGCCGTAACCACACCATACGGTCATATTCTTTCAGAGAATATCTGTACTCCACTGCTGGTTCCATCCTGTTGCTTTAAGGGTTGCTGTACTGAGACATGCGTTGTCCCCAACTTGTAAATCCACGGAATGATGTCTCCTGTAGCTGTCCTTCTGGCTGTGGGACGATCCCGCTGCTTGCCACCAATTGTTACGGACCGTTTCAGCAGACAAGGGGTTAAAATCCGTTTAGGCGATATGCCCCTTTCTGAGAGACAGGCACAGCTACTTGCAGGACACCAAACACCAAACTGGATACAAAATAGCACTCCAACCTGGAACCTCACAAATAGCTGCTAGCAGACTAACAGGAAAAGCATACATCAGCTTACACTCCTAGCAATCAGTCTCCAACAGCATACAGTGAATCCCCCCCAAGAACGAGACAAAGCTCCGAGTTGAGGGTAAAACAGGAACAACAACAACAACATTTATTGGAAGAACACAGCACACTTTTATACAGAATTTGGAACATCCTGCCCCCAACAACCGTTTTCCTATTGGTCAATTGTAAAGTACTTGCAGTTCCCAATAAGGTCCTCTCCAGCCATGCAAATGAGGGCTTGAAAATGAGTCAGCAGTGATTGGTCAGATAGCTTGACCAGGAGGACTGCCATGCAAATGAGGACTTGAAAATGAGTCAACAGGGATTGGTCAGATACAGAACAATGGTTCCCTAACGAGCCCTCAATACACATTACTCTGAGTGTCAATACATCCCTTAGCAGACAACAGGTGAGGTCATTAGCACACCTGACAATAGGTGAATGGAGAGCCACCTCAGACAGCCCGTCTCCTCAGAACTTCCTGTAACGACCATATTAGGAGTTGACTTCCTGTTCAGAGACCTCATGGCAAATGGGAACGAAAATCTTCATATTACAAGGGAGGCATTATTCCTGAATATGACTGTCCCATTTGTAGTAATCCAAACCATATTTTCAGTGTTCACCACCCTCCTGGTCACCCTGCATCCATAACAGATGCAGGGTGACTTAAACATAAGAAAGCCACACAAGGCTGGACATAGTGCCTCCCAACCTCTTTAAAGGAATTTGGGGTCCACAACCCCCATGCCCAAAGTGACTCCTGTCACAAGCGTGTTTAATATTATATGGAGGTGAGCAGGCCCTTCACCTGGTTTCGGATTTTCACTTTGCATTAAGAGAGCAGGCACAAGGTGCTTTGGAGCAATAAGAGTATATTCACATTTTCGTTGTAGATTATTTTTATGCTGGTTTTCAAACCATTCAAATATAAACATTTTTCTTGGAGATTATTGGATGTTAGCCTATACTTGTACAGGACTAACTTACGGGAATTTTACAATTGCTGTGCTACATTGATTTATTGGAAATGTATTTCTCTATCATTCATTGACGGACAAAGTCTCTGTTCTTCATAACAGTAGGGCTATACTGCCCCCAACAGTAGTAGGACACTTGGCAGAAAAAAAAGTTCTGGCTACGCCTATTGGCAGTCCCAGGGGGTATATCGTAGGCATGGTAAACAGTTTTTTTTTTTCCTGCCTAGTACTACTCCTGTATGGAGCAGCATAACCCAGTGGTCTAAGAAGCATATGGGCTGCGTCTGTCAATGGGCTTCAGAGAAAAGGATTTTACGGTAAGTTCTTACAAAAATCCATTTTTTTTTTTTTTTTTAGGTACTGTCCTTTCTTGTAAATGTATCATATCTATGCTATGGGACGCTAAACCCTTTTCTGGCCTTTTTCAGTAAATAAACAAAACTTGCTTTTTTAAATTGTATTTCTCTTGGGTCCAAAAAAATCTGCAATAAAATTGAATAAACAAAATTTTCCTTATTCATACATAAAGTGCAATATGTGCATAAACAGGTGTAACAAATATTCAGTAATGCAAGTGATCGTCGATTCAAATAAATTGACATAGACGGCGCTATGTCATAAATGGCAATCAAAAGTGCAACGTACATATGATATAAATGTGATGTACAGCAATGTCCATATACTTTAAATATGGAAATTTGAATTATTAGAAAAAAGTCCAGATGGAAAGGAGGAATGTGTGTCCCACATTGGAAACCAATAGGCAGACTGCTGAGTATCTTCACCACTGTGTACACCACGCCAGCACGCTTCGACTATCCCCCTTTGTATTGGTGCCGGCTGCAGTTTTTGTGTGTTTTTCTCTGGTTAGTGGCTCGTGTTTTTTTTTTTTACACAGTGGTAGGAATGCTCAGTCTGCCTATTGGTTTCCAGTTTTGGGACACGTTCTCACTTTCCATCGAGACTTTTTTTAATACTCCTAATTTACATATTTAAAGTATATGGACATTGCTGTACATGACTTTTATATCATATGCACGTTGCATTTTTGATTGATATTTATGACATAGTGTCGTCTATGTCCATGTATTTGTATCGACTATCAGCATTTGAGAAGTCTTTGGTTATTGGGATTAAAGAGTAGCAGCGGGTCTATATTATTATGTTCTCATTTTTTCTTTGTGTTGTTGGTGAGCCCGGTCTTGCTCCACATTTTTTCATGCTAGATCCTTGAATACACCAGCCTGACCAGTGCACGCAGACCACTAGCTCCGTGCTTGGTCAGCCAATACTATGCCCCATCCTGGACCAGGACGGCCAGTGAGTTAAACGTCTCATGGGGACACACATGTCCAAGTACTTAGTCTGTGTCACAGTGGTACCCCTGGCCGACAGCACCCCCACTTTGGTGCAGAGGAGAATCTGTCATGGGAGCTTTACCCTGCACGCTTCAGCTGGATCGGTAAGTAAAATAGCCCCCACCCCCTCCATCCCTGGATGCTGAGTGGGGCAGAAGTACTCCCTGGGTTGATCAGTCCTTTGGGATCCATTTTGTTCTCCCCAAACGCTTTGTGGTACATTACCCCTTTAAGGAGACCCTCCTGAAGAAATGGACCTTTCCTTCTGTGGTGGACCCGGTGTGTGGAGGGAGAAGTCAAGAGAGCCAGCGAGGGATCCTAGAAAAGGAGGATCTGGGCTGTTCTGCATAAAACCACTGCACAGAGCAGGTAAGTATAACATGTTTTGTTGTTTTGAAAAAAAAAAAAACACTGTTTAGGATCTCAGTAAATCTCAGTATTTTTTACTTGAAAATTATTTAGAACCCACAAACCTTATCTGTTTTTTTTTTTTTTTTAGCAGAGACTCTAGAGAATAAAATGGCGATCGTTCCAATTTTTGTATTTGCTCAGCGGTTTTTGTAACGCAATTTTTTTGGGAAAAAATACACTATAATGAATTTTAATACAAAAATACCAGACCACTTATATGGCCAGCCGTGCAAATCATCATATCATTTCCTGGGCTCGGGCTCGCAAAAGCATTTGGCATGAGAAACAGCGTTGAGGTGGGGGGGGGGGGGGGGGTCACTCGGCCCAATCAGCCACTCTGTCCTCTCTTTTGAGAAACAATCACCGGCTGAAAAAAGAGGTGATAGCTTCAGCCATAACCCCTGTAAACCACTTGCAAGCCACAGTGTATATAAACGAAAGGATACTACATCCTGACTTGCAACGAGTTCATAGTACCTGTCTGTCATTAAGGATGTACTTTCTATATATAACTCCTAACGTGGCGGCACTCGCCATTCCATACTCCCAGAGACACACACACACACACCTACACACACACACAGTCTTGCGGGGAGCAATGTAGACTGAAGTCAAAACAGAACACGTCTATTTCCCCAAAGACAACCTCTGGCTATGACGCTGAGCACATGCACGCAACTACTTTGGTTGACCATGGCGAAGCCTGTTCTGAGTGGAACCTGTTATGTTAAACCACTGAATGGTCTTGGCCACCTGCTGCTCAGTTTCAGGGTCTTGGCAATCTACTTATGTAGAGCAACAATTCTTTTTTTCAGATCCTCAGAGAGTTCTTTGCCATTAGGTGCCATGTTAAATTACCAGTGACCAGTATGAGAGGGTCAGAGGGATAACACCAAATTTCACACCTGCTCCCCATTCACTCCTGAGACCTTATAACACTAACGAGTCACATGACACTGGGGAGGGAAAATGGATAATGGGGCCCAATTTGGAAATTTTTACTCAAGGGTGTACTCACTTTTGTTGCCAGCGGTTTAGACATTACTGGCTGTGTGTTAATTTGAGGGGAGAGCACATTTACACTGTTACACAAGCTGTACATTCACCACTTTATATTGTAGCAAAGTGTCATTTCTTCAGTGTTGTCACATTAAAAGATTTGTAGTCTGAGTCTTCAATGATTAATGCGATAACTGTAACTGCCACGACCTGAGGTGTGCCAAAGTCGTGCTGGTCAGTTTACCTAAAAGAGGGCAAAAAACACCAGAGTAGGTATGAGGGAAAATGCTTAATGACAGGATAACATGAACAATTTAATCAAGTAAGTAGCAAATGCCCTAATGACTTTTGTGTGGGGTTCTGGTATATATTGACTGTAACAGGAGGAATTCCAGCGTCCCATATATTTTGATGATGCGTAAAGGAACCCCCTGTTTGGAGGCTGCGGACACTGCACCGCTCCTAAACAAATGTCCTGAAAAGTGTTTTGGGTTTAAACCTAAATCCGTTAAAATCCTAATGTGAGAAATGAACTGCTTGGAGGTGAGAGGATGTGTTGGGAAAGGGAGTAACGGACTGTTAAGGGGAGCAGCTGCAAATTCTTTGACGGGTAGGTCAAACACAACTGCTGGGCACCAGCTACTTTAGTTCTGTAATAATTCACTACAAATCCCTGGCCACTCTGCCTGTTTTATTGTTGGGAAGTTGCAGAGAAAAATGGTCGGGGAACCGAGTGAGACTGCCTTTGAGTAGCACAGGTGCATGACAACTGGCCTGAGACACCTCCCTGGGTCTGAGGAGACCAAGAAACTTAAATGGCTGCTTTGAGAACTAAACTGGGACCTACACCAAACGGGGAATAGGACAACATGTCTGAAATGCCTCTGAAGAGCTAACCAGTAACTGGTAAACGTGTGAAACGTGACTGCCCCTGAGTTTTCTGAATACCCCTTGACATAGCTTGAGGGGGTGGGCCGCAAAAATAAAAACACTGCCAGGATGCTGCAGGGACCTGAAATGCTGAATACCTGAGAGATAACTTTATAGTATTGAGCGATAGGGACAATTCACTATGGCAATAGGCAGCGAAAGCCATCAAATATTTGACATCCCCAGGAGAACTGCAAGGGTATAGGGACATGAACTTAACGAAAGTCTTCCAACCCGTAATGTAAGCTAGGATTGTGTTTCTGGATATCGAAATACTAACCAGATCAACCGCCTGAGCCCAGAGTGTGGCTATTCCATGATCAGCAGGGAATAAGTTGGTACCATCATGCCTACCGGATCTGCCTCTGGATGCTGTAAGACAAATTATGGTAAATTAAAACGAGATAAGGCGTCTTTTGCACCATGTGGTTACCAGGGATAATTTCACCAAGTAAATGAAATTTGTAAGTAAGGCCTAACCATGTCAACCTGTGCATAAAGAACATGAGGGACCCAGATCTACCCTCATTGACAATTCCGGCCGTAGCCAAATTATCATTTAAGAAATCACTGTGTGCCAGACCAACCAGGGCCCCATGTGACTGCTGCAGCAAGTATTGGGTAGATTTCAAACAAAGCTGAAGTCTGAGCAACACTGGGAAGGTTGAACACTCTTGGGGGCCAACGACTAGCCAACCGTTGATGCCCCAAAATGGCCGCAACACCCACTGAGGCTGCAACATCTTGAAACACTCTAGGAAATTAACATGGAAATACCATTCCAGTCACATGGAAACTGGTCCCACATGAGCAAATCAGCTTGTGCTTCAGCCTGCCAACTCATCAGCGAGTCAGCATCCTGGGGTGCAGGGGGGGGGGGGGGGAAGAAGAGCCAAAGACCTAGAACAAAAGATCTACCTTGTGGAATAATCCTCATTGCAAAATAAAGCATCCCTAAAAGAGACTAACTCTTTGAAACAGACCGGGGACCTAACAAACTGATGAATGACCTGACTTATTCAGACAAATTTCTCCATGGGCAAGCATAAGATTGGTATCAAGAGTTATACCTAGAAACGTAATGGTGTTAGAAGGGCCATCTACTTTATGGGCAGCATGACTTGCCTGCCAATACCAGGTTATATAAAAGGTTTCTGATGGTAATGTGATAAGGCCTGTTTGAAAACCTTCAGAAAAACCCCACCAGCCGGAATGATCTGAAAGCAGGGTATGGATGGTGTTCTAAACAAGCCCCAAGAAAGAACACGCTGTGTTCTGTCTTCTTACACGTTCATACAGTGTGTAGTCCAACATTCAGCATAAACCATTCCTGTCTTCCAAATAAAAGGCCTGTTGTGTGTAGTTTAACAGGTTTATTATGTGATGGCAAAACAGGGTTGTAGAAATATGGTAAAACTATAAGAATACAAAAGGACATGTATAAGTACAGAGTATAAGAACTGCATGCATCATACATTACATAACAGTGAAGCACATGGTACAATGACTGCCTATACATAGGACTGCATGGCTAGCTAACAGTCTAACATCTACACAGTTAACTTTCCTGAGTAGTAATACAAACAACTACACAGCTCTGCATACTAGATGTCCTAGTTACAGAGGTAAGTGACTCACCAGATATGCTGTTACACAGATGGTGGAGTTTTAGAAGAGAGACATGAAGAAGCAGCTCTGATTCTGTGTCCAGGAGACTGAGGACTGCCCCTTCCTCTTCCCAGAGTGCCTTGCAAGAACCCACAATGAGTAGGACCTCCCACAAGGCAGAATTATACAAGAAAAACAAGATGTAGTACAACTAACGCCACTAGATGGTGCTTTTACCTAGCTAAAAGACTATTATTGACAGACTGGCAAATGGTTATGAAACCCTTGCTGGACAGAACACGCTGACTCAGCTTAGACAGGAAGAACTAGAGGGCTGACAAGACAGTTGGATTTGGGGTGTACTCTGAAGCAGTTAGCGCAGATGTGCTGGGGCCTGCACTGGTTATAGTTGCAGCCTGTATAATTATAATTATTGCACAACTGCGCCTTACCCAGTTAATGAATGGGTCTGCCCAGCTTGTACACCTGACCCCAAAAAACCCTTGTAGAGGATCCATAGCTGCCTGCCTAGTGGTACTGGAGTGAAAAGAATGATCAACATTTGGGACACCAAGTAGTGGTGTGTGCTGATGATTGACATGTGTAGTACATACTGGAGATTTCTGGTTGGTGAAGTGCCTGCAGAACAGCTTCATGTCAATGTTGCTCCAACTCGTAACCACCTGTAACTGAGCCCAGGTGTATGTTGATGAGGTAGCGGCCACCTAGACCAAGTGAGAATGTATCTGGTGCCTGTACCCTAGTGTGTATGCAGTAAGCTAGTCCCGAGTAACCTGTAGCGCCAGACCAGGCAATTCGAAATGAGAGACCGTGGTAGGTAGAAATAGGAGTGTATCGTAATGAACATGCAAAGTTTGATATACAGGCGAGGAGTTTGTATGCGCTAAAACCAATTAAAAAATGAAACCTCAGCTTGTATGGAACCTGTAGTCGTGACAGGTCCTGGAACAATTCTGCTTCCTTGCCGTGGCTAGAAATGGAATGCTTCTGCACTGAAGCTCAGCTATCAGCTTGGGTATAGTCAAGTTTCTCAGGGATGGAATGCTACGCTGCTCTGAACACCTTAACGAAGTAGGAGGGATATAGGTAAATTAGTTGCTTCAGATATGTGCGAATGTTAGATCTGTGAAGAAAAGATCCTGACAAACTGTTTCTGAATAAGGACACCCCCACCTGACTAATTATGTATGTTGATGAGGTAACTGCCACCTAGACAAAGGCAAGCAGAGCGCGTGAGAATGTATCTGGCGACTGTACCCTAGTGTGTATGCAGTAAGCGAGCCTGAGTAACCTGTAGCGCCAGGCCAGGCAATTGGAAACGAAACACTCAGGGCAAACGTAACTACAGACCATGGTAGGTAGAAATAGGAGTGTATCGTAATGAACGTGTGACATATGATATACAGGCAAGGAGATTGTATGTGTTACAACCAATACAAATGAAACCTCAGCCTGTATGGAACTGTAGACGTGACAGGTCCTGGTATGTGTGACAACTAACTGCACAACCCCTGACATGACAGGAAAATAAAAGGCAATATGATGACCACACAAAACAAACCTGCTAACCCTCAGCATAACCTAGGATCCACCTGAAACAACATTCGAGAAATGCAGTGACTACCATCTAGCAATAGATATGAAACCATGATGATAAAATCCCCAATAGCGATAGACACACACATACATACACACACACATACATACACACATACATACACACATACATATATACATACATATATACACCTATATACATATTTACACACACTTGTGTGTGTCAAATGCAACCATATGGGTATCTTACTGCAACGGCTTGGTTACTATGCTGTTGCAAACGGAGAGCCCCAATGAAAAAAATAAAATAAAATGAAAATTCACTGAAAATACCCCCTTATTTAATTTATATATATTTTGTTGGATCAGGCATAGATTACAAAGCAGTTGGTGGGCAGTAACAAGCTTGAACCACCTGCAAGAGGCAGGTCAACCTAGGAACATTTTTCTTTTTTTTTTTTATAACAAAAGTTTGCAGTATGACCGGACAAGTGAGGCGAGGGTTAAAAAGCTGAGCAGAGCTGGATGCCTCTGATAGTGAAAGCAGAGAGGCATTTGCTGTGGCCCCTTCCTCTCTTCTCTCTCTCCCTGCAACACTTAGGCCCCACCTGGCAGAAAAACCTGAAAGGAAAGGCTTCCCTCACTGATAGTGAAGCCAGACAGAGCTCCTTGCTCTGTTGAACTGAAACCGGAAGTGAAAGTGACAGCAGCTGACTGCAATCTAGAGAAGCAGAAGGAAACAACCAAATGTGCCTGCCAGAGGAGGAGGAATATATACCCCACAGACTCTTCCTACAAATACAGGCTGGCCAGCAATGGCCCGCCTTCAAACATAATAGAATATTTACAAAAACGTAAAGGGTGTACTCACTTTTGTGAGATACTTTAAAAACTTGTTTGCATACATTTTATATCACCCCGAGAATGCAGTGTTATTAGTTACCGAATACCAATAAATTAAACCTAACCCAAATTCATCCCAACACTTTTGGGAAAACTTTTGTCTTGTTCTCTTGTTTTTCCTTGACACAATAAAACACCTCGTTCCTTCATTGGCCATCAATTTACTCACTCAGAAAGCATTTTTCCACTATTATGCCTAGAAAATAGTTCCAAATACTTGCTTCAATTGCTACAAACCTGCCTCAGAACCTGCCTCAGGTCCTGACTCGCTTTGGCTTGCCTTCTATTGACATTCCAGATTGGCGTACTACTTGGTGAGATCTCGGTCCCTTCCTGTCAACAATCATGGCAACCTGCACATCAGAAGTCGGAACAGGCCCCCCGTGGTGGGTCCTGTGGTCCAGCTGCGCAGCCATCTCCCTCACCTGCGGCACCCTGAGTGACTTCTTAAGACTTTCATTGCTTACACAGGTTTACCTGTAGGTTCTGCGCCCCCCCCCCCTTCACTGCTTTGGTATATTATGTCTACCTGGGATTTGGGTGTGCACTTTCCCTGAGGCGGGTCCACCGCCATGCTCACACCCGATACCCCACCACCTACCCCCAATAGGTTAAATCCTCAAAGTTATGTTCCCCATGTGGGGTTCCAGGCTATTCGTTGGCCTCCACCTCATTTTTGGCCAGATCCCCAAGCAGTGGCCTTCGTTTAGCCGCAATTGCTTAGATTGGCGTGCCCTACGGTCGTTATTCATTTTGTGTTAGAACTATTTCTTGTTTTCCAGGTTTTTATTTGTGTTTTTTTTTTTCTTCAGCACTCCTTGATTTTAGGATTGGGCTGCTGAAAGTCTCTCTTTGACTCTGCTAGAGACCTTGGTTGCCTCCCAAGCTTCCTTCCAACATGGCCTCCCTGAAGATAGTGTTACAATGTCCGTGGCCTGGGCTCTCCCTGTAAATACATTAAGTTGTTGCTTAAGACGAAGCAGCTGGGGGCACATATTTTTTTTATTCCAGGAAACTCATTTACACACTGACTCAGTCCCTCACCTCCCTACACATTTGTAGAAACATTGGTACCTCAGCAACTCACCGTGTCCCAAATATGGGGGGGGGGGGGGCATAGCAGTACATAAACATTGTCCTTTTGTTCTGATAGACCACTATACTGACCCTAATGGCAGATTTTGTTTTACTTAAAGTGGTTGTTAACCCAACTTGAGAACTTTTACCTATAGGTAAGCCTTTAATCAGGCTTACCTATAGGTACTGTAAATATCTCCTAAATTTGCACTGTTAATGTTATCGCCGCATGCGCTTTGAAGAAACGGACACCCGTGCCATTTCTTCAGAGCCCTGTGCCGTGATCGGAGTGACGTCACGCGGCTCCAGCCACTATTCCAGCCGGAGTCTGCAGACCCAAAAGGAAGATTTTCACAGATGGATGCGGCCTGCAGCAGGGACAACACAGGCTTCGTTTGCAGGTAAGTGTCACATAATGTGCTAGTATGCGAGGCATACTAGCACATTATGCATTTACTTTGCAGGGGAAACAAAACAAACAAAAAAACAGGAAGAGTTTACTTCCTCTTTAAAGGCACCATTTTCAAGCATAAATTTACTTTTGCAGCTCTTTACTTCTTGAAAACCCAGCAGCTTACATTTTTGGATTCTGTCTTGGAATTTCTTTCCTACTTCTGGGAAGGCCAGCTGAAAGATCTTAATGTGAGCCCCGACCCGCAGCTCTCTGGTCACTCGTTCACCTTTTTCAAGCATTTTCAGAAGTCCCTACATACTCATTTAGTTGACTGCTGGAGAGTGCTCCACTCTACCGCTAAAGACTTTAGCTACTATTCGGCTCCTCACAATGTTTATATTAGTATAGACCTAATGCTGATGGGTCAGTTTTTCCTGGAGTCTCTCTCCAGTGCGTCAATTGGATCTCTTACAATCTCTAATCACGCCCACATTTTCATTTCCCTGTCTTTGCTATATCCAGATGGGACAGTGAGCTTGGCATCTGAATGATAACCTGTTAGACGATGCAGTGATGCAGAAGCAGGTTTCAGACACCTTTTCCCCATACTTAGCGGGGGAACTCGACGGGTGACGTGGGGATTGCCTCAATTTTGGAGGGAAACAAAATAGTTCAATGGAAACTTATTTCTCAGGGTTCCAGACCAAAGGGTAAATGTGGGAAACTGCTTTCCAGGGCTCTTTGGCGACAGCTTACATCGGGACATGTACATAAACTTCACGCTGCAATGGGCTCCCCAGTTCTATGTGCCTCTAAAATAGTCTAATAAGAAATTTCCTGCACTTGGTGAGAAATCTGATCATTCAAGTAAAAATAAATCAAATTTAACTAAAATAGTTATAGCTGCAAAAATGAAAAATATTGCACATGACAATATCAACAAAATGATTATTAAAAAAAATTGTTGCATTGTTTTTAAACCATAAGGCAGGTATCATGTATGCTTCTTACTGTATATCAAGTCATCAAAGTGCTTACCAACGTGATTATTCAAATAACTATTAAATGGTGCAAATATGCTTAAAAAATAAAGAATGAACGTAACACAAATTCATAACATGCAAAAATTGCTTCAAAGAATAAAATGTAAACAGTTCATATAAACAGCATAAGTATTTAACAGTTATGATTTAGGATCAATATAGTGCAAAGTCCCATAAAGCAATAGAGTGCAATGGGGAATAGTCCCAGAAACCAATTAATTGGTAGTGTATGATGTTCTACAGATGTATTCCAAACTGGATTGTATTGGGAATGGTCCCCACAACGTGCTCCATTTCAAACAAAGGAGATTAGCCTCTTACCATAGAATCTGACCCTTATAGGTCAGAAAAACCCTTTAGCAAGCAAGCCTCCCTTGGGCAAGAAATTTCACTTCACTTGGCAGATCTATGCACTAGTATAGATGTACTTTCCCTATCTCCTCAATTCAACACCATATAATCACTCCATGGACAAGGCATAATGCCCTGAGCAAGAGGAAGGAACATCTCATTTTGCAATATCCATAAAATCCACATTTCTCTAACGTCCTCCGACAGTCGCCGCCTCCTCTAAGTCATCACTATTGGGTATTGTCTTCCTATCCATAGGAATAGCTAGGCATATAGACTTAGTCAAAAGACAAAAGGCATTAGCATATACACACCCATGGAGGCTGTCCCATCCGGTCAATACCCCCCCTGCATCACCACTCCCAACTCAGTTTTAATCTGCCTAGCGACAGGAATAGTCAGGCTACCTTGTGCTGGGGCTTTAGTCTCAGCCTTCCTAATCTTTTATTTGATTTTCTTTGAAAATTTCAGTTTTTCTCTTACTTTACTAGCTGTTTATTTTGTCAGCTCTAGTGTTAGTCTTCTCTTCGGATGAAGATGGATCATGCGGTGCTTGGATTCGGACTGACCGCCCTGGTTTTCCAGGGCACAGAGGGTCAGATGGACCCCCAGCCCGCCATCGAGCGTTCAGCTATGGTTCGCCCTGGCACTACGAATGACCCATCCCTGTACCTCACAGGACTCGTCTGCGGTGCTGCAGCGTAATTTCCCTGGCTCACGGCACTCCCTGTCAGATGAGGACAGTGGTTTATCCGTGCATAGAGGCTCCCCCACGCCATCTGGTACAGGTAAGTACTTTTCTGTGTGGGGCCTCTGTCTGGGGTGGCAGTCTGTGTTGCTGTGTGTCCCCATGTCTGTGCCTGTGTGACTCCCTGTGCGATCCCTGCGGGGTTCGCTTGTGCAGATCTGTATGTTTGCCGGGGGTCCCTGTCCCTGTGACACCTTAGGTGCATGTTTGGGGGTGCAGACGTTTGTGCTTGTGCAGCGACCGCAGCGGTGCAATTTCGCGCCGTCCGCCATCTTTACTGTGAGCACACGTGTATAGCTCCTCTTGGGCAATTGTACATGTCATTTTGGCGCCATCCGCCGCCATTTTGTGGGCGGTGGAACGATCGGTCAGACCGCATGTCGGTGGCCATTTTGGCGTAGCCTCCAATGCATTCCTATGGGGCAGCCATTTTCCCGGGGTCTGGCTTTAGTCCAGCCCTCTCCAGCAGCATTCCATCAGCAGCAAGGGCACTGGTAGCAACGCTCTGCGGGCTCTGCAGGTTATCACTAGGGCTGCAACTAACGATTATTTTCATAATCGATTAGTTGGCCGATTATTTTTTCGATTAATCGACTAATCGGATAAAAACCTCAAAAATTAAAAAAAAAAGGTTGGTGTATAATTTAAAATTCTTGAATATCTATATGCAGTGGTAAATATAAATATCCAGCTATATAGTTGGATATTTAATCCACTCTGTATTATTGGAGGTTTAAATGTGGTACATATCAGACTCGGAGATCAATATTTTTAAAAGACCTAAAACACTGTTTTGCAAAGTTTCAGACCGGATTGGTATATAATATTCATGTAGACTCCTTTTTAATAGGCAGGTAGCTTGATACAAGCTCCCTGCGCCTGCTGTCACTTATGCTGGCCATACTACATTTTTTAAGAAAAGTTTTAAAAACAATCATCCGATTTCCTGATTCATTCATTAGTGGGGTCTATTCGGTGTTCGTTGTCAACCACAGCGACAGGAAAATTAGAAGGAGCAGAATAGAAAACTTCTCAATCAAACGAATCTTCAAATAGTGTATGTGGTTTTTTCTCAGAAGTTATATTCATTTTCAAATTGAATGTTAAAAGTGGAATTTTCAAACAACACTCATACATTAAATGAATATACAAATAATTTTTGTACAAATATAGATGCAAATATTTTTGTCCAAAAATCCAATACGTGTATTGGCAGCAGAAGACATTTAGTAGCAACAGCATGCTTTTTTTTTTTTTATTTATTTATTTATTTTTTACACCTGTCATAATGGGGTTAAAAAAAAAAAAAATAGCCCCTTTATAGTAAAAAAAAAAAAAAAAACAGCAGATATCGCTACTGTAATATAATTATAATTTCTACTGTGAAACAGTGAAAGTATTATATCTTGTATCAAATATATGTATATAAAAAAAATCTGCCCAGAAGTCGGATATGCAGGATATTTTAACTGGGAGTCAGACATGGGGGGGGGATACATTTTTTAATATTAAAGTAGTACTAAAAGCTGATACTTTTTTCATGGATATAATAATTTTAAATATAATGCACAATACTGGTAAACTTTTACTTTAAATGTAATTGTAATGCCTTATATCACCTCTAGTCTATCGGCCTCCACCTTCTCTGGGTTAAGATGCTGATCTTCCCTGCACAGAGCCCTTAAAGTGATTGTAAACGCTTACCCTCTCTGTGTAATGATTTTGCACAGAGCAGCACTGATTCTCCTCTTCTGTCCCCACCCCCACCACACGGCACTTCTTTCCCTTCCTGCCTTCAAAGTGCCCCTATAGGAAGCAGCAAAGTATAGTACTGTATAGAGTGTCCCTATGGGAAGCAGAAAAGTATAGTACTGTATAGTGTGTCCCTATAGCAAGGTAAAAAAAACTCTGCCTTTAGAATCACTTTATTCCTTCTCTTGCCCAGGACTACATTTCCCATGAGGCATTGCTCCTCACACATTCACAAGTTCTCTGCCATCTACAAACATGTATGGACGGTGTACTGAGCTGTATGTGCACTGCATTGTATTTTCTGATATGTAAACAAATAATGCATTCTGTATGCAGGACAACTAATCGGCTGACCGATTAATCGATTATGAAAATAGTTGACAACTATTTAAATAATCAATTAGTTGACGATTAATCGATTAGTTGTTTCAGCCCTACATAACTTTACATTTATCAACATTCAACCACATTTGCCACATAGTTGCCCAATGAAACAGAACATTGAGGTTGGCTTGTAAATTGGAGACATCCTGTTAGGAAGTTATTCCACTGCAAAGACTGAAATGCTACTTTTAATCCCAGACCCTATATCATTTATAAAGATATAAAAAAGTAAGGGTCCCAACACTGAACCTTGGGGTACACCACTGATAACTTTAGACCATTCAGTGTAAGAATCATTAACCACTACTCTCTGAATTCTATCTTTTAGCCATTTTTCTATCCAATTACAAACCGATCTTTCCAAGCCAGTAGACTTTACCTTACACATTAGCCGTGTGTGGGGAACTGTGTCGAACGGTTTTGCAAAATCCAAGTATACTACGTCCACAGCCACCTCTCTGTCCAAGGTTTTACTTACCTCATAAAAAGAAATCAGGTTTGTTTGACAAATTCTGTCTCTCATGAATCCATGCTGTCTGTTGCTTAAAATATTTCTTCTCTTACGTCCTCTGACAGTCGCCGCCCGATGGTATTAGCCTTCACTAATGGGTAATGGCACACTCTGCAGGAGCAGGCTAGGCAGATAATTATCAGGTTAATACAAAAAAACTTTTGTACCTCAGCACGCCACTAGGGGGCCATCCCTCAGCCATTACCAGAACCCAATCTGATATTACTTCAGTTTCATGCTGCCTAGCTTCAGGAGCAGAGCTTAGGTCTTCCCGGCTAAGACCTAGCATCTTGGCTTTCTTATATTTTTTTCTGAATTTGTGTTTTTTCTTTACACACTAGATTTTTATTTCTTCTCACTATCACTAGTTAGTCTGGGATTCCTTTCCTGGAGGACTACAAGTGACTGCAGAGCTGGGCCTCGGACTGGGTATCGTAGATCCTTATGGAGTCCCAGCCTGCCAATGAGCGTCGCAGGTTACTGGTACGCCCAGGCCTCGCAACGACAGTGCCCCTCCATATGGGGACGAGCCGGCGGAGCTTCGCAGAGGCTGTCTCAACCCGGATCGCCCGCGTGTTGCCAGCGTCTCTCCTTGGCTAACGGCACCCCCACTTAGGGTGGGAGGTCTCCCGTTTTTGAGCGGTGCCCGCTGCTGGACTGGTGAGTACTAAACCCCCGTTTGGGGAGTTTTGGGCCCACTCCTAGGGGATAGCAGGGGGCTGTCTCTGTAGGATCCCTCTTCTGGCCGGGTTGGGGTTTTCCCTTCCCTCCCTGCCCCCACTGGGGGCACTGCATGGGAATGCTGTGGGGGTCTCCCTGGGGTCCCTGCTAATAGCCAGAAATGTGTTATGTGCATTTATTTTGCAGCCGTTTGGAGCGGCCGCCACCTTAGTGGTTTGCAGATTCAAAGCTCTGTCTAATACAGCAGCCATGTGAGAATTCTGCTCAGGCTCCTGTTTGGGTGCCATCTTGCATGTGGGCAACATGCCTAGTATAAGGGCAAGTGGCCATTTTCCCTGTGACTTTTGGGCACCTTTTCTCTGGGCTCGACGGCTGGCTTCTAGGGATGTGAGGTCACTTCCTCCTTCTCCATTTTTATCATGTATAACATGGGCTGACAGGCTGGGGATTTTTGGTTATATCTCGGCCATTATTCGACCAAATCAAATTCTTTTTTTGCTAGTGTGTGTTCTCAAGGGGCTCTTTCAGTTGGTGCAAATTGCGGGGGGGGGGGGATTTAAAGGGCCAGCGTCCCTTTTTTTCATTTAAGGCAAAAATGGTCTCCAGTGATAAATCCCCCGCAGCCCTGGTGGGGACTTCTGGTAAACCGGAATCCTCTCCCCTGTCACCTTTATCTGCTGCTCTGGCGACCCAGGTGAATCTGCTGATGTCGGCACACTCCTCCATAAAAAACGGCCTGTGCCCTCCCAGTCCTCTGACTCTGAGCCCGAATTGGTTGCCATGGAAGATGGTTCCCCTGAGGAGTCCTGGTCCTCCACATTGAGGGAGAGGAGGAGGGGTAATCTTCCACGGTAGCGCGGGAACGCGCTGCGATGGATGCTCTTATGGGCGTCATAACAGAAATTCTCTATGTTAACGATGAGCCAGCTCAGTCAAGTGTACGGTCCGTTTTGCTCGGGTTCCGCAGACCCCGGACTGTCAGGTCAGGCATTTTTCCTTGTCGGATACACGTACATATACAAGATTAAGCTGTGATCCTTTGAAAAAATTTAGATGTACTCTCCAGACACTTGTTGATAAGGGAGCCTCTTTGGGCATTCTGACTCCCAAGGAATCGGGTAAACTCATGCCGGAATTTCCTATTACCCCGATTTTCCACCACCTTCCCAAGGTGCACAAGGGGGTTCACCCAGTTCAGGGGAGACCCATTGTCTCCGGCATTGGGTCTCTCAATGAACGTATGGGTGAATGGTTGGATGGTCAACTTCAACCCGTTGTACAGAATTTGCCCAGCTATCTCAAAGACACTATGCATTTATTACGTGTAACAGATGAGATTCATTGGGAGCCAGACTATCAGTGGTTAACCTGTGATGTGGCGAGTCTCTACTCCTCAATCCCTCATAGTTTGGCCCTAATAGCGGTTCACTTTTCATTAACCCAATACACCAATTTAACTGGAACGATTAAATTGTACATCTTGGAGGTTTTGGAGTATCTTCTAAAACACAACTATTTCATGTTTGATGGGGTTTTCTATCTCCAGAGGTGTGGGGCAGCCATGGGGGCTATTTTTTCACCCTCCCTAGCCAACCTGTATATGGGTTGGTGGGAGAGGACCCACATCTTTGGAGATGGAAACCCCTATAGGAACCATATCATTATGTTTTTTCGGTATATAGATGACCTGATTTTCATCTGCAGACAAGGTCTCCCGTTTGATTCATTTTTGAACTATCTTAACAACAATGAACACAATCTGACATTCACGGGTCAATTCAGTGCCGACAGAATTGACTTTCTGGATGTCACTTTGGAACATCGACAGGGTCAGATAGTTACCAGCCTCTATAGGAAGCCCACAGCTGGCAACAGCCTGTTACATGCCGACTCCAGCCACCCTTTCCACACCCGCAAAGGCATTCCAGTAGGCCAATTCCTCCGCATTAGGAGGATATGCAGTGACTTGGCTGTTTTTAACAAGGAGTCGGTACAATTGTACAAACGTTTTTTGGCTAGGGGGTACCCTAGATGGACTCTGGACAGGGCATATTTCATTGCCCTCAATAGAGATAGAAAAAGTTTGCTTTCACCAAAGAAATCCCCTAAAAAATTCAAAGAATCTAAAGCGTTTAAAACCGATGGCAAGAGTGATCCTATCAATCTTACTATCCCATACAGTTTAGAATTTAATAGGATTAAACACATCATCAACAAACATATTCCTATCCTGTATGGTGATAAGGATTGTGCCAAAATCCTAGAGGGGGGAGTGAATATTGTAGCCAAAAGGGCTAAAACACTAGGTAATCATCTTTCCCCTAGTCTCTTTACTAGCACCAACAAAAAGACGTCTGAAACGTGGTTGCACTTAAAGGGCAACTTTAAATGTGGTGTTAGGGACTGCATTACTTGCCCCCATATTTTGGGTGGAGATACTTTCAAATCCTCCATTGAAAATAAAGTATATAAAATCGATAAGTTTTTCAATTGTAACAGCTCATTTTTAATCTATCTTATCACCTGTAGGGAATGTTTTGTCCAGTATGTAGGTCTCACGACACGTAAACTTAAAGATAGGTTCAGAGAACACCTAAGTGATGTCAGATTGCGGAAATCCACAAATGTGGCTCGACATTTTAATTTGGAACATAATGGTGACCTATCTTTAATATCGGTACAAATCATCGAACGTGTCATAGCCCCTACAAGAGGGGGGGATGTGTTCCGCCTCCTGTGTAAGAGGGAAGTTTTCTGGATCCATAGACTCCAGACCCGCTTACCTGGGGGTTTAAATTTTGAATGGGATGTTACCCATTTTTATACACAAGAATAATCTAGATCTTGCGGTGTATGCATTCCATTTTTGGCATACATGTATCTCTTCTTCTTTTCTATTATTGATCGTCATTTTGTGTCTTCTCACTCTTTCTAGTTTCTACTTTCTTTCTATCTTTCTTTTTCTTCCCCTGTTTTCATCCCTTCTACTTTTATTCCCTTTTTCTTGTGTGCATTTTCTGCTTTATCTCTTTGGGATTCAGTCTATTTAGCCCAGCTAAGATATCCTTTATTTATAGACAACACATGTAATGGACCATTCAGTTGGTCTTCGTTTATAGCTATATGTATGTTTTATAATATCGAGAATATTCTTTTTATCATCTACAGATGTTTTACGGATGCGTTAATACATATATATGTGATGTGCTATTTGTAATGGAATGTATTTGTCCACGTGTGTATATATATATTTTTTGCTTTCCATTTTAGTTAAAATTGATGATATAAATAGCCTGCAATTATAGGCCAATCTTACGCGCTCAAAGACTTTTTACATTTGCCATTCTCTTTAGGTTTTTTGTTTCCTTTGTTTAGATATATATATACCTACATATGGCATGTTCTAGGCACACTTTTTGATTCATATATGCTTGGATATGTGTGCTGTCCGTATCAATATTCTGCACATATACATTCATTATTCGTTTGATCATTATCAGGCGACATTATGAATTTACAAGCGATGTCCCGCACATACACGCATATATGTATGTATGTACATGTCTTTATTCATATACCTATACAGCTGCGTGAATAACCCTTTTTATTTTTCAATATATAATTCTTTTACACGTGGACAATATATTCCATATCTATGCATCTGTTTTATTGAGAATTCTATGTATATACGCCCTTTTAGTGTCGGATCAAAGATGTAGGGCTCTTTTCAGATCAACTTTTGCCTGCACATACAGCTGTGGCCATGTCCCTCAATGTATGGGGCTATACGACATTGATATACGTTTTTACACATATATATATATATTTTTGGTATATATGTGGGTATAATTCATTACATTCTTTTAGGCTTCACCCACTGCCCACTTCTTTCATTACCTTTATTTCATTCTCACATTTTTGGTCTATTCTACTTCCCCTGTCTTGGGTCTCATCCCCACACCAGATATATATATATGTTTTTTTATATATTCATTTCAGTCAATACATATGTCCTTACTCTAATTTATTTTATTTTATTTATATATTTTCTGTTTATGCATCTGGTGCAGTTTTTCTTCTTTTTCTTTTTCTTTTTTTTCCTTTTCTGTTTAAAACATACAAACAATTTCTGCTGGTCTGTGAGCCCTCAATTGGGGATTACTATCTACAGCTGTGTGTGCCTAATCAAGTGAGATCTGGGAGGTGCACATGAGATGAATTTTTTTTTTTTTTTTAAATAAACTTTAATTTATTTAAAGCATTGTTTTGTATTGTTTAAGCATGGTTACGACTAAGCGGTAGATTCCGTGAAACGCGTCAACCGCCGTGCTTTTTTCCATGTCTCCGACTGCTGTGGTCACACATTGGATGTGTTTTTATTTTTGGAATTCAATAAAATTTGGACTTTTATGATTTGCATCTCCACCCAGTTGTGCGGCTCCTTGTTTCCTCCCATTGTTGCTGTCCTGGATTGCGGATCCTTGCCTGCACCTGTGCTGGATTTGCTTGGGATCATCCCCTCACCGGAGCGGTTCGCTCTCTCCCTACACGTTTGCAGGCATTTTTCCTGCCCGGTTGATTTTCACGAGATTGTGAATGGCCAGTGCCGACGCATTTAGCGCATGTTGGTGCCTAAGCGTTTTTCCACCCGCTCTCCGTTTTTCGGTCGGTGTCCCCAAGCAGGGGATCACACTGTGTCTAGGCTGAATAAATCCACCTTACTGCCGGTAGGGGATTCCCGGTAGTCAGGGATCCATCTGATAGGAGTGTGGAAGTGCTTGCCCGCCACATTTATCTAGTGGTGGGTTCCCTGTTGCAACCTGTGTTTTGCCTCAGTGTTGGCCTCTCAGGCGCTCATGACATGGTGCAAGTGGCTTCGCAGCAGGATCAGCTCATCCACACTGTGAGCTTCCTGGGTGCCGCGGCTTTGGACGTGGCTCCGTTGGTCACCCGGTTGTTGGCAGTGGGGATTGCGATCCACCGCATTACCTGGTTAAAGTGCTGGTCGGTTGACCACGCGTCCTAAAAGACGGTGTCTGAGGTTCCCTATGGGGGGGTCGTCTTTTTGGGGTAACTCTAGATGAGTTGATTACGGGGCTCACGGGAGGTATGAGTACTTGTCTGCCCCAGGTCACAAAGGGAGAGCTCCCCCGTACACGGAGGGGGCTCCCCTTCAAGACTCAACATAATTGCCTTTGGGACGCAGGAGAAGGGTAAACCCTTCCGCCTTCCCGGTGGCCATGAGGAGCCGTGGTCGGGTAAGCCAAATGCCGGTCAGTCTGGTTCGGCGGCCCTATCCACCTCTCCCTAAAAGGGAAGCCTTCCCCATTGTGGGGGTGGTGGGACGTCTGCTTTCCTTTCAGGAACCCTGGTTGTCCGGCATTCAGGACAGGTGGGTTAGCAAATCAATTCGTTCAGAGCAGAAGATCGAGTTGATCTCGCCCCGCAGACAGGTTCCTCCCGTCCATTCTTCAACCGTCCCCTGATCGTCTCAGAGATCTCATGGGGGCTGTGCACGGTTTGCTTGCACATGGAGTCATTGTACCCGTTCTTTTTCGGAAAAAGTTTTCGCGATTTTGTCTCCAACCTGTTCACGGTGCCCAGGAAAGAGGGCACGGTATGTCAGATTCTGGACTGGTAGTCCCTGAACCGCTTTGTGCGGGACGTTCAGGATGGGATCCATCTGGTCGGTGATGGCCTCGTTGAGGCCTGGGGAATTATTGCATCCGTCGCCTTGCAGGATGCGTATCTCCACATCCCTATTTTCGAGGGTCATCAGAGCTGCTTCAGCTTCGCGGTGGCTGGGGAGCATTACTAGTTCATGGCATTGCCTTTCGGTTTCGCTTCGGCTCCCAGGGTTTTCACCTAGGTGTTGGCCCTGCTCTAGCTTTGCTGCGTTTATGGGACATTGCGGTCCTCGGTTGCCTGGACGACCTCTTGTGAGGTAGAACTCATGTGTAACCTTGGCAAAAGATCTGGCTGTGAAGGTTCAGACACTTCAGGAGTTTGGGTGGGCCGTCAGTTTCAGAAGTCGGCACTGACTCCCTCTACTTGTTTCCAGTACCTAGATGGTCCTTGGACTGTGCTTAATCTCGGTCTTCCTTCCGGAGGACAAAAATTCGGGACTTTGCGGACGCTCTCAGGAATGACGATCTCTCCTCTTTGCGGACCTGCATGCGGGTTCTGGGACGGCTGGTCTATGCCTTCGAAGCAGTTCCATTTGCTCAATTTCACACCTGGTCTCTGCAAGTGGAGATCCTGGACAGGTGGGACAGGGCACCTCAGTCCTTGGAAAGGAGTATTTTCTTGAGTCATCCTGGTCGGATCTTCTGTGGTGGCGCTGGCCGCTGTCCTTGACACAGGGTCGGCCCTTCAGACCTCTATTATGGACGGTTGTCACTGTCAGGGTGGGGTGGAGTTCTGGGCACGTTTTGCGCCCAGGGGACGTGGTCGGCGGGGGGGACTTCGCTACCGATCAGCGTCTTGGAGCTCCGAGCGATTAAGCTTTGATCAGTGATCACCTCAGCTTCAGGGGTGTCTGGTGCAGGTACAGATGGACAATGCCACGGCTTTGGCTTATATTAATCACCAAGGGGGCACGTGGCGTGCCCGGTTGGCCATGTAACTGGCCCGAGATTCTCTCCTGGGCCGGATCGCAGGTACCTGTGTTCTCGGGCCGTTCTCTGGCAGGCGGACTATCTACGTTGCCAGACTTTGGACCGAGGGGAATGGTCCCTACATCCGGAGGGGACCCTGCCAGTGAATTTGTTCTTGTCCCGTCTCCACAAAGTGGTGGTAAGGTTCGTGGCCAGGGCTCGCGATCCTCTGGGAGACGCCGCGGACGCGTTGGTGCCTTGACACCGATATCGGCTACTGTATGCCTTTCCTCCGATTCCACTGTTATCCAGGTTCCTTCACAGGTTGATATCGGAACGGATGTCAGTCATTCTGGTGGCCCCGGATGGGCCTCGACGGTTCTGGTACGCGGCCGTCGTTCAGATGGTCGTCGAACCTCGATGGCGGCTTCCGCTGCGAGACGATCTGTCTCAAGGACCAATCTTCCATTCTGCTTTACAGTTGCTGGCTTTATCGTCATGGCTGTTAAAAGCCAGGTCCTGAGGGATAGAGGTCTTCCTCAGGCGGTCATCCTTACCTTGTAAGGGGTTCGCAAAGCCACTTCAAGGAAGTTTATTTTTGCAGCACCTGGAAAGCGTATATCGTTTGGTGCGAAGTGCATGTTTTTTGCCCTCGTTCCTTCTCGGTGGCGAGGTCTTGGCCTTCCTGCAGAAGGGCGTGGATCAGTATCTGGTGCTGACTAAGGCCAAGGGTCCGTTGTCGGCCTTGGCCGTCTTTTTTCAACGACCTTTGGCATCGCTTTCTTTGATCCGCACCTTCATTCAAGAGGTGCAGCATTTGGGTCAACCCGAGGGGAGCTCTCTTGCTTCCAGGGGACCTGAATTTGTTTTTTTGTCAGTGTTACAATAAACCTCTCTTCGAGAACATCAGGGGGATGTCTCTGTCTGTGTTGTAACAGTTGCTTTTCTGGTGGCCATCACGTCAGGTCGCAGAGTGTCTGAGTTGGCGGCCTTGTCCTGCCGCTCTCCTTATCTAGTACTTCATAGAGATAAGGTGGTTCTGCGACCGAGTCAATCTTTTCCTCCTAAGGTGGTTTCTTCCTTCCGCCTCAATGTGGATATCGTGTTCCCTTTGCTGTGCGCACGGCCCAAGCATCCTAAGGAGTTTGCTTTGCTTTCTCTGGATGTGGTCCGGGCAGTCAAGGTCTACCTGTCCGCCACGGAGTCAATTCGGCAGTCTGGTTCTCTATTTGTTCTTCCTGAGGGACCTCGGAAGGAGGCGGCCGACGACAATTTCTAAATGGATCAGACAGGCGATTGTTCAGGCCTATTCCGTCAAGGGTCAGGTTCCTCCTTTCCCGGTAAAGGCTCATTCTACTCGAGCCGTTAGTGCCTTTTGGGTTTTTTTCGCCATCAGGAGTCTGCGGCTCAGGTGTGCAAGAAGGCGACACTTGCCGTTTTGGCATCTTCGGATGCTTCTTTTGACCGCAAAGTTTTGAGTGTGGCAGTTGACATTGTTTTTAATTACTTTCCTTGTTGGTGTGTTTTTTCTGGGTTTGTTCCAATTTTTTGCTGTGGGCTCAGGTTGTTACTAGCCCGGTTATTTGCGTTATCTTCTTATCTGGTTGCGTTGCTTTCCCACCCCTCATACCTGCACTGCTTCTTCGGGACGTCCCATTAGGGAAGGCTCATACCATCGGGCGGCGACTTTCAGAGGACGTAAGAGAAAATAGAATTTTTGTAAGAACTTACCATAAAATTATTTTCTCTGAGTCCTCTGACAGTCACCGCCCCCACCCCTCTTGTTTTTGGATCTGGGGGTTGTTGCCTTCCGGTACTGCTTGCTACGAAACTGAAGTAATATCAGATTGGGTTTTGGTAATGGCTGAGGGATGGCCCCCTAGTGGCGTGCTACGTTTTTTTGTATTAACCTGATAATTATGTGCCTAGCCTGCTCCTGCAGAGTGCGCCACTACCCATTAGTAAAGGCTAATACCATCGGGCAGTGACTGTCAGAGGACTCAGAGAAAATAATTTTACAGTAAGTTCTTACAAAAATTCTATTTTTCCAGCAAGAACTCATCTATGTGGTCTTTTATTATACTCTCCAATATTTTCCCGACTATAGAAGTTAAGCTAACAGGTCTATAGTTACTTGGCAAAGAGTTTGATCCCTTTTTAAATATAGGTACCACATTGGCCCTACGCCAATCCAGTGGTACTATTCCAGTCCTTAACGAGTCCCTAAAAATTAGAAACAAAGGCTTAGAAATTACAGCACTCAATTCTTTTAGGATGCGTGGGTGGATGCCATCTGGTCCAGGCGCTTTATCCACCCTTATTCCATCTAAATATTTCTGGACCATATCACTTTTAAGCCATTGTGGATCATTTGGGGCTGTGCTAATACCTTCCTCATTATGGTCATGAGCTCCCCCATGCTCCTTTGTATATACAGAGCTGAAAAAAGTATTTAATAAATTTGCCTTCTCCTTGTCCCCAGTCACCCACTCCTGATTATTTTGTAAAGGGCCTACATGCTCAGACCTAACCTTTTTACTGTTAATATATTTGAAGAATTTTTTGGGGTTTGTCCTACTATCTTTTGCAATCTGTCGTTCATTTTGAATTTTTGCGTCCCTTTTTTCCTTTTTACATATTCTGTTATATTCTTTATAACAATTAAACAATGATAGTGTTCCCTCATTTTTATATTTTTTAAAAGCTCTTTTCTTTTTAGCTAAAGCTTTTTTAACTTTTGCCGTGAGCCACATAGGTTTTATCTTTAGCCTTTTAAACTTATTACCCATGGGAATATACTTTGCAGTGAGTTTGCATAAAGTCTTTTTGAAAAATTCCCATTTCTGTTCTGTGCTCATCGATGCCAATATTCCCTCCCAGTCTAAATCCTGGAGAGCAGCCCTCATCTTTGGAAAATTTGCTCTTGAAGATAAGTGTTTTTGTATTTCCTGATTGCTTTTTATTCTTACAGATAACATTAAATGAAATCATGTTATGGGCATGTCTCTGTGATTACTTCACAAGCCACGCCCCCTGAGAGTTAGAATCACGCCCCCAGGGACACACTTAACCCCTTGATCACCAGTAAAGTTAACCCCTTCCCTGCCGGTGTCATTTTTACAGTAACAGTGCATATTTATAACACTGATTACTGTAGTAATGTCACTGGTACCCCCAAAAGTGTAAAAAAAATGCCAGGGGTCCGATCTGTCCGCCGCAATGTCGCAGTCCCGCAAAAAAATCGCAGATCGCCGCCATTGCTAGTTTAAAAAAAAAAACAAAAATGACATAAATCTTTCCCGTAGTTAGTAAACGCAATAACTTTTGCGCAAACTGATCAAAATATGCTAATTTGTGAGAAAAAAAGGACGTCAATTTTGTTTGGGTACAGCATCGCAGGATCGTGCAATAGTCCGTTAATGTCACGCAGTGCCGAATCGCAAAATAGATCCTGGTCTTTGAGCAGCCAAATCCTCCGGGGATAAAGTGGTTATTAAGCTCTGCATGGTTTGAGATTACCAGGTCCAAAAGTGCAGTTTCTAGTTGGGGCCTCAATAAACTGTACCATACTTAAACGCACTGTCGGGGCGTCCTGGAGTCATTTGTCTCACATTTGGATGCGGCGGTCAGCCACAAGGAATGAAAGAAGCAACCCCCCCCCCCCCCCCGCCATCGCCCTCTTCCTTGGATTGTTCTGAGACCGAATTGGATCCCACTGCCCTGGACTCCAGGTTTCCTGCAGACCCCACTGACGTATCCCGCTTCCTCGCTTGAAGGTGGGTCCTCTACCTTTATAGATGCCTATGAAACAGCGTTAGTGGTGGCACTGATTGGTTTTGTGAGTAAGATGCTGAAACTTGCGGACTCTGCGGAGGTGTCTGAGGTGGTGCCAGTCCTATTTGGCATGCACAAGCCGTCCCATGCTGCTAAGGATTTTTCCTTACTCCCCCATATTTTGACAAATTTGTCTATAACGAATGAGGTCGCCTAAAGCGTCTGTTTTGTTCTCCCTAAGCGCTTCGGGTTCACTACCTATTTAAAACGGAGTTCCACCTAAAATGGAGCTTCACTTTAAGTACTCCTGACTCTCTGATATGCCACATTTGACATGTCATTTTTTTGTGAGGGGGGGAGCGGGTACCTAGTTTTGACAGGTACCCGCTCCCACTTTCGCTTTGGCCACCTAGGCGGCCACCTAGAGTTCTCCTCTCCCCCTCCCTCCCTGCAATATTCTGGCACATGTCAGAGATCATTCAGGAGGCACAGCGCGACGTGCGCAGTGCGCACCCGGCATGGACGTGAGGAGCGAGGCTTCGGGCGGCTGTTTTGCTGCATCGTGGGACAGGTGAGTGTGTGTTTATTAAAAGTCAGCTGCTACAATTTTTGTAGCTGCTGGTTAATAATTTACACAGAAAAGGCTGGAACTCTGCTTTAAGGAGACCTTCCTGAAGAAGTGGACCTCTCCTCCTTGATTGGACCCTCCTATATCCCAGGTGAAAAAGGCTATGGTGATTCCCCCTCCTTTAAGGATTGCAGGGCAGAGGCAGTGGCCCCCTTCATGTTCTCCATCACCGGGTCTACACTGCGTCCTGTTTTGGCCATGGCCCTGGTGTCCCAGACTTTGACCCATTGGGTTTACGGTTTTATGACTAGTCTTCACTTCTAGTCAGATGTCTCCAACGTATGTGGGGCTGGCAGACCAGTTGGTCCATGGGCTAAAGTACGTTTGTGTCTCTCGCTTCTTTCCAAACATTCTGTTTCGGCAGTAGTGCTGCGGTGAGTCCCGTGGCTTTGGTGTTGGTCGGCTGACCGAACCTAGAAAAAAGGCTTTGGCAGATTTGCCCTTTTTGGGGGGCTCACTGTTCGGAGCTACGCTGGATATTATCAAGAACCTGGATGATATTATGAAGAACCTTACAGGTGGCAAGAGTACCTTTTTACCACTGTCAAAGAAGGGAATAGAACCACATAGAAGAACGGGGAAGACCTTCACAGCACATAAGCGGATTTTTCGTTCCCCTGTGTCCTCAGCAAGGGGATCCAATCCATTCAAGGCCACCTAATTAGGCACCAAGCGTCCCTGGCCCAGAAGAGCCCTAAGCCTGCAGTTAAGTCCTCCTCAGCATGAAGGTTACTCCCACACACCTCCAGGATGGGGGGGTTGCCTTTGCTGGTTTCTGGGCCCGTGGCATTCCATTCCCAACAAGTGGGTCCGCAAAATCATTCTGTCAGGCTACAAAATAGAATTTCTCTATCGTCCATCAACAGACACAGCCTCATCTTTATGAGCTAAGTGGGTTATGCTGCCTCCTGCATGAGTAGTCTAGGCAGTACGTTAGTACAAAGCTTTTAACATATACATGCCCACAGGGCTGTCCCCCCAGGCATAACACCCACTGCCACAGCCCAGCACATCGGTTTCTGTCTAGAGAAGGAGTAGGACCTAGGTTTCCTGCTGGGACTCCGGTCTCCGTTTTTTTATGTCTTTTGAGAATATTTTCATTTTATTTCTTTTTACTCACTAGCTAGTGTTCAGTGAAGAATTTTCCTGGTGATCTACAAGCAATGATGCCGGCTGGCACGCGACGACCTGGAACTCCCAGAGTCGCAACGTACCCCTCGGCTGGCAGAACTTCGGGTGGGAGGCAGTCTGCCCAGAGCAGAGCCCATTCGGTCCATGGTATGGGGAGTAAATGTACCCCCTTTGCCCTTGCTGGCCTTGGGGGGGGGGGATGTGGGCCCTCTCCTGGGGATAATGGGATTTGTGCCTCCCAAAAGATCCCCCTGGCCTGCCCAGTCTGTGTCCTTCCCTCCCCCCCTTCCCTGTCCCTGCGGTGGCAGTGTCTGGAGTGCTCTGGTGGGGTGGGGGCGGGTTTACGATAGTACCTTGGCCTTGCTGGTCCCCATTGTGGTTCCTGAGGCCTTCATGTGTCGGTCCCTAGCCGCATGGTTCGCCGTGGGCGCCGCCATATAGGGCATCTATTTTCCCTGTAGCTTCCTATTGCTTTTTATGGGCATCCATCTATGTGTAGCCCTGGTGCTATGCTCAGCAGTGTATCCTTATTTAGGCGACATTACTTCCTGTTGCTGAGCAGGGGTCACTTCCTGCCTTTCTCTCCATGCTGGAAGATTCAGGAGGTCAGTTTGTCTGAGGTAGTACAGTACTTGGGGTCCCTGCGGGCATATGCTTGCGCTTTCTGCTGTCAGTTTGGTTTAAAGGGGTTCCCTGTAGACCGCGGCTATCGGTGGTGGATACCGCGATCGGTGCTCTTAAAGCGACAGTACATAGTTTTTTCAAAATTGCAATATGGAGTCCCAAACTCTGCAATCTGCCTCAGACCCACTCTGTGCGACTTCCGGACAGTCCAGGTCACAGTCGCTGGCCGCTATTTCAGCAGCCCTGGAAAGCCTGGTGACTAAAATTGATTTAGTCATTAAAATGGTTGATAGCCGAAAACGGCCGCTGCCTTCTTGGAGGTGTCCTCTGATTGATTCAGAAGCTGAAGGGGTCAACCCGGATGCCCCCCTTCCTGAGCGGTTGCTGTCCTCGCAGTCAGATGGTGAAGAGGACCTGTCGTCCTCGGCTGCGGCGTGGGAACGTGCTTTAGTGGAAGCCCTGATTTTTTTTCCGTATGGGATACTTTAAAATTGTCTGATAAGCCCACGCCGTCTTGGACACGGGTGGCTTTTGGCTCTCAGAAGTCTCCAAAAGCTGACAGGGTTTTCCGTTGTCCCGACACCTTTCACAATATTGTGAATGACCAATGGCGGCGCATTAAGCACATGTTAGTGGTGCCTAAATGCCAGTACCCTTTTTCTGAAAAGGTCTCAAACCGTTGGACGGTGCCACCTGAAGTGGACCATCCTGTTTCGAGATTTAACAAGTATACCCTTGTGCCTGTGGAGGATTCCCCAGTTTTTACGGATCCAGTGGACAGGCGGGTGGAATCTCATTCCACCATCTTTGTGCTGGCGGGTTCCATTTTTGAAACCAGTTTTTGTGTCTGTGTTAGTTTTACAGACAGTGACAGATTAGAGGTTTGCTGGAGTCCCAGACCCTCCAGACTGTTCCTCCAGAACAGCTGGAACTGTTGGACCAGGTGATCCAGGCTCTGGTTTTCCTGTGTGATGCATCTATGGATGTGGCTCCTCTTGTGTCCAGGGTTTCGGCTGTGGGCATTGTTTTGAGATGCATGGTTTGGTTGAAGAGCTGGTCGGCTGTCCCTGCTTCTAAGAAAGCCTTAGCTGATCTCCCCCTTCTGGGAGACCGGTTGATTGAGGACTCATTGGATGAATTAATCAAGGGCCTGACTGGCGGGAAGAATACTCTTCTTCCTCAATCCCAAGGGTAAGACCCATGTACTAAGCGGGGTCCCTCCTTTTCTGCTAGGTTAGCCTTTCAGAATTTCTGGAGGAACTAAGAAGCCCTGGGGCAAGCCCAAGGCTGGTCAGTCCGGTGCTGCAGACAAGTCCTCTTTTAGCATGAAGGGGCGCCCTCACCCGTCTCAGGGGTGGGGGGGGGGGGACATCTGTGCTCCTTTTAGAAACCCTGGACTTCCTTCATTCAGGACGATTGTGTTCGCAAACTGTTTTGCTCCGGGTACAGGATCGAATTCTGGTCCTGGCCAGGGGACAGGTCCTTTCAGTCGAATCGTCACCTGTCTCCAGAGCGTTTGAGGGATCTGCGGGAGGCTGTGCGAGATCTCCTGGCTCAAGGGGTGATTGTGCCGGTTCCTCCGCAGGAACGCTCTCAAGGTTTCTATTCGAACCTGTTCACTGTGCCCAGAAAGAAGTGCAAAGTGCGCCCAATCCTGGACCTCAAGGCTCTGAACCGCTTTGTGCAGGTGCAGAAGTTTAGAATGCAGTCCATTCGTCGGTGGTGGCATCTTTGATTCAGGGGGATTTTCTGGCTTCCATCGATCTCAAAGATGCTTATCTTTACGCCCCCATATTCAAGGGACAATAGCGATTTCTCAGCTTTGCGGTGGCAGAGGAGCACCTTCAATTTGTGGTGTTACCCTTTGGTCTCGACTCGGATCCAAGAGTTTTTACTCTGTCCTAGTCCTAGCCCCCGTGCTGGCCTTGTTACGTCGGCGAGGTATCTCCATTGTGGGAAATCTGGACGATCTCCTGTTGCGAGCAGTCTCCCATTCAGATCTGCTGGACAACTTTTCTATCACCATTCAGACTCTTTAAGAATTTGGGTGGACGATTAAGGTCACCAAATCTTCCCTGACACCATCTGGTTGGGTCACTTATCTAGGGCTGATCCTCGACTCTGCTCTGGCAAGGGTCTTCTTTCCCTTGGACAAGCTTCAGAATTTGCAAAGGGCGGTACGGTTGCTGAGAGGTCCCTGGGTCTGATGGCCTCGACTTTCGAAGCGGTCCCGTTTACTCAGTCTTATACGAGACAATTGCAGAAAGGGATTCTGTCAAAATGGAACAGAGATACTCGGTCAATGGACCAGAAGATTCGGTTGAGCAATCTCATGAAGTCGGCTCTCTTGGTGGCTCCAGTCACCTGTTCTTTGCCAAGGCAAGTCCTTCCTGCCGGTGTTTTGGATGGTGGTCACCACAGGTGCCAGCCTGTCAGGCTGGGGTGGAGTGCTGGGGAAGTTCTGTGCCCAGGGGACTTGGGCGACGGAAGAGTCTTCCTTGCCGATAAATATTCTGGAGCTGAGAGTGATCAAGCTCTGTCTGCTTCACTGGACAAGTCAGTTACGTGGCTCTCCAGTTCGGATCCAGTCGGACGATGTCGCGGCTTATATCAATCATCAAGGGGTCACCCCTCCGCAGCAAAGGAGGTGGCCGAGATTCTAGTTTGGGCGGAACACAATTTTCCGGCTCTTTCCGCAGTCCACATCACTGGTGTGGAGAATTGGCAGGCGGCTTACCTGAGTCGTCAGGTGTTGGATCAGGGGGAGTGATCCCTGCATTCGGAGGTGTTTCATCAGTGGGGGACTCCAGGGGTGGATCTGTTTGTGTCTCACCTCAACAGGAAAGTTCAGAGGTTTGTGGCCAGAAACTCTGGCTGATGCCACAGACACTCTGGTGGCTCCTTGGAGTCAGTATCGCCTTATCTGTGCCTTCCCTCTGCTCGTTTTCCTGCCGAGGTTTCTTTGCAGGGTGGCGATGGAAGGCGTTTTGGTAGTTCTGGTGGCACCAGACTGGCCTCGGCAGTCTTGGTGCACAGAACTGGTAAAAATGGTCGTGGATCCTCCATGGCGTCTTCCTCTGTGGGAAGACCCTCTATCTCAAGGACCGATCGTCCATCCTGCGTTACGGTCGCTAACTTTAACCGCCTGGCTGTGGAGGAGGCCTGTCGTTCTCCTCCTTTGGTGGTCCACAGGGATAAAGTGGTCCTCCGACCTAATCTGTCTTTTCTCCCATTCTCCCAAAGGTGGTGTCGGATTTTCATCTTCATGAAGACATTGTGTTACCTACCTTATGTCCTAAGCATAAACATCCCAAGGGCATTGCCTTGCACTCTCTGGATGTGGTTCGGGCGATAAGGGTTTATCTGATGCTGAGTCCTTCACGAAGTAGGACTCTCCTTTTGTCCTTCCGGACGGTCCTCGCAAAGGTTTGGCTGCGTCTGCTGCGACCATTTCGAGATTGTTTAGGCTTATTCGATCAGGGGTCAGGTTCCTCCTTTCCCTGTGAAGGCGCATTCTACTAGAGCGCTGAGTGCCTCTTGGGCTTTTCGCCATTAGGCCACTGTTGTAAAAGTTTGTAAGACAGCGACTTGGTGTGCACACCTTTTAACAAATTTTTCAAGGTGGATTTGTTGGCTTCTTTGGATGCTTCTTTTGGCCGCAAGGTTTTGCAGGCTGCTGTTTCATAAGAGAATGTTTTTTTATTCCCTTAGGGGTTACCTGGGTGAGCGCCTGTTTTGGTTGAGCTCCATGGTGCCCGGTTGGCTAGGTTTAGCCTCATGGAATTGACGTTACTGTCTGGCTGTGTTTTTCCCACCCCTCATGCCTATTGTTAGGAACCTGTCAGGAAGGCTCTGGCAGTGGATGAGTTAAGTCTCACAGGCTATTCCAGCTCCACCCCTCTCATCTAGAAAGAGCTCTATTTAAGCTGGATCAGCACACAGGTTCAGTGCTGTCTTGTCTTCAGCTCCTGCCGTTGTTCCTGAACCTGTGACCTGTTTGCTGCTGATTTCCTGTTGACCTTTTGGCTTGTTCCTGACTCCGCTCGTCTGCTGCCCGTCCTGACCCCGGCTTGTTTGACCATTCTCTCGGATCTCCCTTGTCTGTTTACCCGCCTTCGGACCTTGATCGGTTCACCCCTGGTGGGGCGACCCCGAGGACCGCGACCTGGTATCCACACGCAGCGAACTCCATCCTCACCACTAGAGGCTCTGGCGAAAACCGGTGGATACTTAGACTCCGCACCCCAGGCTAGCCTGTGTCACTTACCTTGGGGGTTCCGTCCAAGCTCCGCCCTCTAGCGGACATCGGGGCCTATCTCTGTCGCCAGGTTACCACCAGCACCCTAACACCTTTACTGCTTTGGGACGTCCCACTCCGCTCCTGAAGATGAGGCTGCGTCTGTTGATGGACGATAGAGAAAACAAGATTTTTGTAAGATCTTACATTAAAATCTTTTTCTCTGATGTCTGTCGACAGACGCAGCACCCACCCCTCTGTTTGGGGATGGTTCTTTTGTCTTCACTGCTTGCAACTAAACTGATTTGCTGGGCTGTTGCAGTGGGGAATGCCTGGAGAGAGAGCCCCGTGCGCATGTGTATGTTAAAAGCTTTGTACTAACGTACTGCCTAGACTATTCCTGCAGGTGGCAGCATAACCCACTTAGCTCATGAAGATGAGGCTTCGTCTGTCGATGGACATCAGAGAAAAATTTTTTACGGTAAGATCTTACAAATAATGTGTATTATTTATTATTAGGAGGACATCAGCGGGCTGACGAAACATGTAAGGTGGAACGCACGCTGTGCCGTTACGTGACCAGTGGAACGCAAACCGGAAGAGGTACTCGTATTACCGCGGTCAACCACTGCTCACATACACCGTGACGGCCACGCACATTTCTTTGGGAAAACATACCAGGATATTTTATCATTTTACTTATACCTTTTATGCCTATCAGTTGTACGCATCAGAAGGCTTAATTAACTTTTATTGAGGAATTACACTATGCGGAGTACCCCTTTTTTTGCATTATCCCACGGGAGGAATCCACAGCCAGGAAACCGGGAACTCCAGGCCAGCCTGCTGAATCGGATCTGCTTCACTGCACCCAGTGGGGGTAACCACAAAAGCGGTTAAGGTTGTACTGCCATAAGGCAGATATAACCCACATCATGTGGTGAGTGATTGTATCTATACACGTGTGGATCTCTCACTGTGTAAAAGTGGTAACCCAGCAGCAAGCTGAGGATCACCGGCACATACCAAGCACATTCGAGGCACCAGCACTTTGTCATAAACTGTATACTTGGACATTTTGTATTTTTGTTTTCAAATTTATGCACATCCCATCCCATCCCAAACCTTTGGTTTTGCAGTGGGCAAGGACAGATTATTCAAGCACCTTATAATAATTGCACACAGAGCACCTTCATTGTGAAATATTGTGGATTGATATTAATATTATATTGTGTTGCACATCTGTGATACGTTGTATTCACGCACTGCATAATTGCACAATTTCTTCTGTTTTTTGCACATACCTTGCGGAATTTGCACTCATATTAATTTGCGATATGTTGGGTTTACATACTGCACAGTTTATAAGTAAAATCAATTTGCACAGATAATGGTTTACATAGTTATTGACAACTATTGCACATATTCACAATAAAAGCACTATAAAAAAAGTTTATATACAGCAAGCTCTGAAGACGTCACCGGATGTGACGAAACGCGTCAGTTTGGAACGCATAGCGTCATCATGCTACCCTGGGTGGAACACAAGCCAGAAGCAAGCCCATTGATTCCGCGAGGAGGATGCGCAGCCCACACCGCTGACCACCAGGGAGTGTTTTATACTTTGCTTTCGTGTTTGGAAACCTATGCATGGGTATTAAACTTTATATTGACTTTATTACACTATTTGGAGCTTTCTTTCCTTTCCTTCTCTACCACACTGGGTTGTTGCACCCCGGAGTCCAAAGGAGCTTTATCAGTCCACAGGACTGCACAAAGGGGAACCTTTTGGCCCAGAAAGCCACCGAAGCTTGAATGGTCTTAATGACATATGAGACCCACTGCATCTGGTAAGTGATCCAATTCTTTCATTCACTTGGGAGAAGGAATCAACACCATAGCCAATCAAGTCACAGCATTTGCACTTTCCAATTGCGAAGAATCACCCTCACTAAGGACATTATTTTGAGCACAGAATCACTATTCAATATCGGACTCTTCTATCATTGAATTGTACTACTATAACGCATATTGCTAAATTATATTGTTTGATATTTATATTTGATATTTATGTCACAGTCACTTATGCACAAAGGGATTTAATGTGAGCACAAAATCACCTTTTTACCTTTTATCGCTTTTTATTGTGGATTTTATATTTTAATAGTCATTTATGCCTTTGGTTTAATCGATATTGGGAATCTCCATATATATATATAATTCATCCAACCTTTAGCTAGCAAGCGCTGTATTTGGGCCCTTTTTTTTAAAAAGACCATTCTTTTATACTATATACAGCAAGCGCTAAGATGAGTTTCCCCTACTGGAAGCCTTTTTCTTTTTCACAAGATCTTACAAAAAGCTTATTTTCACTCCTTTCTGCCAGACAGTTTTTTTCCCTCCAATCTACAACTCTCGCTGGCCCATCTGCAGCCCCTGTTACAGTGCTGTGCAGGATCTGCTCCTTCGGGAAGAAAGTATCCCCGGTGTCAGAGTGGTTCAGGCGGTTTTTTCTCCAACCTGTTTGCAAGTTCCCAAGACTAAAGGGGTTTGACCCAGCCTGGATCTCAAGGTCCTGAATGCCTTCATATGGGTTCACAATTGCAAGATGGAATCCATTTGCTCAGTGGTAGTCGCCCTCTGACATGGAGATTTTTCTGGCTTCCATTGACATTTGGGACACCCACCTGCACATTCCCAATGGCCAGGGGCGCAAACCTGCACATTCCCAATTGCCAGGGTTATCAACACTTTGCCATCAGGGGCGCCAAGGTCTTGACCTCAGGCCTTGCCTTGCTGAGACAACAAGGGATTTCTGTGATTGGCTACATGGATGACTTGCTCCTGACTTGCTTGTTCCTGCTAGACAGTGTGGAGATCAACATGCATTTTCTACAGGATTCCGGGTGGATCTTGAACCTCAGGAAGTTTGTGTTCTCTTCCAAGTGCCTGGAGTATCAGGCTGATCCTCAATTCTGAGCAAACAATGTTGTTTCTTCCGTTGGACAAACGCCTGAACCTCCGGTCTGCGGGCCGGCAGCTCTTGGCTTACAAGTGGCCCTGCGTTTTTGCATGCAGGTTTTGGGCCTGATGGTGGCTACCTTTTGAAGTTGTTCTGTATGTCCTGTTTTATACAAGAACTCTGCAGAATGTAATCCTACTCAATTGGAACAGGTCTCCTGCCTCTTTGGACATTCGGATTTGCCTAGAGCAATCGACAAATGCCTCTTTTTTTCTGATGGATGAGGTCTCTGGCTCTTTGGAACAAAAAGTCCTTCCTATTCGCTGGACTGTGGTCCCGACCAATGCCAGCCTGTCAGAGTCGCTGGACTCTGGAGGAAGCTTGATTGCCCATCAATGTCCTGGAGCTGTGGGCAATCAGGTTGTCACTGACACATTGGACGAATTGCCTAAAGGGTCTGCTGACCAGGGTACAGTCAGACAACACTAGTGCAGTGGCATATGTCAATCAGCTGGGTGCTAGAAGTGGCTCACATCCTGCGCTGGACTGAAACATTTGTTCTGGCTCTGTCCGCCGTATACTTTCCAGGCTTCGGAAACTGGGAAAGTGGATTATCTCAGCTGTCACGTGTTGGACTAGGGCACGTGGTCCCTACATCCAGAGGTCTTCCATCAGCTCTACCCTTACTGGGGTACGCCAGACCTGGGTCCCACAGTTTATGGAAAGATTGTTGAATCCTCTAGTAGACGCGATGGATGCGCTACTGGCTGCATGGGATCGGTACAGTCTCGTCTAGGCCTTCCTTCCCCTCTGATTCCTAGTCTACTATGCAAGATTGAGGTCATAAGGATCCCGGTCATACTGGTGGCTCGGGACTGGCGTCGCTGTCCGTGGTACGCTGATGTGGTCTGGTTGTTGGCGGATACTCCCTGGCAGCTGCCTGTTCGGGAGGAGCTTCTGTCTCAAGGGCCGGTCTTACACCCTGCTTTACCGTTGCTGGCTTTGACAGCGTAACTATTGAAAGCCAAGTTCTGAAAGAAAGTGGGTTGTCTGGCGCTGTGCCTCTTCTTTTCTGGCGCTGTGCCTCTTAAGTTAAAGGCATGTAAGTCTACCTCCCCGGAAGATTTATCATCACACCTGGAGGACCTATATTGTTTGGTGTGAAGCCCAGGGGTTCCATCCTTGCTCCTTCTTGGTGGCTTGGGTGTTGGCCTTCCTTCAACGTGGTATTTATCAGAAGCTTGCGTTGAGCACGATCAAGGGTCAACTCTCTGCTTTGACTATTTTCTTTGACCTTGGTGCTGTTGGCTATTCAGGAGCCTCCTTTTGGATAGTGGATAGTTGCCTTCCACTATCAAGGATAGTTGCCTTCCTAGTTGCTATTGCCTCTGTGCAGTGGGTTTCAAAATTGGCAGCTTTGTCCAGTGAGCCACCTTATCTGTTTTAACTCAAGGACTGGGTGGTGCTTAGACCTTCCTTTCTACCAAAGTCAGATTTTCATTTGAATGAGAACATTATCCTTCTGTGTGTCTTCCACCATCGAACCCTAGGGAGTTTTCTCTGCACTCACTCAATGTGGTTTGTGCGATTTAAGTGTACCTCTCCGTTATGGCGAGTTTTTGGAAGTCCGATTCTCTTTGTGCTCACGACTGGTCTGAAGTAAGGCATGGCATCTTCTTCTACCACTATTTTCCATTGGATTTGGCAGACAATTGTACAAGCCTATGCCATTAATGGGCGGGGGCCTCCCTTCCCTTTTTACAGTGCTCTCGACCAGGGCGGTATCGTCTCCTGGGCGTTCCAACATCTGGCTTCTTTATCTCAAGTTTGCACAGCGGCGACCTGGTCGTCTGTGCACACGTTTATTACGTTCTATTGAGTTAAGATGTATGTATCTTCTGCTGCTATTTTTGGATGCAAAGTGTTGCAGGCTGCTTTACAGGACTCTCGGGCACCCCCTGGGGTAATTCAGAGTGTTGGTATGTTGTCCTGGGTTTCTTATCCATTGTTTTTTTTTTTTCGCCCACCCCTTATTGGTCACTGCTTGAGGACATCCCTGTTTTGTCTTGGCTAAAGAATGATGGACACAGCACACACCCCTCTATGGAAATTTTCCTTTGACACTGCTTGTGACTGTCTGGATACCCTCAGAGAGGGGGTTTTATGCCCACAAAGGACAGCCCATAGGAGGTGGCAAGTCTTTTTTTTTTTTTTTTTTTAGTGCCTAGTGTCCTACTCCTATATGGGGCTATAAAACCATGTCTTGTCATAAATAAAGACGGAGCTGTATCTGTCAATGAACTCAGAGAAAAGGATATTACAGTGAGAACCAAAAAATTCTGCTTTTTTCGTGGATGGGCCAAGTTAGTGTCCTGAAGATGAATGTGTTACCCCGGATAATTTTTTACTTGCAAATGGTGCCCATTTCTTTACCTAGAGTTTCTTCCTGACCCTCAACAGTATATTTTTTAAATACATTTGGCATGGGCAAAGCCCACATTCGTCCCTTCGCACTTTGCAATGTCCTAAACGGATAGGCGGTTTGAGCATTTGTCATCCCTAAATATTATGAAGCAATTGCCCTACAATTGGATATTGGACTGGCATCATAATGTGAAAGCTAAATTATGGGTCTCTCTGGAGAAATGTTTAGCTGGTCATAATCTGTCTTATGCCCCCTAGCTTCCCCAGGAATATTGTGGGTTGTCTGAATCTACTTCCCCCCCACCACCACTCATAATTTAAAACTGAGACACATTGAATAAGTAGGTGCAGTTGTCTCTTGTTTTTCCTCTTGCTCCCTTGGGGTGCTTCCCTTAGTTTACTCCAAGGGAACACCTCTCCTTTTTTTCGTCCCTGGGCGGCTGATGGGGAAGTGAGATGTGGCAGGTTTGTACAGGAGTAGGGCCTGCTTTCCCTTGACAGACTTTGAGAACAATATGGTCACTGCCCATTAAATGACTGGCGTTATAGACAACGTAAACAATTTTATTCGTAGCCTACCCCAAGCCATTCATCCCCCATCCTCTTCGACCCTTTTTGAGAAGCTTTTTATATCGACCTCCCTGTTCCCTCATTCTATCTCAGTTTTGTATGGGATGCTACAATTGGAGGAACCCAGGGGAAAGTCTGTTTACATAAGGGAGTGGGAGAGACTTGGAGCATGAGTTTACAGAGACCCAACTTGATCACCTGTACCGTCTCACCCACACCAGCTCTGTGGACACAAAGATGCAAGAAAATAGTTTTAAAAGACTTACCCGTTGGTATAGGTTTCCTTCTAAACTAGCCAGAATCTACCCAGCTTTGTCGAACACTTGCTAGAGGGAGTGTGGGCATCTAGGACACTTTCCTACACATTTGGTGGGAATGCCCCAAGCTGCAACCTTACTGGCAAGATGGTCGGGCCCAAATTCAAGTTGACCTGGATACTCAGATACCTGTATCTCCATTGGAGTTTTTGCTTCACGTGCCCTCCATTCCTCTCAGCCATTAGCGCAAGTCGGTCCTACCTCATCTCCTAAATGCGACAAGGCGATGAATTCTCATTTATAGGAAGAAGGCTCAAATTCCTGCTTGAGCGGAATGGCTTAGTCACGTTAATAATGATATGGCTGCAGAGGACTGGATGATGACATGTAAGAGCCGTCACGTTAAGTTTTACAGCGTCTGGACCACCTGGATTCATTATACCACAAATTCCCTGCCAGGTTCTTAAACCGGCCTGCCCGAGCTGGCCCTGTCCCTGACATAGTCGAGACTGTTTAATGCCCTGGGTCCTTTTTACCAACTCAATATCTTGAGATGTTATTGTGGGACCAGACATAAGGGTTCTACTCTTAGAGGAGGCCTTCACAGGTTTTGTTGATCAATGTATGTTTACTTTATGATCGTTTTGAACAAATTTGCCCTCATCCCCAGGGAACTAATGGGTAGTTGATGTAATTTAATACCGGAGTGCTATTCTCGTTACCCTTATTCCTTTTCCAGTCTTTCCCTCTTCTATGGTATGTTGTGTCTTGTTACCTCTCTCATATGTTCATTCTATGAGCACCGAGCTGCCACCTGCCCTGGGATTAATAGTTCAGATTTGGGTAGCTTATTGTCATTTTTCATCTGTTACGGAACTGGATACGTTGATTTTCCTGCCCTACCTTCTGAAACGCAGTTTAACATATTGAACCCTGCCTTATATTGTTGGCTATGTTTATGTGCATCATGACCGCCGCCTGTATGGACTCATTCTTTCCATCCATTTCTTTTGCCTTTTTTCCTATGGTTTTGAATGCAAATTGCTTATGAAAATATAAATAAAGATTATATTCTAAAAAAAAAGAAAACATGTTGAATATGTCCCTTGGAATGTGTAACCATAATATTCCACCCTTAATCCCTATGTGGAAAAAATATTTGCATATTCTTAACAGAAATAGGTTAACCATTTAACCCCATTCCTGACCAAAGCATTTTTTGCAATTTGGCACTACGTTACTTTAAGGTCTCATGCATACAGGACATATTTACAGCTGCTTTTAGAAAGCGTCAGGCATTTTTTTTTTTTTTTTTGCAGCCTAAAAATGCCCTCCATGTTATTCTATGGCCTCATGCACACACAGGCTTTTAGGAGCTGTAAGTGGCATAGGCGTTCTTAAGCTGTAAAAAAAAGCCCAGGGCCAGTGCGTTCTGGAGCAACAGCGTTAAGCTTTAAAAACGCCTGACGCTGCTAAAGGCTGCATACAGCGTTAAGCCACGTCGGACACTTTTAAGCTGTAGTAGTTGGATTTGAGGTAGAGAAAGGCTGCTAAATGCTAACACTGCTAAACATGGCTAAAACGTGCATTAAGGCCAATAGAAAATGCTTCTAAAAGCACGTTTTTACAGCTGATTTTTTCTGGCGTCAGAACTTGCTCTGTAGCTCGTTTTTTCAAATGCCCTGTGTGCATGAGGTTTTACTGGTAATTGCGCGGTCATGTAACGCTGTACCCAAACTAAATTTGCCTCCTATTTTCCCCACAATTAGCGCTTTCTTTTGGTGGTATTTGATCACCACTGGGATTTTTCTTTTCTTTTTCCTTCATTGACGGACACAGCTCTCCATTACTCAGAACCACACAGTTATATTGCGCTCTACAGGAGTAGGACACTAGGCAGAAAAAAACAACTTGGCTACGCCTATGGGCCGTGCTAGCTGGTTTACATCCCCCTCTCTGCTATAGGCCTTCAGTTTTTTTTTTCTGCCTAGTCAGGAGTAAGGTAAACACTTTGTGAGGTTGCATACGACCAAGTCTCGGCCTGAGTCGCAGCATTCCTCCTGGCCAACAGCCCCCCTATTTTGATGGGGAGTTCTGTCTGGAGTGGTGCCCGCCTGGTTCCTGGTATGGTGAGTAGCCTGGATTGGTTTGGGGTGGACGCGGTCCCCTCCCTTGGGAGGTAGGACCTGCGGGTTCCCCTCCTTCCCCCTCAGTTTGTGTAGTCTGGCAGCCATGTATGGTTGGTCCAGCATGCTGGCAGAATGGCCATGACGGGGGCTTATGGGTGGCGATTTTGGCTGTGGGAGCTCCTCCTTTTCCTCTGGTGTTGACTCCAATGAGCAGAGTGTAATGTTCTCTTTTGCTGGCAAATTATTTTTATCTGATTTAATTGTGGACAATTGTATTCGTATGTCTGCAGTTATGTCAAGTCGATTTCGATACTTTGTTTTTGTTGCAGAGTAAAGCGAGAATCCAGTGCTGGCGAATGGCTACAGAACTTTGATCGCTTGGACAATTCTGGATATTCTTTGCATAAATCGCCACAAAAAGCAATAAGAGAAACTTTTTGGCTTAGTTGACTGTCAGAAGTTATATCAGATTCTCAAAATCTACATCAGAAAAATTAGCTGCCTCGTCTTTTATTAATGGATTTCAAACCCAGTCATTTTTGTTTTCATTCAAGAATTGAAAATACTGTTTAATAGATGTGAGAAGATCTACACTTTCATTGCGTATTTCATCTTCAAGTTTAATTTCTGTTTCTTCAGGAAAATCCTTAAGTGTTGGCAAAGAGTTCAAATTATTTTGCTCAACAGATGAGGTCCAAAACCGCAGTGAAAATATTTTCTTTCATTAAAAATATTAGTGTTTTTACCTTGGCGTGATAAACTTACATCATTTAATTTTTTGAATATGTCTGCAAGATATGCTACTTTGGATAACCACAGAGTTTTTGTTAATCGATCAGATAATCCAAATTTATGATCCTGTAAATATGCAAGCAACTCTTGACGCAATTCAAACATTTTAACAAGGACTTTGCCTCGTGATATTCAACGGACTGCTGAATGCAAAAGCAGAGCAGAGTGGTGACTACCCATATCTTCACATATCATTTTAAATAGTCGTTACTGTAATGGTCGAATTTTTATAAAATTAATAATCTGGACCGATTCGTCTAGCATAGTTTTAAGTGAGATTGAAATATTTTTAGCTACCAGTGCATGTCTGTGAAGAACACAGTGAGAACTGGTGCTGTTTTTTGCTACATTTCTTATTCGTGCCATAGCACCTGCCATTTTCCCAACCATTGCTTTGGCACCATCACTGCACACATGAACACATTTGTCTCAATTTTTAATGTGCGTGTCCTTGAACTTCTGGATACAGTTAAATATGTTCTCACCAGTGGTATGAGTTTTCAAAGTTTCACACAGAAGCAAGTCTTCAATCTGATTGTCAAAATGATATCTAACAAAAACCAACAAAATTGAAAGTCCTGCAACATCTGTGGACTCGTCTAATTGCAGTGAGTACCCATCACATTGATGCAGTCGAGAAATTAGTTTAGTATGGATGTCATCAGCAAGATCATGAATATGATGCAAAACTGTGTTGTTGGAAAGTGGCACAGCTTAAGTTTTTTTACTCAACTTCTCACTTAAAATACATAACACTATTTCTTTTGCATATGGTTTTATTAGTGATTCCTCAATTGTGTGCGCTTCTCCTGCAAGTGCTATGTAAGAAGCCTCTGTGGCTTTTTTCATTAGCATTTTGACATTTTTTTGCTCATAAATTGTTTACTCTTCTAATACTTTTACTTTTTCTAATACTTTTAGGCTGCATTCACACTTGAGCGTAGCGTTTTACCGCGGTTTTTACCGCGATTTTCAGGCGTTTTTTTCAGGCGTTTTTGGAGGCAGGCATTGACATCTATCAAAAACACTGGTAATCAGCCCAAAAAGAAGCTCATGTACTTTTTTCAGCTACAGGCGTTTTGCAAAATGCTCAGATGTGAACAGGGGCCATTTAAATGAATGGAGTTTTACTTGTTGGGCGTTTTGGAACGTTTTTTTTTTAGCGTTTTTGGAGCTGAAAAACACTCAAAAACGCCCAGGCGTGAATGGAGCCTTAGCTTTCGCCTAAAAAAGTCAATGTCTTTAGCTTTGTACTCTGCGTGGTTTTGCTCAAATTGACAATGTAATTTAGCAGGTGCTAATGAACTGTTTTGCAATATTTTATTGCAAAACACGCATTGTGCTAAAGCACAACCTTCATTTCTGGCACTTGTAAATCTAAATGACAAGTAGTTATCATATTTTCTTTTCTTCGTTTGAGAAGAAGATTGGCTGGCATTGTGTGCTTTTTTCTTTTTTTTTTGACTTGTCACTTGTCTCTGCTATTTGAGGAACAGTGGATACAACTATTTCGGGTATGTTTTCTGGATATTTAGTTGTAGCTTTCTCAGTTTCTATAGGTGCCGAACAGGTAGAAGTAGTAATTTTTTCTCTGAAGAGTTCCCTGCTTTAACCAGCTTTTTTTTTTTTTTTTTTTACAAACAAGGTTCTCTTTATTGAAAAAAAACACAGGACAATATACAATATACAATACATGTGTAGCTGTTGTACATCATCAGACCACAGGGGAAGAGCAGGTGTGCCAAAGGCAACAGAACCTATACAGTGGGGGAATCCAGCAATAAAAACAAGGTAAAAGGCACAGCGGGGCTAGATGCAAGTCTACAAAAACAAAAAAGAAAAACAAAAGGAACACAGACAGATAGCAACAAACAGATCAGAGGATCAATCCGTGCCATCTATCCAGGGCTGCCAAACCTTCTCGTATTTATGGGGACAGTTCCTATTAATGTAGGTGAGCTTATACATTGGGAGAGCCCCATTAACCAGGGCCTCCCACGCAGCCAGCGTGGGAGGGGAGGGGGAGACCCACCGAAGGACAATCTCCTTCTTAGTGTAATACAGCAATAGAGAAATCCGTAAACGGGAATATTTAGTGCGCCTGACCTTATCGAGGATGCCCAAGAGTGCCAGCTCCAGGGCGCGCGTGACCGAGAGGTGAAGACGGGTGTTCATGACCTCGAACACCGCCCCCCAGAACTCCGCCACCCGTGGGCATGCCCAGAACATGTGGAAGTACAAACCTGCAGTAAAACATTTAGGGCAATCTGCCGGCCTCGCAGGATACATTCTGTGCAGCCGCTGAGGAGTGTAATAGACCCTGTGTAAGAACTTGACTTGAACGAGTTTGTCCCTAGAAGCAATGAGCAGTCTGGAGCCACTCCCCAAGCAGTCCTCCCATTCCTCCCTATCCAAGTCAAAGATGTCCGAAGACCACTTCTGCCAAAGACGCTCCAACGCAGGGGAGTCTACAACAAGCAGGGTAGCGTATAGGGCAGATAGGGGCCTAGGGAGGTCCGCCTGCGCCAGCACATCTTCCATACGATCAGTCTGTAGGACAGGGGTGACTGGGAACTGAGCACGGACCGCATGGCGCAACTGGAGATATCGAAAGCCTATCCAGCGGGGCAGGGCAAAGGACCCCTTAAGGTCCGGGAGCGTGCGTAGCTCGCCGACAGGCATGATGTCCTTCACACCTGTACACCATATCGGGCCCACACCTGCGGGTCAGGAAGCATCCGCAGATGTGGGAGCGACGGATTGCCCCATATAGGGGGGCTGATAGGGGGACCAGGTGTTAGGTTGGAGAAACCGGGCCCTGGCCACCCGCCAGACCCGCATCGTAGTCACAGTGGGGAGAGGAAGGGAGGGGTACGCACCCGCGCCCCTGTAGGGCAGGTTGCCGAGGTCAGCTATGGAGCCCAGGCAAGCCGCCTCCAGGCACGTCGCAGCATTCGAACGAGATCCGGCAAACCACCAGTGAACGGTAACTAACACCGCTGCCCAAAAATAAAATTTAAAGTACGGCAAGGCCGGGAGTTGCAGGGTAGAACGCGCCAACCGGGGGTGTGCTCCGGCCCACAAAAACGCGCCGATACAGCTGTCCAGATCACGAAAGAAGGCGGCGGGGAGCCAGGCCGGGGAGTTGCGAAAAACGTAAAGGAATTTAGGCAAAAAAATCATTTTGATGATATTGATACGACCCAGAAGGTTAAGGGGCAGGGAGGCCCACCCAGCGCAGCGCGCCCGTAACGGCTCCAGAATAGGGGTTACATTACGTGAGAGGTACGCCCCCGGATCCCCAGAAACCCTGATACCCAAATATTTAAATTCGTCCACCCACTGCAGGGGGGGGGGGGCAGCCAGGGCTCTGGCGTCCGGGTCCAGGGGAAACAAGACAGATTTTCTCCAATTAATCCGTATCCCCGAGAACCCCCCAAAAGACTCAAAAATATCCAGGGCCGCCCACAGAGAGGAGGACGCATCCGCCAAATACAGTAGGGTGTCGTCGGCGTACAGAGACACCTTCTCCTCCAGGGGACCGATCCGCCAGCCGCACACATCCTTTGAGGAACGGAGCAGGGTAGCCAAGGGCCCCAGCGCCAGGGCAAACAGCCCCGGCGAGAGAGGGCACCCCTGCCTCGTCCCTCTGCCCAACGGGAAGGCCCCCGAGACATCACCATTTGTACGAACACGGGCCATGGGGCGACGGTAGAGCAAGCGCAGCCAGCCCAGAAATTTGGGGCCAAACCCAAAGCGACGCAGAACGCACCATAGGTAAGGCCATCGACCGAATCAAAGGCCTTCTCCGCGTCGAGAGAGGCCACCACCCTTTGTCCCAGATTAAGATGTGAAGCAGAGAGCTTAAGGAAAAGGCGACGGAGGTTAATGTCCGTCCCCTTCCCCGGCATAAAACCGGTCTGGTCCACATGGACAATATCCTCAATGACTGATGCCAAGCGAAGAGCCAATATTTTGGCCAGGAGCTTGGCATCTGCGTTCAGCAGGGAAATGGGGCGATAGGAGGCACAGTCTTCAGGGTCCTTACCAGGCTTGAGTATGAGCACGATGAGGGCCTCAGAGAAGGAGTCCGGCAAGGCATCCAGGTCCGCAAACCTGGCCAGCAATTCCACCACACGGGGGGCCAGCTGCTCCTGAAAACAGGAGAAAAACTCAATCGGAATGCCATCAGGGCCCGGAGCCTTACCAGACTGCATCCTAGTCAGAGCAGCCTGTACCTCTTCCAGCGTAATGGGGCCATCCAACCTATCCCTAGCAGCCACGTCCAGCTCAGGGAGTACAATGCCGTCAAGAAAACTATCCAGCTCCTCTGCGCCATAAGTCACCCTAGAGGCGTATAGAGTACGGTAGTAGTCACCAAAGCAATCATTGATGTCGCCCAGGTCAGTCAGTAGGGCACCCGATGTCAATCGAATCTGACCAATGTGCGTGACCGGAGCTTGTTCTCTCGACAGCCAAACAAGAAGGTGCCCATTTTTATCACCGTATTCAAAAATGCGTTGAGCCGTCGAGAGAAGAGACTTCGCAGTGGCAGCAGTCCTGCACACTGCTAGATCACGAGACTGCACAGAACTCCTGCGGGCCGCAGCGATGCGAGTCATGTACACACACCGCAACCATGCTTTAAAGGCATCCCACATTATCAGAGGGTTAGGGTGGCCCTCATTACTCAGCCAAAATTGAGACAGTTAAGCCGGCAGTGCCGCCAAAATCGAGGGCTCCATGATCCAGTATCTGGACAGCCTCCAGCGCCCACCCAACCTCCCATCCACCACCCGAAGTGAGAGCAATAGGGGGGCATGGTCGGATATGCCCCTAGGCAAGATAGAGGCAGATGTGACCATTCTCAACACCTCGGTGGAGGTCAAGGCCAGGTCAATACAAGACATGGTCCGATGGGAGGCCGAGTGACAGGTATATTCCCTATCCGACGGGTGAAAGCACCACCAGACGTCCACCAGGGAAAATATGGACATCCAGCGGGCCAGGGCGTCGGACCAGGTAGAGGGAGGATGGAGGCGGTCCAGATCAGGAGTGGGGGACAGATTAAAGTCCCCCAACAAGAGCACATTAGGCACATCATAAGAAATAACAAGCTGCATAAGCATGTACAGAAATGCGGGGTCAACAGGGGGAGGCAAATATAATCCCACAATAACAAAGGGTGCAGAGTATATGGTGGCGTGCAGTAGCACATAGCGGCCAGCCGGATCAGTCCGGACCTCCAGCAAGTGGAACGGCAATGACCTGTGAACCAAGATGCTGACCCCCCTGGCGTAGTTAGAATACGTAGCATGATAGTGAGCGCCCACCCAAGCCCGCTTCAGGCTCAAAACACGAGAGCCCAGCAGGTGCGTCTCCTGTAACACACAAATGTGAGGGGTGAATCGGCGCAGGAAGTGAAATACCAACGAGCGCTTAACAGCCGAATTCAAGCCCCGCACATTCCAGGAAATCACGTCAACCTTAGCCATAGAGATATAAGAGACATAGCACCGCAAGGGCGGGCGCCGCCACCCGCGCCAGAGGGGGCACACCAGTCACATTCCCCCCAACTCCACCAGGCAGCCACACAACAATGTAAATAAAGAGCAACAACAGTAGAAAAACACAAAAGGCAGTAAAAACCAGCAACGGCTGGGATCTTACCCACCCCGCCTGACCCCATCCTAGAGGCAGGCATGGAACCCCAAACCCCAACAATCAACAAGTCAAATAAGTGGCGTGTAACCAATGGCCAACGGGCACCAGGGTAGCTCAGCGGTGTAAGGCACAACAGGTACCAAGTCAGTGCAGCTGCATGGCGCAGCCGAGAGCAAACAAAAAACAAAAAGGATCCTTCCAGCTTGAAAAGCAAAAAAGAAAAAGGGTCCAGCGCCATCCTGCACCCCAACAAACAGGGGGGAAAAGCGGATAAAAAAAAATTATGCAAAACAGGAGGATGGTAACGCAGCATCGCTGAATAGGCAAAAGTCCCAAGGATCCTAGGAGCTAGTCCACTCCCCAGGTCCAGGAAAGACCAGCAGGGTAGGCCGCCAGTCACAAGGAGTGTAGACTCAGGAATTCAGCAGGACAAGGACAGCACAGGCATGGCAGTCACTTCCAGGGAGGTATCCACACACTCTAAGTAGTACTCACCCCCGGGGGGGTAGATGTTCCAGCCAGTCCGAGGCATCTTTCGGATCCACAAAGAAGCGCATGGTCTCGCCATCGACCACCCTCAATTTGGTGGGAAAAAGCATGTTGTACTTGATTCCCCGGGTACGAAGAGCCGCCTTCACAGCATCAAAGAAGCGGCGTTGCTTCTGGGTCTCCACCGTATAGTCGGGGAAAATCATCAGTCTGGCATTTTGAAACGACAGGGAGCCCGCGACCCGAGCCACCCGCATGGTCTCATCCCGGTCCCGGAAATTGAGAAGCCGAAGGATCAGCGTGCGCGGGGGGGCGCCCTCCGGACCCGGGCGCGGGGGGACCCGATGAGCCCGTTCCACAGTATAGTGCGGGGAATAGCGGGCCGCAGGTAAGAGGGACTTCAACAGGTCTTCCACAAACATCGTCGGGTCCTTACCCTCCGCGCCCTCTGGGAGGCCAACGATCCGGAGGTTGTTGCGCCGGTTACGGTTTTCGGCATTCTCAGCACGATATTCCAGGGCCCGAACCTGGGAGTGGAGGACCCGGAGGGAGGCAGAGTGTTCAGTAAGGGTGTCCTCGACAGGGCCTACACGCTGTTCCACCACGGTAAGCCGGGAGCGGACCTTGTCAAAGTCCTGCCTCAGCAAGCCCACATCCAGTTGGACCTCCTCGATTTTGGTGGTGAGGGCCGTTTGGCAGGATACGATGGCCGCCATCACCTCCGGAATTCCAGGGGGATTTGCAGCAGCCCCCTCACTCGGGTCCGTCTGCGTGGCCATGGTAGCAGAGCGCGGAGCGGGCTGCGGCCTAGTCCGCGCGGGAGCAGCGGTCTCGGGTGAGTCTGTAGAAGGAGGAAAGTGGAGCTTCTTCCCCCTCTGGGACCTTCCGGAGGACCTGTAGGGCATGCAGAACGCCGGAGCGGGGTACAGGTGAGTGGAATCAAGCCACGGATTACCGCCAGGATAGAATGCTCTCGGAGCTCACAGCAGGCACGTCTGCTCAAGTCGCCATCTTGGACACGCCCAGCTTTTTTTTTTTAAATAAATAAAAAAAACACATCTCACAACCAGACTGAAAAGGGTGCTGATTTTTATGATACTCTTAGGCTGCATTCACATGTCAGCTTATAATCGCGGGCAGAACCGCCGCGGTTCCGCCCGCGATTCAGAGATTTATTGCAAATCGCGGGACGCCTAGCGTTGCCCGTTGATTTGCAATAGCCCCCCAAACGGCGAGCGATGTTGCCGCGATTTACGCCCGCCGAATCGCGGCAACATCGCGCAAACAAAATCGCGGGACGCAATACGCTCCAAAGAAGCTCTTGTACTTTTTTGGAGCATATTGCGTCCCGCGATTTTGTTTGCGCGATGTTGCCGCGATTCGGCGGGCGTAAATCGCGGCAACATCGCTCGGCGTTTGGGGGGCTATTGCAAATCAACGGGCAACGCTAGGCGTCCCGCGATTTGCAATAAATCTCTGAATCGCGGGCGGAACCGCGGCGGTTCTGCCCGCGATTATAAGCTGACATGTGAATGCAGCCTTAGAAAGAACTGAACTTTAAGCAGGATTTTTTTTTTTTTTTAAATCAGAAATGTTTTTATTGAACGTGGAAAAACAAACACACTTTCCAGTGTACAGACATGGCAGTAGCCTACATCAAACATTACATAATACAGTCACCCCAGTGTCCCCATCTTCTGTCAAGACATAAGAAGGATTTTTAAATGTGGACGTGAAGCAAAAAGATTTGAACACTTTGAAAAATACAATTAACAGTTTTGTGACACTCACTGAGTCTTTCAATGCCCCTGACAGAGTCTTTACTTTCAATGCCCTTGACAGACTTTTAATGTCCCTTACAGAGCCTTTTAATGTCCTTAGCAGAGAATTTCAATGCCCCTGACGAGCCTTTCAATGCCCCTGACAAGAGCCTTTCAATCTGACAATAACGTCGCTAACTGAGCTTTAGCAATGAACTCCACTCTCTACCACGAGTGATGTAGTGATCGACCGATAACGTTTTTTCGTTGCTGATCACATATCGGTATCAGCCGATATTGGCCGATATTTTCACACATGTAAAATTTTCCCAAAAAAACACAAATTGCAACACAAATCTCTTAACAAACATGTTAATCATTATTTATTAACATTTTTAACATTAAGTGCTCGTTCTTCACACCTTAACTGCATAAAAACTGATAGGAAAACTTAAATTGCAAGGAGTTGGACATTAGCATTTCACATCATCTGATTTTGCATTAATGTATAATAAAGTGCTGCAGTAGTGGACTCACTCACTGCAATATAAAAATTTTAATAAGAAATTTTAAAAATTTCACTACTGCAGACAAAACTGCTAGGAAAAAAACTAGGCAACAGCTACACAATAAAATACACATACACACTGCACAACTGCTATAAAAAGAGCAAGGCAACAGCTACACATGTCACAGTGGATTGGACTGGAGTCAGTGGAGGACTATCTGCACTGCAGTATGGCACTCACTGCAACTACTGCAGTCAGTGCAATACTGCTAGAAGAAAAGCAAGGCAACAGCTACACAGTGGATTGGACTGTGTACTTCCACTGCAGTAGGGCACTCACTGGAATCATTTTACTGCAGTAGTGATTTAAAATTATCACAGGAGTGAGTGGCGTTCTACTGCAGCAGTAGTCCACTGGCACTGACTCCAATCCACTGTCTGTCTATTTTTTTTTTCTATCACTTACAGTCAGTGCAAAACTGTTAGAAAAAAATGGATAGACACAAGCTAGACAGTGGATTGGACAGACTCAGTGGACTGGTGGACAGACACTACTATAAACTAGCTACACTTTCAAATCAATGCTCCCAGTTAAGTAAAACAATCTTATAGTGCAGAAAGCATAACTTTTTAGCATGTTCACTAGTTAAACGGCTTCTTTTCTTTTCATAAATTGCTGCCACTTCACTAAAAACACACTCACTTGGTACTGAGGAAGGAGGAGCCAGAAAGGTATCTTCTAGCATGAGAAGCAAGTCTTTTGTAGCGTGCCTCATTTTCTTTCCACCACTGAAGAGGATCACTTTTTCTGTCAACTACTGGTTCCTTCAAATAGAGATGAAGTTGATCATCCAGGCTCATTATTGCAGATTCTGATGAATCCTCTGCATGAGGCCCCAATAAAACGTTGAACATTGCATCTATTTGATCACAATGAATTTTCTCTTCTGTCGGTTGTCTTTTGGGACATCCTGCTCTTCCACATCAGAAACCTTCTCTTCTTATCCTTGACTTTTCTTTTCGTCAGAAGGAACCTCCAGCACCTTCTGTTTGAATATATTCTGTCAGCCATTGCTTTGCCTTGGCCAATACATCATCAGAAGAGAAAGGATGGTTCTTGTATCGAGAATCCAAAAGACATTCAAGCACAACAGTTTTATTCTCATCATGCTTCTCAAACCTTTTGGCGAGGCTGTCCCTCATGGCTTGCCTACATGCTTTAATGCCACGTGTGTTGGGTCCTTCATTCTGTTGAAGAAGCATCTTCAGGACTCTCACACATGAGATCACGGAGGAAACAGATGAGTCTTAATGACTCACTGCCAGTGTCACTTCCTCAATGGGTACGAGCGTCTCTATAATGTTGGCTACTATGTCCCACTGATCTGCAGTAGGGCAAGAATGTCCTCCAAGTCCATATTCACCAGAATATATAGTGAGAGCTCGCTTCTGCTCTAGCATCCTCTGTAACATGTGTAGCGTTGAGTTCCATCGTGTTGCAACAGCCTGTATCAGGTTATTTTTGGATAGGCCAAGGACTTCCTGAATGTACCTCAGTCGCTGCTGGGCAAGAACAGAATGGGGAAAATGGCCTGCGCACTTCTTCAGCATGGTAATAATGTCCAGCAAAGCTTTCTGGTGTGACAGACTATCATTTACCACCAGTTGCAGGGTGTGTGCCATGCAACTGAGGTCTGACACTTCAGCAAGTCTCATTCCTTTAACCATGTTCGCTCCAGTGTCTCGCAGCACAAGCATCACTCGGTCTTTGCTGATTCCTCATTCTTCTAGCATGCCTAGAAACTTTTCTTTAATGTACTCCCCATTGTGGGATCCTTGCATCACTTTTGTATTCAACACCAAATGCCTTCTTGTCCATCCGCTGTCAATGAAGTGGCATGTAAGACTCATTTGTGATTCTGTTTGTCCTGACCAGCAGTCCGTCGTGAATGAGAGTGAGTTTGCAAGCATTCTCTGGTTACAGCATAGTCTTAACTTTGTCAGCGACCTTTTGGTGAATATTTTGCAGCATTTCAGTTCGATAAAACTTGTGTACCTTGGCTCAACTATGGACATCAACCGCTTAAATCCAGACTCGGACACTATTGTAAATGGCTGGTTATCAGTGACCATCGTCTCAGTGATTACTCTGTCCAGCAGTTGTGATCTTCCATCAGATTTTAGCCACCTTGTCTTTATCTGAAACATATCTGTTATTGTTGTCTGGGATAGGGATGATTCACCTTGTGATTCATTTTGTTTTTTCTGTGCTGCATTATACAATTCAAGATGATGAACTCTTAGATGGGCCCAAAGATTAGATGTATTTTTGGTTTGTGCAGTTATTGATCCCATGCTCACATTGTTTTTGCATGTGTTGCACAGTGCTACTGATTTTCCTGGTGATGGAGAAGAAAAATACTCCCAGACCACACTTTAAATTTTTCTATCTCCATCCATCTCCATTGAAACAAGAAAGATTCAGACACTAATTTAGGCTTACAAAAAATGGCGGGCTGGCACCCTGTTGTGGGTGGCTGTCTGGCTGGCAGGCACCGTGTGGTGGGTGGCTGGCTGGCACCGTGTGGTGGGTGGCTGGCTGGCACCCTGTGGTGGCTGGCACCCTGTTGTGGGTGTCTGGCTGGCAGGCACCATGTGGTGGTGGGTGGCTGGCTGGAACCCTGTGGTGTGTGGCTGTCTGGCTGGCACCCTGTGTGGTGGGTGGCTGGCTGGCACCCTGTGTGGTGGGTGGCTGGCTGGCACCCTGTGTGGTGGGTGGCTGGTTGGCACCCTGCGGTGGGTGGCTGGCACCCTGTGTGGTGGGTTGGTGCTTGGCTGGCTTGCACCCTGTGGTGGGTGGGTGGCTGGCTGGCTTGCACCTTGTGGTGGGTGGCTGGCACCCTTTTGTGGCTGACTGGCATCGGGTGGGTGGCTGGCTGTCATCAAGCTTTGGTGGTTGGCTTGCACCCTTTTGTGGGTGGCTGGCCTGGCATGTACAGGCACAGGGCCTGTGTCTGGAGAGCTGGTACAGTCAGGAAGAGGACTCAGGCAGGGCCTGTGGCTGGCTGGATGGTACACTACACTGTGGACTGTGTGGGACTGGGTTGCTGGCTGGCACCGGGCAGCTGTGGGTGGTGGGTGGGTGGCCCGTGGCGGTTGTGTTACAGATACAGAACGTGTGTCAGAGAGTTTTTGTTTTTTGATGGTCACTGTTATCAATTATCACAGAACAGAATACAGAACGTGTGTCAGACTGTTGGTCACTGCACTCTAGTGTAGAAGAACTCTGTCTTGACTCTTCCGACCGACCGCCTGTGCCGCATGCAGACTCCAGTGTGGCAGTGGCGGGTAAAAGACACTGTAAGAAGGCAGAGGGAGGCGGCCTAAGAGCTGTCTAGTGCGTGGAGGCGCATGGCGCAACATACACGATGACGTCACGAATATCTGCAATATCGGTAAATCCAAAAGCCGATTCCGATATATCGGGGAAAATGCATATCAGCCCCCGATATATCGGCATTGCCGATAATCGGTCGATCTCTAATAGAAAGTGGCTGATGCCAGAGCTGGCTGGCTGACTGACTGCTGGCCGGGTTCTCTCATGGACGAACTTTGTAAATGGCGGGCTGGCTGAATGCAGGGCAGATGTTACGGCCGAATTAAGATCCTGCTCCCGTGATCTCTTATGAAATTGCGGTTGCACGATCTCTGCTTTTTCCGACCTTCCGGTAACAGCAGGCGGCGGTCATCTTGGATGTGGCAGACCGCCGCGGAACCCCAATTTTGTTCTTGCTGAACCCCATTTGGGAAACACTGGGTTATAGTAATTCTTAGTCAGTAGTAAAATGTTAAACACCCGATTTTAAATAATCTATTCTAAAAAGTGCATGGAAGTAGTGAATGAATATTTAAAACCCATAATATTGCATATTTTACTTAGTCCTAATATTTACATTCATTCTCTTTTCTAGGTGGAGTGTTTTCCAAGACCGAAATGTCGGAGGTACTGACAGAAATTCTGAAGGTTGATCCAAACTTTGAAAAAGATAAGTTCTTGAAACTATGTGAGAAGGACATAATACCAAACATATTGGAGGTATAACCAAAATATTTCTCAATCTTTCCTAATTTTGCACTCCACTATAACCTTAAGTGGTTGTAAACCCTCTCATATACCCAGTGAAGTGAATAGCTTCAGGTGATACACAGAGATTAAACAAATCCCCCTACATAAGTTTTGTTTATCGTCTCTTCTTTACATCCCTTAAAAAGTGAATATCGTGTCAGGAAATGTTCTTAGAAGTGACTCATGCTGATAACAGGGGAACAAAGCACTAGAGAAAAACAACACTAAGAGCTTTGGAGAGAGAAAAACACTACAGATATGTACCTTGTTCAGATTTCATGACTGAGGTTTATAATAAAATCCCAAAGAATCATATATAAAACTGCATGTACAGAAATCGTTAAAAACACACACTAATGAATCGGCTGCAAAGTAAAATTAACTTAACCACTTGCCGACCGAGCCATAGCAAAATGACGGCTACAGCACAGTAGGCTTATTCTGGGAGGGCGTACAATAACGTCGTCCTAGAATCGAGCTTCCTGAACGCCGGACCCGGCGCATCGCGGATCGTGGTGAAGGGCCAATGACCGCAGCCCTTTACCACATGAGTGATCAGTTGTCAACAAACCGGCACATGTCTGGTTCAGTTCTCTCCTTTCCTTGCACCCTGTACACAGCGATCGGTACAGCGTGCGAGGAGATAAGGGAGACTGCAGCACTGCTCACCCCTGCCTGATCCAATCCATGCCTCAGTCATGCCCATCTGTGCCTCAGTCGTGCCTCAATCATGCCCATCTGCCCCTCATTCGCGCTTCAATTATGCCAATTCGTGCCTCAATCATGCCCATTCGTGCCTTAATCATCACTCATTCATGCTTCAATCATGCCACCTGTGCCTCAACTATGCCCATCCGTGCCTCATCTGTGCCCATTAATGCCACATCAGTGCTCTACAGTGCCACACAAGTGTAATTGGCAGTCAGAAAATTAGATTTGTAATTTTGTGCCCCTAAAGTCCCTGAATGTTGGGCCTCTGTATGTTGCTAGGCTGTGTAAAAGTCTCACACGTGGTGTTGCCATACTCGGGAGGAGTAGCAGAATGTATTTTTGGGTGTCATTTTTGCTATCTACATGCTATGTGTTAGATATATCTTATAAATGGACAACTTAGTGTATAAAAACATACTACATTTTCCAAAAACATGTTGAAAAATTTGACATGTTCAAAAGACTCCTAATGCCTCCTAGATTGTGTTGGGGTGTTTACTTTCTAAAACTGTGATAGGTTGTATGGAAATTATATGTGTAATTTATTCTCCTAGAATGCCTTGAGGTGCTTCTTGGATGTTGGGCCCCTGTATGTGGCCAGGCTGTGTAATCGTCTCACACATGTGGTGTAGCCATACTTGGGAGAAGTAGCAGAAGGTATTTTGGGGTGTAGTTGCAAGTATGCCTATACAGTGTGTGAGAAATAACTTGGTAATATGACAGTTTTGTGAAAAAAATTTAATTTTGCAAAGAGTTATGGGAAATAAAGTACAATTTAAAAAAAACTCGCCATGCCCTTACTAAATATTTTGGAATTTCTATTTTCCAAAAAGGGGTTTAATTGTTGGGTATTTGTACTTTCCTGGCTTTAGTGTCTCAAAAAATGAGATCGGCCAGCAGGTACATCAGGTGTGATCAATTTTTACTGATTGGCACCATAGCTTGTAGACTCTATAACCTTCACAAAAACCAAAGAATATATACTTATTTGGGTTATTTTTACCAAAGATATGTAGCAGTATAACTTTTGGCCAAAATTATGAAGAAAAATTACTAAATTTGCAAAATGTTATAACCGAAACAAAGAAAAATGCAGTTTTTACAAAATGTTCGGTCTTTTTCCATTTATAGCACAAAAAAAAAAAAAAAACCCAGTGAAGAAATTAAAACCATGAAAAGAAAGCTCTATTTGTGTGAAAAAATTGTCAAAAATTTCATATGGTACAGTGTTGCATGACTAATTGTCATGTAAAATGTGGTAGAACTGAAAGCTGAAAATGGGTCTGGTTAGGAAGGGGGTATAAGTGCTCAGTGGGTAAGTGGTTACATTTAAAATTAACAATGTGTTTGTAAATTAAGCAGGGCGTGATTTTTTTTTTTCGACAAACCACAAAATAAAGAACAAAATTACTTGAAATCTCAATACATTTTAACAATAGTGGACATAAAGCAAGTGCAGTTTACACACACAGCATTTGGATTTTTTTTCTCTGAAAGCTTTTTACTTCTGGCAGAAAAAGCAGCTTAAAAGAAGTGCCAAAAGTTGCGTATTGCACGTGCATTAAGGCGCTTTTAGGTCATTAAGCATTTACTGTTTACATTGGCCAGAGAATTTATTGATTTTAGTAAGTTAACCACTTAAGCCCCGGAAGATTTTACCCCCTTCCTGACCAGGGGGTATTTTGCGATTCGGCACTGCGTGACTTTAACGGACAATTGCGCGGTCGTGCAACGCTGTATCTAAACGAATTTGGCGTCCTTTTTTTCCCACAAACAGAGCTTTCTTTTGGTGGTATTTGATCACCTGTGCGATTTTTTGATCACGCGCTATAAACAAAAAAAGAGCGTAAATTTTGCAAAAATAGCAATATTTTTCACATTTTTTATATGAAATTCCCCCCAAAAAAAATGTAAAAATCAAAATTTTTTAACATTTTCGGCCAATTTGTGTTATGCTACCTATGTTTGGTAAAAAAAAATCGCAAAAGGCGTATTTTGATTGGTTTGCGCAAAAGTTATCGCGTTTAACTAAGGGAAAGATTTTTGTCATTTTTGTTGTTTTTTTTTAACGCGTAATGGCGGCGATCTGCAATTTTTTTTGCGGTACTGCGACATTGCGGCGGACAGATCGGACCCTTGACTGACATTTTTGACACTTTTGGGGTTACCAATGACATTTCTACAGTAATCAGTGCTATACATATGCACTGTTACTGTAAAAATACACTGGCAGTGAAGGGGTTAACTTTTTTGAAAGGGAGGGGCTATGTGTGTCCCTAGGGGCGTGCTTTCTACTGTGATTGGCTGTGGCTTCAGATGTATGAAGAGTGATCAACGGTTCTACATAGTAGAACCGTATGATCATCCTTCATACACAGGGGAGAATGACAGGCAGCTTGTTTACACAAGCCGCCTGACTTTCTCCCTCTCCCCCGCCGATCGCAGAGTGACCGGCGGACATCGTGTCCGTGACCACGCGGGAGAGGGAGCGCGCCTCCGGGGGCGCACACTCGCTCCCTAGACCCTTGCAAGCTAGTGACGTAGCCTCACGTCACTTTGCCTGTGAGGGGCTGACTGCCGACGTAGATCGGCGTTAGGCAGTCGGCAAGTGGTTAATTGGACACCCAAGGGCTAATTGCATTTATACACCTTTTCTTGAATCAAAAACCGAGTTTACTGAACTGTGAAGTACAACAAGCATCAAAAATAGAAGCACAGAAAAGTACATGACCATTGTGACAGGAAGTCAGGTAAATCTGTGAATGTAGTCACAGACAGGAGCTACACTTCCACCTGGGTTAGACAAATCACCAATTACTATAGGGTGTCGGCTGCAGAGGTAGCCAGAACTGTCTAAGGAAGTTGAAAGGCCTTCAGCTGTTCGGAATGAGGAAGTTAAGGCCTCTATAATTTGTCCAAAGGAAGTCCTATTGTTCGCTGCCTCCTGTCGCCGTGTGGGCTGGGAGAGGAGGACAGACAGATGTGTGCCTCCTAACGCTGAGGACGCCTGGGAGAAAGACTGCTGCCTCCTGTCGCCGTGTGGGCTGGGAGAGGAGGACAGACAGATGAGTGCCTCCCGACAAGCTGGTGAGCATGGGAGAAGACTACTCGAAGTGAGGTCTTGGATCGTCTCAAGGTGAGAAGAGAAACTATTTCTATGTGGAAAGAAACAAAGGGACATGTTCCATATGAAGAGGAAAAACAAAGGGACAGCTTAAATGAACATGTGCTTGGAGATAAAACATGGACTATTGAGAGTCTGCTGTATGACCAGCCAAGTCTGACAGACTTCATTAGATAGGTTCCAGTGTGTGAGAAGGTAGCCGCCCACAGTGGCAAGGATTTATTTTGTTTTATTTTATTTTGGCTGTTTTGAGGCTTGCAATTGTGTGAAGTAAATTGCATGAATAAATCAGTGTTGTTTGCAACCACTGCTCGGCTATCTCTCTGTGAAAACGCACCCCAAAAGGGGTCATCCACGCCTACCACCGAGCTAATCCCTCACATATGGTGGAGGTATGCGGGCAGAAGCAGAGATCCATGCAAAGAAGTGCATATGTTTGATGAACTTTGTCTGGTGCATGAGATTGCACAATCCATGTGTGCAGGAGAGAAGATCCTGAAAGAGAAAAAAAACGTGTTTTAAAGAGACAGCGGTCTCAAAATTTTTGATGAACTGTGTCTGGTGCAAGGGACTGCACAAACTGTGTGTACAGGAAAGGAGATCCTGCAAGAGAGAGAAAAAACTATTAAGTTTTAAAGAGACAGTGGTCCTAAAAGTTTTTCTGGACTTTGAAATAATTTTCTGTGGAGTGACTAAAGATGGGGCGATCAAAACGCCTGAAAGATGCAAGGATCGCTGAAATGAGAGACCGGATTCTATGGATGGAGGGGATGCTACCGTCTGAACCAGCCCCATCCATGCCTGAACGGAATCGGCTAAAGAGAAAGGTTGTCCCTAGCAACACTGAGGAAAATGCGGATTTTCAGCGGAGCTTTGCAGCTCAACAAAAGGCTCACCAAGAGAGCATGGCAGGCTGGAAACAGACACGCCAGCAGCCAATGGAGGCAATCGGTTTGGAGGAAACCGAGTATGTGTGCAGGGCTGAGTTTGATGCCTTGCAACGGAAAATGGAAGAAAAGGAACAAGCCTTGGAATTGCTTAGGATGGAGCATAGAAACGTGCAGGCTCAGGTGTTCCAGTGGGAAGAATCCACTGCTCTTCTTTTTTCCGAGTTGCACAAATGCAGAGAGACTATAATGGAAAAAGATACCATCCTTATGGAAAAGGAAATTGAAATTCAGACTTTGCAGAAGCAAAGTATGTGTGAAATGTTGGAGTTGCGTAATCAGCTGGAAAAAAGTCTTCAGTCTTTGGAAGCTACCAAAATAGACCTGCAGGGGGCGCAGGAACAGAATGTCGCTCTGAAAACGACATTGTCTCTCAGCGACAAAGAGAAAAGTGAAAGAGAGGCTAAATTACTGAGTACTGTGTATGAGCTCACTACTTTGAGCAATGTGGTAGATGAATTGCGTACGGACTGTGAACGTTGGAAAGGGGAAGCCCAACGTGTCCAGCAGCAGTTAAAGGAGAAAGAAGTCTGTGTGGCAGAATTACAGTCTCATTCCCAGAAGCTAGCCAGTGAGGTGAAAGCTCTTATGCAGGGAAAAGGAGATTCGGAACACAAGAGAAAAAAAGTAGAGGCACAGCTGCAAGAATCGCAAGTCAAGGTGTCAGAAGTTGACTGAGTGTGTGCTAAGCTGTCAGAGAAGGCAAACCGACTGCAGGTTGAGCTGGACAATGTTACAAATCAGCTTTCTCAAGCAGACAGCAAATCTAGAGAAATTGCGGAAGATTTTTCTATCTTGAAATCGCAGCTGCAAGACACGCAGGAACTCTTACAGGAAGAGAGGTGTCAAAGGCTGAGTTTTAGCACAAAGCTCAAACAAATGGAAGATGAGAAAAATGGCTTCCTGGAACAATTTAAAGAGGAGGAGGAAGCAAAGAAAAACCTATCAGAGCAAGTCGCAACCTTGCAAGTTCAGATAGCGGATATGAAAAAACGAATGGAAGAAAGCGTTGGTTCATTAGAGTGTGTTGAAAATGTGAAAAAGAGGTTTGATCAGATGCTTGGTGAGGAGAAGACTGTGTCTGCAAAATGGGCAGAAGAACGCGACCGTGCAAAAACGGAGGCGCGTGAAAACGGGAGCAAAGCCCTGTTCTTGGCTCGCTCTTTGGAGGAAGCTCTAGAGTGTAAGGTTGAACTAGAAAGAGTTAACCAACAGCTGTGTACAGAAATGGAAGATTTGGTCAGCTCCAAGGATGATGTTGTGAAAAGCGTTCAGGAGCTAGAAAAGTCTAAGCGAGCCTTAGAACACCAAGTAGAAGAGATGAAGATTCCGTTGCAGGAACTGGAAGAGGAATTACAGGCAACAGAGGATCTGTCCCAAAGAGGGGATAGTGTGCCTGATGCAGTTTTTAAAAGGATTAGTGTTTTGGGGTCTGTCCTGAGTGAGCCTCAGAAATGTGATGACATGTGGCTTGAATCACCCCTTTGGAATAAACCGTTCCTTCAAAAACTTCAAGCATTGGAAAATGTATCATTAGAACTTCAGCAAACAAAGGAGCTGGGTAAGAAATGTGATGATTTCTCAGTTCAGGCTGAAAACCTAGTGGAGAAAACTAAAGCGGAGAAAAATAAAGCAAGTGATATAAATCTGGGAGAAAAAAGCAAACGCCACCTAGTGGAGAAAACTAAGGCTGTTGGTGAAAGCGTGAAGCAAATGAATAAGTGCCTTTCAGGGAATATTTCCAAAATGGAAATGGTGAAAGACAGGTGAAAGAAATTTGATCGTGATCTTGAGATGCATTCCATGTGGAATTCAGATAGAGAAAAGGAACTAGGTGACCTTGAGCGGTCAAATAGTTCAGCAGAAATTGCATTGAAGAAACCTGTAAAAGAATGTGTTGCAGTTCCATGCTTCTTCACTGATGCAGAGAGGAGGTCTATAATGGATACCACCCAGATCGCTGGGTTCAACTGTGTTGTTGCCTTTGACCCATATGTTGGTGGAAGGAAAGTTGATGATGTCTCTGGAAAAAGGAACAGGGGTCACTTTGAAGAAATGTGTGACCGCCTGTTGTCGCAAACGAAAGGCCCTCTGCACAGCATCTTAGAGCAAGCTAAGCTCAAGAAACAAAGAGTCAATGATTGTGTACAGCTGTATGGAGAGGCAACTCAAGTCACAGAGGGGTGTCAAGAGTCCCTACTTGGAACAAAGCCAAGTGAAGCAGAGGTTCTCAAAGTGTTGTGGAAATCATTTGTTGATTGCAGAGAGAGGCGTCTTAAGAATGTTGAATACTTTAAGACTAGCAAAATTGAGTTGCCTATGGATCACGGTCCTCCATGGTGGATTGGACAGACGGTTATGAGGGACAAGCTGTCTGACATTTATGAGAAATCTGTCAATGAAGATGACAGAAACGAGAAGGAGCAAAATGATGCCAAAAATGCAGTTGAAGAATGTGTATATGAGATGAGAGACAAACTGTGTGGCATTTATGAGAAATCTGTCAATGAAGATGACAGAAACAGTTTCATCCGGAAGCTTGAGGATACTAGGAGGCTTATCAGTGAGAGTCAAGAGAAGGGCCTGACACATGCGTGCCTGGAAAACTTTGTCTAAACCCTAGGGTTGAAACAAGAGGGGGGGGGGTATGTGACAGGAAGTCAGGTAAATCTGTGAATGTATTCACAGACAGGAGCTACACTTCCACCTGGGTTAGACAAATCACCAATTACTATAGGGCAGGGATCCTCAAACTACGGCCCTCCAGCTGTTGTGGGACTACACGTCCCATGAGGCATTGTAAAACTCTGACAGTCAGACATGAGTAGGCATGATGGGAATTGTAGTTCCCAAACAACTGGAGGGCCATAGTTTGAAGACCCCTGCTATAGGGTGTCGGCTGCAGAGGTAGCCAGAACTGTCTAAGGAAGTTGAAAGGCCTTCAGCTGTTCAGAATTAGGAAATGAAGGCCTCTATAATTTGTCCAAAGGAAGTCCTATTGTTTGCTGCCTCCTGTCACCGTGTGGGCTGGGAGAGGAGGACAGACAGATGTGTGCCTCCCAACGCTGAGGACGCCTGGGAGAAAGACTGCTGCCTCCTTTTGCCGTGTGGGCTGGGAGAGGAGGACAGACAGATGAGTGCCTCCCGACAAGCTGGTGAGCATGGGAGAAGACCCCCTGAAGTGATGTGCGCTAAGGAGGGTAACCAGTTGTGAAGACTTCTCAAGGTAAATAAACAAACTATTTCTATGTGGAAAGAAACAAAGGGACATGTTCCATATGAAGAGGAAAAACAAAGGGACAGCTTAAATGAACATGTGCTTGGAGATAAAACATGGACTATTGAGAGTCTGCTGTATGACCAGCCAAGTCTGCCCAACAGTAGGTTGGGGACAGACTTCATTAGATAGGTTCCAGTGTGTGAGAAGGTAGCCGCCCACAGTGGCAAGGATTTATTTTGTTTTATTTTATTTTGGCTGTTTTGAGGCTTGCAATTGTGTGAAGTAAATTGCATGAATAAATCAGTGTTGTTTGCAACCACTGCTCGGCTATATCTCTGTGAAAACGCACCCCGAAAGGGGTCATCCACGCCTACCACCGAGCTAATCCCTCACACCATATACACAGTAATAGGCAGACATCGCATCAAAGTTCAAAATAAACCCAGACCCCACCACCCCAAAACAAAAAAAAAACAGAAAGAGAGGGTCCCCCTACGGTCCAAAGAGCTCCAGTCCAAAACCTCAAAAGACATGAAACAAAAAGAAATACATGAAAATACACAGCGCCCCATCCAACAATATACAGTAAAGAGAAAAAAAACCCCTACGATTGTTCCTCAAGAAGCACCTAAAATGAAAAAGGATATATCGGGTGGAGCACGTCAGAGACGACTGCAGCCATATCTGAAGCATATCGTAAAATAGCGAAATCAATTGCCTAGGTTCGTCTCCCAGCAGGATCAGGAGAACATCTAACGGTTGCAACTGGGGGTAAGTACCATCAAACTGCGCACACAAAGCGTGACACAGCTGGAGGAACCGGAAAAACATGTAGTTTGGCAGTTGAAATTCGGCCTTCAATTGATCAAACTGCTTAAGACGGCCATCACAGAGAACATGGGAGAGCTTATAAATGCCATGCTGCATCCAGATCTGCAGATCCGGAACCAGCAGGAGCTCTCGGAGGCGTCTATTAAACCACAGAGGGGTATCGTCGTGAAGGGGAGGGCAGCCCAGTTTTGCAGCCGCCAAGTCCCAGATCCTCTTATTGTGGAACGCATACGTGAGCCTACCAGGGCTACCGAGTGCACCCGGAAGGCCTCGCAGGATATCACAAAAGGGATGAGGGAATTGGCCGGAGGAACCTGCACTAACCAAGGACTCATAGCGAAGCCTGTCTACCTTATCAAAATAAAAGAAATGGGACAACTGCGCCGCTATATAGTATAAACTAAAATCAGGAACCGCCAGGCCGCCAAGCTTGGTAGGAGACTTCAGGGCCCTCCAGGACAGCTTGTGTCTGGAGGAACCCCAAACAAAAGACTTCAAGATAGACTCCAGGACCCGGAAGAACTTCAACTGAATGTAAACCGGTGCGTGCCAGAGAAGATATAAGATCTTAGGCAAAAAGATCATTTTAATCAAGCCAATACGGCCCATAACTCCTAACGGTAGCCGAGACCAAACCTGCGTCTTACTCTTAGTCAGCGCTATGAGGGGTTCAACATTTAAGGGTACAAAATCCGCCAAGTTCCGAGAGACCTGAATCCCTAGATACTTGACGGAGCTAACTCTCTGTAAAGGCATAGAGGCCTGGTCCTGGGGGGGGGGGGGGGGGGGGGGGAAGAGGTCAATAGGAAGGATCTGAGATTTATCCCAATTGATTTTCAACCCAGAAAAGGTCCCAAAGCTCTCAATAAGGCGAAGGGCAGTATGGAGGGAGGGCCCAGAGTATAGAATCATATCATCGGCATATAAGCCCACCTTTTCTTCCAGAGTCCCCGAGGACAGACCAGTAATACCAGGGTGGTCTCTGTGCCATTGCCAAAGGTTCTACCGCCAAGGCATATAGCAGGGGGGAAATGGGGCACCCCTGACGCGTCCCCCTGGAAAGGGGGAAGGCGACAGAGGTCCACCCATTCGCCACCACCCGCGCTCTCGGGGAGGTGTACAGTATAGAAAGCCATTTGATAAAATTGGGGCCAAAGCAGCGCAAGCATTGCCACAGATAAGGCCATTCAACTGAATCAAATGCCTTGGCCGCATCCAAAGAAACCACCACCCTGGTGCCAATCTGTGAGTGGGAAGCCTGAATATTCATATGCAACCGTCTGGTATTGAACGCAGTGTTCTTAGCAGGCATAAACCTGGTCTGGTCCGCATACACCAACGAAAGAATCACCTTGTTCAGACGCAGAGCCAAGATTTTAGCCAGGATTTTGACATCCGTCTGTAATAAGGATATAGGTCTATATGAACTCGGCTGACTAGGGTCCTTACCCGGTTTAGGAATAAGCACAATAAGCGCCTCCTGCATGGAATCAGGAAGTGTATTAGCCTCAAAAGCCACCTGGTACAATTCGAGAAGCCTGGGGACCAACGTCTCAGAAAACATTTGATAGAACTCAATCGGGAGTCCGTCAGATCCAGGGGCCTTGGAACGGGCAAAAAGGGACAGCGCGGTCACGATTTCGGTGTCCGTGATAGGTGCCTCCAAAGCCCGAAGCTGCGGATCCGTCAGGGTAGGGAAAGTAAACTGATCCAAAAACGAAGAGAGCTCCTGAGCGGAGTAGTCCGCCCCAGTCGCATACACCTCCTTGAAGAAGGTAACGAATTCAGCCGCTACAGTAGCCGGCTCTGTCACACACTCCCCCGAAGGGGAAAGCAAGGAGATCACAACCGGCGGTCTAGAGTCAAGGTGAGCCAAATATGCCAATAATCGACCAGGGCGTTCGCCTTGCTCAAATATTCGCTGTCTGGCAAAAAACATACGGCGTTTCGCCCTCTCAAAGCAAAGTTGTTCAGTCACTCGGGACTGTAGTTTAAGATCAGCCAAGCCAGCAGGAGAAGGGGCCTCCGCATACCCAGCCTCTAGCTCTTGTAGCCGGGCAAGGGCCTGAGTGTAGGACAATTCAGAATTGCGCTTGTGGCGATTAATATGTTCGCTCAACAAGCACCGGCAGTGCTTTTTAAACATATCCCAGACAATTAAGGGGGAGGCAGTGCCCTCATTAGAGCTGAAGTAAAATTGCCATTCGCCCGCTAGCTTAGCAAGATCCGTCAAAACAGTCAACCAGAAGGGATTCAGCCTCCAGGTCGGGGTAGGAGGCACCACCGTCCTACTTATAGTAACACAATACGGGACATGATCAGACAAAATGCGAGGACAGAAGCTCGCCGCTCGCAACCTAGGGAAATCAAAATAAAATCGATACGAGACATGGAGGAGTGAGTGGAGGAAAAACACGAATAAGCCCTACAAGCGGGGTACAGATGTCTCCAAGTGTCCACAAGAGCAAAATCCGCCAGTAGATGGGCAAAGCGAGTGTCACGGGAGGGGGAGGCAAGGCCACTGGACTGTCCCAACCTATCCAGACCCGGATTCAAAACAGTATTAAAATCTCCTAGCCACACGGCTGGAATGGTCGGGTGTCGAGACATGAAGGCAAACCCCTCTGCGAGGACACCAGAGCAATAGGGAGGAGGCATATACCAGGCCAGGAGCAACAGAGGAGAGTTATCAATAAGAGCTTTGAGGAATACATACCGGCCCTGAGGGTCCAATTCGACCAAATGAACAGCAAAATTAACAGATTTAGCCACCAAAACTGAGACACCCCTGGAGGGGAGGTAGTGTGAGTAGAGTGAAATGTCCAGCCAACCCAAGGGCGTTTGAGCGCCCTCTGCAGAGAACCAGCAGCATGGGTTTCGACCAGCACAATAACATCAGCTCGCCGGCGCTTCAGATACGAAAACACTGCGGTGTGCTTCACTCTATCCCCAAGACCGCGGACATTCCACGTCAAAAAAGTTAGGGACGCCATGTAGGGGTGAAAAATAGAGCAAAAACAGTCGTCTCAGGTGGCAAATGGGGACCCCCAGAACCGGCAGAGCATCCACAGGCAGCTGTGTACCACAAAACAGGAAGACATCGCTGGACAAGAGCAGTAGGACTATATAGAAAACAAATAAAGGGACAGATGGGGGGACCTCTCAGTAAAAGAAAAACATCACAGAACAAACTTGAAACCCATTCCCACCCGGCTCTGCACAAACCCCAACCCGTGCGAGCATAATCCCCAAACAGAGCACAAATAGACACAGGTATATAGCAGCAAGTCCTCCAGCCCCAGTCCCGAACCCCAAAATGGGGAGCAGGCAGGGAGCAGGGGACAATACTGAAAGTACCACAAAAATTAAACAGGTAATCAAAGGAGCATAAAAGAAAAGGCAGAACAGGTCAAATAAAAAGAATAACAGGGGAAGGCATCAGATCAATCTGGGGGGCGATTGACACGCTGAGTAACGTGGAGAGAGAGAAAAACCCATTCCGCAGGAACAGGATCACCGCACAGTTCAGGAAGAGCTGAGTAGACTACCCAGTAGACAGCAAGTCGGTACGACAGACAACAATCCCAAATACCCCCAGGATATCATACAGGAGAAAAAAAAAAGAAAAAAACCTCCAGGCATCACAGCTATAAGGCAGACGGTAGGTATGGAAACTGCAGGCTGTAGGGGGGGGGGGGAGCCCAACAGGGAAACACAAATTCACAGTAAGGATAGTCGAGAGCCCCCTTGAACCCCACAACAATGTCAAAGACAGGCAACAGTCAAACATCCATCAAGGAAAAAAGGGCTTCAGGCAGGTGCAACATTGCGGCGGTCGAGCCAGTCCATGGCCAGAGCAGGAACCTCAAAGAATTGGACGTGGTCATCCATCTCCACCCGAAGATGAGCAGGGTATAGCATGGCATATTTTAAATGTAAGGCCCGCATGCGGCGTTTAACCTCCTGGAAACGGGCCCGTTGACGCTGAACTTCACTAGAGAAATCCGGAAAGATAGCCACATGCCCACTTTGATAGGGAATATTACCCTTTTCTCTAGAAAGGCGAAAGATTTTATCCCTGTCCCGGAAATTAAGGAATTTGGCAATGAACGTGCATGCCGGGGCTCCAGATGGGGGAGGCTGCGCCGGGATACGATGGGCCCTCTCTACCGCAAACATGACAGAGAAAGAATCACGGCCATAGGTGGTAAGAAGCAGGTCCTCAAGGAAGCCAGCCGGATCATTTCCCTCAGCCCTCTCAGGCAGGCCGATGAATCGGAGGTTGCATCTGCGGAGACGATTCTCCATATCATCTTGTTTGGAATGAAGCTGCTGCACTTGGCGTCGGAGCTCCTCAGCGGAGTGCTGCAGGGGATGCAAGATGTCCTCACTGGCACTTATGCGTGTCTCGGCCTCCGTGACCCGGCCCCGCAGCTGAGACATGTCTTGCCGGATCAGGGAGATATCGATCTTGACTTCTTCTATCTTGGAAGTAAGGGTGCTTTGGCAGAGGGAGATAGCGTCTAGTACCTTGGCGGTATCTGCCGCGGGCTTCTCGGAGGTGGAGGAGGAGCCGGCGCCATCTTCGGCCTGTGGAGACGGCTCCTGCCGGCGGAACTTAGCGAGCTGTGCACTGGCATCCGCACCCCGCTTCGGAGGAGACATGATGCCCGGAGGTTCAGGGGGACTCGGGGCACCGATAGAGGTAAGTAAAAAGCGGAGATATCGTCACAGGATGAGTATACCGGAGATCGGGTAGACGGAGCTCTCACCACATGCGACCTATCCCATCACGCTCCAGGCCACGCCCCATTTATACACCTTTTCACCTGCGCAAAAGCTCCTCTCCTGAAAAAGCTGGTGATGTTTTTTTTTTCCAGCCTGTAAATGCCTAGATGTGCATAGGCACACAGACTAACAGGGTATCAGTCCTTAAAGTGACTAATCTTTCCAAAAAGCAATAAGTTCTCTACTTGGGTATTCATAAAAGGTAATTTTTTTTCATACAAACAATATCTTTACATACACATCAGTAGAAATGTACTGGCTGCATGTTTTTGACCTCTACAAAGTAGAGAGTTCACTCCCCCTTTACATCAGAGTCCCCAACGTTTCCCCCTTACACCAGTGTCCTCAGAGTCCCCCCCCCCTCTTCCCACTTACATTAGGGCCCCAGAATTTCTTCCCATTACATCAGGGTCCCTAGAGTCCTCCCCCCCCTTAAATTAGGGTTCCCAGAGTCTTCCCCCCCTTTACACTGGAGACACCAAAGTTACGTTTCCTTACATCCGAGCCCCCCCCCCCCCCAATTAAATTTGGGTCTCCAGAGTCCCACCCTTGAAATAAATCAGGGTCTCCAGTGTCCTCCCCTCTGCCCGCATTCAATCAGTCCCCTAGCCCCCTTACATCAGTGTTTTTTTCCTTCTCAGTGTAACAGGCAGCTACAGAAAAGGTGGAAGCTGAAAGATGGGGCAGTGGGACGGAGCAGGTTTAGGGGAGCAAGTTCTGTCCCCTCCACCTCGGAATGGTGGGCCCAAGTGGTTCTTGGACATTTACAGACGGGAGGAATCAGGCGTTTTTCTTAAACTGTCAGTCAAAATAAGAATGGTTGGCAACCCTGGGCGAGTGCCACATTTCAAGTACAAGCCCCGTTTATGACTTTTCTAGCTGCTTATTCTGTGAAGTAATTTATTCTCAGAGATCACAACAAAGACTCAAAAGTTGGGTTTTAGCAGTTTTTTGTTCAAATATTTGCATTCATGTATGAATAATAAGTAAAATAGAGTAGAAAGATATACACATGCAGACCTGTGTCTAACTACACTAACCAACTTTGGCTTGGTTTGAAGAAGAGGCTGCAAATGCAAAACCATGGCTATAGCAGAACATGCTATGTGTGACGGTGTTCAGCGTCGCTGGGTGTAAAAGACAGATACTTAAGGGACACATAGAAAATGGTTTGGATAACTTCAAATGGGAGAGTAATATTTATCAGCAATGTCTTTCAAGAACTATGAGGATTTGGGGGTGTGTGTAATCCCTGCGCTGTCTGAGGTGGCCAGAGACTCCCTGCTGCAGCGCCACTGGGACTGATACTAAGGCAGTAAATGATATAATTAAAGGGGTAGTGGTGCGCTTCAGGAATCAGCTCTAATGGATCTCTATTTGGGTTGGTGGCAGTGGTGTGTACAAATCTTGCTTTAAAGGTGCTCCGCGTGATAAATATAATATTTATATTTTTAAAATAATTAGGTGATGAAAGTGCAGGTGTGCCAATCAGATCAGTAAATATAAAGGTATTTCTTAAAATAAATAAATATATGAGTACGGTGTGTATCAATAGATAAATCAATAAATAAATATCAGAATGCTATTTCTTTGCCAGTGACATCAATAAATAAATTATATAAATCCAGTGTTGGCCTTCAATCTGATTAATAAACAGTAAAACAAATATATATTGTGCTCAAAATAAAGTGCTACATGCAATTTTCTATTAAAACGGTGCTAGAAAAGATATCTGTGAATAGTTCGAATGTAATCCTTCAAATATCAATATTTAAATGAGATAGTCCAGAAGAAAAAAATTTATATAGATAACATCCAAAATAGCTTGTGTGAATACGTTCCTCGCTTATATCCGTGCTTCACTCATGCAATCAAGTGGCTATGATCTCCTTCACCTTGTGTGTCACCTCTGAGTGCTCTAGCCTCTCACCTTATAGGCAAGATCAATATGCCTTTGGTATCTATCCAAGCTCAACGATAGACTCAATTTCTCTGAATCCGGATCCTTTCTTCCTTAATGGAGCTGCTTTCTTGGATCCCTCTAAGTGTTTGTCTTGATCGTTTTTAATACTATCCTCTTTGTCCGATCTTTAGTGTGCCTCAGAGACAAAGACTATTCATGGTGCAGTATATCCAACTCATTTATTAAAATATAAAGATTTACACTTACAATTTAGGCATGATACTTCAGCATGTAAACAAAAAACCAGCCGCCGCTGTGGAGATCGGGCTCCGTTGTAACGTCACTTCCGGCTATAACCACTCCCTGAGGAAGTCACGTGACCTCGTGACGTAACGCGTAGTAGTATATTTTAATAAATGAGTTGGATATACTGCACCATGAATAGTCTTTGTCTCTGAGGCACACTAAAGATCGGACAAAGAGGATAGTATTAAAAACGATCAAGACAAACACTTAGAGGGATCCAAGAAAGCAGCTCCATTAAGGAAGAAAGGATCCGGATTCAGAGAAATTGAGTCTATCGTTGAGCTTGGATAGATACCAAAGGCATATTGATCTTGCCTATAAGGTGAGAGGCTAGAGCACTCAGAGGTGACACACAAGGTGAAGGAGATCATAGCCACTTGATTGCATGAGTGAAGCACGGATATAAGCGAGGAACGTATTCACACAAGCTATTTTGGATGTTATCTATATAAATTTTTTTCTTCTGGACTATCTCATTTAAATATTGATATTTGAAGGATTACATTCGAACTATTCACAGATATCTTTTCTAGCACCGTTTTAATAGAAAATTGCATGTAGCACTTTATTTTGAGCACAATATATATTTGTTTTACTGTTTATTAATCAGATTGAAGGCCAACACTGGATTTATATAATTTATTTATTGATGTCACTGGCAAAGAAATAGCATTCTGATATTTATTTATTGATTTATCTATTGATACACACCGTACTCATATATTTATTTATTTTAAGAAATACCTTTATATTTACTGATCTGATTGGCACACCTGCACTTTCATCACCTAATTATTTTAAAAATATAAATATTATATTTATCACACGGAGCACCTTTAAAGCAAGATTTGTACACACCACTGCCACCAACCCAAATAGAGATCCATTAGAGCTGATTCCTGAAGCGCACCACTACCCCTTTAATTATAACTATGAGGATTTGATCCCACTTTACACTGTGAGACCTATAGCCTGTTGCTATGAAGTCTGACTCCTAAGTAATTATAGTAATACGTAGAAGTGTATTCCATGTGTTTCAATGTTAGGAGATGACAGTCTTGTCCTATTGTCTATCTATTGAGATGGATATTGTGGATTGTGTTAAGTCTGCCTGTCCCATTGTTAAAGGGTTAATGACCTCACATGGTTCTGTCCAGATGGCTAGATAATTAATTCAGGTTAATTCTGTTTCTGTATACAATTCCATCTGCATATGATGATGTAATCAGGCAACCCCTGACCTGTGTGTGGTAATATGATCAGGAGGGGGAGGTCCATGCTGTATATAAATTCTGCGTGACTGTTCAGTAAAGAGTAATACTTCACCCTCAATCTAGAGTCCTGTCTCTTATTGGGGGAATCTGCTACAAGGGATTGCTATGCTCTTCATACTCTCTTGAATAATCACTAAGCTCTTGTAAGAGCTTGTTCCTGCTTCACCTCTGGGGAAAGAGAGGTTCACCCACTAGAACCTTGTCATAGGTCCAGGGTGGGTAGGAGACGGCGAGACCCCAACCAAGCTGCGGTAGGTTATGGTGTCTGGTGGAGTGCTTGAAACCTTCAGGAAGCACTAAGTGCATCCATCAACGGAAGTACCCAGTTGGGGTGCCAGTTGATCTGTTACACTATGTAACCCAGAAGCATCAGGAAACTGCATAGCAGCCTGGCTTGGTTCTCGTCCTCTATATACACTTTGGCTGAGCTGTCTGAATCTGTCATTTGCAGAACTCATCACTGCCTGTTTTAGCTGTGTTCTCTCTGGCCGTTTGTTCTATTCCCCCTTGATTGGCCACAGGAGGGCAAGGTGGATTTTCTTCCTTTACTCAGTGGCATACCAACGGGGAGGTGCGGGGGGGGGGGGGCAGCCCGCCCCGGGTGCCATGCAGTGGGAGGGGTGTCAGCCTGGCGCCGCTCAGGAGTGCCCGCCAGGCCAGCCGCATCTCCCTGTGAACATAGCTGCAGTAGCATCTCCTTCAGTCCACGCTGCTCACAGGGCGGGAAGAAGGTGAGTGCCCGAGCAGCCAGCCTGTGTGCCAGGATAGGAGGAGCGGTGGGGCAGCTGCATATAGAGGAATTGATCTTTCCATATTCCTCCTGCAGCCACTGAATGCCTGATTCTCCTCCTCTCCCTCCTGCAGGCATTCAGCGGCTGCAGGAGGAATATGGAAAGATCAATTCCTCTATATGCAGCTGCCAACATCTCCTCCTAGCCAACTTCTTTTGCTGGCCCCCCAGTGCTGTCCAGCCCCACCCCCTTTCCAGCACCCCCCCCCAGTGCTCTTTAACCCCCCCCAGGGTTCTCTAACTCCACACAGTACTTTTCAGCTCCCCCCTAGCTCTCTGGCTCCCCCCAGTGCTCTCCACGCCCTTATGCTCCCTGGCCTCCCCCCCTCAGTGATCTCCAGTTCCCTTCCCCCAGTGCTCTCCAGTTCCCCCTCCCCGTGCTCTGTCCCCCTGGTTTTCCCCACCCCTTTCCCCCCTAGTGCTCTCCACCCCGTGTTTTCCAAACCCCCCCCCCCCTAATTCTCTCCAGTCCCCCCTAATGCTTTCCAGTCAACCCCCCCCCCCTCCCTGTGCCTTTTAGCTCCTACAGTGCTCTCTGCTATCTCTGTGCTCTCCGGCCCCCCTAGTGCTTTTCTATCTTCTATCATATAATAACAAAGAAAATAGTCCGGGCAGGCCTTGGGTGTCAGGGCCTGGCACTAAGACTATGTTCCATAGAAAAAGAGGAGATGAAGAAACCAGAGGGAGAAAAAGAGGGGGGGGGAGAAAAGGGGGGGGTTTAGAGGGTGGGAAGAGAAGGACAAGAAGAGAAAAAAAAGGGGGGGGAACAGGAAATATGAGATGGAAAAAAAAGAGGAGAAGAGAGAGAAAATTGGAGGGCTATTGGGATTTTAATGGTACTGTAGCTAAACAATAGTGCACCACATAGATAAGGATAAAATGGTCAAAACTTTATTGATACATCATAAAATGTGGAGATTAAAATTACAGATATAGAAAAATAATGAATGTACAAATACATACAGATATATCATATAGCAGCCCTTTAAAATTTCCACTCGCCTGCTGGCATTTGGCGAGTGGAATTTATTTAAAGGCGAGTGTTCCAGCTTGGCTCACGTGGTTGCAGATCCACTCGGCTAGGGTGGGGGGCGGGTCTGCTCGGCTTTAGACAAGCCGCAGGAGCTGCCTCCCTAGTCATCTCTATGGAGGGCTGTGAGCCATGCTGCACGCTGGGAAATGTAGTTTCCAGCACAGCCCCATGGATTCTCTGCTAACTGACATTCCGGACTTGAGGCGGCAGAAAAGATGTGTGTCCCAGGGCAGCGAGGAGGAGGAAGAAGAGTCAGCAGCAAGATAGACTTCAAGGTAACAGCCTACTGGGTAGAAGTTTGTGCAGGGACAAGGGAGTAAGGGTCGGGGAGGGGTGGAAGTAAACAGAGGAGTCTGGCCATGCCTGTACACAGAGGAGGGGGAGGGAACGGGGGGGGGGGGAGAAGCATCCATCTCCACAGTACTTGTACCATCTCTGCAGTCTCTGACTGTCTCCTGTGCCATCTCTCCAGTCTCTCTGGCTGTCTCCTGTACCATGTCTGCAGTCTCTGACTGTCTCCTGTGCCATCTCTCCAGTCTCTCTGGCTGTCTCCTGTACCATGTCTCCAGTCTCTCTGGCTGTCTACTGTACCATGTCTGCAGTCTCTCTGGCTGTCTCTTGTACCATGTCTGCAGTCTCTCTGGATGTCTCCTGTGCCATGTCTGCAGTCTCTCTGGCTGTCTCCTGTACCATGTCTGCAGTCTCTCTGGCTGTCTCCTGTACCATGTCTGCAGTCTCTCTGGCTGTCTCCTGTACCAGGTCTCCAGTCTCTCTGGCTGTCTCCTGTACCATGTCTCCAGTCTCTCTGGCTGTCTCCTGTACCATGTCTCCAGTCTCTCTGGCTGTCTCCTGTACCATGTCTCCAGTCTCTCTGGCTGTCTCCTGTACCATGTCTGCAGTCTCTCTGGCTGTCTCCTGTACCATGTCTGCAGTCTCTCTGGCTGTCTCCTCTACCATGTCTGCAGTCTCTCTGGCTGTCTCCTCTACCATGTCTGCAGTCTCTCTGGCTGTCTCCTGTACCATGTCTGCTGTCTCCTGTACCATGTCTGCAGTCTCTCTGGCTGTCTCCTGTACCATGTCTGCAGTCTCTCTGGCTGTTTCCTGTACCATGTCTGCAGTCTCTCTAGCTGTCTCCTGTACCATGTCTGCAGTCTCTCTGGCTGTCTCCTGTACCATGTCTGCAGTCTCTCTGGCTGTCTCCTGTACAATGTCTGCAGTCTCTAACTGTCTCCTGTACCATGTCTGCAGTCTCTCTGGCTGTCTCCTGTACCATGTCTGCAGTCTCTCTGGCTGTCTCCTGTACTATGTATAATCTAAATAAAAAAATGATAATTTATGAGGGTGTGTTTAGGGGTGGAATTAGGGTCAGGCCAGGGTAAGGGCAACTGGTGGCAAGTAACTCTTAAGGCCTGGCTAGTAGCCCAGGATTTGAAATTTTGAGCCCTGTCATATAGGCATAAATATTATGTATGTACAATAACCGGTGGAAAGGAGCATCGGGTATCAACCCAACATGTTTCGCGGTCTAAATGATCCACTTCTTCAGGGGTATATAATATATAGTATTGATTTGCCTTGATAATCCTGCATGACAAAAAATACATGTTAATATTACAATTATAGCTAATGCATATGAAAACAGGTGTGTCCGCATGCACCCCAAGTGTCCCATGTCCCCTCATCTCACACGGCCAAGGACAGTCACGCAGTGAACGCCTCACCAACGGACGTGGAAGGGATTAGCAAGCGAAGAGTGGCACCCGTGCAGAGCAAGTGTAGTTCCCTTATATAATAAGAACGATAGTAAAATGGTATATTCAATATAATACCTGGATGTAAAAAGGTACTCTCTACACAAGATGCCCATACAATAATGTCAAGCCAACGTGACACTATGTGTCTCTATCTGGGAGACAAGATGTCTAATATTAAACATGTATCTATAAGGCAAGATAAGTAAAACGAAAAAAGGTGTTAGGATTTTTTAGTAGGTGTTTTTAGGCTTACCATCTAACAGAAGGAAGTCCTGCAATAGCCTAAAGATGAAAGGAACAAAAGAGCCAGTATCTCTAAGGGATTTCAGGGTCCTCGATTGGGGACTCAAAGATAAAGACAATATTGAGTTGTCTGCTGCGGGGAGAGCCCTCCCCTGTAGGCAGCAACACTGGAGCGTCTAAATAAAAAGAAAAGGGTATCTATGAGCTTCCATGGAGTAAGACCAAAGTCTGTGTCTGGTGTGGAGCCATGTTGCACCTACCGTGTGTTCTGGCTCATGGCAAGTGTATCAGCCTCTGCAATGAAAAGGGTAGCCCCTCGCTATTTAAATCCCTTTAACCCGGCGCGCAGCGCACGTTCGACCGGACTTGACGCACACACGCCGGGTCAGGTCCCCAACGGCGCTCGCCTGCGTAAGGAGCATGCGCCGTGCTACACAGTGATCAGCCGCAATAACAGCTGTGTGTAGCAACATAACCGAATGTGGGTGGAGATACCTCCCAGCAATTCGGCTTGTCCGGGGACCACACATCCGTTGGGAGTGCTGTGAAATACTGACCCCTCTGGCCACTGTAAGAAAGGACATGAGACAGTACATGCAGAACATATACACAAATTTCACATGCAGTACAATGCTTAAGTCTGCCAAATACATTTGTATAATGACAATTGATTAATGCAATTGATAAGTACATATAATTTATACAACACCGTTTTAAAACTAACAGTGAAAATAACTATAATGGTATATTGTACAGCCAAAAGGAAGACCTATTTATGACTGCCAACAAGCATCAAAAATACTGCATTTTTTTGTGTGTTCAATGAATCACACAATTGTATAAATATTAATTAGGGGTTATTTGCTGGTAAAGCAGACAAGAGCCAATATAATAGCATTCCTGTGAACAACAAAAAAATCTTCTATCATGTCCGCAGTCTTTTTTTTTTTTTAAGAAAAACTTTATTGAATATTCACATAGAAAAAATAACAGTAACAGAGTCCAAAACCGATTCGCCCCCTCCTTGCTTACAAATATTACACATATCAATTCCCTCCGGCAACCAATCAACAATTATACATAATTCCAATAATTGATACCTCCCCCTTTTTTTTTTGCCACATCAAGTAACAACCCGCAATATCAAGACCCCCAGTCCTCCTCCATCTCACTAGTCATCAACATCCTCTTTCACTTAGGTTATCTCCTACATTTGCTCGCCACCCACCAGCAGCCTATCTAATACCAGGTCCATCGGTGCCAACCCCGACATATCTAACCAGGGAGCCCAAAGCTTATCAAATTTACCCAGATTTCCCCTATGTTGATGAATGTACTTCTCCAACCTTATCGTTTCCCCCACCTGAGTAATCCATTCCTTGACTGTCGGGGGGTTTGGAGAGATCCAGTGTCTCAAGATCAACTTCCGGGCTTGAAACAGTGCCTGCAAAATGGCCTGTTTAGTGGTCTCAGGAGCCTGCACCTTACCCAAAATACCCAACAAGCAGGGTTTAAGATCTTGTTGCAATGTAATTCCAAACACCCTCGACAATGTACCAAGCAACTCCCTCCAATATATATGAAGCTTCGGGCACCTCCACAATAGATGTATCAGGTCCCCATGGTCCCTCAGACATCTAGTACACAGGGCATTGTCACGTCTACCCATTCTATGCAATCGTGCAGGACTATAGTGAGCCCTATGAAGTATTTACAGCTGAGACAGCCTTTGTGCCACATTCAAGGAACTCGCCTGTACCGCCTGCAAAGCTTCCTCCCACTGCTCCCCCTCAAAAAATCCAACGTTCCGCTTTCAAGCGCAATCATACGTAGAGGGTGTTGGTCTAAAAAGGAACCCAGTAACAATGAATTGTTATGTGATATAAACCCTTTAAGAGAGTCCACTTCTGACATAAAGTGAAATACGGGGGTGGGGGACTGCACCCATATATCCACCCCTCCCTGGGCTCTAACTGCATGCCTAAGCTGCAAATAAAATGTCATATACATTGGTAGGTGATATGATTCCCCCAGGTCATCAAAGCACCTGAGGGGGTACCATTGCAAATTATTTGTTTCAGGAAGGTAACACCATGCGACTGCCACCTAGCCCCGTGGGGCACCTTGGCCAGTTCAGAATACCTGGAATTGTTCCAAATTGGGCTAAAACCAGTAAACCCTACCACCTGCTGAAGCTCCCGAGCTTTGTTCCATATTCTCTGAATAAGAGCATACGTGGGAAAGAGTTTATTAGATTTGCTGTAAATTTGGGATTCCAGAAGAGCAGCCAACCCACCTGGGCCTACTGTATGAGTCATAAATAGGGCAGCGGACTCCCCCCCCCCCCCTCCCGCATCCCATGGACCTGGCTATATGCTGCAGCTGAGATGCCAAATAATAAAGCCATGGATTTGGGAGTGCCAGCCCCCCAAGATCTTTCGGTCACTGGAGATACTCCAGCTTGATCCTAGGGTTCTTAGACAGCCATAAAAGGGACCTAAAAATGGAATAGTTAATGCGAAATACTCTGAGGTAAAAACCACTGGGGAGTTATGAAGAACATATAACAACTGTGGCATAAGGATCATTTTGATTAGGTTGGCCTGGCCTTCTAATGACATGCAAAGCCGGGACCAAACCCTAACTTTTTCCAGAAATTTAACCTACAAGGGGGTCACATTAAGGCCTACAAAATCTAGCAATTTAGGAGTAATCTGTATACCAAAATATCGGAACTCCTCCAACACGGGAATACCCGTATCTGGTGAGGACCTGCCAACAGGCTACTCATCAATATACATCAATGAGGACTTTGTCCAGTTAATCAAGAGGCCAGAGTAAGAGCCAAAGACCGTAATAACGGACATCGCCTCCGCCAAGGACTGGGACGTGTCTCCTAATAACAGCATGGTATCATCTGCATAAAGCAGGATCTTTTCCTCCACTATACCATATCTAAACCCCACTATCTTCTTGTTTCTAATAATGGCGGCAAGAGGCTCTATGGCCACCGCGAATAATAGCAGGGATAGAGGGCATCTCTGCCTAGTGCCCCTATATAATGAAAATGGGGAGGACACATGCCCATTTTCTCTAATGGCTGCTTCCGGTAAATAATACAAAAGTTTAACCCAGGAAGTATATTCTTCCCCAAAACCAAACCTACGCATGGCAACCCACAGGTAGTCCCACTCCACGCTATCAAATGCTTTTTGTGTATCCAGAGACAGTAATGCACGATCGCCGCCATTGTCCACCGGAGATTGCAGGGTCAAATAAAGTCTGTGAAGATTAATCAAAGTAGATTTCTGGGACATAAACCTAGCTTGATCTGGGTGGACAATGGAGGCAATCACCTTATTCAAACGTAGTGCCAGCACTTTCGCTAATATTTTAATGTTACTTTGCAGCAGTGATATAGGTCTATATGATCCCGGGTCCAGCTTGTCCTTACCTTGTTTTAAAAGAAGGATAATATTAGCTTTACGCATTGAGGGAGGCAGTCGCATTGTCAGTTTCGCCTCCCGAAAGACCTCTGGGAGATGTGGTAACGTCTCCTCTCAATATGTCTTATAAACTTTGATCAGGATTCCATCCTCACCCGGGGCCTTAGTGTTAGGAAATAAAGAAGTGGCATGTTGCAACTCCTCTAGAGTCAGGGGGGCATCTAAAAGTTCCCTCTCCAACCCAGAGAGGGACACCAATTGAATAGCCTCCACATATTCCAGCAGGTCCATCTTCGAATAGGCCTGTCTTGACTGATACAATGTAGAGTAATATGATACTAGAACTTCCATAACGGCATCCGGGGTGCTGACCACCCTCCCCCTCGCTCCCCCTTATGGCACCTGTAGGGTGAGAGGACTGATTAGAGTGTGCAATTTTGGCTAAAAGGCGACCTGTACAATTCCCCCCTCCTCGTAAACCGCCTGCCGATTAAAAAAATTGCTTCCTTTCAGCCCCAGCAGTATTATTACGCAGGAGAGCCTCCTGCGCCGCTACCCAGCTATCACGATTGATCTCTGAGGGGTCAGCTATAAACTGAGCCTCCAGGCAACCAACTAATTGCTTGGCCTGAACTCCCTGCGCAGCTGTATTTCGTTTAATGGACTGAACCTCAGTTATAAATAGGCCCCTTATATATGCCTTGAAGGCCTCCCACCTAATACCCAAATCTCCCTCTCCTATATTCACTTGCCAGTACTGCTGAAGAGTAGTTTTCACTTTATCATGGGACAGGAACAGATTTAGCCAAAGAACATTCAGCTTCCATGGGGCCCTCCGCAGAGTGGCACTAAGTCGCCAAGGATCTACCCAACCCATCTCCTCAGCAATTTTAGCCAGGATCGTACGGCCCGTGCCTCCGCCCCCCGCCGCGACAGAGTGTCTGTCTAAATTGTTGTCACATACACAGTTAAAGTCCCCAATGATATACAACGGGACTTCAGGATGTTTTTTTTATCAAATATGCCACCAGCTCCCGAAGGATTCCAATATGAAATGGTGGTGGCACATAGATGAAAGCCAATATGCAATGCACAGTGTATAGTTTACAATACAAAAAAACATATCTCCCTTCCCTCATCCACTTTAGAGTGGTGTTCCTGATAATCCAGATTTCTGTGGATCAACACACTAACTCCCCTAGAATAGGAGGTATGTGTAGTGATATTCCCACCCTACCCAAGCAAAGTGTAATCAAGTCTGAGAGTCCACGGTTAAATGGGTCTCTTGTAGTGAACAAATAGCCAGTAGATGCCTCTGTGGGCAGAGGAAACCATTGTGCGTTTAAGAGGGTCGTTCAAACCTCTTACATTCAATGACACCACTGGTAATGATGTCATGGCGGCTGGAATGCAAGCATTGCAGTGAAACGGTGGGGCCTGAAATACAGGTCCTATCCTGTCACCCTCAAATTACAGGGTATATAGTAAAAGGGAGCATATCTATCTATGCATGGAAGATATCCGAGGCGGGCCTCGGTCGGACTCACAACTGTAATGGCCACCAATAAACATAACATAAAACTAATGTCTTCAAAGGTACTAGGGGGCATGTGCCTCGGGCTGCAAAGCAAGCCCTTGATCACAGGGCCCCATCCACCCAGCACCAAAGCACTCAAGACTGGAGAGTTCTCCAGCACAAGCTGCACCTCATTTTTCCTAACTACCAAACCCAGCAGTTGCATATCAAAGACAAAATGTTAAATAATAGTCTGTATGAAAAAATGAAAGTAATTAATTTAACCAAAGGTCCACGGAATGGTCAGATCCCCTGAGCTCAAAAAATAGAAATATTAAGTAAAATTTCCCATCATGGTTCCACAGCGGTACATGTAAAAAAAGCGTTGTTTAACTGCAGAGAACTTCGCTCTGCTCCTTTGGACTTCCGCTGAGAAGTCTGAATAGAATGAAACTTTTACTCCATTATATTGCACATCACGGCGTTCTCTTGCGAGACGCAATACAGTCTCTTTATCATTGTAATTAAGGAGGCGTGCGAGCATAGTACGCGGGGGGGCGGCCTGGTTGCAGTGGCGAGAGGGGACCCTGTCAACTGCATATAGAGGGAAAAAAACATTTTTGCCAAAGATGTCAGTCAACCAAAGTTCAATGAAACCCGTGGGGTCCCTGCCCTCCACCTTTTCCGGGAGACCCACAATCCTGACATTATTTCGCCTAAGGTGATTCTCCATGTCTTCAGCCCTTGCTTCCAGAGCCCTGGTCAGTCGGGCAGTGTCCTGAAAATCCTTGGTCAAAGGATGTAACTGATCTTCCAAATCACTTATCCTGCTTTCAGCCGCAGTTGTGCGTTTGCTGACCTTCTGCAGATCCTGACAGATCAAAGAGACTGCTTCAGTCAAGTTACCAAATTGAATGATCCACAGAAGCATTGCACTTTTGAACATGAAGTATATCAACAAGGTTGGGCTGCTCAGTGTCCCCGGGGTCCCCATCCTGCACCCCCACTGCTGTAGTATCAATAATAGTGTCCATGGGCTCCCTCCCTGTACTGAGGGCTCCACTAGGCCCAGTCCATGCACCGCCCCCACACTCCCCTCCTTCCTTGGGATTTCTGTGTAAAAAAACGCATGTCACGCTGCACTTCCTTAGAGGTGGATTTAGGCTGCTTACTGACTTTGCTCGCAGGCTTGTCTCCCTTAATGGACTTCTTTGATGGACTCGGGGTGGCGGTTTCTTGGATTCCTTGCATTGCGGCTTCCTTCCGCTGTTTGCGGCGCTGCATCACCCGGTAAACAAGCAGGTAAGAGTACCGGGCGTCCGCGAGGCTATCGGGTATCGGTGGCACAGGGTAACCCGGCTGTGGGACCGGGAAAAGGATCAATTTGGACGGATGCCGGCGGGAGCTCTGTGAGACACGTCTGCTCACATGCTGCTCTTGGCCACGCCCCCCATGTCCGCAGTCTTGACTATCTCTTGTATCATGTCTGCAGTCTCCGACCATCTCTTGTATCACGTCCGCAGTCTCTGACCATCTCCTGTATCATTTCCACAGTCTTTGACCATCTCTTGTATCCTGTCCGCAGTCTCTGACCACCTCCTGTATCATGTCTGCGGTCTCTGACCACCTCCTGTATCATGTTTGCGGTCTCTGACCATCTCTTGCATAATGTCCGCAGTCTCTGACCATCTCTTGTATCATGTCTGCAGTCTCTGACCATCTCTTGTATCATGTCTGCAGTCTCTGTCCATCTCTTGTATCATGTCTACAGTCTGTGGCCATCTCTTTTATCATATCTACATTTTTTGACCATCCCTTCTAATATTTTGGAGGAAGCCTGGAGCTCCTTTTTAAGTTGTCTGCGGTATTTAGACCTTGCTACATGCAGGGAGCGTTTTTTTTTTTTTTTTTTTTTTGCCGTGTGTATAGTTACAAATTTGGTTCAGTTTGAAGATTTTTTGTAATGCCAGGAGCAAATATATGCATACCAAATGTGGATATACGTAGTATCCGCATGATTCCAAGTTTACCAAACTACAATGGTCAGGCCATAACATTATAGACCATACCACAATGGGTAATGTGTTACAGTAAAATGGCAGATAAAAAACAGTGTAAGAAATCACACTAACAACCACCATAGCATTACTGTTTGGTTTGAAAGGGACTCCCACATTTTTTCAGAGAGCTTTGGATGATGTCCTTCAGGTCACACCAGTATGCAGCCACCTAACAAGATTATGTGGACAGACTACAGACTAGGAAAGTAATCTCCACTGAGTTTAGATACCACTTTGAGCAGCAAATCACTTGTCAGATATAAATGTTTGCAACATTCAAGAAGTGTGGAAATGATCCAAAGTCTAAAAAATCAATAGCTGCCACCTACACATCCTTATGTATAGTAATGGCTGCATTATACTGCATTATTATATGTTGGTGGCCATTAATTCACAAATATGGTTGCATTGGTGGTCTAGTTTTAGACCTTTTGAACGGCCCCCCACCCACATACCTTCTATTTCCCCCACTGCCTCTCTTGGGTGTCCAATTGAAAAGTGTAGGCTTTCCCCAGAGTGCTGTGTACTACTTATGATAGTTACATTACATTATTTCATATGTTATGAATTAAGTGCAATACTGTAGTGTCTGTTATTTTAATGAATTGCAGTCCTGTATTTTTACATATATGTAATTAAGATGTACATGTTGTCTACTTGTTAAATGTACACTGTGTTTTAAAAATAAAGCCTAACTCCACTTTTTTTGCGGAAAAAAAAAACTAACTTTGAGAATCGGTGCGGCGGGGCAACAAAGTTGGCGTCGCACTGATGCGGACAGTGCCATTGCCTCCAATAAATCGCATATCAAATTGCATCAATGTGAACGTCGGCTAAGATGTGTTTCTATTGGGAGTATCTGACCAAAAATGACATTTTTGTTGCATGGGATGCCTGACATCTGACTTGTATCTTAGGCAAACTTCTGGGAAAATCAGTGAGCTAATTGCACCAATGTTGTTTCTGGGGTGTGTTCAGTACAGTACAGTACAACTCCAGGCAGGGCTGCTGATAGAAATCATGGGGCCCCGTACAGCCTACCTGATGGGGCCCCCTTCAGCCCCACCCTTAACCCCACCCCTGGCCCCTCCCTAGACCCCGCCTTGAAACAATAATCGCATTTAAAAATCGGACAGGCAGGTTGTAACCATGTCGACCGATTACTTGGGTACAATCTGCCTGCCTTAGCCAGTCCCTGCTAACCTGGGCAAGATTGTAATAATCTATGGCTGGCTTAACTGACACTTACATCAATAGTGACACCAAAACAGCGATCGGCTAAATTACTGTATAGTGTACACTATATTAATGCCACTGGCTGGGTTAACATCAAGGGGCAATGAAAGGGTTAACTGTGTGCCTAACAAGTGTCATGTGTGTAACATGTGCTGCTTTTACTAACAGATCTGGCTGTTTTTTCTCCCTGCAAAAAATAGCCAGATTACTGATCTGTGTATGAAGCCCTGTGTTTGTGAACACAGGACATTGTACTGTGATTGGCTACAGCTGATCAGCATGTCTCCGCCCTAAATCTTTGGCCAGGACCTGCTGACAAAATTTGGCTGTAGCCAATGACAGAGTGGATTAGCAGCAGGCACACGCATGCGTGTCCCTAACCTGGAATAGGCTGGATGACGTACATGTATGTCATCCAGCCTGCCTGTACCACCCTTCCGCAGAAAATGCACTGAGGATGTGTGGCAAGCAGTTAAATTGAAAAGGTTAGGGTTGGGTTTACACAACAGGTCTGATCAGGTCTGCCTGTCCATTTTACAGGCGATCCTGCTCTGACCCTCCATTCACTACTATAGAGCGAAAGATCTAAATGAACTTGTGTCCATTTACACCAGCCTACCTCCAATCTGATCAGCTAACCAAAACGGAAGGGGATCCGTTCCCCTCTAGAGGATCAGATTGGATGACAGTTGGGTGTATACAAACAGCCAGTTTGTTTACACCAACCATCCTTAGAGCCGACCGGGCTGTGTCCATGTCGGCTCTGCATAAGCTGAGTGGACATGGACCTGTCAACTGCGCACTTTGCTCATTGGGGGATTAGCGGACAGATCCCCTGTTGAACAAGCGGATTCCGCCCCTTGTGAAAGAAGCCTTGATAACATACAGCAACACTAGCAGGTTAAGATTACCAGCATTATGATAACACACAGACAGCAGTCATCAGGTTCTCTGTCACAGTGTGTCACATAGCATGGCTGTTGGTTACTGACCTTGTTAACTTATGACCAATCAGCACCCAACAGCCATGCTATGTGACACACTGTGACAGAGAACCTGATGACTGCTGTCTGTGTTTTATATATGGTGACATAGTAATGTGCAGTGCAGTAAATCCATAGTTGCCAATATTCCAAAAGTTTTTAGGGACACCTTTTTTTCACTGTTTCCATAGAGCTGCCGTAGGCAGAGCATGTACTTTAATTTGGGGCGGGACATTCATTTATTATGGACGTGGTCCTACAAGAAGTTTAATCGTGCTTCCATCAGGGATCTGACAGCAATTAAATAGTTAATCATGTCCAGCCACCAGGCCAAGAAGGATCTTCTAGCAATGATAAGGTTAATCATGGCTCTAACCATCTGGGATCTTAGGCTAATAAGATCCCTGGTGGCTAAAGACATGTTTAACTATTTCTTTGCTGTCAGATACCTGATAGAAGCACATGATTAACCCTTTTTTTGATAGCAGATCCCTTGTGGAAATACATGAATAACCCTTTAATCTAGCTATTAAAGGGGTAAATGTACATTTCCACCAGGAATCTGCTAGCAATGAAATGGTTAATAATCATGACTTCCAAAACAGAGATCTTCTACAAACAAAGGGTTAATCACACATTTCCAATTCATCTGCCAGCAATAAAAGGGTGAATGTCCAGTCACCAGGGAATGGGATCATCTTCTAGGAATAAATGGACACACCAGGGATTATCTTCTAGAAATGAATAGACACAGCACTGCCTCCAATGCCCCCTCCCCCCTCAACAAAATACTGCCTGAAATGTGCCCCCTTCTCTCATGACAACTCTGTGGCCAAAAATCTCCTCTCTATTACTGTACAGTTACCTTCACACCATCTTCTTCCACATTCTCTTTTGCTGACAGTATGTGCTGAGGGCAGACCTGGAGTGTTTTAGCCACCGACATGTGCATAGGCAATGCTTCTATTCAGAACTTGAAGCCTATACCTGCTTGGTAAAAAAAAAAAAAAAAAAGTCCCCCTTCTGTACAGTGGCTACTAATGGTGAAGAGAGGTACTGCAAGCCTATATCAATAGACTGTCAGGCTGAGCTGCTGTGTGCTCGGCTGCAATTGTCTCACACATGTGAGTCTGTATTTGCAGGACAAGGGCTGGGAAAAAGGTAAGGCGGGACATTGAGAGCTTTCCCTCTCCTCCTGGATGCTGTCAACTGCCTGCCTCTCGCTCTCCATCTCTCTCACACTCAGAGTCGAATTACTGAGTGGAGAGCAGAGTGAAGGAAGATCACTCCGCCAGCAGCAGACAGCTGGGACTTTACAGCTGGGACATGTAGACCGGGCATGGAATGCACTGCGCATGCGCCCGAAAATGAAAAAAAAGTCCCTCCACTCTCACCAACACTGATCAACATAGAGGGGCCCAGAAAATAGCAATAATCCCCCCTAAGCTAGAGGTAGCAGCTAAGCGGGGGTGTAATTTAGAAAGTCAGTTTTTTCAAAATTCTGCACTGACAGTGAGATTGCCCGGGCCCCCCTGCAGAGCTCAGTACACCGGGCCCGGTACAACAGGGCCGGTTGTACTGGCTTATCAGCGGCCCTGACTCCAGGTAGCCATATTGCATTGCATTTTCAGAAAATTGCAGCTGATTCAGTTTGAAAAGGAAAGGTCGATTTTAAAAACATTCAATTAGAATATGACTGGTGTCACAATTGTACACGCTATATTTTTTTTATTTGCTATTTTTTTACCCACAAAAGTGGAGTTACCTTTTAAATTTAAATAAAACTTTAATGAACAAAAAGCAGTTAAACTGTCAATTTTTAACAATGTACTGCTAGGGTCTACCTATAGTTAACCATTTAACTCTTACCAAAAATGCATAGGCCTAAGCCAAGTTTATAAAAAACAGTTTCCAGCTCCCCATAGGAACCATAGAACAGTGGTTAAAGAATGAACCAGGTCTCAGAGTAACGATCAAGAGCCAAACATTTTGATTTCCAATAATGTGATCATCATGACAACCAATCATTGTGATCAACATGCAGGCTTATCATGTGTTTACAAACAAGCATCTCTAGCCTTCAGATGGCTCTTTCTCTCCTATTATCTCCCTCTAAATAAAACTTAACGTTTAAAAAAAATTGTGTAAAAAAAAAAAAAAAAACATATTTTTCTCATTTATTAAGTTATAAAACATATGAGCAGGATATTTATTAAAACAACCTACCAAATAAAGCCCTCAAAGCATATGACAGAGCAAGCAAAAATACGCAGTATATCCCTGCAAAAAGTGAATATTTTTCCCATGTTTTCAACCCTGCAAGTACAGAAAAATACATGTTGCTCTACCAAAAATGCACTTGGCTCCTAACTCCTGTTGGCTAAATGCAAACAGCATTTTTGTGGACTGTGTCCACCCTACCCAGCTGGCTTTTGCTAAACTGCTGACAGCCTCCCTTCTTCTATCTCCACAACATAGGCACTGGTTATTCTGTAGTCCAAGATAAAAACTAGGATGAGAAAATTAGAATTTTTGAGAAGAGTAGAATGTGTGCACAGGGCACAAGAAAGCTCTGAATATTTAATGATCAACAGGTTTGTTTTGCACATATCAAACAAATATAACAAACCTATTTCAACAGTATATTTAACAGACCAACAGATTAGAAAAAATGGATATTCATTACTAGGGTTTGCATGCACTTTAAAAACAATGTCAAGTGTAAATTTAGGTAGAAAAGTCTTGTTTATGTTGTTTTCTCACCAATTTCATTATGTATATTTGTAACTTTTTTATCGTATGAAAATATTGGCTTGATTTTAAAAAAAAAAAGTTAGACCTTTTTTTATGGAGTTATTGTCAAGTTAATAGACGCTGCTAAATTTGGTCTTCGCGTCTAAGCAACAATGATCTGTCATGAAAGGGTTAAATCATAAGAGGTAGTTAAAGCAGCATTGGTATTCCTAATACATTTGCTTTGGTATACAGTAGTTTTGTAAAGGTATATGTGGCTATAATGTATTTCTGTAATATGTTTGATTGATTCTGCTTTTTTACTTTCTAGGCTATGATCAGAGGTGATCTTGATGTCCTTAAAGACTGGTGTTATGAAGCAGTAAGTTTGGAATTTTACACATATTAAAAGATCAGTCCAACCAAAACTCAAGTTTTTCAGTATACTATGGGAAGGTGTAAAAAACTGCTACATTACCCTGCTCTCCGGTGTTCTAGAGGAAAGGGAGACAAACACATTGGATGTTTTTAATCATATTGTCTTTCATATTTGACTATGCTACGGAGTTTCTAGTTTAAAATGTACGTTTGTCTTTTCAAAAAAGCACACTATGCTGTCCCATGAAGGTAAAGCAGCATAGTGTGCTAACCCTACCTACCAGCCATGGGCCCGAGCAATCTCACCTGATCTAAGGAATAACAGTGCCGACCAGCAGATTTTAGAGCAGGATGGAATTAGAGGCAAGAGAATGCAGGCAAGATAAGTAGAAAGGGGTCAGGGAATGGAAAGGGGTCAGGGAATGACTTCTGCAGAGACCCTGCTTTTGAATATGAATGGGTTCGGGCGTGTTCGGGCTCCCACAGTCCCCATCCCGCCAGGAAGCCGACACTGCACATGACTAATCAATGGGAAGTGAGACATTTCCTGGTCCACAACTGCACAGATTGGGAAATGTCTGTCTCACTGCCTGTGATTAGCAGTGTCGGCTTCCTGGCGGGATCGGGCAGGTGGGATCACGCCTGAGCCCATCTCTACTAAAACAATCCCCACTGCTATGGGGGAAGAGGGTTTATTTTTAAGTATAAAGGTTTCCAGTGGAAGTTATTTGGGTTGTAGTGACCCCCCTCCCCTCTGGTGAATAAAAACTGTAGAGATGAGCATTTTGTCACTTAAGTTCAGAGCTGTCAGTTCCCAGAGGCCCTTGCAGGAAAAGAAGCTTACCAAGCATTATCTGTGCATATGCGATTCAGTGGGGTCCATTTGTGACATTAGGGGTTTAACCACTTAGAAACCAGACCTATTTCTGACACTTGTTTTTTTTACAAGTTAAAATCAGTTTTTCCTCTTTTGTTCATTGACGGACACAGTTCCAGAATTATCTTGACCATTTGATTATGCTGCCCCCTACAGGAGTAAAACACTCCTATGGGACAGTCCCAGGGGATATACTCCCTTTTTCTGCCTTGTCAGGAATAAGGACCTAGTTCATTGCTGGGATCTCTGGTCCTAGCATTTTTCATCCTTAAACAGATTTTTTTCTTTTATTATTTCCTGTTCCTGTGAGAGCCACAACCAACTGCTCTCCAGCGTGCGCGACCCGACCTCCACTCTGTGCTTGGTTGGCCGTGAAATAGCACCACTGGACAGGGGCTAGCCGGCGAGTTAAACGTCTCGCAAGGAGGCATAGACCTGGTCCTGGACCGATCAATATACTGGACGTTTCCTCCGGAGGTGTTTCATCATTTGTGTCTCTGGTGGGGAACTCCTGAGGTGGTCCTGTTGGCCTCTCATCTCAATAGGAGGGTGCTTGGGTTTCTGGCACGGTCTCGTGATCCTGTGGCCGACACCACAGGTGCACTGGTGCCTTCTTGGTGCCAGTATCGTCTTATATAAGCCTTTCCTCTTCTAGAACTTCTGCCAAGAATCCTGCGTAGGGTCGAGGCAGAAGGGATTATGGCCATCCTAGTGGCTTCAGACTGGCCTCATCGGTCTTGGTACGCAGATCTGATACGTATGGTCGCCGATGCTCCTTGGAGACTTCCTCTCAGAGGAGATCTCTTGGCCCAAGGGCCAGTCTTCCATCTTGCTTTACAGTCCCTGGCTTTAACGGCTTGGTTGTCCGAAGCTAGGCGCTGAAGGATAGTGTTGTCTGAATCAGTGATTCCCATGTTGCTGAAAGCTAGTAAATCTACTACTAGGAAGATTTACCATTGTGTTTGAAGAGCGCACTATGCGGGTGTGAGTCTCTTGGGGTTCACTCCTGCTCCTTTTCGGTGACTTGGAGTTTGGCTTTCCTCCAACCAGTTGTTGAGCAGCGTCTGGCCTTGGGTACCATCAAGGGCCAGATTTCAGCCTTGGCTGTTTTCTTTCAACGTCATTTGGCTACGCATTCTTGGGTTCGCACTTTTGTTCAGGGGGTTCGCCCTCAGCTCCCCCAGTGCAGTCTCTGTTGCCCTTGTGGGATCTCAATTTGGTTCTGTCGCTTCTTGAGTAACTGCCGTTCAAACATATTTGTGAATTTCCTCTGCTTGCTTTGTCCCAGAAGGTGGCCTTCTTGGTGGCTATTTCTTTTGCACGTAGGGTGTCAGAGCTGGCAGCTTGTCTTGCCGTTCACCTTACTTGGTGGTTCACAGAGATAAAGTGGTGCTTCGCCCTTGTCAGTCATTCCTTCCTAAGGTTGTTTCAGGTTTTCATCTGAATGAAGACATGTTGTTGCCTTCCCTGTGTCCTAGGCATCCTAAGGAGATTGCCTTGCATTCTCTGCATGTGGTTCGGGCGTTCAGGGTGTACCTGGCAGCAACCGAGTTGTTAAGGAAATCAGGCTCGCTATTGTCCTTACAGATGGACCTCCCAAGGGGTTGGCCGTGTCTGCCATGACCATTTCCAGATGGATCAGGCAGATGGTGGTGTAGGCCTATTCATTCAAGGGTCAGGTTCCTCATTTCCCTGTTAAGGCGCATTCTACATGGGCGCTTAGTGCTTCCTTGGCCTTCCGCCATCAGGCGTCAGTGATGCAGGTTTGCAAGGCGGCCACTTGATCGTCTGTGCATACTTTCACAAAAAATGTACAAAGTGGTTGTGCTGGTATCTGCGAATGCTGCTTTGGCCGCAAGGTTTTGCTGGCTGCTGTTTGAGAGGACTAGTCCTCTTTGAGGGTTTATGTTTCAGGTGAGCTCCAGTTGTTCCAGGTTGGATATTTCAAACTACAGTAATTGTCATTCAAAATGTCAGAGCGCTGAAAGCTGAAAATCGGTCTGGGCAGGAAGGGGGTGAAAGTGCACTGTAGGCAAGTGGTTAAGAATAAAGTGCAAAAGTGCATTCAAAATATCATGTGCAAAAAAATGCATATATCTGTGCATAACAAGATAATGACTCTATATATAGATAAATGCATATAATATATACAGAGTTGTATAAAGTACTCGAAACCCATACTTGAGTAAAAGTACAAGTGCTCGATCAAAAAGTGACTTGAGTAGAAGTACTAAAGTATTCAACATTTTTTGTACTTAAGTATTGCAAGTAGATTTTTTAAAAAATTTTGCTACTCAAGTACTGAAAGTAAAAGTACCAGTAGTTTTGAAAAAAAAAACAATGCTACTCAAGTACTGGAAGTAAAAGTACAAGTACTGTGTTATTTCATTTTTAAAGAAATAAGTCAAAAGTTTGAACATCATATTGTTTTTTATTATTTCAAATGCAGCTTTTATTTATACATACAGTAGCTATTATTTTTGTATGCGCTGATAATACACATGTTTTGAGCTTCATGAAACCTGCCATCTACTGTTCTGGCAGTGGTCATTTTTATAATTGTAACGAGTAACTATGCAGCACAAAAAAAAAATATTGGAGTAGAAGTATTGAAATCATTGAAAAAATGTAGTGAAGTAAAAGTGGAAGTAGGAGAAAAAAATTCTACTCTAGGAAAGTACAGATACCGCCTTTCGGTACTTAAGTACAGTAGTGAAGTATTTCTACTTAGTTACTATACATCTCTGAATATATACTTGAAACAATTTTATAAAACTTGACATAAAAATATATAATATGTGTGTCTCTTGTTATAAAGAAGGGGGGGGTTCTCCTGCGTATCCCTAAAAGTACTCCGTGCTTAGAACCAATAGAGTGTTGATATACAAGTGCTTCATGCTCCACCACCTTGGCAAGTAATGCCACACTTATAAGGGGTTGCTGGTGCCTCAGACCAGATCGAGTGGGACTTTATGGGCAAGTAAGAGGTATATAGAGCAATTGACATTATATCACTCGAAAAGAATAGGTAGATAAATATTAAAATACAATAGTATTTAATCTGTAAATACCAGTAGTATATACAACAAGCATTGGGTGACAGTAGTGCTTGGGACAGAGGCCCAAGTGTGAGGAAAGGAAAGATGATTCCATGGAATCAGTGACAATGGTGTTATCGGGTGACTAAACCAATGGATTTTTTCGTTGTCCCTTGAATGTTCATTACACGATTCCCGCTGTGACTGTAAATGGATACAGGGGCCTCTGCGCGGAAGTAATGGCTGCACCCATGTATGTAATTTTTATTTTCAACACTAAGAATAAATTATCTCAAGGATTTGTTCTAAATTATCCTTACATATTATACTTTATATTACTTCTATAGACCACAGACTGAGTGATTGAACGCTTTGAGAAAGGCCCACAAGAGAGCCGAAACGCGTCAGCAATTTAGGATTTTTTCTGGGATTATGTCCCATTTCAACATTCAAGGGACAACGAAAAAATCCATTGGTTTATTCACCCGATAACACCATTGTCACTGATTCCACGGAATCATCTTTCCTTTCCTCACACTTGGGCCTCTGTCCCAAGCACTACTGTCACCCAATGCTTGTTGTATATACTACTGGTATTTACAGATTAAATACTATTGTATTTTAATATTTATCTACCTATTCTTTTCGAGTGATATAATGTCAATTGCTCTATATACCTCTTACTTGCCCATAAAGTCCCACTCGATCTGGTCTGAGGCACCAGCAACCCCTTATACATTATACATATAGGGACGGTGGCAGAACCTACTTTAGTACATGTGTTCAAAAGAAATTCCCCCCTTCTTCAAGTAATGCCCACTTACCAGAACAAATCAGGCCCCGAAGACCTAAACAGCTGTAGTGTTCCTTATCTGGTATAGCAATTTCTCTGTCGCTCATTGACAGACGCAGTCCTCTTGATTAATATCAATTGGGTTATACTGCCCTCTACAGGAGTAGGACACTAGGCAGAAGAAAACGTTCTGGCCACACCTTAGAGGCAGTCCCAGATGGTATATCCTCTCTCTCCCTGCTACAGGATGTTAGTTTTTTTCTGTCTAGTCAAGAGTAAGGACCTAAGTTCCTTGCTGGGATCTTTCGTCCTGGCGAGATTTTTTAGATAAATCCTTTTTAGTTAGCTTTTTTCTCCAGTTGTTCCTGTGAGATCTTCAAGCAATTATGCCGGATCTGGGTGACGGGCTGGATGTTGAGGTCCAGTGGTCACCCCAGCCGGCCTACAAGCGCGTGCAGATTCCAGCTCCGCGCTGGGTCGGCCGCGACACATTCAAGCAATTATGCTGGAGCTGGGCGACGGGCTGGATGTTGAGGTCCAGTGGTCACCCCAGCCGGCCTACAAGCGCGTGCAGATTCCAGCTCCGCGCTGGGTCGGCCGCGACACATTCAAGCAATTATGCTGGGTCTGGGCGACGGGCTGGATGTTGAGATCCAGTGGTCACCCCAGCCGGCTTGCGAACGCGTGCGGGCCCTAGCTCCGCGCTGGGTCGGCCGCAACATAGTCCCACTGGTCGGGGACTGGCCCTGCGAGTTAAACGTCTCGCCAGGACGCCTACGACCAATCTGAATTGGAGTCGTGGCGTCTGTGTTGGCCGACAGCCCCCCCCCCTACCACGGTGGAGAGGGGTTCTGTCAGGAGTTGGTGCCCGCCTGTTCCGGTATGGTGAGTAGAATGTTCCCCCTCTCCCTCTGTCGGGTGGACGCGGGCCCCCTCCGTGGGATAAATCGGACCCTCATAATCCCGGGGTCCCCTCTATCCGGTAACATACTCCTCCTATCTTCCCCACCTATTAGGGGTTGGTAAGTAAGACCTGTCCTGTAAAGATTCCAGGAGGCTTGGTTAGAGACTTACTATCCTGTAAAGTCACGACAAAGGATCCATGACTAGGGTTTGTAAAGGATGGAGTATGGTGCCGCATTACTAGTAAATCGGTCATTCAGTTTGTCAGACACTTACCGTTTAATCGCTAAGGTTTGTCAGGGCGCACGGAACACCATCCTTTCGAGGTTTGTCAGGGATGGAGATGGCGCCGCAGGCATTTTCACTAAGACGATTATGCAGATTGTCAGATACCTACCGGTTGTTCGGTCGGTTGCAGCATGGAACACCAGCCTTTTGAGCGATCGGTCGGCTGCAGCGTGGAAGCCATGACTAAAATGGTCATATATGGGGCCGCGGGCGTTACCAGTGTAACTCGGTCGGCTGCAAACGCGCGGAGCGCCATTCTATCGTGGGCCACGCGGGGCCGCCATTTTGGCGTAGCCTAGATGTCCCCGCTATGGCGGTGGCCATCTTGGATCCAATCAGCCTCGTGGAGCAGCGGTGGGAGTGCCGGAAGGGGCGGGGCCACTTCCTTTACCCATTTAAATCAATCCACAAGACTTCCTGTCCTGTAAAGACAGCGCTGAGAGCAGTCCGGTAGGAACTTCTGTGCATCAGGTGGTAAGCCTTGGGGGTGTCTCTTCTCTCTCTGTGGGGGCTCCAAAGCAAGTGTTCACTGAGGGGCGCTATTGCGCTGAGGGATTACTTTAAAGAGAAAAAGTTTTTTTCTTTAGTTTCAAATTTTGTCATTTGTTTGCTGAGAGGTTCCTGGCTTTGCCATGGACCCTGCGACACATGTATCCCCACCTGATCCCCTCGAGGTTACCACGGGACCCTCCAACTCTCCACTTACTATAGATGCATTATCAGCGGTCCTGGAGTCTTTTGTATCCCAGGTGGAGGTGGCCTGTCAGGGACGGGGGGGGCGAAGAAACGACCCCCGCCTACCCCTATTTCATCTGACATATCAGATACAGATTCTGAGCCTGTCGCTGCGGCTGCAGGTCCCTCTTCTAGGGCTTGTGTCTTGGGTACCGTCTCCTCAGATAGTGAGGAGGACGTTTCTGCCTCCGCCATAGCACAAGAAGAAGCGTTGGTGGATGCACTAATTGTGTCTGTCCGGGAAACCTTAAGACTTGAGGTTACACCGGCAGAGGTAGCGGATACTGAAATTCCTTTTGGTACTCTCAAACCTACTAAGATGGCGAAGGTGTTTCCCTTGCCCAAATGTTTTGGTAATATAATTAAAGAGGAATGGGGTCGGCCAAAACGAACCCCTGGTATTTCCAAACGGATTGCTAGGCGCTATCCGTTTGAGGAATCCCTCCTTAAAAAATGGACGGTACCACCATCGGTGGATTCACCGATTTCCAGACTAAATAAAGCTACTGTTATCCCGTTGGAGGACGCTCCATCTTTTAAGGATCCGGTGGATCGTAAGGCGGAAGCTTTATCCCGCTCCATTTTTTCCCCTGATAGGGTCAGCCTTTAGGCCAGTGGTTGCCATTGGTCTGGTTTCACAAACATTGACAGAATGGACCAAGTTGTTACGCCGTGACCTAGAGGGGAGAAGTATCCCCCCGGCAGTATTGGACTTGTTGGAGCAGATGATACAAGGGCTACAGTTTGTCTGTGACGCCGCTCTGGACGCCACTCCATTGTTGGGGAGTGTATCGATTTCAGCAGTGGTCCTCAGGCGTGTGTTGTGGTTAAAGTGCTGGTCGGCGGATCAAGGTTCCAAAAAAGCTTTGGCTAATCTCCCCTTTCAAGGGAATCGCCTGTTTGGGGCCACCTTGGATGAGATTATCAAGGATCTCACTGGGGGCAAGAGCACTTTTTTGCCATAGAATACTAAGGGTAAAGGACCTCGTCATAGACGGGGGCCTTCCTTTTCCGCTCATAAAAAGTCCTCCAAAGCCCCTCTAGGGGGTTTCAAGGGGCGCTGGTCGGGTAAACAAAAGTCCGGCTCTTCCAGAGCTGAAGATGAGACCACTAAAGCCTGAAGGTGCGCCTCCACCCATATCTGGGGTGGGGGGACGTCTTCACCGGTTTCCGGATCCATGGCTTTCCAGAATCCCGGACAAATGGGTTCGCGAAGTAATACGGTCGGGATACAAGATCGAGTTTCGATCACTTCCACCGGTGCGATTCTTCCCTTCCAATATTCGACTATCCCCGAATCGCTTAAAAGCTTTGCGGGGGGCAGTAACGGATTTGATGCAACAAGGAGTGGTGGTCCACGTTCCTTGGACAGAACGTTTTCAGGGGTTCTATTCGAACCTATTCACAATACCCAGAAAAGAGGGCAAGGTGCGTCCAATTCTGGACTTAAGAGCACTCAATCATTTTGTCCGGGTACAAAAATTCAAGATGGAGTCCATTGGCCTCCCTGCATCAGGGGGATTTTCTGGCATCCATAGACATCAAGGATGCCTTTCTTCACATTCCCATTTACGCAGGACATCAGCGTTTCCTTCGTTTTTCCATAGGAGAGAACCATTATCAGTTTGCGGCGTTACCATTTGGTCTCGCCTCTGCTCCCCGGGTCTTCACAAAGGTGTTGGCCCCAGTTTTGGCGCTGTTGCGACAGCGGGGCATATCGATTCTAGGTTACCTAGACGATCTTCTTCTCCGTGCGGAGTCTCCGCAGGCTCTGTTGCTAAACTTGGAGATCACTATGATCTCTTTGCAAGAGTTCGGGTGGCTGGTGAACCTGCAGAAGTCATCTCTGGTTCCCACCAGGAGGCTGGAATATCTGGGCCTAATTTTAGACACATCCCTGGCAAAAGTGTTTCTCCCTGCGGAGAAACTCCAGAAGATTCAGTCAACGATTCAGTTGTTACTGTCTGTCAACTGGCCTTCCCTTCGGACTTGCATGAGGGTCCTGGGACTGATGGTGGCTTCCTTCGAGGCAGTACCGTTTGCACAGTCCCATACCCGAATCCTTCAAAAGGAGATTCTTCTCAAATGGAACTGGAATCCCGATTCCCTGGACAATCGGATCCGGCTGAGCGAGCGGACCAGGGAGTCTCTGGTCTGGTGGCCTCGGTCTCCGATGCTCAGCCAGGGGAAGTAATTTCTTCCGATATACTGGACGATTGTCACCACGGATGCCAGTCTATCCGGATGGGGAGGAATTCTCGGCAGATTATCTGCTCAGGGGCTTTGGTCCCTGGAAGAATCCAGGTTACCGATAAATGTATTGGAACTGAGAGCGATCAGACTTTGTCTGATTCACTGGACCGAGCAGCTCCGGGGCAGCCGGTTCAGATCCAGTCGGACAATGCCATGGCCGTGGCTTACGTCAATCACCAAGGGGGCACCAAGAGTGTTCTGGCGGCCATAGAAGTGGCCAGCATTCTTCGTTGGGCGGAACGATTTGTTCCAGCTCTCTCCGCGGTATTCATTCCGGGGGTGGAGAATTGGCAGGCAGATTATCTCAGCCGTCAGATTCTGGATCAAGGGGAATGGTCTCTTCATCCAGAGGTATTTCACCAACTGTGCCTTCGTTGGAGCACCCCAGGTGTGGATCTGTTGGCATCTCGGCTCAACAGGAAGGTGCGGAGGTTTGTAGCTCGCTCCCGCGATCCTCTAGCAGACGCGCTGGTCGCCCCGTGAGGGCAGTATCAGCTACTGTATGCCTTCCCTCCTCTCAGGTTGCTGCCGAAACTTCTTCGCAGTATAGAGGTGGAGGGAATTCCAGTTATCCTGGTAGCTCCGGACTGGCCTTGTCGGGCCTGGTACGCCGACCTGGTCAGGCTGGTCGCAGACGTTCCTTGGCGACTTCCTCTCAGGGAGGATCTGCTGTCTCAGGGACCGATCTTCCATCCTGCTTTACGATCGCTGGCTTTAACGGCCTGGCTATTGAGACCCAGGTGCTGAAGGACAAAGGGTTGTCAGCTTCAGTTATTCCTACTCTAATTAAAGCAAGGAAAGCGACTTCCAGAAAAGTCTATCATCGCACATGGAAGTCTTATATCGCGTGGTGTGAATCCCTTGGGCTTCCTCCACGTTCTTACTCGGTGGCCCGAATATTGGCTTTTCTGCAAAAGGGGGTTGAGCAGAAACTGTCCTTGAGCACTATCAAGGGTCAGGTTTCAGCGTTGGCAATCTTCTTTCAGAGGCCTTTGGCTACTCATTCCTTGGTGCGGAGTTTCATCCAGGGGGTGCGGCACCTGGCTCCGCCGGTGCGCATGCCCTTGCCGCCCTGGGATCTTAATTTGGTGTTGTCGGTTCTTCAGAAACCTCCCTTTGAAAATATTAGGGAGATTCCCTTGCTTACTTTATCCCAGAAGGTGGCCTTTTTGGTGGCTATCCCTTCTGCACGCAGGGTGTCAGAACTGGCCGCATTGTCCTGTCGTTCCCCATATCTGGTGGTTCATAGGGATAAGGTGGTTCTTCGTCCGAATCCATCCTTCCTTCCCAAGGTGGTTTCAGATTTCCATCTAAATTAAGATATTGTGTTACCTTCCCTGTGTCCTAAGCCCAGTCATCCTCGGGAGTTTGCGTTACATTCCTTGGATGTGGTTCGGGCGATCAGGGTATACTTGAATACTACGGACTCGTTTCGTAAGACGGATTCACTTTTTGTGATCACGGATGGCCCTAAAAAGGGGTTGCCTGCATCTGCCGCGATTATCTCCAGATGGATCAGACAGACGGTGGTACAGGCTTATTCTATTAAGGGTCGGGTTCCTCCGTTCCCTGTTAAGGCGCACTCCACTCGGGCGCTCAGTGCTTCCTGGGCCTTCCGCCATCAGGCGTCAGTGCTTCAGGTTTGCAAGGCGGCTACATGGTCGTCGGTTCATACCTTTGCAAAATTTTATAAAGTTGATGTGATGGCATCGGCGGATGCCTCTTTTGGCCGCAAGGTTCTGCAGGCCGCTGTTTGAGGATACCGTTGGTCTACCTCGAGGGTTTTTTTCTGTTGGGTTTTCAGTTGTCACATCCTTTTCTCTGATGAGCCTTTAAGACTTCTAGTTGGCACCGGTTGGGCCTTCTTGATTGGATTTTGATTTCCGTTATCCCACCCCTCATTTGTGGCACTGCTTTGGGACGTCCCAATTGATATTAATCAAGAGGACTGCGTCTGTCAATGAGCGACAGAGAAAATTGGATTTTTGTAAGAACTTACCGTAAAATCCTTTTCTCTTAAGCTCATTGACAGACGCAGTACCCGCCCCTCTGTTTATGAGTTGGGTTGGGTTAAATTCTCTGACACTGCTTTGTGACATAACTAACATCCTGTAGCAGGGAGAGAGAGGATATACCCTCTGGGACTGCCCCTAAGGTGTGGCCAGAACGTTTTCTTCTGCCTAGTGTCCTACTCCTGTAGAGGGCAGTATAACCCAATTGATGTTAATCAAGAGGACTGCGTCTGTCAATGAGCTTAAGAGAAAAGGATTTTACGGTAAGTTCTTACAAAAATCCAATTATTTCACCTTGTAACAGTAAATGAGCTTGTTTTAGCAATCCAGAAGTGGCTGGCCCAATCGAGGGTTAATACTCAGAATTCCCATGAAATAAATTAAAAATGATCATTGCGCAGATATCATTTAGTTGAACTTTTTCCCAATAAAATATATAAAAACTCACATTTGCAAGTGCTTCCTGTAGCACTAACTTTAAAATCCTGTGTATATAATGTTCCGATACGCCGCTTATCATAGCGTGCGTTCCAACTGCGTCCCACCTTGCCCGGAAGTGACTTAAACCGGAAATGATGCTGCTGTAATTAACCTCAATGCATTTCACCGGATGTGGCGTCTTCCTGTAACTTCCTGAAGCTACATGCTACGGAAAGCGGCGTTTCCGAACATTATATACAGAGGATTTTAAAGTTAGTGTACACATGTAAACACAGAAGTGCGGCATCTTTTCGCAGGGGAAACCTATACAGATATTCAGTGCCCTGATCATCAGTGCAGCCCCAACAATGCCCAGCAGTGATGCTAGTCAGTGACCATCTGTGATGCCAATCTGTGGCCATCAGTGCTGCCTTTCAGTGCCTGCCCATAAATGCCGCCTGTACGTGCTAATCAGTGCTACCTTTTAGTGCCCATCAGTGAGGCATATTAGTGCTGTTTCATCAGTGCCCTTCAGTACCATCTCATCAGTGCCCATAAGTGCCGCCTCATCAATGCCCATTAGTGCAGCATATCAGTGCCACCTTATCGGTGCACATCCGTGAAGGAGAAAAATTACTTATTTACAAAAAATTTCTGACACACTAAGAAAAACATTTTTTTTCCCAGAATTTCTGGTCTTTTTTTGCAAAAAAAAAAAAACACCTCAGTGATTAAATACCACCAAAGAAAGCTATATTTGTGTAAAACAAATGATACAAATTGATTATTTGTACAGCAGTGCATGACTGCACAATTGTCATTCAAAGTGCGACAGTGCTGAAAGCTAAAAATTGGCCTGGGCAGGAAGGGGGTAAATGTGCCCAGTATTGAAGCTGTTAAAGCACTGCAATTTTTCCCCAGTGTTCATTTATAGAGTAATCCCATTCTCATGTAATATGGAGCACAGTTTAGTAAGGTTGGCTCTTTTTAACATTTGTGTTCATGTACTACCTTTGTGTCACCTTTTCCTGTGGCTTACGTTGAATTGAATTACTCTCTAATTGCTGTTTCCAAAGTTATCCCTAATGGGCCATACACACTATACAATTGTCTTTAGAATTTTTCCTTTAGATTTACCAAAACCATATAATATGAGGTCAAATCTAAACACTTTCAATTTGTATGCAATCAGGCAGGCCCTTCACTACATAGTTGAAGGTAAATCTAAAGGAAATCTAACAACAAAAGTGGTATAGTGTGTATCCAGCTTTACTTTCACATCTAGCAGAGCACAAATTTCTAGGTGGGACATCCACTAATGTATACATTAAATTGTCCTGCAAGACAGTTAAGCAACGACGAGCTGTAGATGAGTGAACAGTTCTGTCTGTCCAATCAATATCTGGGTAATTGATGTCCCTCATGATAATAACATTGCCCTGCCTTGTCGCCATTTGTAACTGTGAGAGGAGATTGGGCTCCTCCTTCAGGTTAGGGTGCTTGTAGCATACACCCAATATAAATTTCCCTTTTTCTGCATCCTCATGATGCTCCAGCCACAAGGATTCCACCACCTCTCCTCTCCTCTTTTGCCCCATTAGCAATGTCATCCCTCGTATTCACCAGCAAATAGTTTTTGGCACACCTCCCCCTAATGCATCAGCAGTTTCAGTTCTTCAATTTTATTAACCAAACTTCTAGCATTTGTGAAAATGCCTTTTCATTTTCTATTAACACACATTACTTTCTCCTTGTTTATTTTGAGGCTGCAATAGGATTCTGTATGCCTTGGATTTAGGTACTCTTCCTACACCCCAAATATTGCTCTCAGTAGCACCCTCTGATCTTCACTCGCAGCCAGCTATAACTTCTTGTTTTCCCCCCAACTAGTTTAAAAGTTCCTTCAACCTTTTGGCCATCTGAAACAACCAAAAAGTCAGACCAGTTCTCCATGAACTGGAAGGGATGGAGGCGCTGTGAGGAGGCAGAGGCGCTGTGAGAAGCCGAGAAACTGGAAGCTGTGTGCTGTGAGTGAGTGTGCTGTGAGTGAGTAGAAGGAGCTGTGGGGGAAACCGGGTGCAGGTGCGGGAGACCTCCAGGGGAAGCCTGTGACCACCAGTGTAAAGTTACCGACAGCGGCGGTGGATGGTCAGGAGGGCTGAAGAACTGGGAGTAAGCTGGTGACCCGGAACAGCAGCAGTGACGTGAGTAGGTGACCAATCAGCTGTTCGGCAGCTGGGGGGGAACCAGTGGGGAATAGCTAGGGACTGTGACCTGCGACTGTGAGTGCCTGTGAATGTCTGGGAGTGTCAATGAGTGTAGCGTAGTACCAGAGGGGGAGAAAGCAGAGTTGGGAAGCTAGAAAACAGCCACACAGGATAGACTTAAATTACTGAATCCCCATTAGATTAGTAGGTACAATGCCCAGTGGGTGTGGAGATGCGATTCGGTGTACATCTTGTGGTATGTATACGTTCCTCGATCATGCGATCGAGAGCGAATACAAATGCACAAAATGTAAGCACGTTGCTTCCCTGGAAGCTCAGGTCCTGAATCTAAGGAAGCAGTTGGCAACACTGAGGCGAATGCCCATACCGAAGGAGAGCTGGGATCGTACCCGTCAGGTGCAGGCAGGGGCCTGCACAGAGGTGGGTGGAGGTGCAGGCATCAGAGCAGAGTAGATGGGTGACAGGAAAGGTAGAAGGGAAAAAGGCAAGGAGGCCGATCCTGGGCTGGAGCGGGAGATTAGGGAAGTTAACAAGTGGCTGAGGAGCTGGTGTAGTAAGGAGGGATTCGAGTTCCTGGAGAACTGGGCCGACTTCTCAGTTGGCCCCCGGCTCTTTGGTAGGGACGGATTGCACCTAAATGGGGAGGGTGCAGCCGTACTGGGTGAGAGGATGGCCAAAAAGTTAGAGGGGCTTTTAAACTAGTTGATGGGGGTGGGGGGTACAGATGTACAATTAGCCAGTGGGGAGCAAGATTCAGAGGGCACAAATGGGGACATTAGCGGTAGGGTGTTCAGAGCTCCTAAACCCAAGGTGGGTATGGGGAAAAATCACAAGAGCAGCCTAAAAACAACATCAAACCAGTTTATAGGCAACCGGTCAAAATTACAAGGTTTGTATACCAATGCCAGAAGCCTGGCCACAAGATGGGAGAGCTGGAGCTGCTGATGTTTGAGGAGGACTTAGATTTTGTGGGGATAACAGAGACTTGGTTCAACAGCTCTAATGATTGGATGGTGACCATTCAGGGGTATTCCCTTTATCGCAGGGATAGAGAAGGTAAAAAAGGGGGAGGGGTATGTCTGTATATTAAGAACAGTGTACAGGTAAATATCAGGGATGATATTATTAATGGAGCTATGGATGAGGCAGAATCCCTATGGATCGAACTTAAAAGGGAAGGGACTATAGGGAAGGTAATATTGGGCGTATGCTATAGGCCCCCCAACCAGAGGGAGGAGGGGGAGGTGGACCTCCTTTTACAGACGGTATTGGCAGCAAGGATGGGAAATGTCATTATAATGGGGGACTTTAATTATCCAGATATCGACTGGGCAGAAGGAACCGCGCATTCAGCCAAGGCTCGGCAGTTCCTAAATGTTTTGCAGGACAATTTCATGAGTCAGATGGTGTATGCACCTACAAGAAACAATGCTGTACTTGACCTACTGATTGCCAACAATACAGACCTGCTCACGGATATAGAGATACGGGGCAACTTAGGAAACAGTGACCATAGGTCAATTAGTTTCAGTATTAATCATAGTAATAGGAAACACAGGGGTAATAATATAAGGACACTGAATTTCAAAAGAGCCAATTTCCCAAAACTGCGCTCTCTGCTAGAAAATATCAAATGGGATAGAACCCTGGGAACAAAGAACACTGAGGAAAAATGGGAGTGCTTCAAGAGCATACTAAACCAAGGGATTGGCCAGTGCATTCCAAAGAGAAATAAATTTAAAAGAGCAAAACTATACCCTGGGTGGCTAAACTCCAACATAAAAATGCATATTAATACTAAAGAAAAGGCCTTCAAAAAATACAAGACTGAGGGGTCATTGGCAGCATTTAAGCATTACAAAGAGTGTAATAAGAAATGTAAAGACAAAATCAAGGCGGCTAAAATAGAACACGAGAGACATATAGCGGATGAGAATAAAAAGAACCCCAAGAAATTCTTTAAGTATATAAACAGTAAGAAAGCGAGGCCAGAACACATTGGCCCCATAAAAGACAACAAAGGAAATTTGGCTACAGAGGACAGAGAAAAGGCGAAAGTGTTAAATAATTTCTTCTCTTCAGTCTTTACAAAAGAATCGGGGGGGCTACACTAACCCAGCTTGTAACTAAATAATACATCTCAGGAAGTACCCCCATGGCTAACAGAAGATAGACTTAGAACTAAACTAGAGGAACTTAACATAAATAAATCACCGGGACCGGGTGGCTTGCACCCGAGGGTTCTTAAAGAGCTCAGCCAAGTGATTGCCAGACCATTATTCTTGATCTTTAAGGATAGTCTACAGACAGGTATGGTGCCAGCTGATTGGAAAAAAGCCAACGTGGTACCAATATTTAAAAAAGGGCCGAGATATATCCCGGGTAACTATAGGCTGGTCAGCCTAACATCAGTAGTCTGCAAGATTTTGGAGGGGATGTTAAAGGACCACATACAAGACTTTAGTAATGAAAATGGTATTATTAGTAGTAATCAGCATGGATTCATGAAAAATCGTTCTTGCCAAACCAATCTATTAACCTTCTACGATAAGTGAGCTGCCACCTAGATAAAGGTAAGCCTGTGGATGTGGTGTATCTGGACTTTGCAAAGGCCTTTGACACCGTTCTCAACAAACGCTTACTGTACAAACTAAGGAAGGTAGGTATGGACCATAGGGTGAGTACCTGGATAGAGAACTGGCTCCAGGGGAGAGTCCAGAGGGTGGTGATTAATGGGGAGTACTGGGATTGGGCGGGTGTGGAAAGCGGGGTCCCCCAAGGTTCTGTGCTGGGGCCAATCCTGTTTAATTTATTCATAAATGATCTAGAGGAGGGGATATTGAGTACAATCTCAGTATTTGCAGATGATACTAAACTAAGCATGCCAATATCTTCTATGCAGGATGTGGAAACCTTACAAGCGGATCTGAACAAAATAATGGGGTGGGCAACTACATGGCAGATGAGGTTTAATGTTGAAAAATGTAAAGTAATGCATCAGAAACACAAAAGCAAGCTACTCACTGGGGGGGAAACCTCTGGGTGAGTCTAGGATGGAAAAGGACCTGGGGTACTGGTAGACAACAGGCTTGGCAGTGGCATGCAATGCCAAGCCGCTGCAAGCAAAGCCAACAGAATACTGGGATGTATAAAAAAGGGGATTCACTCCAGAAATAAAGAGATTATTCTCCCACTCTACAAGACTCTGGTCTGGCCACATCTGGAGTATGCTGTCCAGTTCTGGGCACCGGTCCTCAGGAAGGATGTGCTGGAACCGGAGAGAGTCCAGAGAAGGGCAACAAAATAATTTGGGGAATGGAGGGCATCGGCTATGAGGAAGTCTACAAGCACTGAACTTATAACTCTCTGGAGAAGAGGCGATTGAGGGGGGATATGATATCAATGTACAAATACTGTACTGGCGACCCTAGCATAAGGAACAAACATTTTAGAGAAAGGGAATACAATAAGACACATGGCCACTCACTAAAACTAGAGGAAAAACGGTTTAACCTTAAAATACGTAAGGGGTTCCTTACTGTCAGAGCAGTAAGGATGTGGAATTCTCTTCCACAAGCAGTCGTATCAGCAGGGAGCATCGATAGTTTAAAAAAACTATTAGATGGGCACCTTAACCACTTGCCGACCGGTCACGTTGACCGTACTGCGGCAAAGTGGCTCGTTATCGTCCAGCGACGTAGACCTAGAACCTGCGATCTGTGCCTGTGTCACTCAGTCCCCTCCCCCCACACATGTTTAGTAAGCACCAGGCATACATTAAACCCTTGATCACCAATAAAAGTTAACCCCTTCCCTTCCAGTGTCATTTTTACAGTAACAGTGCATATTTATAGCACTGATTACTGTAGTAATGTCACTGGTACCGCCAAAAGTGTCAAAAATGTCAGTCAAGGGTCCGATCTGTCTGCCGCAATGTCGCAGTCCCGCAAAAAAAATCGCAGATCGCCGCCATTACTAGTTAAAAAAAAACAATAAAAATGACATAAATTTCCCGTAGTTAGTAGCTGCGATAACTTTTGCGCAAACCAATCAAAATACGCTTATTAAGATTTTTTTTTACCACAAATATGTAGCAGAAAACAAATTGGCCTAAAATGTTAAAAAATTTAGATTTTTAAATTTTTTTGGGGAATTTCATATAAAAAAAATGTGAAAAATATTTTTTTTTTTTTTAAATTGTCGCTATTTTTTTGTTTATAGCGCAAAAAGTAAAAATTGCACAGGTGATCAAATACCACCAAAAGAAAGCTCTATTTGTGGGGAAAAAAGGACATAAATTTAATTTGGGTACAGCATTGCACGACCGCGCAATTGTCCTGTAAACTAACGCATGGCCTGGTCAGGAATGGGGTAAAATCTTCCGGTCTTAAAGCGGTTAAAAATATGCTCATTGAGAATTTTTTTGTCAAAGACATGTAGCTAAATACATTTTGACCTAAATATATGACAAAAATTGAATATATTGGATATTTTTTAACTGTCAAAGTAGAAAAATATTGTTGTTTTTTCAAAATGTTCGCATTTTTTTATTATCGCAAAAAATAAAAAGCACAGAGGTGATCAAATACCACCAAAAGAAAGCTCTGTTTGTGGGGAAAAAAGGACGTAAATTTTGTTTGGGTACAGCGTTGCACAACCGCGCAATTGTCAGTTAAAGTCGCACAGTGCCGAATTGCAAAAAGTGGCCTGGACGTAAGACAGCAAAATCCTCCGGTGGTAAAGTCGTTAAAGACCACAACATACTGGGGTATACAATGTACGGTTAACAGCAAACGCACACACATCATAGGTTGAACTGGATGGACTGATGTATTTTCTCTGTCGCTCATTGACAGACGTAGTCCTCCTTGATTAATATCAACTCGGGTTATACTGCCCTCTACAGGAGTAGGACTAGACAGGAAAGAAAATGTTCTGGCCACACCCTAGGGGCAGTCCCAGAGGGTATATCCTCGCACTTCCTGCTACAGCAAATCAGTTTTTTTCTGTCTAGTTAGGAGTAAGGACCTAGATGCCTTGCTAGGATCTTCGGTCCTGGCAGGATTTTTTTCTTAGAAAGATTTTTTTTAGACAGCTTTTTTCTCCAGTGTTCCTGTGAGATCTTCAAGCAAGCAAGCTGGAACTGGGCGACGGGCTGGATGTTGAGATCCAGTGGTCACCCCAGTTCAGCCTACGAGCGCGTGCAGGCCATAGCTCCGCGCTGGGTCGGCCGCGACATAGTCCCACTGGACGGGGACTGACCCTGCGAGTTAAACGTCTCGCCTGGACGCCAATGACCAACAGAGTCACGGCGTCCGTATTGGTCGACAGCCCCCCCACCCTGGTGGAGAGGGGTTCTGTCAGGAGTTGGCGCCCGCCTGGTTCCGGTATGGTGAGTAGAATGTTCCCCCTCTCCCCCTGTCGGGTTTGTGGTGGACGCGGGCCCCTCTCTGGGATGGTAGGATGGGTCTCCCCTCTATCCTATAACAGGTCACAGATCCCCCAATTTGAGTGTGATTTTTTGTGAATAGAAACCAGGAGGCTTGGTTTGGGAGCTGACTATCTAAAGTAATTTTAAGACTGTAAGGGTGACTGAAGTCAGGGGCAGTACTAAAAGGGCATTACTATTGAAGTAAAAGGTATCCTACCTGTCAGAGGTGTACACAGGCCGATGCCTATGCCTGAGTTACTGCAGTCCAGATCGCCATTCCTCCAGCAACCGGTCACTTCCACGGGCTGCACAGCCTCCCGACGGCCCACGGACCGCATGCGGCCCGCCAGGGTCCTGTACCGCCGGCCAGGCTTATCACCATTCATGGTGAAGTTTGTGGGGCCGAGGCACTCCCGCAGGCCGCCAGGCCGAATACATACATCCCGCAGGCCGCTGCTAGCCGCCGCTATCCTACACAGGCCGCCGCCATTGTCTTGCAGATCGCGCGAGGCCGCCATATTGGCGTAGCCTCGTGTCTCCAGCATGGGGTCGGCCATGTTTGAGGTGACCAAACACCTCGAGGAGCTAGGGGGAGGCGCCGGAAGGCGTGTAAAGGGGCGGAGCCGCCTCCTTTTACCCGGGAAAGCCTGCCAAAGACTTCCTGTCTGTAATAGACAGTGCTGGAACAGGTTGTATTGAAACTTCTGAGCATCAAGTGGTGAGCCTTGGGGTCTCTCTCTCTCTCTCTGTAGGGGTCCTAAAGCAGGTAACACTGAGGGGCGCTGTGGCGCTGGGGGTCTAAAGAAAAAAAAAAAAGTTTTATTTTTTTTTTGCAAATTATTTTTTTCCGGCAAGTGTCTGCAATAATCATGGACCCTGCCACACAGGTACCCCCACCTGATCCCCTCGAGGTGGCCGCAGGACCCTCCAGTCCACAGAATATTGATGCATTTACAGCAGTTTTGGAGTCTTTGGTATCCCGGGTGGAGATGGCCTGTCAGGGACGGGGGTCAAGAAAGTGACCCCCGCCTACCCCTATTTCATCTGATACTTCAGATTCAGATTCTGAGATGGTCATAGCAGCTGCAGGTCCCTCTGCAGGGGCTGTTGTCTCAGGTAAAGTTCCCTCAGACAGTGAGGAGGACGTTCCTGCCTCCGCCATAGCACAAGAAGAAGCATTGGTGGACGCAATAGTTGTCGGTCCGGGAAACCTTAAGACTTGAGGTTTTACCGGCAGAGGTAACCGAGATGGAAATTCCCTTTGGTACTAGTAAACCTACCAAGGCGGTGAAGGTTTTTCCCTTACCCAAATGTTTTGGTAATAAAATTAAAGAGGAATGGGATCATCCAAAACGTACCCTTACTGTTTCCAAGCGCATTGCTAGACGCTATCCGTTTGAGGAATCCCTCATTAAGAAATGGACGGTACCACCAGTGGTGGATCCACCTATTTCCAGACTGAATAAAGCCACTGTTATCCCGTTGGAGGACGCTCCGTCCTTTAAGGATCCGGTGGATCGGAAAATGGAAGCGGAGTCCCGCACTATTTTTTCCCTGATAGGGTCAGCCTTTAGACCAGTGATTGTCATTGGTTTAGTTTCACAGACATTAACGGAATGGGCAAAATTGTTACGCCATGACCTAAAGGGGAAAGGTATCCCCCAGGCAGCATCTGATTTGATGGAACAAATTATACAAGGACTGCAGTTCGTCTGTGACGCAGCCCTGGATGCCACCCCCTTGTTAGGGCATGCATCGATGTCAGCGGTAGTCCTCAGACGTGTGCTGTGGTTAAAATGCTGGTCGGCGGATCTAGGTTCCAAAAAAGCCTTGGCGAATCTCCCCTTTCAGGGGAATTGCCTATTTGGCGCCACCCTAGATGAGATCATTAAGGATGTCACTGGGGGCAAGAGCACTTTTTTGCCGCAGGCTGCTAAAGCTAAAGGACCTCGTAACAAGCGTGGACCTTTCTTTGCCGCTCATAAAGGGTTCGTTCGCTCCGCTGGGGCGAGCGGGAAAGGCAAAGCCCCTCTAGGAGGGTTCAAGAGGCGCTGGTCGGGCAAACAAAAGGCCGACTCAGCCAAACCTGAAGTTAAGGCTAATACAGCCTGATGGTGCGCCCCCACCCGGCTTAGGGGTGGGGGGACGTCTTCACCGGTGTTCAGATCTAGGGCTTTCCTGAATCCCGGACTAAGGGGTTCAGGAGATCATACGATCAGGATACAAGATCGAGTGTCGATCACTGCTACCGGTGCGATTCTTCCCTTCCAACATTTAGGTGCTACAGGGAGCGGTAGTTCCCGTTCCCTGAACAGATCATTTTCTTTACCTTTTCCAAAGATCATTCTCAGTTCCCTCCAGGAATCGGATCCGGTTGAGCAAGCGGACCAAGGAGCCTCTAGTCCGGTGACTTCGGTCTCTAATGCTCAACCAGGAGAAATCATCACTCCTGATAGGAATCAAGTTTCTGATAAATGTGTGGGAACAGAGAGCGATCAGACTTTGTCGGATTGCCTGGACCAAGCAGCTCTAGGGCAGCCTGGTTCGGATCCAGTCAGACAATATCAGGGTGATGACTTAGGTCGATCACCAAGGATTTCACCATCTGTGTCTTCATCAGAGCATCCCGGAGGTGGATCTGTTGGCATATCGGCTCAACAGGAAGGCGCGGAGGTTGGTAACGTGCGCCCGCGATCCTCTAGCGGACGCAGCAGACGCGCTGAACGGCCTGTAAAGGCAGTGTCAGCTACTATATGTCTTCCCTCCTCTCAGATTGCTGCTGAGATTTCTCCGCAGGATAGAGATGGAGGGAACTCCAGTTATCCTGGAAATTCTAGGCTAGCCTCGTCAAGCCGGTCAGGCCGACTTGGACATGCTAGTCGCGAACGCTCCTTGGAGACTTCCTCTCAGGGAGGATCTGCGGTCTCAAGGACCGATCTTCCATCGTGCTTTACAGTCGCTGGTTTTTATGGCCTGGCCATTGTGACTTAGGTACTGAAGGACAGAGGGTTGTCAGCTTCAGTTATTCCTACTCTAATTAAAGCAAGGAAAGCGACTTCCAGCAAAGTCTATTATCGCACATGGAAGACTTATATCGCGTGGTGTGAATCTTTGGGATTTCCCCCACGTATCTATTCGGTGACCCGAATCTTGGCTTTTCTGCAAAAGGGGGTTGAGCAGAAACCATCCTTGAGCACCATCAAGGGTCAGGTTTCAGCGTTAGCAATCTTCTTTCAGAAGCCTTTGGCTACTCATTCCTTGGTGCGGAATTTCATCCAGGGGGTGCGGCACTTGGCTCCGCCAGTCCGCGCGCCCTTACTGCCCTGGGATCTTAATTTGGGTTTGTCGGTTCTGCAGAAACCTCCCTTTGAAAATATCAGGGAGATTCCCTTGCTTACATTGTCCCAGAAGGTGGCCTTCTTGGTGGCTATCACTTCTGCACGCAGGGTGTCAGAACTGGCTAGATTATCATGCCATTCCCCATATCTAGTGGTTCATAGGGATAAGGTAGTTCTTCATCCGAAGCCATCCTTTCTTCCTAAGGTGGTTTCAGACTTTCATATGAATGAAGATATTGTGCTACCTTCCTTGTGTCCTCAGCCCAATCATCCTCGGGAATATGCGTTGCATTCCTTGGATGTGGTTCGGGCAATCAGGGTATACCTGAAGGCTACGGAATCGTTCCGTAAGACGGATTCACCTTTTGTGATCACGGATGGCCCCAGAAAGGGGTTGCCTGCATCTGCCGCGACTATCTCCAAATGGATTAGACAGACGGTGGTACAGGCTTATTCGATTAGGGGTCAGAATCCTCCGTTCCCTGTTAAGGCGCACTCCACTCGAGCGCTTAGTACTTCCTGGGCCTACCGCCATCAGGCGTCAGTGGTCCAGGTGTGCAAGGCGGCCACCTGGTCGTCGGTGCATACCTTTACAAAATTTTATAAAGTTGATGTGATGGCATCGGCGGATGCCTCATTTGGCCGCAAGGTTTTGCAGGGCGCAATTTGAGGAGACCGGTGGTCTACCTCGAGGGTTTTTTTACGTTGGAATTTCAGTTGAGTCTCATCCTTTGATTGATGAGCCTTTAAAACTTCTAGTTGGCACCGGTTGGGCCTTCTAGATTGGATTTTGATTTCCATTTTCCCACCCCTCATTTGTGGTACTGCTTTGGGACGTCCCGAGTTGATATTAATCAAGGAGGACTACGTCTGTCAATGAGCGACAGAGAAAAATGGATTTTTGTAAAATCTTACCGTAAAATCCTTTTCTCTTAAGCTCATTGACAGACGTAGTACCCGCCCCTCTGTTTTTGAGTTGGGTTGGGTTAAATTCTCTAAACACTGCTTTGTGACATAACTGATTTGCTGTAGCAGGAAGTGAGAGGATATACCCTCTGGGACTGCCCCTAGGGTGTGGCCAGAACGTTTTCTTTCCTGTCTAGTCCTACTCCTGTAGAGGGCAGTATAACCCGAGTTGATATTAATCAAGGAGGACTATGTCTGTCAATGAGCTTAAGAGAAAAGGATTTTACGGTAAGATTTTACAAAAATCCATTTTTTTCAACCTCACAAACTACGTATCCCCTCTTTCTTGTATCAGTTCCTCAGCCACTTGTTAATATTCCTAAGCTTCTGCTGCCTCTCTAGTGCGGCTCAAGATACAGGCAGTATTTCTGAAAGTCCTGCCTTGGAGGTCCTTTTCTTTAACCTCGCTGGCGGTATGATTCTGTCAGGAATTCTGTACCAAAAGCGGTATAATTTTTTCATGGAAATTTGACGTTCTGTATTATAGGCCTACAATTCTTAGTAATTACTGACTTAAACCTGACCAAAACAAGACTCTAGTAGACATCCCAGATGTGATAAATTTGAAACACAAACGCATGAATTATAATCTAATCAATAATATAATTTTATTATATAATATATAATATATATATATATATATATATATATATATATATATATATTATATAATAAAATTATATTATTGATTAGATTATAATTCATGCGTTATATTATATATATAGGTGTATGTATATATATATATATATATATATATATATATATATAGTTGTGTATATATATACATATATATATATATATATATATATATATATATGTGTGTGTATATATATATATATATATATATGTGTGTGTATATATATATATATATATATATATATATATATAGGTGTGTATATATATATATATATATGTGTGTATATATATATATATATAGGTGTGTATATATATATATATGTGTGTATGTGTATATATATATATATATATGTATACATTCATATATATATATATATATATATATATATATATATAAATGTAAATGTATTATATAAATGTTATATGTGTGTTTGTGTTTTGTGCAACGTTCAAGGTTTGAATTTCCCTCCCTAGTTCCGCTCCCATGCAGCATTGTTGCTGCAGGGAACGGAACTAGGAAGTCATCATACCGACGGAGGATGGACGAGCGGCGGGGATCTCAGACGGCTGGCGATCTCAGCAATGAGAGATCATCGCTGGATCGCCAGGAGAAGGTAAGACACCGCTGCGCGCTCTGCCCACCCACCCCGAGCGTGACTCGGGGATACCGATCCTAGCACAGAAAATCCACCCCGAGTCACGCTCTGGGATACCGCTAGGAGGGTTAATATAGCCTTAAATCATAATTTAAGACACTCCATCTTCCTTTAAACTTGTCTTTGGTAGCAGTATGTGCCATGACAGCTGGGTCCTCCCCAGCACCAGCAATCCTTCGGTCTGATTTGCAATGTGCTGAACCCGAATGCTTGGTAAACAACAACTGTTAATCAGTTTTTGTGACAGATTGCCTTCTGATAATTAAATTTCCTACCACCAGGACCTCTCTATCCTTTTCTGTAACCTTCCCACATCCTCGCTGTAGGAGTTGTTCCCCTGGCAGCTAGGATAGTCACCCTGCTCCAGCAATACAACTCTGATACCCCCAACATGATACAATCAGGCATATTTATTGGCATGTGTCAGCTTGCTGCGTCGCAATTTTGCTAGTTGCTTTATTAGGAGTCAGCATCTGAGATTCCAAGGAAACTACTTGCTCACATTTTTTGCACAGTAGTATTTAGACTAAAACAGTTTTTTCAAGGAACGTATACATGGTGCAGGTTACTGCACCAAATTGCATTACCATTCCGTTCAACATTTTCCCCACTTTGTTGCATTACCATTTCCCTGTTCATTGAGGGACACAACTGCTGATTCTTTATCCATGACCAAACAGGGTTTTATAGCCCCACCTACAGGAGTAGGATATTAGGCAGAAAAAAAAACTGTGCACCTTCTCCTATGGGCAGTCCTCTCTTGGTATAAAATCCCTTCTCTGCTTTAGGCCTCCAGTCATTCTTTCTAGTGTCAGGAGTATGAACAATTAGTTTTTTTATGCTGGGACTTGTGGTCGTATAGCTTTCTTTTTTTTGTTCCTGGGATTTTTACCTGCAGAGATCTTCTATCAATAGTCGGGTTGGGCAATCTAGATCCAGTTGTTAACCCAGCCTGACCAGCGAGTGCTCGCAGACCGCTGACGACATGCTCTGTCGGCCCCATCCTAGACTGGGGCGGCCAGCGAGTTAAACGTCTCGCAGGAAGACCTATGACCAGGCGCTTTTAGTCTGTGTCAGTGTTACCACTGGCTGACAGCCACCCACTTTGGTGGAGAGGAGGATCTGTCATGGGAGCTTTACATGCATGCTCCAGCTGGGTCGGTTAGTATTTTTGCCACCACCCCCTCCATCCCTGGATGTGGTATAGGGCGCAGGTACTCCCTGGAGGGGTCAATCCTGTGAGGTTGTCCTCCCCTATCCCCCATCACCCTTGTGGCAGCTTACCAGGTTCTGTATGTTTGAAGCTTACTGACTGCTGTGCGGGTGCAAGCTCTGGCTAGTGGTTGTGCTGCAGCTACTTTTGGAAGTTTCTGGGCCCTATTGCCCTGGTGTTCCTGTGTGGTCACCTGTCTGGCTGCTGCTCCTGCGCTCCTGGGTTCCCTGGGCATGCTGTGTTCATCAATGAACTCAGTGAGAGAATTTACAGTGAGTAATAAAAAACCCTGTTTCTCGATCGTTCATTGACGGACGCAGTATTCTCTGATTCATATAAGTAGGGTTATACTGCCCCCTACAGGAGTAGGATACTAGGCAGAAAAAAAGTTCTGGCTATGCTTGTGGGCAGTCCCGGAGGGTACACCCTCTCTCTTCTTGCATAGGATGTAAGTTTTATCCTGCCTAGTCAGGAGTAAGGACCTAGTTCCTTGCTGGGATCTGTGGTCCTGGCATAAAAGTTTTTTTTTTTTAGGTAGAATTTTTTAGCTAGCCTTTTTTCTCCAGAATTTTTTCCTGTGAGATCTTCAAGCAACTATGCCAGACTGGGCAACAGGCCGGATTCCTATATCCAGTGGTCACACCAGTCTGGCCAGTAAGCGCGTGCAGGCCTTAGCTCCGCGCTGGGTCGGAGGTCGCTGAGGCCCTCCTAATCTGATTGATATACTGGGGACAATGAGTCATGAGGGTAGTCTCTCCCTCTCTGTGGGGGGTTCATTTGCGCGCGCCTGACCCCCGGGGGGGGGGGGGGGGTGCTATAGCACTGTGGGTCCGCTTCCTGCAAAAAAAATAAATACATTTTTGTAAATTTTTTGCAAATTTTGCTGGCGGGTCCCTTAGGTTCAGTATGGACCTTGCCATCCATGTGTCCCCACCTGACCCTTCACGGAGGCTGCATTGCCTTCCGGATCTCCGCTGTCCGTTGCTGCCTTTTCGGCGGTTCAGGAAGCATTTGGGCCCGGGTGGAGGTGGGAGGTGCGCTGAAACGTTTCCCCACCTACCCCTGCCTCATCTGATGTCTCGGATTCTGAGTCTGTCTCAGCCACCGCCGACTTGGGCCTCCCTGCCCGGGTCTGTTACCTCGCGCCCTGTCTCCTCGGATGATGAAGATGACATTTCTACCTCCCCTGCCGCGCTTGATACAGGAGCTGGTGGATGCACTGGTTGTTTCGGTGCGTGACACCCTGCAATCGGAGGACGCAGCGGCGGCTGCGTCTGGGGTGCAGGTAGCATCTGGCACTCGCATGCCATCCGGAGCAGCTTATTTTGCTAGCATGCTCATGTAGGATGGGACCATCTGAGGTGTTCCCCTGGGGTGTCTAAGCGGCTGCTAAACGTTACCCTTTTGGGGAGTCTCTGGTACAGAGGACTGTTCCACCTATGGTGGACGTACGGTCTCTAGCTGAATAGGATTACCGTTGTTCCGGTGGAGGACTCCCCATCCTTCAAGGACTTGGGGGATAGAATTGAGCGGGCTGTGGCCGCGATCTGTACTCCCTGGCGTAGTCTGCACTGGGAACAGTGTTTGTTTGCCCTTGCCACGCAGACTTTGCCTGATGGGCGGAGTTCCAACGTTGTGACTTGGTGTGGGGCAAGTCCCTCTTGCCCTTGGGGAGCTGTTGGACCAGCTGGGTGCAGGGGCTGCAATTAGTTTGCGATGCTGCGCTGGACGAGGCTCCTTTGTATGGGTCACCTGTCGGTTTCGGCGGTGGTTGTCCGGTGTATACTTGCTGGAGTGTTTGTCTGCGGATCACACTTCTAAGAAGGCCTTAATGGATTTCCCTTTTCAGGGGGATCGCCTGTCTGGCGCTGCCCTGGTCGACGCTAAGTAAGGGTCTCACAGGGGAAGAGTGCTTTTCTTCCACAGGCTAACAAGGGTAAAGGCCTTCATCGCAGACGGGGTTCCTCCCTTCCGGATCAAAAGTTTTCTTCATCCCTCGGGGACAGTCGATGTGGCGAAGTCCTTCAGGACTTCCACGGGTGTTTCCAAACGACCCTGGTCTGGCGAACAAGAGATCGTTTTTTTTCCCCAGACCTGCGGACAAGGCCTACTCGGCCTGAAGGTGCGTCGTCACCCATCTAGGGGGTGGGGGGGCGTCCTTGCCGATTCTCGGACCTGCGGCTGGCCCGGATCCCAGGCAGCCGGGTTCAGGCGGTCATGTGGTCCAGTTGCAAGATCGAGTTTTGATCCATTTTTTTCCGTTAAGGTTTTCCCATCCAATGTACGGCTGTCCCCAGATCGCTTGCAGGCGCTCTGTGGGGCAGTTCAGGCCCTGGTTCAACAAGCTGCCCCTTTGATGGTTCCGTGCGGATCAAAAATTCAAGTTGGTATCGGTTCGCATGATGGTGGCTTCCCTACATCAGGGGGATTCCTGGCCTCCATAGACATCAAGCTGCTTACCTTCACATCCAGTTATGTTCGGGACACCTACGGGTTCTCAGTTTTTTCGCCGTGGGGAAGGATTTCTATTGGTTGTGGCGTTACCCCTGCGGCAGCGGGGCGTATCGGTCCTGGTTTCCTGGCCGATCTGCTTCTCCGTTTGGTGTCCCCTACAGTGCTGACAACAGAGTTGGAAGTCACCATGAGAACTCTGGAGGAGTTCAGGTGGGTTCTGAACCTTCTGAAATCATCCCTGGTCCCTTCCATGGGACTGGACTATCTGGGCCTGACTTTGGACTCGTCCTCAGTCCAGGTGTTTCTCCCTCGGGAGGCGGGGGGACCTCTTGGAACTTCAGACTGCAGTTCGGCTGTTGCTGTCCCGCACATGGTCGTCCCTTCGGACCTGCATGCGAGTTCTGGGACTGCTGGTGTCGTCTTTGAAGACGGTCCCTTTCGGCTTATTCCCTCTCAGGGTTTCCCCAGAAGGCAATCCTTCTTGAATGGGACTAGAATCCAAACCTTCTGGACTTACGGATCCGGCTGAGCTGGGTGACCAGGGAGTCTTGTTCTGGAATCCTTCCTCCCCTTTTTACTGGAGTCCACGGCAGGTTCTCTGCTTCGGGAGTATAGTCCCTGGAGGATCCAGGGTACCGATTACTGTCCTGGAGCTGAGAGTGATCCAGCTTTGCCTAGTTCAATGGTTCAGGAACCTGCAGCTGTCTGGTGCACGTTCAATCGACTACGCCTCAACCGTGGCTTATGTCATTCACCAAGGGGGCACCAAGGGTGTCCTTGTGGCCTTGGGAGTGACCATTCTTCATTGGGCAGAGTGCCTTGTTACGGCTCTCTGTGCGGTTTCCTTTCCAGGTGTGGAAAAATTGGCAGGCGGATTGCCTCAGTCGTCAGGCCTTGGATGCAGGGGAATGGTCCCTGCATCCGTAGGTGTTCCAGCAGTTGTGCTTACGTTGGGGGCACTCCAGATGTGGTCCTGTTGGCTTTGCATCTACAGGATAGTGCAGAGGTCATGGCCGACTTCCCGGGATCCTCTGGCAGGTGCAATGGTGGCACCATGGGTTCTGTCATAGGCAAGAACATTCGATAGGTTCAACATGAACAATGCTGAGAAGTTTGGCATGATCACCTGTGCAAGGCTGACACCGGCATGGACGTGTGAGAGTGCTCACGGATGGGCCAAGGTCAGTATCAGCTGCTGTCTGCTTTTCCTCCACTTGGGTTTCTGCCAAGAATCCTTCGCAGGATCGTGGCAGAAGGGATTTTGGTCATTCTCGTGGCTCCGGACTGCCCTCGCCAGGCTTGGTACGCCGACCTGATCAGGCTTCCGCTGACCCTCTTTGGAGAAGTATGGAGGATTGTCTGCTTCAGTGATTCCCACCCTGTGTAAAGCCTGGGAAGCGTCTTCTAGGATGATTTTTTTCATCATATGAGAAAGTCATGTATTGCATGGTGAGTCTCCTTGGGCTCCCCCTCGCTTTTACTTGTTGGCTGGATCTTGGCTTCCTTCAACGGGGAGTTGAACAAAAGTTTGCCTTGTGTACTGCCAAGGGCCAGGTTTCAGCTTTGGCAATTTTCTTCCAAAGGCCGTTGGCCGCCCGTTCCCTTGTGCGTAAATTCTTCCAGGGCGTGCGACACTTGGTTCTTCCGGTGCGACCTCCGTCACCAACTGGGGACCTTGATTTGGTGCAGTTGGTTCTTCAAGACCGTCCTTTTGCGAGTATCGAGGGTATCCCCTGCCTACCTTATTACAGAAGGTGGCCTTCTTGGTTGCTGTCACTCTGCACGCAGGGTTTCGGCACTGGCGACATTGTCCTGTTCTCCCTATATGTTGTTTCATGGGGCCAGGTGGTACTTCGTCTGGATCCGTCCTTCACTCCTAAGGTGTGTCAGAATGTTTATACTGCTCTGAATATAACAGTGTCTATTTATGTCAATAAGCAAAGATCTGTGCGGAAGGAGAATCTCAACTTATTTCCACAAATCAATATGTAGCGAATTCTATTTATTGATTAATTTCTTTTTAAAAGCATATACCAATCTTAGTGAAAACAGTCTACAGTATGGAATATATAAGAATATTTATTCACGAGACATGAATTCACAATAAATGATCAAACTTGAGATGACACAAAAAGATAACTTTACATAAACTATGAACTTCAAACAATAAATGCAATGTGATGTGTAGCTCAATAATGAAAGTAAAAATAAAGCAAGATTACGTTTTCTCCAGGTATAGTATAACCCATAAATGTATGTTCTATATAATCAGACCACAATTGTCTGCGCAATGCACAGTCTGATAGTCACTCCACTGCAGATGAAGCGAGAATAGGCTATGCAAAACGTGAGACTAATACGCCGCAATACAGCGCTAAATCTGATGTTCATAAAAATGTATAAAAAGCAAAAATCATCTCTTAGAGAGAAATCTACATATGGTTAATACGGCTGGGATTGTAATCTTGTTACCCTAAAATATGAAATGTAAAACATTTAAGGAAGAAAATAAATGATAGTAAATAATATCAAATAAACACAAAAAAATACTGACTAAGGTTTGTGGTCCCACACACAGATAAGATTAGTCAGCTAGACTTATCTAAAGAAGGTCAACAGACTATTTATTTATTACCTTAGGTCAACACAGCATGTCTGTGGAAACTTTTCTTGAATAGACACCTTTCCTAAACGGAGGTTTGAACTTTTAGTGACCTTCTAGAACATGGACGCCACTGCTCAACATTTCTATGTAGAACAAAATATAACATTTCCATTTTCTTCTTATTTAATCTCCCCAAATAAGCCTGACAGGTGGTTTCTAGTGTTCACTTGCACGAGGAGATTGTATTGCCATCTTGTGTCCTAAGCCCCATCATCCTTCGGAATGTGCGCTGCATACTCTGGATAGAGTTCGGACACTCGAGGTGTACTTGGCGACTACCGAGTCTTTCCGTAAGTCAGGTTCGCTCTCTGTGCTCACGAATGGCCCAAGAACATGGCTGCCTGTGTCTGCTGCGACTATTTCCAGGTGGATCTGAGAGTCGGTGGTGCAGGCTTCTTCAATAAAGACTCAGGTCCTACCTTTCCCTGTTTCGGCTCTTTCTACTCGGGCGCCTAGTGCTTCCTGGGCTTTTCGCCATACAGGCATCTGTGCTTCAGGTTGCAAGTCGACTACCTGGTCGTTTGTTCACACATTTACCAAGTTTTATAAGGTGGATGTGCTGATGCCTCTTTTTGGCCACAAGTTTTTTTTTGCTGGCTGCTGTTTGGAGGACTTTTGGCCTTCCTTGAGGGTGTTTACTGTTTGTTTCAGGTGGGCCTCATCTTTTGTTCTAAAGAGTCCTATGTTGCCTGATCGGCTATGTTTAGCTTTGGGGACTTTTCTTTTCTGCTGTTCCCACCCCTCATTTTATGGCACTGCTTTTTGACATCCGTACTGATATGAATCAGAGAGAATTGTGTCTGTCAATGAACGATAGAGAACTGGATTTTTGACTTACCGTAAAATCTTTTTCTCTTAAGTTCATTGACGGACGCAGTACCCGCCCCTCTATTTTGAGTTGGGTTGGTGTTAATTTCTGACACTGCTTTGATACAAAACGGACATCCTATGCAGTGAGAGGGTTACCCTCCAGGACTGCCCATAGGCGTAGCCAGAACTTTTTTTTCTGCCTAGTGTCCTACTCCTGTAGGGGGCAGTATAACCCTACTGATATGAATCAGAGAGAACTGCGTCCGTCAATGAACTTAAGAAAAAAGGATTTTAACGGTAAGTCAAAAATCCAGTTTTTCTCTTATGTACATTGATGGACACAGCTGCTTTTTATTTATCCATGACCAAACATAGATGTCCCCAAGCAGTGCCATAATGAGGGGTGGGCAATTCAATGGAGAAAAACCCTCGGGCAACATGCCAACACTCCGAACCACCTCAAAAGGGGCCCAAGAATCCCTAAACAACCACATGCAGAACTTTACGGCCAAAACAGAAGATGCCAATACTTAGATAACGTGTGCCCAGATGACCAGGTTGCCGCCTTGCAACCTTGAGAAACCGACGGCTAATGTTAGAACACCCAAGAAGGGCTTACTGCCCTGGTGAAAGGCGCCATAACAGGGAAGAGATATTCCCGCCCCTTAATGACATAAGCTTGCACAATTGTCTGCCGGATCCAATGGGAAACGGTGGCAGAAGAGGCCGCCAATCCCTTCTTTGGACCATCTGTGAGAAAAGAAAGAATCATACCTCCGAAAAGCAGCTGTCACAGAAAGGCACTCGCGAATTATGAAAAGCACATCCAGAGAATGCAAAGCCACCTCCTTAGGTTGCAACGGCCGAGGGCACAGAGAAGGAAGGACACTTAATTTAGGTGGAAATCTGACACCACCTTCGGCAACTCTGACACTCTCTGAGCTGAAGTGACAGCCACCAGGAAAGCAACTTTCTGAGAAAGCGTAAGCAAGGGAAAATCCCAGATGCTCTCAAGGGAGGCTGCTGAAGACAAGACCGCACCAAACTCAAGTCCCACCATGGCAACAGGGATCGCACAGGGAGCAACATAGGGAACCCCCTGAATAAAAGTGCGAACCAATGCGTTGCTAAGGGACGCTGATAGAAAACTGCCAAACCGGACACTTAACCCTTAATTGTGCTCAACACAAGCTTCTGATTCACACCTGGTTGGAGCAAGGCCAACACTCGAGCCACTGAGAGAGAGCGAGAATGGAACCCCAAAGCTTCACACCAACTGATATAAGCTTTCCAGGCGTGATGATAAATCTTCTGGGAGGTAGACTTATGATGCTTTCGCATAGTCAGGATCACTGAGTCAGACAACCTCCTGTCCTTTAGAACTTGGCTTTCAATAGCCACGCCATCAAAGCCAGAAATAGTAAAGCAGGGTGGAACACTGGCCCTTGAAATAGAAGGTCATCTCGAAAAGAGAGGCTGAGGTAATCTGCTTGCCAGTTTTTGACCCCCCTGGAATATGTACGGCACACAGAGCTGGAATGAACATTTACGCCCATCTCTGGATGTGAGATGTCTCCAGCGCCGCTGCTGCATTTCTTTTGCCCCCTGATGATTGACATATGCCACCGCGGTGGCGTTGTGCCACTAGTTTTGGGTTGGCAGATTATGAAAGGGATCCGTCCAATGAGTCAGACAACCAGCTCAAAGTTCCAGAACTTTTGATCGGCAGTCGAGCCTCCACCGGAGTCCAGCGACCCTAAGTTGAGTCCGAACCCAAGACTCCACTTCACCCCAACAGGCTGGCATCCATCGCAACCACAGTCCACCAAAGGGAATGGAAGGATTTTCTGTTCTGTTAGGTCAGTGACCTCAGCCACTAGAGGGAGATAGGCCCTCGTTGACTGCCCCAGGAGAATTCACTTGTTCAGTGTAGCTGTCAGGAAAGGCTTTGCCATAGCATTAATGGTGTTTCCAGGCGCACACGTATGCGCATGCGGTAACATGCGCGGACGCACACGTATGCACATGCGGTAACATGCGCGGACGCACATCTGGCGCCAAACAAGCCTATTTAGACAGGACTTCAGCACTGGCTAATTGCTGTTTGGTCTACAGCATTCTGTGCCATTCCCGATTCCTGCAAATTACTTCTGATCTTGAACGGCTTACTTCCTACCATTCTGTCTGTTACTTGTCCTGACCCCTGGCTTCACCTTGGATTCTGCCTCGGCTTGCTGCACCTGTTGATCCTGCATCCATTGCCGACTCTGCCTGTGACCTGACTACGCTGCTGTCTGCTGTACTTGCCTGATCCATTTGTCTGTTACCGACCCGGCTCGTCTGACACTGCTTCCAGCCTGCTACAGCTCTTTCGGTTCAGCTCAGCATCCTCTGGCACCTTCTTCCTGCTGTGCATCCACAGTTTGTCTTCAGCTAAGTCAAGCCAGTCTGCCTGCTTCCAGCCATCCTGCTGGCACGTCTGCCCCCACAGACTTCTGGACTGATTATAGGCGCTCTTACCCCGCCGTGCTCCATCGGCTACTGTCTCTCCACCAGTGGCCCTCGAGCCGAAGCTGTACGAGAGGCCTTCCTCTGCACGTCAGGCTACCCAACCAGATATGTGTCAGTAGCGGAAGATCTTTTCCGTTTGAATAAGATTTCCTTCTGCAGGGTTCTTGTATGGAATTGGGCATATGGAAACGCTTCGGAGGTAGCCACCATCAGGCCCAAAACCTGCATGCAAAAACATAGGGAGGATCGCTTACAAGCCAAGAGCTGCCATACAGCTGACCAGAGTTTCTGTAATTTGTCCGATGGAACACCTTGGCCTGCTCTGAATCGAGAATCAGTCCCAGATACTCCAAGCACTTGGATAGGATTAAAACAGACTTCCTGAGGTTTAGGATCCACCCGAAGTCCTGTAGGGAACGCCTAGTGATCTCCACACTGTCCCGCAGGGACAAGCGGGTTTCTGCACGCAGAAGCGAGTCATCCGGATAGCTGATCACAGCAATCCCCCATTGTCTCAGCACAGCCAGGACCTTAGTGTACACCCAGAGAGTAGAGGCCAGGCCGTAAGGTAGTGCTGCAAATTAGTAATGCGCATCCCAGATAGCAAAACCCAGGAAACGGTGATATCCCTCGCAGATGGGAATGTGCAGGTAAGCGTCCTTGATGTCTACAGATGCCAGAAAGTCTCCCTGGTAAATGGAGGCCACCAAGGAGCGAATGGACTCCATTTTGAACTTGTGAACCCGCACGAAGGCATTCAGGTCCCTGAGGTCCAGGATCGGGCAAACTCAGTTTGTCTTTGGAACAGTGAACAGATTGGAGTAAAACCCCCTGCACATTTCCAACTTGGGCACTTAAACAATCGCACACTGTACAGGTCCTGCAGTGTGAGTCAGCGAGAGCCACAGATTAAAGGGAAAGAACCTGTCTGACGGAAAGGCATGAATATCTATTGTGTAGCCTGAAAGAATGATTTTGCAGACCCACTTGTTGGGAATCAAGGAAGCCCATGGGCCCAGAAACCAGCGAAGGTGCCCCCCCCCCCACCCTAGGAACGGGTAGGGGCAAACCTTCATGCCAAGCAGGTCCAATCTACGGGCTTGGATGGCTTCTGGGGCCAGGGATGCTTGGCACTGGCTTGCCTCCATTTTTTCGCCAGTGTCTAAAGGTGATGGTCACTGATGGTCACTGTGGAGAGTCTCTCCACATTTCTCTTCAAAGAAGATATGCTACATACCCCGATCAAAGATCACTGAATCTAAGGAGTTAGCTATCAGATCCATCCAAAACAGTCAATGGACTAAAAAGATGGTACCTGTGCCTCAGGAAGCAGATACGAGGTTTTGCCTGTAATGATGTCCTTTTTAGGCGCGGGATCCAGGCCCTTGGAATACCAAACCCCAAAGGCGCTCCGTGCAGTCCTTGAAGGGTCGCCAAGACAAAGCTCGCCGTGATGGGTTAAGATTGGATTCCTGTTTCAAAACCGAATCCTGCAGCAGGACTGGTGAGTCCAATTTAAAATATTTACACATACAGCAAACCTTGAAAAACTGTAAAATTTGCTGGCATAATGGCAGATTGTAAATATTTTATGCACTGTTCCCTTTAAAAGGATAACAGAGACCTAGTGCCATGTAAGTCTCTACATGAGACTATGGATGTTAAGCCTAGAGAAAATACATCCTGTTAAGCATTATTTCTGTGCCTGTTTTTCTGACACACTGGTTTCACCCTGTACTGATAACCTGAAAGATATCAGCTGTGACAAACCAACGTGTACATGAGACTATGGATGTTAAGCTATGCAAAATCCATTCTGTTAAGCATTATTTACGTGCGCTTGTTTTGCTGACACACTTTTTTCACCCTGTGCTAATAAACCTGATAGGTATCAGCTGTGACAAACCAATGTGTGTATAAGACTGTGGATGATAAGCTATGCAAAATACATCTTGTTGAAAGCTCTGGCTTTTCCTTAGGGATAAAATGTGCCATTTATTTCAATTGTGATTATATGAGTTTGTACAGTTGTGGGATTGATCCAAAGTTTGTTTAAACATTATTTCTTTGCCTATTGTTATCACACTGTTTTTTGCCCTGGGCTGATCACCAGAAAGTTATCAGCTGTGACAAACAAGATTCAGCCTAAGCTGCTCTCACCCCATTTTGGTTGCTGTGTTCGCATGTTCGTCTCTGCCTCGTTTGCGTGTCTATGGCGTAGGCCTATTTGGCGCGCGGGAATCTTCGCTGCTTGGTGGGCGTGTTCTAACGCAATTGGTGTGCACGTGGACGCCACGTATCGCCGCACATGCATAAATGGCTACGCCCTGCCTGAAACTGTCAACACACTAGCCTCTGGTACAGGCTGAAAGGGACACAGCAGCAGCTGGGTTGCGTGAGTCACTGTGGGTTTATGTTACTGGCACAAACAGGTCCTGTATCTGGGGATAATCAGTGCTGTGTGCATTTAGGCTGTATAGGCTTAGCACTAGTACACTTTAAGATAGTACCTCAGGTTTGTCTTGATTTAAAGCAATGTTTGCCTGAAAAAGGTCCGGGAGGGGGGGGGCACAGCTGGAAAGGGCACTTTGATGCCACCATCAGGCCTTGAAGGTCCTAGCTGTCCTAGCTGTGTTTCCACTGTCTCTACTCCTCCTGAAGAGCCAGAGTCCTCTTGCCAAATTGAGCCATTACGGTTGTCAGGCATAGTAGTTCTTCTGCCGCAACCTGTCACTAAGGATGATTTGGCTGTGGCATTGGCCAGCCTTGAGGGTAGGATTGCTGGTATCATTGCAGCATCTCAAGGGAAGAAACGTGATAGATCTCCCTCACCTGAGCCACCTTGAGTCAGTTCAGGATTGGGCAGAGGATGCAGAACAAGTAGCTTTTGATGACCCTATGTCAAGCTGAGGTTTCCACTTTTGGGGAGTCAGGCTTAGAGGAGTCTCTATCTACCCCTTAGGCCCAGAGATTGATTGTTCAGTCTCTTACTGAAATGCTCCGGTCTGGATACAAATTTCCTCCCCTAGAGACATCTGAAGTCTTTTTCCTTTATAGGCTCATTACGCCCTACTCATAGTCCTCAGACGTTTCCCATTCATCCGCTCTTGGAGCAAGAAATGTATAAAGATTGGGACCATCCTGATAGGATTTTTGTTCCTCTCAAAAGGTTTTCATCATTGTATCCTATGGAGGAAAAGTTTTCTAAGAAATGGAATATACCCTCTGTGGATGCTTCTATTTCTGCGGTTAACGAGTTTAACCTGTCCTGTGGATAATGCCCAGATTTTTAAAGATCTAGCAGATAAGAAGTTGGAATCTTTATTGAAAGCCTCTTTTGCGGTTGTAGGTCTTGTGATACAACCAGCAGTAGCAGCCATACAAATTTGTCAGTCTTTGAAAGACCCTATGAAGCCAGTGGCCAAGACAGTACCTTCTCAAGAAGAGTCTGTGGAAGATCTGTCAGATCTACCTCGCACTTTATATTTTGCAGTAGATGCTGTTACGGACTCAATAAGGCAAATGTCAAGATTTGCTCTGAAATCAGTGCATATGCGCAGAATTCTTTGGTTAAAAAATTGGTCTGCGGAATTACCTTGTAAGAAATTACTGGCTGGCTTCTCTTTTCAGGGAGAATGCCTTTTTGGTGGTGATCTGGATAAGTATATCCAAAAGATCTTGGGGCGGAGTGTACGTTGCTGCCCATAAAAAGGAAGAGCAAACGTCCTTCTTTCAAAATCCCCAGCACTCATAATACCAGTGCTTCTACTTCCAGACAGTGGCGATGACCTCATCCGTCTGGATCCAGACCCAAGCCTTCAGGGCAGGGTCGCAAATAGCCCTGCACCCAGAAATCAGCCACGTCCTCTTCTAAGCTCTCTCTGTGAAGAGACGCCCCCACTCTCAAAGGTTTGGCTGGAATCGGTGCAAGACAACAGGGTTATCTCCACCATTTCACAGGGGTACAAACTGGAATTTCGGGTGTTCCCGTATCCCCGGTTTAGAAGGTCAAGTGTACCGACAAATCCCCTAAAAAGAAAATCTTTATCCATCTTTCTTTCTCTATCGTTCATCGACAGACGCAGCCTCATCTCCATGAGCTGAGTGGGCTATGCTGCCACCTGCAGGAGTAGTCTAGGCAGTAGGTTAGTACAAAACTTTTAACCTATACACGCCCACGAGGCTGTCCCTCCAGGCATAACCCCCACTGCCACAGCCCAGCACATCAGTTTTTCTGCCTAGCGGAGTAGGACCTAGGTTTCCTGCTGAGACTTCGGTCTCAGTTTTTTTTTATTCTTTTCAGAATATTTTCTTTTTATTTCTCTTTACTCACTTGCTAGCTAGTGTTCAGGAAATAATTTTCCTGGTGATCTATGAGCAAGGCTGCCGGCTGGGGCTTCGCACTGGATAATCTATATCCTTATGGTCCCCCAGTATGGCCTACGAGCCTGAGCAGCTTATAGTCCCGACCTAGGCCTAGGCACGATGGTGCCCCTTTTCTGGATGGGGACTAGCCTGTGAGCAGATGCCTCGCCGGGACGTGAGGACCTGGAATGCCCTGAGTCGCAGCGTACCCCTCGGCTGGCAGCACCCCCACTTCGGCAGGTTGCCCAGAGCGGAGCCCACCCAGTCCATGGTATGGTGAGTAAATGTGTCCAGCTTGCCCCTGCTGGCCTGGGCCCTCTCCTGGGGATAATGGGATTTGTGCCTTCCAAAAGATCCCCCTGGCCTGCCCGGTGCCTGGTCTGTGTGTCCTAACCTCCCCTCTTCCCTGTCCCTATGGTGGCTGTGTGTCTGGAGCGCCTGACGCCCTGGGGGGGGGGGGGTGACATGGTACCTTGGGCTTGCTGGTTCCTGAGGTCTCCATGTGTTGGTCCCTAGCTGCATGGTTCACCGTGGGCGCCGTCATCTTAAGTGTGGGCAATGTGAATTTTTCCCCATAGACTTGTATGGAGCAGCCATTTTCCCTGTAGCTTCCTATTAATATGTATGGGCATCTATCTTTATGTAGCCCTTGTGCTATGCTGAGCAGTGTGACCTTCCTCAGACGGCATCCTCTTCCTGTCCATTTGTTTCCTGCTACTGGCCGAGGTCTCTTCCTGTCTTTCTCTTCATGCTGCTGGAAGAATCAGGAGGGCGATTTGTCTGTGCTGGTACTGTACTTGGGGTCCCTGCAGGCATATTCCCGTACTTACTGCTGTCAGTTTAGTTTAAAGGGGTTCCCTGCAGACCGCTGCTATCGATGGTGAATACCAGCCACAGTACACCATTTTTTGCAAATTGCAATATGGTGTCCCCCCTCCCCTCAGATGCATTGCTTTGGGACATCCCATATGTTATGATTTATGGCTGTCTGTCCCATGATGTACTTCAAGAAATGGGTTTTACAGGTAAGTCTGTACTAAAAAATCAATTTTTTCATGTGACAACACTGAAGAAATGACACTTTGCTACAATATAAAGTAGTGAGTGTACAGATTGTATTACAGTGTAAATTTGCTGTCCCCTCAACATAACTCAACACACAGCCATTAATGTCTAAACCTCTGGCAACAAAAGTGAGTACACCCAAACCCACACAAAAAGTGAAAATGCCCAAATTGGGCCCAATTAACCTTTTTCCCCTCTCCGGTGTCATGTGACTCCTTAGTGTTGCAAGGTCTCAGGTGTGAGAGGGGAGCAGGTGTGTTAAGTTTGGTGTTATTGCTCCCACTCTTTCATATTGGTCACTGGGAGTTCAACATGGCACCTCATGACCAAGAACCCACTGAGGATCTGAAAAAAATAATTTTTGATCTACATAAAATTGGGCTAGGCTGTAAGAAGATTGCCAAGACCCTAAAACTGAGCAACATTGCGGCGGACAAATCAGACATCTGACACTTTTTGTGTCCCTAGGGGGTGCTTACTGTGTGGGGGTTGCACTGATTGGGGGAAGACAGACATCCGGGTTCCTGCTTGTCACCCTGCAGAATGGAGATCTGCCTTGTTTACATAGGCAGTTCACCGTTCTTCCTCACCTGAGGATGATCGCGGGCGGCTAGCGGACATCAGGTCCGCCGGTCCACTGATTGACATCCCCACTAGTCAGTCACGGTGCAATCGCTTCTCCAGCAGCACGATGGGGCCATCTAGTGGCTGTTGAATGAAATGACGTACAGGTACGTCGTTTCACGCAATAGAGCCACACTGCCGCAGTAAGTACACAGCAGCCGGTTGGCAAGTGGTTAATGATTTTTTTTTTTTTTTTGTGGTTAATGATTTTATTGTAAAGAGTTGTTAATTGTCTTGTTATGAAGTCATATTGTAAATGAAATAGGTAAATATGCTAAAAAGAAGGACTTAAAAATCATAAAGACTGCTGTGCAAGAAACTATAGCAAGTTTTTCACGAGGCTTGGAACACGTGAGCACCTTCAAAAACTTTATGCCAGTGGACACAAGAGTATTGTTGCTGTGCTAAAATCAAAGGGTAGTCACTCGATTTTGATTTTATTTTTTATTTATTTTTTTTCAATTATACATTTTTATTAAGGTTTAGTAAAAGAAATATACATTTACAAAACATTTCCACAACGGTGTCTCATATCATAAATACTTATATATCAACAAAATCAACAGGAAAACAGAATGAGGAAAGAAAAACCTTATTTCTTTATTACTATCTTCTTTCCAACTCTAATATTCTCCTCTTCCTTTTTCCCACAAGTCAATTCAGGCCATATCTCCACCCCTTCTGTTTCTCCCTTCTATCTGCAGAGCATCCTTTACCTTCCCTCACTATTTTATCTATATCCCAAAAAAGAAAAAAAAGGAAAAAAAAAGGAAAATAAACCCCCCCCCCCCCCCCAAAAAAAAAACAAAAAACACATCAGTATCTCCCGACTCTCCTGCATAGTCCTCCCCATGTCCACCGCGTTGTCTATTTTATTAACGTCCTTATTTAATTCTAAATGTCCCCTCTTAGAAGGGCTTTGCATAAACAAAGCATAAACAAATTCCAGAAACGAGAGCATAAACAAATTCCAGGCCTCCCACGTAACCGTGTATTCTGCCCTCCTATGTTGTGCCGTCATTACCAGATCTTCCATTCTATTTATTTCCTCTATTCTATGGAACCATCCTGTTATCGTTGGGGGTATTTGTTTTTTCCAACTAGAGGGTATACATACTCTCGCTGCATTTGCAAGATGGTTTATAATCGATTTCCTATATTTTTTCACTGGAGTGTTTGTTACTTGTAAGAGAAAAAAAGGCGGGTCCACCGGTATCTCTGTTTCTGTAAACCTTTGCATTATCTCTCTAACTTTTGTCCAATAGTCTGTTAGTTGGGACATGACCAAAAAATATGTAATAGCGTGCCCTCCCCTTCCAGGCAGCGCCAGCAACGATCCGAATTATTAGACAAAATTTTATTTAATTTATATGGGGTATAGTACCATCCTGTGAGGATCTTAAAATTTGTCTCTTGATATTTAGTGCATATCGAAGATTTAAAAACCAATTTGATCATTTGCTGTCTCTGATGATTCTGTACAATACCTTTCGAAGATTGTCAATTGGCGATTATACTTCTGCGGGTTAGGAATTGAGCATAAGAAATGATATAGTTGCAGTGCATTCCAGAATGGAAGTCTATAGACCTCCGCTTCTTTAACTAGTATTTCTAATGAAGGCCATTTATCCTCTCTTAAAAAATGCGAGACTTGAAAATATCCTGTTTCTCTAAGAAGTCTAAAAGGCGGTGCCTCTAGACCCATCATAAATTTTGGATTCCCCAGAATAGGGAATAGTGGCGATTCATATGTGAATAAAGAGTTTTGCGAGCGCATTTGTATACAGATTTTTAATGTCGTTCCTATTAATTGGTGTGTCCTCACCTCAATCGGGAGATCGTCATAGCACCATAAAGGGGAATTGGAGTAAACGCCTGTTCAACCTGCACCCATAGTTTGCTGTCCCCATGTCTGCACCAATCTATTTGCCTTCGCAAATGGGAGGCCTGAAAGTATTTACGCATGTCTGGGAGTGACACCCCTCCCCATTTTTTCAGTAGTGTTAACACTTGTTTTGCAAGACGAGGTTTCCTGTATGCCCAGACGAATTTAATAAACAGTGAGTTTATTTGTCTGAAATAATAAGTTGGAATATTAATGGGGAGTGTTTGAAATAAATGCAAAAATCTAGGCAGTATGGTCATTTTGATCAAGTTACACCTACCAAACCATGAGTGCAAGCCTGACTTCCAATTCTCCAATTTAAGTCTAATTTCTGTCAATAGGGGGACGAAATTATATTCAAAGGTCTGGGTCGGATTAGCTGGTATTAACGTACCCAGATATTTTAATGCTCTATTTGTCCATTTAAAATTAAAGTTCTGCTTCAAGTGTATTGATGTCTTCTTGGATAGGTTTATTCCCATAGCTTCTGATTTACTAAAATTTATTTTCAAATTCGATATATTTCCGTATTGTTCGAATTCTCTAATCAGGTTCGGTAATGATACTGTCGGGTTAACAATTGAGAAAAGCAAGTCATCCACGTATGCAGAGATTTTATATTGCCTTTGTCCAACCGTATTGCCTTCTATATCTGGGTTTTGCCTTATTTTACATAAAAATGGTTCTAAAAAGAGCACAAAAAGTATAGGCGATAGGGGGCACCCTTGTCTCGTACCATTCTTTATAGAAAAGGGTTCCGAGAGAATCCCGTTGACCTTGACTTGTGCTGATGGAGCTGAGTAGATAGATGATATCCACTGTAGCATAGAGTTGCCCAGACCTATATATTTGAGTGTAGTAAACATAAATTTCCAATTAACTCGATCAAATGCCTTCTCCACATCAGTTCCTAATAGAACACTGGGTATTTGAGATCTATCCGCAGCATATAGTAGGTTCAGAACCTTTGTGGTATTATCTCTCGCTTCTCTATTTATTATAAATCCAACTTGATCCAGGTGGATCAAGGTATGTAGATGTTGTGACAAACGATTTGCTATTATTTTAGTGAAGATTTTAATATCTATATTAAGAAGTGATATAGGTCTATAATTATCACATTGCATTGGATCTTTATCCTCTTTAGGTATAACTACTATGTGTGCTCTCTGGGTATCTCTACAAAAAGCCGAGTATATGCCTGCGTTGTTATACAAGTTTAGCAAGTATGGTCCCAATATAGGTAAAAAGGCCTTATAATATTGTAGAGTGTAGCCATCCGGCCCCGGTGCTTTCCCCCGTTTTCATTGTATTTACCGCCTGTTGGATTTCTAATAGCGTCTTTGGTAAATCTAATTCTTCGCTAATTTCTTCTGATAGTTTAGGAAGATTAGATGCATTTATATATTCCTCCATTTGTGGTGTTGATAAAATTTTTTCTGGAATATTATATAAGGAGGAGTAAAATTCTCTGAATGTCTGAGCTATTTGTCTAGGCAATAATAGTTTATTGCCTTTAGGGGAAGCAATTTGTGGGATATATGTAGCTGTTTTAATATCTTTAACAGCCTTCGCCAGTTGTCTCCCGCACTTATTCCCCGACTCATACTGTACTTTGCGGCTTCTTTGTAGGGCAGCTTTGGCCCTATATCCTAATATATCCACAATTTGCTTCCTTAATGAGAGCATCTCTATCTCTGTTTCATCTGCTAGGAATCTTTTATGTTTATTCTCCAGTTCATGTAGTGTCGTGAGCATTGATGCTAATTTTCTCTCTCTTCCTTTTTTAACTCTGGAGCCATGTTTGATCATTATTCCTCGTATCACCACTTTGTGTGCCTCCCACAATATACCTGCGTCCCCCTCCGGGCTCTAGTTAATTTGGAAATATTGTTGTAATTCCTCCGTTATGTCTTTTAGGATCTCCGAATCTTGTAGAAGACTCTCATTCAGTCTCCAAAGCCGCTTCACATATGAAGCGGTTTCAGAGAGTGAGTAATTTAGTATAACTGGGGCATGATCAGACCAAGTTCTATTTCCAATTTCTATTTTTTGTATAGCATGTAGCTGTCTATGGGGTATTAAAAAGTAATCAATTCTTGTGTAGGTTTTGTGAACCGAGGAATAGTATGTATAATCTTTCGCTCCCCCATGTAGTAATCTCCATGCATCTACTAGTTGATGTTTATGTAGGTCTTGGTTTATGTGTTTACCTATTCTTGGTGGTGTCGAGGATGAACCTGTTAGAGTATCCATCTTAGGAGTCAGAGAGATATTTAAGTCCCCCCCCCCCCCCCAGTATCAACTGGCCTTCTACAAAATCCATTAATTTATTTAAAGTCTGTGAAACAAACCTATCCTGTTTATGATTGGGTGCATAGATGGTTGCTAGTGTCACTTTCGCTCCTCCTATCGAGCCTTTAACAAAGGCAAATCGCCCTTTGGGGTCTAGTTGTGTCGCCTGTATTATCCATGCTACTCTATTAGAGATAAGGATTGACACACCTTTCGATTTAGACAAAATATTGGTTAAATGGTAGCTCCATGGATAGTTTTTATTTCTAAGAGTGGGCAAATTATTTTCTTTAAAATGCGTCTCTTGTATCAATGCCACATCAATTTGGGCTCGTCTTAGATAATTCAATAGCATGTGTCTTTTCTGGTATGTTGAGCCCTCTTGAATTTAAGGTCATCACTTTTATATTAGCCATGTGTCCGTACTATGCAGAGAGAGTTTAGCGAAGAGAAGGAAAAAATTTAACCCTTCCTATTCCCACTTTTAACTTATCTGTTAGTTATACGCACTTCCCCCCACCTTACCTACAGTGCGTAGTCCTAAGTGGGTTTGTGGGTAGACACGGCCTCAGGGGTGAGGTCCCGGCTCTCCCCCCTCCCAACCTTCACGGATTGCTTATTCTTCATCATCTTATTCTACAGCTTACTGCCAACTTTATATATATTTTTGATATTTCCCCCTTTCAACTCTTTCTTCCCCATCCCTATAGACATATGTATACACTGAATATGTCCTTCATTCCATATCACAGGTTGACTTATATTAAGAGACCTCCCATCTACCAGAACCTGTCTCCATTTCCTTTCTCCCCTTCCCCTCCCTCTCCCCCTCACCCCCTCCCACTCTCCCCCTGCCCACCCGCCCAATCCTCCTCCGTTCATCCCCCCCACCCCTGTTCTCCCCGGGGGGGGGAGAAAAAAAAAGGCCTCTTTCCCATTTGAAACACATCTATGTTTCCACCCAAACAGATTTATTGATAGAGGTTATACTCCAGTACACCCAGTGCGACCCCAACATATAGCCATAGTGAAAAATTGCCTTAGTACCTTATAGTTATGTACTTAGTACCCTCAAAGAGAGCAAAGTATATATTCTACCATTATTGTTTTCATGTTTACAATTAATTATGTGAGAAAAAAAAAAAAATGATTGTGAATATTGTGAAGTTTATAACTTCCGCCATTGTGGAAAAAAACAACAAAAAGAAAAAAAAGGAAAGATAAAACACAAAAAAAACTTGTGTACCACAAAAAACCGCAATAAAAGCGACACAACACAGTAAGAGGTAGGTAACCCTTTTTTAGTTTTTAGTTACCTCACCAAAAAGAAAGTGAGTTAGGTGAAATAGAAATGAAATAAGAGGGGGGAAAGACTTCGTTTCCCTCCATACACTATTGAGAAAAAAAAAAAAAGGAAATTTGGAGTTTCCTAGCCTCTATCAACAATCTACTAATGTTTCTCCGGTAGATAACCAACACCCCCTTTTTCCCCACCTCCCCCCTCCACAGCTCATGCATTTAACACATAAACGCTCTTACCTAAATATATAACAGGAAAAAAAAAAAGGGGGAGAGACAAGAAGGTAGAGGGGGCAAAAATTTAGGGCCCAGGCGTATAATATATATATAAAAACACCAAACATGCGAGCAGTTAACCTAACTTATCCCCAGTCCTTCTTCTAAGGGTCTAAACTAAAATATCATCGGGGGGTTGGGTTTGGTGGGCAGGGAAAAAAAAAGCAAGGGCAAGCGTGGGGGAAGTGTCACAAAACAGCTTTAGAAGATGGTATAGAGTTCCTTATTCCCATTTTGGCTTTTTCCTATCTTGACACTTCCTTCCATCCTCTCCTCTACAATCTCTCCTTCCTCTTCGGGGGAGGGAGGGAGAGAGAAAACAAGAAAAAGCTCCCTTTAAATAGGGAGAAGGTAGGGGTCCCCCCCCCCAAAAAAAAAAAAATAGGCAATAATAGAAAAGTCAGGGGAATTTCCAAGAGCTGAGAGAGCAGATTATCTCCTGGGTCATATTAATCTCTCTCAAGGTTTATACATTGACTCCTTATTCCTTATTCTTCATTCTTTACTCCCTCTTATAGGGGTTTTTGCTCTTCCACTGAGCTTTCTCCCTAGATTTGGGGGTACAGCTGCTAACCAGTCCGGTATGTCCATTGCTTCTGATCTTATAAAAGAAAACAATCCTGGCAGGTCTGCTTTATTACGTAGTGTATAGAATGCGTTGTCTTTGCGGAAAGTCACTTTAAAAGGGTACCCCCATCGGTATGTAAAGCCCGCCTGTCTAGCTCTTTCTAAGACTGGGCGGAGTAATGCTCTCCGGTATAGGGTGGCCCTAGAGAGGTCTGAAAGTATTTTAATGTTCGCACCCCTATGTTAAATTGACCCTTTAACCCACGCTTTTCTAAGGATCTCCTCTTTTTGTGTATAGTAGTGTATCTGACAAACTACATCTCTGGGTCTACCTGGGTCTGTTGACCTCGAGCTAAAGGCCCTATGAGCTCTGTCTATTAACACAGGATTAGATATATCCGAGTCCAAAACCTTAGAAAAAATCTCTCTCACCAATTTATGAAGATCCTCTCTCTCCTCCTGCTCCGGAAGACCCCTTAATCTCAAATTGCTTCGGCGACTGCGATCTTCCATATCCTCCATGCGCAGCTGCATGGAGGATAACATATCCCAGGAGCTGGATTGACTTTTCTCTATGTTTGCCACCTTATCGGATATCTTTATAGTCGCTTTTTCTCCTGATGCAATCTTATCTTTAGTGTTTCCACCTCTTGTTGTATTTTATGTATATCCTTTTTATGTTTCTCTTCCAGTCGCATTATAAGGTGTTCAATCTCAATCCTGGTCGGGAGGGCTCTAATCAGGGCTTTAATATTCGACTCCACTCCTGTGTCCACCTCTGCTCTCCCCTCCAGCTGCTTTGTTTGCGCCTTCCCTCGATCTGTTGTAATCGGTGTCTCCATTACCCCCTCCTTGGCAAGTCTGTCTTCTTTCATCGGGTCGGGCTTCCCAAGGGCTCCGGCTTCTATTGTGGGCTCTAGTGCCGCTGGTATCTCTATTTGCGGGGTTTGTGCACCTTGTGCATCTCCTCCCTCACCCGGGCTTAGCATGCTTACTTTTGAGCCTGTGTCGGCTCTCCCTCCACTCTCCACCTCTCTGTAAGCCGCCAGCACCTTCTCTCTCTCTATGGTTGATCCTCTCGGAGGTAGCTCAGCTTCCGCTCTCTCACCCCGCACTGGGCTCGGGGGGGGGGGGGTGCGGTGCTAAGTGCGTTCCTTCACACTCTCCCTCCGTGGGCGCTGCGGTCTCTCTCTCCCTCTGTTTGCTCTGGACTGGTGAGAAGTAATCCTTTATCTTTATCTTTATCTCTGGCGGCGGGCTCTTCACACATGCACTTGCCTGTATGTCTGCCTGCACACTTTCAGTTTCTTTTTCGCCGGCATATCTCACCACATAGCTGGGGGTGTTTTAGCTGTATTTGGCAGAGCTGTGATAGCTAAAAATTTACATCCATTTCCAAGTCATGCTTGGAGCGTCCGGGAGCTCATCATGAGCACGTCCTCAACCCGCCATGTCTTGACCACACCCTGATTTTATTTTTTCTATTCACTGTACTTTATATTAATCAAGAAATATCCAAGAAACTGTGTCTATTTTTAAATGCTCTTGCTTTACAACATTTATTCACAAATGCCTAAACTTATGCAGAATACGGTATATTACTGTCTAGGCATTTTTAATATTGACATTATTTAAGAATTTGTTCATATGATATTTACAATCATTTTTTTTTTTTATTTAGACATATTGTCAGTTGGCACACCCTATTCAGCAAGCCAAATCAATGGGCCTACAGTTTCAATCCAGGATCCTGGATATTGACAACATTGATGTAAGTGTCAGCATTTTTGTTTTATAGACATATCTATTTTTCATTTGCAATTGTACAAAGCACTAAACTTGCGTTGATGCATGTTTTTCAGCTGGCAATGGGAAAGATGATGGAACAAGGTCCAGTTCTCATTATAACATTCCAGGCTCAAATCGTCATGGTTCTTAAAAATCAGTTAGGAGAGGTTGTGGAAGGAGACCAGGCAAGTGTAACTAAAGTTTTAGATACATTTTTAGACTTTAACTACTTCAATACAGTGCACTTTCACCCCCTTCCTGCCAAGGCCAATTTTCAGCTTTCAGAGCTGTCACATTTTGAATGACAATTGCGCGGTCATGCTACACTGTACCCATATGAAATTTGTATAATTTTTTCACACAAATGGAGCTTTCTTTTGGTGGTATTTAATCACCGCTGTTTTTTTATTTCTTACAAAAAGAAAAAAGACAGAAAATTTTAAGAAAAACAAAAGTTTTTCTTATTTTTTTTTTTTTTTTTTTTTAGTAAATTTTAAAAATAAGTAATGAGGCGGCATTGATGAGGTTTCGTACAGGACCTTGTCCTTATTATTATTTTATTTCTCTGCCTTATTTTAATTCAAACACCAACCGTTCTTCTCACATCATTTACCCGAGTGGTAGCGCATAGGCCCTCATATCAGTTACATTTTTACCCTTTGAACAAATGGTCAGATCTCATACAAACATGAAATCAAGACATGCGGCACATATAATCACAGTCCCATATGTGTAGAGTGTTATTCATGAAAGATGAAGTGTCACACAGTTCATGATAAATCATCCACTTAGAGATAAGGAATGTGCCGTCCACCACACCACAAGTGCAGATATCACCGCTCCCAATGGTAATGAACTCACCAGACAGCTGATAAACAGCACTTAACACCTTATATCACTCTGCAGGCAGTTTAGTACATCAGCCTCCAGTCCTCCGCTCATCTGCCCGCCCTAGAGATCAGCGTCACTTCCGGTTAGACGTCTGATACGGGTACACTCTCCTCGTTGCCGTGCAGCCTACGTCCTGACATTTTTCGTTTTACAACTTAGTCATCTGATTTCCCGCAAAATGATCCATAGCGTAATATTGTTAAATACAACGTTTATTAAATGAAAATAAAGAGGATCCACTCACATTTTTAATGTGGTAAAAACACCTTTAAAAGCATAAGCGTGAAGGGGGCTAGGGATCAATCTATGATCAGCCAACTTAGTCATGAAATCAGATGACTAAGTTGTAAAACGAAACATGTCAGAACGTAGGCTGCACGGCAACGAGGAGAGTGTACCCGTATCAGACGTCTAACCGGAAGTGACGCTGATCTCTAGGGCAGGCAGATGAGCGGAGGACTGGAGGCTGATGTACTAAACTGCCTGCAGAGTGATATAAGGTGTAAAGCGCTGTTTATCAGCTGTCTGGTGAGTTCATTACCATTAGGAGCGGTGATATCTGCACTTGTGGTGTGGTGGACGGCACATTTCTTATCTCTAAGTGGATGATTTATCATGAACTGTGTGATACTTCAGCTTTCATGAATAACACTCTACACATATGGGACTGTGATTATATGCACCGCATCTCTTGATTTCATGTTTGTATGAGATCTGACCATTTGTTCAATATTTATTAGTTATTACTGGCTTGCATTTCTTATTTAATATTTTTTTAGAGGTGCAATTGCCTTAATGATTTTTAGCTGAGGCGCTGTGGCAGGATCTTATCGTTAGAGGGCTGAGTAGTGTGTGATCCTCATTGTTTACATTCTTACTCTTATCACATACACCTGTGCAGCAGCTATGGACGTATTTGACTATTTGGAAAGGAGATCGGTCAATTTAGAAGATATTTTTGCCAAACAAGAAAATAAACAAATGGGAGACATTGAGAGTTGTTTCTGGAGAATGAAACACCTCATGGAAAAGAAAATGAATGCCTGGTGGGATATTGCCACCCATGAAAAATACATCAAAGAGAAAATAGTGCCAAGGAGACTACGGTGGGACGTACCCATAAATGATGGTCTGATGATGAGTGGTTCAATTTCTTTAACAACCAAGGTTTGGAACTACTACATTTCCCGATTAAAAGAAAGCAAAAGAAAATTAGAGAACTATAGATGGACAACTAAAGACCCTAAAGATTACTATAGAACCACTGAAAGAAACACCAGAGTTCATTACCTTATCTAAACAATTAAATAGAGACATGGAGCATAAAGATAAAGAAGTATCAGAAAGGAAAAAAAATGTATACTAGAGACTTAAATGACTACAAAGATGATGTAGTCTCTTCTACATACACCACACCATCGCATTGCATACTAGCTCATTATGAAATACCTTAGAATGAGCCCCCGCCGTGCCATCCGCTTACCTCTATGACGGGCAACATGTCCAATCGCCCGTCTTCGGGGATCGCGGCATCCAGGCATCTGATTGGCCGGACCCGCGGTGACGTCACTCCCGCGCACGCGCGTGGGAGCCGATGGTCACGGCACGGGTCTCTGAAGGAACGGCACGAGCGGCCGTTCCTTCAGAGCGCATGCGCCAGTGACGTCACTGGCTGCATGTAAGGTAAATATCTCCTAAACGGTGTATGTTTAGGAGATATTTACAGTACCTATAGGTAAACCTTATCATAGGCTTACCTATAGGGAAAAGTGTCAGAGGAGGGTTTACTTCCTCTTTAATAACCTACGAATAAACTCAGAAAATATCCTACTGGCCACTGCAGACGTCGCAAGTCTATATACAATTATAAACCATCAAGAAGCAATATCGGCCACCAAATGGGCCCTTCGGGAAATGAGCGATATAGAGTGTAAACAAAGGAAATTCCTTATCAAATGCTTGAAATACAGTCTAGAGCACAATTATTTTTGGTTTGATTCAGTGCATTCCAAACAATTACAGGGTGTGGCTATGGGGGCCAAGTACGCACTAAGCGTAGCCAATTTATATAGGGCCAAATGGGAAGAATCAGCCATATACAGTGCCTTGCGAAAGTATTCAGCCCCCTTGAACTTTGCGACCTTTGGCCACATTTCAGGCTTCAAACATAAAGATATAAAACTGTAATTTTTTGTGAAGAATCAACAACAAGTGAGACACAATCATGAAGTGGAACAAAATTTATTGGATATTTCAAACTTTGTTAACAAATAAAAAACTGAAAAATTGGGCGTGCAAAATTATTCAGCCCCTTTACTTTCAGTGCAGCAAACTCTCTCCAGAAGTTCAGCGAGGATCTCTGAATGATCCAATGTTGACCTAAATGACTAATGATGATAAATAGAATCCACCTGTGTGTAATCAAGTCTCCGTATAAATGCACCTGCACTGTGATAGTCTCAGAGGTCCATTTAAAGCACAGAGAGCATCATGAAGAACAAGGAACACACCAGGCAGGTCCGAGATACTGTTGTGGAGAAGTTTAAAGACAGATTTGGATACAAAAAGATTTCCCAAGCTTTAAACATCCCAAGGAGCACTGTGCAAGCGATAATATTGAAATGGAAGGAGTATCAGACCAATGCAAATCTACGAAGACCTGGCCGTCCCTCTAAACTTTCAGCTCATACAAGGAGAAGACTAATCAGAGATGCAGCCAAGAGGCCCATGATCACTCTGGATGAACTGCAGAGATCTACAGCTGAGGAGGGAGACTCTGTCCATAGGACAACAATCAGTCGTATACTGCACAAATCTGGCCTTTATGGAAGAGTGGCAAGAAGAAAGCCATTTCTTAAAAATATCCATAAAAAGTGTCGTTTAAAGTTTGCCACAAGCCACATGGGAGACACACCTAACATATGGAAGAAGGTGCTCTGGTCAGATGAAACCAAAATCAAACTTTTTGGCAACAATGCAAAACGTTATGTTTGGCGTAAAAGCAACACAGCTCATCACCCTGAACACACCATCCCCACTGTCAAACATGGTGGTGGCAGCATCATGGTTTGGGCCTGCTTTTCTTCAGCAGGGACAGGGAAGATGGTTACAATTGATGGGAAGATGGATGGAGCCAAATACAGGACCATTCTGGAAGAAAACCTGATGTAGTCTGCAAAAGACCTGAGACTGGGACGGAGATTTGTCTTCCAACAACACATTGATCCAAAACTTAAAGCAAAATCTACAAGGGAATGGTTTACAAATAAACATATCCAGGAGTTAGAATGGCCAAATCAAAGTCCAGACCTGAATCCAATCGAGAATCTGTGGAAACAACTGAAAACTGCTATTCACAAACACTCTCATCCAACCTCACTGAGCTTGAGCTGTTTTTCAAAGAGGAATGGGCAAAAATTTCAGTCTCTCGATGTGCAAAACTGATAGAGACATACCCCAAGCGACTTACAGCTGTAATCGCAGCAAAAGGTGGCGCTACAAAGTATTAACTTAAGGGGACTGAATAATTTTGCACGCCCAATTTTTCAGTTTTTTTTTTTTTTATTTGTTAAAAAAGTTTGAATCACTTCTCTTCCGAATCTCTTGCGGGAATTTAGAGTATATGAATCATTGTCATTCTATAAAATCAACCAATCGAAATCTGAGGCGCTTGCGGTTGGTCTGCCAGCATCTCTATCGGCTCTCCTCAGGGCTGACTTTCCTTTTAAATGGGGCCTGTCTCATATCCGGTACCTTGGGATATCTCTCCCGAGTTGCCCAGAGAAAGATTTGAATATAATTTCCCACCTCTTTTGGCTCGTATCAAGCAGGATTTGGAGGGGTGGCGCCAAGGGACTTTCTCCTGGTTTGGACGCTGCAATATTATAAAGATGAATATCATGCCCCGCCTCCTGTATGTGCTTCAAGCCCTACCCATCACGGTCCCGTCCTCCTTCCTCAGAAGGGTGAATCGGGTGTTTCGGGAGTTCCTATGGCTTAGGGGTTCTCCCCGCTTGGCGTTGCGGGTGCTCCGGATGCCTAAATTAAGTGGTGGAATGGCAATGCCGGACACCGTCCTCTACTATGAGGCATGTCATCTATCTCGCATTGTCGACTGGTACCGCCATGGTCCCATGAAGCAGTGGGTCCGCCTTGAACGTCTATCCGTGGGGACTCCTCTGGAATCCGCTCTATGGAGCTCCGACCCTGTACCTAGGGATTTGGCTGCCCATCCGACCATAGGCTCAACGTTGGCGGTGGGGAGGCGTCTGTGTCACAATGGCCAGTTGGCGTCCTTTCCATCACCTCTCCTCCCGGTGATTGATAGCCCGGACTTCCTGCCGGGGGTGGATCAGCCAGGGTTTCGATCTCTGAAAGCCGCCGGGGTTCATCAGGCCCGGCATTTTGTGAGGGCTGGGGTCTGGCATTCTCTTCTGAATTCCACAGCACCCTTTACCACTTTGTCCTTTTGGCAACGGATCCAGCTTGCTCATTTCTTACAAGCTCTCCCTTCGGCGTCTCTGTTCTCGAGAAGGCTCACGTATTTCGAGGATCTGTGCTCTGACCCCTCACCTCTACGTCACACGGTCTCCCTGGTTTACCGGGCCTTGGCCTCGCCGGACGAATCTTTCCGCCCCCCCATATCTTGCCAAATGGGAAAGGGATCTGAATGTGTCTTTTACGGACCAACAGGTTGAGAGAATACTATTCTTTACGTACAAGACCTCCCGTTGTTCTCGGTATCAGGAGGTGGGTTATAAGTGTTTGACCCGCTGGCACTATACCCCGGTCAGACTTCATCGAATGTTTCCGGCCTGCCCAGATGTTTGTTGGAGATGTGGGGAGGAGGTAGGATCTTACCTGCACGTCTTCTGGTGATGTTCGCGTTTACAATCCTTTTGGGCGGAGGTCCTGCGCATTGCCCAGAAATTTACAGACCATTCCCTCACCCTGGACCCAGCCCTCTTTCTTCTCCACCATCACGAATATCCGCGGGCGTCTTACCGGAAATCAATTCTGCCGCTTCTGTTCACGGCGGCTAAAAGCTGCATCCCCCCGCTCTGGAAGCAGACTCAGCCTCCTACGGTAGCTATGTGGCTCCGTAAGGTTTCTTGTCTCAATGAAATGGAAGATCTAGTGGCCACTGAGCACGGTACACGGGACAAGTTTCTGAAACGCTGGTTCTACTGGCATGAATTCAAGTATACTTCAGAATACAAAGAGCTGCTTGCTCGATGATGACCGTAGAAGTGGGGTCGGCCTTCCCCTCACCCCTCCCTTCTCCTCTTTTTTCCCCTTCCCTCTTTCTTTTCCTATCTCCCGTATCTTCTGCTTCTTTATCTCGACTCTCAGCATACCGTCTCTATATACTCCCTTCTCCTCTTTACCTCTTCTAGGAATTGGCTATTACATCGTTGGCTCCTTCTTATGTAGCTTAGTCGGTTTCCTAGAATGATAACGTGCGACACCCCCTGAGGGGCATACCTGCGATGGGCCCTCCGGTGACTGCCGCGGCATTCTGGGACACTTGGGGTGTGCCTCCCTTTCCCAGTAGCCGGCCACGAAATAGATGCCGGTGGGGGGGGGGGGGTTTCCCTGACTGTGTCCTACAGTCTTCCCGTACTCTATTCAGCTATAAAACGTTTCGACGCTGGCTTCACTGAGGGTCTACATTCTCTCCAAGATGTGTTCTGCAGACTAATTAGTGCTATATACTTTATTTTGGATATGTTGTTTGAAATATCTGTACTCTGTTATTGGATCGCTGTATCTGTTATTGTGTCGTACCTATTGTTGGTTTATGGTATGCCTTTATGTTTCTTTTAAATAAAGAATTTTGAAAAAAAAAAAGTTTGAAATATCCAATAAATTTTGTTCCACTTCATGATTGTGTCCCACTTCTTGTTGATTCTTCACAAAAAATTACAGTTTTATATCTTTATGTTTGAAGCCTGAAATGTGGCAAAAGATCGCAAAGTTCAAGGGGGCTGAATATTTTCGCAAGGCACTGTATGAAAACCATCCGAAGCAATTGATATAACATAATGGATCCACCCAAAACAAACAACTTTAGTTTCTTTGAGGGAAAAGGGTTTTATTCCTGTAAAAATTGTTATGCCTGCAAAAGAACATCACATAATTAAAAAAAAAAAAAGAAGAATTCAAATCTACAAGCACTGGGAAGGCCTACAAAATCAAAGAATTCATCTCCTGCAGAACAGAGGGAGTAGTCTACATACTGGAATGCCCGTGTGGCATCCAATACGTAGGGAGAACAAAAAGGCCCCTATGGAAACGCCTGCGGGACCATATAAAGAATATCCAAAAAGGCTTCCCCAAACACAGTGTTTCTAAACACTACGCAGATATACACAGCAAGGATCCCTCCTCCCTATTGTTCTGGGGGTTAGAAAAATACCCCACTGGAGAGGGAGTAATAAAGTGAAAACACTCAGCCAAGCAGAATCACGTTGGATTTTCTAAATGCAGACACTCGCACCTTTAGGACTCAACATATAATTTGACTTGAATTGTTTTATATCAGATTATTAGCATTTTGTCCCCTCCCCTTAGTCTTTATTTTTTACACAGTGTAATTATTTTCACTATTTCTCAGGTCTAAGACTCCACATTTTGAGGTGGGCCCATCCACTTTTATTCTTGTCTGACCCACACATCATTGTCACTATATCATTCTTCTTCTTTTAGTTTGATAGGTAGATTATCTTTATGGATATATGTTCACATTTATTGTTATGGACATATGGATGTGAAATGGAAAGAAGTATCTGTTCGGTTTGTTTTTTCAGGAGGATTTACATTTACCTGATATTTTTGATCTCAACCCAACTTGTTTTCCTATTAACCACTTGCCGCCCGCCGTCATTCAGGCCATTCAGGCAGGGCAGGCGCGCGATCCTGTGCACGCCGCCCTTCACTGCCGATGTCGGCGTGTCCCCGGGACACAGCCCGTCACCGGCAGGGGGGAAACAGCCAATGGGCATGGCTGTTTCCCACGTGATCGGCTGTGATCTAATCACACAGCCGATCACAATAGAGGAGTGCAGGAGAAGACCGCGCAATCGGGAGCGCGCAGCGCGGTAATGTCGGTGGCTCTGTGTTCCCTAGGAACACAGCTAGTCACCGGCAGTAGTAAACAGTCACTGACAGTGGCTGTTTACTATGTGATCGGCTGTGAATCCATTCACAGCCGCTCACAAAATGTAAACACAGAGCAGTAACTCACTGTTACTAGCTCTTTTCCCCTCACACATTTTCCAGTGTGAGGAGAGCAGAGCCAGAAACAGTGAGTTACTGCTCTGTACATCTGTAAAAGTAAAAGCACAAAAATAAACTTGTCCCCACACAGTCCTCAGCCCCCCCCCCCCCCCAATTGCACCTGTCAACCAACAGTCACCTCATCAGTGCCCAGAAATTGCCACCCATAAGGCTACGTTCACATGTGAGCGTAGCGATCGCAGGCAGAATCACCGCGATTCTGCCCGCGATCCGGAAATCATTGCAAATCGCCGGGGCGCCTGTGCGTTGCCCGTGATTTGCAATAGCACCCCAAAAGCTGTGCGATGTTGCCGCCATTTCCGCCTGCCGAATCGCGGTAACATCGCGCAAACATCGCATGACGCCCAAAAAAGGTACAAGAGCTTCTTTGGGGCATTCACAGCCGATCACAAAATGTAAACACAGAGCAGTAACTCACTGTTACTAGCTCTTCTCCCCTCACACAGTTTCCAGTGTGAGGAGAGCAGAGCCAGAAACAGTGAGTTACTGCTCTGTACATCTGTAAATGTAAAAGCACAAAAATAAACTTGTCCCCACACAGTCCTCAGCCCCCCCCCCAATTGCACCTGTCACATCGCATGACGCCCAAAAAAGGTACAAGAGCTTCTTTGGGGCATTCACAGCCGATCACAAAATGTAAACACATAGCAGTAACTCACTGTTACTAGCTCTTCTCCCCTCACACAGTTACAAGAGCTTCTTTGGGGCAGGCGGAAATCGCGGCAACATCGCACAGCATTTGGGGTGCTATTGCAAATCACAGGCAACGCACAGGCGTCCCACGATTTGCAATGATTTCCCGATCGCAGGCAGAATTGCGGGCTACGCTCAAATGTGAACATAGCCTAAAGTTCACCGGTCACCAGAGACTGCCGTCAGTACCATTGCCCGTCACCTGTCACCCATCAGTGACCGTCACCTGTCACCCCATCAGTCATCGTCACCTGTAACCCCATCAATCATCGTCACTTGTCACCCCATCAGTGATCGTCATCTGTCACCCCATCAATCATCGTCACTTGTCACTCCATCAGTGGTCGTCACTTGTCACCCCATCAGTCATCGTCCTCTGTCACCCCATCAGTCATCGTCCTCTGTCACCCCATCAGTCATCGTCATCGTCCTCTGTCACCCCATCAGTCATCGTCATCTGTCACAGCATCAGTCATCGTCACCTGTCACCCCATCAGTCATCGTCACCTGTCACCCCATCAGTCATCGTCACCGGTCACCCCATCAGTCCTCGTCACCTGTCAACCCATCAGTCATCATCTGTCAACCCATCAGTCATCGGCATCTGTCACCCCATCAGTGATCGTCATCTGTCATCACATCAGTGACCGTCACCTGTCACCCCATCAGTCAACGTCACCTGTCACCCCATCAGTGACCGTCACCTGCCACCTATCAGTCACCTGCCACCCATCAGTGATCATCCGCAGTCAACCGTCACCCGTCGCACAGCCCATCACAGCCAGCATGTCAAAAAGGATGTACAGCAGCGAGGAGGCCCTTCAGGTCCTCTCCATTACTGATGAGAGCACCGGGGAGCTCTCATCAGTATCCAAATCCGATTCGGAATTTGAAATTGCTAATAGTAGCGGATCGGAGATGGACTCGGACTATTCCTGTACACTTTGCTTTATAGAATGTATTTTGGGGTACAATTTTTGCTATATACATGCAACCACTTACCGACCGCCTAACGACTATATACGCCGGCCATTTAAAGCTAAATACTGGGGTTATGGCAGCAGATAGCCCCCATAACCCCGGTATTTTTTTAAACGGCGGGCGGTCAGCTTTCAGAAAAGGGTGGTCCCAGTGGTGGATTCGCTGCGGAATTACCCTTACGGTGCAGGGGAAGAGGTGCCCCCCCTCCCGCCGCGTCCCAAACGTTTTCCCAGCTTACCAGACCCGCCGGCAGCGGGGAAAACTATCCGGTCCCGGATCCTCAGAGACAGGAAGTCGAGTGAGGGCAAGATGGCCCTCGACTCTATGGTCTTGGAGGACTGGAGCTACGTCAAAAGTCGTTGCCTAGTAACGGGTTTAAAGGGCCGCTTTTTCTTTTTTAGTGTAGTTGTGAGGTCTTTTTGACCCCAGATCTCACAATAAAGAGGACCTGTCATGCCTATTTCTATTACAAGGGATGTTTACATTCCTTGTAATAGGAATAAAAATGATCAAAACATTTTTTTAAAAAAAACTGTGTAAAAATAAAAAATTAATAAATAAAATAGGAGGAAAAAAAAAATGAAAGCGCCCTGTCCCCGATAGCTCGCAAACGCATACCCAAGTCCCGCCCACATATGTAAACGGTGTTCAAACCACACATGTGAGGTATCGCCGCGATCGTTAGAGTGAGAGCAATAATGTGAGTGCTAGACCTCTTCTGTAACTCTAAGCTGGTAAGCTGTAGAAATTTTTAAAATGTTGCCTATGGGGATTTTAAAGTACCAATGTTTGGCGCCATTCCGTGAGCGTGCGCAATTTTGAAACATGACATGTTGGGTATCTAATTACTCGGCGTAACATTAGCTTTCACATTATGGAAAAAAATTGGGCTAAATATACTGTTTTCTTATTTTTTAATTTAAACTCACCATGTCCCTTATTAAATACCTTGGAATATCTGCTTCCCAAAAAGGGGTCATTTGGGGGGTATTTGTACTTTCCTGACTTTTTAGTGTCTCAAGAAATGAGATAGGCCTTCAGTACATCAGGTGTGGTCAAGTGTGATCAATTTTCAATGATTAGCACTATAACTTGTGAACTCTATAACTTTCACAAAGACAAATAATATATACTTATTTGGGTTATTTTTACCAAAGATAAGTAGCAATATAAATTTTGGCCAAAATTTGTGAAGAAAAATTACTAATTTGCAAAATTTTACGACCGAAACTAAGAAAAATGTGTTTTTTCACAATATTTTCAGTCTTTTTTTATTTATAGCACAAAAAATAAAATCCCAGTAGTGATTAAATACCATCAAAAGAAAGCTCTATTTGTGTGAAGAAAAGGACACACATTTTTTATGGGTACAGTGTTGCATGAATTGTCATTCAAAGTGTGAGAGCGCTGAAAGCTGAAAATCGGGCTGGGCAGGAAGGGGTGAAAGTGCACTGTAGGCAAGTGGTTAAGATTCACATCCGTTATAATATTCAGTCCCATATCATGCATCCCTCTCTATGAAGAAAGACAGAATTCTATTTATTAAATTTTTTTAGGGGATTCGCATCTGCCCCCCCCTTTTAAAAAAATATTTTTTATTTTTCATTTTACATTTACCATTCATTAGATTCATCAGATTAATTGAATTTTTATCAACTTAATGGTTCTCATCTGTTTTTATTTGTCTAATATGCATTTTTATTCAATTTTCATCATCCCCCTTTTTTGGGGAGTTTTTTACTTCCTTTTTTTTCTTCAATTTGGGAATCATCCTTCTATTTCCTACATCATTATGTTCATTTATGTTTTTATCAGTTTGTTGATTTCATTGATCTGATATCAACCCAATTATGGTTAGGATCGTTGATCATCATTTACTACTTATCAGCTATGTGTATTTTTGATTTATAATGATGCCTCGCTGTCCAGCTTTGTCTAGCTAGTCCAGGGATACATATGTGTAATACAGCGTTCTACATCGCTATACCGCTCAGCTGTGTCATTTTGTAGCTACTCCAGCGATTTATGTGTTAACTTTCCTCTTGAGATGGTTCCCTTGGTTACCATCTAGCTATTTGACCCGGAGACTGTCACCCATATCCTTACCCTTGATAAAGTCACGTGTTTAGTGACGCAACGTGTTGGGAGGAGTCGGGTGACGTCACTTCCGGTTTACGGCCGAGACTGGAAGTCCCTAGATCGATACCGCATCTGCGGCTGCTTGTTTGTACCTACTTCAATGTGAGTTTTTACTTCTTTTTTCAATAAATGTACCCTACATACTTAACTATGAATGCCTATTTGTCTCTCTGAGCCACTGGAGGAGCACTGTGAATATCCTGAGGAGTATTATTACACGGATATACCGCATATGAGCAGTGAATACCAAGGAGGCCCCAGTAGAAGCCCCCATCTGTGAAGGAGGAATATACTACCCCCAGTCTGAGTGGTTATCACCACTAAAATGCCTTTATTGGTGTAATTGGAGGTGAGCGGCCATTGTACCTATTTTTAGGATTTCTTGCTCACTCCTGGTGACGCGATCTGGAATTTCACAAAAGTCACTTGAAATACTTGTGGAGAATCACTACTAGTCACATCACTATTAAGCAATTATTTGCACATGGACATTAAATAGTTGTGAAGATTCACCACTAGTCACAGACAGTGAAACATTGTTTGCACAAGAACTTTATTTATATATTATATATATTTCTATATATATTTTTGCGTCTCTTTTTCATTATTCCTTTTATGGTTTTATTCTATACCATGTCATTTATATTCATTTGAGCACTCAATTATTTGTGCGTTTTCATTTATGGTTGTTTTTAGAGGAGTTGAACCCTTACGTCTCCAGATTGCTCCAAATGTTTTAGATAAACCAGAACAGCTTCCTTTCTTTCATACCTTAACAGGCTTCTACCCATGCAGAAGATGTTCGGTGTGTAAAGTCAATTCGCTTGTCGGCAGAAAATTCTGTGAAGTTACATCCACAGCCACGTCTCAAACACATTCAATCAAACCCTTTATTGGTTGTTCTTCCACCAACGTTGTTTATCTGCTACAGTGCCCTTGTGGCCTTCAGTATATCGGCCGCACTAAGCGGACATTAAGGGTGAGGGAACATATTAAAAATATTAGAAAAGCCTTCCCTAACCATAGCGTTTCGAGACATTACGCTAGCTGTCATGATAAAAACCCTGTTGGCACCAAAATTTGGGGGATTGACAAATTCACCCCCCACTGGAGAGGGAGCCGCTTTGGGCTTTTAAAGGGCATAAATTAAACATACAGGTGCATCTCATATAATTAGAATATCATAAGTTAAGTAATTCTATTCAAAACGTAAAATCAATATATTTTGTATAGATACGTTACATACAGAATGATATATTTTAAGCATTTCTTTCTTTTAATTCTAATGATTATGACTTACAGCAAGTGAAATCCCGAAATTCAATCTCAGAAAATCTCAGAAAATTACAATTTCTCTTACGTCCTCTGACAGTCGGCGCCCGATGGTATTAGCCTTCACTAATGGGTAATGTCGCACTCTGCAGGAGCAGGCTAGGCAGATAATTGATTATCAGCTTAATACAAAAAAACTGTTATACCTCAGCACGCCACTAGGGGGCTATTCCTCAGCCATTATCCAGAACCCAATCTGATATTACCTCAGTCTGACGCTGCCTAGCGTCAGGAGTAGAGCTAGGTCTTCCCTGCTGAGACCTAGAGTCTTGGTTTTCTTTGTTTTGTTTTTTTCTGAATTTGTGTTTTTTCTTTACACAATAGATTTTAATTTCCTCTCACTATCACTAGTTAGTCAGGTATTCCTTTCCTGGAGGACTACAAGTGACTGCAGAGCTGGGCCTCGGACTGGGTATCATAGATCCTTATGGAGTCCCAGCCTGCCATCGAGCGTCGCAGGTTACTGGTACGCCCAGGCCTCGCAACGACAGTGTCCATCCACTTCGCTGAGGATGTCTCAACCCGCATCGACTGTGTATTGCCAGCGTCCCTCCATGGCTGACGGCACCCCCACTTAGGGTGGGAGGTCTCCCGTATCTGAGTGGCCGCTTCTGGACTGGTGAGTACTGATACCCCCTTGTCCCTGGGGATGTTTGGGGGGTTGTGGGCCCACTCTTAGGGGATAGCAGGGCTGGTGGTCTCTGTAGGATCCCCCTTCTGGCCAGCTTGTGGGCTGTCCTTCCCTCCCTGTTCCCGCTGGGGGTGCTGTATGGGGTGCTGCCGGGGTCTCTCTGAGGTCCCTGATGTTGGCCAGAATGTGTTTGTACACTTATTTTGCCGCCGTTTGGGGCGGCTGCTATGTTTTATGGTGGGCAGAATCTAAGCTCTGTGTAAGGACAGCAGCCATATTGGGATTCTGCACATGCTCCCGGTCGGGCGCCATCTTGGATGTGGGCAACGTGCCTAGTAAGGGCAAGCGGCTATTTTCCCATTGACTTCAATAGGCACATATTGTCTGGGCTCGAGGACTGGGCCTCTAGCGATGGGAGGTCACTTCCTCCTTCTTCAGTTTTCTCCTGTGTAAAAATGTGCTGACATGCTGGGGATTTTTGCTAATCCCTCTGTCATTTTCCAACCAAAATGTTTTTCACTTGTGGCTAGTGTGTTTTCACAGGGGGCTCTTTCTGTTAGTGCAGATTGCGGGGGGGGGTCTGCGGGAACTGCCGATTTAAAGGGCCAGCGTCCCCTTTTTTTTTTTAATGCAAAAATGGACTCCCAGGATGATCACTCCCCTGCAGACTTGGTGGGGGCTTCAGGTACACCTGAATCCTCTCCCATGGCCTCAATATCTGCTGCTCTGGCAACTTTGGCGTCCCAGGTGAATCTGCTGATGTCGGCACGCTCCATCGTAAAAAAGGCCTGTGCCCTCCCAGTCCTCTGACTCTGAGCCCGAATTGGTTGCCACGGACGATAGTCCTCCTGAGGGGTCCCGGTCCTCCTCTTTGAGAGAGAAGAGGGGGGGGAATCTTCCTCCTCAGTAGCGCTGGACCGCGCTACGATGGATGCCCTCATTGACATCATAACAGAAACTCTCAATCTTAACGATGAGCCAGCTCAGTCAAGTAAGTGGTCCGTTTTGTTAGGGTTCCGCAGACCCCAGAAGTCGGGTCAGGAGTTTGTGAATGACCAGTGGCGGCACATTTAGCACGTTGGTGGTGCCTAAGCGTTTTTTCCATCCGCTCTCCGTTTTTTGGAGGCAGTAGACGAACGTTGGACGGTGTCCCCAAGCCGGGGATCACACTGTGTCTAGGCTGAATAAGTCCACCTTGCTACCAGTAGAGGATTTCCCGGTATTTAGGGATCCGGCTGATAGGCGTGTGGAAGCGCTTGCCCGCCATATTTATCTGGTGGCGGGTTTCCCTGTTGAAACCTGTTTTGCCTCAGTGATGGCCTTCCAGGCGCTCCATTGGTTACCCAGTTGTCGGCGGTGGGGATTGCGATCCACCGCATTACCTGATTAGCGCGGGTCGGTTGACTACACGTCCAAAAAGACGATGTCTGAGGTCCACTATGAGGGGGGTCGTCTTTTTTGGGGTAACTCTAGATGAGTTGATTAAGGGGCTCACGGGAGGTAAGAGTACTCGACTGCCCGAGGTCACCAAGGGTAAGCCCCCCGCACGTGAAGGGGGTTCTCCTTTAAGACTCAACATGATTGCTTTTCATGCCTTTGGGACGCAGGAGAAGGTTAATCCCTTCCGACTTCCCGGTGGCCGTGAGAAGCCGTGGTCGGGTTAGCCAAAAGCTAGTCAGTCTGGTTCGACGACCCAGTCTACCTCTCCCTAAAGGGACGCCATCCCCGTTGTCTGGGTGGGGGGACGTCTGCTTTCTTTTTAAGAACCCTGGTTGTCCGGCATTCAGGACAGGTGGGTTTACGGACTGATTCATTCAGGGTACAAGATTGAGTTTCGATCTCACCCCGCAGACAGGTTCTTCCCGTCCATTCTCCAGCTGTCCCCTGATCGTCTCAGCGATCTCATTGGGGCTGTGCACGATTTGCTTGCCTGAGGAGTCATTGTACCCGTTCCTTTCGGGAATGGTTTCGCGTTTTTTTACTCCAACCTGTTCACGGTGCCCAGGAAAGAGGGCACGGTGCGTCCGATTCTGGACTTCTAGTCCCTGAACCGCCTTGTGCGGGAAGTTCAGGATGGAATCCATCCGGTCGGTGATGGCCTCGTTGAGGCCTGTGGACTTCCTGGCATCCATCGACTTGCGGGATGCGTATCTCCACATCTCTATTTTCGAGGGTCATCAGAGATGTCTCCGCTTTGCGGTGGCTGGGGAGCATTACTAGTTCGTGGCGTTGCCTTCCGGTCTCGCTTCGGCTCCCAGGGTTTTCACCAAGGTGTTGGCTCCGGTTCTAGCTTTACTGCGTTTACGGGGCATTGCGGTCCTCGGTTACCTGGACGACCACTTGTTGGGGTCAAACTCGTGTGATCTTGGCGAAAGATCTGGCCATGACGGTTCAGACACTTCAGGAGTTTGGGTGGACCGTCAATTTTCAGAAGTCAACACTGACTCTCTCTACTCGTCTCCAGTACTTAGGGATGGTCCTCGACTCTGCTCAATCTCGGGTCTTCCTTCCGGAGGACAAACTCGGGACTCTGCGGGAGGAGTTCAGCGCTCTCAGGAACGACGATCTCTCCTCTTTGCGGACCTGCATGCAGGTTCTGGGCCTGATGGTCTCGGCCTTCAAAGCAGTTCCTTTTGCTCAATTTCACACCAGGTCTCTGCAAGCGGAGATCCTGGACAGGTGGGACAGGACACCTCAGTTTCTTGGAAAGGAGTATTTCCTTGAGTCATCTGGTGCGGTCGGATCTCCTGTGGTGGCTCCAGCCGCAGTCCTTGACACAGGGTCAGTCCGTCCTTTTATTATGGATGATTGTCACCACAGATGCCAGCCTGTCAGACTGGGGAGGAGTTCTGGGCATGCTTTGGGCCCAGGGGATGTGGTCGGTGGGGGAGACTTCGCTAGCGATCATCGTCTTGGAGCTCCAAGCGATCCAGCTTTGTCTGTTCCGGTGGTCATCTCAGCTTGAGGGGTTTTTGGTGTGGGTACAGACGGACGATGCCACGGCTGTGGCTTATGTCAATCACCAAGGGGGCACGAGGACTGCCCGGGCGGCCAAGGGATGGGCGAGATTCTGTTCTGGGCCGAATCGCATGTACCTGCGTTCTCGGCCGTTCTCATTCCGGGTGTGGAACACTGGCAGGCGGACTATCTGAGTCGCCATTCTTTGGACCGAGGGCAATGGTCCCTAGGTCCGGAGGTGGTTCAGCTCCTGTGCGCCCGGTGGGGGAACCCGGGCGTGGATTTGTTCGCGTCCCGTCTCCACAAAGAGGTGGTAAGGATCGTGGCCAGGACTCGCGTGGACACGTTGGTGTTGCCTTGGCACCGCTGTCGGCTACTGTATGTCTTTACTCCAATTCAGCTGTTGTCCAGATTCCTCCGCAGGTTGGCGTCGGAACGGATGTCAGTCATTCTGGTGGCCCCGGATGGGCCTCGCCGGTCCTGGTACGCGGACGTCGTTCAGATGGTCATCGAGCCTCGCTGGCGGCTTCAGCTGCGAGACGATCTTCTGTCTCAGGGACCGATCTTCCATTCTGTTTTGCAGTCTCTGGCTTTATCGGCATGGCTGTTGAAGGTCAGGTCCTGAGGGATAGAGGTCTTCCTCAGACGGTCATCCTTACCTTGTTAAAGGTTCGCAAAGCCACTTCTAGGAAGTTTTCTCACCACACCTGGACAGCGTATGTCGCTTGGTGCGAAGTGCATGGGTTTCATTAGCTGCAAGTACTCCATTCAAGTACAACATTTTAAGTACAGTGAAGAGATATTGCAGGAGACTGAAGAGATTGAAGAGATACTGAAAGAGATTGGCTTGGAGTTTGCAACTGACTCATCTGTGTTTTTTGCTGACCATTGCTTGAGAAGAGGAAAGGAATTTGGTCAGGTGTTTGCTATTGTGCGTTTGCTAATGAGACAAGCTCGTTAAGGTGTTACATTTGTTGCTGGGGAGGAGCTTGTGAAGGAGTGTGTGTATATATAGAGACAGACTCATTAGCTGGCCTAATTCATTAGCTGCAAGTACTCCATTGCAAGTACAACATTTTAAGTACAGTGAAGAGATATTGCAGGAGATAGTCAGGAGGTAGGCTGGAAGGTGGAAAAAAAATAGAAACAAAAAGGTAAGATTTGTTTGACTTAAATTTACAATTTTTTTTTTTATTATTTTTCTCCTCTTTAAAATGGCAGACTTGGTTCAGTGCAGGAATTGTTGTGCATTTATTTCATGTTCCACTCTTTGGAGATTCGGATGCTGTCAGATCTGTAGACAATTCTCCTTACTGCAGCAGGAAATTGCATTTTTGAAATTAGAGATATTTAAATTATTAAACAAACTCCAGCTGGGACTGCTGCAATGCCACTGCCACAGAGGACCCCCAGAAATGGCAGATGGGTTACTGTAGGTTCTGGAAAACTTAGAGTGGTGGATAGAAGACATGTCCCACAGTCGGTGGTTCTCCATAATTCATTTGCAGCACTCTCAGAATGTAAGGACAACATGGATATGGACTCAAGCACAGAGGGTGAGAAACTATCGACTCCTATGTCTAATGTATGCAAGACTGCAGCCTAGGACAAAAAAGATAAAGTGAAGTCTCAAAGGAAGCAGCTGTTGCTGGGTGATTCAATCATAAGAAGTGTGGAGCTTAAAGAAAATGGTTTTGTGAAATATCTCCCTGGTGCTACTGCTAGACGAGATAGAAGACGTATTATTAATATTGTTAAGCAAGCAAAGCAGGAAGGGGACGTGGATGTTCTTGTCCATCTAGGGACAAATGAACTGGCTTGCAATGAAGTGTCAGAGGTGAAAAAATCTTTTATCACACTTGGTAATGACGTACAGGATTTTGCATCCACCATTTCATTTTCTGAAGTTCTGCCTGTGCATAATGTTCAGAATGATAGGCAGAGGCACATAATGGAGTTCCACATATGGCTTAGTAAATGTTGTCAAGAGCAAGGATTTGGCTTTGTTTCTCATGATAGCTCTACTTGGAATAGAAAGGAACTGTACAAAAAAGATGGTTTGCATCCTTCTCTCAAAGGAACAAATGTACTTAGTGAACAACTCCAAAAATTTGCGAAAGAGTATTTAAACTAGGAAGGGGGGGGGGCAAAAGAGTGAAAATACAAGAGTCTAATTGCCCTCTGAAACAATGCCAGAACAGGTCAGAAGCACAGAGGTTAAGAAATGATAAGCTCAGAGTCCTGTCTACAAATGCTTGCAGTTTAGGTAAAAAAATCAATGAACTTGGGTCAATAATGGCATCTGAGAATGTAGATTTAGTGGCTGTTACGGAGACATGGTTTAATGAAAGAAATGACTGGGACATAACCATACCAGGGTACTCTTTATACAGAAGAGACAGAGAAGGCAAGAAAGGAGGAGGAGTGGCCCTGTATGTGAAAGATAGCATTAAATCTAACCTAATACAAGTTGGTGAGGCCAACATAGAGTCAGTTTGGGTTACGTTGCAGTTTGCTAATCATGCAGTAACTCGTGTAGGTGTGATATATAGACCACCTTGTCAAGTTAAAGAACTAGATGATCTACTAGTTGAAGAAATAGCTAAAATGACAATGAAAGGAGAAGTTATCATTATGGGAGATTTCAATCTTCCAGATATAAACTTGAAAACCAAAATAGCAAGTTCTACCAGGAGTACAGATATTCTAAATTCCCTACTGGGGTTGTCTCTGCAACAAGTGGTTGAGGAGCCAATCCGGAGGGAGGCCATTTTGGATTTGGTATTCACAAATGGGGATTCGGTATATGATGTCATTGTAGGTGAAACCTTGGGATCTAGTGATCACCAGTCAGTGTGGTTTAATATAAGAACTGTGAAAGAGTCACACCACACAAAAACAAAAGTTTTAGATTTTAGAAAAACAGACTATTCAAAAATGAAATTAGTCATAAATGAGTCCTTATCAGACTGGAACTAATTACATGGAGTCCAGGAGAAATGGGACTACTTAAAAGGTGCATTATTGAAGGCAACAGAAAATTGCATTAGACTTGTCAGTAAAAGCAAAAAAAAGGAAGAGACCACTGTGGTACTCAGCAGAAGTGGCCCAAATCATTAAAAATAAAAAGCTAGCATTTTGTAATTATAAAAAAACCCAGAGCAATGAAGATAAGGAAATCTACAAGATTAGGCAGAAAGAGGCCAAGCAAGTTATAAGAACTTCTAAAGCGCAGGCAGAAGAAAAACTAGCTCAGTCTATGAAAAAGGGGGATATGACATTCTTCAGATATATAAATGAAAAACGGAAATTAAAACAAGGAATAACTAAATTAAAAACAAAGGACGGAAGGTATGTAGAAGAGAATAAAGGGCTAGCCGACTGCCTTAATGAATACTTCTGTTCAGTTTTTACAGAAGAAAAAGAAGAAGGACCTCCACTTGAAAGGACGACTTATGAATCGAATCGTTTGATGCATGTGTCTTTACAGAGGAAGACGTTCTAAGATTGCTGTCTAAAGTGAAGACAAATAAGTCACAGGGTCCTGATGAGATACACCCAAAATTATTAAAAGAGCTTAGTGGTGAGCTGGCAAAACCATTAACAGATTTATTTAACCAATCATTAGTAACAGGAGTCGTCCCGGAAGATTGGAAATTGGCAAATGTCGTGCCCATTCACAAGAAAGGTAGTAGGGAGGAATCGAGCAAGTATAGACCAGTGAGTCTGTTATCAATAGTAGGCAAATTAATGGAAACCCTATTAAAGGATAGGATTGTAGAACATCTTAAATCCCATGGATTGCAAGATGAAAAACAACATGGGTTTACTTCAGGGAGATCATGTCAAACAAATCTTATAAATTTTTTTGACCGGGTGACTAAAATAATAGACGGTGGAGGTGCAGTAGACATTGCATATCTAGATTTTAGTAAGGCTTTTGACACTGTCCCACATAGAAGACTTATCAATAAACTGCAATCATTGAGCATGGACTCCCATATTGTTGAGTGGATTAGGCAGTGGCTGAGTGACAGACAACAGAGGGTTGTGGTCAATGGAGAACATTCAGAACAAGGTCATGTTACCAGTGGGGTACCTCAGGGATCTGTACTGGGACCAATTTTGTTTAATATCTTCCTAAGTGATATTGCAAAAGGCCTCGATGGTAAGGTTTGTCTTTTTGCTGATGACACAAAGATATGTAACAGGGTTGATGTTCCTGGAGGGAAACTCCAAATGGAAAAGGATTTAGGAAAACTAGAAGAATGGTCAGAACTCTGGCAACTGAAATTTAATGTGGATAAGTGCAAGATAATGCACCTGGGGCGTAAAAACCCAAGGGCAGAATATAGAATATTTGACACAGTCCTGACCTCAGTATCTGAGGAAAGGGATTTAGGAGTAATTATTTCAGAAGACTTAAAGGTGGGAAGACAATGTAATAGAGCAGCACTAATTGCCAGCAGAATGCTTCGATGTATAGGAAGAGGTATAAGCAGTAGAAAGAGAGAAGTGCTTATGCCGCTGTACAGAACACTGGTGAGACCTCACTTGGAGTATTGTGCGCAGTACTGGAGGCCATATCTCGAGAAGGATATAGATACTCTAGAGAGAGTTCAGAGAAGAGCTACTAAACTAGTACATGGATTGCAGGAAAAATCTTACCAGGAAAGGTTAAAGGACCTTAACATGTATAGCTTGGAAGAAAGAAGAGACAGAGGGGATATGATAGAAACTTTTAAATACATAAAGGGAACCAACTCGGTAAAGGAGGAGAGCATATTTAAAAGAAGAAAAACTACCACAAGAGGACACAGTTTTAGATTAGAGGGGCAAAGGTTTAAAAGTAATATGAGGAAGTATTACTTTACTGAGAGAGTAGTGGATGCATGGAATAACCTTCCTGCAGAAGTGGTATCTGCAAATACAGTGAAGGAGTTTAAGCATGCATGGGATAGGCATAAGGCTATCCTTCATATAAGATAGGGCCAGGGACTATTTATAGGATTCAGATATATTGGGCAGACTAGATGGGCCAAATGGTTCTTATCTGCCGACACATTCTATGTTTCACCCTCGTTCCTTCTCGGTGAAGGTCTTGGCCTTCCTGCAGAAGGGCATGGATCAGCATCTGGTGCTGACTACGGTCAAGGGTCAGTTGTCAGCCTTGGCCGTCCTTTTTTCTACATCCTTTGGCGTCGCCTTCTTGAGTCCGCACCTTCATTCAAGATGAGCGGCATTTGGCTCCCCCGAGGAGAGCTCTCTTGCTTCCCTGGGACCTAAATAGGTTTTTGTCAGTGTTACAACAAACCTTCCTTCGAGAACATCAGAGAGATTTCTCTGTCTGTGTTGTCACAGAAAGTTGCCTTTCTGGTGGCTATCACGTCCGCTCGCAGAATGCCTGCATTGGCGGCCTTGTCCTGCCGTTCTCCTTATCTGGTTTTTCATAGAGGTAAGGTAGTTCTTCGACCGACTCAGTCTTTTATTTCCACGGTGGTTTTTTTTCTTTCCACCTCAATGAAGAAAATGTGTGCACGATCCTAGCATCCTAAGGAGTTTGCCTTGCATTCTCTGGATGTGGTTCGGGCGGTCAAGGCTACCTGTCCGCCACGGAGTCGATTCGGCAGTCTGATTTTCTATTTCTTCTTCCTGAGGGACCTCGGAAGGGATCGGCCTCCTTTGGGGCGACCATTTCTGTGTGAATCAGACAGGCGATTGTTCAGGCCTTTTCCATCACGGGTCAGGTTCCTCTGTTCCCGGTAAAGGCCCATTCTACTCGAACCGTTAGTGCCTCTTGGGCTTTTCGCCATCAGGCATTTGTGGCTCAGGTGTGCAAGGTGGCGACCTGGTCGTCCGTGCACATTTTTGACAGTTTTCCAAACTTGCTGTTTAGATGCTTCCTTTGGCCGCACAGGTTTGAGTGCGGCAGTTGTTCAAGGGGACATTATTTTTACTGTCCCTCCTTATGGGATGTTCTTTTCTGGGTTTGTTACAGTTTTTCCCTGTGGGCTCAGGTTGTTACTGGCCTGGCTATTTGCGTTACCTTCTAAATTGGTTGCGTTGTTTTCCCACCCCTCATACCTGCACTGCTTTGGGACGTCCCATTAGTGAAGGCTAATACCATCGGGCAGCGACTGAGGACGTAAGAGAAAATAGAATTTTTGTAAGAACTTACCGTAAAATTCTTTTCTCTGAGTCCTCTGACAGTTGCCGCCCCCGCCCCTCTGGTTTTTGGATCTGGGGGTTGTTGCCTTCCGGTACTGCTTGCTACAAACTGAGGTAATATCAGATTGGGTTCTGGATAATGGCTGAGGGATGTCCCCCTAGTGGCGTGCTGAGGTATAACAGTTTTTTTGTATTAACCTGATAATTATCTGCCTAGCCTGCTCCTGCAGAGTGCGCCATTACCCATTAGTGAAGGCTAATATCATCGGGCAGCGACTGTCAGAAAACTCAGGGAAAATAATTTTACGGTAAGTTCTTACAAAAATTCTATTATTGCAGGACCTATGTAGCACTACTCCCTTGGGAGCTGCTTAAAGCGGATTCCCCTGGGTTACCCATAGCAACGACTTATGAATTCTTAGTAGTTTAAGTGTTTGGCTCAGTCAGAAAACAGTCCAGGGGATTTGGTTTTTGTTGTTTCTATTTTAGAACTTGGGATGAGAGAGGGGATGAGTAGGATACTCCAACTTGATAAACTATGCACAACTTGAGGACTTCTAGCTATGTTGACTATGTTGAGTGCGGCAAGGCCGCTGCTTCACCTTGCCACTGAAGTGAAGTATAAGAAAGGTGAACTACTTGATAGATTACTCTTCAGGGTTACACTTGACAGCCCCTTTACTCTTCAGGGTTCTATTTGGCTCCCCCTTTTCTATCACTGCCTGTGTGAGTTGACCTTCTGTCCACTGACCTCACTGGAGTGGCCCCCCTTCCTGGGCAGACCCCTTGACAAGCCCCCTGGTACTCAGGGACACTGTTTTTCCCAGGTAGCTCTGTCCACTGCTCCATCGTCAGCTTTTCCAGTACCCTCAAGGCTCAGCTCCACATCTGGTTCACTAGGCCGACTGTAACCACTTTCCTTAGACTGCAGAAGGAGAGAAAGCCGTCACCCTCCTTCTTGGGACTCTGCTTCCCGACAAAGACGCCCTGCCACATGTGCCCTTGGCTTTTATGATCAATCCCAGGATGCACTGTCCAACAGGCTCCCCTGTTGGATACAGTGGGGACACTCCCTCAGACCAAGTGACTCACACCTGGACACATGCAACAGGTATAACTAACAGATCAGGCTCCCCTGATAAGCAGATGGAGAAATATAAATGCTTTACCTAGCACCTATCTAGGAGGGTGCTACATCTATATAAAATAAAGATTTTTAATGCAGTAATGTTGACTTACTGAAAAGTATGTCCATGTACAGTATAGTATGCACTCAATACTTAGTCAGGGCTCCTTTCGCATGAGTTACTGCACTGAGGTGTTATGGAAGCCATGGTTTCTTTGATAGTGGCTTTCAGCTCATCTGCATTGTGGGCAGGTGCCAAGTCCTTCTAGAAAACGAAATCGGCATCCCCATAAAGCTGGTCAGCAGAGGGAAGCATGAAGTGCTCTAGAATTTCCTGGTAGAGGGCTGCGCTGACTTTGGACTTGATAAAACACAATTGGACCAACACCAGCAGAAGACATGGCTTCCCAAATCATCGCTGACTGTGGAAAACTCTCACCTAACAATCTAACACCTCAGTGACACAGGCTGATCAGCTCCATGCCACTGCATCAATGGGGCGTGGCTCCATGCCACGCCCCATTGATGCAGTAATTCATGCAAATGGAGCCCTGACCAAGTATTGAATACATACTATACTGTACATGGACATACTTTTCCATAAGCCAACATTTCTGTATTAAAAATCCCTTTTTCTTTTTTTGGTCATATGTAATATTCTAATTTTCTGATAGATTGAATTTTTAGTTTTTCTTTCGTTTGACGGACACAGCTCCAAAATCTTCTTGACCATTGGGTTTTGCTGCCCCCTACAGGAGCACTAAGCAGGAAAAAGCTTTACCCAGGGGATATACTCCCTCTTCCTGCTATAAGCACTGTTTTTTTCTGCCTAGTTAGGAGTAAGGACCTTGCTGGGAAATGGATCGATTGGAGAAGCATGGACTTTGAAGGCACGAAGTATTTAAAATAACAACTTTATTAATCACAACTAAAATTTCATCACAATACAAACATTGTGCCTCAACAGAGGCAATTGTAGTCAAGGTAACCAATATAACTGATTGGCAATAGGCAGTGTACAAATAAACAGACAAAAGTAATATTAATTACAATAGTTAATAGATAGATCACATCACGAGGATCTCAAGAGGGGTGACAGATAGGTAAGGCTTCCGTCAATCGAGATCAATCGGTGTTGTATTGGATAAACATAGAATTCATAGAGCCAGTTTGCTCGACATGTTTTGCTAAAATAGCTTCATCTGGAGCTAGTAGTGAAATGCTCTGTACAGCAATGTAAACATATAAGAAGGCATGAAGCCAGGGTATGATGTTAACGAGGAGGGTGAAGTGAACATATACAGGAGCTGATCAGAGGTCATAAACAACAGTTTGGAGCTTGTATCCATAAAGGGATATGTATCTGGGATATGTGGAGTACACACCCAATCAAGCGGACCAATATGTATTGGTGTGTAAAGGATGGATATGACCGAGCTGTCTGTCTAGGTAGATAGGCATAGGTCGCTGAAATAGCTCCTGTGTGGATCCTCACCCTCCCCAGATGGGGAAACACCGCCAATTGATGGCAGCCTCACCTATCTGTCACCTATTGTAGTTGCTGCTGACCGGGTGCACAACGGGGGGTTGAGCAGGTTCCCTGCCTCCTGGGGGTTAGTGACTGGGGCAGGGGTGTCCTTTGGGCTCCCTGTGACGGTTGTTGGGCTGAGGGAGCGGATGTCTTGCTATCTGCGGGTACATGCCCCACACGGCCGGATCAGGCCAAAAATGTAGGCAGTGGCTTTGCGGCCTACTCACTGCTGACCGAAACTTATGTGAGGGGGCCCACGCGAGGATAGCTAAAGCCACGGCCTCCCGTGCGGGCATCATTCTCCCCCTTCCGCTGCCCTGGGTAGTCGATTTCCGCTGGGGCTCACGTCTTGGCGGCTGGGCATCCTTAAAAGTTTAGGCTGCGGCTTGTGGCCTACTAGGCCACGTTGGGCACCACCATTGGGAGGCAGCCTCAGTGAGTTTAGCTGAAGCCCCCAACTCTCCCCCTGCGTATCTGCCTAGCTCTGGATCCAGGCAATTGCGTCTGGGCCTCCACTGAAATTTAGGCCGCAGCTTGCGGCCTGCTGGGCCATTTGGTCAGCTTGGCACCTCCCTTGAACAGGGTGGTGTCGTGGGGGCTTAATTTTTAGTGACAGTCTTGCCGCCATTATTGTGGGGGCGAGGGTACTCTTCGTACACGTCACGGTGGGCGGCCCCTCCCCCCTCAAGGGGGCTATGTCCTATTATGTCGTCTATGGAGGGTAACCCCCCTTGCTTTTTTGCGGGGTCTAATAGGTAGTCCTTTTATGGACCCTTAACTGGCGTCTGATTGTGATTGTCAGTCTCCCCTGCTTGTTAGGTTTTCAGGGTGAGCTTAGTATATAGCGACCCTACTGGGTCTGCGTCCACGCACTTCGAGTGCTCTGACATTGAGCATGATTCCTCTTCTACTGCAGCCGCACTTGAAAAGGCGCTGGTGAATTCACTGATTGTATCAGTGCGGGAAACTTTAAACAGGGAGGATGTAGTGCTGCTGCGTCAGAGGCGCCAGTCCCCTTTGGTGCCCCAAGATTCTCAAAAGTTTTAAAGGTTTCCCATTCCCGCCTACTGTGACAAAACTGTCGCGAGTCAGTGGGGTTGTCCTAACGCAATATGGCGTTTTGGATAGACGGTATCCCTTTGAGCAGTCTCTGTTGAATAAGTGGGCAGTCCCACCTGTGGTGGACTCTCAGGTCTTCAGGCTGAATAAATCCACCATTATTCTGGTGGCGGAGTCACCGGTTTTAAAAGATCCTTTTGGCAGGAGAGCCAAGACTTTGGTCTGCCACATGTTTACTGTGGCAAGTTCGGTCCTTAGGCCGGTGTTCCCCATAGCATTGATGTCCCAGACTTTCACGGAGTGGGCAAAGCTTTTGCTCCAGGATCTGGAGGGGAACAGCTTCCCCCTGCCTTTGCGGAGCTGGCGGACCAGCTGGTCCAGGGGTTGCAATTAGTCTGTGATGCCTCTCTGGATGCGGCTCCCTTAGTCTCTAGGCTGTCCGTGACAGCAGTGGTCCTTCGGCGCATGATATGGCTGAAATGCTGGTCTATGGACCAGACTTTCCAGAAGGTCTTATCTAATCTTCCCTTGGGGGGGATCGCCTGTTCGATTCTCCCTGGATGATATCGTTAGGGATCATATGGCGCTTTTCCACTGCATGGAACTGAACGGTTCGGCTCGCTTTTGTGCTTTTCCACTGCTGGTACCGCATGGTATGGTGTAGGAACGGTTCGGTACGGTACGGCGGCGCTTTTCCACTGCATGGAACCGAACGGTACGGCTCTCAAAAACAGTACCTACTCGATTGTGGTTCCAAGAGGTACCATATCCCACAATCCTTTGCATGCAGTCACTACTAGCCACTGATTGGTCAGAGAATCCTACCCACCCCGTTGTTATCCCACCCACTTAACTTTAGTACTACTTTAGTGGAAAAGCAAACCATACCGTACTGTACCGAACCGTTCCAACACCGTACCATGCGGTACCAGCAGCGGAAAAGAAAACCGGGCCAAGCAGGGCCGAGTAGAGCCGAGCCGGTACTTGCAGTGGAAAGAACTGGTGCCCAAAACTGAACTGCATATTCCAGATGAGGTCTTACTAATGATTTGTACAGGGGCAAAATTATCTCTCTCTCTCTCTCTCTGGAGTCCATGCCTCTGTTAATACAAGAAAGGACTTTGCTTGCTTTGGAAACAGCAGCTTGGCATTGCATGCTATTATTAAGCTTATGATCTACCAGAACACCCAGATCCTTCTCCGCTATGGATTCCCCCAGTTCTATTCCACCTTGTATGAGGCATGAATATTCTTAGCCCCCAAGTGCATAACTTTACATTTATCAACATTAAACCTCATTTGCCACATAATTGTCCAATGAAACCGTGCATTAAGGTCAACTTGTAAGTTGAAGACATCCTGTAAAGAAGTTATTCCACTGCAAAGCTTGGTGTTATCTATATCATATATAAAGATATTTAAAAGTAAGGGTCCAAACACTGAACCGTGGGGTACACCACTGATAACTTTAGACCATTCAAAGTAAGAATCATTAACCACTACTCTCTGAATTCTATCTTTTAGCCAATTTTCTATCCAATTACAAACCGATCTTTCCAAGCCAGTAGACTTTACCTTACACATTAGCCGTGTGTGGGGAACTGTGTTAAACGCTTTTGCAAAATCCAAGTATAATATGTCCACAGCCACCCCTCTGTCCAAGGTTTTACTAACCTCCTAAAAAGAAATCAGGTTTGTTTGACAACTTCTGTCTTTCATGAATCCATGCTGTCTGTTGCTTAAAATATATGACCTTAAGTGGAACCCTTGGCTCACGTACAAAGCTTCACAAATTGATGCACCTCCAGTCATTCCCTAATACTATATCTTAGCATTAACCTTTACCTCAATACACCGTTTGTTCATTACTGAGTTCTATTGACATTGATATACTTAAATATTTTGCAACTTAAATATTTTGCTATCACTGATGATATTACAGTTGGTTTTTCTAAAAGAAGAGAACCTTTATTTTTTTGTTTTTTAGATTTATATTTTCATATTTATATAACGAAACTATACGATGTATGGATGTTTTATTATGCATTGTATGTTTTGTACCAAAATATTTCCAATAAACGTTTTTAGACAAAAAAAAAAATATTTCTCTTACGTCCTCCGACAGTCGCCGCCACTTCATAATCATCACTAATGGGGTTATTGGCCTTTGCTCCGCAGGAGTAGCTAGGCAACAAAATTTGTTAATATCAAAGCTTTTAGCATATCCCACCCCTAGGGGGTGGTCCCCTCAGTCAATACCTCCCTGCTTCCTGCATTCCCAACTCAGTTTCTAATGCCTAGCTTAGGAGTGGCTTGGCTGATCCTGTGCTGGGGCTCTCAGTCTCAGCCTCTTTTCTCTTTTTGATTTTATTTTGAGTTTTTTTCTCTTTCTTTTACTTAGCTGTTATTTTTCAGCATTAGTTAGCTTCTTCGGATGAAGATGATCATGCGGAGCTGGGTCTCGGACTGGCCACCCTGGATCCCAGGGTTCAGGGCCAGGGGCTTCCCAGCCTGCCATCGAGCGTTCAGCTCAGGTTTCCCTGGCATATTGAACGACCCATCCCTGTTCGCTGCAGGGATGCTATCTGTGAAGTGGCTACCTCACTGGACGCCATTGCGGTTTCGCACCGCAGTTCCACTGCGTCCTGGCTGCGACACTCCCTGTCCTCAGTGCAGCGGTTTGGTCGCTGGAGAAGGCTCCCCACGCCATCTGGACTGGTAAGTGTACATCTATGTGGGGACCTGTCTATTTGGGTGTCAGTCTGGGACTGTGTGACCCTGCATGTATGTGTAAATGCTGAGCTCCCTGTCAGATTTCTGTGTGGAATAGCTGCCTGTCTGTGGGCTGCGAGGGGGATGCTCTCCCGCTCTGCTGTGTGAATGCATGAAGCAGTCTGGGCTTAGACATGCGGTGCGGCGATCGCTACTGCGGCCCGCCATTTTTTTGCGCAAATTTAATAGTGCCCGGTCCTGTGTGGTATGGCACTGCGTTTTGGCGCCAAACGCCGCCATTTTGGCGGCGATCGATCAGGCCACATGTCGGCGCCATTTTCTCTGTGCCTAAGGAATCCTCAGCCGAGCGGCCATGTTTGTGTAGCCTTGCATAGGCTTTATAGGGCGGTCAGTCATTGCATCACTTCCTTTTGCTCTGGGACAGCGATCGGTGGCAGCAGCCTGTGTGATCTCTCCAGGTTTTTACCTTTCCTTTTCCTGTATTCCTTGCCCAGTGTTCTTATCCCTGTGGGGGTCGGTGTATTCAGTAGGGTGCGGTGGGCTACGCTCGCCGCGGTCTTAAAGGGGCAGTACTCCTTTTTTTCTACTTTTACTGGGGCATGGATTCTCAGGATTGCAAGTTTCCTCCCACCTTGGCTGATCGATCCACCAAACGGCCCAGAGTGTCTATTTCCTCTGATTCAGAGGGCGATGGGGCTGCTATGGCTGGAGTGCCCTTCTCAGGGTCTCACTCATCTTTAGACCTTGTTGGGTCTGAGGGGGAGGCTGAGGTAGAAGGGGTTGATGATTCTCCCCCTGGCTCGTCTGAAGAGCTTGCACTCATGGATGAGTTGGTTGCTTCTATCAAGCAAACGCTGCATTTGCAGGATGAACCATGTCCTCCTGCTTTGATGTCCTCTTATGGGACGCAAAGGAAGCGCAAAACGTTGCAGGTTTTTCTTTGCTCTGTGGAATTTCAGCGCACGGTTGATGAGCAATGGCGCAATTTAAAGAAACCTTTTGCTGTGCCGAGTAGGTTCAAACTGCGTTATCCATTTACACCCACCACTGATGAGCGTTGGTGTGTGCCGCCTCAGGTGGATCACGCGGTGGCGGTTTTGAATAAATCCACTGCGATCCCTGCTGAGGATACCCCGGTGTTCCGGGACCCGACGGACAGGAGATTGGAGTCTCTGGCCCGTCATGCTTATACGGTTGCTGGTTCTATGCTGAAGCCTATTTTTGCTTCCATTATGGCAGCCCAAGCTATTGCGGATTGGACGCAGGTGCTCAGGCGCACCCTGGTGGCTGACTCTGCCTCGCCGACAACTTTGGCTATGGTGGATCAAATTCATCAGGGTGTCATGTATTTGTGTGATGCAGACTTGGATTTAGTCCCTTTGGCTGCGCGTCTTTCAAGTGTGGCGGTATTGAACCGTCGCCTGATATGGCTGAAATGTTGGTCTGTTGACCAATCTTCTCGAAAGACTTTGGCTAATTTGCCCTACGCGGGATCTCGCCTTTTTGGCGAATCTTTAGATACTCTGATAAAGGGAATTTCTGGGGGTAAGAGCACTCTCTTGCCCCAATCTCACAAGAATAAGTTTGTTCGTGGTAAGAAGAATACCTCGTTTAGGCCCTCTCAGGGGTCCTTTCGTGCCTTTCGGTCGCACTATAAGGGCAAACCCTTCAAAGGCCAAGGCTCCCAGAAGAAGCCGTGGACAGGTAAGCAGAAGTCCGGCCAGTCCGGGTCCGCTGCCCATAACAATACGGCCTGAAGGGACGACCTCACCCAGTTCTGGGGTGGGGGGACGTTTGCTCGGTTTTCTTCAACCCTGGCTGGACCGCATTTGGGACAGGTGGGTTCAGGAAATCGTTCGATCTGGCTACAAGATCAAGTTTCTCTCTCGGCCGGCGAGCTGATTTTTCCCCTCAAACCTTCAGCTATCTCCGGAGCGCTTGCAGGATCTGCACCTGGCGGTGCGGGACCTGCGGGCCCAGGGAGTGGTGGTTCCGGTGCCTCATCGGGACAGATTTCGGGGGTTCTACTCCAATCTGTTCACTGTGCCCAGAAAGGAGGGCAAGGTACGTCCGATTCTGGACTTGAAAGCTCTGAACCGCTTTGTGCGGGTTCGCAAGTTCCGCATGGAATCCCTGCGCTCAGTGGTGGCTGCCCTGGTTCCGGGGGAATTCATGCCTCCATCGATTTGAAGGATGCGTACCTTCACATCCCCATTTTCAAGGGTCACCAGAGGTACCTTCGATTCGCCATTGCGGAGGATCATTACCAATTCGTGGCGTTACCTTTTGGTCTCGCTTCGGCTCCGCGGGTTTTCACCAAGGTGCTTGCGCCGGTTCTGGCTTTATTGAGAGCCCAGGGCATTTCTGTCCTGGGGTATCTGGACGATATCCTGATTCGGTCTACGACCAGTCAGGGCCTGGTGAACGACCAGTCCATCACGATGCAGACTCTGCAGGAGTTCGGGTGGAAGATAAATTTTCCAAAGTCAACTCTGTGTCCGTCGGTTCGTCTTCCCTACCTGGGGATGATCCTGGACTCTGTTCAAGCGAAGGTCTTCCTGCCGCACGACAAGCTCCGGACGCTTCAGGACGAAGTCAAGTCCCTCAGGGACAATCAGTACTCATCCCTCCGGACGTGTATGAGGTGTCTGGGATTGATGGTCTCGGCCTTCGAGGCAATCCCTTTTGCCCAGTTTCACACGCGGGGTCTCCAAGCGGAGATTCTGGCCGAGTGGGACGGGCGACCGCAATCTCTGGATCTACGGATCTCCTTGAGTCATCATACCAGAAGGGATCTTCTGTGGTGGCTCCGGTCCCCGGCGGTGTCGGGGAGCAAGTCTTTTCGCCCCTTTCTTGTGGACGGTGATCACCACGGATGCCAGCCTGTCGGGCTGGGGTGGTGTTCTGGGCGTTCTGTCCGCCCAGGGAACTTGGTCGGAGGAGGAATCCTCCCTTCCGATCAACATTCTGGAATTGCGAGCGATAGCTCTCTGCCTTCTGCGTTGGACGGACAGGCTACAGGGCCGTCCGGTTCGGGTGCAGACGGACAATGCCACAGCGGTGGCCTACATCAACCACCAAGGGGGCACCAGGAGTTCCCGCGCGGCTCGGGAAGTGGCCGACATTCTGTCTTGGGCCGAGACACACGTCCCGGCGATAACGGCAGTTCACATTCCGGGGGTGGAGAACTGGCAGGCGGATTATCTGAGTCGCCAGACCCTGGACCAGGGGGAATGGTCCCTTCACCCGGATGTCTTCCAGATGTTGTGCGCGAAGTGGGGTTCACCAGATGTGGACCTGTTCGCGTCTCGTCTAAACAACAAGGTGGAAAGGTTCATGGCAAGGACGCGCGATCCTCGGGCAGACGCGTTAGTGGCGCCCTGGCATCAATATCGTCTGATGTATGCCTTTCCACCGATTCAGCTGCTGTCCAGGTTCCTTCGCAGGTTGGCCGCGGAACCGCACACGGTGATTCTGGTGGCGCCAGACTGGCCTCGCCGGTCTTGGTACGCAGACCTCGTGAATCTGGCGGTCGACGCTCCGTGGCGTCTGCATCTTCGGGAAGATCTCCTGTCTCAAGGGCTGATATTCCATCCTGCTTTACAGTCGCTGGCTTTGACGGCCTGGCTGTTGAAAACCAGGTGTTGAAGGATAGGGGTCTCTCCCCTGAGGTCATCCCCACTTTGATCAAGGCTAGAAAAGCATCTTCGGGGAAGATTTACTATCGTACTTGGAAGGCATATTTTGCCTGGTGTGAGTCCAGGGGGTATTCTCCTCGCTCATATTCGGTATCGAGAGTGTTGGCTTTCCTTCAAACGGGCGTGGACCAGCGTTTGGCGTTGGCCACGATTAAGGGTCAGATTTCTGCGCTGGCCGTTCTCTTTCAACGCCCTGTGGCGTCTAACTCTTTGGTTAGCACCTTTGTTCAAGGGGTGCGACACCTGGTCCCTCCTAGGAGGGAGCCTTTGCCTCCATGGGACTTGAACCTTGTTCTGTCCGTGTTGCAACATGCTACTTTTGAAAAGATCAGGGAGATCTCGTTGCCTCTGTTGTCCAAGAAGGTTGCGTTTTTGGTGGCGATCACTTCGGCTCGCAGAGTGTCGGAGCTGGCAGCTTTGTCCTGCAGCTCTCCATATTTAGTGATTCACTTGGATAAGGTGGTCTTGCGACCTAACCCGTCTTTTCTTCCGAAGAGGATCTCGGAATTTCACCTCAATGAGGACATTGTCTTGCCTTCGCTTTGCGCGAGGCCAAACCATCCGAAGGAGGTGGCTTTACATTCCTTGGATGTTGTTAGGGCGATCAGGGTTTACCTGTCGTCGACTAAATCCTTTCGCAAGTCGGATTCCCTATTCGTCCTTCCTGAGGGTCCTCGGAAGGGCATGGCGGCGTCGGCTTCTACCATCGCCAAATGGATCAGACAGACCATTGAGCAGGCCTATGCTTTGAAGGGAAAGGTTCCTCCCGTACCTGTGAAGGCGCACTCTATCAGATCTCTGAGTACGTCTTGGGCCTGTCATCATCGGGCTTCTGTGGCCCAGGTGTGTAAGGCGGCGACTTGGTCGTCCGTTCACACCTTCTCCAAATTCTACAAGGTGGATGTTCAGGCATCGGCAGATGCTTCCTTTGGCCGCAAAGTTCTTAGTGCGGCAGTGCCTTAGGGTCCCTTGTTTTGGGTACTTGTTTTCCTGGGTTGTTGCTCCTGTTGAGCACGTTTTTTTCCTGTTGCCCAGTTGGTTTTCTTACATTGGTAAGGTTCCTTTTTACCTGATGTGGGTACTGCGTTGCTTTAGGCGCGGCTGCGTTTTTTCCCACCCCTCATGTCTACACTGCTATGGGACGTCCCCATTAGTGATGATTATGAAGTGGCGGCGACTGTCGGAGGACGTAAGAGAAAACTGAATTTTTGTAAAATCTTACCTGTAAAATTCCTTTCTCTGAGTCCTCCGACAGTCGCCGCCCCCGCCCCTCTTTTGGGGTTTGTTTGTGTACTCTACTGCTATGCTGCTGAAACTGAGTTGGGAATGCAGGAAGCAGGGAGGTATTGACTGAGGGGACCACCCCCTAGGGGTGGGATATGCTAAAAGCTTTGATATTAACAAATTTTGTTGCCTAGCTACTCCTGCGGAGCAAACCTCAATAACCCCACTAGTGATGATTATGAACTGGCGGCGACTGTCAGAGGACTCAGAGAAAGGAATTTTACAGGTAAGATTTTACAAAAATTCCGTTTTTTCTCTTACGTCCTCCGACAGTCGCCGCCTCCTCTAAGTCATCACTGTTGGGTATTGTCTTCCTATCCGTAGGAATAGCTAGGCATATAGACTTAGTCCAAAGACAAAAGGCATTAGCATATACACACCCATGGGGGCTGTCCCATCTGGTCAATACCCCCCTGCATCACCACTCCCAACTCCGTTTTAATCTGCCTAGCGTCAGGAATAGTCAGGCTTCCCTTGTGCTGGGGCTTCAGTCTCAGCCTTCCTAATCTTTTATTTGATTTTCTTTGAAAATGTCAGTTTTTTCTTTTACTTTACTAGCTTTTTATTTTGTCAGCTTCTAGTGTTAGTCTTCTCTTCGGATGAAGATCGATCATGCGGTGCTGGGATTCGGACTGGCCGCCCTGGTTCTCCAGAGCAAAAGGGTCAGATGGACCCCCAGCCCGCCATCGAGCGTTCAGCTATGGTTCGCCCTGGCATTACGAACGACCCATCCCTGTTCGCTACAGGGATGCAGCCGTGAGGTGGCTACCTCACAGGACTCGTCTGCGGTGCTGCAGCGTCATGTCCCTGGCTCTCGGCACTCCCTGTCAGATGAGGACAGCGGTTTTCCGTGCATAGAGGCTTCCCACGCCATCTGGTACAGGTAAGTACTTTTCTGTGTGGGGCCTCTGTTTGGGGTGGCAGTCTGTGTTGCTGTGTGTTCCCTGTGTCTGTGCCTGTGTGACTCCTTGTGCGATCCCTCCGGGGATCGCTTGTGCAGATCTGTATGTTGCCTGCGGGTCCCTGTCCCTGTGTCACCTTAGGTGCATTGTTGGGGGTGCAGACGTTTATGATTGTGCGGCGACCGCAGCGGTGCATTTTCGCGCGGTCCGCCATCTTTACTATGGGCACACATGTATAGCTCCTCTGGGGCGATACTGCATGTCATTTTGGCACCATCCGCCACCATTTTTGTGGGCGGTGGAACAATCGGTCCAGCCCCATGTCGGCGGCCATTTTGGCGTAGCCTCCAATGCATCCCTATGGGGCAGCCATTTTCCCGGGGTCTGGCATATAGTCCAGCCCTCTCCAGCAGCACTTCCTTTCCATCAGCAGCAAGGACACTGGTTGCAACGCTCTGCGGGCTCTGCAGGTTATCACTCTCACTTTCCCTCTGTGTATCGCTTCTGGCTCAGTTTCTTTTCTCCTTTGGGGGTCTTTCATCACTGTAGCAGTAGCGGTGGGCTGCGCACACCGCAGCGTTCTTAAAGGGGACAGTACAACGTTTTTTGCACTGTAGTTTGTTCTGATAACTTGAGCCATGGATTCTCAGGAAAGCAAGTTTCCTCCAGCTTTAGTGGGGGGGCCCCAGTTCTCCTGTGGCTCCGCTGCGACCCGATCTGGCTGCTGTAGTAGCGACTTTGGTGAAAAATATGTAAATGCTGATGTCTGAACGGGCTGCTAGAAAGAGGCCCAGGTTGTCTCTCTCTTCTGATTCAGATGGGGATATGGCTGCTGCTGCTGCGAGCGTGCCCTTTTCAGGGTCCCGCTCATCCTTAGACCCCCCGGGGTCTGAAGGGGAGGCTGAACTGGAGGGTGTTGATACATCCTCCCCAGGGTCACCTGAAGAATGGGCGACTATGGATGAGTTAATTGTTTCTGTTAAAGAAACTTTGCATTTAGAGGATGAGCCCTGTCCTCCGGGCGTTGTGTCCTCATTTGGGACGCACAGGACCCGAAAGTCTGCGCAGGTTTTTCCCTGCCCAGCGGAATTCCATTACACTGTTAATGAAATGTGGCGCACTTTGAAATGTCCATTCCTGGTACCTAGTCGGTTCAAATTGCTTTATCCTTTTGCGCCGGCTACGGAATCACAATGGTGTGTGCCTCCACAGGTGGATCACACTGTGGCCGTGTTGAACATGGCTACCTTGGTTCCTTCTGAGGATACCCCGGTTTTCCAGGATCCCACGGACCGGCGGTTGGAGTCTCTAGCCCGCCATTCCTATACGGTGGCGGTTTCGTTGCTCAGACTCGTTTTCGCGTCCGTTCTGGTGTCTCAGGCGGTGACTGATTGGACTAAGATGCTTAGGAGCAATCTCGTGTCTGATGGTGTTCCGCCTACCCGGCTGGAAATGGTGGATCAGATCCACCAAGGAGTCATGTACTTGTGTGATGCAGCCTTAAATGAGGCCCCTTTGGTGGCTCGCCTCTCTAGTGTCGCGGTACTTAACCGGCGACTGATATGGCTGTAGAGCTGGTCGGCCGACCAGTCCTCGAGGAAAACTGTTGCTGATTTTCCTTATGCTGGCTCTCGCCTTTTTGGCGAGGCGTTGGACACCTTGGTGAAAGGCGTCACGGGGAGCAAGAGCACTATGCTGCCCCAGAACCCGAAGAACAAGTCTTTCCGAGGCGAGTGGGGTTCTGCACCTAGATCCAATCAGGGGTCCTTTCGGAACCCATCCAAGGGTAAGCCCTTCAAGGCTCAGGGCAACCAGAACAAGCCCTGGGCGGGCAAGCAGAAGGCCGGCAATGCCGGCTCGGCGGGACAATCCGCCTCTGCCTGAAGGGGGCGCCCTCACCCGTTTCAGGGGTGGGGGAATGTTTGCGCGGTTTCCTCCAACCTTGGCTGCTCCAGATATCGGACAGGTGGGTTCAGGAAATCGTTCGATCAGGTTACAAAGTGCATCCTATTCTGGACCTAAAAGCGCTGAGTCCAGGAGAATTCCTGGCTTCGATAGATCTGAAGGATGCGTACCTGCACATCCCCATTTTCGAGGGTCATCAGCGGTACCTTCGGTTGGCTATCGCAGAGGACCACTACCAGTTTGTGGCGTTACCTTTCGGTCTCGCTTCGGCACCAAGGGTGTTTACCAAGGTGTTGGCGCCGATTCTGGGCCTGCTGCGGGCCCAGGGCATTGCGGTCCTGGGGTACCTGGACGATCTGCTTCTGAGATCGCGTGCCAGCCAGGACCTTGTGCGCGATCTGTCCATCACGGTACAGACGCTCCAGGAGTTCGGATGGACCATCAACGTTCAAAAATCGGCGTTGTCTCCATTGTTTCGCCTTCCCTATCTGGGAATGGTTCTGGACTCTGCTCATGCAAAGGTGTTCTTGCCGGAGGACTAGCTCCGGACTTTGCGGGACAAACTCAGGTCCCTCAGGGACAATCCATCCTCGTCACTCAGGACCTGTATGCGGGGCCTGGGGTTGATGGTGTCAGCCTTCGAGGCGATTCCCTTTGCCCAGTTCCACACGCGGGCTCTCCAGACGGAGATCCTGGCCAGGTGGAATAGACTACCTCAGTCCTTGGATCTGGATGTCTCCTTGAGTCGCCAGACCAGATTGGCTCTTCTATGGTGGATCCAGTCCCCGTCGGTGGCGGAAGGCAAGTCCTTCCGTCCGTTGGTGTGGACAGTGGTTACCATGGACGCCAGCCTGTCGGGCTGGGGTGGAGTCCTGGGCACCTTGTCTGCCCAGGGCACTGGTCGGAGGAGGAGTCCTCCCTCCCGATAAATGTGCTGGAATTACGAGCGATAAAACTCTGTCTCTTCCAGTGCTCGGACCGTCTCCGGGGCCTGCATGTTCGCGTACAGACGGACAATGCTACCGCGGTGGCTTACATCAACCACCAGGGGGCACCAGGAGTGCTCGAGCGGCCCGGGAGGTGACCGACATTCTGTCTTGGGCCGAGACTCATGTCCCGGCGATCTCAGCAGTTCACATTCCGGGTATGGAAAATTGGCAGGCCGACTTTCTGAGCCGCCTGACCCTGGACCAGGGGGAATGGTCCCTACACCCGGAGGTTTTTTCAGATGCTGTGTGCGAGGTGGATCTGTTTGCATCCCGGCTAAATCGAAAGGTGGAAAGGTTCGTGGCAAGAACGCGCAATCCATTGGCGGATGCATTGGTGGCCCCTTGGCATCAGTATCGTCTGATGTACGCCTTTCCTCCGATTCAGTTACTCTCCCGGTTCCTTCGCAGATTGGTCTCGGAACCGCACATGGTGATTCTGGTGGCGCCGGACTGGCCTCGCCGGTCCTGATACGCCGACGTTGTTCACCTGGCAGTGGCGCCTGCGTGGCGTCTGCCTCTGCGGGAAGATCTCCTGTCTCAGGGTCCGATCTTCCATCCTGCTTTACAGTCGCTGGCTTTAATGGCCTGGCTGTTGAGATCCATGTCTTGAGGGACAAGGGTCTCTCCCCTGAGGTTATCCCTACCCTGATCAAGGCTAGGAAATCCTCCTCTGGTAAGATCTATTACCGTACCTGGAAAGCCTATTTCGCCTGGTGTGAGTCCAGGGGGTTCTCCCCTCGTTCTTACTCGGTGTCGAGATTCTTGGCTTTCCTCCAGTCTGGAGTGGATCAGCGCCTGGCGCTGGCCACAATAAAGGGCCAGATGTCTGCACTGGCTTTCCTTTTCCAACGCCTTGTGGCGTCTCATTCCTTGGTGCGCACCTTCATTCAAGGTGTGCGACATTTGGCTCCTCCCCGGGAGGAGCCTTTACCTCCATGGGACTTGAACTTGTTTCTGTCCGTGTTACAGCGTGCTCCCTTTGAGAACATCAGGGGGATATCGTTGCCTCTGCTGTCGAAAAAGGTTGCTTTTCTGGTGGCGATCACTTCGGCTCGCGGAGTGTCGGAGCTGGCGGCGTTGTCTTGCCGCTCCCCTTACTTGATAATTCACAAGGATAAGGTGGTTTTGCGACCACCCCCATCCTTCCTTCCCAAGGTGATCTCTGAGTTCCACCTTAATGGGGACATTGTCCTGCCTTCGCTTTGTACGAAGCCTAAACATCCGAAGGAGATTGCTTTACATTCCTTGGATGTTGTCAGGGCGATCAGGGTTTACCTGTCGTCTGCGGAATCCTTTCGGAAGATGGATTCCCTGTTTGTCCTTCCTGAGGGATCTCGGAAGGGCATGGCTGCGTCCGCAGCGACTATTGCCGAATGGATCAGACCGACCATTGCACAGGCTTATGCCTTGAAGGAATGGGTTCCACCCTTCCCTGTTAAGGCGCACTCTGCCAGGTCTTTGAGTGCATCCTGGGCCTATTGGCATCGGGCCTCGGTGGCCCAGGTGTGCAAGGCGGCGACTTGGTCGTCGGTGCACACCTTTTCCAAATTCTACAAAGTAGATGTTCTGGCATCAGCTGATGCTTCTTTTGGCCGCAAATTCTCTGTGCGGCAGTGCCATGTTGGACCCTTGAATTTTTTTCTGGGTCCCTGGCTGTTGGCATTTGCTTTCCTGGGCTGTTGCTCCTGTTGAGCATTGTTTTTTTCTGTTGCCCAGTTGGTTCTCTTACGGTGCATGTAAGATTCCTTTATCTGATGTGGGTAGTGCGTTGCCTTTTCTACGGTTGCGTCTCCCACCCCTCATGTCTATACTGCTTTGGGACATCCCAACAGTGATGACTTAGAGGAGGCGGCGACTGTCGGAGGACGTAAGAGAAAACGGAATTTTTGTAAAATTCCTTTCTCTGAGTCCTCCGACAGTCGCCGCCCCCGCCCTTCTTTTGGGGTTCTTATTACCTACTGCTATGCTACCAAACTGAGATGGGAGTGGTGATGCAGGGGGGGTATTGACCAGATGGGACAGCCCCCATGGGTGTGTATATGCTAATGCCTTTTGTCTTTGGACTAAGTCTATATGCCTAGCTATTCCTACGGATAGGAAGACAATACCCAACAGTGATGACTTAGAGGAGGCGGCGACTGTCGGAGGACTCAGAGAAAGGAATTTTAAAGGTAAGATTTTACAAAAATTCTGTTTTTTTCCAGCAAGAACTCATCTATGTGATCGTGGAACTAAACAAACCTTGAATTATCATAAATCGGGCATAAAGGATCAGACAACCCCAGTGAAAGAAAATGTTAAAAATGTAAAAAAATCCACTGAATGTCCCACAGTCCTTCAGCTAAAAGTGCAGGAGAAATGATGTGTGTTCCAGCAGGACTCCCAGTAACAGTGAAATGTAGAAGGGATCACCTCAATCTCCACCACCAAGTGTCGGGGATAGTGCAGAAATGGCAACTCACCAAAGCACCATGCTTACCAACTCTCGTGAATAAGCAGGAATTGCATGTAAAAGGTCCATTATAGGATCCACTTCCTGGTTCACCATTCATCCACCGATACTCCAGTACATGTGGGAGAACAAATTAAGCCTCCACTAGTGCAATATTGTAAAGACCATTTATTCATATAAAAAACATAAATATTTGCACTCACTTGGCATAGATGAAAAACAAGCACATCATAGACACATCGATGAGTTAGATAGCCGTTGCAGCCAAGTCTTGACTCCATGCCAAGGCAGGGAACGCCGGAAGTCTCCGTCACCACAATTGCAGTTGCAGGGTACGCCGTCTGGCCACGCCCCGACGCGTTTAGTCACTTCCGACTTCAACTGGGCGCACAGACTGCGTGACGAACCCATTTGTACTCAGCCTCTCAGAGCAGCCACCAATCAATCCCTCCTGCAGGCTGACCTGGAAAAGCAACATTGCTCGTGCGAGCGGAAGTATAACTGCGAACTATGACCCCATACCGGCCAATAGCAGAACGTGACCCCCATTGGTAAATATAGGGCGTCGGATATACCGCACATCCAACATCAGCGGATATAAATAAAAAACAAATAAATAACTAATCAATATCACACGCAAAAACATACAAAATGTGTGCATTGCAATGTTGCTGGATACCGGAACAGCCCCGCAGGGAGGATCCAAACAACATAATGGTATACACTAATCATGATATAAAAAAGTCAATACAAAAATCAAAATAAAAATCTAATACACACAGACTTAAACACCAAAATCAAAAGCAGGTCATAGCCATACTACACTCATACACACAAGTGCACAGGATAAACCCACAAACATAGTGTGGGCCAATCAGGGATATGATGGATTAAGAGTCACTTATAAAACAGTTAATGTCAAGTTCTATATTGAGCCCTAGTGGAGCAAGGGACTGGGTCAGGAAAATCCACTTGGTCTCGCACCTGTAAAGTTCCCTGACCCAGTTAGCCCCTCGCCACGATGGGGTCACCCGCTCCACTCTCCACAAATGGAGCCCCCTTGGGTCCCGCTGATGACACTGACGAAAGTGGGCCGACACATTATGTTCGCGTTTCCCCTTCAGTATGTTGCTGATGTGTTCACCAACTCTTTTTTTAACCACTTTACCACCGGAGGATTTTCCTGCTAAAAGACCAGGGGTTATTTTGCGATTTTTTACTGCGTGACTTTAACGGACAATCGCGCGGTCGTGCGACGCTGTACCTAAACGAATTTCACGTCCTTTTTTTCCCACAAACAGAGCTTTCTTTTGGTGGTATTTGATCACCTGTGCGATTTTTCGATCACGCGCTATAAACAAAAAAAGAGCGTAATTTTTGCAAAAACAACAATATTTTTCACTTTTTTTTATATGAAATTCCCCCAAAAAAAAATGTAAAAATCAAAATTTTTTAAAATTTTCGGCCAATTTGTTTTACGCTACCTATGTTTGGTAAAAAAAATCGCAAAAAGCGTATTTTGATTGGTTTGCGCAAAAGTTATCGCGTTTACTAACAAAGGGAAAGATTTTTGTCATTTTTGGTGTTTTTTTTTTTAACGAGTAATGGCGGCGATCTGCGATTTTTTTTGCGGTACTGCGACATTGCGGCGGACAGATCGGACCCTTGACTGACATTTTTGACACTTTTGGGGGTACCAGTGACATTACTGCAGTAATCAGTGCTATATATATGCACTGTTACTGCAAAAATTACACTGGCAGGGAAGGGGTTAACAGTATTGGACAGGGAGGGGTTAAGTGTGTCCTAGGGGCGTGATTCTAACTGTGTAGGGACATGGCTACTAGTGTAAAAACAAAGATTTGGTGCAACCTATGTAGACTAAGTTGCAGGGGCACATAAGCGCTTAAGAGTATCACAGGTTATGAGGTGTTTGATTTTGAAGGACTTCTCAATAGCTGGGACGGAAAATGCATCCAGTCTTCTCAGATTGGTTGGTGCAAAGGAACACGCTCTACACCTACCACATGAGAAGAACCCGCTACGATTGGGAAAAAAGGCCATAATGGGGGGATCAAGGACCTTCTTCACAATCTTGTCCCCAAAATTTGGGGCCTTCCTGTAAATAAAGAAAGGTGTGTCAGGCAAGACTGGCCCTAAAGTCCTATCCATACGGAGGATGGGCCAGTGTTGCCTGAAAATGGACTCCACCTTCCTATAATCATTAGAAAACTCTGACAGGAAACTCCATTGTTTGGAGTCCATAGTATTCGCAACGGGAGTAACCAGAGGTCTCAGCGCATCTAGTATCTTCTCTATTTCCCTATCAAGGGCACCTTCACTGTAACCTTTTACCAAAAATCTTTCCTTCAAGACTCCAGACTGTTCAATAAAGTAATTCGTAGATGTGCAATTCCGCCTCACTCGCATGAATTGGCCTCTAGGGATGTTTTTGAGCCAATTCGGGTGATGACCACTTTGTATCGCAAGTTAACTGTTGCGGTCAGTCGGCTTAAAGAACACTTTAGTCACTAACTTGTTCCCTTCCCTCCTTATTAGCACATCAAGAAAATTAATCTCTTCCTGGCTCCACTGGAACTCGAGTTTGAGGTTTTTCTGATTCAAATTCAAGTGTTCCATAAATGCCAACAACCGGTGTTCAGAGCCATCCCAAATAAAGATTATATCATCAATGAAGCGCCGATAATACTTCAATTCTGGTCTGCTTTTGGATGTGCGGTCTATCCGACGCCCTATGTTTACCAATGGGGTCACGTTCTGCTATTGGCCGGTATGGGGTCATAGTTCGCAGTTATACTTCCGTTCGCACAAGCAATGTTGCTTTTCCGGATCAGCCTGCAGGAGGGAGTGATTGGTGGCTGCTCTGAGAGGCAGAGTACAAATGGGTTTGTCACGCCGTCTGTGCCACGCAGTTGAAGTCGGAAGTGACGAAATGCGTCCGGGCGTGGCCTGACGGCGTACCCTGCTGTCAGAGAAACGGCCATGCTGCAACTGGCAACTCCGCCAGTAATTCCAATGGCCGCAATGGACTCAGGCCATAGACTCATTGTCAGTGAAATGGCTGTGCTGCAACTGGCAACTTTGCCAGTACTTTCCATGACCCCAATGGACTCAGGCCATAGACTAATTCACTGGCCTATAAAAGGACTCTGCTCAGCCCATCAGATTGCTGGATTGTCTTCAGCTCTTCCTGTTTCCTGAGCATTGCTACTTCCTGGATTCCAGTTTGACCCGGCTTGTTCCTGACCTGTCTGCTCTCTCTCCTGGCTTTGACCCCCGGCTTCGTCTGACCATCCGATCCTGCTCCAGTGTTTGACCCTCGGCTTGTGTGACCATCCCTGCTCTTCTGCTCTCTGCCTGACTTCCAGTGTACCGATCCCGGCTTGCTCAGCGGACTTGCTTCTGCTCAAATCCCCTTGTCTTGGCACATGTTTGGACTGATACCTGTGTATGACCCTTGGCCTGGCTTTTACTTGCACATTGCTTGATTCCCTGGAGGCCCTGAAAGTTTTTCCTGGATACCCTTGTGAACCTTTACCTGCACTCCACAAGCATCCAGTGCTCCTTGGGACGCGTCACCTCCTGTCCCACTTCCAGGGGTGATTCGCACCGAGCTGCAAGGGAAGCCCTCTCAGCATTTCAGCCTCTACCAAGAAGTGATCTGACACCTGCAACTGCAATTGTGGTGACGGAGACTTCTGGCGTTCCCTGCCCTGGCGTGGAGTCAAGACTTGGCTGCAATAGCTGTCTACCTCACCGATGTGTCTATGATGCTTGTTTTTCATCTATGCCAAGTGAGTGCAAATATTTGTTTTTTATATGAATAAATGGCCTTAACAATATTGCACTAGTGGAGGCTTAATTTGTTCTCCCACATGTACTGGAGTATCGGTGGATGAATGGTGAACCAGGAAGTGGATCCTATACTAGACCATTTACATGCGATTCCTGCTTATTCACGAGATTGGGTAAGCATGGTGCTTTCATTAAACCATTGTCGAACTTGATGATTTTTTGTATGACATCACTTTGCCTACATTGTCTCTTGACCAATCACACTACTTATGTTCACCCTTGACTGAGGATGAGATCGACGCGGCCTTGGCCACGTTCGCGCACAATAAGACACCTGGCCTGGATGGCTTTCCCATTGAATGGTACTTACATTACAGGGAGTTGCTGGTCCCTCATTTATTGAAAGTATTTACTTGTGCCCTGAAGGAAGGACGTCTGCCACCCTCTATGAAGGAGGCTTTAATTGTGCTCATTCCCAAGCCGCGCAAAGATCCCCTTCTCTGTGAATCGTACCGTCCAATATCTCTTATTAATACTGACGTGAAGATCTTAGCCAAAGTCCTTGCGAGACATCTGAATATGGTTGTCACGGACTTCGTGGGGGCGGATCAGTCAGGCTTTATTCCCGGCCGTTCCACCTCGATTAACTTACGCAGACTTTTTACTAACCTTCAGACGACTCATGCATCTGTGGGTTCCAGGGTTGTTGTGGCCCTGGACACTCACAAGGCTTTTGATTCAGTCGAATGGCCTTACTTACTGGAAGTGTTGGCGAAATTCGGTTTTTGGGCTTGGGTTCATAAACTGGGTGCGACTTTTATACTACCTGCCCCGCGCTCGTATTAGAGTGAATAATTTTGTATCGGAATCTTTCACCATTTTTCGTGGTACCAGACAGGGATGCCCCCTATCCCCGTTATTATTCGCCCTTGCCATTGAGCCTCTGTGTGGGCATTGCGGGCTTTGTGATCAATGGCTTGGAGGAAAAGGTTTCTCTATACGCGGACGATATATTGATATATCTATTGGATCCCTATCAATCCCTCCCCATTTTACTGGCAGTTATTGAACGGTTTGGGCATTTTTCGGGCTTCCGGGTGAACTGGAGTAAGTCTACTCTGTTCCCTCTGGATCCCCAGGCCCTGCCCCCTTCTCTCGCCTCGTGTCCTCTTCAGGTGGTGGCTAGGTTTTGATATTTGGGGATTGAAATTCAACTCCCCTTGTCTCGTTTCTTTACGAATAATCTGGACCCCCTGATTGACCGCCTTAAGACCGCTCTGAGGCTGTGGTCTACGCTTCCACTTACGGTATTGGGTAGGATAAATATTTTTAAAATGATCTTCCTCCCACGCTTTTTGTATGTACTGAGTCACTCTCCGATCTACGTCCCCAAGCGTCGCTTTTAGGTCATTGACTCGCTCCTGACCTCCTTTATCGGGGGGGCCGGGTGGCACGTGTAGCCAGAGATGCCTTGCAATTACCAGTTGCCGAGGGGGGGCTTGCGGCGCCCAATCTTCGCCTTTATTATTTTGCCTCTCAGTTGGCCCATGCACACTGGTGGTTCCATCCGGAGGATATTAATGCTGCAGCAGCTTTAGGCTCCGTTCAGATGTAGGCGTTTTGGGGCGTTTTTGGGGAGTTTTTCTGCTCTAGGATCAGCTCTCAAAACGCCCAACAAGACAAATCCTATTCATTTCAATGGCCCCTGTTCACATCTGAGCGTTTTGACGCTGTAAGCAAAACGCCCAATGCTCAAAAAAGTACATGAGCTTCTTTTTGGGCAGATTACAGGCGTTTTCCATTGGTCTCTATTCAATCTAAAAACGCCTGTAAATCGTGGTAAAATCGCGGTAAAAAACGCACGAAAACCCTACGCTCAGGTGTAAATGTAGCCTTAGAGGCGGCCATTCTTACCTCCTTTGAATCTTTGCAAAACTTAATACACCGTAGATCTACCATTATCAGGCCGAATACTACTATTGTTTCTGTCATCCTGCGCATTTTTGCGGCTGCAACCCTGGATGGTTATGACTCTCCAGGGGTGTATTCCTCTAATGCCCCCCTTTGGCACAATCTGAAACTGAGTGAATTTTTTCGGTGGGATGATGGTCTTTTCTGGGCCCGGCTCGGAGTGAAATCTATTTCCCATTTGTATGTCCAGGGAGCCTTTCGGTCCTTTGCGGACATGCAATCTTCCTTTAACTTGCCCTCTACTGCTCACTATCGATACTTGCAATTGAGACATACGGCGGCCGCGTAATCTGGCCTCCGAGATGTCTCGCTGGAACCGTCCCCTTTGGAGAATCTCCTTTCTGACTCCTCACACGAGAAGCTGGTCTCTACATACTATTCTAGGCTTCTACATTCTAAATCTAAGCGCCTGGCTGTTGTTGAGTCTCAGTGGAGAGAGAATGTTCCGGACTTGTCGTAGGAGGTGTGGCAAGACGCTGGTTGCTGTTCCCCCCCCCCCCCCCCCTACATTTCACTGTTACTGGGATTCCTGCTGGAACACACATCATTTCTCCTGCACTTTTAGCTGAAGGACTGTGGGACATTCAGTGGATTTTTTACATTTTTAACATTTTCTTTTACTGGGGTTGTCTGATCCTTTATGCCTGATTTATGATAATTCAAGATTGTCATTTTTTGCACTACTAATATTTGTATATGGTTTGTTTAGTTCCACGATCAAATATTTATTGTAACCTGTTTTTCAAGTAGCTGCAGTCAATAATATCATTCAGTGATTTAAGCTGATCTCTCCTTGAGCGCAGAGGTCTCCCTATAGGTTATCACACACACTGTGAGATTTGCTTGCATTTATTTATTTATTTTTTAACTCATCTATGCGCTCTTTTATTAAACTCTCCAATATCTTCCCGAGTGGAGTCCATTTGTACGTTAGTGGCATTCCTACATCAGGGGATCTTCTGGCATCTATCAATTTTAAGGACGCATACCCTCATATTCTAATACCGTGTTTCCCCGAAAATAAGCCCGGGTCTTTCCATAATTTTAGGTACGAAAAATGCATTAGGGTTTATTTTGGGTGGATGTCTTATTTGTTCCCTGTCGTCTCTCCCTCCCTGTCAGCTCAGGAGTCAACATCCCTGTAATCTCCAAAATAAACTCTAGTTAAAGTCCTTGTAAAATCATTTAACTCAGGAGATCAAATTTTTTATTTAAAGAAAAAAAAAAAAATTAAAGACTGTTTTGCCAATTTTCAGACAGAGCTAATATTATGCCTCCCTTGTCATAGGCAAGGTGGCATGATAAAAGCTTCCTGCGCCTGCTGTCACTTATGCTGGCCATACAAAAACCATGTCTTCCTTCAAAAAAAATTTAATTTTTAGAACGCTCTATCGATTTTCTAATCATTAGTGGTGTCAAAACGACGTTCGTTTTCTACCACAGTGGCGGGAAAATATGAAGGAGCAGAATAGAAATCGTCTTGGTCAAAGGAATCTTCAGACAGTGTATGTGGTTTTCATTCTGAAATTACATTCATTTTCAAACTTAATGTTAAAAGCAAGTAACATTTTCAAAAGACATTCTGTCATTCAGCGAATGTACAAAGATTTTGTATATGAATATTCTCATCCGAAAATCGTTTTTTTCAAGGATAGGATCATTTTAAATATAATGCACAATACTGGTAAAAGTTTACTTTAAATATAATTATATAGTACCTCCAGTCTATCAGCCCTCCACCTTCTCTGGGTTCAGATCTTCTTTTTTTTTTTTTTTTTTTTAAACAACAAACATGTTGTATTTACCTACTCTGTGCAATGGTTTTGCACAGAGCAGCCCTAATTCTCCTCTTCTGGGGTCCCCCACCGATGCTTCTGGCTCCTCCTGCCTTCAGAGTGCTTTAAAGCAAGCTGCAAAGTATAGTGATATATAGGGTGTGAAAACACACACCAAAATATGCAATGTAAACAAGAACTTCAGAAAACAGTGAATCAACCTTCAGTGACTGATGCAATGGGTGACAGTGCTTCTCCACCAGCATTCAAATGCGCTAACCAGAAATCATGAAATTAAAGACCTTGGTTAAAATCTCATCGGGAGCTGGATAACGCTCTATGATGCAGGGACGTCCTCTCAATCATGAAATAGTGGATGCACTAAATAAATGCTCATCAGATAGAGCCAAAATTTGCTTATATAGTGTAGCATTTACTGAAAAGTTGAGGTAAGAAACATGCACATGTCACAACAATAATGGCCAGTAACTCAAATCAGGCAGACCGCCGTTCCGCAGTAGGGATATGGCAGCGGGGACGCCAGCATGTAGGCCCCTACTGATGCGTTTCGTGTCAATACACATCTCAGGGATCTGCTTATCTTAGGCAGATCCCTGTGACAACGTGTATTGACACAAAACGCATTGGGAGGGGCCTACATGCTGGCGTCTGACCGCCATATCCCTGCTGCGGAACGGCAGTCTATCTGATGTGAGTTACTGGCCATTATTGCTACGACATGTACAGTGGGTACGGAAAGTATTCAGACCCCCTTAAATTTTTCACTCTTTGTTATATTGCAGCCATTTGCTAAAATCATTTAAGTTCATTCTTCTTCCTCATGAATGTACACATAGCACCCCATACTGACAGAAAAACACAGAATTGTTGACATTGTTGCAGATTTATTAAAAAAGAAAAACTGAAATATCACATGGTCCTAAGTATTCAGACCCTTTGCTGTGACACTCATATATTTAACTCAGGTGCTTTCCATTTCTTCTGATCATCCTTGAGATGGTTTTACACCTTCATTTGAGTCCAGCTGTGTTTGATTATACTGATTGGACTTGATTAGGAAAGCCACACACCTGTCTATATAAGACCTTCCAGATCACAATGCATGTCAGAGCAAATGAGAATCATGAGGTCAAAGGAACTGCCTGAAGAGCTCAGAGACAGAATTGTGGCAAGGCACAGATCTGGCCAAGGTTACAAAAAGATTTCTGCTGCACTTAAGGTTCCTAAGAGCACAGTGGCCTCCATAATCCTCAAATGGAAGACGTTTGGGACGACCAGTACCCTTCCTAGAGCTGGCCGTCCGGCCAAACTGAGCTATCGGGGGAGAAGAGCCTTGGTGAGAGAGGTATAGAAGAACCCAAAGATCACTGTGGCTGAGCTCCAGAGATGCAGTCAGGAGATGGGAGAAAGTTGTAGAAAGTCAACCATCACTGCAGCCCTCCACCAGTCGGGGCTTTATGGCAGAGTGGCCCGACGGAAGCCTCTCCTCAGTGTAAGACACATGAAAGCCTGCATGGAGTTTGCTAAAATAAACACCTGAAGGACTCCAAGATGGTGAGAAATAAGATTCTCTGGTCTGATGAGACCAAAATAGAACTTTTTGGCCTTAATTCTAAGCGGTATGTGTGGAGAAAACCAGGCACTGCTCATCACCTGTCCAATACAGTCCCAACAGTGAAGCATGGTGGTGGCAGCATCATGCTGTGGGGGTGTTTTTCATCTGCAGGGACACGACGACTGGTTGCAATCGAGGGAAAGATGAATGCAGCCAAGTACAGGGATATCCTGGACAAAAACCTTCTCCAGAGTGCTCTGGGCCGAAGGTTTACCTTCCAACACGACAATGACCCTAAGCACACAGCTAAAATAACGAAGGAGTGGCTTCACAACAACTCCGTGACTGTTCTTGAATGGCCCAGCCAGAGCCCTGACTTAAACCCAATTGAGCATCTCTGGAGAGACCTAAAAATGGCTGTCCACCAACGTTTACCATCCAACCTGACAGACCTGGAGAGGATCTGCAAGGAGGAATGGCAGAGGATCCCCAAATCCAGGTGTGAAAGACTTGTTGCATCTTTCCCAAAAAGACTCCTGGCTGTATTAGATCAAAAGGGGGCTTCTACTAAATACTGAGCAAAGGGTCTGAATACTTAGGACCATGTGATATTTCAGTTTTTCTTTTTTAATAAATCTGCAACAATGTCAACAATTCTGTGTTTTTCTGTCAGTATGGGGTGCTATGTGTACATTCATGAGGAAGAAGAATGAACTTAAATGATTTTAGCAAATGGCTGCAATATAACAAAAAGTGAAAAATTTAAGGGGGTCTGAATACTTTCCGTACCCACTGTACATGTTTCTTACCTCAACTTTTCAATAAATGATACACTATGTACAATTTTGGCTCTATCTGATGAGCATTTATTTTGTACATCCACTATTCCATGACTGAGCGGACGTCCCGGCATCATATGGCACTTTTCCACTGCAAGTACCGGCTAGTACCGGCTCGGCTCTACTCGGCCCTGCTTGGTCCGGTTTGCTTTTCCACTGCGGTACCGCATGGTATAGTGTCGGAACGGTTTGGTACGGTACGGTATAGGTTTGCTTTTCCACTAAAGTAGTACTAAAGTTAAGTGGGTGGGATAACAACGGGGTGGGTGTGATTCTCTGACCAATCAGTGGCTAGTAGTGACTGCATGCAAAGGATTGTGGGATATGGTACCAGTTTGGTACCTGTTGGAACCACAATCGAGTAGGTACTGTTTTTTCAGAGCCGTACCATTCGGTTCCATGCAGTGGAAAAGCAAACCTATACCGTACCGTACCAAACCGTTCCGACCCTATACCATGCGGTACCGCAGTGGAAAAGCACAAAAGCGTGCCGAGCCGGTACGGTTCTATGCAGTGGAAAAGCGCCAATAGAGGGATTATCCAGCTCCTGATGGGATTTTAACCAATGTCTTTGATTTCATGATTTCTGGTGAGTGCATTTGAATGCTGGTGGAGGAACACTGTCACCCATTGCATTAGTCACCGGAGTTGGATTCACCATTTTCTGAACTTCTTGTTTACATTGCTTATTTTGGTGTGTGTTTTGACACCCTATATCACCGTTCATTTTCACCGTGGATTATGGACTACTATAGAGGATTGGAATTTCACTTTTTATCAGTTTCTGTTTTATGAGCACGTTTATACATATTATTTTAATATTTTATTATTAGCGCTGCACTTGTATTTGTTTCACTGTTTAGAAGGTATATATTCACCTTTTTGTGCTTGCGGCTCCAACCTCATAGCGCTCACTTGTTACACATTAAGGGACTCTTTAATACTCTGTGTTTGTCAGGGATAGACAACTAAGCATATTTCTGGGGGAAAACATAAGAGGGCAAACTTTGTAAAGCTTGTCCTATCCAGGCTGATTTTGGGGGAGGGGATAAAATGGAGGAAGCGCATGATTATGTTGTAGCGTGATTTTGACATAACCGATGAATACATTAACATAAGATGAATGGAGTGGGTAGACCATGTAATATTTTTTTTTTTTTCCTGTAAGTCACGTTATTGTAAGTCACATGTTAAGTGTGAGGCCCAAAAAATGTTTGATTTCCTCCATTGTGACAAATCTCTATTCAAATGAATAGGCATATTATAAACTGGGGTTATTTGCAATCTATTGCTGGGCAAAAAGATTGATCTGGTCCACAATTAACTGCAATAAATCGTCGGTGCAAAAAATACATTGTAAAAATCATTTGTTGAAAAATTTACTGCCCTTTACACCTGGCTGTGTGGTAGAAGATACTAAATAGGGGAGCTCGGCCGATTGCCGTTCTAGATGGCCGCACACTGACACAGCTCCGGTCCACAGCGGCTCCACAGGGTGATCAGTGAGAGTAGATTCTGCCTGACACAGGCACATCTGCTACATACAAGTCCAGCGACGCTGGGGAACATGTCTTAATAGAGGAAAGACAGGGGACTCCCAGCCCGCACACTAAGCCACAATGGTGCTGGGAGCGGCCCCATGAGCTGCAGCGACGAGATAAGGGGAGAGAGCCTGCCATTGTCAGCAGAGGAAAACTGCAAGCCCAAGCCAGCACAGACATCTGCTCTTCAGCCTCATCCATGTCCAGCAGTCTGGTGAAATCCAGACCCAGACTGAACACAGAGGGATAACCTCCACACTGTGGTGAACCTGTGACACACCCTCTGCTGGGGAACTTAATCACTGTGTCAGGACCCAGATTTGAACCTGGGACCTCCACGGTGTCTGGCAATGACTCTACTCGCTGAGCTGCCTGGAATGCTGGACAGTTCGCTGGACAGTTCTCTGGACAAATCCTTGCTGTGAATCTTAATTACCTTAAACCCTTTGCTCCTCCCATGTCTCTGCACTTCCTGGCTGCCAGAATATTGTGCCTTCACCAGCCAATATCTCGCTTGTCTCTCCTGCCGCCGTCCGTATCTTCGCTATCATCTGTTATCGACACTTGGCTTGTTCCTCGACTACGCTTCTGCTTAATTCCAACCTGCAGTTACTCATTACCGACCTCTGGCTACTCCTTGACTACGCTTCTGTTTGATTCCTATCTGCTACTCGACCCTGGCTTGCTCTTCTCCAGGTGGGGCGATCCTGAGGACCGCGACCTGGTGCTAACACGCAGCAAAATCCATCTCCACCATCAGGAGCGCTGGTGAAGACTGGTTAGTACTTAGATTCTGCACCTCAGGTGAGCCTGCATCTTCTGCCTGGGTGACCTGCCTGTGTTCCTATCCTGCTAGTTCCTGTATGAACTTCTGCTGCTATAGCTACTGGTCTTCGAGCCTGACCCCGGACCGTGAAACACTGCTTTTCCCACCACATACCAGCCAGTGCTAGACACTTTAAAAGCTCCATTCATGCTGACATCAAGCTGGCCACCAAATTAAAGCTAACAGACAAATATTGGATGACACTTAGAACCGAAAATGGGGGAGTTCACATCCAACTTTATTGCACAGTGAGCGAGTTAAGGACATGGAGTAGATGAAGGTCAAATTGGCCAATTTGGAAGATCGCTCATGCAGATATTATGTTAAAATATGGGGCATGCCAGAATCCATTTAACCACTTGCCGCCCGCCCACCGTCAAATGACGGTGGGAAACAGAGATGCCCAAACACCACATGTGAAGGGAGGCAAACAGAAGCACTGCAGCAAGGAGTGATTGCGGCATTCTGAATTGGAAGTGATAAACCTGCTTTAAACTTAAAGTGAAGATAAAAGTATTAAGAGTCCTTCTAGCTCTGTATAAAGCCTGCAGCCACCTCCACCATCCATCTCCACTAAACCCAGGGATTGAACTATCCTGCATACCTCCTAAAACGACTACCTACAGCCACATAACGGACAGAACAGGATTACCCGGAAGCAGGAATAGGATATTGGAAAGAGTGAAAGCCCCTAATTATCACCCCGAAGGCTAACCTATATACACAGGCGTATTTTACACCTTATCAAGGTGAGAGTTTAGAGCACCTAGATGTGACACCTGGTGGAGGCAGCAAGTCACAGCACTTTTATCTGCACAGAAGCACGTTTTGGTTTTTAAAGTTGAAGAGATTGAGTTGAATTACACCATATTGTGGATGATATTTAATGGACACTAATGAACACTGCACCTTTATGAATTTAATTTATATTGATTTAAGAGTGAAAGCACAAAGCACTTTATATTTTTTGGAGCAACTATTTGCACATTGTTCAATTGGAATACGTATTTATTGGTTGTCTTTAATATTTTTTGAAGATTGAAAGCACTCAGCACTTTTAAATATGTTTAACACGGTATAGAGGGAACACAGATTGTTTATACATTTATTTATTTACGTCATCACGTTTATATTTGAAGTGGAAATATACCCCAGCCAAAAGAATGTCATTTTAAAAAAATAGCACTTTATTGAGTTTAAGAATTTAAATATCTATCACATCATCTAATATTTTAACATTTCACTTCTGAAGCGCGCCACAAACCCAAACTGTTTTAATTCTGTATCAACTGGTTCCTGGTACCAGTATCGTGGTGCAGCAATAAGAAGGAAACATACACTACCTCAGATAGCGCAGGAACCACCCATACACATAAAACTCACTGTTACTAGCTCTTCTCCCCTCACACAGTTTCTAGTGTGAGGATAGCAGAGCCAGAAACAGTGAGGTAATATCGCGCAAACAACGCATGACGCCCAAAAAAGGTACAAGAGCTGCTTTGGGGCGTCATGCGTTGTTTGCGCGATGTTACCGTGATTCGGCAGGCGGAAATTGCAGCAACATCGCACAGCGTTTGGGTTATTATTGGGTTATTAACGCACAGGCGCCACGCGATTGGCAATGATTGGCAAGAAGTTCTTTAAGTATATAAACAGTAAGAAAGCGAGGCCAGAGCACATTGGCCCCATAAAAGATGATAAAGGAAAAATGGCCACAGAGGACAGAGAAAAGGCGGAAGTGTTAAATCATTTCTTTTCTTCAGTCTTCACAAAGGAATCGGGGGGCTACACGAACCCCGCTTGTAAGGCCGAACTAAATAATACACCTCAGGAAGTGCCGCCATGGCTAACAGAGGATAGACTTAGAGCTAAACTAGAGAAACTTAACATAAATAAATCCCCGGGACCGGATGGCTTGCACCCAAGGGTTCTTAATGAGCTCAGCCAGGTGATTGCAAGACCATTATTCTTGATCTTTAAGGATAGTTTACAGATGGGTATGGTGCCAGCTGATTGGAAAAAAAGCCAACGTGGTACCAATATTTAAAAAGGGGCCGAGATATATCCTGGGTAACTATAGGCCGGTCAGCCTAACATCAGTAGTCTGCAAAATTTTGGAGGGGATGATAAGGGACCACATACAAGACTTTAGTAATGAAAACGGTATTCTAAGTAGTAATCAGCATGGATTCATGAAAAATCGTTCGTGCCAAACCAATCTATTAACCTTCTACGATGAAGTGAGCTGCCACCTAGATAAAGGTAAGCCGGTGGATGTGGTGTATCTGAACTTTGCAAAGGCCTTTGACACCGTTCCCCACAAACGCTTACTGTACAAACTAAGGAAGGTAGGTATGGACCATAAGGTGAGTACCTGGATAGAGAACTGGCTCCAGGGGAGAGTACAGAGGGTGGTGATTAATGGGGAGTACTCGGATTGGGTGGGTGTGGAAAGTGGGGTCCCCCAGGGTTCTGTCCTGGGACCAATCCTGTTTAATTTATTCATAAATGATCTAGAGGAGGGGATATCTAGTACAATCTCAGTATTTGCAGATGATACTAAATTAGGCATGCCAATATCTTCTATGCAGGATGTGGAAATCTTGCAAGCAGACCTGAACAAAATAATGGGGTGGGCAACTACATGGCAGATGAGGTTTAATGTAGAAAAATGTAAAGTAATGCACTTGGGGGCCAGAAACCAGAAAGCAAGCTACTCACTAGGGGGGGAACCTCTGGGTGAGTCTAGGATGGAAAGGGACCTGGGGGTACTGGTAGACAACAGGCTTGGCAGTGGCATGCAATGCCAAGCCACCGCAAGCAAAGCCAACAGAATACTGGGTTGTATAAAAAAGGGGATTCACTCCAGCAATAAAGAGATTATTCTTCCACTCTACAAGACTCTGGTCCGGCCACATCTGGAGTATGCTGTCCAGTTCTGGGCACCGGTCCTCAGGAAGGATGTGCTGGAACTGGAGAAAGTCCAGAGAAGGGCAACAAAAATAATTAGGGGAATGGAGGACATCAGCTATGAGGAAAGACTACAAGCACTGAACCTATTCTCTCTGGAGAAGAGACGATTGAGGGGGGATATGATATCAATGTACAAATACTGTACTGGCGACCCTAGCATAAGTAACAAACTATTCAGAGAAAGGAGATACAATAAGACACGTGGCCACTCCCTAAAACTTGAGGAAAGGCGGTTTAACCTTAAAGTGCGTAAGGGGTTCTTCACTGTAAGAGCGGTAAGGATGTGGAATTCTCTTCCACAAGCAGTCGTATCAGCGGGGAGCATTGATAGTTTCAAAAAACTATTGGATGGACACCTTAAAGACCACAACATACAGGGGTATACAATGTACGGTTAAAAGCAAACACACACACACACATCATAGGTTGAACTGGATGGACTTATGTCTTTTTTCAACCTCACTAACTATGTAACTAAAATGATTTCCGGATCGCGGGAAGAATCGCGGTGATTCTGCCCGCGATCGCTATGCTCACATGTGAACGTAGCCTAAAGTGCACCTGTCACCAGAGACTGCCATCAGTACCGCCGTGCACCATCGCCCGTCACCTGTCACCCCATCAATCACCATCACCTGTCACCCCATCAATCACCGTCACTTGTCACCCCATCAATCATCGTCACTTGTCAGCCCATCAGTGATCGTCTGTCACCCCATCAATCATCGTCACCTGTCACCCCATCAGTGATCGTCATCTGTCACCCCATCAATCATCATCACCTGTCACCCTATTAGTGATCGTCATCTGTCACCCCAACAATCATCGTCACCTGTCACCCCATTAGTCATCGTCACCTGTCACCCCATCAGTCATCGTCACCTGTCACCCCATCAATCATCGTCACCTGTCACCCCATCAATCATCGTCACCTGTCACCCCATCAATCACCGTCACTTGTCATCCCATCAGTGATCGTCACTTGTCACCCCATCAGTCATCGTCATCTGTCACCCCATCAGTGACCGTCACCTGCCACCTATCAGTCACCTTCCACCCATCAGTGATAATCCGCAGTCAACCGTCACCCGTCGCACAGCCCATCACAGCCAGCATGTCAAAAAGGATGCACAGGTCCTCTCCATGACTATCTGAATCCGATTCAGGATTTGAAATCGCTAATAGTAGCGGATCGGAGATGGACTCGGACTATTCCTGTACACTTTCCTTTATAGAATGTATTTTGGGGTGCAATTTTTGCTATATACATGCACACTTACCGACCGCCGAACGACTATATATGTCGGCCATTTAAAGCTAAATACTGGGGTTATGGCAGCAGATAGCTGCCATAACCCCGGTATTTTTTTAAACGGCGGGCGGTCGGCTTTCAGATAAGGGTGGTCCCAGTGGCGGATTCGCCGCAGAATTACCCTTACGGTGCAGGGCAGGAGGTGCCCCCCCTCCCGCCACGTCCCAGATGTTTTCCCAGCTTACCGAACCCGCCGGCAGCGGGGAAAACTATCCGGTCCCGGATCCTCAGACAGGAAGTCGAGTGAGGGCAAATATGGTGTGATAAAAAATATTGCAACTATCTCCATTTTATTCTCTAGGGTCTCTGCTAAAAAAATATATATAATGTTTGGGGGTTCTAAGTAGTTTTCTAGCAAAAAAAATATTTTAGCTTGTAAACACCAAGTGTCAAAAACAGGCCCAGTCCTAAAGTGGATAAATGGACAACTTTGTGTAAAGTGCTACTTGGATGTTGGGCCTCTGTATGTGGCTAGGCTGTGTAAAAGTGTTACACATGTGGTATCGCCATACTCAGGAGGAATAGCAGAAGGTATTTTGGGATGCAATTTTTGCTATGTACATGCTATGTGTTAGAAATATTGCATAAATGGACAGCTTTGTGTAAAATAGAATTCGTTTTCATTTTCTTTCCACATTTTCCAAAAACTTGTGGAAAAAAATGACATATTCAAAAGGCTCACTATGCCTCAAAAATTATACGTTGGGCTGTTTGCTTTCCAAAATGGGATAATTTTATTGGGGTTTCCATTGTTCTTTTGTTCCAGGGCCTTCAAAAGTGCGATAGGGTGTCAGGAAATTATATGTGTAATTTATGCTCCTAAAATGCCGGACGGTGCTACTTGGATGTTAGGCCTCTGTATGTGGCCAGGCTGTGAAAAAGTCTCACACATGTGGTATTGACATAATCAGGAGGAGTAGCAGAATGTATTTTGGGGTGCAATTTTTGCTATGTACATGCTATGTGTTGGAAATATTTCATAAATAGACAACTTTGTGTAAAAACAAATGCATTTTCATTTTCTTTCCACATTTTCCAAAAACTTGTGGAAAAAAATGACACGTTCAAAAGACTCATTATGCCTCAAAAATTATACGTTGGGGTGTTTGCTTTCCAAAATGGGGTCATTTTATGGGGGTTTCCATTGTCCTGGTGCTCCAGGGCCTTCTAAAGTGCGATAGGTTGTCAGGAAATTATATGTGTAATTTATGCTCCTAGAATGCCGGAAGGTGCTACTTGGATGTTAGGCCTATGTATGTGGCTAGGCTGTGAAAAAGTCTCACATATGTGGTATCACCATACTCTGGAGGAGTAGTAGAATGTGTTTTGGGGTGTAGTTGCAAGTATACATATGCTGTGTGAGAGAAATAACCTGTTAATACGTCAATTTGTAAAAAAAAAAAAAAAAATCTTCATTTTGCAAAGAATTGTGGGAAAAAATTACAACTTCAAAAAACTCACCATCCCCCTTATTAAATACCTTGGAATGTCTACTTTCCAAAAAGGGGTCATTTGGGGGGTATTTGTACTTTCCTGACTTTAGTGTCTCAAGAAATGAGAAAGGCCTTCAGTACATCAGGTGTGATCAAGTGTGATCAATTTTCAATGATTAGCGCCATAACTTGTGGACTCTATAACTTTCACAAAGACCAAATAATATAAACTTATTTTGGTTATTTTTACCAAAGATGAGTATCAGTATACATTTTGGCCAAAATTTGTGAAGAAAAATTACTAATTCGCAAAATTGTATGACCGAAACTAAGAAAAATGTGTTTTTTCACAATATTTTCAGTCTTTTTTTATTCATAGCACAAAAAATAAAAAACCCAGTAGTGATTAAATACCATCAAAAGAAAGCTCTATTTGTGTGAAAAAAAGGACACAAATTTTTTATGGGTACAGTGTTGCATGACACTGTACCCAATGAGTAATTGTCATTCAAAGTGTGAGAGCGCTGAAAGCTGAAAATCGGTCTGGGCAGGAAGGGGGTAAAAGTGCACTGTAGGCAAGTGGTTAAACCTGTGGCATTAAAGGATTTCTTCACAAAGCTTACATCCGGCCTCCTGCCCGAGGCACTACCATCTGAGCTACTTATTAAATGCATACACAAACTCCTTAAGCCCCCCAACCTGCCAGACAATGTCCCATGAGACACAATTGTTCGAATTCATTTCTATCACAATAAAGATAGATTCTTCTGGGTTACCAGAAACCCTGCAACAGTCCCCAAGCAGTACACCAGGCTATCCTCTTTTTGCAGATCTCTGGTAGTACATAATGAACAAATGCAAGAACCTAACTACCATCCCCAAACCCCTGCAAAACCACATGGCATATAAATGGGGACACCTGGTAAAACTAGTGGTAACCAGGAAAGGGAAAGAATTCCATATCCATTCCCTGAAGAGGGACTGTCCCTGCTCCGCCAATGGAACAATCTGAAACCTCTGCCCAAAGAGGCCACCCTACCCATAATCGCAGACAGGATGACCCAAGCTGGAAGAGATATGACCGCCCAGAAGAGATGATCCCTTTAAATCAGAGGTCTTCAAACTATGGCCCTCCAGTTGTTCAGGAACTACAGTTCCCATCATTCCTAGTCATGTCTGTGAATGTCAGAGTTTTACAATGCCTCATGGGATGTGTAGCAACAGCTGGAGGGCCATAGTTTGAGGATCCATGCTTTAAATGATTCCCTGGCCACAGCAAATCTACTCTAGCCCTGTTGGTTGCCCTGAGTATGGGCTTCTGCTGATTTACCCCCGGTTAGTAGTTGGAGTTTACTGCACGTCTCAGTTTTCTTTTTATGAGAAACTCTTTTCCCCTTTGGCTGAATTCACAAACTTTCTAACGTTCCCTGTGTTAAGTACCTAGTTTGGAACAAACCTCAGTCTACATCGCATCCTCAGTCTGAATTCTGTTATCGCAAACTACGCCACTTGCCTATCAGCTTTGGGTTCTATGAGCTGCTTCCACCGCCTGAGAAAATGCTTACAACCACCTGCAACCATCCTACTCACCCACGTCTATCTACTCTAGGACACCTCGGTAAGCCCAAAACCAACAATACCTTTCAAAGTCACATCCTTTAATGTAAAGGGGCTAAATAACCTGAATAAAAGACACTTCCTATGGAATGACGTCACTAAGCTTCAATGCAATGTCTTGTGCCTCCATGAAACGCATTTTTGCTTAAAAAAAAAAAAAAAGAAAATGCTCCATCCTTCACCCACAAGCAATTCCCCCATGTATACATTGCTAATACAATGCAGAGGAATAGAGGGGTTCTAATTGCCATAAAAGATACTGTCCACTTAAAACCACTTAGTCACCCTGGATGATCAGGGCAGATTTATCATCTTGGTGTGTGACATTGACAATGCTATATACATCGTAGTCAACGTTTATGCTCCCAACTCAAGACAAATCTCATTCCTCCACAAGCACTGGAAGAAGATCCAAAAGAAGAGAAAGGGTAATTTGTTACTCTGTGGTGACATCAATGCGGTTCCAGATGGCTCTTTGGACTTATCGGGCCCTACTACAGAGCGCTCCCGTCCTCCTACGTTGAGCAACTTTCTCAGGACCAAAGCCCTGTTTGACCTCTGGAAATGCCAACGCTTCACAGATTGGGACTTTAATTTTTTTCTCCAAACCCTACTGTTCATATTAGAGGATATACTTTTTCTTGACGGACAAGCTTCTATTTCAGGACATCACATCTTCTGATATCCACACCTTCACGTGGTCAGACCACGCCCCTATCTTGTGCACAGTGTGCCCTCCGCCACAGATCCCGTCCCCATATGGAACGCTCACAAGGTATACATCAGGGGGGTTTCAACTTGGCACTCAAGCAAAGCGCCGGAGAATGCAGAAGCTGGATTCACTTCTAGTATAGAGTGGCTCGAGGTGGACAACAAGAAGCCTAATCTCACTACAAGCAACCAACTATTCCGAGCTAGAAATTGTGCACCTTCCTCACATCCCAGCATGCCAGAAAGCTAGGTAAACTCACGTCTAACATCTATTCCAATGGCAATAGGATGGGCAAATTATTGGCATCCCAACTTAAATAGAGAGAGGCTAAACATAAAATCCCCTTCCTTAAGCATTCCATCCATGGGGGTAAATGACAAAACCTTCTATAGCTCTCTGCACAATTTGAGCAATGTCCCCAAAATGCCCCAACCATCTGAAACTCAAATCTTTAACTTTCTCAGTAACATCAACTTACAGCTATCAGATTCCTAATTGAAACCTTTCACAGCCACCAAATTGGAGGAAAATACAAGCTCTTCTCATCCTCACTCTTCCCACATATGCAAATGATGTTCAATGCTGCTGTGTCCTCTGGAGTGTTTCCTTCTGAAATGTTATCTGCAACTATTGTCACATTTCCGAAGTCTGGGAAGGAGCTGGTAGCTTCCCAAAACTCTTGCCCCATATCGTTATTAAATACAGATTTAAAAATATATGCTAAAACAATTCCTAACAGATTACCATCCATAATGCCGAATTTGATTAATTCTGATCAAGTGGGCTTCTGATGCCAAGCTTCTGATGCAACCAGGAAAGGCCTTTGACAGGATGCATTGGGGCTATGTATGCCATACCCTGTCCAAATTCTGCTTCCAAGGCAATATACTATCGGCAATCTTGGCCCTTTACACAACATCTTCGGCGTGGGTCCTATCAGATGGCATACTTTCTGATGCCTTTAAAATTACCAATGGCACCAGACAGGGATGCCCGCTGTGACCCATCATTTTTACACTCCTTATGGAGCCCCTAGCGCAAAAATAAGAAATCACCATCTGTTTCTGGTTTATCAACCTTGGACAAAGAATACAAAATCACGCTTTGCGCAGACGATAGAATTCTTACCATTTACAGATTCGGCTTCTTCCCTATATGACGTTTTTCTATTGGAATATAACCGCATAACTTACTATAAAATTTAACTTGATGGAAAAAATGAGAAAGGTGAAAACACCTACTCCCACGGGTCTGTGCTTGCTAAAAGTTAAACCAATATGTGTGGAAAAACCTCATAGACTCCTAAAAAAAACAAATAATAAATATATGATAAAAAGTGTATTATTAAACAGTGGATGGTGAAATGATTTTGTGTATTGAAAAATTGTTGTGCCCCAATACAAAAAGGGGGGGGGGTGCACAATGGTAAAATAATTAAAAAAAACGTGTTGGTGTGTGTACTACATCACTTAATACAAATAAAATAATGTGTACATAAAACCTAAAAAAAGGGGATAGAAATAGCCAAAAACACAAACTGTGCTAATTTACCAAAACAAATCCAAGAAACGTATGACAAATTAAATAATTGAATTGAAGTGTTCTACAAGGTGAGATAGTCCGAATAACTTTATCAAGTCAGAAACAGGTTGGAGTTTCAGGCAGGGTGATCAGGTATTGTGTGAATCCCAGGAAAAAAAAAGACTGCACTGCTAACTCATGCAAGGGATGGAGACCAGGGACACTGCGAGTGCTCAGGGGATGTCAGAAAAACTCGCCAGATGACGTGGATCCTCTCTTGTCTTACGACATAGGGGATCAACCGGGCTTGGGTGTTCTCCCCCACCAGGGAATTTATCAGTGACTCCTGGGTTCACTCAGGACTCCTCTCCTTCCTCCTTATGCCCCAGAAAGCTCAGCGATTGTGGATATACAACCGTTGTAAAAAATGTATTGAGAAACGGTTTGGTAAAAAGTTCCATACATATATTAAAATCCCATAAAAAGTCCAAGGGGATGGCACAATACAAAATGAACCAGGGAAAGGGGTATAGGCACCCACCAGGGTGTATACCAAGTAAGATGCATGGGAACGCCGAATGATCAGCGTGCGTTCCACTTGCTACTTCCACTAACCAATCACGTGGTCTACGTGCGATACAAAATGACGTGTTTAGTCATCGTGTGGCGTCTTCAGATCTTGATTTCTTGCACTATATGTGAAGGATGGGGGAATGTTATTTGCACTTATGTATGTATTATACATCGTATTCGTCAGATTAGTACCCCACTACGGATTTGCAGGGAACCGGGTTGGTGTGAAACCAATCATTTATTCAGATATTGGATTTTATCAAAATTGACACTGGCCAATCGTTGCAATCGTTGGGGGTTAAAATTCAGCCGATGTTGATGTCCGCCGGGTACTTCCTGATAATGCCACTTCCTGGTGAAATAAATTGAGGTTCAGCGTGACAATTCCAGTTTGCGGCAGGTCCGAGGGGTGAATGCACGCCATCTGCTGAGCAGCGTTTCCTTGTTTTACATTATCGTTGCCTTTTAGAATGTGCCATAGGAGGCACCTTCAAATGTGTGTACAGCTTTTATCTTTGCCCATTTATTTTTGAATAAAAGCTACTACACAATGAAGGGATTCTTTATATTTTTTTGAGAAAAAAAGCACAAGTGGAGTAGATGTGATCCTGGACTACCCTTAGAAGGAAGTGGTTCTTAAAGAGAGGAATACTACAAGCAATTTAGGTCCTAGTGGTCTGAGTGCTTCTGGTGAGTGGCCACTGTTCACTAGGTGGTAGACTAGCAATTTGATGCACTGGTGATTTGTCACACAGTAAAAAGGAAACACATCACTTGGCACTATTGTTATGGACACTATTTGTTTATTTTTTGTGTACCGTTGTAGGTTTACCGTTGATCCTTTTCATCCTTGGAGGAAACACTAAGAGGACACCACTTTTATATTACCAATATTGAAAATTTGTTTCAGAGTTTTAAACACTTTGTATTTTAGCACCTTCACTAATATTTTATATATATATATATATATATATATATATATATATATATATATATATCTTTTATGGTTTTTGATACATGCGGCTGACACAACTATATGGTTTTTCTAAAGTTTCATTCAATATATATTGCACAATGGAGTTGTAGCATGGACTAGCACTTTATAATTGTATATATTTTCACTATTCACGGCACATTTGCATGAATACATCCAGTCACATTTTTTTCATGCATGTGATTTTTTTTTTGTCAACCATTTCAACTTTTTACGAACAATTGAAACTACATCCAGTAGAGCCTTATTTACACATTCTGATGATCGATCAGTAGCAGCGCCTCATCTTTTACCTCATATTTCTATTTAAGTACACCACTTAAATTGAAGGCAGCTCTACTTAAGATACTTAGACAGCCAGGGGAGGCGCCTTACTCCTTACATTTTTTCACACTTTCTAAGAACTGTACTGTCTGATGGACAAAAAGCCGATTCATCTATTAGTAATAGATTGTCCAGATATCTTATTAGAGATATCCCTCAGGACCTTGGAACAGCCAATACTGGAGCTAGGATCTTTGTGAACACTGTTGGAGCCGTGGCTAACCCGAAGGGTAGGGCCACAAATTGAAAATTACGGTTCTCTATTGCAAAGCGTAGGAACCTTTTGATGAGCCTAGAATATAGGCACGTGAACATATGCATCCTTGATGTCTGTGGGTGCTAGAAATTCCTTCCCCCCACAGGGAGGTTACGACTGAATGAATTGATTCCATTCGGAAAGTATGAACGTTCAGAAACTGGTTTAAAGCTTTGAGATCCAGAATACATCTCGTATCCCTGTTTGGTTTGGGGACTACGAACAGGTTTGAGTAAAAACCCTTGAATCTTTCGTCCTCCGGAAACCTCCATTATCACTTTTTGAGCCTTTAGCTGGTCCAATGCCAGAAAGTGAGATTTTCTTTTTAGGGAATTTGTCGGTACACTTGACCTTATAAACCGGGTATACGGAAACACCCGAAATTCCAGTTTGTACCCCTGTGAAATTGTGGAGATAACCCAGTTGTCTTGAACCGATTCCACCCAAACCTTTGAGAACTGCCGCTGCCTTCCCCCCCCCCACCCACGTGAGTGGGGGCGCCTCTTCACAGAGAGAGCTTAGAAGAAGACTTGGCTGATTTCTGGGTCCAGGGCTTTTTGCGACCCTGCCCTGAAGGCTTGGTTCCGGATCCAGACAGATGAGGCCATCGCCACTGTCTGGAAGTAGAAGCACTAGTATTAGGATTGCTGGATATTTTGAAAGAAGGATGCTTGCTCTTCCTTTTTATGGGCAGCAACTTACTCTCCCACCCCCCCCCCCCCCAAGATCTTCTTAAAATACTTATCCAGATCATCACTCCACCCAAACCCCCCCCCCTCCCCACGCACCTCTAGACACTGGCAAAGAAATGGAGGCACTTCCTGTGTTGGAGGGGTTATATAGGGGGGCATTGATTCTGATTGGTTGCCAGTGTCCCCCCCCCCCCCTTAAAGGTTGCTATATGACCCATATGTTATGATTTATGGCTTTGTGTCCCGTGATGTACTTCAAGAAATGGATTTTACAGGTAAGTCTGTATTTAAAAATACATTTTTTTATCATACATTTAGGCCAAAATATATTTCGCTACATGTCTTTGGTAAAAAAAATCTCAATAAAGCGTATATTTATTGGTTTGCGCAAAAGTTAGAACGTCTACAAACTATGCTGTAATATACTGGAATTTACGCAACTTTTATTTTCTGACTGCCTATCTCATCTCTTGAAGTGCTAAAATGGCAGGGCTGTACAAACCCCCACCCAAATGACCCCTTTTTGGAAAGTAGACACCCCAAGGAATTTGCTGAGAGGCATGTGGAGCCCATTAAATTCCAGTAGCACAAGGATGGTGGTACTCTCTCACCCCCACTTAAGCTCAAAATAAACAATAATGCCAATATATAAATGGAAATGAAATTGTAAAAGTGGTGGTAAAATATTCACTACCATACCATAATACATATGCATAGACTAATGTGTACCATTTAAACACAAAATAAATAATCATAAAAGTCCATATAAAAGGCCCATAAAGGACCAATGAGCAAAACGTCCAAGGAGTAATTAAATGATGTGAACTGAAATAATGGATCATCGCTCTCCACCACCGCCGTGTCCGGGGAAGATCTGAAATACACACTCACCGACTCAAGTTGCTTACCCACTCTCATGGCTAAGCTAGAAGGCATAGATCATAATCACATCCAAATGAATCACCATGGACAGCATGTCTATAGGTGTATGCAGAGCCGCAGCACTCCAGATCATGTGGAAAAAAAGACAATCTCCACTAGTACAATAACGTTTAAAAACATTTATTCACATCCACCTTGTATTATACTCACTTTGTATGCATTAAAATCACGCATGTAGTCAAAAAGGGGAGGTATTCACCGTTCAGGAACTCTCTCCAGACTCCACGCCATGGAAAACAGAACATCCGAATGGAATAGCACTCCTCACACAATGATTGTTGACGCTGTCAGATCACTCCCGACGCGTTTCATCACTTCCGACTTCGTCACCGGGGGTGTGACCATGACGGCACGATGTTCAACTAAATACCCGCACCAACCCCGCCCTCTAAGCGTAGAGCGGCAGTTCATTATGCAAACATACAGCTGGTCATTCCCTGCTCAGTATCAGCACTATAAGACAAATATGTGCATTTAACCCTTCAGAGCCAGATGAAGTTAGGCAACTCATGAACTCCGGATTTATGTCAATTAGAATGAGGTGAAATCATCCATCTTGCATAGATGACATCAGACTCAAAGTTTTTTGTAAATAATTTGGTCAATCATAATTCTCCCAAAATATACCTTGTGCCTATAGCAAGGAAGGAAAACTATGAGTTTAACCATATTAAAACATAAAAATACAACAGTGTGTCACAAATATAATTAAATCTATAACTATAGATAAAATGTAGCCTATAGACCTGTCAGAATGTTTATACTGCTCTCAACTTATTTCCATAAATCAATAAAAATGCAAGATCGTTTTAAGTGACGCTAAACTGAAGATAAGGAGGATACAATTCTGTGCAAAAATATATATATTTATTAAATACTTCAGTGCAAAATAAAATGTCAAAAATATAATTGGTGATAAACACAAAGTTTAGAATAAAATGCAATAAAATATATCACATAGGTAATATGAGAATAAAATCAAAGAATATTATCTCAGAATAATAAGATGACCGTAACCAGTGACTTCTAGAAGATGATTAATAGTCTACCAGGAAGACAAAAGATGGCAACCAATATGACAGACACGTGACTTCTCTCATCCAACAGATATTCATAATTCCAATATTTTAAATAAAGTTACATGGATATAAATTGTTATACCATGTACTGGGACTTCCAAAAGCATCAAACTCCTCTTACGATCTCTTCAATTCTTCCCCCTCTCTCTCGCTGACTAAAACTTTATCCCACCTGAAGTGTGGGCGGGGATCTCATTACTATATAATTCCTACGTCACTTAAAGGTATAATTCCTAATAATTAATACTCAAACCCAAAATTAAGCAATCACCAGAGGGCAGTGTTGTATTACTATTAGATTTGGGATATAGAATATAATTACATTATTTTCCCACAGATAACCCCTTGACCTTAGGCTGGTGAAAAGCTTTAAATTCCCCAAACTCTGTCAAATGGTTCAGACTTTATGGTGAGAGTAGAGAATTTATGGCGACCATAAAAACTTACAGGACCTTACATGAATATACCTTAAAAAATGAAGTAATTAAACTTAAGTAAAATTGGTACTTAGCGAGGATATGAAACACAATATATTATACAAAGCATTCCTAAAAATGTATGTGTGTGTGTGTGTATATATATATATATATATATGTTACACATGTATAATTATTGCTAATATTTTCTCACACATGATTATATTTATTTAAAACTTATTTTAAATGAGCCTTACAAGGAATGGGGGAAACAGTCGTGGTATTCTGCCATGTCTGCGGCTTATAAAGGTGTACTGAATGTCTCCCTTATTGAGGCAAGTGTCAAAGTCCTCACCAGATGGTATATGGTTCCTGAGAGGGTTCATAAATTCTACCCGGCTTCTTCCCCTCTCTGCTTCAGGGGTTGCTCCCTCCTGGGCTCTGTCGTTCATATATGGTGGGACTGCCCCAAAATAAGGGGCTTCTGGAATAAAGTATTCAGCATCATCAGGAAAGTCACGGGTTTATCGATTGTGCAATCACCACAGATTGCTCTGCTTAACATGCCTACCCCGGGCACATCCAAACATCAAAAACGTCTCATTCACTTCATCCTTCTGGGAGCCAAAATGACCATAGCCGGCGCTTGGAAGCGACCTTCTGTTTCCATATTGCACGCTAAAAGAAAAATTTCCTGGATCATGTCGCAAGAATTGCTAGCTAGCAAACTCCTGGATACTCACCATCTCTTCGAGGTGGTGTGGGAACCATGGGCTGAGTTTACTAAAACCCCATTACATGCTTTGCTGCACTAGTTTGCACTTTCTTGCTCTTAGGGACCTGTCAGGAACACTTCTTCCTCTCACTTTCTCTAAAATCTCATTCCTCAGTGCTAGTATCACACCCTCTTTATCATGATCTGATCTTTCCCCTGTGCTTTCTTTTAATATTCTCTTTAACTCTCGATTCCTTTCCCACCTTGTGTCTCTTCTTTCTCTTCTCCACACCATTTTCTTTTCAGCATGCCATGCTTGATGCAAAGTTTTTGAGACGCTAGTTGCTCCCTACCTTCACGGTTTTGGCAGCCTACTGGGCTCTTAGGGCTGCATATTACTCAATAGCTTTTTGAGCTAAAATTATAACTTTACTGCACTCTTTTATGAGGGTGATTCATTCTTACCTCAACCTGGTCTACCAGAGCTGAGTTATGGGGGAGCCGGGGATGCCCTATCCACCCTGAGGGGACAGTCTTAGCCCCCAGTAGGGGTCTCCTCGGGATTGGGCGGGTCTCTCCGGATCTCTATTTCAAGGCGTATAACTTTTCCTCTGCGCCCTTGGCATTGTGTAACATGTGCAGATCGCTTGTTTACTTAAACGTTGTAGTTTTCGAGAGTTGTATGTATACTGTTCAGTATGGCTCAATATGTCAAATATTTGCTTTTTGTGCATGGTCTATAATGCTTGTAATGTATCTGTTCCTTTATGTTACAAATAAAAATATTTTGAAAGTAAATGAGCCTTACAGAATATACTGAACTATTGTTCATTGTTACACACAGATAAGATTATAACACTAACGTTCATTAGCATCTGGTATAGCGTCAGGCTGACTGAGTCTTATCTAAAAGAACATCAGTGTACTACTTATTTATTCCTAAAGAAAACAGAATTTTCTGTTGAAACCATAAGACCCTCTGTAAGAGACATTTTGTTTAAAAAAAAAAAAAAAAAACCTGAACTTTCATTCACCTCCAACAAAATGGATGCCAAGCTGCTCAAAATTTCTATATAGAACTAAATATATGTGGCCTTTATATAATTCCATTTTTCTTTTATTTAGTCTCCCCAATAATCCTGACAGACCGGCCACCTATTCACAACACTAAACCTGGGTGATGATTACAGGTAACAAATCTATAGTCTGTACACCAGGACAAGACTATATATAAAACTATAGACAATGTTAAAAATTGCTAAAAATAAAAATAATAAAATTAAAAAAATATTCATTTAACACATAAATAAAAAAATTATTCATGTAACACATAAAGAAAAAATTGCCAGTGGAGGGACAAAAGGATCAGAACCACATCCTTAACCACTAGGCTCATCAGGCCTAAACAAAATAATTTGTTTAGGTCACAATTCATTTTGCTATCAACAGGAATTTTACAGTAAAAAAACGGGCGTGGCTATGGGTGCCAAATTCGCTCCCAGCCTCGCCAATATTTTCATGGCAGAATGGGAGGACTAGTTTGTTTTCAATGTCGTAAAGATTCTGGATCCACCCACTTCATCCTTTTTCCAGGGAGAAGTGGCTTCCACACCTGTGGAAGATGTAGGGCCTGCTATTTCACTAATCCAAACCTGAGGAAACGTGATTCTTTTAGGGTTTCGGCCATAAATAAAGTGTTTGATATTAAACATTTGATCACGTGTGATACTACACACGTGGTCTATGCACTAATGTGCCCCTGTAACCTGCTCTATTCTATATTGGTCGCGCTAAACGCACCTTACGGAAAAGAGTGGGGGAGCACATAAGTAACATCCTTAAAGGTAAGGGTGAACACAGTGTATCCGCCCATTTTAGGCAATTTTATCAGCGAGATCCTAGAGGCCTACATTTTTGGGGAGTGGTGCGAGTTTCCCCCTCTTGGAGAGGGGCCAACTGGGTGAGAGAACTGTCTTAATGCGAAACCAAATTGATTTATTTAACACAGTCTCTCGATCCAGTTGGTCTGAATATTGAATTAGACCTGAACTGTTTCATTAGTAATTCCTGATAAGCCTAGTGGTTAAGAATGTGGTTCTGATCCTTTTGTCCCTCCACTGGCAATTTTTTCTTTGTGTTACAAGAATATTTTTTTAATTTTATTATTTTTATTTTTTAGCAATTTTTAACATTATCTATAGTTTTATATATAGTCTTGTCCTAGTGTACAGACTATAGATTTTATACCTGTAATCATCACCCAGGTTTAGTGGTGTGAATAGGTGGCCGATCTATAGGCTACATTTTATCTATAGTTATAGATTTCATTATATTTGTGACACACTGTTGTATTTTTATGGTTTAATATGGTTAAACTCTACATAGTTTTCCTTCCTTGCTATAGGCACGAGGTATATTTTGGGAGAATTATGATTGACCAAATTATTTACAAAAACTGAGCCTGATGTCATCTATGCAAGATGGATGATTTCACCTCGTTCTAATTGACATAAATCCGGAGTTCATGAGTTGCCTAACTTCATCTGGCTCTGAAGGGTTAAATGCACATACGGATATTTGTCTTATAGTGCCGATACTGAGAAGGGAATGACCAGCTGTATATGTGCATAACGAACCGCCGCCCTCCGCCTAGAGGGCGGGGTTGGTGCCGGTATTTAGTTGAACGTCATGCTGTCATTGCCGCCACTTTGCATCATCACGCTCCCGTGTTCCCCTACACATGGCGATCCAGTCCTCTGCATCTCTTATGCCTTCCACCATGCACCTCCACTCCAGTCTGCTTGGCACCTGCGGCCGCTTCCAGTAAATAAGGATCAATCTCCTGGCAGCATTGAGGAGATGTGGCAGTATGCTCTGCCGGTACTGGCCGATCGGCAGGCAGGGAACGTGCAGCAGGAAGTGGAGGGGGCCGAAGGGGATGTCAATATCTAGCAGGAAATGGAGGACGCCGCACCCAACGATCGGTATAATTCTGATACCAAATGGGGGTGGGAGTATCCTGTATGAACAAGCTTTCAAAGGGCTTGAGGGAGGCAGGTGGGCAAATAGAGGGGCCATGAACCATGAAAAAGTGGTGCAATTGCCTATATTTCCAAAAGTTCATGGGAGAACCACCATGGCGAGTTCGCAGTGCCTCATAAGGCAGCAGCTTGCCCCCCTCAAGCAGCTTGCCACAACTGGCATTCCCATCATCCACCCATGGGCTGAAAAAGGCCATCTGTTCTCCCAGGGGGAACCAAAGGAAACCCCCCAGTGGTGCCAATGGGGAGACGGGGCGCCAGGCTCAGAAGCTTATTCACCCGGTCCCAGACATTAAGTGCCTGGACCGTGAAGGGAGAAGTATACACTGAAAGCCCCCTGAATTCCTGGGACAGCCAAGTAGCATAGGACAGGTTCCAGCCCACCATACATTTCTCCATGGAGACCCAGAGCTTGGAGTGGGTGTGGAATCGCCAAATTCAGGATTCGTTGGAGGACAATTGCCCGATAGTATCGTTGTACATCAGGCAGACCAAGGCCTCCCAAGCGTTTTGGACGTTTCAAAGTTGCTACGGCTATGCGGGGGCGTTTCGCGTTCCAGACAAACCCTATCATTTGGGTAAAGAAACTGCAGGGCAGAGGAACAGGCAGCATCTGCAGATAGAACAGCAGTCGAGGGAGAATATTCATTTTAATGATGTTCCCCCTCCCCAGCCAGGTAAAAGCTGTCTTAGTCCAGTGAAAGAGGTCTTGCTCAATGTCGTTCAACAACCGGGGGTAATTCGAAGCGTAGAGCATATCACACAGTCAGTGAGCTGGACCCTGAGGTATGTCAGAGAGGAGGTGGTCCAAGTAAAGGAGAACGCTGTTCTAAGGGACCTAGAGAGGGGCGGTGGCACACGGATCGGGAGAATTTCCGATTTCGCAAGATTAATCTTGAAATTGGAGACGCCACCAAAATGTTCCAGTTCCCGCATCAGGACCGGCAGGGAGACCAGGGGATCTGTGAGATGGAACAGAACATTGTCTGCATAAGCAGAGACCTTGTGCTCCGTGGTGCCGACCGCCACGCCCCTAATATCACCGTTTGCTCATACTTTGCTTAGAAATGGTTCTAAGACCAAGACGAAAAGAAGGGGCGAGAGCGGGCACCCCTGTCTGGTGCTGTTTCTGATCGGGAACTCGGTGGAAAGACATCCATTAACCCGAACCTTAGCACTAAGAGTGCCAAGATCCAGGCCAGCATATGGGAGCCCAATCCCAGGGACTCCAGCAACGCCCACAGGTAGCCCCAGTCCACCTGGTCAAACGCCTTTTCAGCTTCGGTCGAGATGATCAGTTAGGGCGGAAGATCGGGGTGAGAGTTAGCCTAGTAAATCAACTGTACTGCCCTGATAGCGTTATCCCTGGCTTCCCTACCAGTAATTAATCCGGTCTGATCTAGGTTTATGAGCTGAGGCATGAGATATTTCAAGCGATTTGCCAGGATTTTAGATAATATCTTCACGTCCGTATTCAGCAGCGAAATGGGACAATAGCCATGCTGGGCGGCCAGGTCCTTACCCTCCTTAGGGATTACCGTGATAAGCGCTTCCGGGGGAATCACCCCACCCGTGGCCAAAGAATTGAAATAGCTGCACATAGGCTCTTGTAAAAGCGGGAAGAACAGTTTATAATAGACCTTGGTGTAACCATCAGGGCCCAGGCTTTTGCCATTAGGCAGGGAAAGTATCGTGCCTTCCAATTCGGCCGGCGTGATCGGGGACTCCAAGTCGGAGCGCTGATCGACGGTCAGGGAGGGAAAAGCATGTTCGGAGAGATAGCGTTGTATCGCAGAGGCCCTAGCCAGTCGGGTAGCAGTAGAGTCACGGCTGGTCAGCGTAGTAGGCACGGAATCTTTGTTCAATTTCTGACAGCTTGAAGACCAAACCTCATTTTAGGCACGCAGAGCTGGGGCCCTCTTCTTACGTAAGGCGAGCCAGCATCCGTCTGCATTTATTACCCTGTTCGTAGAATTTATGGGAGACGTAACGCAACCAGGCATGGGAATGTGGGTCTAAGAGGCGGGAAAAGAGCACACGCAGCTTGGTCAATCAAGTCAGGGCGTTAGGGTCTCCTGCCTGCTTATGGGAAAGCTCAGCTTGCTGGAGGGAGGTCAGAACCCTATAAAAGTCTGCCTGCCATTCCCGCTTGAGCTTGGCACCTAAGGAAATAAGTTCTCCTCGCACAACAGCTTTGTGTCCCTCCCAGACCACGCCCTCGCTCAGATCCTCCGACCCATTCTCCGCAAAGTAGCACCGCAAGACCTCTGAAATCTTGGAGACTACCTGGGAGTCGTCCAGCAAATTTTCATTCAGCCGCCACGTCCAGGACCTATGGGTACCGACTGGCAGGGCAAGTTCCATCGTAACAGGTGCATGGTCGGAGATCGTGATATTTTCAACCGACCTCCACAGCTACTCCATGGTAGAGTGGTCAACATAGATAACATCTATTCGTGTATAGACGTTGTGTAGAGAAGAATAGTAGCTGAAATCCTTCTCTTGGGGGTGCAAAACCGCCAGGAGTCCACCAAGAGGTGGGATTGGAGAGTCGTAAGGTAGTGTTTAAGAAAGGTAAAGAAGTGGGAGGATCTGCAATAGGAAGTGTCCACTATAGGATCAAAGCAAACATTAAAATTTCCCCCAACAACCAGGGACCCCTACCTAAAGTCGGCTAGGCGCTCGAGTGTAGTGTCCAGGAAAGTGAGCTGACCCGTGTTGGGAGCATAGACAGAGGCAAACATGATCATCTTGCCCATGATCGTACCTTTTAGAAACACATAGCAACCCTGTGGGTCCACTAAGTGGTTGACGGGCTGGAAGGGTCAGGCTCTATGTACAGCTATGGTTGTACCTCGGGACTTGCTAACAGGGGAAGAGCTGTAGTACCATTGATTAAAGAGGTGAGTATGTAGCTTCGGAAGGGAGCGGGGGGTGAAGTGAGTCTCCTGCAGGAGGATAAACTTGCGCCCTAAGCTTCTTCAATTCCCACCATAATCTGTTATGTTTATGTGGAGGGCACAGGCCCCGCACATTATAAGATATTATCTAAAGTGATGCAATCAGCAGTCTGGTAGGTTGGAGAGATGGTCAGAAGGTGGCAGACACGGCACAGGCAGCGGTGAAGAGCAGGCCTCTGGACGGGCAGACACAAGAGGAGTGAAGGAAGGAAAGAGAGAGCATAAGAAAAGTGCAGTGCATGTAACTACAACCTAACAGTAACAAATACACAAGGCTAGCCACAGAAGGTGACTAGCCAACCTAACCCCAATGGGGGAAAAAACTAAAAGCCGGGCCAAGTGTACCACCCCAAATGGAGCGGCACCCTGGGCCACGATCGTGGTCCACAAAGGGGACTAGACCCACAAAGGTATGGCCCACTGAGGGAAAGACACCAACATCAACAGGTAGAAAACCAAAAAGGAAACTCACCCCGCACCCGACAGTCCAGCCCAAAGAAAAAGGTGCTATAAGAAAAAATCTCCGGGGCGAAGCAAGGGGCCACCAGGGCTGCAGAACAAAATCCAGGTCTGCAGACGAGGGTCCCCCATTTAGCTGATAAGTTCAAAGTTCAGGTGAAAAGGACAAAATGGGGGGTAGGAGCAGGAGAGACAGGGGGCCACAGTCAAATGTGTAGCAGGTGGAAAGGTGTAGAGGGCCATCTAAGCGGGCAACTAGGGTCCGGAAGTGGAGGGAGCTGTGAGGGGCTCTTCAGCAGGACGTGGGCGGTTGCGCCTGCGCTGTTTACGGGAGACAGGCTGCCAGGGTTGAGGGAGCTGTACCGTAGGAAGGCCTGGTAAGTTTCTCCAATCAAAAAAGTCCACCGGTCCTAGGTCCAAGGTAGATAGGAACTCCGGGAGGTCATCTGTAGTGCTGGCTGGCGTATCATTCCTGGTAGCCTGCAGATAAAAGGGGAAACCCCAGCGATACTTGAGGCCTTCTGCTTGAAGCGACTCAAAAAGAGGGCGGAGAGCCCTGCGTTGCATGAGAGTGTGGCGTGATAAGTCTTGATAGAAATAAAGACATGCACCATCAAAGTCAAAATAGGGCTTATTCCGCATTTTCCTCATAATACTGTCTTTGAAGGGTATACAGCTGCAAGAAAAAGTATGTGAACCCTTTGGAATGATATGGATTTCTGCACAAAATGGTCATAAAATGTGATCTGATCATCATCTAAGTCACAACACTAGACAATTACAGTCTGCTTAAATTAATAACACACAAAAAATTAAATGTTGCCATGGTATTATTGAACACACCATGTAAACATTCACAGTACAGGTGGAAAAAGTATGTGAACCCCTAGACTAATGACCTCTCCAAGAGCTAATTGGAGTGAGATGTCAGCCAACTGGAGTCCAATCAATGAGATGAGATTGGAGTTGTTGGTTACAGCTGCCCTGCCCTATAAAAAAACACACACCAGTTCTGGGTTTGCTTTTCACAAGAAGCATTGCCTGACGTGAATGATGCCTCGCACAAAAGAGCTGTCAGAAGACCTACAATTAAAAATTGTTGACTTGCATAAAGCTGGAAAGGGTTATAAAAGTATCTAAAAAAGCCTTGCTGTTCATCAGTCCACGGTAAGACAAATTGTCTATAAATGGAGAAAGTTCAGCACTGCTGCTACTCTCCCTAGGAGTGGCCGTCCTGTAAAGATGACTGCAGGAGCACAGCACAGATTGCTCAATGAGGTGAAGAAGAATCCTAGAGTGTCAGTTAAAGACTTACAAGTCACTGGCAAATGCTAACATCCCTGTTAGCGAATCTACAATACGTAAAACACTAAACAAGAATGTATTTCATGGGAGGATACCACAGAGGAAGCCACTGCTGTCCAAACAAAACATTGCTGCACGTTTACAGTTTGCACAAGAGCACCTGGATGTTCCACAGCAGTACTGGCAAAATATTCTGTGGACAGATGAAACCAAAGTTGAGTTGTTTGGAAGAAAAACACAACTATGTGTGGCGAAAAAGAGGCACAGCACACCAACATCAAAACCTCATCCCAACTTTGAGGTATGGTGGTGGGGGCATCATGGTTTGGGGCTGCTTTGCTGCCTCAGGGCCTGGACGGATTGCGATCATCGAAGGAAAAATGAATTCCCAAGTTTATCAAGATGTTTTGCAGGAGAACTTAAGGTCATCTGTCTACCAGCTGAAGCTCAACAGAAGATGGGTGTTGCAACAGGACAATGACCCAAAGCATAGAAGTAAATCAACAACAGAATGGCTTAAACAGAAGAAAATACGCCTTCTGAAGTGGCCCAGTCAGAGTCCTGACCTCAACCCGATTGAGATGCTGTGGCATGACCGCAAGAAAGCGATTCACACCAGACATCCCAAGAATATTGCTGAACTGAAACAGTTGTGTAAAGAGGAATGGTCAAGAATTACTCCTCACCGTTGTGCAAGTCCGATCTGTAACTACTGGAAACGTTTGGTTGAAGTTATTGCTGCCAAAGGAGGTTCAACCAGTTATAAGGGTTCACATACTTTTTCTACCTGCACTGTGAATGTTTACATGGTGTGTTCAATAAAAACATGGCAACATTTCATTCTTTGTGTGTTATTAGTTTAAGCAGACTGTGATTGTCTATTGTTGTGACTTAGATGATGATGATCAGATCACATTTTATGACCAATTTGTGCAGAAATCCATATCATTCCAAAGGGTTCACATACTTTTTCTTGTAGCTGTATTTAGGAAGCTTGCAGAGATCACGCGGGTTATACACATCTTGCGACGGAGGCCGCAGGGCCCTATGAGCCCTATTGATTTCAATAGGAGCCACAGCTGGGAGTTCCAGGATTTCTCTGAAAATATCCACCAGCGTGGGAATGATATCCCTAGGTGCCGTGGCTTCAGGGAGACCACGGATGCGTGTTACCTCTTCTGCTGCAATTCTCAAAGTCATCGAGCTGGGATAGCAGGGCTTCTCTCTTCTGATCCTGACCCACACAGCGTGCCTGAGATTACAGGGATGGTGTCATCTAAGCGCTGTTCTAAAAACTCCATGCGGGACCCCAAGTGGGAAATGTCTGCTTTAAGTTGAGCAATATCCTCTTTAAAGGCTGTTTCTACCATGGAGATAAATCTATCCAGGTCCGCTTTAGTATGCAAGGCCCAAATGTGCCTCCTCAAATCTCCATCCCCCAAGACCTCTGCAATGTCAGAACCCCGAGACTCCGGGGAGTGAGGGGTGGCAAGGGGGACTGGGGTGTGCACTGACCGCTGAGAGAGTCTGGGATTCGTGCTCCAGGAGGGGCTCACCTCATGGTGTGGAGAGGCCGGCGGCATCTTGGAGGCCTGGGTGTCCCTGCCGCAGGTCTCAGGGAAGTAGGTTGGCAGGCGGCCCTGCTTAGATCAATCGGGCTGTGGTGGCTGGGAGGCTGTCCTGCGCCTGTGAGACATTGTGGGAGCCGAATGTGTGTATATATATATAAAGAAGACCAGGGCGCCAGGTCAGAAGTAGAAAATTGCAAAACAAATTTTATTTATGGGCACTTCCATAAAAACAGGCTAACGTCAGCATGCAGACAACCAAAAGAATGGATCCCAAAGCGTGGTGGACTAGAGGGTGACGTGAGAGCGTTTGTATGTATGTGTGTGTGTATATATATATATATATATATTATTTTATTATTATTTTTTTTTTACACAAAGTTGTCATTGAAATGATGTATCGCTCACACGTGCCATGGGAATATTGGAGGCCCTGAAATGCTAAAGTAGCAAACCCCCCCCCCACAAATGACAACTTTTTGGAAAGTAGACCCCAAACTACGAAAATAAATTGAGTTTATTGGATATTTTTTTATAAGAAAATATAATTTTTTTCTCAATTTTCAGTCTCTTTTTGGCAGGCAATGCCGCTTCGGCATAGCCTGCCATAAAATCTGCTTATCAATCCCCTGGACAGCTGACTTTGGCTGGCACCCACCTGTGCTGTGTACAGCGTAGTGCTATATGGAGCAGTACCCTACATCTGCCTGCTCCCACTTAGTCTCTCTGAAGCAGCTCTTCTGGCACAGTGGTGGCTCCAGATCCCAAGATGACCACCGGTACTAGAACAGCAGCTGACAGAGCCAACTAACAATCCCCTGAACGCATTGAGACCAATCACCAGGATTTAGGATCAGTCTTTGTATACATTACTTTACCTAATACAGTGGATATAAAAAGTCGACACACCCCTATTAAAATGTCAGGTTTCTGTGATAAAAAAAATGAGACAAAGATAAATCCTTTCAGAACTTTTTCCACCTTTGATGTGACCTCTAAACTGTACAACGCCATTAAACGTCAAACTGAAATATTTTAGGTAGAGGGAAGTAAAAAATGAATTAATATGGATGCATAAGTGTGCATACCCTAAAACTAATATTTTTTTGAAGCACCTTTTGATTTTATTACAGCACTCTTTTTGGGTATGAGTCTATAAGCATGGCACATCTTGACCTGGCAATATTTGCCCACTCTTCTTTGCAAAAACACTCCAAATCTGTCAGATTGCGGGGGCATCTCCTGGGCACAGCCCTCTTCAGATCACTCCACATATTTTCAATCGGATTCAGGTCTGTGCTCTGTCCATTCTAAAACTTTAATCATCTTCTGGTGAAGCCATCCCTTTGTTGATTTGGATGTATGCTGTGGGACGTTGTCATGCTGAAAGATGAAGTTCCTCTTCATGTTCAGCTTTCTAGCAGAAGCCTGAAGATTTTGTGCCAATATTAACTGGTATTTGAAACTGTTCGTAATTCCCTCTACTTCAATTTAGGCCCCTGTTCCAGCTGAAGAAAAACAGCCCCAAAGCATGATGCTGCCACCACCATGCTTAAGCGCCGGTTCACACTACCGCGACGCTACTTCTCGGGGCGACCTCCGAGATCGCGGTGCGAGCAGTGCGCCGCGACCTCGGAGCGGCCGCCACGGACTTCATAACATTGAAGTCTATGGCGGTCGCCTCCTGGTCGCCCCAAAGAAGCTCCGGACCCTTTTTCTAGGTCGGAGCGACTTGTGTCGCTCCTATTAGAACGGGTCCGCAGCTTCCCTATGGGAGGCGACCTGTGAGGCGACCAGGTCGCCTCACAGGTCGCCCTAGTGTGAACCGAGGCTCACTGTGGGTATGTTGTTATTTTGGTTATTTGCAGTGTTGTTTTTGCATCAAACAGGTCTTTTGGAATTATGGCCAAAAAGTTCAACTTTGGTTTCAGACCATAACACATTTTTCCCACATGCTTCAGATGTGTTTTTGAAAAATGTAACCGGGCTTGGATGTTTTTCTTTGTAAGAAAAGGCTTCAGTTTTGCCACTCTACCCCCATAGCCCAGACATATGAAGAATATGGGAGATTGTTGTCACATTTACCACACAGCCAGTTCTTGCCAGATATTCCTGCAGCTCCTTTAATGTTGCTGTAGGCCTCTTGGCAGCCTCTCTGACCAATTTTCTTCTCGTCTTTTCATCAATTTTGGTGGGACATCCAGTTCTTGGTAATGTCACTGTTCTGCCATGTTGTCTTCACTATGTTCCATGGTATATCTAATGCCTTGGAAATTCCTTTGTACCCTTCTCCTGACTGATAGCTTTTAACAATGCGATCCCTCTGAGGCTTTGGAAGCTCTCTGACCTTATATGGGGTTAATCAGAGACACTTTAAATGATGAAAAAGATGGTGTACTCGCGCCTAGGTATTTTGGTAAGGTATTTTGGGAAGCAGCAAGTAATCAAGAACACTACTAAAGTAGTGATCTCATAGGTAAGTAATGGATGTATAAAAATACTGCGCTACCCTGGTAATTTTTTGTATTGTGACAGTAAAAAATGAAAAAGTGCACGTGCAATCTTGTAAACAATGCTCATATAATAACTTATTGCTGATATATATTACTATAAAATATTCAATAATTAATCAATAAATAATCAATAAATATTTCTGTGAAATACCGTGATATAACTCTTAAAGTGCACGTGCTAAATAATAAATATATGCTGAATGAAATTGCTTTCAATATATTAAATGTACCACACAAAAAATATATTACATGAAAGTCCAATATGAAAATAAGTCCATGAAGTGAACACAAAATAGGTATGTGCAAAAAATGTGCTCAAAAAACTCTCGGTGTGGGGATAAAGTGATGCGTGCCGGTGATCCTTGGGTTCTCACACTCTGTGCCCAGGGGTAAGGTAGCACACTTACCAGAAGGTGTGGATTCCAATGGCGTACGCCAATAGGAATCGAAAACGCTTTGTCTGCTGCTCCTATGTATGGATAGGTGGGTGGACGATCTCCTTATGGATAGGGATGAGCATTCAGCATGGAAGAAAGAAGGTAGAGGCTCCTCATAGTGTAAAAATGTTTTTTTCCTTTTATTAAAACTTCAAAAAAATCACATCAATCTTCACATACACCATCCAAGTAAAAATCCATAAAACCCCCGATCTGTACTACAGACTTTAAAAACACTCCAAATATGATAAAAAACACTCCAAATAAAAAACGTGGGTGACACAACAAAAAACAAACTCGACCCAAAATGACCGCGGGGTCAGAATATTGAAGCCGCTCTTAGAGCTCCTATGTTGCCTCGCGGCTGGGATACACATAGGACGCTAGCTATACCCGCTGCTTGCGCCGAACCCGGAAGTTGGAATCTCGGCGTGCGGTCCAGCTACTAACTCAGAGCGAGGCAACGTGCGTGCCAACTTGACGCGTTTCGTCAGAGTATGACGTCTTCGGAAGTGGCATGTACGTTGCGTTTCAGCTTGGTTATATGGAGGAGTATTGGCTCATTTCCGCTCTTTTTTCTCCAGCTCGTATTCCCCTTTCATGACATATAGACCGGAAGCAATTCACTTGATTCATAGTCTATCTATTCCGCTACCATATTGCCTTTTTCCCAATTTATATATATTAAAACCATGTATTTTACCCCGAATGGAAACAGTGGGACAAAAATAGGAATGTGATAATAAATTAAAAAATGTAAACAATGTGCACGTCGGCCTGCGGCCGGCTGATTTTGGTCCCATATATAAACAAGAGGTAATATACTGGTTGTATATTATGCTGTATTGTCAGCAAATTTTGCTAAAAATTGCTGTAATTTTTTTATATTAATTTTTAAATTGTGTGCAAAAAAATTTCTATTTAAAGTGCAATGTGATAAAATTTAAATCCAGATCTATGAACAAATGTTTAGTTTCCGTTTACATATATACTGTATATTGCTTATAGCCCAGATATTAACATAAATACATATATAAATCTTCGTGGCCATCGGGGAACAACCATCCCTTTTTCGCCAAATGTATACTATAATGATTTCCCATACATATGGCATACTTGGTGCAATAAATATAACAATACTACAAGACAATGCTTAAAATTCAATAATTAGATAAGAAACAGTTTATATCCAAGTCTTTGTTCATTGTCTTCGGCTGTAGAGTATCTAGTTCACATATCCAAAAAGTTTCATTCTTTGATATAGCTATTCTCCTATCTCCCCCTCTCCAATGTGGTTCTACTGTATCAATACCACAAAATGTGTCTACTGTGGGGTCTCTATTATGGTGGGTTCTAAAGTGCATGGATAGGCTATGTTTCTTGAATCCCTTTCTAATATTATTTAAGTGTTCCCCTATTCTAATGCTCAATTTTCTAGTCGTGCGGCCCACATATTGAAGGCCGCATGGACAGGTGACTATATATGTTACATGTGTGGTGGCACATGTAATAAGTTTTTTGATTTGATAGTCTTTGGATGTGGTGTGGGATTTGAAGGAGGTTTGTCTCCTATTTTTCATTTTGGCTGTTTTACATGCTTTGCATTTTTTGCAAGCATAGAAACCTTTGAAATCCAGGAAGGTTGACCCCAAAGAGATATTAAAGACTATCAGAATAAATTAGTCTATAAATGGCAGGAATTACTGGAGGAACCACAGATCACCTCCAGAGATTCATCTCCAGCTAGGGACCAACAGGACCCACAAGAGGAAAATAGAAATTCCCCAATAAAACCTGTAACACCGAGCCTTCAGAGAAAAAATAATACCCCTAGGGGCCCACAAATAGCGAGAACCCCGAAGCAACCAACTAACATGTATTATAATAGTCCTCACAATAAGAATGAGAGACAAGAAAACTATCAACAACCGCAATATCCCACCCAATCTGGCCCACGGGATTTTCTACACAGGGGATACTGCAACCCCCCAGGACCTCCCCATTATTACAGAGGAAACAGGGGTTGGAATCCCAATTATCGAGGAAGGGGCAGGGGAGGAAGGGAGAAACCCTGGTACCAACCCTACCCTTATCCACAACACCCACCCCCCCCCCCCCCACAACCAGAATATGGAAGGGGGGACAGAGAAGGAGAGGATGCAGGGGGGGCCACCTCAAAAAGAAAAAGGGAACACTAGGCCAGGGGATTTTTAACCTGACCAGTGAAACCTTTACTGAGACAGAGCTCATGGTCCTAGATCAAGGACTAAAATTTGCCCCTGACAATAAATTCAACAAGTTCCAAACCTTCATAGACCTGCAAAAGTTTATAAGGAAAGTCAATATTAAAAAGCATTACCATTTGAAAGAAAATGACCCAGCTCCAATTTCAAACCCTCCCTCAATAACCCCCCCCCCCCCCAGTGATTTTAAACACAGTCATCTTAAAAATAAATCAACTTTTAACCCTAAACCCCCTAACAATCATTTTACGGATACTTTTAAAAACATGGTAGCTCAAGATTTAAAGGATGTGACCAAGAATAAAGGTAGAACTAAGAAAGATATATGGGAAGGAATTAAGCAAATAGAAAAAAGGAAAAATATAGTTATCCGCCCCGCTGATAAGGGGGGCGGCATAGTTATTTTAACCAAAGATATGTACAAAAAGGAATTAAACAGATTGGTACAGGACGTAACCACATATGAGAAACTGAAAAATAACCCCACTCACAAATATAGAAGCAAATGTAAACTATTATTGAAAAAGGCACATAAAAGAGGTATATTGAATAAAAAGGAATATAGATACCTCATCCCCGACCACCCCAGACTTCCCGTGATTTACCAAGTCCCAAAAATACACAAAAGCACTACAGCACCACCAGGCAGACCCATCATCAATGGAATAGATTCCATCTTTTCTAGAATAGGGGAGTATCTGGATTTCCATCTACAGCCCCTAGCACAGACTTACCCGGCCTATTTGAGGGACAGTAAACAATTAATTAATATCCTAAATGAAATAAAAGGCACCTCCAATTTAATCATGGCTACAATAGACGTTGAGTCGTTGTACACTAATATAGACCAAACAGATGCCCTACGAGCTGTCATGTGGGCCCTAAAAGAAAAGACAGATCTTAAACACGACCAACAAATCTTACTAGGTGAAATGCTGGACCTTGCCATGGGGAGTAACTACTTTTGGCATGAGGGCCAATACTATAGGCAACACAGAGGCGTAGCCATGGGGGCAAAGTACGCCCCCAGTGTAGCCAACATATTTCTCAGTAAATGGGAGGAAGAAGAAATATTTAAAAAAAAATCAAGGATCTTGTAATCTACAAAAGGTACATTGATGACATTTTTATTATTTGGTCAGGAACGGAGGAATCTTTAAAAGTTTTTATGCATGATATGAATATTAATAATTATAAAATAAATTTTACGGGTAATTATGATAAAAATGAAGTAAATTTTTTAGATCTCACTATCAATTTTAAGCAGGGTAATTTTTACACCAGGAGTTTTTTTAAAGGAACAGATCGTAATGGGTATATACCCACTCACAGTTGCCATCATCCTTGATGGATCAATGGCATTCCCAAGGGGCAACTGCTAAGAATGCGTAGGAACTGTAGAGACGATAATGATTATGTGCAACAAGCTAATATTTTAATATTTAATAGACTAGATTTGTTAATAAGGGGTACAATGAAAAAGAACTAGGGACATTGAGAGATAACATCGGAAAAATGGATAGAACAACGTTATTAGTAGATAAGGTTAAGAGCGATCAACCTGGCACCAGTCACTTTAACCTAGCATTCATCACACAATATCATAGAAACTACAGACAATTAGAAAAAGTAATAAAACGTCATTGGCACATATTGATTAGAGATAATACCCTCAAAACAATATTACCTCCAAAACCAGCCTTTATATATCGCAGAGTGCCCAATCTGAGAGATAAACTTGTCCACAACATCCCAGACCCCCCTAAGACGTTGGGGTCAACCTTCCTGGATTTCAAAGGTTTCTATGCTTGCAAAAATGCAAAGCATGTAAAACAGCCAAAATGAAAAATAGGAGACAAACCTCCTTCAAATCCCACACCACATCCAAAGACTATCAAATCAAAAAACTTATTACATGTGCCACCACACATGTAACATATATAGTCACCTGTCCATGCGGCCTTCAATATGTGGGCCGCACGACTAGAAAATTGAGCATTAGAATAGGGGAACACTTAAATAATATAAGAAAGGGATTCAAGAAACATAGCCTATCCATGCACTTTAGAACCCACCATAATAGAGACCCCACAGTAGCCACATTTTGTGGTATTGATACAGTAGAACTACATTGGAGAGGGGGAGATAGGAGAATAGCTATATCAAAGAATGAAACTTTTTGGATATGTGAACTAGATACTCTACAGCCGAAGGGAATGAACAAAGACTTGGATATAAACTGTTTCTTATCTAATTATTGAATTTTAAGCATTGTCTTGTAGTATTGTTATATTTATTGCACCAAGTATGCCATATGTATGGGAAATCATTATAGTATACATTTGGCGAAAAAGGGATGGTTGTTCCCCGATGGCCACGAAGATTTATATATGTATTTATGTTAATATCTGGGCTATAAGCAATATACAGTATATATGTAAACGGAAACTAAACATTTGTTCATAGATCTGGATTTAAATTTTATCACATTGCACTTTAAATAGAAATTTTTTTGCACACAATTTAAAAATTAATATAAAAAAATTACAGCAATTTTTAGCAAAATTTGCTGACAATACAGCATAATATACAACCAGTATATTACCTCTTGTTTATATATGGGACCAAAATCAGCCGGCCGCAGGCCGACTTGCACATTGTTTACATTTTTTAATTTATTATCACATTCCTATTTTTGTCCCACTGTTTCCATTCGGGGTAAAATACATGGTTTTAATATATATAAATTGGGAAAAAGGCAATATGGTAGCGGAATAGATAGACTATGAATCAAGTGAATTGCTTCCGGGTCTATATGTCATGAAAGGGGAATACGAGCTGGAGAAAAAAGAGCGGAAATGAGCCAATACTCCTCCATATAACCAAGCTGAAATGCAACGTACGTGCCACTTCCGAAGACGTCATACTCTGACGAAACGCGTCAAGTTGGCACGCACGTTGCCTCGCTCTGAGTTAGTAGCTGGACCGCACGCCAAGATTCCAACTTCCGGGTTCGGCGCAAGCAGCAGGTATAGCTAGCGTCCTATGTGTATCCCAGCCGCGAGGCAACATAGGAGCTCTAAGAGCGGCTTCAATATTCTGACCCCGCGGTCATTTTGGGTCGAGTTTGTTTTTTGTTGTGTCACCCACGTTTTTTATTTGGAGTGTTTTTTATCATATTTGGAGTGTTTTTAACCGCTTCCATACAGAGCAGTTAGACACCCTTCCTGCCCAGACCAATTTTCAGCTTTCAGCACTCTCACACTTTGAATGACAATTGCTCAGTCATGCTACACTATAACCAAACAAAATTTTTATCATTTTTTTCACACAAATAGAGCTTTCTTTTGGTGGTATTTGATCACAACTGGGGTTTTTTTTTTTCGTGATATATGCAAAAAAAGAGCAAAAATTTTGAAAAAAAAACACTTTTTTTTAGTTTCAATTATGAAATTTTGCAAAAAATAAATTTTTCTTCATACATTTGGGCCAAAATGTATACTGCTACATGTCTCTGGTAAAATTAACCCAAATTAGTGTATATTATTTAGTCTGTGTGAAAGTTATTGAGTCTAGAAGCTATGGTACCAATTACTGAAAATTGATCACACCAGATGTACTGACTGCCTATCTCCTTTCTTGAGGCCCTGAAATGTCAGGACAGTACAAATACCGACCAAATTACCCCTTTTTGTAAAGTAGACAGTCCAAGGTATTTAGTAAGAGGCATGGTGAGTTTTTTGAAGTTGTAATTTTTTCCCACAATTCTTGGGAAAATGAAGAAAAAATTTTTTTTTTCTTTTTTTTCCCACAAAGTTGTCAATTTATAAGCTATTTCTAACACATAGCATGTACACAGCAACAATTACACCCAAAAATACATTCTGCTACTCCTTCCGAGTATGGCGATACCACATGTGTGAGACTTTTACACAGCCTGGCCACAAAAAGAGACTCCACGTCCAAGAAGCACATTCAGGCGTTCTAGGAGCATAAATACACATAAAACTTTCTTACTACCTATCACACTTTTCAAGGCCCTAGAGCACCAATACAATGGAAAAGTCCACAAAATGACCCCATTTTGGAAAGCAAACACTCCAACGTATATTCTATGAGGCATAATGGGTCGTTTGAACATATCATTTTTTTCCACAGGTTTTTGGAAAATGTGGGAAAAAAATGAAAACTTTTTTTTTTTTACACAAAGTTGTCAATTTATAGGATATTCCTAACACATAGCATGTACACAGCAAAAATGACACCCCAAAATACATTCTGCCACTCCTCCTGAGTATGGCAATACCACATGTGTGAGACTTTTTCACAGCCTAGCCATATAGAGGGGCCGAACATCCAAGGAGCATCATCATGCATCCTAGCCACTTGCCTAGGCCTATTTTTGACATTTGGTGTTTACAAGCTAAAATCAGTTGTTTTGCTAGAAAACTGCTTAGAACCCCCAAACATTATATATTTTTTTTTAGCAGAGACCCTGGAGAATAAAATGGAGATTATTGCAATATTTTTTATCACACCGTATTTGCGTAGCGGTCTTCCAAACGCAATTTTTTTGGAAAAAATTCACTTTTTTTAATTAAAAAATAAGAAACCAGTAAAGTTAGCCCAATTTTTTTCCATAATGTGAAAGATAATGTTAAGCCGAGTAAATAGATACCCAACATGTCATGTTTCAAAATTGCGCACGCTCACGGAATGGTGACAAACTTTGGTACTTAAAAATCCCCATAGGCGACAATTTAAAAATTTCTACAGGTTGCCATCTTTGAGTTACAGAGGAGGTCTAGGGCTCAAATTATTCCCCTTGCTCTAACGATCGCGGCGATACCTCACATGTGTGGTTTGAACACCGTTTACATATGTGGGCGGGGTTTCTGTATGCATTCGCTTCTGCGCGCGAGCTAACGGGGACAGGGCGCTTTAATTTTTTTTTTTTTTTTACTATTTATTTTATTTATTATTTTTTATTTTTACACCGTTTAAAAAAAAAAAAAATTGATCATTTTTATTTCTATTAAAAGAAATGTAAATATTCCTCGTAATAGAAATAGGCACGAGAGGACCTCTTTTTTGTGAGATCTGGGGTCAAAAAGTCCTCAGATCTCACAAGTACACTAAAAGATAGAAAAAAAAAAATAAATAATAATTATAATATAAAATGAAAAAAAAAAAAAAAAGGACCTTTAAACCGGTTGCTAGGCAACAACATTTTCCGTAGCTCCGGTCCTCCAAGACCATAGAGTCAAGTGAGGGCAAGCTTGCCCTCACTCGACATCCTGTCTGTGAGGATTCGGGACCGGATCGTTTTCCCCGCTGCCGGCGGGTCCGGTAAGCGGGGAAAAGGACCGGAACGCGTCGGGAGGGGGGGGCGCCTCTTCCGCCATCCCGGAAGGGTGATCCCACGGCGAATCCGCCGCTGGGACCACCCTTATCGGAAAGCCAACCGTCCACCGTTTAAAGAAATACCAGGGTTATGGCAGCTATCTGCTGCCATAACACCGGTATTTAGGTTTAAACGGACGACGTATATAAACCTTTTTGGACTTGGACATGGTGGCTGTATGAAGGGTGACAGGTACTCGGGTACTTTGTTGGGCAGGTGACAGGTACTCTGGTACTGATGAGCAGGTGGCAGGTACTCGGGTACTCCGATAGGCAGGTAACAGGTACTCGGGTACTCTGATGGGCAGGTGACAGGCAGGTGATAGGTACTGATGAGTAGTACTCACTGACTGATAGGTGATAGGTGATACTGTACTGATGGGTACTGATGATCAGTACTGATACGTGATAGGTACTGATGAGTAGTGATGGGTACTGATGAGTAGGCGGCAAGTACTTGGGTACTTCAGGCGTCAGGTACTCTGATGAGCAGGTGGAAGGTACTCGGGTACTCTGATGGGTAGGTGACAGGTACTCAGGTACTCTGATGACGGGTACTCCGTTGACAGGTACTCAAAGTACCCGAGTACCTGTCATCAGAGTACCCGAGTACCTGTCATCAGAGTACCCGAGTACCCGTCATCAGAGTACCCGAGTACCTGTCATCAGAGTACCCGAGTACCTGTCAGAGTACCCGAGTACCCGTCAGAGTACTCGAGTACCCGTCATCAGAGTACCCGAGTACCCGTCATCAGAGTACCCGAGTACCCGTCATCAGAGTACCCGAGTACCTGTCATCAGAGTACCCGAGTACCTGTCATCAGAGTACCCGAGTACCCGTCATCAGAGTACCCGAGTACCTGTCATCAGAGTACCCGAGTACCCGTCATCAGAGTACCCGAGTACCCGTCAGAGTACCCGAGTACCTGTCATCAGAGTACCCGAGTACCTGTCATCAGAGTATCCGTCATCAGAGTACCAGAGTACCCGAATACCTGTCACCAGCCCATCAGAGTACCCGAGTACCTGTCATCTGAGTACCTGATGACAGGTACTCGGGTACTTTGATGGGCTAGTGACAGGTGCTCTTTATTGGGGGGGGGCAATCAGTGTGTTTAGGGTGCACTGTAGTTGGTAACTAGCTGTTACCACAATCTCCTCCTCACACAGGATCAGTGTGTGAGGAGGAGAACACGGTGACAGCTAGTTACCGTGTTCTCTGTTGACATTTGTGACCGGCTGTGATTGGACACAGCCGGTCACGTGGTAAAGAGCCAATTTCATTGGCTCTTTACCTAGATCGGGGATCGACTCTGTCCGAGGGACGAGCCTCGTCCCCGATCGCTGCTCTGCGCGCCCCCCGGGGGCGCGCAATGCAGAGAGAACGAGCGGCTCGTGCTGGAGCCCCTCATGTGATCGGCTGTGATTGACACAGCCGATCATGTGGTAAACAGCCAATTTCTATTGGCTGTTTACCTTGATCAGAGATGGGCTATGTCCGAGGGACGAGCCTCATCCCTGATCGCGCCGCTGCGCGCCGCCGGGGGCGCGCAGTAGCAGCTAGAACGGGCCGACGTCATATGACGGCGGCCCGGATCTAGACAACCACTTTGCCGACGTCATTTTACATGACTCGGTATGGAAGTGGTTAAAGTCTGTAGTACAGATCGGGGGTTTTATGGATTTTTACTTGGATGGTGTATGTGAAGATTGATGTGATTTTTTTGAAGTTTTAATAAAAGGAAAAAAACATTTTTACACTATGAGGAGCCTCTACCTTCTTTCTTCCATGCTGAATGCTCATCCCTATCCATAAGGAGATCGTCCACCCACCTATCCATACATAGGAGCAGCAGACAAAGCGTTTTCGATTCCTATTGGCGTACGCCATTGGAATCCACACCTTCTGGTAAGTGTGCTACCTTACCCCTGGGCACAGAGTGTGAGAACCCAAGGATCACCGGCACGCATCACTTTATCCCCACCACACCGAGAGTTTTTTGAGCACGTTTTTTGCACATACCTATTTTGTGTTCACTTCATGGACTTATTTTCATATTGGACTTTCATGTAATATATATTTTTTGTGTGGTACATTTAATATATTGAAAGCAATTTCATTCAGCATATATTTATTATTTAGCACGTGCACTTTAAGAGTTATATCACGGTATTTCACAGAAATATTTATTGATTAATTATTGAATATTTTATAATAATATATATCAGCAATAAGTTATTATATGAGCATTGTTTACAAGATTGCACGTGCACTTTTTCATTTTTTACTGTCACAATACAAAAAATTACCAGGGTAGCGCAGTATTTTTATACATCCATTACTTTAAATGATGGCACGTGTGTACTGACTCATATTTAACATGAGTTTAAATGTGATTGCCTAATTCTGAAAACAGCTACATACCCAGTTATAAAAGGGTGTGCACACTTATGCAACCACAGTATTTTCGTTTTCTGTTTTTACCCCCCCCACCCCAGCAAAAGATTTCAGTTTGTATTTCAATTGAGTTGTACAGTTTATAGGTCACCAAAGGTACATCACAGAAACCTGACCTTTTACCAGGGGTGTGTAAACTTTTTATATCCACTATACATCAGTCATGTATTTTTGTTAACTCTAATGATTTATTCAGCTCCACATTCGCGTCTCCTTTGCTTACTTCACTTTGTTTGCTGTTATATTGACCATTCCGATCAGTGAGTGGAAATATAGCTTTCACTTTCGTTCACTGATGGACACAGCTCCAAATTTTCTTAGACCCTTGGGCTTATACTGCTCTCTCCACAGGAGTAGGACTTTGGGTACACCCCTGGGGCAGTCCCAGGGGGGTATACTCCCACTTCCTGCTCTAGGACTTCATTTTTTTCTGCCTAGTCAGGAGTAAGGACCTGGCTCTCTGCTGGGATCTGCGATCCTGGCGTTTTTGCCTTGTAAACTTTTTTCTTCTTTTATTTTCTGTTCCTGTGATAACTACATTAAATTTGGTTCCTGTGAGAACTACAATCAACTGCCGGACTTGGCGACGCACTGGATATTCTAGATCCTTACAGTCTGGCCAGTGAGCGCGACCCAACTATTAGCTCCACGCTAGGTTGGTAGCAACATAGCCCTACTGGACGGGGGCTGACCGGTGAGTGAAACACCTCGCAAGGACCCATCGCCCTGGTCACGACAATAGTCTCATGGCCACAGTCACAGCGTACCTCTGGCCCGCAAAACCCCCATTCCAAAATAGGCACGGTGGCCTGCCAGGAGTGGTGTCTGCTCGGTTCCCAGGTGTGGTGAGTAGTATTCCCCCTCTCCTCTGGGGAAATACTGGGGTGGATGTATGCCATTCCTCTGGTTGGTTAGCCCCTTCTGTGCCCTTCCTTCCCTCATGGTTCCCCCTCCCTCACTAGCAGGGTTCCCCTGTAATGGTCACCCTCACCTAAAAGCACCCCCCCCCCCCCACTCAGTCCCCCTCAGGGGTGCACAAGCTGTTGTGGTGTATGGGGTGTCATTTGGTGATGGGCTGGAGGGAGGTGGAACTTCTGACAAGACTGCTGCGCAGAATCGAGGTGGAAGGAATTCCAGTCACTTTGTTGGCAATCCCCCTGGGAAATCAGGCAGCGTTTGGTCTGGGAGAGCAGAAGGAATTGATTTAATTTCTCCAGACAATAGAAATTATAAAGTCCATCTGGGGGAGATCGAGCACTAGAAGCAAGTTTGGCCCAGGGAGTTTCATCCATTTAAAGAGGCATCCCACTCCACTCCGGACTAAAGTGTATTTGACCCACATGCAATATTGCTACGGGGTCCTGACAGTCTGGTAAGTGAGAGTATCCAAAGGGAGTGGAATTGCACAAGATTGCACCTTGTTTTTGGCATGGATTGGCACTGATCTGCATACTGGAGCACAAAAGCACATTGCACTTTCACTGGCTACTTGCTTAAAATTTGATTTTTTGGGACTTTAGGAATAAGACTTTTTTCATTCATTTATTTATTCGCTATTGATTTATATGTATATGGTAACTAGCAATGTTTTGCACTTAATTTTATATTGAATTTGCATAATCAGCACTATTTCATACTTTTTAGTGTATTTTTGAGGTTAATGGTGCAATATTCGAACTTATAGAATTTTTGCATATTTTGCACATTCTTTACAGTATTCACTAATTTGCACAATCATTTTGCACTTTATACATACACATATATATATATATGTATATCATACCTTTTTTGCGCTGTGTACTATTTTATTGATCATTATGAAATCACCAGATTTTGAACAGCGGCATTTTAGGTTTCTCTTACGTCCTCCGACAGTCACCGCCCATTCACACAGTCTTCACTTATGGGGTATTGACTTCATCTCCACAGGAGTTTCTAGGCATAAGACTTGTAAAAGAACAATATATCTACATAGTCACACCCATGGGGGCTGTCCTACTAGTCCAATACCCCCCTGCAATAGCCAACCCAATTCAGTTTGTCTTCTGCCTAGATTAGGAGTGGATAGGCTTCCCTGTGCTGGGGCTACAGTCTCAGCCTTCCTCTTTGTCATTATGATTTATTTTCTGGAAATGTCATTTTTCTTTACATCGCTAGCTGTTTCTTTTGTCAGTGCTAGTTTAGTTAGATCTTCGGATGAAGACGGCATTGCGGAGCTGGGAATCGGACTGGCCGTCCTGGTTCTCCAGGACAGAGGGTCAGATGGAATCCCAGTCCGCCATCGAGCGTTTTGCGGGCTATGTGTTCGCCCTGGCCTCATAAACGACCCATCCCTGTCCATCAGGGATGCAGCCATGTGAGGTGGCTACCTCACTGGACACAGCATAGGTTCGTCCGTGCACTCATAGTGTCCTGCGTTTTTGGCTGGCGGCACTCCCCTGCCATCTGAAGGTGGGCGGTTTCCCGCTTGATCTGAGGCACCCCACGCCATCGGTACAGGTAAATACACTCTATGTGGGGCCTCTGTCTGGGGTCAGCAGTCCATGTGTGTCTGTGGTGTCCCCTGTGTCTGTGCATTTTTGGGCTCCCTGTTCCGGTCCCTGTGGGGGAGCTTTTCTCTCACAGCTGTGCTGTGTGGGGTTTTTGGGGGTCCCTATCCTACATGTCACTTAGGGTGCTTGAGGATGCAGATATTTGCGGCGACCGTTGCGTGGTAACACACCGCCGGTCCGCCATTTTTACTGTGGGCAGCATGTCTGGCTTCGCTGTGGGCACTCTTGCAGCATGCTATGTAGTGTATTTTCGCGCCATCATTTTGTGTGTGGCAGTGTGATCGTTCTGAGCACGTCGGCGGCCATCTTGCCGAAGCCTCCCATTAGTTTACATAGGCATCCATTTTCCCTTGGCCTGCAGCCTGACTCAGCCTCCGGCGGTGACATCACTTCCTCCTTTTTCACAGGAGAGTCTGAAGGAGCTGGTAACACTTTGTGGGGTTCTGTCCTGCTGTTCTTTTTCCTGCCTTGCCTTGTGTGCCTTTCCTGGTCAGTTTTGTCCCTGTGGGGGTTCTGTATATCACAGTCTTATAGCGGTGTGCTGGGGAGGGCTCCGCAGCGCACTTAAAGGGCCAGGTTAAAAAAAAAAAAAAACGTTTCTTTTTCTGCTATTGAATCCCAGGACAGAAAATTCCCGCCAGCCCTGGTGGGGGGTTCAGGGTCATCTGCATCCTCTAACCAGACTGATTTGGCTGCTATTGTGGCAACTTTGGTGTCAAAAATGTATGTGCTGATGTCTGAACGTGCTGCTAGGAAAAGGCCTAGGATTTCCTTTTTTTCTGATTCTGAGTGTGACATGGTTGCTGTAGGTAGCGTGGCTCTTTCAGGGTCTCGCTCTTCTCAGAACCCACTAGAGTCTGAGGGGGAGGCGGAGGTCGCAGGGGTGGATGACCCCCCCCCCCTGGGTCACCCAAGGAGCGGGCAGCTATGGATGAGTTGATGCTAGCAGTGAAGGAAACACTACATTTGGAGGATGAGCCCACTCCTCCGGGTGTTGTGTCCTCTTTTGGAACGGCGCAGGTTTTTCCTTGCCCTGCGGAATTTCACCATAAGGTGACTGAGCTATGGCGTAATGTGAAGCACACCTTTGTGGTGCCTAAGAAGTTTCAACTTCTCTACCCTTTTGCAGCTACTACGGCTCCGTGCTGGTGTGTGCCTCCTCAGGTGGATCACACGGTGGCCAGGTTAAACAAGTCTACCCTTTTGCCCACTGAGGACTCCCCGGTGTTTCGGGATCCTACTGATAGGAGACTGGAGTCTCTTGCCCGTCATGCCTACACGGTGGCGGGTTCCATGCTCAAGACGATTTTCGCCTCTGTGATGGCGGATTAGGCTGTGGCGGATTGGACCACGGTGCTCAAAAGCAGCCTCGTGGCCAACTCTGCCCCTGCCACTACTGTGGCCATGGTGGAGCAGATTCATTGTGGGGTCATGTATTTGTGTGATGCGGCTCTGAATGAGGCCCCATTGGCGATACGCCTGTCCAGTGTCGCTGTGGTTAACCGTCAATTAATCTGGTTGAAGTGCTGGTCGGCTGACAAGAAGTCCAGAAAGACGGTGGCTGACATCCCCTATGCGGGGTCTCGCCTTTTTGGGGAATCCTTGGACGAATTGGTTAAGGGTGTCACTGGGGGTAAGAGCTTCCCCAGAATCCCAAGGGCAAGTTTTTACGCGGTAAGCGGGGCCCATCCTTTAAACCTACTCAAGGGTCCTTTCGTGCCTTCAGGGCGCAGGACAAGGGGAAACCCTTCAAGGGCCAAGGTGGCCAGAAGAAGCCCTGGTTGGGTAAACAAGAATCCGGCCAGGCCGGTGCGGCGGCTCAGTCCGCCTCTGCCTGAAGTGGCGCCCTCATCCGTTACAGGGGTGGGGGGACGTTTGCGCGGTTTCCTACAACCTTGGCTGCTCCGAATCACAGACAGGTGGGTTCAGGAAATCATTCGGTCAGGGTACAAGATCTAATTTCTTTCAAGGTCGGCAAACAGATTCTTTCTCTCAAATCTTCAGTTGACCCCAGGGCGGTTACAGGATCTGCATCAGGCGGTGCAGGATCTTCTCGCTCAGGGGGTGATTGTCCCGGTGCCTCATCGGGACAGGTTTCGCGGTTACTATTCAAATCTGTTCACTGTGCCCAGAAAGGAGGGCAAAGTGCGTCCGATTCTGGACTTAAAAGCGCTGAACCGCTTAGTGCGCATTCAAAAATTCCGCATGGAATCACTCCGTTCAGTGGTGGCCTCCCTGAATGCGGGAGAGTTCCTGGCTTCCATAGACCTGAAGGATGCGTTTCTACACATCCCCATTTTCGAGGGTCATCAGAGGTACCTCCGATTTGCTATCGCGGAGGATCATTACCAGTTTGTGGCATTACCTTTCGGTCTCGCTTCGGCTCCGAGGGTCTTTACCAAGGTCTTGGCGCCTGTTCTGGGCCTGTTGCGGGCACAGGGCATTGCGGTCTTGGGATATCTGGACGATCTCCTGGTAAGATCGAGTGCCAGTCAGGACCTGCTGCGCGATCTGTCCACTACGATCCAGACACTTCAGTAGTTCGGCTGGACGATCAACGTTCAGTGGTGCCTTGGCGTCAGTATCGTCTGATATATGCCTTTCCTCAGCTTCAGCTGCTGTCCAGGTTCCTTCGCAGGTTGGCCTCGGAACCATCCCTGGTGATTCTGGTGGCACCAGACTGGCCTCGCCGGTCTTGGTACGCGGACATCGTTCACCTGGCCGTAGAGCCTCCGTGGCGGCTGCCAATGCGAGAAGATCTGCTGTCCCAGGGACCGATCTTCCATCCTGCTTTACAGTCGCTGGCTTTAACGGCCTGGCTGTTGAAAGCCAGGTCCTGAGAGACAGGGGTCTCTCCTCAGAGGTTATTCCTACTTTGATCAAGGTTAGAAAAGCCTCTTCTGGTAAGATTTATTACCGTACTTGGAAAGCTTATTTTGCCTGGTGTGAGTCCAGGGGTTTCTCTCCTCGTTCTTACTCGGTGTCGAGAGTGTTAGCTTTCCTCCAGACTGGGATGGACCAGCGCTTTGCGCTGGCCACGATTAAAGGTCAGCTCTCTGCCCTGGCTGTTCTTTTCCAGCGCCCTGTGGCTTCTCATTCCTTAATCCGCACCTTTATTCAAGGTGTGCGGCACTTGGCCCCTCCTAGGAAGGAACCTTTACCTCCATGGGACTTGAACTTAGTTCTGTCCGTGCTACAGAGATCCCCGTTTGAAAACATCAGGGAAATCTCGTTGCCTATGCTATCAAAAAAGGTGGCATTCTTGGTGGCGATCACCTCTGCTCGCAGGGTGTCGGAGTTGGTGGCCTTGTCTTGCCGCTCACCTTACCTGGTGGTTCATAGGGATAAGGTGGTCTTGCGACCTAATCAGTCCTTCTTGCCGAAGGTGGTTTCGGAATTTCACCTAAATGTTTTGCCTTCTCTTTGCGCAAATCCCAAGCATCCTAAAGAGGTTGCTTTGCATGCCTTGGATGTTGTCTGGGCGATCAGGGTCTACCTGTCGTCGACTGAATCCTTTCGGAAATCGGATTCTGAGGGACCTCGGAAGAGTTTGGCTGCGTCTGCAGCGACCATTGCCAAATGGATCAGACAGACCATTATACAGGCCTATTCGTTGCGGGAACGGGTTCCGCCCTTCCCTGTCAAGGCACACTCTACAAGGTCGATGAGTACGTCCTGGGCCTATCGGCATCAGGCCTCGGTGGCCCAGGTGTGCAAGGCTGCGACTTGGTCGTCGGCGCACACTTTCTCAAAATTCTACAAAATTGATGTTCTGGCATCAGCTGATGCATCTTTTGGCCGCAAAGTGCTCTGTGCGGCTGTTCCTTAGGAAACCCTGGGTTTATCCGAGTTCCTGGCTGTTGGGGGTTTTTTCCCCCTTGGCTATTTGTTTTCCTGGGTTGTTGCTCATGTTGAGCCTTTGTTTTTGTTACACAGAAGGTTACCTTCTTGTACGTGTGAGGTTCCTTTCTCTGATCTGGGTACTGCGTTGCTTTTCTGGCGGTTGCGTTGCCCACCCCTCATGTCTACACTGCTTTGGGACATCCCCATAAGTGAAGACTGTGTGAATGGGCGGCGACTGTCGGAGGACGTAAGAGAAAATTGAATTTTTGTAAAATCTTACCATAAAATTCCTTTCTCTGAGTCCTCCGACAGTCGCCGCCTCCACCCCTCTTTTTGGGGTCTTTTTTATACACTTTCACTGTTTGCGACCAAACTGAATTGGGTTGGCTATTGCAGGGGGGTATTGGACTAGTAGGACAGCCCCCATGGGTGTGACTATGTAGATTTATTGTTCTTTTACAAGTCTTATGCCTAGAAACTCCTGTGGAGATGAAGTCAATACCCCATAAGTGAAGACTGTGAATGGGCAGCGACTGTCGGAGGACTCAGAGAAAGGAATTTTATGGTAAGATTTTACAAAAATTCAGTTTTTGTTTATTTATCCACAGCGCAGGCATCACTTTATCACTTATATCTCTCAGATTCATTGATTCCTACTTTGTTGGAAGCTAGAAAATCTGCTTCCAGAATGATTTATCATCGAGTTTGGAGGGGCTATATTACTTGGTGTAAGTCTCAAGGGGTTTCTCCCCGTTCCTTTTTTGTGTCCCGCCTGCTGGAGTTTTTACAACAAGGTGTAGATCAACGTTTTGCTCTGGGCACCATCAAGGGCCAGATTTCCGCCTTGGCAATATTTTTCCAACGACCTTTGGCTGCAAATTGCTTGGTTCACACTTTCGTGCAAGGGTTTGCCATCTGGCTCCTCCGGTGAGATTTGTGGTACCTCTGTGGGACCTCAATTTGGTTCTTAGAAACCTCCTTTTGAAAATATTTGTGACCTTCCTCTGCTCACTCTGTCACAGAAGGTGGCTATTACTTCTGCGTGTAGGGTGTCGGAGTTGGCTGCATTGTCCTGTTGGTCACTTTACCTGAAATGTGGTGTTGCGACCCTGTCAGGCATTCCTTCATAAGGTCGTCTCGGGTTTTCATTTAAATGAGGATATTGTGTTGCCATCTTTGTGCCCTAAGCCGAAATATCCTAAAGAAATTGCCCTACATTCCCTGGATGTGGTTCGGCTGATTTGATTCGAAAATCTGATTTCGTCCTTATGGATGGTTCTCGTAAGGGGCAGGCCGCATCTGCTGCAACCATTTCCAGATGGATCAGACGGATGGTGGTGCGGGCCTATTCTGTTAACCACTTGCCGACCGCCGTCAGTATATTTACTGCGGCGGTCAGCCCCTCCTGGGCAAAGTGACGTAGGGGTACGTCGCTCGCCCACGAGCCTCTAGCTCCCGCCCTCGCTCGTTCACTAACATCCCCGCACAAGTGACCGGCGGCTCCGATGTCCGCCGGCCACTCGCAATCTCCCGCTGGAGAGGGAGAAAGGCATACGGAAATGAAAACAGCCGTCTGTCATTCTCCCAGGTGTAACTGCAGAAACTATACGATTCTGCTATGTAGGATCGTGTCTCTGTGGTTACATTACAAGCCACGCCCCCCCACAGTTAGAATCACGCCCCTAGGAATACATTTAACCCACTGTTTACCAATAAAGTTAATCCTCTTCCCTGCCAGTGTAATTTTTACAGTAACAGTGCATATGTATAGCACTGATTACTGTAGTAATGTCACTGCTGCCCCCAAAAGTGTAAAAAATGTCAGTCAGGGGTCTGATCTGTCCCCCGCAATGTCGCAGTCCTGCAAAAAAAAATTGCAGATCGCCGCCATTACTAGTTAAAAAAAAAAACAATAAAAATTACATAAATCTTTCCCGTAGTTAGTAAACGCAATAACTTTTGCGCAAACCATTTAAAATCCGCTTATTGCGATTTTTTTCACCAAAAATATGTAGCAGAAAACAAATTGGCCTAAAATGTTAAAACATTTAGATTTTTACATTTTTTTTTTTTTGGAATTTCATATAAAAAAAAATATTGTAACATTGAAAAAATTTTTCAAAATTGTCGCTCTTTTTTTTGTTTATAGCGCAAAAAGTAAAAATCGCACAGGTGATCAAATACCACCAAAAGAAAGCTCTGTTTGTGGGGGAAAAAAGGACGTCAATTTCATTTGGGTACAGCGTCGCAGGACCACACAATAGTCCGTTAAAGTTTTGTCTGGTCTTTGAGCAGCCAAATCCTCCGGGGCTTAAGTGGTTAAGGGTCAGGTTCCTCCTTTCCCTGTCAAGGCGCATTTTACAAGGGCGCTTAGTGCCTCCTGGGCCTTCCCTCATCAGGCGTCAGTGGTACAGGTGTGCAAGGTGGCTACATGGTTGTCTGTACACACATTCACAATGTTTTATAAGGTGAATGTACTTGCATCTTAGGATGCTGCATTCAGATGCAAAGGTTTGCAGGCTGCGGTTGCAGAGGCTCCTGCTTCTTGAGGGTGTATTTTATCCTGGTAGTGAGCTCAGTTGTTCCTGGTTGAGCTCCTGGTTTACCTGGGTTTAGCCCTTTTTTGGGAATTACATGTATTGCTGTGTTTTTCCCACCCCTCATATTGAACTGCACGTTCCAAGGATCTAAGGAGATATGGAGCTGTGTCCGTCAGTGAACAAAAGCGAAAACTGGATTTTTGTCTTACTGTAAAATCCTTTTCTCTGAGGTTTACTAATGGACACAGCACCTGCCCCTCTGTTGAGTTGTTATGCATTCTTCTGACACTGCTTGTTACAGACTGAATTCCTACAGCAGGAAGTGGGAGTATACCCCCTCGGACTGCACCATGGGCATACCCAAAATTATTTCCGCCTAGTCCTGCTCCTGTGGAGAGAGCAGTATAAGCCCAAGGGCCTAAGAAGATTTGGAGCTGTGTCAGTCAATGAACCTCAGAGAAAAGGATTTTACGGTAAGACAAAAAAAAAAACGTTTTTACTGTAGGTCTTATTCAAGGATTGGTAGGTACCAAAAAAGGTCCCTGTCAACCATGTAAAAATGTCTAATAGATTAATTTTAGGCTTCTTATGTCTTAAAAGCTGTCACAATCTTTATTTGCATTTTAATCCTAATGCACTAAAGTGTTTTATTTTCCCCTTTCTTTTTAGGATAAAGTTTTGCGTAATGTGTACGTGTGGGCACTCTGCAGAGATCAAGATGAGCTTAATCCTTATGCAGCATGGAGATTATTAGATATGTCCTCTTCTGCCTCTGAACAAATCCTCTGAAAATTTGCAACTTGCTAAAATTAAACTGTGTTTCTATTTAAAGATGATATTTGGACTAAACCTAATGTATATTCTAATTTCAATAAAAGAACCTTGTCATTTTCTCCTGAAGTGAAAGTAGCTTCTATTTTCTGGTGCAGGAAACCATAATGTTTTTTCCCCTCAATTGGCTAATTATGGCCAACAAAGTGTCCTTTTTGAAATATTCTCAGGAATAATTTCAAAGGCAAAACTTTTGTTTTTCTTTAGTTTTCTGGGGTTGGGTAAAACACGTTTATTTTTTTTTTTTTTTTGCTGTGTTGAGTTAAAGGAAATTTCTTTCGAATGAAGACAATTTCCATTATTATACAATCAAAAAATGTGCTGCACTACAAAAGAATTCTCCCAAATAAATGGAAAGGTGCTGATCTATCAAATACTTAATATATAATACAATCTAGGATAAAAAGCAAAAATGTGCACACAAGTTATAAATTATCAGTGTGAAGAAAAAAGGGTGTTTTAAGTCCCAATAAAGTCCGTAGCTTTAGAACGTGAAAATGATGTTCAAAGAAATCAACCAAAAAAGGTCCCAGAGGCTGAATCCAGATGACACTTTTTAAGAAGATAGGGGAGACACCGACGTGGAGATCACCAGATACAAAAAATAAGATGGCTGCTTACCAGAGCAAGATGGTCTCTCGACCTAATGAGCTGACCAAAACGAGCTTATGTGTAAAACCAGGGATAATCACCGGATATTTCCTTATGGATCCAGATACAGCATCTATCCTCTATATCCAGGCAATGGAATTTGTTGGTAATACCACAATAAGCCACAAGGTGTCTCTCTATGCGCTCACACACGATATCCACATCATGAAGTCAAAAGATAAAGTATATACAGGGACATAGCGTAACTCCATTTTAAAAGTTTTATTCAAAGTAAAAGCAAACAGTGCACTCATGTTTTTAGTAGAGCATCAAGGCATGTAAAAAACAGCTAAGAGCGAGCAAACATCTCTTGCAGTATGGAGATCCTTGGTAGCCGGCTATTGGGGGCGTGGTAGGGTCACGACTGGCTTCACCCGACCGGTTTCGTCAAAGGTATGACAGTCGATCAAGTTCAACCAATAGAAATAAATTGAAAACCTCCATATACAGAATCCTATACCCACAGTGGATCCAGAAGGCCGCAAAAAAAAAAAAAAAAACGTTCAAAGAATGGTCCGATTTACTCCATCAAAATTATTTTTGGCCCCCAAGGCAATTAGATCTTCCCTGGATCAACAAGTTCTGGTGTTATTACTTATAAATGTTAAGCCAGTTATTATCTATGCATTTCGGAATGCCTCCAACTTTTTCTACAATCCGCTAAGCTTGTTCAGCTGACGTTTCAGCTTCCTTGTTGAGGTGATTCTGGTGGCTGTAAAGATACCCAGTCACCTCCATGGGTGCTTAACCAGTTAAGCCCCGGAGGATTTGGCTGCTCAAAGACCAGGCCCTATTTTGCGATTCGGCACTGCGTGACTTTAATGGACAATTGCGGCGCTGTACCTAAACAAAATTGACGTCCTTTTTTTTCCACAAACAGAGCTTTCTTTTGGTGGTATTTGATCACCTTAGAAGAAACAGTAATCCCAACACCTAGTACCCAGTGCTAGTGGCCATCATCCCTGATCAGTATATATAGAAAAAATCCCCAATGGTGTGGGACTATGAATGCCACTAGACACTGTATGTCACAGTTAAAATGTTAAATTTTATTATAAATCAAACACAACCAATTATACAAACAATTGAAGAATATAAACATCACATAAAAGACAGGGCATATAAAAATCGCATGCAATTGACAGACCATGTACCAGACCACATTGAAGACGCTCAGGTGCACATGGTAGCCTTGAACCGGTAAAGAGACCCTACGCGTTTCGGGCGTTAAAACAGCCCTTCCTCAGGGGTCAACCAAAGTTCCAAAAGCACCTACTATGCCTGTAAAAATTGAAAGCTTTTTTAGTAGGTTATACAAGTAATATATAGAGACTATATTCACCTAAACTATGGTGGATTCTCATAGTGAGTGACCTACCCTTGCCGTCTATACAAAGGATTGGAATGATCTGTCGATTAAAAACGGTAATTAGATACCGTGGGGAGGAATGACCAAGTTCCAACGAGCCAGTTAAAGGCAAGGATAAGGAAAAGAGAAGAGATGTAGTAGTTGCCCTGGAGGACCACCGGGGCACCACGATGATCGAAACAATTAGCCCAATAAGGACCACTCTAAAAACCTCACTTGTGTAGTATAGGTGGTTTGTAATAAACCAAATTTGGGTAAAAAGGTAAGAGAGAAAACAAAGGGAGAAAAAATGTAAGGACAACAATTGATTGTCGGAGTTCTTATGTATGTATTGAGGTATACATTTGTTAGTTACCTGTAAGATTTAGAGAAAGTATAATGACAGAGGGTCATATGTTGTAGAGAAGGAGTAATAATTCCGTATTTATGAGTATCTCAGCATATGAGTATCTGTAAAAATGAGGGGATTTTTTGAAAAAGATCATATCCAGACTATTAAACTATTATTCAACTGTCCATAAAAATAGAAGTTGAAAGTGGGGTGTGTGTGAAAGAAGAGAAAAACCATGTGCACCTGAGCGTCTTCAATGTGGTCTGGTACATGGTCTGTCAATTGCATGCGATTTTTATATGCCCTGTCTTTTATGTGATGTTTATATTCTTCAATTGTTTGTATAATTGGTTGTGTTTGATTTATAATAAAATTTAACATTTTAACTGTGACATACAGTGTCTAGTGGCATTCATAGTCCCACACCATTGGGGATTTTTTCTATATATTTGATCACCTTGTGCAATTTTTTGCGCTATAAACAAAAAAAAGAGTGACAATTTTGAAAAAATAACAATATTTTTCACATTTTTTTGTATGAAATTCCCCAAAAAAAAGGTAAAAATCTATTTTTTTTTAACATTTTAGGCCAATTTGTTTTCAGCTACATATTTTTGGTAAAAAAAATTGCAATAAGCGTATTTTGATTGGGTTGCGCAAAAGTTATTGTGTTTACTAACTACGGGAAAGATTTATGTCATTTTTATTATTTTTTTTTTTTAACTAGTAATGGCGGGATCTGCGTTTTTTTTTTTTTTTTGCGGGACTGCGACATTGGGGCAGACAGATCGGACCCTTGACTGACATGTTTGACACTTTTGGGGGTACCAGTGACATTACTGCAGTAATCAGTGCTGCACTGTTACTGTCAAAATGACACTGGCAGGGAAGGGGTTAACTTTATTGATCAGTGGGTTAAATGTATCTTTAGGGGCGTGTTTCTAACTGTGGGGGGGCGTGGCTAGTGATGTACCCACAGAGACATACGATCCTACATAGCAGGATCGTATAGTCTCTGCACTTACATCAGGGAGAAAGACAGACGGCTGTGTTTACATCAGCCATCTGCCATTCTCCCTCTCCTGAGCGGGATCGCGAGTGGCCAGCGGACATCGGAGCCGCCGGTCACGGTCACATGCGCGGGGATGCCCGTGAACGAGCGGGGGTGGGAGCGCGCCTCCGTCGGCGCGCGCTCGCCCCCTGCAGGCTCCTGGGCGAGCAACGTAGTACTACGTCGATTATTATTAGAAAAGCGCCCCCTTGGGTATGTGGGACTTTAAAGGTAACCAGATATTAGAGAGTATATAGGTTTAGAATTTAATCAAAAAGAAATTGTATTGGAATAAGATCAAGTGATTTTATTAGCCAAAAGCTCTCAAAAAACGAGAAGTGTTCACAAACTATAAATATTCAATAATACATGCAGCCAGATTGCATACTGGCTTAACAAACAAAATGTGTGGTGCATAAAAACATGGTTTGGACTACTTGTTGGAGTGGTGTATGATCCCAACGCGTTTCGATAATACACAAGTTTATAATATAGAAATCTTCATCAGGGATTATGTACTCCACTCCTGAAAAGTATAACAAAAAAATCAATATTCATCACAATTTAACAATTTTATTCAATAGACAAAAGTCAACATCGTATGCAATGTGCGACAATCTCCCATATAGGAGCGATTTCGTGACATCCTCCCCCCACATATGTCCTGAAGCATACCTGGTATCCAAACATTCAGCAAATTTCCTCTTTGGTATGCACTCCCTTCTCACCACACGAAAGCAAGAGCCACATAAAGAATCATTTTATAGTCTTCAACCTAGGACGATTGTATCCGTGAGTGTGATTCCATGAATATATATTTGCCCAGGACTTCCTCCACAAAATATTTTCTATATATTTATTCACCTATATAGTGTATTTGTATAATGGGTCTGAGTGGAAAAATTGTATAGCAAAAACATCCAGCTGAATCCTATAAAGGGAAATGTCTGTATATCCTCTATAGGCCTTTCATAGTTACATAGTTAGTGAGGTTGAAAAAAGACATCAGTCCATCCAGTTCAACCTATGATGTGTGTGTTTGCTGTTAACCGTACATTGTATACCCCTGTATGTTGTGGACTTTAAGGTGCCCATCTAATAGTTTTTTGAAACTATCAATGCTCCCTGCTGATACGACTGTTTGCGGAAGAGAATTCCACATCCTTACTCACAGGGAAGAACCCCCTGCGTATTTTAAGGTTAAACCGCCTTTTCTCTAGTTTTAGTGAGTGGCCACGTGTCTTATTGTATTTCCTTTCTCTGAATAGGTTTTTCCATATGCTAGGGTTGCCAGTACAATATTTGTACATTGATATCATATTCCCCCTCAATAATCTCTTCTCCAGAGAGAATAAGTTCAGTGCTTGTAGTCTTTCCTCATAGCTGATGTCCTCCATTCCCCTAATTATTTTTGTTGCCCTTCTCTGGACTTTCTCCAGTTCCAGCACATCCTTCCTGAGGACCGGTGCCCAGAACTGGACAGCATACTCCAGATGTGGCCGGACCAGAGTCTTGTAGAGTGGGAGAATAATCTCTTTATTTCTGGAGTGAATCCCCTTTTTTATACATCCCAGTATTCTGTTGGCTTTGCTTGCAGCGGCTTGGCATTGCATGCCACTGCCAAGCCTGTTGTCTACCTTTTCCATCCTAGACTCACCCGGAGGTTCCCTCCCTAGTGAGTAGCTTGCTTTCTGGTTTCTGGCACCCAGGTGCATTACTTTACATTTTTCAACATTAAACCTCATCTGCCATGTAGTTGCCCACCCCATAATTTTGTTCAGGTCCACTTGTAAGGTTTCCACATCCTGCCCAGAAGATATTGGCCTGCTTAGTTTAGTATCATCCGCAAATACTGAGATTTTACTCAATATCCCCTCCTCTAGATCATTTATGAATAAATTAAACAGGATTGGCCCCAGGACAGAACCCTGGGGGACCCCGCTTTCCACACCCGCCCAATCTGAGTACTCCATATTAATCACCACCCTTTGCAACCTCCCCTGGAGCCAGTTCTCTATCCAGGTACTCCCCTCATGGTCCATACCTACCTTCCTTCGTTTGAACAGTAGGCGTTTGTGGGGAACGGTGTCAAAGGCCTTTGCGAAGTCCAGGTACACCACATCCACAGGCTTACCTTTATCTAGGTGGCAGCTCACTTCATTATAGAAGGTTAATAGATTGGTTTGGCAAGAACGATTTTTCATGAATCCATGCTGATTACTACTAATACCGTTTTCATTACTAAGTCTTGTATGTGGTCCCTTAACATCCCCTCCAAAATCTTGCAGACTACTGATGTTAGGCTGACTGGCCTATAGTTACCCGGGATATATCTCGGCCCCTTTTTAAATATTGGTACCACGTTGGCTTTTTTCTAATCAGCTGGCACCATACCCGTCTGTAAACTATCCTTAAAGATCAAGAATAAAGGTCTGGCAATCACCTGACTGAGCTCTTTAAGAACCCTCGGGTGCAAGCCATCCGGTCCTGGTGATTTATTTATGAAGTTTCTCTAGTTTAGTTCTAAGTCTATCTTCTGTTAGCCATGGCGGTATTTCCTGAGGTGTGTTGTTTAGTTTGGCCTTACAAGCTGAGTTTGTGTAGCCCCCCAATTCTTTTGTGAAGACTGAAGAGAAGAAATTATTTAACACTACCGCCTTTTGCCTGTCTTCTGTGGCCAAAACTCCCTTATCGTCTTTTATGGGGCCAATGTGTTCTGGCCTCGCTTTCTTACTGTTTATATACTTAAAGAATTTCTTGGGGTTCTTTTTACTCTCTTCCACTATATGTCTCTCGTGTTCTGTTTTAGCCGCCCTGATTTCGTCTTTACATTTCTTATTACACTCTTTGTAATGCTTGAATGCTGCCAATGACCCCTCAGTCTTGTATTTTTTGAAGGCCTTTCCTTTAGCATTAATATGCATTTTTATGTGGAGTTTAGCCACCCAGGGTTTAGTTTTGCTCTTTTAAATGTATTTCCCTTTGGAATGCACTGGTCAATCCCTTTGTTAAGTATGCTTTTGAAGCACTCCCATTTTTCCTCCGTGTTCTTTGTTCCCAGGGTTCTATCCCATTTGATATTTTCTAGCAGAGAGCACAGTTTTGGGAAATTGGCCCTTTTGAAATTCAGTGTCCTTATATTGCCCTTGTGTTTACTATTACTATAATTAATACTAAAACTAATTGACCTATGGACACTGTTTCCTAATTTGTCCCGTATTTCTATATCCGTGAGCAGGTCTGTATTGTTGGTAATCAGTAGGTCAAGTACCGCATTGTTTCTTGTCGGTGCATTCACCATCTGACCCATGAAATTGTCCTGCAAAACATTTAGGAACTGCCGAGCCTTGGCTGAATGCGCGGTTCCTTCTACCCAGTCTATATCTGGATAATTAAAGTCCCCCATTATAATGACATTTCCCATCCTTGCTGCCAATCTGTAAAAGGAGGTCCGCCTCCCCCTCCTCCCTCTGGTTGGGGGGCCTATAGCATACGTCCAATATTACCTTCCCCACAGGGCCTTCCCTTTGAAGTTCTATCCATAGGGATTCTGCCTCGTCCATAGCTCCATTATTAATATCATCCCTCATATTTACCTGTTTACTGTTCTTAATATACAGACATACCCCTCCCCCTTTTTTACCTTCTCTATCTCTGCGATAAAGGGAATACCCCTGAATGGTCGCCATCCAGTCATGAGAGCTATCAAACCAAGTCTCAGTTATCCCCACAAAATCTAAGTCCTCCTCAAAAATCAGCAGCTCCAGCTCTCCCATCTTGTTAGCCAGGCTTCTGGCATTGGTATACAAGCCTCGTAATTTTGACCGGTTACATATATCCTCATTTGATTTTTTTTTTAGGCTGCTTTCTTGATTTTTCCCCATACCCCCCCCCCTAGGTTTAGGAGCTCCGAACACCCTACCGCTAATGTCCCCATTTCTGCCCTCTGAATCTTGCTTTCCACTGGCTAATTCTACTTCTGTACCCTCCCCCCATCACCTAGTTTAAAAGCCCCTCTAACTTTTCACCCAGTACGGTTGCACCCTCCCCATTTTGGTACAATCCGCCCCTACCAAAGAGCCGGTGGCCGACTGAGAAGTCGGCCCAGTTCTCCAGGAACCCGAAACCCTCCTTACTACACCAGCTCCTCAGCCACTTGTTGACTTCCCTAATCTCCCGCTGCCTCTCTGGTGTGGCTCGAGGTACAGGTAGTATTTCTGAAAATACTACCTTGGAGGTCCTAGTCCTCAACTAAGCTCTTAAGTCCCTGAAATCATTTAGGACTCTCCATCTTCCTCTGCCTATGTCATTGGTACCCACGTGTACCATGACAGCTGGGTCTTCCCCAGCCCCACCCAGTAATCTGTCCACCCGATCCGCGATGTGCCGAACCCGAGCGCCCGTTAAACAACAGACTGTTCGGCGCACACGGTCTTTTTGGCAGATTGTCCTTCTAATAATTGAGTCCCCTACCACCAGCACCTGTCTTTCCTTTCCCTTTCTCCCGGCCTCACTGGAGGAGTTCTTCCCCTGGCAGCTAGGGGCGTCGCTTTGCTCCAGCAATGCCGGTCCCTGACTGGTTTCCCTTAACATCACGCAACGGGGCGTATCTATTGGGGTGCTCCAGCCCGGCACCAGCCTCCTTGCCTTGTCCCCTTCTACCCCTCCTAACTATCACCCCTCTACTCTGCTCTGATGCCTGCACCTCCAATACTCCGCCCACCTCTATGCAGGCCCCTGCCTGCGCCTGACTGGTACGATACTTGCTCTCCTTCGGTATGGACATTTGGCTCAGTGTTGCCAGCTGCCTCCCTAGATTCAGGACCTGAGCTTCCAGGGAAGCAACGTGTTTACATTTTGCGCATTTCGCATGATCGAGGAACGCATACATACCACAAGATGTACACCGAGTCGCATCTCCACACCCGCTGGGCATTGTACCTACTAATCTAATCTAATGGGGATTTAGTAATTAAAGTCTGTCCTGTGTGGCTGTTTCCTGGCTTCCTTACTCTACCTTCTCACCCTCTGGTACTCCGCTACACTCACTTGACACTCAGTCGCACAACACTCACAATCGCACAGCCTGGTCAGTCGCACAACACTCTGTCGCACAACACTCTGTCGCACAACACTCTCAGTCGCAGCCTGGTCAGACGCACAACACTCTGTTGCACAGCCCAGTCAGACGCACAACACCCTCAGTCACACAGCCATGTCAGACGCACAACACTCTCAGTCGCACAACACTCTGTCGCACAGCCCGGTCAGACCCACAACACTCAGTCGCACAACACTCTCATTCGCACAGCCCAGTCAGATGCACAACACTCTGTCGCACAACACTCTCAGTCGCACAACACTCTCAGTCGCACAGCCCGGTCAGTCGCACAACACTCACAGTTGCACAACCCGGTCAGTCGCACAGCGCGATCAGTCGCTCACAGCCCGGTCAGTCGCAGAGCAGTCAGTTGCCTACAGTCCTTAGCTATTCCCCTCTGGTTCCCCCCCACCAGCTGCCAAACAGCTGATCGGTCACCTACTCACGTGCTGCTGTCCTGGGTCACCAGCTCACTCCCAGTCCTTCAGCCCCCCTGGCCGCCGTCCGCCGCCGTTTGGTGGTCCCAGGTACTTGCAGGTATCAAGGTACTGTCAGATCTACTGCTTGTCTGCCCTGGTCTGTCCTTGTCTGATGGAAGATCCTGCAGCCTCCCCCTGTCAGTCTCTCTACACACTGTCTGTGTGATCCCCCTCACTCAGCCAAACAGCTGATTCAGCACACTCACGTTTCTGCTGTGTCCTGTCAGTTAGTCCCTGCACGCCTGCAGTACTGTCCCCGCCGCCTGGTGTCTGTCGCATTGCGTTGGCAGTCCCCCTTCAGTCACTTGCTTCTGTCGAGTCTCCCTCAGCTATTCCCCGATGTCTGTTCCCCTTCAGCACAGCAATCACAGCTCCCCTCCTCTCCACGTGGTGCTCTCCTCTGCCTCTCCTCTCCACGTGGTGCTCTTCTCTGCCTCTAGTGGCTACGAGCCACAAAAGAATCACAATAAAGGGAAGACTGAATGTAAATATGAAACAAAAATATGTTTCAGAAACAAAGGAACAACTGCTCCAATGTTCGTAGTTTAGCATATCTTTTTATAATGTATCTTACCTTCACAGGCAATTGTAGTGGAGGCTAAAAATATATGGCTTTCAATCCATCAACAGAGAGTCTGCTTGCAGGCCAAAAAAATGAGGCAGATAAGAAAAGGGGAGGACCGCTGTAAACTCATTTGCCCAAATCTTCAACTTGGTGCCTCAATACCCCTATGAGAAACATGGGGATATTGTAAAAGCCATACAAAATCCCAGAGCTATGACCCACCTAAGAGTTCCCCCAGGAGGATAAGTGGAAGAAGATATGTTAAAAAGTATGTACTCACAGATGAAAAGTTTCTGTCCACGCCTGCAGCGCCCCCACGACCTCCCGGAGCGGGAGTGCTTGCTGGTTGTGTATAGGAGAGAGATGCCTCTCCATACTGACTCCCGGCGTCTCTTTTGAGGCACTGCGCATGCGTCAACGGCTTTACGCACTGCGCATGTACGTGCCTACGTCACTTCCGCGGGAACGTACTCTCGGGACTTCCTGATTCACGTATCTCTGGTGTTGTTGTGTTACTAAGACAACACCAGCAACAAACCCACGTAATATCCGCATAAAGCCGCTTCTGCAGACTACTTCCTCTACACAATATGCGTTGCCTTGGTGATCTGAGTTACATTAGGTCCTTGATTCTATGGGTTAATATTAAACCCTCAAAGTCTTCCTGGGACACAAATTTGTTTTAGAGGGAAAAATACTCTTCAAAAAACGTTGATTTGTTTAGAAACATAGAGAGAATTATTTATAGAAAGGTAAATCTAGATCAAAGATAAGTACCATTTCAAGAAGCCCCGCAACATATGCCCAAAAGAGAAAAACACCCCGACACTGGTTTGTGCGGTATCCCCTTCTCTTAGGGGTTGGGATATTCCCCCATAAAAGCGGTCCCATATCGCAGTTGCCCCAGATGGAAAGGGTTAATTGACCCATAGGGGCCTACCAGTGCCAGGCTTCCTGGTGAACGAGGAGTGCATAAGAGGATTAGCTGGCCCCACCAGCATAGTCGGGTGCAGACCCATAGCAGGCCACCAGTAGAGGGGGAGGAGGAAAGAAAAATATTTGTCGCACAAAGCATTTACATTTCATCATAAATATTCCATAAACAGTGTTTATAAAACCCAAAATGAGATATATGAAAACATATATTCAATGAGATTTAGATATACAATTCCATCAGATGAGTAGAAATACAAAAGTCTTCAAGGTAAGTTAAAGGGATATTGTGTCTGGCTATAGGGAAAATGTGTCTCCCCGGGAAGATACACTACATATTTTGCTCCCCCAGATCCAAATAAACGGTTTGATCCCCGAAAGTTGTTAAATAGTTGTTAAATAGAAAAAGTTGTTAAATAGATAGAGAAAGAGGGGAAACCCCCATGGACCCCTGAAGAGTTAATCAGTCTTGCCCGAAGAGAAACCCTCCAAAAATGGTCTAAAATTTCTGCTTCATTTAGGCCGGGGGGTGGTTGCCCCAAGTCTAGCAATCCAGCGCATTTCGCGCTGGAGTAGCTGCTTGTTCCAATCACCCCCCCGGCCGGCACATGTATACGCTCAAAGGCACAGAAGGTTACCTTGGGGACCCTGTATCTATGGAAATTGGCTATGTGTCTCCCAAGTGGTAGATATAAGTTGCCTATCTTGATACTCTGCATGTGTTTGTTAATGCGCTTGGCAAACTCCTGTTTGGTTTTTCCTACATAGAATGTGCCGCATTCGCAACGCATTAAGTAGACAATCCCCTTGGTTTTGCAATTGACGAATTGGAGAAAACACTTCGTCATTCGGTAAAAGTGCTTTTACATTTTACTATGACCTTACATTCAAGAAAGAACGAATTGGATAATGGGACTAAAGGTGCTGATAATTGTTAAATAATGGAGAAAAAAAATCATTTCTCCGACAGTCGCCGCCTCCTCTAAGTCATCACTATTGGGTATTGACTTCCGCTCCGCAGGAGTAGCTAGGCATAAGACATAGTCAAAAAGAACAAAGGCATTTGCATATACACACACCCATGGGGGCTGTCCCACTAGGTCAATTCCCCCCTGCAGTGACCACTCCCAACTCAGTTTCTTTCTGCCTAGCGTCGGGAGTAGTTAGGCTTCCCTGTGCTGGGGCTACAGTCTCAGCCTATCTAATCTTCTTTTTTATTTGATTTTCTTTTGAAAATGTCAGTTTTTTCTTACTTTACTAGCTGTTTATTTTGTCAGCTTTAGTTTTTAGTCGACTCTTCGGAAGAAGATGGATTCATGCGGTGCTGGGATTCGGACTGACCGCCCTGGTTCTCCAGGGCAGAGGGTCAGATGGACCCCCAGCCCGCCATCGAGCGTTCAGCCGTGGTTCGTCCTGGCATTATGAACGCCCCATCCCTGCTCGCAGCAGGGATGCAGCCGTGAGGTGGCTACCTCACTGGACACATCTGCGATGCTGCAGTGTAATGTCCCTGGCTAACGGCATTCCCTGTCAGATGAGGACAGCGGCTTTCGGTTCTGAGAGGCTCCCCACGCCATCTGGTACAGGTAAGTACTTCTGTGTGGGGCCTCTGTCTGGGGTGGCAGTCCTGTGTTGCTGTGTGTCCCCATGTCTGTGCCGGTGTGACCCCCTGATGCGATCCCTGGGGGGATCGCTTGTACATGCGCTGCGGTGCTGTGTGTTTTTGGGGGCCCCTTTCCCTGGGTCACTGGGATGTTTGTGGGGGTGCAGACTGTGTATGTGGCGGCCGCAGCGGGGTAAAACCGCGCGGTCCGCCATTTTAGGTATGGGCAAGCATGTCTGGCTTCACTATGGGCACTACTACATGCTTTTTTGGCGCCATCTTGCGGTGGCAGAACGATCGATCTGACCGCATGTTTGGTGGCCATTTTGCCGGAGCCTTCCATTCAGTCCTATGGGGCAGCCATTTTCCCTGAGTCATGCAGCTTATAGTTCAGCCTCCTCTGACAGCACTTCCTTTTCCTCTGAAGCAGCGACATCGGTGGTAACACTCTACGGGGCTCTGCAGGCTATCTCTCTCATTACCTTCTGTATTGTCATTTCTGGCTCAGTTTTCTTCTCCTGTTTGGGGGTCTTTTGTCACTGTATCTGTAGTGGTGGGCTGCGCACTCCGCAGCGGTTTTAAAGGGGCAGTACCAAATTTATTGCACTGTTGTTTCATCTTGGGCAATGGATTCTGAGGACCGCAAATTCCCCCCAGCTCTGGTGGGGGACCCCAGTTCTCCTGTGGCCCCTCTGAGACCTGATTTGGCTGCTGTAGTGGCGACCTTAGTGTCCAATATGGAGGTGCTGATGGCTGAACATGCTCCTAGGAAGAGGCCCAGATTGTCTCTTTCCTCTGATTCAGATGGTGATATGGCTGCTGCAGCGAGCGTGCCCTTTTCAGGGTCTCGCTCATCCTTAGACCCGCTGGGGTCTGAGGGGGAGGTGGAGGGGGTTGATACTTCCTCCCCGGGGTCACCTGAAGAGCGCGCGACCATGGATGAATTGATAGTTTCTTTTAAGGAAACACTGCATTTGGAGGATGAGCCCAGTCCTCCGGGCATTGTGTCCTCATTTGGGACACACAGGACCCGCAAGTCGGCGCAGGTTTTTCCCTGCCCCGCTTAGTTTCATTACACTGTTAATGAAATGTGGCGCACTTTAAAACGTCCATTCCTGGTACCTAGTCGGTTCAATTTGCTTTATCCCTTTGCACCGGCTACGGAATCACAATGGTGTGTGCCTCCACAGGTGGATCACACTGTGGCCGTGCTAAACAAGGCTACCTTGGTTCCTTCTGAGGATACCCCGGTTTTTCGGGATCCCACGGACCGGCGGTTGGAGTCTCTAGCCCGCCATTCCTATACGATGGCGGGCTCGTTGCTCAGACCCATTTTCGCGTCCGTTTTGGTGGCTCAGGCGGTGGCTGATTGGACTAAGGTGCTTAGGAGCAACCTCGTGTCTGATGCTGTTTCACCTGCCCGGCTGGATATGGTGGATCAAATTCACCAAGGAATCATGTATTTGTGTGATGCGGCCTTAAATGAGGCCACGTTAGTAGCACGCCTATCTAGTGTCTCGGTACTTACCGGCGACTGATCTGGCTGAAGAGCTGGTCAGCTGACCAGACCTTGCGGAAAACAGTGGCTGATTTTCCCTATGCTGGTTCTCGCCTTTTTGGCGAGGCGTTGGATACCCTGGTTAGAGGCATCACAGGGGGCAAGAGCACTTTGCTGCCCCAGAACCCGAAGAACAATTCCTTTCGTGGCAAGCGCGGTTCTGCGTCTCGATCCACTCAGGGGTCCTTTCGTGCCTTTCGGAACCAATCCAAGGGCAAGCCCTTCATGGCCCAGGGTAGCCAGAAGAAGCGCTGGGCGGGCAAGCAGAAGTCAGGCAATGCCGGCTCGGCGGGTCAATCCGCCTCTGCCTGAAGGGGCGCCCTCACCCGTTTCAGGGGTGGGGGGACGTTTGCGCGGTTTCCTCCAACCTTTGCTGCTCCGGATATCGGACAGGTGGGTTCAGGAAATCATTCGATCAGGGTACAAGATCGAATTCCTTTCCGGGCCGGCAGACAGGTTTTTTCCCTCAAATCTTCATTTGCCTCCTGGGCGTCTGCAGGACCTGCATCAAGCGGTGCAGGACCTTCTTGCTCAGGGGGTGATTGTCCCGGTGCCTCATCGGGACAGGTTTTGGGGATTTTATTCAAATCTGTTCACTGTGCCCAGGAAGGAGGGCAAAGTACATCCTATTCTGGACCTGAAAGCGCTGAACCGCTTTGTGCGCGTTTGGAAGTTCCGTATGGAGTCTCTCCGCTCAGTGGTGGCCTCCCTGAGTCCAGGGGAATTCCTGGCCTCGATAGATCTGAAAGATGCGTACCTGCACATCCCCATTTTCGAGGGTCATCAGCGGTACCTTCGGTTTGCTATCGCAGAGGACCACTATCAGTTTGTGGCGTTACCTTTCGGTCTCGCTTCGGCTCCAAGGGTTCTGGCGCCGGTTCTGGGCCTGTTAACCACTTTACCACCGGAGGATTTTCCTGCTAAAAGACCAGGGGGTTTTTTGCGATTTTTTACTGCGTGACTTTAACGGACAATTGCGTGGTCATGCGACGCTGTCTAAACGAATTTCACGTCCTTTTTTCCCCACAAACAGAGCTTTCTTTTGGTGGTATTTGATCACCTGTGCGATTTTTTGATCACGCGCTATAAACAAAAAAAGAGCGTAATTTTTGCAAAAATAACAACATTTTCCACTTTTTTTTATATGAAATTCCCCCCCAAAAAAATGTAAAAATCAAAATTTTTTAACATTTTCGGCCAATTTGTTTTACGCTACCTATGTTTGGTAAAAAAAATCGCAAAAAACGTATTTTGATTGGTTTGCGCAAAAGTTATCGCGTTTACTAACAAAGGGAAAGATTTTTGTCATTTTTGGTGTTTTTATTTTTAACGAGTAATGGCGGCGATCTGCGATTTTTTTGCGGTACTGCGACATTGCGGCGGACAGATCGGACCCTTGACTGACATTTTTGACACTTTTGGGGGTACCAGTGACATTACTGCAGTAATCAGTGCTATATATATGCACTGTTACTGCAAAAATGACACTGGCAGGGAAGGGGTTAACAGTATTGGACAGGGAGGGGTTAAGTGTGTCCTAGGGGCGTGCTTCTAACTGTAGTGGGACATTGCTATTGGTGTAAAAAAAAGATCAATGGTTCTACATAGTAGAACCGTCTGATCTTCATTTTTACAAAGGGAGAACTGACAGGCGGCTTGTTTACATAAGCCGCTCTGTCTTTCTCCCGCTGTACCGGCGATCGTAGTGTGACCGGCGGACATCGGGTCCGCCAGTCACACTCCCGCACTCCTCCGTGAACGAGGCGGGCGCGCGCTCGCCCGCTATTGGCTCTAGATGGAGTGACAGGCGAGTGACGTAGATCTACGTCACTCTGCCTGGCCGGGGCCGACTGCCGCAGTAAATATACTGTGCGCAGTCGGCAAGTGGTTAAGGGCACAGGGCATTGCGGTCTTGGGGTACCTGGATGATCTCCTTCTGAGATCGAGTGTCAGCCAGGACCTACTGCGCGATCTGTCCACCACGGTGCAGACGCTACAGGAGTTCGGATGGACAATCAACGTTCAGAAATCGTCGTCGTCTCCATCGGTTCGTCTTCCCTATCTGGGAATGATTCTGGACTCTGCTCAGGCAAAGGTGTTCTTGCCGGAGGACAAGCTCCGGACCTTGCAGGACGAGATCAGGTCCCTCAGGGACAATCCATCCTCGTCACTCAGGACCTGTATGCGGGGCCTGGGGTTGATGGTTTTGGCCTTCACGGCGATACCCTTTGCTCAGTTTCACACGCGGGCTCTCCAGGCAGAGATCCTGGCCAGGTGGGACCAACTGCCTCAGTCCCTGGATCTGAGTGTCTTTGAGTCATCAGACCAGATTGGCTCTTCTGTGGTGGCTCCAGTCCCCGACGGTGTCGGAAGGCAAGTCCTTCCATCCGTTGTTGTGGACGGTGATTACCACGGATGCCAGCCTGTCGGGCTGGGGTGGAGTCCTGGGCAACCTGTCTGCCCAGGGCACTTGGTCGGAGGAGGAGTCCTCCCTCCCGATCAATGTGCTGGAATTGTGAGCGATAATAATCTCTTCCAGTGTTCGGAACGACTTCGGGGCCGTCCTGTTCGGGTACAGATGGACAATGCTACTGCGGTGGCTTACATCAACTACCAAGGGGGCACTAGGAGTGCCCGGGCGGCTCGGGAGGTGACCGACATTCTGTCTTGGGCCGAGACTCATGTCCCGGCGATTTCAGCAGTTCACATTCCGGGTGTGGAGAATTGGCAGGCAGACTATCTGAGCCGCCAGACCCTGGACCAGGGGGAATGGTCCCTACACCCAGAGGTCTTCCAAATGCTGTGTGTGAAGTGGGGATCCCCGGACCTGGATCTGTTCGCATCTCGGCTAAACCAAAAAGTGGAAAGGTTCGTGGCAAGAACGCGCGATCCTCTGGCGGATGCCTCGGATGCGTTGGTGGCCGCTTGGCATCAGTATCCTCTGATGTATGCCTTTCCTCCGATTCAGTTGCTATCCAGGTTCCTCCGCAGGTTAGCCTCGGAACCGCACCTGGTGATTCTGGTGGCGCCGGACTGGTCACGCCAGTCCTGGTACGCTGGCGTTGTTCACCTGGCAGTGGCGGCTGCCAATGCGGGAAGATCTCCTGTATCAGGGTCCCATCTTCCATCCTGCTTTACAGTCACTGGCTTTAACGGCCTGGCTTTTGAGACCCAGGTCCTGAGGGACAGGGGTCTCTCCCCTGAGGTCATCCCTACCCTGGTCAAGGCTAGGAAGACCTCCTCTGGTAAGATCTATTACCGTACCTGGAAGGCTTATTTCGCCTGGTGTGAGTCCAGGGGGTTCTCCCCTCGATCATACTCGGTGTCGAGAGTGTTGGCTTTCCTCCAGCACCTTCATTCAAGGTGTGCGTCATTTGGCTCCTCCCAGGAAGGACCCTTTACCTCCATGGGACTTGAACTTAGTTCTGTCCATGTTACAGCGTGCTCCCTTTGAAAACCTCTTTTGGGGTTGTTGTCTTATTACCTACTGCTATGCTACCAAACTGAGTTGGGAGTGGTCACTGCAGGGGGGTATTGACCTAGTGGGACAGCCCCCATGGGTGTGTATATGCAAATGCCTTTGTTCTTTTTGACTAAGTCTTATGCCTAGCTACTCCTGCGGAGGGGAAGTCAATACCCAATAGTGATGACTTAGAGGAGGCGGCGACTGTCGGAGAACTCAGAGAAAGGAATTTTACAGGTAAGATTTTACAAAAATTCAGTTTTTTTGTAAAAACAATTAGATGTATTTTATTAGAGACAATGGTACAAACATGAACATGAATTCTTTTAAAACATATTAAAGAAAGGAGAAAGCACTTGATTATGTCTGCTCAACATGTTTCACCATCTTGTAATGGCTTCTTCAGGAGACTGACGAACATCTTTCACAAGTAAACATTCTATATTTGATGAAAAATATTATGAGAAAAATATATATCCCTCCATATATGGGATAAGTTCAGTTATTTGAGGTATGTTTTTTTCATGGCTCTCAAAAATTCTATGGATTTTAAATATTGTGACTACTGTATTTATTGATAGTTGTCACTTAATATACATATATATATTTTTCTCATAATATTTTTCATCAAATATAGAATGTTTATTTGTGAAAGATGTTCGTCAGTCTCCTGAAGAAGCCATTACAAGATGGTGAAACATGTTGAGCAGATATAATCAAGTGCTTTCTCCTTTCTTTTATATGTTTTAAAAGAATTCATGTTCATGTTTGTACCATTGTCTTTAATAAAATACGTCTAATTGTTTTTACAAAATATTTTTTTCTCCATTATTTAACAATTATCAGCACTTTAAAAGTCCCATTATCCAATTCGTTCTTTCTTGATTACTATTTAAGGATGTGGTGCTTTTGACAAACCTACTCTCCAGCAATATAAAAATTAAAAATATGACCTTACATTGTTCACCGCTCCTGCAGGGAAATGTGCCCAAATCCCGGCACGGATCCCCTCTATTGGAGCCCTTAAAATCGCTTTGTACCAAGTTATCTTTAAGGGAACATGCCCTTCTATATGTAATAGAGGGAGATGGAGTAACAATTTTTTGGAGGATGGAGTCCTCCCTTAGAATTCCCCAGTGCTTCTTAATGATTTTGTAAATATCCTGATGCTCTATGGAGTAATTTAAAATAACCCTTGGTGGGTTTTTGATGGGCTGTATTTTTTGATCCTTTTCCTTAATTAGCAGGTCCTGTCTTTTAAGGTCCCTTACTCTATTAAAGTTTTTCCTCAGGCATGTCTTAGAATAACCCCTCTGTACTAGTCTATATGTTAGTTTATCGGCCTCGATCTTAAAGTCAGCTTCAATTGAGCAGTTGCGTTTAATCCTTAGATATTGACCATAAGGAATAGATCTTTTAAGTGGCTCCGGGTGAAAGCTCTCTGCATGTAACAGCGTATTTCCAGCTGTTTCTTTTCTGAAGAGCCTTGTAATAAGTTGCCCTTCTTTTCCTTTAATAATACTGATGTCCAGGAAATCAACCTGGCATGAGTCGTACTTCATGGTGAAGAACAAATTCATATCATTTTGGTTGAACCTCTGTAGACATTCCTCCAAGAGTTGAACCGGACCGTCCAAGACCAGGAAGATGTCATCGATATACCTCTGCCACATGAGAAAGTGGCAGGAGTATACCAACAAGTCTTCACTGGAAAGAAATTTTTGCTCCCAACTCCCCCAGGTACAGATTGGCGTACGATGGGGCATAGCATGTCCCCATCGCCACTCCCTGTACCTGGAGGTAGTGGGAGTCTTGAAAAGAAAAAACATTATGATGGAGTATAAACTCCAGGATCTCCATAATGAATAAGTTATAATTCCATTCTTGTAGCCTTCTCTGCTGCAGAGCATTTTTTATTGCACTTAGGCCTTTGTTGTGAGGGATGGAGTTGTAAAGGCATTCTACATCCACTGTCACCAGCAAGGCATCCTGTGGTATCGTTACATTTTCTAGAATTTGCAACATATGAATTGTATCTTTAGTGTAGGATGCCAGGCTTGTGACGTGGTCTCAAATGGGCGTCTACTATGCGACTCGCTGTTTCGGAGATGCATCCATTCCCTGAAACAATAGGACGGCCCGGTGGATTTTTGGAATCTTTATGAATTTTAGGAAGGCAGTAAAATGTGGGAATGCGGGGATGGGGCATCCGCATATACTTCCACATTTCAGCTGTAATTATACCTTCACTTTTAGCTTTATCAACAATGTCATAGTATTCATGATTATATTGTTGAATGGTCTCAAAAGGAATCTTGCGGTAACAGGATTTATTTTTAAGGAGCCTCAGACACATATCCTCATAGTCTTGGTTCATTATGACTATATTGCCTCCTTTATCACTAGGCTTAATAGTGATTTCGGAATTCCTCTTGAGTGATTTCAATGCTAACCGTTGGTTTGGGGAGAGATTATCAGATATTGGATCTATCTTCAATTTGCCAATATCCTTTGTCACCTCTCGAACAAAGAGTGACAACGCCGTATTTTGATTCAGTTGGGGAAATCTGAGATTTTTCTTCTGAGGAACTGCTGAGTGTCAAATGTCCGGATCATCATATCCACTTTCTTGGAGCAGCAGGTTTACATCACGAAGTGCTCTATACTCTGCTGCTTTCAATTTGGGATCTAGATTTTGCGTTGTTTCTGTTTGCTTGAAAAATTTACTTTTATAAAATAAGTCTCTAGCAAACACATTAATATCCTTTATTATACTAAATTTATCAATTTTTTGATTCGGACAAAGCGACAATCCCAACACTAATACTTGTTCCTCCGCTTCTGATAAAGTATATGAAGAAAGGTTTACAATAGTCAATCCCCCTTCTCCGTTACTTTTACCACATAGGAATCCATGCCTGTTTGTGTCCTTGGTGTCTGTCGTGTGTTTGGTCTCCCTAAAAAAGTCCCCTTATTTGTGTTACCTTGTGTTTTCTTTTGTTTTTCCGCCACCGAGCTGTTAGATTGTGAGCCTTGTGTGTCTTTATCGTGAGTATACCCGCCACCATTATCACCAGGTGTGACGTCTGTAGTTGGTACGGCCGGTGTACGCCCTCTAGAGGATGTCCTTTCCTTGTTGATTCTGTCTTTCTTTATACCCCGTTGAGTGTTGTTGGTTCTGGAACGTCCATGTGTTTCTGTCTGGGAGGAGTTTGAAACAGAAGAATCAGAAGAATAGTTATCATTCCTTTTTCCCTGTTCATATCTGCGTCTAAGACTTTGTTGGCCTAGATGCCACTTATAGGCCTTTCCTTCCTTGAATGCTATTCTATCTCGCCAGTACTTCTTCTGTTTTCTTTGCAGGATAGATTTATTTTAATCCTCTAAATACATTTTAAGTTTACCCTCTTGTTCATTGAAGAGAGGGGAAGATTTTAAAGTGGTAAGTTGTGTATTAATGAGAGTAATTTCCGAATTAATATGTTTTAACTGTTTGAGATACTCCCCTGTAGGAGGATCACGAGATTTTTAGAGCACTCGTTCAGGATTTTCTCCCAATCTTTTTTTAATTCCTGTGAGATGTTCTCCAGGGTTGGGAATATTTGAATTCTCAATCCTAGAGGATTCAAATTTTCTTTTACATACCTATCAAAGGTTCTGATTTGCCAATGTAATGTCGATTTTTTTAGAGGAAACGTTTTAATGTGGAAAAGAGAGAATAAATGTCTGATTCAACCTGTTCTTTTTGCTGGAAGTCATTCTCTATTCCAGACATCAAATCTTCCCATCCTTCACCTTGAAATCCCCCCATCTGGAAAGATTTAATTAAACAGGTCACTTAGACCTGTTTAGGGTGCAGGAAGATAGCTACATCAGTCAACTCCCTACTGCATCCTGTTTAAACTATTTTTAATATTGGTTTTGTAATTTAATAGATTCCCGAATTGGGCTACCCTACATAGGTTGATCCAAAAAACGGGGGTAAGGTGTGTTATCCACCTAAAGCATTTGAAAATATAATTGTGTAAGCATCCTGAGGGTATGGTGTTACCGTAATCCCTAGACAGATATTGTTAGAAAAGGACCCCCTTGGGTATGTGGGACTTTAAAGGTAACCAGATATTAGAGAGTATATAGGTTTAAAATTTAATCAAAAAGAAATTGTATTGGAATAAGATCAAGTGATTTTATTAGCCAAAAGCTCTCAAAAAACGAGAAGTGTTCACAAACTATACATATTCAATAATACATACAGCCAGATTGCATACTGGCTTAACAAACAAAATGTGTGGTACATAAAAACATGGTTTGGACTACTTATTGGAGTGGTGTATAATCCAATGCGTTTCCATAATACACAAGTTTATAATATAGAAATCTTCATCAGGGATTATGAACTCCACTCCTGAAAAGTATAACAGAAAAATCAATATTCATCACAATTTAACAATTTTATTCAATAGACAAAAGTCAACATCATATGCAATGTGCGACAATCTCCCATATAGGAGCGATTTTGTGACATCCTCCCCCCACATATTTCCTGAAGCATACCTGGTATCCAAACATTCCGCAAATTTCCTCTTTGGTATGCACTCCCTTCTCACCACACGGAAGCTTTTCAGGAGTGGAGTACATAATCCCTGATGAAGATTACTAATATTATAAACTTGTGTATTATTGAAACGCGTTGGCTTATACACCACTCCAACAAGTAGTCCAAACCATGTTTTTATGTACCACACATTTTGTTTGTTAAGCCAGTATGCAATGTATTATTGAATATTTATAGTTTGTGAACACTTCTAGTTTTTTGAGAACTTTTGGCTAATAAAATCACTTGATCTTATTCCAATACAATTTCTTTTTGATTAAACTCTAAACCTATATACTCTCTAATATCTGGTTACCTTTAAAGTCCCACATACCCAAAGGGATCCTTTTCTAACAATATCTGTCTAGGGATTACGGTAACACCATACCCTCAGGTTGCTTACACAATTATATTTTCATAGTACTACGTTGGTTTTCCCAGGAGGGGCTGACTGCCGCAGTAAATATACTGACGGCGGTCGACAAGTGGTTAATAAGCTTAATTTGGGTCTATAGGTGACACTAGGGATTAATAGACCCCTGATGTCTCCTTAAAGTGGATGTAAAGTCCATAAATTAAATCTTACTTGGAAAAAAAAAATAAATCTTACCTGGGCACATATATATATATATAGTGTTTACTTATCTCTCTCCAAAGCCCTAAGTCCCATGTCTTTCTGCTGCTTCAATTCATCTGTTATCAGCATGAGAACTTCTGACAAGCTCTCCGACACGGGATAAATGCAGCTGGAAATTTGTATGCCCAGACTCCCCTCCCACTGCTGAAAGCTTTCTAACACAATGTGCACTTACTAAAGAATATAGAAAGCTGAAGACAGCAGATATACATGTGAGGAGATTTGTCTTATCTCTGTGTATCATCTGAGGCTGTTCACTTCACTGGGTATATGTGAGGGTTTACATTAACTTTAACGAGGACCTAACATTTTTTTTTATAAAAGCAAAGTTTTATTCATTTTCAAGTATACAAGTACAGACATTGAAGAACAAAAGACCCCATCAAGGTGTTTCCAATGAAAATCTAAAAACAAAGATCAAATTTCATATATAGTGGCTTGGAGCCATGAAAAGAAAAGATCATAGGGAGAGAAATGGCTTAGAATTGTGGATATACTGAAAAATACAAAAGGGGAGAAGTTATAGTCATTAGGTGAAGCCCAAAACGGGGAACATATAAAGTAGCAGTTACCAAATTAATTTGATAGGTGTGTTTGTAGAGGTTTTCATAAGGGTCTTGGATAGTAAACATCAACATTTTAATTGTAAAATAGGTCCGCCCTAAAGGCACTCTAATAAAGTGGAACCTACCACTGCGCCTCAGCACTAAAGATCAGATAAATGAGGAGTAACTAGAAATAAAAAGTGAATTAAATTCCTAAACTGCAATTAGCAATAATTAAAACTGTTTAAAATGAACAGCTGCCAAGAAAACCAATATTGAAAATATGTCTACCTCCTAAACAAGCAATAATGGTAAACAGTGGCGCATAGCAAAACACCCCTGCAAAGAGTGATAAAATGGTTAATGACTAGTTGAAAATTGTCCATAAATGAGTGAATGAATATTGGAAAGTTCATAGGGGAGACACTTTTGAGTAAGGATTTCCACCACACCATGTCAATGTGCAACACCGCTCCCTTTGGTTATTCACTCACCAGATTACTATCAAATACTCGTATATCCAGCAAAACAGAAAAACCTCTCACAGGTTTACTGATATTCCAAAACGATATTCACCAACTCATGGCACTCCATAATGATGTGTGGCAAATATAAGGGAAAACAGAAGAATCCATAGCGTGATACTGTAATAACATTAAAACTTTTATTCAAAAAAAATCTTCATATATTACACTCATATCCTGAATGATATAATGGCAAATCCACAGACGCTGGCAGATCGTGGCTGCAGTGGATACAAATGTAGCAATCTTCGTGTCGCTGCTAATCCACTCCAAACATCCGTAACGTCACGACGGTTTTTATGTCACTAAACAGAACTAGTTGCCATGCTGCCACATCCCGACATGTTTTGTCTTTCCGACTTCGTCTTGGGATTGGCTGCATGAAACGGCAATGATTATTAAATCTAGTAGAATATGCTAATAGTTTTCATTGGCCAATTAGCGATTCTGTGTCTCCGTTACCAAGATGTGTCCAGCTCGCATAGCGTATAATTAATACATTCAATCAAATGGCAATGATTGCAACAAAACAATGTAACATTATAAATAGCAGCACCTGAAAAAAAACAATAACTACTGAATACATCTGATACATATTCTATAATACTACACACAGCATAAAAAACTAGAGAAAAAATTGCAGAAGGAAAAATATTGCAAGACAAGTTGTGTGTGTATATATATATATATATATATATATAAATATATATATATATATATCCTCAAAGGGAAACTAATAATTGATAAAATAATTTAAGTCAAGTTCAATATTCAACCCCCTTGGGGCAAGAATCTTTAATAAAATAATCCATTTAGTTTCTCTCTGCGATAAGTATCTGACTCGATTCAAACCCCTCCATGGGGTATAAACGCAATCAATTCCACAAAATTGTAGAAAAGAGGGATCTCTATAGTGTTTTTCTCTAAAATTAAGAGAAGCGCTGTTTTTTTTTTTTTTTAAACCTTTCCTAATGTTAGCTATATGTTCAGAGATGCGAATTCGCAATAATCTTTTTGTTCTTCCATCATAATAAAGCCTACACGGACACCATAAAAGGTAAACCACGTGTTGAATTACACGTAATGAATTATTTTATATTAAATGCTTCACCATTCTGTGGAGAGGCCACCAGGTGGTGCTGTGCTGCAGGAGGAAAGGACGCGGAAATCGGTGACAACTGAGCTGAGCGCGTGTGAGGAGTGTCAGCTGAGCGTGTGTGTGAGTAGCAAACTGTGACCCCCACCTGAGACAGAGAGAGAGACTGGGGGACCAGGAGCGGAGGTGGCAGCGTAGGGTGAGACTGACAACATCACCCCACGGAGCTGGCTGTCTGAAATAGGAGCCAGGGCGGGACTAGGAAGTGACAGAGGACGGCAAGTGCATCCACATACTGGAGGGGGAGTGTATGTGAGCAGGGAGTGACAGGCTGATTGGGGGAGGGAAAGGAAACTGACAAGCCCTGCAGAGACAGTACAGGGGAGACGCAACTGATAGAGAACAGACTGTGACAAGTTGACAGAGGATAGTGGGGACTTTGGGTGAGGAGGGTGTAGAAACTGAGTACTGCTGAGTATTGTGGGTAACTGAGTACTGCTGAGTATTGTGGGTATCTGTGTACTGCTGAGTATTGTGGGTAACTGAGTACTGCTGTTTATTGTGAGTGACTGAGTACTGCTGAGTATTGCGAGTGACTGCTACAGGGTAACTGAGTGCTGCGGAATACCTTAGCAACTGGGGATACCTTGTGACTGAGAGTAACCGCGTATCTGGGTTATATCTAGACCACTGTTCCTGATCTTTGCAGATTGTATTTTGGCAGGAACTGTATCAGGTGACTGGAAGAAAGCTAACGTGATACCAATATTAAAAAAAGGGCAGAGGCATATCCCGGGCAATTATAGGCCGGTCAGCCTGATGTCAATAGTATGTAAATTACTGGGAGGGATGATCAGGGACTATATCTGGTCTGGAATGATAAATGGGGTGCCACCAGGCTCAGTCCTGGGACCAATTTGTTAAATTTATTCATAAATAGCATTGAGGATGGGATCACTAGCTCAATCTCAGTTTTTGCAGATGACACAAAATTAAGCAGGGCAATAACTTCACATCATCATGCAGAAATCTTACAGAATGACCTGAACAAAATAACAGAGTGGGCAACTACATGGCAAATGAGGTTTAATGTGGAGAAGTGTAAGGTATTTCACTTGGGGACTTAAAACATAAATGCAAAATATGCTTTAGGGGGGAACCTCTGGGGAACTCAAGAATGGAGAAAGATCTGGGAGTCCTAGTAGAAGATATACTAAGCAATGTCAAGCTGCAGCTGCCAAAGCCGGCAGAATATTGGCATGTATAAGGAAGGGGATATATTCCAGAGATAAATCTATAACCCTACCACTTTATAAAACTCTGGTCTGGCCACACCTGGAGTATTCTGTCCAGTTCTGGTTGCCAATCGTCAAAGAATGTGCTGGAACTGGAAAGAGTCCAAAGAAGGGCAACTAAGCTAATTAGGGGATTGGAGGACCTAAATTATGAGGAGTGTTTACAAACACTCGATTTATTCTCCCTAGAGAAAAGTCGCCTGGGAGGGGACATGATAGCGATTTACAAATACCCCCATGGTGATCTCAGCATAGAAAAAGAAAATATTCAGTCGCAAGGAGTGCAAGAGGACACGAGGCCATTCAATGCAATTAGAGGAGAAGCGATTTAACTTTAGGCTACACAGAGTTTTTTACACAAATGGTAGTAACTGCGGGGAGTAAGGCTACTTTTAAAAGACTCTTGGACATACATCTCCAAGATCAAAACATTCAGGGGTATGGGAAATTAATACGTCCACACACCTACACAGGTTGAACTGGATGGATTATTGTCTTTATTCAATCTCAACTACTATGTAACTATCAGTATTGGTAAAAGAGGTTCTACCTCTATTGTTGATCCGTACCGTCCTGCAAAATATACATTTTCGGCAAAGGAAAAAAACATTTTTATCAATGGGGATTTTTTGTTGGCCAGGTAGGCCCAAAATGTTCCTAACCACCTGGTCACCATAATTCGGGGCTTTTCTATAAATAAATCTAGAATTTTTGGGAATAACTGATCTCAAATCCTTATCCATGGTTAAAATATACCAATGTTTTATTTTATTCTTATATTGGTAATGGAAGTTGGAAATAGAGCTCTATTGGCCTTGATCCATCTCCGATCTCCCTTTGGGGCTCTTATTTTTCAAACAGCTCTTGGTACAAGTGCTACTTCACTAATAGTTTCATTTAAAAACTCCTCTTTATAACCTTTTTGTAAAAATGTATTTCTCTTACGTCCTCTGACAGTCGCCGCCCGATGGTATTAGCCTTCACTAATGGGTAATGGCGCACTCTGCAGGAGCAGGCTAGGCAGATAATTATAAGGTTAATACAAAAAACTTTTTTGTACGCCACTAGGGGGCCATCCCTCAGCCATTACCAGAACCCAATCTGATATTACTTCAGTTTGAAGCTGCCTAGCATCAGGAGCAGAGCTTTAGGTCTTCTCTGCTAAGACCTAGCGTCTTGGCTTTCTTATATTTTTTTCTGAATTTAAGTGTTTTTTCTTTACACAATAGATTTTTATTTCTTCTCACTATCACTAGTTAGTCAGGGATTCCTTTCCTGGAGGACTACAAGTGACTGCAGAGCTGGGCCTCGGACTGGACATCATAGATCCTTATGGAGTCCCAGCCTGCCAATGAGCGTCACAGGTTACTGGTACGCCTAGGCCTCGCAACGACAGCTGCACTTCGCAGAGGATGTCTCAACCTGGATCGCCCGCTTGTTGCCAGCGTCTCTCCATGGCTGACGGCACCCCCACTTAGGGTGGGAGGTCTCCCGTTTTTGAGCGGTGCCCGCTGCTGGACTGGTGAGTACTGAACCCCCTTGTCCCTGGGAACGTTTGGGGAGTTGTGGGCTCACTCCTAGGGGATAGCAGGGCTGGTGGTCTCTGTAGGATCCCTCTTCTGGCCGGGTTGTGGTTTTTCCTCCCCTCCCTGCCCCACTGGGGGCACTGCATGGGAATGCTGTGGGGGTCTCCCTGGGGTCCCTGCTAATAGCCAGAAATGTGTTTGGTGCATTTATTTTGCAGCCGTTTGGAGCAGCCGCCACTTTAGTGGTTTGCAGATTCTAAGCTCTGTGTAACACAGCAGCCATGTGAGAATTCTACTCTGGCTCCCGGTCGGGCGCCATCTTGGATGTGGGCAACATGCCTAGTAAGGGCAAGCGGCCATTTTCCCTGTGACTTTTGTCATTGACTTTCAATAGGCACTTTTTCTCTGGGCTCGAGGGCTGGCCTCTAGCGATGTGAGGTTACTTCCTCCTTCTTCTCCATTTTCATCCTGTGACAAATGTGCTGACAGGCTGGGGATTTTTGCTTATATCTCGGCCTTTATGCGACAAATCAAATTCTTTTTTTTTTGCTAGTGTGTTTTCTCAATGGGCTCTTTCAGTTGGTGCGTGGGGGGCGCAGTAACCGCCGATTTAAAGGGCCAGCGTCCCTTTTTTTTTTCATTTAAGGAAAAAATGGTCTCCCGTGATAATAAATCCCCCGCAGACCTGGTGGGGACTTCGGGTACTCCTGGATCCTCCCCCCTGGCACCCATATCTGTTGCTCTGGCGACTTTGGCGGCCCATGTGAATCTGCTGATGTTGGCACGCTCTTCCATAAGAAACGGCCTATGCCCTCCCAGTCCTCTGATTCTGAGCCCGAATTGGTTGCCATGGACGATGGTCCCCCTGAGGGGTCCCGGTCCTTCACGTTGAGGGAGAGGAGGAGGGGGGAGTCTTCCTTGGGAACGCGCTACGATGGATGCTCTCATGGGCGTCATAAGAGAAACTTTCTATATTAACGATGCGCCAGCTCAGTCAAGTGGGCGGTCTGTTTTTCTCGGGTTCTGCACACCCCAGACAGTTCCTGCCCGGTGGATTTTCACGAGATCGTGAATGGCCAGTGGCGGCGCATTTAGCGCATGTTGGTGGGGCCTAGGCGTTTTTCCACCTGCTCTCCGTTTTTTGGAGTCGGTAGACCAACGTTGGTCGGTGTCCCCAAGCAGGGGATCACACTGGGTCTAGGTTGAATAAGTCCACCTTGCTGCCAGTAGGGGATTCCTGGTATTCAGGGATCTGGCTGATAGGCATGTGGAAGCGTATGTAATGGCCTCTCAGGCGCTTATGACATGGTGCAAGGGGCTTTGCAGCAGGAACAGCTTCAAGACTCCACATAGTTGCCTTCGTGCCTTTGGGATGCAGGAGAAGGGTATACCCTTCCGACTTCCTGGTGGCCTCGAGGAGCTGTGGTCGGGTAAGCCAAACGCCGGTCAGTCTGGTTCGGCGGCCCAGTCCACCTCTCCCTAAAGGGAAGCCCTCCCCATTGTTAGGGTGGGGGGACGTCTGCTTTCTTTTTAGGAACCCTGGTTGTCTGGCATTCAGGACAGGTGGGTTTACGAACCAATTCGTTCAGAGCTCAAGTTCAAGTTGATCTCGCCCCGCAGACAGGTTCCTCCTGTCCATTCTTCAGCTGTCCCCTGATCGTCTCAGAGATCTCATGGGGGCTGTGCACGGTTTGCTTGCACAAGGAGTCATTGTACCCGTTCTTTTTCGGAAAAAGTTTTCGCGGTTTTGACTCCAACCTGTTTATGGTGCCCAGGAAAGAGGGCACGGTGTGTCCGATTCTGGACTGGTAGTCCCTAAACCGCTTTGTGCGGGACGTTCAGGATGGGATCCATCCGGTCGGTGATGGCCTCGTTGAGGCCTGGGGAATTACTGCATCCGTCGCCTTGTAGGATGCGTATCTCCACATCCCTATTTTCGAGGGTCATCAGAGCTGCTTCCGCTTCGTGGTGGCTGGGGAGCATTACCAGTACGTGGCGTTGCCTTTCGGTTTGGCTCCCAGGGTTTTCACCAAGGTGTTGGCTCCGGTCTAGCTTTGCTACGTTTACGGGGCATTGCGGTCCTCGGTTGCCTGGACGACCTCTTGTAAGGTCGAACTCTTGGCAAAAGATCTGGCTGTGAAGGTTCAGACACTTCAGGAGTTTGGGTGGGCTGTCAATTTCATAAGTCGGCACTGACTCCCTCTACTCGTTTCCAGTACCTAGATGGTCCTGGACTCTGCTCAATCTTGGGTCTTACTGCCGGAGGACAAAAATTGGGACTTTGCGGGAGGAGATCAGAGCTCTCAGGAATGACGATCTCACCTCTTTGCGGACCTGCATGCGGGTTTTCTGCTGGTCTCGGCCTTCGAAGCAGTTCCATTGCTCAATTTCACATCGGGTCTCTGCAAGCAAAGATCCTGGACAGGTGGGACAGGACACCTCAGTCCTTGAAAAAGAGTATTTCCTTGAGTCATCCAGGTTGGATCTCCTGTGGTGGCACTGGCCACTGTCCTTGACACAGGGTCGGTCCTTCCGACCTCTATTATGGACAGTTGTCACCACGGATGCCAGCCTGTAGCGCTGGGGAGGAGTTCTGGGCACGTTTTGTGCCCAGGGGACGTGGTTGGCGGGGGAGACTTCGCTACCAATAAACGTCTTGGAGCTCCGAGCGATCAAGCTTTGGCTGTTTCGGTGGTCACCTCAGCTTCAGGGTGTCCGGTGCGGGTACAGATGGACAATTCCACGGCTGTGGCTTATATCAATCACCAAGGGGGCATGTGGAGTGCCCGGGCGGCCACGGAAGTGGCCGAGATTCTGTCCTGAGCCAGATCGCAGGTACCTGCGTTCTCAGCTGTTCTCATTCCGGGTGTGGAACTCTGGCAGGCGGACTATCTACATCGACAGACTTTGGACAGAGGAGAATGGTCCCTACATCCGGAGGTGGTTCACCTCCTGTGCGCCCCTTAGGGGACCCCGGACGTGGATTTGTTTGCGTCCCGTCTCCACAAAGTGGTGGTAAGGTTCGTGGCCAAGGCTCGCGATCCTCTGGCAGACGCCGCGGACGCATTGGTGGTGCCTTGACACCGATATCGACTGCTGTATGCCTTTCCTCTGTTATCCAGGTTCCTCTGCAGGTTGGCGTCGGAACGGATGTCGGTCACTCTGGTGACCCCGGGCGGGCCTCAACGGTCCTGGTACACGGACGTTGTTCGGATGGTCGTCAAACCTCGATGGCGGCTTCCGCTGTGAGACGATCTGTCTCAAGGACCGATCCTCCATTCTGCTTTACAGTTGCTGGCTTTGTTGGCATGGCTGTTAAAAGCCAGGTCCTGAGGGATAGAGGTCTTCCTCAGGCGGTCATCCTTACTTTGTAAGAGGCTCACAAAGCCACTTCAAGGAAGTTTTCTTCACCGCACCTGGAAAGCGTATATCACTTAGTGCGAAGTGCATGGTTTTCACCCTCATTCCTTCTCGGTGGCGAAGGTCTTGGCCTTCCTGCAGAAGGGTGTGGATCAGCATCTGGGGCTGAATAAGGCCAAGGGTCAGTTGTCGGCCTTGGCCGTCTTGTTTCAACGACCTTTGGTGGCGATTTCTTTGGTCCGCACCTTCATTCCAGAGGTGCAGCATTTGGCTCACCCCGAGGGGAGCTCTTGCTTCCATGGGACCTGGATTTGTTTTTCGTCAGTGTTAAACCTCTCTTCGAGAACATCAGGGAGATGTCTCTGTCTGTGTTATCACGGAAAGTTGCTTTTCTGGTGGCCATCACGTCCGCTCGCAGAGTGTCTGAATTGGCGGCCTTGTCCTGCCGTTCTCCTTATCTGGTAACTTCATAGAGATAATGTGGTTCTGCGACCGAGTCTATCTTTTTTTCCCAAGGTGGTTTTCTTCATTCCACCTCAATGAGGATATTGTGTGGCCTTCGCTGGGTACACAACTCAAGCATCCTAAGGAGTTTGCCTTGCATTCTCTGGATGTGGCCTGGGCGGTCAAGGTCTTCCTGTCCGCCACGGAGTTGATTCGGCAGTCTGATTCTCTGTTTGTTCTTCCTGAGGGACCTCGGAAGGGATTGGCCTCCTACGCGTCAACCATTTCTAAGTGGATCAGACAGACGATTGTTCGGGCCTATTCCATCACGGGTCAGGTTCCTCGTTTCCCGGTGAAGGCTATTTCTACTCGAGCCGTTAGTGCCTCTTGGGCTTTTCGCCATCAGGCGTCTGTGGCTCAGGTGTGCAAGGCGGCGACCTGGTCGTCCGTGCACATTTTCACTAAGTTTTTACAAACTTGACGTTTTGGCATCTTAGGATGCTTCCTTTGGCCGCAAAGTTTTGAGTGCGGCAGTCGTTTAAGGGGATATTATTTTTCTGTCCATCTTTGTGGGGTGTTGGTTCTGGGTTTGGTTCCAGTTTTATCCTGTGGGCTTAGTTACTGGCCCGGTTATTTGCGTTACCTTCTAAATTAGTTGCGTTTCTTTCCCATCCCTCATACCTGCACTGCTTTGGGACGTCCCATTAGTGAAGGCTAATACCATCGGGCGGCGACTGTCAGAGGACGTAAGAGAAAATAGAATTTTTGTAAGAACTTACCGTAAATTTTTTTTCTCTGAGTCCTCTGACAGTCGCTGCCCCCAACCCTCTGGTTTTTGGATCTGGGGGTTGTTGCCTTCCGGTACTGCTTGCTACAAACTGAAGTAATATCAGATTGGGTTCTGGTAATGGCTGAGGGATGGCCCCCTAGAGGTACAAAAAAGTTTTTTTGTATTAACCTGATAATCAATTATCTGCCTAGCCTTCTCCTGCAGAGTGCGCCATTACCCATTAATGAAGGCTAATACCATCAGGCGGCGACTGTCAGAGGACTCAGAGAAAATAATTTTACGGTAAGTTCTTACAAAAATTCTATTTTCTTAAAACTAATGATTGGTTGATAAAAATCATCATGCTTGGTGCAAGTTATGTTTAACCACTTGCCGACTGCCGCACAACTATTTATGGCGGGCATCAGCCCCTCACAGGCAAAGTGACGTAGGGGTACGTCACTAGCCTGTGAGGCTCTAGGGAGCGAGCGCGCGCTGCCGGAGGTGCGCTCCCGCTCGTTCACGGACCCCCCCCCCCTGCGCGTGTGAGCGGCGGACCCGATGTTACATCATCCGTCCGTTACAGGGGGAGAAAGGCAGGCGGCTAATGTAAACAAAGCCGCCTGTCATTCTCCCTTGTGTAACAGCAGAGATCATACAGTCCTGCTATGTAGGACCGTAGATCTCTGCTGTTACATGAAAAGCCACATCCAATAACAGTAAGAAGCACGCCCCTAGGGACACACTTAACTCCTCCTTCTCTAATAAAGTTAACCCCTTCCCTGCCAGTGTCATTTTTACAGTAACAGTGCATATGTATAGCACTGATTACTGTAGTAATGTCACTGGTACCCCCAAAAATGTCGATCAAGGGTCCGATCTGTCCGCCGCAATGTCGCAGTCCCGCAAGAAAAATCGCAGATCGCCGCCATTACTCGTTAAAAAAAAAAAACAACAAAAATGACAAAAATCTTTCCCTTAGTTAGTAAACGCAATAACTTTTGCACAAACCAATCAAAATACGCTTATTGCGATGTTTTTTTACCAAACATATGTAGCAGAAAACAAATTGGCCTAAAATCTTAAAAAATTTTGATTTTCAAATTTTTTTGGGGGGGAATTTCATATAATGTGTGAAAACGTGTGAAAATATTGTTATTTTTGCAAAATTGTCGCTCTTTTTTTGTTTATAGCGCATGATCAAAATATCGCACAGGTGATCAAATACCACCAAAAGAAACCTCTGTTTGTGGGAAAAAAAGGACATCAATTTAATTTGGGTACAGCGTCGCAGGACCGCGCAATTGTCCGTTAAAGTCACGCAGTGCCGAATTGCGAAATAGGCCCTGGTCAGGAAGGGGGTAAAATCTTCCGGGGCTTAAGTGGTTAACCCTTAACATCTGTCCCTTAGATATAGAAAAAATGGGGGGTGATATATGCGCTGCCAATTGGGTATTTGATTGAGAGGGACTCTAGATGAGCTATTGATGTATTCTAAATGGTGAGTCTCTATTTAACCACTTTACCACCCGAGGATTTTCCTGCTCTACGTCCAGAGCACTTTTTGCAACTCGGCACTGCGTGACTTTAACTGACAATTGTACGGTCATGCAATGTGGTACCCAAACTAAATTTACGTCCTTTTTTTCCCACGAACAGAGCTTTCTTTTGGTGGTATTTAATCATCTCTGCGCTTTTTATTTTTTGCGATATAAATAAAAAAATAGTGAAAATTTTGAGAACAAATGACATTTTTAACTTTGTCTTTTTAAAAATATCCAATATACTCAATTTAGGTAATATTTTTTGGCCAAAATGTATTTAGCTACATGTCTTTGACAAAAAAAATCTCAATGAGCGTATTTTTATTGGTTTGTGCAAAAGTTATAGCGTCTACAAACTATGGTGTAAATACTGAAATTTACGCAGCTTTAATTTCTGACTGCCTATCTCATTTCATGAAGTGCTAAAATGGCAGGGCCACCCCCCCCCCCCAAATTACCACTTTTTGGAAAGTAGACATCCTAAGGAATGTCCTGAGAGGCATGTTGAGCTCATTGAATATTTCATTTTTTGTCACAGGTGTTTAAAACATTACTAAAAAAAAAAAAAATTTTTTTTTTTTTACACAAAGTTGTCATTGAAAGGATATATTGCTCACAGATGCCATGGGTATATGTGTAATTACACCCCAAAATATATTCTGCTGCTTCTCCTGAGTACAGGGATACCACATATGTGAGACTTTTTGGGAGCCTAGCTGTGTACGGGACCTCGAAAACCAATCCCCACCATCAGAATTTCAAAGGGCGTACATTTTTCATTGCATTTTCTCACTACCTATAACGGTTTAGGAGGCCCTGAAATGTCAGGATACCACAAAACCCCCCAAATGACCCCATTTTAAAAAGTAGACACCCCAAGCTGTTTGCTGAGAGGCAAGGTGAGTCCAAGGAATATTTTATATTTTGCCACAAGTTTCGGGAAAATTACAATTTTTTTTTATTTTTTTAACACAAAGTTGTCACTAAAAGATACATTTCTCACACATGACATGGGTATATGTGGAATGACACCCCAAAATACATTCTGCCACTTCTCCTGAGTATGGGGATACCCCATGTGTGAGACATTTTGTGAGCCTAGCTGTGTACGGGACCCCGAAAATCAATCACCATCTTCAGGTTTTCTAATGGCGTAAATTTTTGATTTTACTCCTTACTACCCATCACAGTTTCGGAGGCCCTGAAATTTCAAGATAGCACAAAACCCCCCCCAAATGACCCCATTTTGCAAAGTAGACACCCCAAGCTATTTGCTAAGAGGCATGGTGAGTCCATGGAATATTTTATATTTTGCCACAAGTTCCGGGAAATATATTATTATTTATTTTTTTTTTTTTTACACAAAGTTGTCACTAAATTATATATTTCTCACACATGCCATGGGTATATGTGAAATGACACCCCAAAATACATTCTGCTGCTTATCCTGAGTACAGGAATACCCCATGTGTGAGACTTTTTTGCAGTCTAGCCGAGTACAGGACCCCGAAATTCAATCACCGCTTTCAGGCTTTCCAAGGGCGTAAATTGTTGATTTCACTCCTGACTACCTATGATAGTTTCAGAGGCCATGAAATGCCAAGACAGCACAACCCCCCCGCCCCCAAATGACCCTTTTTCGGAAAGTAGACACCCTAAGCTATTTGCAGAGAGGCATGTTGAGTGTTTTGCAGATCTCACTTTTTGTCACAAAGTTTTGGAATTTGGAAAAAGAGGAAAAAAAATGCATTTTTCTGTTTTTTCTTCATTTTCAAAATAAAATGAGAGCTGCAAAATGCTCACCATGCCTCTCAACAAATAGCTTGGAGTGTCTACTTTGCAAAATGGGGTCATTTGGGGGGGTTTTGTGCCATCTTGGCATTTCATGGCCTTCAAAAGTGTGAGAGGTAGTAAGGAGTGAGATCAACAATTTATGCCCTTAGAAAGCCTGAAGGTGGGGATTGGTTTTCTGGGTCCTGTACGTGGCTAGACTGCCAAAAAGTCTCACACATGGGGTATCCCTGTACTCAGGAGAAGCAGCAGAATGTATTTTGGGGTGTCATTTCACATATAACCATGGCATGTGTGAGCATTATATCATTTACTGACAACTGTGTAAAAAAACAAAAAGAATAATTTTCCCAACACTTGTGGCAAAATATAAACTATTCCATGGACTTATCATGCCTCTCAGCTAATAGCTTGGAGTGTCTACTTTGCAAAATGGGGTCATTTGGGGGGTTTGTGCCATATTGGCATTTCATGGCCTTCAAAAGTGGGATAGGTAGTAAGGAGTGAGATCAACAATTTACGCCCTTAGAAAGCCTGAAGGTGGGGATTGGTTTTCCAGGTCCTGTCCGCGGCTAGACTGCCAAAAAGTCTCACACATGGGGTATCCCTGTACTCAGGAGAAGCAGCAGAATGTATTTTGGGGTATCATTTCACATATACCCATGGCATGTGTGAGCATTATATCATTTACTGACAACTTTGTGTAAAAAACAAAAAAAAAATAATAATAATTTTCCAGAAACTTGTGGCAAAATATAAACTATTCCATGGACTCATCATGCCTCTCAGCTAATAGCTTGGAGTGTCTACTTTACAAAATGGGGTCATTTGGGGGGGTTTTGTTCTATCTTGAAATGTCAGGGCCTCTGAAACTGTGACAGGTAGTGCAGAGGTAAAATAAGCAATTTACGCCATTAGAAAACTTGAAGATGGGGATTGGTTTTCGGGGTCCTGTACGCGGCTAGAAAGACTGCCAAAAAGTCTCACACATGTGGTATCCCTGTACTCAGGAGAAGCAGCAGAATGTATTTTGGGGTGTAATTTCACATATACCCATGGCATGCGTTAGCAATATATTATTTAGTGACAACTTTGTGTAAAAAAAAAAAATAAATTGTCATTTTCCTGAAACTTAGGGCAAAATATAAAATACTGCATGGACTCAATATGCCTCTCAGCAAATAGCTTTGAGTGTCTACTTTCCAAAAAGGGGTCATTTGGGGGGTGTTTGAACAGTCCTGGCATTTTATGTTCAATCTTAGCAACACATCACCCACTCTTCTAACCACTTGAAGACCAAGCCTTTTCTGTGACTTTTTGTTTACATGAAAAAATATATTTTTTTTTTACAAGAAAATTACTTTGAACCCTCAAACATTATATATTTTTTTTAAAGCAGAGGCCCTACAGAACAAAATGGTGGATGTTGCAATTTGTTTTGTCACACGGTGTTTGCGCACACATTTTCCAAACGCAATTTTTGCGTAAAAAAAAAACACTTTTTTTATATTTAATGCAGAAATACACTATATAATTCCTAATTGTTTGGTAAAATTTAAAATATGATCTTATGCCGAGTACATAGACACCAAACATGACATGCTAGCAATCTGTAGTGACAGGTACTCTTTTTAAAAAAAATTGGGGTCTTTTAGACTCTAGATCTTTCCTCTGACCTTAACACATCTGACCACACCAAAATTGGTGTGATAAAATGCTTTCCCAATTTCCCAATGGCGTTGTTTATTTCTGGCGAAACAGAAGTCATGAATTGCTCGTAGCTTCCGATATCTTAGGCCATAGAGATGATTGGAGCCATTCTCATCTCCAATCAGCTCTATGGTTAGATAACTGAACCACCAACTGCACTCTCGGGTTAACCGGTGGGACAGGAGAGCCCGAGAAAAACGTGGAAGGCGGCAGGAGGGGGGGGAGTCCCCTCCCACTGCATGTAAAAGCAGTCTAGCGGCCAATTATCTGCTAGGATTGCTTTTACATGTAAGCCGACTGCTGGCTGTAAAAAACGATACCAAGATGATGCCTAAATCTGCAGGCATCATCCTGGTATAACCACTCAAAGTCCAGCAACGTACCAGTACATTGCTGGTCCTTGTTTGGCATATAGTGTAGGTTTTTTTTTTTTCATGCAGCCTGTGGGCTGAACAAAAAAAAAAAGAGAACCTATCAGAAATCATCACAGGAATATTGTGTAGTATTACCCATCATTAACCACCCAAACAACCACCCAATGAATTTAATGACGGGTAATACGACAATATTCCACGTATAGCTAAATAGTATTTTAACTGCAGTGCTGAAATCAGAAAATCACCACAGCTGCTGCCAGCAAAGGTATCCATATATGCTGAGCGCAAACGCTGTTTGTGTCAGAATATATAAAATCAATGTGGCAGCCGACGAGTACCTGCAAGAGAAACAGGTTCACAAAAGAATGAAAAACAAACACAGTACAGTAAAAGTACAGTAGGAAGTGTAGAAGAACATAAAGAATGAATGACACGACAAATGTTTTTGGCTTTTTTATGTATTTTTTTTTTCTTCTTCAAACGTCGAGTTCCAGGTTAGGGTCTCTCAAAATGACGATAGCAATCGAACATCTTTTGAGACCCTGTGTAAATGTGCCCTAAACTGTGCCATGCTGTACCCTATGCTAATAATCCACTAGTGTGTGGTAGCGACGGACTAGTGTGTGGTAACAATCCACTAGTGTGTGGTAACAGTCACTGTGGCAAAGACAGTGTGTCAGGACAGTCGGGACAATAATTCCGGGTGTCACGTCTAAATCCACGCTTGCTGCAGACACGGCATCTTTTTTGGGGGTATCGTTGGGTAGGGGTACTCTGGAGGAATTCCGGAAAATGCCTCTCATGCAGCCGGCTCACTGCATCTGGTTAGGGAATTGGGGCAGGAGAACCAGCTGGATACAGAAGGGCTCTGATTATCTCTTCTTGGAATTGAAAGAAGGATGTTCCGGCAGACGCTTTGTATAAGACAAAAGCGTTGTAAATAGCCAATTGAAATAGGTATACAGACACTTTTTTGTACCAGCGTCTGGCCTTACGGGCAATTAAGTACGGTCCCATCATCTGGTCGTTGAAGTCCACCCCTCCCATTTTACGGTTATAGTCGTGGACACAGAGGGGCTTCTCAACAACAACACCGGTGACCGTAGTAATTTCGACTGCCGTGTCTGGGTGAATGGAGGACAGAACGAAAATGTTCCGTTTGTCCCTCCACTTCACTGCAAGCAATTCATCGCACCTCAAGCAGGCTCTCTCCCCCGAGCTCAGTGGGGCATTTACTAGCCGTTGGGGGAAGCCCCGGTGATTAGATCACACGGTGCCACAAGCGCCAATTTGCAATTGAAAGAGGTGTCTAAAAAGTGGCACGCTTGAATAGAAATTGTCCACGTACAAGTGGTACCCCTTTCCGAATAAGGGTGACACCAAGTCCCAAACTATCTTTCCGCTGCTCCCTATGTAGTCTGGGCAGTCGGGGGGCTCCACAGTGCTATCTTTTTCCTCGTAGACACGGAAATTAACTGTATAGCCTGTGGCTCTGTCGCACAGCTTATACAACTTGACCCCGTATCTGGCACGCTTGCTGGGGAGATACTGTTTGATAGCAAGGCGGCCAGTAAACTTAATCAGGGACTCGTCAACGCAGACATCTTGTTCAGGGGTAAACAAGGCTGCGAACCGCTGATTGAAGTGGTCTACGAGGGGCCGAATTTTGTGGAGCTGATCATGTCCACCTGATCCGTGATGTGCCGAACCCGAGCGCCCGGTAAACAGACTGTTCGGCGCTCACGGTCTTTGTGACAGATTGCACTGTCTGTCCCTTCTAATGATTGAGTCCCCTACCACCAGCACCTGTCTTTCCTTTCCCTTTCTCCCGGACTCACTGGAGGAGTTCTTCCCCTGGCAGCTGGGGGCAACGCTCTGCTTCAGTAATGCTGGTCCCTGACTGGTTTCCCCAACATCACGCAACGGGGCATATTTATTGGGGTGCTCCAGCCCAGGACCGGCCTCCTTGCCTTGTTCCGTTCTACCCCTCCTAACTGTCACCCATCTACTCTGCTCTAATGCCTGCACCTCCGTTTCTCCGCCCTCCTCTGTGCAGGCCCCGGCCTGCACCTGTCAGGTACGATCCCAGCTCTCTTTCAGTATGGAGAGTCTTCTCAGTGTTGCCAGCTGCTTCCCTAGATTCAGGACCTGAGCTTCCAGGGAAGCAACGTGCTTACAATTTGTGCATTTGTATTTGCCATCGATCGCATGATTGAGGAACGTATACATACCACAAGATGTACACCGAATCCACACCCGCCGCGCATTGTACATACTAATCTAATCTAATGGGGATTCAGTAATTTAAGTCTGTCCTGTGTGGCTGTTTCCTAGCTTCCTAACTCTACCTTCTCACCCTCTGGTACTCCGCTACACTCACTGACACTCCCAGACACTCAGGTACTCACAGGTACTCCCAGACACTCACAGGTACTCCCAGACAATCAGGTACTCACAGGTACTCTCCCAGACGCTCACAGGTACTCTCCCAGACGCTCACAGGTACTTCCAGACACTCACAGGTACTCCCAGACACTCACAGGTACTCACAGACACTCAGTCGCAGAGCACGGTCAGTCGCAGAGCACAGTCAGTCTCAGTCAGTCGCAGAGCACGGTCAGTCGCCGAGCATGGTCAGTCGCAGAGCACAGTCAGTAATAGTCAGTCGCAGGCCACAGTCATTCGCAGAGCACATTCAGACGCAGAGCACGGTCAATCGCAGAGCCCAGTCAGTCGCAGGTCAGTCTAAGGTATTTTTCCCGTTTGCTAAGGTGCTACTCTCAGTACCAAGGTACTTGCAGGTATCAAGGTACTAGGTAGGTTTATACATAGGCTAAACAAGTGTAAGAAATTACTGTCAGGTGTACTATTGCAAATAACACGTTTCGTGGTTAACAATGCTTCTTCAGATTGGCACATTCACTTGTGACAGTGATCCAGTCAAAAAATCTCCTAGTTTTAGGAAAGCAGAAAATATACAAATAAAGAACATATGCATAGGTATAGGTTTACACATAACAAAAATCAAAAGCACCCCCCATCCCCATATTGGGTATAAGAAAAAAAAAAAAGCCAACATTGCATAAACCGCTACTCACAAAAGCAGATAAATAGGGTCTGGAGAAAGTTTTGGGTCCTCTCAGGCTGCAGGGAAGCGTAGAAAAGGTACCAAAGAGTATAGAAGGGATAAAATGGATCAATTCACACAATTCTAGATAATCAAAAACACCAGTGGTGAACCACCATACATCCTTCACAACTGTGATTACCTGTGTAATCGATTATGACCCTAAAAGTACTGCCAACAAGCTAGAAGTATGGGCAAGAACACTAGCGATTGTCTTTCAAAATGACCAGGATTTTATATCTTCTAAATCGAATCATCATATATTTGAGGGGAGGGGGGAAGAGAAAGGCAAATCTCAAAAATGCCAGCCAGCACAACAGGACAGCACAACACTCACTAATTGCGTAGGTATTGTTCTGGTAGTCCATTTTCTAAAGGTAAGTAAGGTAAGACAGAACCTTATTATAAAACATACCCCATTCATTGGAGCCTGTTGCATATTTTCTACCGATGTCAAATTCTCACAGATCAGCAGATTACAAGTAATCAGAAAAAGACTGCATACAGACCACATACATCTCCACCTACATATAGTCTTGGGGCCTCCCATGGACCCACCCTCCAATGCCCAATCCAAGGGTGTCCACCAATGCAAAGAAAGGTTAATCCCCCTATAGTAGTGGGTGGTGGGGGTCCTCTTCCCATTAAACAGAAAATCTAAGGTCATCTCCCCTGGATTCCTTGCATGTTAATCATTACCAAATAGGGAAAACGCCAGCTCCTCCATTAGCGGCGCCACCCCATATACTCAAATATGGCTGCCACGCAGGAAATTACATAATTCTGTCCTGGCAGAAGTGACGTCAAGCCACACCAATGTGCCGACATTACCTCCGCTACTGCAGAGCCAGAGGCACCAACTCGGAAAACAGCACAGGCTCCACTAGACCAACAGGTATGTCGTTTCTTGGTAATTATTTTGATCCTTTTTAAAAATGGCAGCACAATGACCTTGCAACAATTTATTGGTACCAAGCCAGGCATGAAAGAGTGTCTACATTTTGCAAACACTGACATTGAAATAAACCTTTACCTCCTGAAGACAGGTGGGTGTAAGCCATCAGTGCTCAACCTGTGGACCTCCAGCAGTTTCGGAACTACAGGTACCATCATACCTCTGCCTTTGGGAGTCATGCTTGTAACTGACAGCCTTACAATGCCTCATGGGACTTTTAGTTCCACAACAGCTGGAGGGCCACAGGTCCCGATATGTAACCATGAGTACCATTAGCACTCATGGTGTAAGCCATCTGGTCCAGGTGTTTTGTTCACCTTTACTTTATTTAACTCTCTCTGACCTATGTCAAATTTGATCCATTGTGGTTCATTTCATGGTGTGGCAATACTATCCCCAATAAAGACTTGAGCTCCAATGTTTTCCTTAGATACACAAAGGTATTTCATGGATTTGCCATCTCTTTGTCCAGAGTCACAAACTCAGAGTTGTTTAGTAAGGGACCTCTATGTCAGACCTGATCTATTTTCTCTTAGTATATTTAACCCCTTCCCGACAACTGTACGCATATATGCAACATCACGGAAGCAGCTCTTTTTCCGTAGGGCCGCATATAGGCATATCTCTTTGTCCTGAAGAGAACTACAACTGACATGCAAGAAGATAATAGTATCTATCTATATAAGGGATTTATTCCTTTCTATATTACTATCTTTATAATATAAACTAAGATTTGCTGGCACTCTGTTTCACAAGTTCAGAAACACCCCCCCCCCCCACACACACACACACACAAAGCTTTGCGAGAGCAATGCAGGTCAAACACAGACACAGAATGATGCATTACTCAATTTATTTCCTGGTTCAGCATCTTAAGTACAGTATACAAAACAGGACATGACCAGGCCAAATTTCCATTAAGCCAATAGAGAATATGCACCCATAGTTTTACCATCAAAGAAGGACAGACCCACATACATGGAGTGTGGTCTATGTACCCCTCACATTTATCTTCCAATCATGGAGATACATTTGTCAACTTATTAGTAATATACACACACACACACACACACACACACACACACACACACACACACACACACACATTAAAGTCCACAGGGATTGCTGCACTGTGCAGCAATCCCTGTGGACTTTATTCTATATATGCAGCCGGTGGGATGGCTTGATTGCTTTGCACATGAACTAATGGAAACAATGCTGTAGTGCTGCTCACCGCAACTGTGATTTATATATGGATTATTGCATAACAAAGGTTAGTTCCTCTTTCCTTACAAGCTTTCTGGGTTTATTGCCAGCATATTGTGGTTACATTTCCTAAGCATATATTCTGGGCGTATTGCCAGGTTATTATCACTCAGCATTCTAAATTCCTCTTTATCTATGGAACATTGTTGCCACAAATACCACAAGACAGACTAAAATAAATATTAAAAAAGCACTCTGAATTAAGCAAAACCAACTGAAGCCAATGGTGCAAGGGAAATTACCGTTAGACCACAAGCTGATTCAAAGAAAAATTCATTTATTACTCGTATACGAGGAGTCAGGTTATATCGACATACTTTCTGTGAGCTTCTATAACCCGTCTGGTTTGCATACGTCTCTTCTATCCTTATATATGTTTTAGACATTGTTAAAATTGAAACCCCCCTCCTTCCTTTGGACAATGATTGACAGCCTTTAATATATCCTAAGGAAGGGGGTTGAACAGTAGTCTATTATATTCTAAACATCTGGACAGGATATACAGAGTCAGGCATGTAGTAAGTCTTTGTAAATGTGAAAACTTCATATAAGGTCTTAACAAGGAACATATGGCCGGATATGCAGTAGCCACTGTTTAAACTATTAGCAGAATCTGCTGAAATATGCAGTTCTAAGATAGCATAAATGATTATAACACATATGAAACATTCATAATTTCTTTATCATTCCCCCCTAATTGTACTCATTTATGACTGGCTCATCAGCATCCTGGCTTCCCAGATTTTACCAAGATTCATCATATAGTTCATACATGAGAGATGGGGGCAGTGTCCTTGAATTTGTCGTCATCTGACTCTGAACCAAATCCAGAGTATAGTTTGTTTGAGTCCCCTTGTAAGTACATAGTCTTTGTCAAAGAGGTGTCAATGAAACGTTGGAGGAGTCCTCGAACACAGGGAATGCAACAGCAACCACACACAGTTAGCACTGTGGCGGCCATTATTATTGAAATCAATGCATTTTTCACCAGTTCACCCCACCTACCGAACCAAGTCTCAAAGAGTCCAGTTAAGGGGTTTTCCACCCCAGAATTTTCTGCTAGTTCCTCAGATAGCATCTGCAATCCTTGCAGAGCCCTCATTATGCTACCATCAGGAGCTGTATTGTTAGGAATGAAGGTGCAACAACAAGTTCCAAACATCTTACACACACCTCCTTTTTCCGCCAGCAGCATATCGAGAGCAATACGATTCTGCCAGGCTACCAACGAAGTTGCATCAAGTTGGCTGGCTAGTCCTTTAAGAGCGTCTCGGGTATAGTTCACAAACCTTTGCTGGTTATAGTAGATGTAATTTATCCAGTCAACATTCTTGTTGGGCTGTACCCATAGGAAGATGGAGGTGAGTCCGGCTAATACTTGGTTCTGTGCTTTGAACTCATCGGGGACTCCTCGTGGCACTCCGATGGAATCAACATAGACTCAGTTGTCAAACGATCCTCGAGGTGTTTCTCTTTTCATGCCAAAGTGGTGCTTCTCCAACCGAGGCATTTTTACTTCAGCACCTACAGGTATCATATAAAAGGGAAGAAGCAAGTGTATTAAAGCACAGCTCCCTTTCCACCTGGGAGGGAGTTTAGGCCTAAGCTTCATATCCCCGCATAATCACCATACATCAGCTAATTGCTTCTCCTGATCCTCAAACCATGTCTGTTGGTAAGGTGAATTTGTGATAGGTACGTTCTGGGGGCAGTAAGACGAGGGTAGCTCCCCTACTTGTTGTCCCGTCTCATCAGTACTGATCATCTGTTACATTCTCTTTAAACATCATTATTATGCACGTCAAATCTGTTTCGTCAGCCAGAAAGGGGACTGTTGCTAAATAGGGTCGTGAGTTGGCACACTGCTCCTTACTTTTAGTAGTCCATCTAACCCATCCTTACTTTTAGTAGTCCATCTAACCCATTCTATCCATTCATTCTTATCTCCATATCCTGTTTCAATACTTAGTTGTTCTTTGTAGGTAAAATCTGTTTTAAATAGGTATTCAGATTTAGTATCAGGAAGATTTAAGTCGGGGTTTACTGGGAGTGGTGTTGGAGGAGTATTAGGTGTGACTTGGATTCTTATTCTCATCAAAATGTCTGATCCGTAGTTCCATGGGACAGCTATTCCTAAACCATAATCTCCAGAGTCAGTCCTTTTAGGATTTTTAAAGGTTACAGTCAAAAAGTTATGGTTATAGCCCGCGAAAGTAAAGTGACTTATTGACAGTCTGAATACCAAATCATTTTTACTCTCAGGGACCACAGCACCTTTGTTGTAATATCCTAACTTATCTGTTGTCCACCATACATTACTCCAGGATGAACAGGTGGGGTCTCCGCATATTTTTACTATTATACCTTAAATTCCAATTACTGGGGCAGTAGTTAGTATTCAATAGTTTTTTATTGATTTTAAACTACACATTGCAGTAGTACAACATAAAATAGAAAATGTAGAAAACATAGGCAAGAGAAAGGGGGTAGCCTGCGAAAAGGCACTCCGTACCCGGACAATACATAACAAAACATGACTCCAAACAGTATTAGCAACTAGGCAGTCAGTGATAAAAATAAACAGCAAAATACATTAAATCGCAACAGTTGTAGTCCCCTCGATAGGAGATACATCAAGAGTCCAGAGGACTCACCAAGCTCCAATAAGATATTAGCCAGCAGAGGGCTCCCCCCCCCAGACACCCCCAATGGGCACAAACTGTGTCCACGAAAGGGTGAAGCCCCCCCCCCAGCCTCCCTCCCCGGAAGGGGAAACCAACCGGCTCCCACCAACGATCAAATAGTAGAAAGCATCCTCGGCCCATAGCAGAAAACCCAAGCCAGAGTTTCGGAGCCTGAGTCAAGAACACCCCTCTAGCAGCCAAACCCCCAAAAGAGTTAATAAACGGAAAAGCAGAAGACCAAAAAGAAAAGGAAAAGAAGAACAGCCCACATCTCAATGGGTAGAGAGAAAAAAACCATGCAAGAAATTAGGAAAACAGAAGAGAGAAGGAAAGAGCCAGAAAAGAAAGGAGACCAAGAGAAAAACAGATAGAGGACAAAGACAAACAGCCACCTGTCCCATGTCCCCCTGCACCGGACCACAATCCACCCAGCCGCAACTACGGAGCCTGTAAATACTCCACCCAGGGGCTCCACACTCGGTCAAATCTACGCTGCCTATCCAAACGGATACTGGCCAACTTTTCATTAAGCATAATCCATGACATTTTGGTTTTCACATGCACTATATTCAGCACGGGTGTTTTCCAAGCCTGGGGCAGTAGTTAATTCTACAGATATCAATTTGCATCATTGTGGTAACCCCCTCATTGACCGTCCTAGTATATACTCCATCTTTGTCCCCTCTTCTTATCTCTCTTTTTGTCATTCCTGACTTTACACTGTTGACCCACTGAGGGGAGTTGATGTCCAAGAGTATCAATATCAGTGCTATAACCCCTCCGACTACCATTCCACCTAATAAGATCCTACCTGTCCATGTCTTAATAAAATACCCAGGTTCCAATAGCTGTCTTTCCCTAAGCTGTTTTATCGCCCCTATGAGCCTATCTTGTTCCATTTTCTTCACCTCTATGAAGAGCGTCTACAATCGCTCGATTTATTCTCCCTGGAGAAGAGACGTCTGAGGGGGGACATGATAGCAATTTATAAATATCTTAATGGGGATCCCAGCTTAGAAAAAAAGCTGTTCATTCGAAGGGATTGCATGAGGACTCGAGGGCATACAATGCGATTAGAGGAGAAGCGTTTTAACCTCAGGCAACGTGGGGGGTTCTTTACTGTTAGGGCTACAAGATTGTGGAATTCTCTACCACAAGAGGTGGTTTCTGCGGGTAGTATGGTGGCTTTCAAAAGACTCTTAGACTTACATCTCAAGGATCAGAACATTCAGGGGTATGTGAGATGATTACAGCCACACACACCTACACAGGTTGAACTGGATGGACTATTGTCTTTATTCAACCTCACCTACTATGTAACTATGTAACTATGTAACCGGGTTTGAGACGAGTAGTCCCTATCGGAGTCACCCCCCTTTGTAGCCGGACTTACAATCAAGGCTCTGTGGGCGCTCCCTCTTCTGGCCCTAGATACTTTTCTTTCTTGCAATGTGATAGATGTATCCAAGGTACTCTTTCTGCTACTTTTACAGCTGTGGGTGTAGACAATAGTACCTGATAAGGCCCTTCCCACCTTGGATCTGACCACTGTTTTCTCTTGATTATTTTTATCCACACCCAATCCCCTGGTTGCACAAGGATGCCCTGCTCTGCCGGAGTTTTTGACCTGTAAGAGAATTCAGAGACAACACTTCCTTAGATGTTAACAGTTTTCCCATATAGTTTGCTAGACCACTGTCCGATTCTTCATCTTCTCTAACAAATGGCCTAAGTTATGGGATGTCGTGCGGTCTCCCATACAATATCTCATAAGGTGTCAACCCCATTTCTGTGGGAGTTACTCTCATGCTTAGCAAGGCTATTGGCAGACACTGTATCTAGGTTTTATTTCAGTCTCTTCCATTCATTTTCTCAATTTACCCTTTAAAATAACATTATGTCTCTCCACGGTACCTGCAGACTGTGGGTGATAGACACAACGGTTTTGTAAGTCACTACTGTACCATTTGCTGATCTGCTGTATTGTCGGATTCACAAAATAAGAACCATTATTATTATAAATGATGGAAGGGATCCTAAACCTGGGAACTATTTCCTTTATGCTTATCCTGGCTACCTGACTGCTCATCAGGGTGTCCATACATATCGTGTGAAAGGGGTAAGGAGGCTTAGGGAACTGGCCTCGTAGAGGTCTAAGTACCCCTTGCATACGATATCTATTGCAGGTTGGACATGTCAACTAAAAAAATTTTTTAGTAATTAGTGAAATCATACGTTGCAAACACTTTGTTAACCATCTGTACCATCCCCCCTTTTGAGACATGGCTTTGCCCATGGCTCAATAAAGCTGCATATCTAAACAAGGAGGGAGGCAAGATAGGTTAGCCTTCAGTACTTGTGCTGCTCTGTCTGCTAGTTAATTTCCTAATGTAATTAGTACTGTACCTTTCTTATGTGCTGTACACTTGCATATCGCTATTTGGATTGGCTTTTGTACATGGTCTAACAGGGCTAGAATAAGATCTCTGTGTAAAATGAATTTACCTATTTATGTGACTATACCTCTATTCTTCCATTGTTGTGCAAACACATGTATGGTGGAAAAGCATACATATACATATATATATACATACATACATACATACATACATATGTTGAAAGCACATACAGTGGGAAAAGCATGTTGGCTCTCTGTGTATATAGTCACCTTTTCCCTTTACCCAAGTTACATGCCCTTGTTAGAGCTATGATCTCTGAATGTTGGTCATATATTACAACAGCATTCCCTGTTTGATTTGTACCTACATCATTTTTCTTTACACAACCCATCAACAAAACAATTAATAACAACATTTTAATAACCCATCCGTATGAAACATATTCTTTCATCAATTTAAGTTATTCGGTCATGTGAACCCCCTTCAATGGGTGGGTGTAAGCATAAGCAAAGTGAGGTTGCCCTAAGAGAGTGGTCATACATGACAAATATCTTGCTGGGGGTAAATAAAAATGTTATCCTGGAGTAAGATTACTGAAATGGCATATAAAACCCTCAGAACAAGAGGATGAAATAAAGCTATTGTTTTATAAAAAAAAAAAAACTTTTTCATAATTAGAAAACTCCAGGACCTATGCACATTATACACAAAGATTATACATCACAATTCATATTGAGTAACAAACACAACCTCTTATCCAATTATACAGATCTTGGAATACTTCAATATAATCACTATTAAGAACAACATAAAACAGACAGTTCCAGTATTTATCTTCCGTTGTCCTATCTCACACTGTCACTCTTAGAACATGCTACACAGTCTCCTATTTCACACAGGATGTGTTCATGAAGGAGGGGGGGGGGGGGCGGAATCTGCAAATACAAGCAGGCTTTTCTCATCTACTTTCTCATACAGCGGAAAAGCAAAACTCATGTTACAATTCAGACATACTCCAGCCCTACCTTTCGTTTTTATTTATGTGACATTGTCATTTTACACAGACAACACAACATACATTAAACAGCTTTTCTTAAGGGGTATTGTTTTTAATAGGGTCACATAGTACTTTTTTTAAGGGTGCTTTGTACTTCACTTACCGTTTTGAGTACCCTCCTGAAAGGTGCACTCCTGGAGTACATTGTGTGACCCAATTAAGGTTGAAAGACTGGATTCCCTTTATTGTAATCCAAAAATTATATTGTGCTATCTTAAAATGTGAGAATGAGCAGCTAACACCAATCACTAGACAAAAAAGTGATGAAAAATACAAAAAAAGAAAAATGTGTAGCGCTAAAAACTGATTAAATGTCCGACAACATAAAAAGTCCAATTGAACCAGCAATAAGGTGCATGGAATAATGATAAGAAAAATCCAATCATGAAACATGGTGGCAAATGATGTGACCAAGTTGTGCAGCAAATCCCTCCACCAATAACGGTATAAATAAGATTGCGCTCACCAAATGGAAAGGACCCCAAATACCTTATGGCAAAGAGGTCAAACAGGCTTGAAGGAAATATTGTAGTGTCTCCACAGGATTCACCGTCCGCGATGAGCAACGTGCCAATCACTGATGACGAGGATCAGACGAGACTCCACTTCCCCAAGAGATGGTACATCAAAAAGACAAAAGGAGGAGCACATAGCATAATATTGCTAAAAATAAATGTAAAAAACTCATAGTGCAGCTAATCCCTACACCAGTGAAGGTATAAAAAAGATTGCGCTCACCGAATGAATAGGACTCCAAATGCCATATAGCATAGGAATCAAACCAAGCTTGAAAGCTTGAAAGAAGTGATGGAGTGTCCCCACAAGATTCACCGACCACGTTGGACAGCGTGTAGATCCCCAATAGATGAGAGCAATCACGAAATCCACTTCCACAATGGGGGGTGTATCAAAAAAGAAAAATGGGGGACAGCGTAATATTGCTAAAACAATTTGTTCAAAAGAAAAAAGGCACGTATGCCGAAACATGTCAGGCTCCATGTACACGGGACGCTGGAAATGGCCGTTTAGGAGCAGTTGGGCGTTTTTTTTAGAAGCCCCTGAACCCATCTACATTTTATCTTATCTGTCCATGTACACCAGGTCGTTTGCGGGCAGTTGCGTTCAGGGACTTTTTTTAGAACGCAATTATTTGCGTTCGAACGTGTGTTTCCCGGCGTTTCAAATGCAAAAACGCGACCGAACGCGTCCGAACGCGATGACCCGCGTTTGGCGTTCACGTTTTTCCATTTTAAAGGGGAATCATTTTTTTGACCTCTAGGAACGGTTCTAAACGCAAACGCCCGCAAACGCCCGCTAAACGCGGGTACAAACGCGACCGAACGGACGTTTCAAACGTCCTAAAAATTCCAGCATTCAAAGGGACTTTTAACAACGTCCCGTGTACATGGACCCTTAAGAGGACTCAGTCAGGACAGCTGTTTTATATACTCTACACGCTTTTCTGTCATGGATGTTTGTAAGTGTATCAGCCGTTTTTAGAAACAAATTGTTTCAGATATCACAATTTTACACTCTGTTTTTCTTTTGCTTGTGGGTCTTCCACAAGCAGTTTTTCAGACACATCTTCTTCACATATTACAAGTACCATATTCTCAACATTAGCTAGCTATGAACAATTTGGACATACACACATATCTTACGTTACTGCAGTTTTATAATCTGAGCAGTCAGCTCATCGTTTTTAATATCCAACCAAGTCTCATTGCTCTGAAACTTCTACCATCCAGATAGCAATAGTTGCAAGCTGGTGTCCAGTCATGGGCACCTTTGTCCAGTTAACTCTGAGTCTAAGTCAGATCCTATATTTTGTCAATTATTATATCATTTTGTTCAGGTGTATCTATGGGCTTAATTACTACACAATTTCCCATTATAATATATGAAAAACGCATCACTGATCTCACTTTCCGCTCATAATGTACTGTAGAATCAGACAATGAAGTGCTTGTTACAGCCTTATCTTCCCTTAGAAATTCTCCCTGTTCCCCTTCCCCCACCATTCTGGCTATCTGGGAGTTGTTGTTCTATGTGTGAGCAAAGACACAGTAGGATTCAGTCGTAAATCATCTCTCTTCTTTAGTGGGAGAGAGGAGTATACGGCAAGCAATTTAGTTATCCCACCCTTAAATACTTTATGTCAAATCTGTATTCCCTGAAACCCATGGGAGTGCTAAATTATGACAGATCTACATTTAATCACACGAGAGAGAGATTCTCATAGCACCAGCGGACACCTTTTTTTCTCTGTCGCTCATTGACAGACACAGGACTGATATCCGTAGGGTTATACTGCCCCCTACAGGAGTAGGACACTAGGCAGGAAAAAAGTTCTGGCCACACCTATGGGCAGTCCCAGGGTGTATATCCTCTCTCTCCCTGCTATAGGATATCAGTTTTTTTTCTGCCTAGTCAGGAGTAAGGACCTAAGTTCCTTGCTGGGATCTCTGGTCCTGGCAAGTTTAGCTCCGCGCTGGGTCGGCCTCGAAATACTGTAGTCACGCTGGACGGGGACTGGCCCGCGGGTTAAACATCCCGCGAGTCGCATAAGACCGGTCTACGGCCTACGGGGGGGGGGGTGTTTGTGTGTGTGTGTGTGGGGTGGCTCGCCGTTCATGCGAGCCGCTAAGGGGGCGGGGGGGTCCCGAGTGCGGGGGGCTGTTGTGCGGGGGGCTTCCTCCCAGGCTTCCCAGGGCCTACCTGCCGATCGATCTTCTGTTAGTGGATGTGGGGACCCCCCTTACCACAGCAGCGTGCGGGGCCGCCATTTGGAGTCCTTCATGTGGCTCATGGGGGCGGCCATCTTGGTACACCCAGCTCATTTTGTTTGCAGAGGTGGGCAGCTGTGGGAGTTACTGGGGGCGTGTGAGGGGGCGGAGCCCCTCCCTAGACCCGGGAAGATCGCTCCACAGGACTTCCTTGTCATGCAGACAAACGCTGAGAGCAGTCCTGTTGAACTCTGGTGCATTGTGTGGTGAGCCTTTTGGGGGTCTCTCTCTCTCTCTCTCTGCGGGGGTCTCGAAGCACACTGTCTGACCATTGAGGGGCGCTGCAGCGCTGGGTGACTTTTTGCAAAAAAAAAAAAAAAAAGTTTTTTTATTTTCAATTTTGTCATATTTTGCTGACGGGTTCCCCTGGTGTTAGATTAATAATGAGTCGGCGCAAATGGGAAAAATCTTAACGAGGGGTCAAACTGAGCTAGCCAATATCATAGGTTCAGGTAGGGTATAACAGAGATAATCATGCAATATATTAAAAGAACTAGAAATAAATAAAAAGATATAAGAAGATCAGCAGACTAAAAAACATATAAAATCTGAATCCTAAAGGCCCGTACACACGTACCGATCGTCGGCATACAAACGTCGGTGGACGAAGGATCTGCCGATTGTACGCGTGTTAGTATGGTGCCTCCGACAGATGTCTGCGCACAATCCGCGGACAAAAGTCTTTCTTGCAAACATGAAAATTTTTGTATGCCGACACCAGAACGGACGATTGTTCGCCTGTCAGTACAGAATTCGGCCGACAGACCGCAGATTTGCAAGACTGGGCATGCTCAGAAAATAGAAAACACAGGGAAAGTTAACCATTACATGACATCACTTCTGCAGTCGGCGGACAAAATTCTTGTGCTGTCCTTGTGCTGTCTTTGCACTTTTCAGCAGACACCGACATCCCGGGGAGAAAAGAGGAACATTTGTATGCCGACCATCGGTACGTGTGTACGGGGCTTAAAAGTCAATCCAATTCCTAAAACACTAATGTGTGTGTCTATCTTCAATATTGGTGTTCTGAATAATTGCTCCAATATATATCTGACTTGTAACAACTCCTACTGAACGACCAATAAACAATAAAAGAAGATCAGCAGACTGTGGCAGAAAACGTGTATGATGCGAATCATAAAAGTCAGTCAGATTCCTAAAACCAATTCTGTATAAATATAAAATAACTAGTCCAATATATATCTGACTTCTAATTAAGGATAAACCACCCTATGAAACAACACAGAGGAATGGTCAGATAATCGCATCAAACGACTAAAATCGCAAGATAATTTAATCGCTGTATGAGCTAATTAACGAATATTCACAGTAGTCTAAAGTATAAATCAATGGTGATGCATGTGATAAAACACATTAAATGAACTAAATGAAATACGTGTTGTTAAAATAAATCCATCAGTGCGTGATCATAAAAAGAAACCATAATGCATAAATGACAAAAATGTGGAAAATAAAATCCTCAAAATAAATAAATAAATATTCCGTATGTAATAATAGATCCAAGTGCATAAAATCAATCAAGTGCGGTGATCAATAAATAAATATATAAATATAAATCTTGTGCAATTTAGCAGTCCATGTGCATTATAAATATATATATATATATATATATAAAACTTTTGCAATAAGTAGTCCATATATAATAAATGAGATAAGTGCGGTGATCAAATAAAGTTAATCCGTGCGTTTATAATAAAGTGACAGTTAGTGACTCTCTAGAACAACAATGTGGATATCCAGTGCTGTGATCCGGAGTGAGCTGTGATATAATAGGAGCAGTGGCCGCTCACCTCACTGCACCTTTTCAGGTGCTTTAAGATGGTCTCTGACCCTGGGGGTAGGATGCTGCGCTACTCCAGGGGCTTAGGGTGCTCTGACCTCCACTCTCTGATCCACAGCTATCAGTCCCGGATTAACTCCAACGATACCAGTGTATTCCAAAAAAGAGAATGATGCCCAAACAGTGAAGTATGTATATACTCGCTTTATTATTTAAAATCAGGGAAAAAGGAACACTCACATATTAATTGAAGAATAATAGGCAGAAACAATAAATGTTGCCGCACTCTTGCGGTATGGTAGCCAGAAGTACCCTGGAATCATACCGCAAGAGTGCGGCAACATTTATTGTTTCTGTCTATTATTCTTCAATTAATATGTGAGTGTTCCTTTTTCCCTGATTCCCACAGTCTGCTGATCTTCTTTTATTGTTTATTGGTCGTTCAGTAGGAGTTGTTACAAGTCAGATATATATTGGAGCCTATATTCAGAACACCAATATTGAAGATAGACACACACATTAGTGTTTTAGGAATTGGATTGACTTTTAGGATATGGATTTTACACGTTTTTTAGTCTGCTGATCTTCTTATATCTTTTTTATTTATTTCTAGTTCTTTTAATATATTGCATGATTATCTCCGTTATACCCTACCTGAACCTATGATATTGGCTAGCTCAGTTTGAGCCCCCGTTGAGATTTTTCCCATTTGCGCCGACTCATTATTAATCTAATATTGTTATTGGTATTTTGGTGAAAAATACTAGAGCTGGCTGCATGCGGCATAGGATTTGATCCTAATCTCACAATTTGACTTATCTTATACCAGCTGTAACTCATTAGAAATAATCCTCCCACTTGGATACCCACGTGACAGCGCATCACCCCCCATTTTATTCCCCTGGTGTTGCCATGGACCCTGCTGCACATGTGTCCCCACCTGATCCCCTCGAGGTGGCCGCAGCCTCTGATTCTCCGCTCACCATTGATGCGCTTTCGGCGGTCCTGGAGTCATTTGTGTCCCGGGTGGAGGTGGCCTGTCAGGGACGGGGGGCTAAAAAGCGATCCCCGCCTTCCCCTGTCTGATGCCTCAGATTCTGATCCTGAGCCAGTCGCTGCTGCTGCGGGTTCCTCCTCTGGGTCTGCTGTCTCGCGTCCCGTCTCCTCTGATAGTGAGGATGACCTTTCTGCCTCCGCCATAGCGCAAGACAAGGCACTGGTGGACGCACTGATTGTGTCTGTCCGGGAGACCCTAAAACTGGAGGTTGCACCTGCGGATGCAGCTCATACGGAAGTTGCCTTTGGCACTCGCAAACCCTCCAGGGTGGCGAAGGTGTTTCCCTTTCCCAAATGCTTTGACGATATCATTAAGAAGGAGTGGGTCCATCCAAAACGACCCCCTGGGATGCCTAAACGGATTGTTAGGCGCTACCCGTTTGAAGAGTCCCTCCTTAAAAAATGGACGGTGCCACCTTCGGTGGATCCGCCGGTTTCCAGACTAAATAAGGCTACTGTTATCCCGTTGGAGGATTCCCCGTCCTTTCGGGATCCAGTTGATCGTAGGGTGGAATCTGTGTCCCGTTCCATATTCTCCCTGGCAGGGTCGGCCTTAAGGCAAGTGTTTACCATTGCTCTGGTTTCACAGACGTTGACGGAATGGGCCAAGCTGTTACGCCATGACCTGGAGGGGAGAAGTCTCCCCCCTGCCGTGACGGATTTGCTGGAGCAGATGGTGCAGGGGCTACAGTTTGTTTGTGATGCCGCACTGGATGCTGCTCCATTGCTGGGGGGGTGTGTCGATCTCGGCGGTGGTCCTCCGGTGCATGCTATGGTTGAAGTGCTGGTCGGCGGATCAGGCTTCCAAAAAAGCCTTGGCTGATCTCCCTTTTCAGGGGGATCGCCTGTTTGGTGCTACCTTGGATGAGATTATCAAAAATCTCACTGGGGGCAAGAGCACCTTTCTACCACAGGCTAATAAGGGTAAGGAACCTCGTCGCAGACAGGGACCTTCCTTTTCAGCTCACAAGAAGTTTTTTCGCTCTTCTGGGGCGGGCGACAAGGCCAAGCCCTCCAAAGCCCCCCCCGGGGGGTTTCAAGAGACCCTGGTCTGGTAAGCAAAAATACGGTCCTTCCAGACCTGAGGATAAGACCGCTTCAGCCTGAAGGTGCGCCCCCACCCATATCAGGGGTGGGGGGTGTCTTCGCCGGTTCCCAGACCCGTGGCTCTCCAGGATCCAAGACAAATGGGTTCACGAGGTCATACGGTCGGGATACAAGATCGAGTTTTGATCGCTTCCACCGGTGCGGTTCTTCCCTTCCAATATGCGACTGTCTCCGAATCGCCTAACGGCTCTGTTGGGGGCAGTGCAGGACTTGATGCAACAAGGAGTGGAGGCCATTCGCACAGTGGTGGCCTCCCTGCATCAGGGGGATTTTCTGGCGTCCATAGACATCAAGGATGCCTATCTTCACGTTCCCATTTACGCAGGACACCAGTGGTTTCTGCGCTTTGCTGTGGGACAGGACCATTATCAGTTTGTGACGTTACCCTTTGGTCTCGCCTCTGCTCCCCAGGTTTTCACAAAGGTTTTGGCCCCAGTTCTGGTGCTGTTGCGGCAGCGGGGCATATCGGTTCTGGGCTACCTGGACGACCTCCTCCTCCGTGCGGAGTCTCCGCAGGCTCAGTTTCATACGCGGACTCTCCAAAAGGAGATTCTTCTCAAATGGAACCGGAATCCCGATTCCCTGGACAATCGGATCCGGCTGAGCGAACGGACCAGGGAGTCTCTGGTTTGGTGGCTTTGGTCTCCGATGCTCAGTCAGGGGAAGTCCTTTCTTCCGATCTATTGGACGATTGTCACCCCGGATGCCAGTCTATCCGGATGGGGAGGGATTCTCGGCAGGCTGTCTGCTCAGGGGCTCTGGTCCCTGGAAGAATTCAGGTGGCCGATAAATGTGTTGGAACTGAGAGCGATCAGGTTTTGCCTGGTTCACTGGACCGAGCATCTTCAGGGGGTGCCCAGCTCAGATTCAGTCGGACAATGCCACGGGTTGGGGCACCCCAGGAGTGGATCTGTTGGCATCTCGGCTCAACAGGAAGGTGCAGAGGTTTGTAGCCCGCCCCCGCGATCCTCTGGCAGACGCCACAGACGCACTGGTTGCTCCGTGGGGGCAGTATCAGCTGCTGTATGATTTTCCTCCTCTCAAGTTGCTGCTGAAACTTCTTCGCAGAATAGAGGCGGAGGGAATTCGAGTCATCCTTGTGGCTCCGGACTGGCCTCGTCGGGCCGGGTACGCCGACTTGGTCAGGCTGGTCGCGGACGCTCTCTGGCTACTTCCTCTCAAGGAGGATCTGCTGTCTCAGGGACCGATCTTCCATCCTGCTTTACGATTGATGGCTTTGACGGATTGGCTGTTGAGAGCCAGGTGCTGAAGGACAGGGGTTTGTCTGTTTCAGTTATTCCTACTCCGATTAAAGCAAGGAAAGCGACTTCCAGAAAGATCTATTATCGCACATGGAAGTCTTATATCGCGTGGTGTGAGTCCCTCGGGGTTCCTCCACGTTCTTACTCAGTGGCTCGGATATTGGCCTTCCTGCAACGGGGGGTTGAGCAGAAGCTGACCTTGAGCATTATCAAGGGTCAGGTTTCAGCATTGGCGATCTTCTTCCAGAGGCCACTGGCTACTCATTCTTTGGTGCGGAATTTCATCCAGGGGGTGCGGCACCTGGCTCCACCGGTGCGCACGCCCTTGCCGCCCTGGGATCTTAGATTGGTTTTGTCGGTTCTCCAGAAACCTCCCTTTGAAAATATTAGGGAGATTCCCTTGCTTACCTTATCCCAGAAGGTGGCCTTTTTGGTGGCTGTCACTTCTGCACGCAGGGTGTCGGAGCTGGCGGCGTTGTCTTTTCGTTCCCCATATCTGGTGGTTCATAAGGATAAGGTGGTTCTTTGTCCGAATCCATCCTTCCTTCCTAAGGTGGTTTCCGATTTTCACTTGAATGAGGATATTGTGTTACCTTCCCTGTGTCCTAAGCCCAGTCATCCTCGGGAGTTTGCGTTACACTCCTTGAATGTGGTTCGGGCGATCAGGGTGTACTTGGCTACTACTGACTCTTTTCGCAAGGCTGATTCACTTTTTGTGATCACGGATGGCCCTAGAAAGGGGTTGCCTGCGTCTGCCGCGACCATCTCCAGATGGATCAGACAGACGGTGGTGCAGGCTTATTCTATTAAGGTCAAAAGGAAGGGGGTATTTGGGACTTTATATGAGACTCCTGACCAACAGAGTCTCCATCCCTATTACATACAGCGAAAAAAAGAGGGGCAAAGAAGCCATTTGGAACTTTAAATGAGGTGTGGCCAAGCATGAATATATAGCATAATATGTAATAGCAAGGGCCAGAACGAAATAATAAAACATCTCTTTATTGAACTGTCTATGGGCCAAAATTAGGGTAACCAAATTGCTCACTATAACCACATAACCCATGGTAATGGAGTATACATGAGTAAGACAAAAAGGGGGCTCATTGGTACAAGACAGAAATACATGGTAATGCGTTTTTCTCCTGGTACATACAGAATGTTAAAAAATGTAAACAAAGGTCTTGGATACATAATATAATAACTTGTAGTGGATAAAATAGCCTGTGTAAAGCTCAAGGCGTTTTGTGACTTGGTCACTTCATCAGGAGCAGGCATAGTACAAGCATCTATAGAAAGATAATACACGTGATAAGTAATAGTATAAACAATACATAAATAAACCTCACACACAATATGGGAGGTATAGCTTACAGTGTGCTGGTATAGTGTCCAGGGAATGGATGCCAAACGGGAACTGAGGGAGCGATGCCCACACGCACCAGGCAGGTACAAGAGCATAGTAGTGTTTAATGTGAGTGGCTCCATAGAAGGATCACAAGCAGCCTCCATAAAGCATGGCAGTAAAAATCTCTAAGGGTACAGGGGTAATACATGTCTGTATATATATATATGGGTATTCTAAAAATAGTAACAAATAGGAAATGGGCTGGTGGTGAGAGGCAGAGGAGCCAGGAAACCAACAGAGTGATTGAGATAGAAATTGAAAGTGAATTGGAGAAAGAGCAGGAACTCAAGTGTAGATATCAACCCCAATGAGTAGGTATAGGTAAAAAGTGCAGGACATGGTAGGCCATAAGAAACAATGGTAACGTGGAATAAAGGTGAATGTGCTTAGAATGGAAGGTGACCACAAAGGAGAACCAAGATCCTGAATAGTTAGTGCTAGGTGACGCAGCAAAAAGGATGAAATAGTGAGGGTAGGCTCTGTGTAAAAATAGAGAAGATAAGGCATAGGAGAGAGTGAGTACCTGGATTGGTGCCAGAGCAGGGATCGCACCCAGCGTCACGCAGCTGCACAGACAAGAGGAAGCCGCCGGAGTGACAGAAGCCGCCACGGCAACCTCCATATATGCGCAGGTTGAAAAATCACGTGACGGGACACGGACGCTAGGTGATGACGTCACATCCCGCACGGAAAGCGTGGCGCCGATGCGCTGCGGCCGCCACCTGTTCTCCAGTCCAACCCCGCCCATATGGGTAAGGGGGAGAAGGGGAGGGACAGGGGGCGGGCGGAACACATCGCAGTTCCTGGGGAGAAAGCAGCCCCGGGACAGAGCCAGCAACACTGTCTTGTAAACAGTGTCAACACGGTATGATGTTAAAAATGTATATGCTGAGAATGGAGTCAGCCAGATTAAGGCAAAAACATATAATAACGTAAGATGTTTATACAACGTTGAAATTGGCATAATGGTGATGGTAAAATAAAAATAGAATTATAAGGTAATGCTGGTAAACCACACCTCCATCCCTAAATCTATATCAAAAGGAAGGGGGAATTTGGGACTTTATATGAGACTCCTGACCAACGGAGTCTCCATCCCTATTGCATACAGCAAAAAAAAGAGGGGCAAAGAAGCCAGTTGGGACTTTAAATGAGGTGTGGCCAAGCATGAATATATAGCATAATATGTAATAACAAGGGCCGGAAGGAAATAATAAAACGTCTCTTTATTGAACTGTCTATGGGCCAAAATTAGGGTAACCAAATTGTTCACTATAACCACATAACCCATGGTAATGGAGTATACATGAGTAAGACAAAAAGGGGGCTTATTGGTACAAGACAGAAATACATGGTAATGCGTTATTCTCCTGGTACATACAGAATGTTAAAAAATGTAAACAAAGGTCTTGGATAAATAATATAATAACTTGTAGTGGATAAAATAGCCTGTGTAAAGCTCAACGCGTTTTGTGACTTGGTCACTTCATCAGGAGCAGGCATAGTACAAGCATCTATAGAAAGATAATACACATGATAAGTAATAGTATAAACAATACATAAATAAACCTCACACAAAATATGGGAGGTATAGATTACAGTGTGCTGGTATAGTGTCCAGGGAATGGATCCCAACCGGGAACTGAGGGAGCGATGCCTGCACGCACCAGGCAGGTACAAGAGCATGGTAGCGCTTAATGGTTTAATGTGAGTGGCTCCATAGAAGGATCACAAGCAGCCTCCATAAAGCATGGCAGTAAAAATCTGTAAGGGTACAGGGGTAATACATGTCTATATATATATATATATATATATATAGGTATTATAAAAATAGTAACAAATAGGAAATGGGCTGGTGGTGAGAGCCAGAGGAGCTAGGAAACCAACAGAGTGATTGAGATAGAAATTGAAAGTGAATTGGAGAAAGAGCAGGAACTCAAGTGTAGATATCAACCCCAATGAGTAGGTATAGGTAAAAAGTGCAGGACATTCCCTGGACACTATACCAGCACACTGTAAGCTATACCTCCCATATTTTGTGTGAGGTTTATTTATGTATTGTTTATACTATTACTTATCATGAATATTATCTTTCTATAGATGCTTGTACTATGCCTGCTCCTGATGAAGTGACCAAGTCACGAAACGCATTGAGCTTTACACAGGCTATTTTATCCACTACAAGTTATTATATTATGTATCCAAGACCTTTGTTTACATTTTTTAACATTCTGTATGTACCAGGAGAATAACGCATTACCATGTATTTCTGTCTTGTACCAATAAGCCCCCTTTTTGTCTTACTCATGTATACTCCATTACCATGGGTTATGTGGATATAGTGAGCAATTTGGTTACCCTAATTTTGGCCCATAGACAGTTCAATAAAGAGACGTTTTATTATTTCCTTCTGGCCCTTGTTATTACATATTATGCTATATATTCATGCTTGGCCACACCTCATTTAAATGAAAAGAATTTTGGTGGCCCAAAAGAAACTGCGCAAAATTGGTGATATTCGATAATAAATTAATCAATCAAATTGTCATAAATTAATTAAATATATATAAGAGGAATTGCTTCCATAGTGTAAGCTGCAATAAAAACGTATAAAACGCATAAATGTGAAAAGAGTGGAATAAATTGCGCTCAACACTTAACACAACCAAAAAGTGCTTGTGTGCATAAATATGTGAATAAATGGTTATAAATAAATATATACAAAATCCTAAATGTGAAAGGTCCTTGGTAAATAAATATCAACAGTCTTTAAAGTGCCCAGTGCAATACAGATCTCTCAGCAATGACTGAAAATCACTCCAACTTCAAGTGAGGGACCTCCACCTTAAGAAACTTTTCTCCACCCAGTGCTCGGGGTAAATACTTCTTACCAAAGCTGATGGACCCCTTAATTACAGGGGGTCTAAAACAGCGTAGATGGTCCACAAATGCCTCCAAGCTATCCTTCAGGTCCCTTGATATAAGACTCAGCTCGCATAAGGAACTCCAAGTATTTCAGGATATTTATGGGGAGAAAGATAAGGAAACTCCGATAGTGTAGTATGTTCTGGTAATTAGGGTTTATTAATGAAATTGCACTTACTCAAAACATTAGAATCAAATGCCTTCATGCAGTAAATGCAGCATGGGTTCGGTGTACGGGACGCTGCTATGCTTCTGCGTATCACCAACCCGGAACTCCACGGTCTCACGTTCCCGACGCACGTTTCGTCAGACGCGCTGACGTCATCAGGGGATCAACCTGATGACGTCAGCGCGTCTGACGAAACGTGCGTCGGGAACGTGAGACCGTGGAGTTCCGGGTTGGTGATACGCAGAAGCATAGCAGCGTCCCGTACACCGAACCCATGCTGCATTTACTGCATGAAGGCATTTGATTCTAATGTTTTGAGTAAGTGCAATTTCATTAATAAACCCTAATTACCAGAACATACTACACTATCGGAGTTTCCTTATCTTTCTCCCCATAAATATCCTGAAATACTTGGAGTTCCTTATGCGAGCTGAGTCTTATATCAAGGGACCTGAAGGATAGCTTGGAGGCATTTGTGGACCATCTACGCTGTTTTAGACCCCCTGTAATTAAGGGGTCCATCAGCTTTGGTAAGAAGTATTTACCCCGAGCACTGGGTGGAGAAAAGTTTCTTAAGGTGGAGGTCCCTCACTTGAAGTTGGAGTGATTTTCAGTCATTGCTGAGAGATCTGTATTGCACTGGGCACTTTAAAGACTGTTGATATTTATTTACCAAGGACCTTTCACATTTAGGATTTTGTATATATTTATTTATAACCATTTATTCACATATTTATGCACACAAGCACTTTTTGGTTGTGTTAAGTGTTGAGCGCAATTTATTCCACTCTTTTCACACCTCATTTAAAGTCCCAACTGGCTTCTTATTCTATTAAGGGTCGGGTTCCTCCGTTCCCTGTTAAGGCGCACTCTACTCGGGCTCTTACTGCTTCCTGGGCCTTCCGCCATCAGGCGTCGGTGCTTCAGGTTTGCAAGGTGGCTACCTGGTCGTCGGTTCATACCTTTACAAAATGTTATAAGGTTGATGTGCTGGCATCGGCGGATGCCTCTTTCGGCTGCAATGTTTTGCAGGGCGCTGTTTGATGGGACCTTTGGTCTACCTCATGGGTTTTGTTTTTTTCAGGTGGGTCTTATCTGCTTGGTTCAATGAGTCCTCTGTTCTTCTGGTTGGCTCTGTTTTTGCCTTCTGGATTGGATTTTATTTCTATTATCTCACCCCTCATTTATGGCACTGCTTTGGAACGTCCCTACGGATATCAAGATATCAGTCCTGCGTCTGTCAATGAGCGACAGAGAAAACTGGATTTTTGACTTACAGTAAAATCAATTTCTCTTAAGCTCATTGACAGACGCAATACCCGCCCCTCTATTTTGAGTTGGGTTGGTATGAGTCTCTGACACTGCTTTGTTACATAACTGACATCCAATAGCAGGGAGAGAGAGGATATACCCCCTGGGACTGCCCATAGGTGTGGCCAGAATTTTTTTTCCTGACTAGTGTCCTACTCCTGTAGTGGGCAGTATAACCCTACGGATATCAAGATATCAGTCCTGCGTCTGTCAATGAGCTTAAGAGAAAAGGAGTTTACGATAAGTCAAAAATCCATTTTTTTTTTTTTTTAGAAGTTTAACACTTAAAGACGCAGACACCACAATAAATCTATTCTGTCTAGATTCAAATAACATATATTCTTACTTATTTCTTCTTGTATCACACATCTCTGGCCCACTCTCACACAATTAACCTTGGCCTTTTTGGCGTGCGCACGGAGTTAGTTTAGGTCTTCTCACACAGACACTGATGCACAATACTTTTGTTAGCTCGCAGACATACACAGACTCTCTGAGCGGTTTCTTCAACCCTCCTAGTTCTGTGTTCTACTAAAAAGTATTGACATTCTTAGGCTGGCCACACATGTTCAACTTTTGTTGTCCAATTTTCTGTTAGATTCACCACAAACCGCACAATACGAGGTCAAGCTAAACAGCACTGTAACTTGTATCCAATTAGGCAGGCCCTTGCACTACATAGCTGAAGGTAAATCCCAAGAAAACTGGACAGAAAATTGTAAGAGAATTGTATATGGTCAGACCTATATTTATACACAATATTTTTGTTATCTCGCAGTCAGACACAGACTCCATAAGAGTTCTGTGTTCTACTAAAAAAATATTGGTATTCTAGACACCTATATACAGTCATGCAGTTTTTATATTTGATTCAGAGATATTTATGTTGTCTGCACAGGACTTTTTACAGATCTACAATGCTGCTTTGGACTTAAAAGTCCTACAAATTTCCTCTGTCTGCTGCCTGGCACTTATTAGAGACCATACCTCTGTATCAAACTAAGACAGAGACACATAAGACAGACCGATATGCAGTTGTTGATCTCACGGATATTTATGTTGTCTGCATGGGACTTCTTTACAGAGTTACAAGGCTGCTTTGGACTTAAAAGTCCTACAAATTTACTTTATCTGTGGCCCGGCATATATTATAGACTTATATCTGTACATCAAACCAGACACAGAAACAACATAAGACTGACAAAAACACACTCTGATACATAAAATCGCAAAAAATGGCCTGGTCATTAAAGGGGGCAAATCCTTCCGGTCCAGAACTGGTTAACCACTTGCTGACCGCTCACATTGCTGCTACTGCAGCAGAGCGGCTCGGCTAGGTCCAGCGATGTAGACCTACGTTAGGCACATTCACGGCTCGCAGGGCGTGCTCCCTGCAAGCAGATCCTGGTCTGATTCGGCTCAGAACCGATCAGTCACCAGATGCAGACCAATGAATTTTGGTCTGGATCTGGTGATCGGTTCTGGCCAATGTCATTATGCCCCCTGCCTGTGTAATGTAAACACAGGCAGGGGAAGTGATGTAATTTTCCCTCCTGGAGCCCTTTCGGTTCCAGGAGAAGAAAGAGAGACATCTAAAACGTGAGTTCCACCAACAGCACACTAACACTACCACATATAGGTCCACTTTGACCCCCTGATCACCCGATGCGTTAGCAGAGTCAGGCCTGATCTCTGCTAGCACTAGCAGATTTTTTTTTTGTAGCGACCAAATAGTCCTTGACAACCAGATGCTTTTTTACTTGTTAGTCACACTACTGTACCAGTAAATTTAGTTACTAAAATGACGAAACGTTGGTACAGTAGTGCAGAGGCCTAGAGTATACTGACCATGTCATATGAGAGCGATGGGGAAGCCTCACTGGCAGAATCAGGGTCAGTATATGAACCTGTAGACAGCAGCGGCTCCCTGATAGACAGCTCTGACGAAGGATGGGTCCCTGCTAAGATCAGGCGTACCCGACCCCATTCTGGAGTTGCTGAGATGCAAGAACCGGATGTTTCCCGTATGCAGCAGAGTGCCAGTACTAGTGCCGCTCACACTCCTCGTGATCTGGCAAGCACGAGTGGCCTAGTACACCCTGGACCTAGTACAACCAGCACTGCAGTAAGACTTGGTGACTTGCCGAGTCCCATAAGTGCAGTTGAAGCTGGTGCGGTGGCTAGCACGAGTAGTGGCCTGCAGCCACCGCGTATTCGAAGACAGGCCCATAGTGTCCACCCTGAAGCACTGGCATACCCTAATTGGTAGCCCACAGATTCTACAGCGCCCATACTTCCCCCATTCACTGCTCAACCCGGAATTTGAGTGGAAACAGCTGTTTTTCACTGCAGATCTTTACAGATCTATTGTGGATCAAAGTAATTTGTATGCTAGTCAATTTATTACCGCCAATCCAAATTCGCCCCTTGCCAGACCATTCGGCTGGGAACCTATAACGGTTTCCGATTTTAAGACCTTTCTTGGGCTATCCTTCAACATGGGCATTACAAAAAAGAGTGAATTGTGGTTATATTGGTCCACTGACCCAATTCACCAAATGCGCGTGTTCTCTGCTTCTGTGTCCAGGGCTCGATACGAACAAATATTTTGGTTCATGCATTTCAACGACAATGAAATCTGTCGTCCTCGGGGAGACCCTGAATATGATCGGCTCCACAAAATTCGGCCTTGTTTACCCCCGAACAAGATGTCTGCGTTGACGAGTCCCTGATAAAGTTTACTGGCTGCCTTGCTATGAAACAGTATCTCCCCAGCAAGCGTGCCAGATAAGGGGTCAAACTGCATAAGCTGTGTGACAGCGCCACAGGCTATACAGTTAGTTTCCGTGTCTACGAGGGAAAAGATAGCACTGTGGAGCCCCCCGACTGCCCAGACTCCCAGACTACATAGGGAGCAGCGGTAAGGTAGTTTGGGACTTGGTGTCACCCTTATTCGGAAAGGGGTACCACTTGTACGTGGACAATTTTTATTCAAGCGTTGCACTTTTTAGACACCGCTTTCAATTACAAATTGGCGCTTGTGGCACCGTGCGATCTAATCGCCATGGCTTCCCCCAATGGCTAGTAAATGCCCCACTGAGTCCAGGGGAGAGAGCCTGCTTGAGGTGCGATTAATTGCTTGCAGTGAAGTGGAGGGACAAACGGAACGTTTTCATTCTGTCCTCCATTCACCCAGACACGGCAGTCGAAATTACTACGGTCACCGGTGTTGTTGTTGAGAAGCCCCTCTGTGTCCACGACTATAACAGTAAAATGGGAGGGGTGGACTACAACGACCAGATGATGGGACTGTACTTAATTGCCCGTAAGGCCAGACGCTGGTACAAAAAAGTGTCTGTATACCTATTTCAATTGGCTATATACAACGCTTTTGTCTTATACAAAGCATCTGCCAGAACATTATCCTTCCTACACTACATAGTTACATAGTTAGTGAGGTTGAAAAAAGACACCAGTCCATCCAGTTCAACCTATGATGTGTGTGTGTTTGCTGTTAACCGTACATTGTATACCCTTCTATGTTGTGGTCTTTAAGGTGCCCATCTAATAGTTTTTTGAAACTATCAATGCTCCCTGCTGATACGACTGTTTGCTGAAGAGAATTCCACATCCTTACTGCTCTCACAGTGAAGAGAACCCCCTGCGTATTTTAAGGTTAAACCGCCTTTCCTCTAGTTTTAGTGAGTGGCCACATGTCTTATTGTATTTCCTTTCTCTGAATAGGTTTTTCCATATGCTAGGGTTGCCAGTACAGTATTTGTACATTGATATCATATCCCCCCTCAATCGTCTCTTCTCCAGAGAGAATAGACGTGCTTCAGTGCTTGTAGTCTTTCCTCATAGCTGATGTCCTCCATTCCCCTAATTATTTTTGTTGCCCTTCTCTGGACTTTCTCCAGTTCCAGCACATCCTTCCTGAGGACCGGTGCTTCCGATTATCAGGATCTACCAGGAAGAGATAATCAGCGCCCTTCTGTATCCAGCTGGTGCTCTTGCCCAACTTCCCCAACCAGATGCAGTGAGCTAGCTGAATGAGAGGCATTTTCCGGAATTCCTCCCGAGTACCCCTACCCAAAGATACCACCAAAAAAATGCCATGTCTGCAGCAAGCGCGGATTTAGGTGTGACACCCGGAATTATTGTCCCGACTGTCCTGACCGATCTGGTCTTTGCCACGGTGACTGTTTCCATCGCTACCACACACTAGTGGATTATTAGCGTAGGGTACAGCACGGCACAGTTTAGGGCACACTTACACAGGGTTTCAAAAGATGTTCGATGGCTATCATCATCTTGAGAGACCCTAACCTGGAACTTTAACGTTGAAGAAAAAAAAACCGTAAAAAAAAATACATAAAAGCATAAAATAAAAATTACAAAAAAAACTCCCCGTCCCCCCCCCCCTCCCACCGCCTTCCGCGGTTTCTCTCGGGCTCTCCTGTCCCACCGGTTAACCAGAAAATGCAGCCGGTGGTTCAGTTATTTAACCATAGAGCTGATTGGAGAGGAGAATGGCTCCAATCATCTCTATGGCCTAAGATACCTGAGCTACGAGCATTTCATGACTTCTGTTTCGCCAGAAATAACAGCGCCATTGGGAAATTGGGAAAGCATTTTATCACACCAATTTTGGTGTTCTCAGATGCGTTAAGGTTAGAGGAGAGATTTAGAGTCTAAAATACCCCAATTTTTTTTAAAAAAAGAGTACCTGTCACTACAGATTGCTATCATAGGGGATATTTAAATTCACTGTGATAACGATAAAAATGATTAAAAAAAAATAAATAAATAAATGAAAGGAAAGGTGTCAAAATAACAAAAAAACAAAATAAATAATAATAAAAAAAAAAATCAAGCCCCCCCTGTCCCCCCGTGCTTGTGCGCAAATGCGTACGCAAGCGTTGGTCTAGTGTCATATGTAAACCGCAATTGCACCATGCATGTGAGGTATCGCCACGAACGCCAGGTTGAGGGCAGTAATTCTTGCAGTAGACCTCCTCTGTAAGTCCAAAGTGGTAACCTGTAAAGACTTTTAAAGGCTTTTAAAACCGTATGTAGTTTGTTGCTGCTGCACGGGCATGCGCAATTTTTAAAGCATGTCATGTTTGGTATTATAAACAATGTGTAGCGCTAGCACAAAAAGGTGAAATGATACTGGCAAAAATATCTAGATTAGTGCCGGCTCACCCTCACCATCAGAGGAACGATTTCTCAAACCCCCGCATGTATGGTCCGCTATCTCCTCTGTCACAGCATCACTGAGCTCAGAACTACTGCAAACTACTGCGACAGGGGAGAGAGAGCGCATAGGAGTGTCTTAGCAATGTCCTAGCAACAAGGCAGGTTGGGAAGAGCCATCCCCCTTTTTCAGCTAGGCTTCAGGAGATTGAATACCAGACCTAAGTTGTTTTGTCACTTATGGAGTGACACCTGGTGGACTTCTAGTATTACTACCAAGCCTACAGTGGTCTATCCATTAGTTTGGGTGACCAACTTACTCTGGTAAGCTGCTAATTTGCTTCATTGGTGATCCTTCATGGGTGTTTTCCTTCCTCTTTATCCCTGGTTCTGTGGATATTGGACTCACCTGCTGGGACTTGTGGTTCCTTGAAACTTCTTCAATATTTCATATGTTACGCCTGATGAATTTATTTGGACACTGATTGATTTTCGCACACAATTTCTACAGTGCATGGACTTTTAATGTGGTTCACATATAATGATTTGTTTGGCACTAAGTTTTGATTATTTTTCACAGTGTTTTTTGTATATTATATGATTATACTATTTCCTTTGGCACTAATCTAGATATTTTTGCCAGTATCATTTCACCTTTTTGTGTTAGCGCTACATATATTGTTTATAATATTGTCTTTGGGGGTTTTTCTATGATTCCTATGTGTGCTGCTTTCAATTTAATTCACTTCATACACTCAAGAATTTTTTAGCGCAGAAATTTTCCACATATAAATTCTTGTGTCATGTTTGGTGTCTATGTACTTGGCATAAGATCATTGTTTAAATTTTACCAAACAATTAGGAATTATATAGTGTATTTCTGCATTAAATATAAAAAAGTGGTTTTTTTTCCGCAAAAATTGCGTTTGGAAAATCTGTGCGCAAATACCGTGTGACAAAAAAAATTGCAACATCCACCATTTTGCTCTGTAGGGCCTCTGCTTTAAAAAAATATAGAATGTTTGGGGGTTCAAAGTAATTTTCTAGTAAAAAGAAATATTTTTTCATGTAAACAAAAAGTCACAGAAAAGGCTTGGTCTTCAAGTGGTTAGAAGAGTGGGTGATGTGTGGCTAAGATTGAGCATAAAATGCCAGGACAGTTCAAACACCCCCCAAATGACCCCTTTTTGGATAGTAGACACCCAAAGCTATTTGCTGAGAGGCATATTGAGTCCTTCGAGTATTTTATATTTTGCCCTAAGTTTCAGGAAAATTATTATTTTTTTGTTTTTTTTGTTTTTTTACACGAAGTTGTCACTAAATGATATATTGCTCACACATGCCATGGGTATATGTGAAATGACACCCCAAAATACATTTTGCAGCTTCTCCTGAGCAGTGGTGGCTGGTGCGTTTGGGGCGCCGCCCCCCCCCCCCCCCTGTCCATGCGTCCGGCCCCCTAATCTGCATGCAGGGGCGCCGGACGCATGGACGCATTCTCCGCACTACCTGTCACAGTTTCAGAGGCCCTGAAATTTCAAGACAGCACAAGCCCCCCCCCCCCCCAAATTACCCCATTTTGCAAAGTAGACACTCCAAGCTATTTGCTAAGAGGCATGGTGAGTCCATGGAATATTTTATGTTTTGCCACAAGTTTCGGGAAAATTATTATTCTTTTTTTCTTTTTTTTTTTTACACAAAGTTGTCACTAAATGATATATTGCTCACACATGCCATGGGTATATGTGAAATGACACCCCAAAATACATTTTGCAGCTTCTCCTGAGTACAGGGATACCACATGTGTGAGACCTTTTGGCAGTCTAGCCGCGTACAGGACCCCGAAAACTTCGCACCACCTTCAGGCTTTCTAAACACTTCAAAACACTCAACATGCCTCTCAGCAAAAAACTCAGAGTTTCTACTTTGCAAAATGGGGTAATTTGGGGGGGTTTTGTGCTATCTTGGCATTTCATAGCCTTCAAAACTGTGATAGGTAGTAAGGAGTGAAATCAACAATTTACGCACTTGGAAAGCCTGAAGGTGGCGATTGGTTTTCAGGGTCCTGTACACGGCTAGACTGCAAAAAAGTCTCACACACGGGGTATCCCCATACTCAGTAGAAGCAGCAGAATGTATTTTGGGGTGTCATTTCACATATACCCATGGCCTGTGTGAGCAATATATCACTTAGGAACAACTTTGTGTAAAAAAAAAATAATAATAATTTTGTGGCAAAATATAAAATATTTCATGGACTCACCATGCCTCTCAGCAAATAGCTTGGAGTGTCTACTTTGCAAAATGGGATCATTTGGGGGGGGGGGGGGGTTGTGCTATCTTGAAATTTCAGGGCCTCTGAAACTGACAGGTAGTGCGGAGGTGAAAAACCTGAAGACGGTGATTGGATTTCGGAGTCCCTTACACAGCTAGGCTCCCAAAAAGTCTCACACATGCGGTATCCTGTACTCAGGAGAAGCAGCAGAATGTATTTTTGGGTGTCATTCCACATATACCTATGTCATATGTGAGCTATTTATCTTTTTGTGACAACTTTGTGTTTAAAAAAAAAAAAATTTAATTTTCCCAAAACTTGCTGCAAAATATACAATATTCCATGGACTCACCATGCCTCTCAGCAAATAGCTTGGGTGTCTACTTTCCAAAATGGGGTCATTTGGGCGGGGTTTTGTGCTATCTTTCAGGGCCTCCTAAACCGTGATAGGCAGTGAGAAAGTTCAATGAGAAATTTACGCCCTTTGAAATTCTGAAGGTGGTGATTGGTTATCGAGGTCCCGTACACAGCTAGGCTCCCAAAAAGTCTCACACATGTGGTATCCCTGTGCTCAGGAGAAGCAGCAGAATATATTTTGGGTTGTAATTACACATATGCCCATGGCATGCGTGAGCAATATATCATGTCATTGCCAACTTTTTGTAAAAAAAAAAATTTTTTTTTAGTCATTTTTCAAACACCTTTGACAAAAAAATTAAATATTCAATGAGCTCAACATGCCTCTCACTACATTCCTTAGGATAATGGTGGCCCTTATCAACAAGCACAAGGGAATTGGTATCCCCAAGAACCAAGGGGTACCCAGGATCAATATAGGGAAAGGAGGGAGGAGTCAATATATGAATCTCCCCGTCCCTCTACCTCATATGAGATCCCCACCATGAACAGATTCTCTCCATTGTACCCGCCAGCTGCTAAAAATCCCCCAGATGTTTTTTTAGGGAAACCCAGTGCCCTTTGGGGGTACAGGGGATCCACTGGAAATCAATCTGGGGGAAAAAGAAAAGACAAAGAGGACGACGAGCAGGCCGACGCTTCCAAAAAAAGCAAGAGCCAATAGGTGCGGGGGTATTTAACATCAGTGGAATACCCCTTAGTAGGGAAGAGACAAAAGTCCTGGATAAAGGGTTAAAATATGCCCCGGTTAAGAACTTAAGTAAATTTGACACTTATGTGAATTTTCAAAAATACATGAGATCCTTAAACCAAAAAAAGTATTTTTTGGCCAAACCAGATAACCGACCTAATGTTAGTGAAAGAACACATCATTCCACTTTGAAAAACAAATCAGTTTTCAATCCGCCAAACAAAGACAACAAGTACATGGAAGTGTTTAAGAATCTGGTGTCCCATGATGCTGAACACCTGAAAGTCAGAAAAGTCCAGGATCCACAGTGGATCCGAAATGGTATAGCCAGTCTAGAGAAAAACAAGAAACTGGTGATACGACCTGCGGACAAAGGCGGAGGTATTGTTGTTATGAGTGCGGAATACTACACCAATGAGATGAAGAGGCAACTCTCAGATCATAATACTTATTCCCGATTAAGACGAAATCCGGTGAATGATTACAAAAAAGAATTGGATAATTTGATTTAAAATGGGTTAAATAATGCCATTTTAAATAAAAAAGAAGCACTTTACCTGAATCCCATTGCCTGTAGAACTCCAATCATATATTTTCTCCCGAAAGTTCATAAATGTGTAGAGAAACCTCCGGGAAGGCCAATCATAAATGGCATTGACTCCCTTAGTTCTAGATTGGGCCAATATATCGATTTTTATTTGCAGCCATTGGTTACCCGTACACAAGCATACATCAAAGACACCAAACATGTTATACAAAACTTACAGAATTTATCCATATCAGAGAACAGCATTCTAGCAACTGCGGATGTAGGTTCTCTTTACACTATTATTGGGCATGAAGCTGCACTGGAGGCAGCGGCTTGGGCTCTTGCAGAGTCCGATTTGGATATAGAACATGTAGAATTTCTTTTGGAAAGTTTGGAATTTTGTCTTAATCATAATTATTTTTGGTGTGCCGGGGAATATTTTTTACAAACCAAAGGCGTGGCTATTGGGGCAAGATTTGCCCCCAGTGTAGCAAATTTATTCATGGCCCAGTGGGAGGAGGAGGAGATTTTACTGAACAGACCCCCAGAACTCATTTTTTATAAAAGATTCATTGATGATTTAATTATGATCTGGGAGGGAGATATGGTATCTTTTAATATTTTTAAAGCCAAGATGAATTTTAACAACAGAAATATTGTACTTTCATGGACTGAAAGCAAGGAAAAGTTGCATTTCCTTGACTTAGAAATTTTTATAAAAGAAGGTCGTATACACACAAAAAATTTTTTTTAAACCAACCGACCGTAATTCCTATCTGCCTATGGATAGCTGCCACCATAGGAATTGGCTTTTTAACATTCCGAGGGGACAGCTTATCCGTATAAAAAGGAATTGCTCGAACGAGAACGATTACATTACACAGTCCAAAATATTAGTAGTTTCAGGCAAAGGGATATAATATGGAGAAAGTGTCTTCTGACTTACAACAAGTTTCATTATTAAATAGAGTAGATCTTTTAGAGAATAAGAGGATACCACCGAGGGAGGGTTATGATTTTAAATTAGTGTTTGATTTTAATGTTCAACACAGGCAGGTTGAGCGTATTATCAAAAAACACTGGGGTGTTTTAAAACAAGATAAAATTTTAGGACCCCACCTCCCGGAGAAACCTGGCTTCATATATAGGAGAGCACCTATATTGAAGGACAGGCTAGCACCAGGAGTGGTAGATCCTCCTAAACCCATGAAAAACACAGTTTTCCAATTTTTTATCCGGATTTTATGCATGCGGCAAATGTGGAGTTTGTCGACAAACAAGAAGAAATATAAAGAAAAGAAAATCGTTTAAATCTAATAGCACAGGCAACGAATACCAGATTAAAGATTTGATCACATGCACTACCATTGGGGTGGTCTACATGATGGAATGTGGTTGTGGACTTCAATACGTGGGCCGTACATCCAGACCCCTAAACATAAGGATAGAGGAACATATCAAAAATATAAAAAAGGGTGAAGTCTCACATAATGTCTCCAAGCACTTTAGAGAAGTTCATGACAGAAAACCTCATTCTCTGAAGTTTTGGGGAATTGAACATGTCCAACCATACTGGAGAGGGGGAAACTATATTCGCCAATTAAGCAGAAGAGAGTCCTTCTGGGTCTATGAGGCCAAAGTATTGGCACACAGAGGGTTAAATATAGACTTTGACCTCAACTGCTTTATTAGCGATAGATAGTACCCCATAATTATTATTATATTTAGTATTTATCCGGAGCTGTTTTAAATGTACCTGTAATTATATCCTAATTTTAAGTCTATGTATTTTTATCTTCATTATTTGCTTTTAATTGTTTTTATGTGTATTTTAATAATTCTTACTTTTTATTCGATTTTTATTCCATTTTAGGTCTTTTTATAGCAATGTCATTATTTAATGTGATTTTATATGTATAACATGTTTTTAAGAGTGATTCCCGAGGGATATGCGGCCCAGACACGCAATCTCTGCATTATCTCTAGTTATGTATTATAATTATATGCTTAGATAGCCTCCATTCATACATTAGTCAGTGACACCGAAGATTACACTTGTGTATCGTTGGTTCCAGTGTCCTGTGTATCCTGTGTCCTGTGTATTGCTAATAGAAGAAGGAGGGACGAATGATCGCTGGCCAATCCACCTATGGTTGAGTTGTTATAAGGCGAGGCTTGACACGCAAATCCCACCCCTACCGAAGAAGCCAACGGAGCCGACGCTCTGGCGTAACGCGTATAGGGGGCGGAGCCTGCGTGCCTGACGCCGATCATCTCTCGGGTGTTACTCTCATACTGAATGCCATACTAGCAGGCATGGCTGAGTGCCTGAAAAATGTGAGTTACCCTTGTACTTTCAATAAAGCTACTTGCATCTAAGCAGAGAGCACTAGATTTTCTACCTTATATTTTCATTATATGTCCCGGCGACCTCCGGAGGTGGAAGGCTGGAGAGTCACCCTTGAAGTCTAATATCCCCATATAAGCTTATGCTGGCCCATTTGGGTCATATATGAATGTGAGAGGCCAATCTTTCTGGTGAAGGGATTTGATGCACCTGGTGTTTCTTTATTATCTCTCACGGGATCAAGGCTTTTCCTATGATATTTGGACACTTGGACACATTATTAATTGCTTTGAAGCACGATATATTGATTTGGACACTTTATTGTATTTAATAATTTTGTGCACATCTGGCGCATCACGTTTTTTGATTTATTTATTTTGATTGTTAAGTGTGGACACGATTAGTGTATGCTGCCGGTTATCTCTATGCACATTGATTTGATGCACATTGATTGTTTTTTGCACCTATTGATGCACATTGATTTATATGCACATTGATTTTATCACTTGGCTTTGCGCTGATAGCTTATTGTTTTACATTCTTTAGGATGTCTACTTTCCAAAAAGTGGTAATTTGGGGGGGTTTTGTACTGACCTGTCATTTTAGCACTTCAAGAATTGAGATAGGCAGTCAGAAATTAAAGCTGCGTAAATTCTAGTATTTACACCATAGTTTGTAGACGCTATAACTTTTGCGCAAACCAATAAAAATACATTCATTGAGAATTTTTTTGTCAAAGACATGCAGCTAAATACATTTTGGCCTAAATATATGACAAAAATTGAATAAATTGGATATTTTTAAACTGTCAAATTAGAAAATGTCAATTTTTGGCAAAATGTTCGCTCTTTTTTTATTAATATCGCAAAAAATAAAAAGCGCAGAGGTGATCAAATAACACCAAAAGAAATCTCTGTTTGTGGGAAAAAAAGGACGTAAATTTCGTTTGGGTACAGCATTGCATGACCGCGCAATTGTCAGTTAAAGTCGCGCAGTGCCAAGTTGAAAAAAGTGCCCTGGACGTTAAGCAGGAAAATCCTCCGGTCTTAAAGTTGTTAATAAACATATTCTGCAATTGTATTGCTTTACCTCTGCTGATAGTGCCATGATAAATGCTGGCGCTGCCTACTGCGCTTTTATTTAGCAGGCTTTGTATCGACGAGACTGTCCCACAGCATCAGGGATACTTGGCAACTATGCTACTGTAAACCTAGGCTGTGTGCTTATAGTAGTGATCGACCGATATAATTTTTTTTTATTGCTGATACCGGTACCGATATTTTGGTCATCGCATATCAGTATAGGCCGATATATTTGTACATTAAAAAAACATTTATTTATTTATTTATTTATTTTTACAGGTACTCTTGTGGAGGGATCTGGGGGTCTAAAAGACCCCAAACCCCTCCTCTGCACTTAAAAGCATTCAAAACGCCAAGTTTGGCTGTTTTAAATGCTGTAATTTTTTTGAATTTGGCGCCGAGTACCTGGAAGTGATGTCATGACATCAATTCCGGGTTTTTAGATGGAGACACGATCAGAGCCGAATGTGGCTTTGATCGAGTCTTCGGCGGCCATGCAGGCTGGTTGCCCGGGTGGACAGGAAACCCGGGCGAGCCGCGGAAGGCGGTGGGAGGGGGGGATGTTCCCCTCCCGCTCCTTGTAATGACAGCCGAGCGGCTTCTCAGCCTCATCAGTTGTAATTACAAGACAGCCGCCCGTCGGCTGTGGACGCTGGTACTGGGGTGATGCCTTTAGCTGCAGGCATCACTCTGGTACCAGCACTTTCCCGAAATATCGGCAATATCGGTAACCTCAGGTGGCGATTCCGATATATCGGGAAAGTGCATATCGGTCCCCGATAAAATCCGTTGATTCCTAGCTTAAAGTTACATAGTTAGGTTTAAAAAAGACACAAGTCCATCTGGCTCAACCAATTAAAAAAAAAAACAGTAATGAAAACCGAAAACTGAGGTGAGAGACCAATCTAGCCGGTGGTGGGATATATGCACAGCGGTGTTTGTGAAGAAATTTTTATGATTTTCTTACCACCTTTGTTTTTTTTTTTACTACCTTGTTGGTAGCTTCTTCTTTTCACCTTTATTTGGACACTTATGGATTTTATTTTAGACTCTTTTGATATTTATTACACCATCAATATCACCTGTTTATATATATTGATTAAGTATTTCTGCCGCAGCACTTTTATAGGTATTTGCATATTATTTGTGAGTAGAGTTGAGCGGACACCTGGATGTCCGTGTTCGGCGGGTTCGGCCGAACTTGAAAAAAAAGTCCGGGTACGTGACCCGGACTTTTTCCGAACTTTACCCGGACACCGAACCCCATTGAAGTCAATGAGGACCCGAACTTTCAGGCACTAAAATGGCTCTAAAAAAACAATGGAAAGGGCTAGAGTGCTGCAAATGGCAGCAAAATGTAGTTAAGAGCATGGCGGGTGCTCTTAAAAAAAATTCCCCTTTAAATTTGTAATTTTTAAATAGCAGATTAGAACTGCACTCTGTAGTAAAATATAGCTGAATGCTGCACACAACAGACTGATAAAAATATATTTTTTTTTCTCCCTCCTCCTCCTCAGTGGTCTCAAGTGAGGGCAAAAAGATCGTTCACTGCACCACCCCCCACACAGCAAAATCGATGTAGATTGCTAACGGACGATTGTTCTGTCCTGTGTCTCCTAATCTCTCCCTGCCTAATCTCTCCAGCCTGTCCCTAAAATGCTCAAATATCTTTCCCTGCCTACACTCCGACCTGTCCCTGCATTCTTTTCGGGCACAATGTTGTTTTTCCCTGTCTGTCCCTAATCAGCAGCAGCCAGCACCGTTATGATGTGTGCTCTCTCCCTACACTACAGCAGACTGATGCACCGCGCTGTGTCTCTCGAGCTTATAAAGACCTGGGTCACATGCTTTCAGCTGGCCAATCACAGCTACTAATACATTAGTAGGCATGGCTGGGATGGCTTAAGGCACACCAGTTAAACGCTTGTTGATTGGCTGTTGAAAGCCCGCCATTAAAACCGCGCCATTACATACAGGAAATACAATTACCGAACACGGATTTTAAACCCGAACATACAGTAAAGTTTTCTGGTCCGTGTCCGGGTAACAAAAATCCAATTATCCGGTACGAACCCGAATAATACAGTCCGTGTTCGCTCAACACTATTTGTGAGGTGTTACACAATTTGTGTTTGCAGCCGGATTATTGCACTGATATTTGTATACTTATTTGCACCAGTATTAATTTGCTGTTTGAATTGTTTATACCATCTTTGGTTTTTTTTCACTAGTTGGTTGCGCTGATAATTTATTGATTATTAGTAATGAAAACACAACCATACTATCCCATATACACAATCCTATACCCGCAGTTGATCCAGAGGATCAACTTATGCCTGTCAATGGGCAAATCTCTGTAGGCATGAGCCCACTGCTGGCTGCCATCAATCCCAGATGAGCTGCACTGCAGCACCCACAAAAGAGGTAAATGCTGAGCTATCATCTTTTTTTTGTTTAACAGATACAAGGCAGCAAATAATAATAAAAAAAAAACCTCATCAAGTTCTGGTTTAAACATTGAAAATTAAAAGCAAAAAAAAGCCCAAAACTGGGTGATCTCTCTATTAACGGCATTCACACACACACAGAGCATGTAGTAATAGGCATAGAGAGATGGAAAAAAGAGGGAGGGGCTTCTTAGATGGAGAGACAGTGGCTGCTGAGAAATAAGGAAAAGCAGGCAGAATTGTGACAATTCGCTACTTGTGACAGCGGGCTCAGTAAAGAACATGGGAAAGGAATGGTAGATTGGGGAAAATAAGACTTGGAGGTTTTGGGTCTATGACAGGGCAGAATTGAGGATGCCGGCAATAAAGACCTGAAGAACAGCCGCTGACAGAACGGACAGACTATGTACCGGTACCGATATACAGCCGATGGATACATGATGTAATAAAGACACAAGGTACAGTAATGGCATGATGAGATTGTGCCCACAGCCTGGCCTCTTGTGGCGCTCTGCTTATGGTTGCTGCGGGTGAGAGAATCCTTTCCGTTCAGCTGCATTGAATTGTATGCGGATCGCTACGCTGTATTTTGCCTTTTACTGGTGGTTTATTGAAAATCTGCTGATCTTTGTATTTCTAATATTTACTTGCCCTATCCTATTATTGCAGCAATGATTCCTAGTGCCGCCCAATACTATATTGATAAGTAACTGGTTTCTATTTCCGAGCTTGCTTTTCACTATATGGGAGCAGCAATTCTACCTCCCTTTGTGCTCATGAAATGTACATAATATTATTGCAGCGTTTGTAAATAGAAAGCAGATTATTAGCATGTAGGTGGCCACCACCCTTACACAGTCTGAGCATGTAGTGTATTGCTGCACACTCCTAACCTGCTGGATATTTTACATACTAAAACACAATAGGCTGTTATTGATCAAACCATAGTTCGTACAGTTCATTAGTCATTTATTGTCATTAGTTGTCATGACATTATGACATTAATTGTCATAGTTCATAAGTAGCAGAAGACGTGTGATGCCTGTGAAGGAGGAATATTTTGGGGGCTAGCAGCTCCTTAATAAAAAATGTCCATACTAGTAGCTCCCAGGTAGCTGTGTTTATTATACAGTACTAATATACTATATATTTATATATGTTATATCTGATATACTAATGTAATATATTTAAAACCGTATTAAACCCAGAAGCAATCATTTATTATATTGCAGCTTATCAATTCTTAGATGTGATAGCTGCATTAGTTTGCTTTTTTAGGCTTTCTTTCCTCTGTTTTCATCTGGTGATCCAGAAAGTCTTTTTTTTTTTTTTTACCAGTTAATGACTGAGCCATAGCCAAATGACGGCTACAGGGCGGTCGAGTCATTCTGGGAGGGCGTACAATGACGTCCTCCCAGAATCACACTCCCGCGCGCCCCCTTGGGCGTGCACACGGGAGTGTCCGTGCTCGCCGGGTCCCGGGGACCCGGCACATCACGAATTTGTGGTAAAGGGCCAATGACAGTGGCCCTTTACCACATGATCGCTCTGTCCAATGACGGAGCGATCACTTGTCAACAAACCGGCGCATGTCCGGGTTCATTTCTTTCCTCTCCTCGCACATTGTACACAAGAATCGGTACAGCGTGCGAGGAGAGGAGAGAAACTGCAGCTGCAGCCATCCTCTGCCTCCGTACCTCAACTATGCCACATCCATGCCACATCCATGCCACATCCATGCCACATCTGTGCCCACCCATGCCACCTCAGTGCTCATGCGTGCTCATCCATGCCGCATCAGTGCTCATACATGCCATTCCAGTGCTCATCTGTGCCACATCAATGCCACGTCAGTGCTCATCCGTGCCACATCCATGCCACGTCAGTGCTCATCCATACCATATCCATGCCACGTCAGTGCTCATTCGTACCACATCAGTGCTCATCCATGCTACATCCATGCCACGTCACTGCTCATCCATACCACATCAGTGCTCATCCGTGCCACATCAGTGCTCATCCGTGGCACATCCATGCCACATTAGTGCAACTACAGTGCTTATCAGTGCCCTACAGTGCCTCACAAAATTGTAATGGGAAGTCAGGAAATGAAGGTGCTCCCTGCATGTCGGGCCTCTGTATGTGGCCAGGCTGTGTAAAAGTGTCACACATGTGGTATCGCTATACTCAGGAGGAGTAGCAGAATGTATTTTGGGGTGTCATTTTTGCTATGTACATGCTATGTGTTAGAAATAATTTATAAATGGACAACTTTGTAAAAAAAAAAAAAATGCATTTTCATTTTCTTTCCACATTTTCCAAAAACTTGTGGAAAAAAATGACATGTTCAAAAGACTCATTATGCCTCCTAGATTATGTGTTTGGGTGTTTGCTTTCCAAAATGGGGTCATTTTGTGGGCGTTTCTATTGTCCTGGTGCTCCAGGGCCTTCAAAAGTGTGATAGGTTGTCAGGCAAATTGTGTGTAATTTTTGCTCCTAGAACACCTGAAGGTTCTACTTGGATTTTGGTCCTCTGTATGTAGTCAGGCTGTGGAAAAGTCCCACACATGTGGTATTGCCATACTCAGGAGGAGTAGCATAATGTATTTTGGGGTGTAGTTGCAAGTATTGAACAATAAGGACTGAGAAAAAGTGACAGCAAACAAATCTCAATCACCCAGCGCTTCAACACCTTGGACATATATAAGTCCTATATGTATATAACAAACAGCTGCTGCCTAAAAACATATGACATGAAACAAAAAATGTATATCACCTTAAGAGCCCATTCAGACTAGCGCGACTTGTCAGGCGACCAAGTCGCCTGACAAGTCGCGGTCGGTCGCTCGCCATTGAGTAGAACAGGACCCGTTTTAATAGGAGCGACACAAGTCGCTCCAACTTAGAAAAAGGGTCCTGTACTACTTTGGGGCGACCTGAGAGCGACTTGCATAGACTTCCATTATGTGAAGTCCCTGCAAGTCGCGCCGAAGTCGCAGTGCACGCTGTGCACCGCTACTTCACAGGTCGCCCCTCGAAGTCGGATCGCGCCAGTCTGAATGGGCTGTAACACATATATCAAGGAAAATATCCACAAGCAGCGCTAAAGTGACTCTTATATAGAGCCACTAAGATATAATGTAACACACAGTCCAACAAATGTCCGTGGGATATCAGATAAACCTTATATCATCATTAATGTCCCCATAAAATCCAAGAATGGGATGGTCACCAGTGCCAGAGCCGGAAAAAATTATATTAATCCCTTCACCTCACTGAGTGCACCTCTCCCTAAGGATGTTCACTTACCAGATAACGGCAAGTAACAGGCTCAAATAGTTAATCCCCAGGCAGAGGCGTAACTAGAGCCTTCAGGGCCCCGATGCAAGAAACCATGAAGGGCCCCCCCAGATCCCTGGCCGGGGCCCTTCCCTTCAAGCCCAGGGCTCTTCCCACTAATCCTGGGGCTCTTTATTCTCGTTGCATGGCCTTTTATTACGGTCCCGCAGCAGGATCCTTTCACAAGTTCTGCAGTGGGCTCCCTTCCTGCAATCTTGGGGCCTCCCCACAGTGGTGCAATGCCAGGGCCCAGTCGCAAGTGTGACTTTTGCAATCCTGGAAGTTCACCCACTGGTTTGCTACTGGGCCCCCTGGAGCATGGGGCCCGGTAGCAATCGCAACCCCTGCAACCCCTGTAGTTACGCCCCTGTCCCCAGGGCTCATCCGGACTGTCCTTATCATAATCTCCACTTGCAATCAAGCAGGATATCCTGTTCACTGGCTCTCATTCAAGTATATGACGGAAGTCGTAGTCTCTCACAGAGGCAGATTGCTGGGAGTTGTAGTACATGTATAGAAAAATCCATGCTGGGATTTGTAGCCCGTAGCATATAAATCCAGGTTGGGAACCTATTATTTACAGTATATGACAGAAGTCATAATCTCTTGCGCAGGCAGATCGCTGGGAGGTGTAATCCTTGCCGACAGCGGTTGTATACGACTCCAGAGCCCAGTGCTGTCTGTGGGAGCACTTCCTTCCTCAAGTGCGTAGGAGAGCAGAGAGGAAGGAAGTGCTCCCACAGACAGCACTGGGCTCTGGAGTCGTATACAACCGCTGTCGGCAAGGATTACACCTCCCAGTGATCTGCCTGCGCAAGAGGCTATGACTTCCGTCATATACTGTAAATAATAGGGTCCCAACCTGGATTTATATGCCACGGGCTACAAATCCCAGCATGGATTTTTCTATACATGTACTACAACTCCCAGCAATCTGCCTCTGTGAGAGACTACGACTTCCGTCATATACTTGAATGAGAGCCACAACAGTGAACAGGATATCCTGCTTGATTGCAAGTGGAGATTATGATAAGGACAGTCCGGATGAGCCGTGGGAATTAACTATTTGAGCCTGTTAGTTGCCGTTATCTGGTAAGTGCAATTCCTTAGGGAGAGGTGCACTCGGTGAGGTGAAGGGATTAATATAATTTTTTCTGGCTCCGGCACTGGTGACCATCCCATCCTTGGATTTTATGGGGACATTAATGCTGATATAAGGTTTATCTGATATCCCACGGACATTTGTTGGACTGTGTGTTACATTATATCTTAGTGGCTCTATATAAGAGTCACTTTAGCGCTGCTTGTGGATATTTTCCTTGATATATGTGTTAAGGTGATATGCATTTTTTGTTTTATGTAGTTGCAAGTATGCCAATGACGTGTGTGAGAAATAACTTGGTAATATGACCATTTTGTGAAAAAAATAAAATCTTCATTTTGCAAAGAATTGTGGAAAAAAAATTACAACTTCAAAAAACTCACCATGCTTCTCACTAAATACCTTGGAATGTCTACTTTCCAAAAAGGGGTATTTGTACTTTTCTGGCTTGTTATGCCTCGTACAAAACCGAAAAGTCGCAGTCGGTTGTCGAAAGCATCATACTAATAAGCCGAAAATCGGCCTATCCGACGTTGGCCGAAAATTCCCGGCCAATAATCAATGCGTGTGTACAAGGCATTAGGGTCTCAAAAAATGAGATAGGCCGTCAGTACATCAGGTGTGATCAATTTTCAATGATTGGCACCATAGCTTGTAGACTCTATAACCTTCACAAACACCATAAAAATTTATACTTATTTGGGTTATTTTTACTAAAGATATGTAGCAGTATAAATTTTGGCCAAAATATATGAAGAAAAATTACTAAATTTGCAAACTTTAAAACCAATACAAAGAAGAATACATTTCTTTACAAAATTTTCGGTCTTTTTTCATTTATAGCGCAAAAAATAAAAAAAAACAATGATGATTAAATACCAGCAAAAGAAAGCTCTGTTTGTGCGAAAAAAATGACAAACATTTCATATGGGTACAGTGTTGCATGACTGAGTAATTGTCATTCAAAATGTGAGAGCACTGAGAGCTGAAAATTGGTCTGGTTAGGAAGGGGGTTTAAGTGCCCAGTGGGTAAGTGGTTAAAAGAACAAGCTCTCCTCCAGATGTATCAGTTTACAGAGATGAAACCAACCATTTAACATTGACAGGAGTGCTCACTATGACCAGCTTGTATTTATTTATGTAATACCTTTACCTCCAAAAGAAAAGAACAACTTTGCTATATCTGTGGTGGTGTGGAGTTTGGCTTTAATTTTGTTACGCCTTGTTCACACCTGAGCGTATTTCAGCTCGTAAAATGCTCACCTCTAGGTTCCATTCACTACTGAGCATATCGTTTCTCAGGTTTTTTTTTTTTATGGTCTTTTTACAGGCCTTTTTTCAGGCTTTTTTTCTGGCTTTTTTCAGGCGTTTTTTGCAGGTGTTTGGAGGCAGGCATTGACATCTAACAAAAACGCTGGTGATCAGCCAAAAAAGAAGCTCATGTACTTTTTTGAGCTTCAGGCGACATCAAACAAAAACGCTGGTAATCAGCCAAAAAAGAAAGCTTATGTACTTTTTTTAGCTTCGGGCATTTTGCTTCAGGAGACAAAACGCTCAAATGTGAACAGGGGCCATTGAAATGAATGGGATTTTGCTTGTTGGGAGTTTTGAGACTATAGAGATGAACGTTTTAAGAGCTGAAATACACTCAAGTGTGAACAGGGCCTAAAGTCTCAAAACGCCCAACAGGCAAAATCCCATTCATTTCAATGGCCCCTGTTCACATCTGAGCGTTTTGGCTCCTAAAGCAAAACGCCTGAAGCTCAAAAAAGTAGCTTTTTTTTGGCTGAGTACCAGCGTTTTTGTTAGATGTCAATGCCTGCCTCCAAACACCTGCAAAAAACACTAGAAAAAAAGCCAAAAAAAAAAAAAACCTGTAAAAAGCCCAAAAAAACGCCTGCAAAAAGCCCTAAAAAAAAGCCTGAAAACAATACGCTCAAGTATGAATGGAGCCTTAGTGTATTTTAATTTGCTAGTACATCTAACATTCTTTTCCCCCTGCCCCAGTCTGACAACGGTGCTGTCTGTTGTGTCCCCTGTGTTTTTTAATCCAGAGTGTAGGCTCCCTAATACAGGAGGTGGGTTACTAGCAAAATCACCAGGTAAAAACAGAGGGAGGAAAAAAAGCATAAAAAAGGAAAACTAATGCAGCCACCACATCTAATGTACCTAAGGTAAGCTGCAATATATTACATTTTTGGTTTTGGGTTTCATATAAATTATAAGCAGCTCACATGAGGTTCTGCTTTTACAGTTAGACACAAATCAGATATTAAAAATCCACATGAATGCAACTTTCTATTCATGAATAAATCTTTACAGCTAAACTCCAAGAATATGAAAACATACTGTAAGGGTTAAATGCTCACTTTTGCCAAGGATACAAGTAAAAAGCACTTTTAGTCTCGGTTCTCACAAATGTGACACGGGAAATGCACAAGATCTGCTTCATTTCCTCGCATTGCACTCCAAGCAATAACAAGGCCATCCATGCGATCTGCTGCGGGTGTCGGTGCTATCTTAACAACATCCCGAATCAGATCACAGAATGCATTACGAACAGGGCTGGCCTTAGGTGTTCAGGCGCCCTGTGCGAGCTAATCCTGTGGCGCCCCCCCATCTTCACCCCTCGCCCCCTGGTCACCTAAACATACACAAAGAGGAAAAAAATATTTGTAACAAATAATTTGTTTTAATAACAGTTAATTTAAGTGCATGTGCAAACAATTACAATAATGAATAACTTGATAGACTGGTAACAATAATGTATATTAAATACAGAAAAAAAACAGCTAACAGTGCAATCTTTTTAACATTGTTTTTTAGAGATAATATATGTGCAAATGCAATAATATCTGGGAACAAATTACTCAGAACCCCCAAACATTAAATATTTTTTTAGCAGAGACCCTAGGGAATAAAATGGCGTCCATTGCAACTTCTTAGGTCACATTGTATTTGAGCAGCATATTTTCAAACACTTTTATTTTGGAAAAAAAAATGCAAAAAAAAAACACACACAAAAGCTACCCCATTTTTTTTGTATAATGTCAAAGATGATGTTATGGTGAGTAAATAGATACCTAAGATGTCACGCTTTAAAATTGCGCACACTCGTGGAATGGGGCCAAACTTCGTTACTTAAAAATCTGCTTAGGCAACGCTTTAAATTTTTTTACAGGTTACCAGTTTAGAGCTACAGAGGAGGTCTTGGGCTAAAATTATTGCTCTCCCTTTAAAGTTTGCGGCGATACCTCACATGTATAGATTTAACGCTGTTTACAAATGCAGCCGTGACATTCGTATGCATTCGCTTCTTGGTGCCCACCAATTGCTTCCACCAATCTCCCCAAACTGATACAAAAGATGCAGTGTCTGGTAAGATTATAAACCAGCAGTTCCGCCTGTTTTTTTATAGAGTATATCCAATATGCAGGTTGGTGATTCACTCTAATTAATCCTCCTCAAACAGGCAGGGACTGTAGCAATCACATAATTACCTGTATGGATCTCAGCTGTGGAAGTCAACCACTCAGTAACGGAGCTATGTTTACCAATGTGAGGTTTGGTCATACAGGCTACAGTAACATCATAGTGAGACTTTTTTAGCAGAGGAAACAATTTAGGTAAAGGCAATATACTTGCTGTTAGCTGAGTTAATGGGAACTGCAGTTTAGCTGAAATTGTAGTACACTGTTCTGCCAGTAGATGGAGCAGTGATCCAAGAAGTCGTGTGGAAAGGAGAAAGGACAGAGGCAGTCTAAGTACAGTCACAGGAGATGAACGGCTTGAGGGAGCAGATCATCGGCATCTGATGTGTTACTGAGACACTGAGGGAATGAAGTTCACCCAAGTAAAGGATGGGTGGGGCCACACATGGAACGAGGAACAGGAAGTCAGGTAACATGGAACGAGGAACAGGAAGTCAGGTAAGTCTGTTACAGGACCCCCCCAAAAGGAACCCACCCCGGGGTTAAGGTGTCTTTGGTTAATGAGGGTAACGTGAATGGAACCGACGAACAAGTATGGGAGCGTGTACGTTAGAAGCATCCTCCCATGAATCCTTGTGTGAACCATAGGATTTCCAGCGAATTAAATACTGTAATTTCCTTCTTCTAATTCTAGAATCCAAGATGGAGTGAACCACAAACTCTTCCTGTCCAGCAACTAGTACAGGGGGTTCTGGGGGTAATGTTCTATTTGGAAAATTGTTTGCTTTATGAGGTTTGAGTAGTGAAACATGGAATGTCGGATGAATCTTGGGGGGAGTGGGTAGATGTAAACGCACAACCGATGGATTAAAACATTTTTGAATAGGAAACGGTCCAATAAAAAGACTGCTGAATTTTCTAGAAAGTGTATTGAGGCATAAATTCTTAGTGGATAGCCACACCAAGTCCCCAACTCTATAAGGAGGAGCGGGTCTCCGTCTGGTATCATAATACTTTTTTGACGGAGTTGGGCTTGGGAAATATTCTTTTTTAAGAGGTCATGGATATCCTGTAGGGATTGTAGATAATCCTGAGAAGTTGGATTATTGGAGGGTAACATTTGTAATGGAAAAAACGATGGGTGGTACCCATAATTTGTGAAGAAAGGGGTTTGTTCTGTAGTGCAGCTAATCGTATTATTGTACGCAAACTCCGCAAGAGGAATGAATATATGCAAATCATCCTGTAGATGAGTACAATAACAACGAATGTATTGTTCTAAAACTCTATTAAGCTGCTCTGTCTGCCCATTTGTCTGGGGATGATACGCACTGGAGTATTGATGTTCAATTTGAAGAGCAGAACAGAGAGATCTCCAAAATTTTGAAACAAACTGTGAACCTCTATCAGAGCGTAAAGAGAATGGGAGACCATTTAATCTCACTATTTCTCCAATAAAGGCTGTAGTAGTTTCCTTTGCTGTGGAAAGTTTTTTAAGCGGAATGAAACGAGCCATTTTAGTTAAGGTATCTACCGCAACAAACACTGTAGTGAAGAGGGTAAATCCACAACAAAATCCATGGAAAGAGCCTCCCAATGTTTACTTGGTATGGGTGAGTTAATAAGCTGACCAGTCTGGTACAACCCAGGCCACCAATAATCTCGTTGTATTAATTCCAAAGTTTTCCGTACCCCGGGATGTCCAGCGAGGGGGAGATCATGGTTGATATGCAAGATCTTACTACGGAGTGTTGTGGGAACATAGAGTTTCGACCCTTTATAAAGAATCCCATCATCATCAATCTGTAACTTTATTTTGGGTTGTTCCTGTAAGAGGGCTTGATTAAACTCTTCTTTGAGTATGTCCAAAATGTTAATGAATTTCTCTTGTGGTATTATGTTGTTGTAAAAAGAATTGGAGGACGACCCCTCAACTAGTCTGGATAGGGTATCAGCCTTACCACTCTTAGATCCTGGTCTATACGTAATGTTGAAATTAAATCTATCAAATAAGAACGCCCATCTTATCTGTCTGGCGGATAAAGTTTTACATCACTATATGTACTGTAAGTTACTATGATCGGAATAGATAATTATCGGTAGTACAGTACCCTCTAATAAATTACGCCAATTCTCTAAAGACGCTTTAATGGCTAGAAGTTCTTTTTCTCCAATTGGGTAATTCTGTTCTGGGCCGGTTAATGTGTGGGAAAAGAATGCAACTGGATGTATTGGTGAGGAAGAGTTGGGTCTTTGGGATAGTACTGCTCCGATTGCAACCTGAGAGGGGTCAACCTCAAGTATGTACTGCAGATTCAGATCAGGTAATCTGAGAATAGGTGCAGAAGAGAATCTGGTTTTAAGTTCTAGGAACACCTTTTGGGCTTGGCTATCCCACAGAAATTTGGTTTTACTACTGGTTAAGAGGGTCAAAGGTCTAGCAATGTGGGAGAAATTCCGTATGAACTTCCTATAAAAATTGGAGAATCCCAGAAACTTTTGAACTGCCATTCTACTGGTTGGTGTTGGCCAGTTCAATATACAATCAACCTTGTTGTTTTCCATCTGAATTCCTTCCCTGGAAATGGAGTAACCAAGGAAGGAGATCTTTTCAGCTTCAAAGATACATTTCTCAAGCTTGGCATACAAGTTGTGAGCTCTTAAAGAGGTTGTAAACCCACCTCACAAACTTTTACCTATAGGAAAGCCTATATTAAGGCTTACCTATAGGTGCTATAAATATCTCCCAAACTTGCACCGTTTAGGAGATATTTAGAGTGCATACTGCCGATGACGTCATCGGCGCAGGCGCTCTGAAGGAACGGCCACCCGTGCCGTTCCTTCAGAGCTCAGTGCCATGAACGGCGGCTCCCGCGCGCAGGCGCAGGAGTGATGTAATCGCGTCTCCGGCCAATCAGATGGCCGGAGGACGCGAACCCGGAAGCAGGATGGCCGGACATGTCGCCGTCCTGTCGCTGAGGTGGCGGCACGGCGGGGGCTTTGTTTTAAGGTAAGTACTACATAATGAGCTAGTATGCGATGCATACTAGCTCATTATGCCTTTCTCTTTACAGGGCTTTTTTTTTCTCGTTTTTTTTGGGGGACTTTACTTCTTCTTTAACCTAGCCAATACCCATCTAACGTGTCTGCGATGGTCTTGAAGGTTATTAGAATAAATCAATATGTCATCAAGATAAACAACCAGGCAGATGTCTAGGAGGTCTCGAAAAACATCATTGATGAAATATTGGAAAGTTGCGGGGGCATTGGAGAGGCCAAATGGCATCACTAAGTACTCATATAAGCCGTACCGAGTTCGGAAAGCTGTTTTCCATTCATCATCTTCTTTGATGCGGATGAGATTGTAAGCACCCTTTAAATCAAGAAAATTGAAGCTTCCTGTAACCGCTCTAAAAGTTCAGGGATTAATGGAAGGGGGTACCTGTTCTTGTAATTTTATTCAATTGTCTGTAGTCTATTATGGGCTGGAGACTTCCATCCTTGTTACGGACGAAAAACATTGCGGCCCCTGCAGGTGAAGTGGAGGGCCGTATAAACCCTTTCTTCAAGTTCTCATCAAGGTATTGTTTTAAATGTACCAACTCAGGTTGTGAAAGGGGGTAAATATGTCCGTATGGTATCTTACTGTCTGGTAGAAATTCTATGGGACAGTCATAGGTCCTATGGGGTGGTAGTGCTTCAGCCTTCTTTTTAGAGAAGACGTCACTGAAATCCATATAGGAGGTGGTATCAAGGGTTTTGTCTCTGCGTTGTTTAACGCATATGCGGGGTGTGTGTTGAGGGAGATTAAACAGGTCTCCTTGCAATACAAGGAATTGAATTGCAAGCTGAGGGACTCCCAGAGAAAAGTGGGTTTATGTGTTAATAGCCAGGGAAGGCCTAAAATGATCGGGAAGCGGGGAGAAGATATGATGTCAAATGATATCAATTCCCTGTGGTTGTTCATGATTATTGACAGGATTGGTTGTGTTTGTTTTGTGACAGGACCTGTATTTAATACTGTGTCATCAATAACCCTCACGGACACAGACACTATCTTATGCATAAATGGAATTTCATTACATGATACTATAGTGGTATCAATGAAATTCCCCGTGGCCCCTGTATCGACCAAAGCATTGACATTAATCCTTTTTTTATCCCACTGTAAAGTTATAGGTTTTTGTTTAAGGATTGGACATGCTTCTACGGTATGCCCAGGTGCTGCGCAATACATGCATAAATGCAATTATTTTCTTCTAGCCCTTTACATGGGAGTCAATTGCCCACGAATGGAGCAAATCTCCATGGGTACTTCAGGTTCAATGTACCGGTAGTTAGGTTTAAATGGAATATAGCTGGAAACAGACACCCTCTCAGCCTTCCTTTCTCTAATCCGCCTGTCAATTGATATGCAAATTTTAATCAATGCCTCTAAGGAAGGAGGTAGATCAATGCGGGCTAGTTCATCCTTAATGGTTTCTGAAAGTCTGATTCGGAACTGGTTTCGAAGCGCACAGTCATTCCACTGACAATCAGTAGCCCAGTGTTTAAACTCTGCAACATAATCCTCAACAGGTTTCTTGCCCTGTTTTAGGGAACAAATTGCAGTTTCTGCAGTGGATTGTTTACTGGGATCATCGTAAAGAAGCGCCAAGGCGGTACAAAAAGCAGGGAATGACTCTAGTATGAGGTCATTCTTCTCAAGAAAAATGTTGGCCCAAGCTCTGGGCTCCCCCCTTAAGTAAGAGATGGTTGTGCAAACTTTATTAATACTATCGGTAGAATAAGTGCGTGGTTTGAGGTAAAAAAGTAAGTGGCAGGAAGTTATAAATTCCCAGTATTTCCTCCTATCCCCAGAAACAGTGTCAGGGGGACTGATCTTGGGTTCAGGAATTATGGGGAGGGCTGTGCGACCCGCTAGCAAGGTTTTAAGAGTCTGGTTCTCCTGTTGTAACTCAGTTACTGTCTGGGTAAGAGTCTCTAACCTCTGATTCATGTTCATTACATGTGCGGTTAATTCCGCTGGATCCATTTTTTAGGTCTCAGCAACCTGTAGCAATCACGTAATTACTTGTATGGATCTCAGCTGCGGAAGTCAACCACTCAGTAACGGAGCTATGTTTACCAATGTGAGGTTTGGTCATACAGGCTACAGTAACATCACAGTGAGACTTTTTTAGCAGAGGAAACAATTTAGGTAAAGGCAATATACTTGCTGTTAGCTGAGTTAATGGGAACTGCAGTTTAGCTGAAATTGTAGTACACTGTTCTGCCAGTAGATGGAGCAGTGATCCAAGAAGTCGTGTGGAAAGGAGGAAGGACGGAGGCAGTCTAAGTACAGTCACAGGAGATGAACGGCTTGAGGGAGCAGATCATCAGCGTCTGATGTGTTGCTGAGGGAATGAAGTTCACGCCTTAAGTAAAGGATGGGTGGGGCCACACATGGAATGAGGAACAGGAAGTCAGGTAACATGGAACGAGGAACAGGAAGTCAGGTAAATCTGTTACAGGGACTTTATATGAGGTGCATGTGAAACAGGCCAAAATGAATAAATAATGCAGCGCCAAAGTGCAAAAAATGATTAGTGTACAAATGGTGATAGAATAAAAATGTAAACTCACATAAAAAATTCCTAAATACCGTGATTGTAAACTAATGAGTATACAATGATATCACATCTCAAATAAATAGTGCAACAAAAATGTGCATCAAAATACATAGTTACATATAGTTACATAGTAGGTGGGGTTGAATAAAGACAATAGTCCATCCAGTTCAACCTGTGTAGATGTGTGTGGCCGTAATCATCTCACATACCCATGAATGTTCTGATCCTTGAGATGTACGTCTAAGAGACTTTTGAAAGCCACCATACTTCCCGCAAAAACCACTTCTTGTGGTAGAGAATTCCACAATCTTGTAGCCCTAACAGTAAATAACCCCCCACGTTGCCTGAGGTTAAAATGCTTCTCCTCTAATCGCATTGTATGCCCTCAAGTCCTCATGCAATCCTTGCGACTGAATAGCTTTTTTTCTGTGCCGAGATCACCATTGAGGTATTTATAAATTGCTATCATGTCCCCTCTCAGGCGTCTCTTCTCCAGGGAGAATAAATCAAGCGATTGCAGACGCTCTTCATAATTAAGGTCCTCCAATCCCCTAATTAGTTTGGTTGCCCTTCTCTGGACTCTCTCCAGCTCCGACACATACCTCCTCAGGACTGGCGACCAGAACTGGACAGAATACTCCAGATGTGGTCGGACCAGAGTTTTATAAAGTGGTAGGATTATAGTTTTATCTCTGGAATACATCCCTTTCTTTATGCATGCTAATATTCTGCCGGCTTTGGCAGCTGCCGCTTGACATTGCATGCTATTGCCTAATCTATCATCAACCAAGACTCCCAGATCTTTTTCCATTTTTGATTCCCCCCCCAAAAGTGTATTGTGCTTATATGTTTTTAGTCCCCAAGTGCAAAACCTTACACTTCTCCACATTAAACCTCATTTGCCATGTCGTTGCCCACTGTTATTTTGTCCAGGTCATTCTGTAGGATATCTGCTTCATGCTGTGCAGTTATTGCCCTGCCCAATTTTGTGTCATCTGCAAAAACTGATATAGAACTACTGATACCGTCCTCAATGCTGTTTATGAATACATTGAACAAGGTTGGTCCCAGGACTAAGCCTTGGGGGACCCCGCTTACCACCTCAGACTAGTCTGAGTATGCGCTGTTTATTACCACCCTTTGGACACGCCCTTTTAGCCAGTTCCGTATCCAAGAGCAAACCCTGAGGTCGATGCCTGCAGACCTTATTTTATAAATTAAGCGCTTGTGGGGAACTTTATCAAATGCCTTAGCGAAATCTAGGTACACCACATCCACTGGTCTCCCCCTATCTAGCTCAAAGCTCACCTCCTCATAGAATGTTAAGAGATTGGTTTGACAATAACGCCCATTTGTAAACCCGTGCTGATTACTGTTGATGATTTTGTTGTCTTTAGCAAACTCTACGATATAGTCCCTTATCGTCTTCTCCAGAAGTTTACATACTATCGATGTCAGACTGACAGGCCTATATTTTCCCGGGACATGCCTCTGCCCTTTTTTGAATATCGGTATCACGTTAGCTTTCCTCCAATCCCCTGGTACATTTCCTGTCATAATACTGTGGTCAGGATCAGGAACAGTGGTCTAGATATAATCTTACTGAGTTCTTTGAGTACTCTCGGATGTACGCCATCCGGGCCTGGTGATTTGTTTGTGTTAATTTTATCCAGCCTTTCCCTGATTTCACCCTCTGTTAGCCATAGCGGTAAGTCCTGTGTGTTACTACTAATTATATAGTCGTGGTCAGTGTACCCCTCTTTTTCCTGTGTAAAGACTGACGAGAAAAAAACGTTCAGCACGGTTGCTTTTTCAGTGTCATCTGTAACCATCCTCCCATCATCGTTAATTATGTGTGCAATATGCTCTGCCCTAGTTTTTTTGCTGTTGATATATTTAAACAATTTCTTTGGATTATTTTTACTATCCTCCGCTATTTGTCTCTCAAAGTTGATTTTAGCCATTTTGATTTTGTATTTACTTTTCTTATTTGCCTCCTTGTATTGCTCGAAAGCCGATACTGTGCCCTCTGATTTATATTTCTTGAAGGCCATTTTTTTCCCCCCTAACAAGTTTTTTAACATTATGGTTTAGCCAGCCAGGTTTGGCTTTGTCTCTTCTAAATTTATTTCCCATAGGAATGCCCTGCAAGATGCATTTGTTTAATATGTTCCTAAAGCATTCCAATTTTTACTCCATGGTCAGTGTTTCCAGGGTTTGGTCCCAGTTTACCCTTTCCATCAATGAGCACAATTTTGGAAAGTTTGCCCTTCTGAAGTTTAGGGTTCTTATGTTCCCCACTTGCCTTGTTATATTGTTATTTAAGCTAAATGTGATCATTAGGGATGATCGAACGGTTCGGGTCGACCATCGGTTCGACCCGAACATTGGCTGTTCGAGGTTCGGCCGAATTCCAAACTTTTTGCTGAAAAAGTTCAGAATTCGGCAACCAGAACTGACCAAAATGCAATGGGACAGGAAATGGGCTTTAAAAGCCCTTGATTGGACCAGAACCATCAGTAAAAGCCAATTGAGGGGGCAGGAGAATGCTAGGAATGTGATTGGAGTGACTAGGGGGTCCATAGGCCAATCATTAGTGAATACGCCCCCGAGTATATAAGATAGCCCCGCCAAATTCCTAGCATTGTTATACAGGGACATGGAAGAGAGTGGAAGCAGTTCTGTGACTTCTGCTACAAAGTGTCATTTAGCAATTTTTAGTGTGAGGAAAGGGATATCTAGCGTAGTTAGGGTGCTATTTTCCACTATAGTTAGCTTTAATAATCTAGTTTCTGTAGGGAAAGTGTTAAGTGTAAGGGGACCGTAGTGTAGTGTAGGGTTAACTGACTCTGACTGCTATGGCAGGGTGACAAAACCCTTCCAAAGATCGTTTCTCTTAGGTCACTTATAGAACAGCAGGGGCGTTGCTAGGTGGGAAAAAGACCAGGGGCTTCAGCCCGAAGATAAATTTGATAACCCCCTCCCACATTTTAAAGTAAGCCCCGCCCAAGCTCCTCCCATATTTAAAAGTAAGTACCGCCCAAGCTCCACCCAATGGCCCCCTCAGTCAAGGGTCAGTCAAGGGGTGGTATGGAGAGGAGTACAGGGGGTGAGAAATTGGGTGGTATGGAGAAGAGAGAAGTAAAGGGGGTCAGTCATGTGGTGGTATGGAGAGGAGTACAGGAGGTCAGTCATGGGGTGGTATGGAGAGGAGAGGAGTACAGGGAGTCAGACATGGGGTGGTAGGGAGAGGAGTACAGGGGGTCAGACATAGGGTGGTATGGAGAGAAGTACAGGGGGTCAGACATGGGGTGGTATGGAGAGGAGTACAGGGGGTCAGACATAGGGTGGTATGGAGAGGAGTACAGGAGGTCAGTCATGGGGTGGTATGGAGAGGAGAGGAGTACAGGGGGTCAGACATGGGGTGGTATGGAGAGGAGTACAGGGGGTCAGACATGGGTTGGTATGGAGAGGAGTACAGGGGGTCAGACATGGGGTGGTATGGAGAGGAGAGGAGTACAGGGGGTCAGTCATGGGGTGGTATGGAGAGGAGAGGAGTACAGGGGGTCAGTCATGGGGTGGTATGGAGAGGAGAGGAGTACAGGGGGTCAGACATGGGGTGGTATGAAGAGGAGTACAGGGGGTCAGACATGGGGTGGTATGGAGAGGAGAGGAGTACAGGAGGTCAGTCATGGGGTGGTATGGAGAGCAGAGAAGTACAGGGGGTCAGACATGGGGTGATATGGAGAGAAGTACAGGGGGGCAGATATAGGGTGGTATGGAGAAGAGAGAAGTAAAGGGGGTCAGTCATGTGGTGGTATGGAGAGGAGTACAGGAGGTCAGTCATGGGGTGGTATGGAGAGGAGAGGAGTACAGGGAGTCAGACATGGGGTGGTAGGGAGAGGAGTACAGGGGGTCAGACATGGGGTGGTATGGAGAGGAGTACAGGGGGTCAGACATAGGGTGGTATGGAGAGGAGTACAGGAGGTCAGTCATGGGGTGGTATGGAGAGGAGAGGAGTACAGGGGGTCAGACATGGGGTGGTATGGAGAGGAGTACAGGGGGTCAGACATGGGTTGGTATGGAGAGGAGTACAGGGGGTCAGACATGGGGTGGTATGGAGAGGAGAGGAGTACAGGGGGTCAGTCATGGGGTGGTATGGAGAGGAGAGGAGTACAGGGGGTCAGTCATGGGGTGGTATGGAGAGGAGAGGAGTACAGGGGGTCAGACATGGGGTGGTATGAAGAGGAGTACAGGGGGTCAGACATGGGGTGGTATGGAGAGGAGAGGAGTACAGGAGGTCAGTCATGGGGTGGTATGGAGAGCAGAGAAGTACAGGGGGTCAGACATGGGGTGATATGGAGAGAAGTACAGGGGGGCAGATATAGGGTGGTATGGAGAGGAGCGGAGTACAGGGGGTCAGTCATGGGGTGGTATGGAGAGGAGAGAAATACAGGGGTTCAGTCATGGGGTGGTATGAAGAGGAATACAGGGGGTCAGACTTGGGGTGGTATGGAGAGGAGTACAGGAGGTCAGACATGGGGTGGTATGGAGAGGAGTACTGCCGGCATCAGATGGAATAGGCTGCATTAATTTATGTTCCATCTGATGCCGGCAGTACTCCTCTCCATACCACCCCATGTCTGACCCCCTGTACTCCTCTCCATACCACCCCAAGTCTGACCCCCTGTATTCCTCTTCATACCACCCCATGACTGAACCCCTGTATTTCTCTCCTCTCCATACCACCCCATGACTGACCCCCTGTACTCCGCTCCTCTCCATACCACCCTATATCTGCCCCCCTGTACTCCTCTCCATATCACCCCATGTCTGACCCCCTGTACTTCTCTGCTCTCCATACCACCCCATGACTGACCTCCTGTACTCCTCTCCATACCACCCCATGTCTGACCCCCTGTACTCCTCTTCATACCACCCCATGACTGACCCCCTGTACTCCGCTCCTCTCCATACCACCCTATATCTGCCCCCCTGTACTCCTCTCCATATCACCCCATGTCTGAACCCCTGTACTTCTCTGCTCTCCATACCACCCCATGACTGACCTCCTGTACTCCTCTCCATACCACCCCATGTCTGACCCCTGTACTCCTCTTCATACCACCCCATGTCTGACCCCCTGTACTCCTCTCCTCTCCATACCACCCCATGACTGACCCCCTGTACTCCTCTCCTCTCCATACCACCCCATGTCTGACCCCCTGTACTCCTCTCCATACCAACCCATGTCTGACCCCCCTGTACTCCTCTCCATACCACCCCATGTCTGACCCCCTGTACTCCTCTCCTCTCCATACCACCCCATGACTGACCGCCTGTACTCCTCTCCATACCACCCCATGTCTGACCCCCTGTACTCCTCTTCATACCACCCCATGTCTGACCCCCTGTACTCCTCTTCATACCACCCCATGTCTGACCCCCTGTACTCCTCTCCTCTCCATACCACCCCATGACTGACCCCCTGCACTCCTCTCCTCTCCATACCACCCCATGTCTGACCCCCTGTACTCCTCTCCATACCAACCCATGTCTGACCCCCTGTACTCCTCTCCATACCACCCCATGTCTGACCCCCTGTACTCCTCTCCTCTCCATACCACCCCATGTCTGACCCCCTGTACTCCTCTCCATACCACCCCATGTCTGACCATTGTCCCATCATTGTTTTTCCCTCCTCTTACATGTTATACGTGGGAACACTCACCTGCCCAACCCAACAGATCCAGCAAGCATTGTCCTGCTGTGATTTGCAGCACCTCTTCCACAGGCCTGTGAATGGAAAGCGAAGCATCCCGGTATATGTGGTGAACACATTTCAAAGTCTTAGAGACGTCATTCTCACCTAGACAAGAATGGCAGCCGCAAGACAGGGTGTACAAAAAAAAAATGAAAAAAGGAGAACAAACCAGAGAAAAAAATAACGATGCCAAGTGCATTCAGAGGGTGAAAGTCTACTTTCTTGCCCATAGTTTTTAAAAGGGATGTCCAACAATCTCATATACCATAGGTCTGATCGTCAGGTGTCAGACTTTGGGCCACTAGTGATTAGTAAAGGCAAACTGCCAGAGATTTTAATGTTCAATCTCCCTTCATGTTCACTTACTCAACATCCAGTACTTGCACATACATGTTTGCATGGGAAATGTGACTGTGCTCAATGAGCTTTGGAGTGTAGTTTAAAGTTTACCAGAGCCCTAATATGCACTAAATCTATTTTAAATTCCCTCTGATGCTGTCTAACCCAGATTGATGAAGACAACTGTAATACTTTCTTTGGGCAGCTCAACAATCTGGTGCAGGAGGGTGGGATCTGTGTGCAGCTGCAGCCAATAATTGGATATCTTTTTGCAGCCAATCAATAGCTCTGCCTACAAACTGATACCACCCCTGCTCTACCAGCTCTAGAGCCCATAGAAACCTGCAGATGCCCAATAAGAGATTTTAATGCTTTCAGAAGCAATAATAATGTTTGAAAGACATTCAAAGTATATCTTAGTGTTTAGGACTGCTTTAAAGTAAATGTATTAAAAAAGTATAGGGTGATATATGCGCTGTCACGTGTGTATCCGAGTAGGAGGATTCCTCTAATGTGTTTTTTTGCAGCTGGTGACAAATATATAACTCTGAGATTCGGATTCAATCCGATTCTACATGCAGCCAACTCTAGTATTTCTCACTAGAGAACAATAGAAGAGATCTCAGAAGAAACTTAGACCGAGTCAACCAATCGCAGTGAGACCTCCCAAACTAAAAGAAAGGGGTCTCACCATAAATATGTACCAATGTTTAAGAATGACCAAATAAATAATCTATAAGCAGCTAAAAAGTCAACTGATTGAAGCAAACAACATATAAAATTCAACTCTTGTAGGCTGATCCGATTCCTTAAAAAAATTCTTAAAAAATCCTTAAAAAAATTCCTATATCCGCCTAGGATATATGAAGATAGGAAAATATATCCAACTTGTAAACAACTCCCAATCTATATTAAAAGACGTGTATGATGCGAATCCTAAAATTGATCCAATTCCTTAACACTAATCATAAATAAGTAATCTAAATATCTGTTCCCAGTGGAATTATGGCTTCTTTTCCTAAAACAATATGAGATGAAAACAGGCTAAATAGTTGCAACAGCTTTACGATCTTTGGGTACACATGCATCATCACTGATTCATTTGTGAGAATATTGGCTATATTTGTGAATTACGAACTAGTATTGCGATCCAGTCGGCTGTTGCGACTATTTAGCCTGTTTTCATCTCATATTGTTTTAGGAAAAGAAGCCATAATTCCACTGGGAACAGATATTTAGATTACTTATTTATGATTAGTGTTAAGGAATTGGATCAATTTTAGGATTCGCATCATACACGTCTTTTAATATAGATTGGGAGTTGTCTATAAGTTGGATATATTTTCCTATCTTCATATATCCTAGGCGAATATAGGAATTTTTTTAAGGATTTTTTAAGAATTTTTTTAAGGAATCGGATCAGCCTACAAGAGTTGGATTTTATATGTTGTTTGCTTCAATCAGTTGATTTTTTAGCTGCTTATAGATTATTTATTTGGTCATTCTTAAACATTGGTACATATTTATGGTGAGACCCCTTTCTTATTTTAGTTTGGGAGGTCTTGCTGCGATTGGTTGACTCGGTCTGAGTTTCTTCTGAGATCTCTTCTATTGTGCGCCGACTCACTGGGGTTTTTTAGAAAGAAAATGTATTACAGCACATCCAGTCAGTGGCGTACCTAGAGCATTTGGCACCCGGGGCGGATCCTATATCTGGCACCCCCCAACTTTAAAAGTGTAATGTTTTCAAGAATATTTATTGCACACATTTCACAGCCCCCCATCACAGTGCCCCTTGCAGTCTGCCCTCCGTCTCTCTAATCACAGTTCCCCCTTTTGCACTCTCTGCCTCCCTCCCCTGCATAGTCCTACCTTCAGCATAAATAGATAGCTAATACTATTAGCAATGTGTTTAAGTTTGAGTATGAGATTGGAGACTTGCTAAAGGAGATGGCCAGAGACTGCACACATAGTACAGGAGATGGTCAGAGACTGCAGACATGATACAAGAGATGGTCAGAGACTGCAGACATGATACAGGAGATGGTCAGAGACTGCAGACATGGTACAGGAGATGGTCAGAGACTGCAGACATGGTACAGGAGATGGTCAGAGACTGCGGACATGATACAAGAGACGGTCAGAGACTGCAGACATAGTACAGGAGACGGTCAGAGACTGCAGACATGGTACAGGAGATGGTCAGAGACTACAGACATGATACAAGAGGTGGTCAGAGACTGCAGACATGATACAAGAGATGGTCAGAGACTGAGGACATGATACAAGAGATGGTCAGAGACTGCAGACATTAAACAGGAGAGGGTCAGAGACTGAGGACATGATACAGGAGATGGTCAGAGACTGAGGACATGATACAGGAGATGGTCAGAGACTGAGGACATTAAACAGAAAATGGCCAGAGACTGAGGACATGGTTCAGGAGAAGGTCAGAGACTGCAGACATGGTACAGGAGATGGTCAGAGACTACAGACATGATACAAGAGGTGGTCAGAGACTGCAGACATGATACAAGAGATGGTCAGAGACTGCAGACATTAAACAGGAGAGGGTCAGAGACTGAGGGCATGATACAGGAGATGGTCAGAGACTGCAGACATGATACAGGAGATGGTCAGAGACTGCAGACATGATACAAGAGATGGTCAGAGACTGCAGACATTAAACAGGAGAGGGTCAGAGACTGAGGGCATGATACAGGAGATGGTCAGAGACTGCAGACATGATACAGGAGATGGTCAGAGACTGAGGACATTAAACAGAAGATGGCCAGAGACTGAGGACATGTTACAGAAGATGGTCAGAGACTGCAGACATGGTTCAGGAGACGGTCAGAGACTGCAGACATGATACAGGAGATGCTCAGAGACTGAGGACATGATAGAAGAGCACTAGGGGGGCCGGAGAGCACAGGCGAAGCAGAGAGCACTGGAGGAGCTGAAGGGCACGGTGGGGTGGGGGTGGGGGACTGGAGAGTATTAAGAGGGGGTTTGGAAAGCATTGCAGGGGGGTTGGAAGGCGCAGGGGGTGGAGAGCACTGGGGGGGACAGGGAGCATAGGGGGGAGGGAGATGAAAAGCACAGTGGGGAGCTGAAGAGCACCGGGGAGGGCTAAAGAACAGGGGGCAGTCCAGTGCACTGGGTGGGGGGGGATAAGAGCACTGAGGCGGGGATAAGTGCACTGAGGGTGGGGGGGAATAAGAGCACCGAGGGGGGGGGGATAAGAGCACTGAGGGGGGATTAGAACACTGGAGGGGGGGGTTAAGAGCACTGGTGAGCCAGCAAAAGAAGTTGTATAGGAGGGGATGGGGCAGCTGCATATAGAGGAATTGATCTTTCCCTATTCTTCCTGCAGGAAGGAGAGGAGGAGAATCAGTTATTCAGCAGCTGCAGAAAGAATAGGGAAAGATGAATTCCTCTATATGCAGCTTCCCCATCCCTCTACTACCCAGCACACACACTTGGGCAATGGGCACTCACCTTCTTCCCGCCGAGGCTCCGCCCCCTTCTTCCCGCCGAGGCCCCGCCCCCTTCCCACCGCGGCTCCGCCCCCGCTAGTCCCCGGACTGAAGGAGCTGCCACTGCCTGCCCTTTACACAGTGCCCTTTACGCCACTGCATCCAGTGATTGGTGGGCGATCTGGGGCAGCCGCAAGGAAGGAGAGTGATTGCCGCTGTCAAGTAGCATTGATTTCCGGTGTGGGCGGGACCGGTATGCGGGGCTCCGCCCCATTGTTCCGTGCATAGAGAAACAGAAGCTGTCTGAGGTGGAAGGTGGGCGTGGCATACCGGCCCCGCCCACACCCGACATCAATGCTGAAACTTGACAGCTGCATTCACTCTCCTTGCGGCTGCCCCGGATTGCCCACCAATCATTGGATGTGCTTTATAAATCTTACACTGCTGAGGTATGTAGCCCGAGTTCTCGGCCAAACCCAGGCTTTGGGACTCGGGGCTAATCATTTTAAAAAAGCAACAGGAGACCCGGGGCTTTTGGGGAGCACACTCGGGGCTATAGCCCAGGTCAGCCTCCCCCTGCCGACGCCACTGTAGAACAGCGATATGGCTTCGCCCCTGTCACCCTGCTTTTTGCTTTTTTGAGGACATGTTTGGAGTCAGGCATGACATCTGAACTTCTGTGTAGGGGTATATATACACACACACATGTATGTATATATACACATACACATATATAGGTGTGAAAATAGCAGAAACCTATGCTTGCGCTAATGAAATAATTAACACCCACATGGCTTCTCTGCTATAACACCTATATGTGTGTATGTGTATAAATAGATCTAAGTGTGTGTGTATATATACCCCTATACAGAATTTCAGATCTTTTGCCTGCCTCCAAAGACCCCAAAAAATGCCTGAAAAAAATGCCTGCTGCAAAAACACACCTGGGCGTATATATACATGCACACATGTATGTATATATACACATACACATATATAGGTGTTAAAATAGCAGAAACCTATGCTTGCGCTAATGAAATAATTAACACCCATATGGCTTCTCTGCTATAACACCTACTGTATATATGTGTATGTGTATAAATACATATAAGTGTGTGTGTATATATACCTCTATACAGAAGTTCAGATGTTTTGCCTGCCTCCAAAGACCCACAAAAAAGCTTAAAAAAAAAAACGCCTGCAACAACACACCTGGGCATTTTTTTTTGGCGCAGGCATTTTTTTGGGCATTTTTTGTGGGTCTTTGGAGGCAGGCAAAACATCTGAAATTCTGTATAGGGGTATATATACACACACACACTTATATGTATTTATACACATACACATATATAGGTGTGATAGGAGCGGAGACATATGCCTGTTAATTATTTCATTAGCGCAAGCATATATTTCTGCTACTTTCACACCTACATATGTGTATGTGTATAAATACATATAAGTGTGTGTGTATATATACCCCTATACAGAATTTCAGATGTTTTGCCTGCCTCCAAAGACCCACAAAAAATGCCCAAAAAAATGCCTGCGCCAACACACCTGGGCATTTTTTTTTGGAGCAGGCATTTTTTTGGGCATTTCTTGTGGGTCTTTGGAGGCAGGCAAAACATCTGAAATTCTGTATAGGGGTGTATATATACACACACACTTATATGTATTTATACACATACACATATACAGGTCCCTCTCAAAAAATTAGCATATTGTGATAAAGTTCATTATTTTCTTTAATGTACTGATAAACATTAGACTTTTATATATTTTAGATTCATTACACACAACTGAAGTAGTGCAAGCCTTTTATTGTTTTAATATTGATGATTTTGGCATACAGCTCATGAAAACCCAAAATTCCTAGCTCAAAAAATTAGCATATCATGAAAAGGTTCTCTAAACGAGCTATTAACCTAATCATCTGAATCAACTAATTAACTCTAAACACCTGCAAAAGATTCCTGAGGCTTTTAAAAACTCCCAGCCAGGTTCATTACTCAAAACCGCACTCATGGGTAAGACTGCCAACCTGACTGCTGTCCAGAAGGCCATCATTGACACCCTCAAGCAAGAGGGTAAGACACAGAAAGAAATTTCTGAATGATAGGCTGTTCCCAGAGTGCTGTATCAAGGCACCTCAGGGGCAAGTCTGTGGGAAGGAAAAAGTGTGGCAGAAAACGCTGCACAACGAGAAGAGGCCCTGAGGAAGATTGTGGAGAAGGACCGATTCCAGACCTTGGGGGACCTGCGGAAGCAGTGGACTGAGTCTGGAGTAGAAACATCTAGAGCCACCGTGTACAGGCGTGTGCAGGAAATGGGCTACAGGTGCCGCATTCCCCAGGTTAAGCCACTTTTGAACCAGAAACAGCGTCAGAAGCGCCTGACCTGGGCTACAGAGAAGCAGCACTGAACTGTTGCTCAGTGGTCCAAAGTACTTTTTTCGGATGAAAGCAAATTTTGCATGTCATTCAGAAATCAAGGTGCCAGAGTCTGGAGGAAGACTGGGGAGAGGGAAATGCCAAAATGCCTGAAGTCCAGTGTCAAGTACCCACAGTCAGTGATGGTCTGGGTGCCATGTCAGCTGCTGGTGTTGGTCCACTGTGTTTTATCAAGGGCAGGGTCAATGCAGCTAGCTATCAGGAGATTTTGGAGCAATTCATGCTTCCATCTGCTGAAAAGCTTTATGGAGATGAAGATTTCATTTTTCAGCACGACCTGGTACCTGCTCACAGTGCCAAAACCACTGGTAAATGGTTTACTGACCATGGTATTACTGTGCTCAATTGGCCTGCCAACTCTCCTGAACCCCATAGAGAATCTGTGGGATGTTGTGAAGAGAAAGTTGAGAGACGCAAGACCCAACACTCTGGATGAGCTCAAGGCCGCTATCGAAGCATCCTGGGCCTCCATAACACCTCAGCAGTGCCACAGGCTGATTGCCTCCATGCCACGCCGCATTGAAGAAGTCATTTCTGCAAAAGGATTCCTGACCAAGTATTGAGTGCATAACTGAAAATAATTATTTGAAGGTTGACTTTTTTTGTATTAAAAACACTTTTCTTTTATGGTCGGATGACATATGCTAATTTTTTGAGCTAGGAATTTTGGGTTTTCATGAGCTGTATGCCAAAATCATCAATATTAAAACAATAAAAGGCTTGCACTACTTCAGTTGTGTGTAATGAATCTAAAATATATGAAAGTCTAATGTTTATCAGTACAATGCAGAACATAATGAACTTTATCACAATATGCTAATTTTTTGAGAGGGACCTGTATAGATGTGATAGGAGCGGAGACATATGCCTGTTAATTATTTCATTAGCGCAAGCATAGGTTTCTGCTACTTTCACACTTATATATGTATATGTGTATAAATACATATAAGTGTGTGTGTGTATATACCCCTATACAGAATTTCAGATGTTTTGCCTGCCTCCAAAGACCCACAAAAAAATGCCCAAAAAAATGCCTGCGCCAACACACCTGGACATTTTTTTTGGCGCAGGCATTTTTTGGGGCATTTTTTGTGGGTCTTTGGAGGCAAGCAAAACATCTGAACTTCTGTATAGGGGTATATATACACACACACACTTATATGTATTTATACACATACACACATATAGGTGTTATAGCAGAGAAACCATATGGGTGTTAATTATTTCATTAGCGCAAGCATAGGTTTCTGCTACTTTCAAACGCCAGCTACAAAACCGACAAGGTGTGAAAATAGCGGAGCCATATCCCTGTTCTATATTAATTCTAATACAAACAAACTTTTTTTTTTCTGGTTCTGGACATGCTACAGAGCTGAAACTTCACAAGTACACTTTTTAGACCCACCAGACACTAAATCAAAAGAAATCTCATTTTTTTTTCAATAATTTTTTCAATAATTGTCTCTCTCTCTCTCTATCAAAAATGACAATTTTTAAGAACTTTTTTTTGTGTGATTAATAGTCCCTGGGACATGACCCAGAACCCTAGGCACTTTTTAGGGGCATTTATTGGGTTTTAGGGCTTCAAAATTGTGTTTTTTGATCCGATTGATTTCAATGGGGTTCTGAAATCCGGGCCAAACTTTTGGGAAGTTCGGGTGTTCTGGTCGAACCAAACTTTTGAAAAGTTCGATCATACCTAGTGATCATCCTGTGATCGCTAGAGCCCAGGTTGTCCTGGACTCCTACCTCCGAGATTAGGTCTGGGTCATTAGTGATCAATAGATCCAGGACTGCATTTTCTCTAGTAGGAGAATCCACCAACTGTGACATGTAGTTGTCCTGTAAGATTTCCATGAATAGACGGGCCTTCTGTGAGTGTTTAGTCCCCTCTTCCCAGTTAATGTTGGGATAATTGAAGTCCCCCAATATGATGACTGATCCCAGTTTTGCCCAACAGTGATATAAATTCCAGCTCTACCTCCTCCCTTTGGTTGGGTGGCCTATAGCAAACCCCCACAATTACTTTTCTCTTTTTTCCTTCCCTATGGAGTTCTACCCACACAGATTCTAACTCCATACTCATCCCTTCCATAATATCACTCCTCTCCATCACCCTTACATTATTCTTGACATAGAGACATACCCCTCCCCCTCTTTTTCCTACCCTGTCCTTCCGGTACACCGAATACCCTTGGATATTGGCCAGCCAGTCATGTGAGGGGTCGAACCAAGTTTCCGTTATTCCCACAAGGTCTATGTCTTCCTCATGTACTAACATTTCAAACTCATCCATTTTATTAGCTAGGCTCCTGGCATTAGCTCCCTCTTAGTTTTGTGGAAGTTGATCGTGAATGGTGATTTTGTTTATTCCTGTTTGATCTGAGATTTTCCCGCACCGCCCCCCGCAATTGACGTTATGGAACTACTGTCACTGCTGACTCTACTACTGCCTTCTGTCCTTTGCTCCCTCCTGACTGACTCTACGCCTGAGCCCTTTCCCCCGTCTCCTAGTTAAAAAGCCACTCCAACTTGGTGGCCATCTTTCTCCCCAAAAGAGCTGTACCAACCCCATTAAGGTGCAGCCCATCCTAACTAAATACAGTGCATCAGATGTGTACCACGAATATTAAAAAAATCCCAATACACAAATATATCATAAAATGTGCTCAAAAAAACTGGGTGCACCAAACAAAAAGTCCCCAATAAACTTTTTCTTCTTCCACATGTGAAACAGGCACCTCCATCCCTATTCTGGACAATGAAGGGGAGGATATAAGGGACTTACATAGTTACATAGTAGGTGAGGTTGAATAAAGACAATAGTCCATCCTGTTCAACCTGTGTAGGTGTGTGTGGCTGTAATCATCTCACATAGCCCTTAATTTCCTGATCCTTGAGATGTAAGTCTAAGAGTCTTTTGAAAGCCACCATGCTTCCTGCAGAAACCACCTCTTGTGGTAGAGAATTCCACAATCTTGTAGCCCTAACAGTAAAGAACCCCCCACGTTACCTGAGGTTTAAACGCTTCTCCTCTAATCGCATTGTATGCCCTCTTGTCCTCATGCAATCCCTTCGAATGAAGAGCTTTTTTTCTAAGCTGAGATCCCCATTGAGATATTTATAAATTGCTATCATGTCCCCCCTCAGGCGTCTCTTCTCCAGGGAGAATAAATCGAGCGATTGCAGCCGCTCTTCATAGTTAAGGTCCTCCAATCCCCTAATCAGTTTAGTTGCCCTTCTCTGGACTCTTTTTAACATAAGACAAATAACAAAGGAATAAAATACAATAAAATAATATATAAAAATAATAATATGTTTATTACATAATTGCATTGGTAATGGCAATTACATACATGCATACATTACATACATGTATGTAATTGCCATTACCAATGCAATTATGCAATAAACATATTATTATTTTTATATATTATTTTATTGTATTTTACTCCTTTGTTATTTGTCTTATATTAATTCCCTTATATCCTCCCCTTCATTGTCATTGCTAAATAATTAAAATAAATACGTTTTTTTTTTTTTTTTTTATTAAAAAGTAGATGCAGGGGCTCAGTGACTTACCGTTTGGTTACATGGCATTTAAAAATGCCGCTGCCCGGCGCCTAGACGCCACTGCGCATGCGCCATCTGCCCGAGAATAGCTCAGCATGTTCGGGCTTTCCCGAGCAGTGGCAGCGCATGCGCAATGTGCCTGTCGGGGCCGGCAGCAGACGTTTTTTTTTTCAGGTGCAGATGCGTTCATCTTCACCCAGTTCCAGGGCAGGGGGACCTGGCAGCGCCTGCTGCAGCGCTGCTGTGACTCGTAGGATGTAGTGAGTAACTGACTGCGACTCGCAGTCTGCGAGCTGTGATGGCCGCACGGCTTCCCTCATGGCGCCCTGTGCGGCCGTACAGCTCGGGCACCCCAAAGGACGGCCCTGATTGCGAACACCCATGCGATTCAGGAATAGAGGAAAAAAAAGGGTTCTGCATCATTTTGGTGCGGATGCAAAGCGATTTCAGCTTACAAACTGATGGCTGAAATTGCACCGCACAGACATTGCATGTGATGTGCACAGGAAATGTCGTGCGAATCACATGCAATGTCTGCATTCGCACCAGTGTGAACCTAGCCTTACCTTATTCCTAGTTCCCCTATGCTCCCATATTCTCTTTGAGGCTCTGGCTTGTAGGCGGACCCTCGGCATCCCCACTTACTCATGGTCCTGCCATGAACATGATGGCATCAACAGCTGTGAGCACCAGCTGGAGAGCTGAATACAAGAGGCTGCAGGCAGTGCAGGGGCAAGATTATCCAGTGCCCAGTGTGAAGATGGCAAACTGTGAGACCACCCGTTATGCAGGAGAGGCTGAAGCTAATAGCCTGCATGTGCTGTAAAATGTGTGTAATGTTTGTTGCGTGCGCTGAAATTGTACCAATAATTGAGGTAAACTGCAGTGAACAGAAGTGTTTAAAATTGGTGCACAAATATGGCGCTAACAGTGGCAAAGGAAAAATGTCCCTGCATTGGTGGTGTCAGTGGAAGGAAAAATGTCCTTGCCCTGTTGGTGTTATTAAAAGGAAACATTTGCCCTGCTTTGGTGTCACAAAAAGGAAAAAAAAATGGGCCAGCATTGGTGTTGTCAATGAAAGGAGATAATGTCCCTTCGCCGGTGGTGTCATTTAAAGGAAAACTTGACTCTTCAACAGTGCTGTCCCTGAAAGGAAAAATTGTTGGGGAACTGGAGAAAGTGCAGAGAAGGGCAACCAAACTGATAAGAGGCACGGAGGAGCTCAGCTATGAGAAAATATTAGGGGAACTGAATTTATTCTCTCTTGAGAAGAGGAGATGAGGGGGGATATAATCAACATTTATAAATACAAAAGGGGTCCATATAGTGAACTTGGTGTTGAGCTGTTCACTTTAAGGTCAACACAGAGGACAAGGGGGCACTCTTTACATCTAGAGGAAAACAGATGTTGTCTCCAAATACGGAATGGTTTCTTCACCATAAGAGCTGTGAAAATGTGGAATAGACTCCCTCCAGAGGTGGTTCTGGCTAGCTCACTCGATTGCTTTAAAAAAGGTCTGGATTCTTTCCTGGGTGTACATAATATAAATGGGTACTAATATTTATAAGTAAAGTTAATCCAGGGAATATCCGATTGCCTTTCGGGGGATCAGGAAGGATTTTTTTTCCCCTGCTGTAGCAAATTGGACCATGGTTTGCTGGGGTGTTTTCGCCTTCCTCTGGATCATTTGGATATAGGATTGTGTATATGGGATTGTATGGTTGGGTTTTCATTACTGTTTTTTTTATTATTTTTATTGGTTGAGCCAGATGGACTTGTGTCTTTTTTCAACCTGACTAACTATTGTAACTTTGTAACTATGTGTCGCTGGAAGGAATACATTGGTGGTATTGTTAAGAGGAAAAATTGTGCTGCATCAATGTCAGTCTGTGGATGATTGATTGGCATCACATCGATGTCAACTAGGGCTCTGAGAAGTGCATGAAACAAAGGGATCTAAGGGGCTCTGATGGAAGGAAGGGGGGCTGAAAGGCCTCTAAGGGCTTTTTCAGATGTGCAACTATCATTGCTACCCCTGTAAAAAAAGCAATGCTGTGGATTTCTTTTCAGAAAGCATTTTTTTTTTTCAAAATTCTTTTTATTGCAAACTTTGTTTCTTTTTACAAAACAAAGCCTTTGAGGCATACCCTGGCTTGAATTACACATAACAACATACTCTTGCAACTTTATAACGTGCAACCTCCGGTACACTTGATGTTAAAACCTCAACATAAAGTGCATCTTGCTCTATTGACAATTATCAGGAAAAATAAATGCTGTTACAATTAAGGAGCTTTGTTTTCCCCTCCAATCCACCGCAATTGCACAACCCAACTGGGTGTTGGTGCCCCGTCGTTTTGAATACCCCTCCCCCCCAGGTGTTACACATTCTGTCTAAATGCACTATGTTGGACATTTGGCTGGTCAAGATATCAGAAAAGCGGGGCCAGTTATGTTCCTGATCATCTATTGTTGAATCTGAGTCTGTCCATAGATGCCAGACATTAGACATTTTTGTATTTCTTAGGGCAACCCCTGGATATATATGTAGCTTTGTATGATGGTACTGCTGAGTTGACAAGTTGTTTCCAGAAGCTCAAGGTCGGAAGGCATTCTGATTTCCATATGTGGACAATTGCCTTTCTTGCATAGAATAGGAGGATGATGATCAGAGTGCGTGTCGCTCTAGCAAATGTTAACAAATCTACCAAGAAGGCAAATGCTAATTGTCAAGGGGATTGTTGTGGTGGTCAGATCTGATATGAATTGGGTCACTTCTTGCCAATAGGAGCTAATCTGAAGGCATTCCCAGAAAATGTGGGAGAAGCCCGCAGGTTCGCAAGAGCATCTCCAACAGGAGGCCGAAACATTGGGGTAGATACGGTGCATCCACTGTGGAGTGTAGTAAATCCTATGTAATATTTTAAATTGGATTAGTTTATCTCTAGTTGCTATCAGCGACTGGAACGGGTAGTCCCACATGTCCTCCCAGTTCTTTCCATCCAGTCCTTGCTACTCCACACTGCACGCAGTCCATCTAGTCCATGGGTGTCCAACCTTTTAGCTTCTCTGGGCCACATTGAGTGTAGAGAAATTTTCTTGGGCCTCATATAAAATATATACTATAGTTAAGGTATATAAGTAATAAAACGCCACCACGCCATTCCCGCTTCACCGCGCTCCCCCCTCCCCCCCCCCCCCGCACTAATTTAACACAACTAGAGGATGATCAAGTGAAATGGAATCAGTATACAGAGGTTTACTTCTTATGGGCGATATTAATGGAACACTCTAACCACCATGACCACTTCAGTGATTTGAAGGGGTCATGGTGGTAGGAGTCAGAAACACTGCACATGCTGGAATATTTACAGTTATGTGCTGGGGGCTAGTTGCACCCCTAGCACATATGACTTAGGCAGCCAGAAAATGTCATGTTCTTATTCATACATGTATGTACAAGGACATGACATATTATGACAAAACACAACTAGTTATTAAAGCGGAGTTCCAGCATAATTTTTTTCTTTACCTAAAAATACCCCTAGAATAGTCAGAGCTAGGGTATTTAAACAAGGATATGCTCTAAACTGTCCCCTGTTTAGTGCACTTACAAGATGAATTACTTAACTTGTAAAGTTCTTGTCCAGCATGGCTATCTGCGGTGTGGGCAGCTGAAGCTGCGGTGTCCCTCTTCCTGGATTTCGCGAGTCCCAAAATGCTATACCCTCGTCACTTCCGGGGCAGGCGCGTCACCCCACAGCTCATTGCACATGCCCAGAAGCTGTTCTCCATTCATCGCCAGAGAAGCACGTGCCTGTACCGGAAGTGACGAGGGAAACCGATGCAGGCGCATTGACTCCTGGGATTGATGACACTCATCTCCCAGGAGTCAATACAAAGGAGGAAATGACGTCGGCGGTGGTTGGAAGAAATGAAGTTATTTTTAATTAAAAATAAGGTAAGGGAACCAGGAAAAAAAAACAAAAAAAAAACAAATCAAATTTAGAAAGGTATGTAGCTATGTATGAAGTAAAGTTTAAAATTAGGGTGGAGCTCCGCTTTAAACATATTGCAACAATTTACACACGCTAATGCACATACCTTTTCTACCTTTTTTGGAGAATGCTGGAGGTTACTGCTGGTGGGTAGTGCTGGTGGTAACTGCTGGCAGGTAGTGCCTTCGGTTCCGGGCCACAGGTTGGACATGCCTGATCTAGTCATACCTGAATAGAAGGTAGTAATGCTTTATATTTTGTGGATAATGTTTTTTTATTTTATTTTTTTTATTATTTTTTAGGTCTTTGTCCCTTTAGGAGAGTTTATAGACTATCCTGTTCTAGACTGGTCATAGGGAGCTTGGCAACCATGACGGATTTGCAAGAACCTGAAAAAAAAGGAGTTGGGGAGTTGAAATTTGTTCTTGAGACTGTCGATTGTAAATAGTGTGCTCCTGCTTGGCTCAGTGCTTCCCCGTTTTGTGGCCTGCTTACTGACTGCATTGCTGAATGGCCCCTGCATACCTGTTATTTTTGTAAGGGACACCTTTCCTCTGCAGACCAGGATACCCATGGCTCACGTTATCCATATGATTGACACATCAGATGATTGCAGGGCTTCCAGGGCTTCTTCTTCAGAGAACGTTCGCCCCGTTTCCCCTGCTTTGGGGGATGTTTTCTCCTATCGTGCCCCAGCCAGTGCTCCATGGCCCCCTGCGGCTTGTGCCACCTTGCTGGAGACTACCATATGTGCCTTACTGTTCATGTTTTTCTTTTCTGTTTGGGCATTATGCTCCCACGTGTTGGGGTCTGTGCGGAGCTACGTGGGTTGGGGGGGGGGGTTAATGTATTTGGGTTCTGTGTGTTACTTTATATGTTTTTGTGCATATTATGCTTCCCTTTTTACTTTTTCCTGCTCATAGCCATGTTTTATCCTTGCATACGTATGTGGTGGAGACTGCTGCCTGCTCTGGGGATCCCCATATCTCCTTTGTCACGGGAGTGCGTGACAAATTTAAGCGCACAGTTGTCTTTTCTTATTTGAAAGACCAACAAGCTGACATAATAGTACTGGTTAAAACACATGCTGAGGGCCACCTGTTGCAGGCCCTGTGCCGACCGTGGATCGGCTGGTCCTTTCACGCCTCCCATTCCTCTTATTCCAGAGGTGTTTCTTTACTTATATCCAAATCTGTTCCCTTCCAGACACGGGAGGAGCTCACGGATCCCCAGGGCAGGTATGTCTTCGTCTGTGGTGAGATTGGTGGTTGAGCTGTCCTATTACTCACCTGGTACGTACCGTCCCCGTACCATACCTCCATCCTTAGTGCAGGCTTTGATTTTATGGCCAGGTTCCCCTCTGTTCCTGCAATATAGCTGGGAGACTTTAATATGGTCTCTAACCCTGTGCTAGATAGACAGGGCCTCTCCCCCTCACAGACTGTGTCGGGCCCGGACACTAGGTTTTGCAGACTGCTTACTGACTTTGGTCTCCTAGACACTTGGAGACATCTATACCCCTCCACCCGTGCCTACTCCTGCTTTTCTGCGACCCACTCCTCTATGTCTAGAATAGACTCCATCTGGCTGTCCCGCTCCCTGTCACCGAATCTGCAGGCGGCAGGGTTTGGGCCCCCGTCTACTTTCAGACCATGCGCCCTACTGGATCTCGCTGGCCCCCTTTTCTGACCCCCCATGGAGACACTGGCGCTTGAACCCTTTCTGACTCTCAACGGTCCCTGACTTGGATAAACTGGGAGAGGAATGGTTGCACTTTTTTTTAACACCAATGACCCCATGGCCTCCCCCCTAACAGTGTGGGAAGCGTTTAAATTGCATGGTAAACGTATGTTGTCGGAGCGTATCTTGAGGTTTAAGAGGGCTTCTAGATTGGAATACCCCTCTGCAGAATGTCAACTGGAGGTCTTGGAGAGTCAATAGGCTCTCTCGCCCTCCCCAGACTTGCTCGCCCGCCTGAAACTTCAGTCCCGTGCGTTGGAACAGCTCTGCCGGGAGCGTGCCAATCGCAAGCTCTTTTTTTGTAAACAAAGGGCCTTTGAATATGGTGAGAAGGTGGGCAAACTCCTCGCGTACTTGGCGCACCTCCACAATAAGCCTCCTGTGGTCATCTCCCTTCACCATGTCTCGAGTGGAGATCCCACGGATCTGACTGCGGTGGCAGAGGAGTTTGCCTCCTTCTTCAGTGATGTCTACATGTCCAAGGTGCACTTTTCTCCATTAGATTTCGTGCATCTACTTGACTCTATCAACTTTCCCACTCTCTCTGCTGAACAGGTTTCCCTGCTGGATGCCCGCTTGTCGGTGGAGGATATCACCGAGGCAATCTCCTGCTTTTCACGTGCCAAGACGCCCTGGGCTCGGCCCGGCTTCCGGTCGAATTCTATTCCCAGTATTCTGATATACTGGCCTCCAAACTCTTAACGGTTTATAATGCTATGTTTGAGGCTAAGGATATTCCACTTTCCATGAGCGAACCGTTAATTGTCTTAATCCCCCGCCCACCTGGAGAGGAGGGGGTGGGGCCTGCTGACGGCGCCAGCGAGGAGAGCGGCCTGATCCCTGAGAGGTTCCCCTCCGGAATGCTGAATTTCATGGAAGTTTCTCCCATCCCATCCACCCGCTAAACCCTGCCGACCCGTGCATTAGACTGCCATTGAGTTCCCCCTACCAGGTATTGTGAAGCTGCGGCGTGACCTGCCGCTTGCTGAGGGGAAACTCCGGAGATGTGCTGAAGCAGCCTGGAGGGAGAGGAGAGAGGACTCCACAGGTGCTGAAAGGTGAACCCGATGCGCACTGCACAGAGGATCAGCGTGGACCCGCGTGTACGGTCCTCTTCGGAGCGGCGGTCACCCGAGAGAATGGGAGCCAGCGTCGGTGAGAGACGTGTAGCGAACCCTGGAGGCTAGGAAGGTGAGAAGGGAAATGCTCCCCCTCTGATAAGAATAGACTCCACCACGATTTTGAAAACTAACTCCTGATTGATCTAAATATACAAACTCTGTCTGCCTGAGATTGCAAAGGGCTGAAGAAAGGTTACATACTATATACCCGTTCAATTACATGACTGTTGCAAAATATCTTTGAAACGGATATTGATGCTTATGATTCAGTGATTCAAAGTATAAATAAGAACGGTTGATAAATTGATGGAACTGTGCTTAGCAGTGTGAGGAAAACTGAAGCTATTTTAAATGGTTATATTAACAGTGTGTCTGAAACCAGTGAAACCAGGTAAACAAGCAGGATAAGTGGCCGTGAAGATACTGCTTTTAAGAAATCTGGGTTTAACTTAAAACCACAAACAAAGTGAAAATAGACATCAATACAAACTGACTGGAGACCTGCTCATTTAAGACACTTGAGTTTAATATTGGTAATACCTGAGTAAAACCTCTAGGAGGAAAACTGCAGTTAGAGCTGAGGAGTAGAGTTGAGCGGACACCTGGATGTCCGTGTTCGGCGGGTTCGGCCGAACTTAAAAAAAAAAGTCCGGGTTCGTGTCCCGGACTTTTGCCGAACTTTTCCCGGACACCGAACCCCATTGAAGTCAATGGGGACCCGAACTTTCAGGTACTAAAATGGCTCTAAAACACCAATGGAAAGGGCTAGAGTGCTGCAAATGGCAGCAAAACGTAGTTAAGAGCATGGCAAGTGCTCTGCAAACAAATGTGGATAGGGAAATAACTTAAAACAACAAAAAACAACAGAAAAATAAAACAATGTTCTTCATCTCTGAAGGACGAGGCCCATATGGAGTAGGAGGGAGGTTGAGGTGGTGGTGGATGTGGCGGTGTCATAGGCGTGCGCACAGGGTGTGCCGGGTGTACCTGGGCACACCCTAATCACCTAGGGCACATAGCATTATCGCTCTGTTTGCCAGTGAGGAGATGGGAAAGATCTCCCTCGGACCTGCTCTGCTCTATTTCTCTTTGCCAGCAGGGAGAGTAATGTATCGGGGCCATGTACATGTAGGCAAACACATGCATGTGTATTTAAACTTTGGGGTGCACACCCTAATGCAATAGGCTGCGCACACCTATGGGCGGTGTAGGTGGAAGCGGCGGTGGAGGAGGAGTGAGGACGAGGTAGCCAACACTGCTTTTTTTCAGAAATTTTAAATGAGGGTACACCCCAAAAGAGTGAGAAAGAGCAAAAATAGAACAATGGCTGGGTAAGGTCGGTATCCATCGCTATTCTGCACAAGGTACGGAAAAGTCCCGTGGGATCCATGCCTGGTTCATTTTAATGAACGTGAGCTTGTCCACATTGTCTCTGGACAGGCGGCTGCGCTTGTCTGTGATAACGCCCCCAGCCGTGCTAAATACCCGTTCAGATAATACACTGGCTGCAGGGCATGCCAGCACCTCCAAGGCGTAAAGGGCAAGCTCAGGCCATGTGCCCAATTTGGGGACCCAGAAGTTGAAGCGGCAGACCCGTCATTCAGTACGTCTAGGCGTGTGCACACATACTGCTCCACCATGTTGGTGAAATGCTGCCTCCTGCTAAGACGTTCCATATGAGCTGCTGGTGCTGCTGTTTGTTGTGGCGTGCTGACAAAGCTTTTCCACATTTCGGCCATTTGAACCCTGCCTTCTGAGGTGTTGGCGACCTCTTCCTCCTCCTCCTCCTCCTCTGCCTTGTGCTTCCACTGTGGCCCCGCTGTCAGGTGAGAATGCCAGCAGCATCGTGTCTACCAGCGTGCGCTTGTACTCGCGCATCTTGCGATCGCGCTCCAGTGAGTGAATTAGGACGGTACGTTGTCCTTGTAACGGGGATCCAGCAGCGTGGCCACCCAGTAATCAGCACAAGTTAGAATGTGGGCAACTCGGCGGTCGTTGTGGAGACACTGCAGCATGTAATCGCTCATGTGTGCCAGGCTGCCCAGAGGCAACGAAAGGCTGTCCTCTGTGGGAGGTGTATCGTCCGTGTCCTCTGTATCCCCCCAGCCACGCACCAGTGATGGCCATGAGCTGGCCTGGGTGCCACCCTGCTGTGAACATGGTTCCATCTCCTCCTCCAGCTCCTCCTCCTCATCCTCCAGAACTGTGCCCCTGCTGGACAATTGTGTCCCTGGCGTTTGTGTGTGCAGGAACCCACCCTCGGAGCCCCTTGTGAATGACTGCCCTGAAAGCCTTGGAAATGTTACCTCTTCATCCTTCTCCTCCTCCTCATCCTGTGCCACATCCTCGTCCATCATTGCCCGAATCTTTTTTTAAGGAGGCATAGAAGTGGGATAGTTAAGCTGACAACGGCGTCTGGCCATGTTGGTGGAGTACTCAAAACAGCGCAACAAGGCACACAGGTCTCGCATGGAGGCCCAGTTATTGGTGGTGAAGTGGTGCTGTTCCGCAGAGCGACTCACGCATGCGTGCTGCAGCTGAAACTCCACTATGGCCTGCTGCTGCTCGCACAGTCTTTCCAGCATGTGCAAGGTGGAGTTCCACCTTGTGGGCACGTCACATATGAGGCGGTGAGTGAGAAGGCCGAAGTTACGCTGCAGCGCTGACAGGCGAGCAGCAGCAGGGTGAGAACGCCGAAAGTGCGCACAGACGGCCCGCACTTTCTGCAGCAGCTCTGACATATCGGGGTAGTTTTTAAGGAACCTCTGCACCACCAAATTCAGCACATGCGCCAGGCAAGGGATGTGCGTCAAACCGGCTAGGCCCAGAGCTGCTATGAGATTTCGCCCGTTATCGCACACCACCAGGCCGGGCTTGAGGCTCGCTGGCAGCAACCACTCATTTGTCTGCTGTTCCATGCTCCTCCACAACTCCTGCGCGGTGTGTGGTTTTTCCCCCAAACAGGCAAGTTTTAAAACTGCCTGCTGTCGTTTACCCCTGGCCGTGCTGAAGTTGGTGGTGAAGGTGTTACGCTGTCCAGATGAGGAGGCGGTAGAGGATGAGGAAGCGGAGTAGGAGGAGTTAGGAACAGGAGGCAAACTGAAGCGCCCTGCAATCCTCGGTGGTGGAAGGACATGCGCCAAATTGCTATCCGCCTGAGGCCCATCCGCCACTGCATTTACCCAGTGTGCCGTTAGGGAGATATAACGCCCCTGACCGTGCTTACTGGTCCACGTATCGGTAGTTAGGTGGACCTTGCCACAGATGGCGTTGCGCAGTGCACACCTGATTTTTTCCCCCCACTTGCTTGTGCAGGGAAGGGATGGCTTGCCTGGAAAAGTAGTGGCGGCTGGGCACGACGTACCGTGGGACAGCCACCGACATAAGGTTTTTAAAACTGTGCGTCTCCACCAGACGGAATGACAGCATTTCAAAGGCCAAGAATTTTGAAATGCTGGCATTCAGGGCCAGGGATCGCGGGTGGGTAGGGGGGTACTTCCTCTTCCTCTCAAGTGTTTGGGAGATGGAAAGCTGAACGCTTCCACGGGACATTGTGGAGATGGTTGGTGACCCAGGTGGTGGTGTTGCTGACAGATCGTCTGTTTGCGGGGTGGCAGGTGCCGGTATCACTACAGATGTGGCTGGAGCGGCCGAGACTGCAGCAGAAGAGGAAGCAGGATGAGCCAGAGACATTTCTTGGTTTTGAAGGTGTCTACTCCACTGCAGCTCGTGCTTTGCACTTAGATGCCTGATCATGCAGGTTGTGCTCAGGTTGAGAAGGTTTATGCCTCGCTTCAGGCTCTGATTGCACAGGGTGCAAACCACTCGTGTCCTGTCATCAGCACATTTTCTAAAGAACTTCCACGCTAGAGAACTCCTTTGAGCTGGCTTTGGTGCGCTCGTTCCCTTGCTGCGTTGGGCAGTAGCAGGCGTAGTGTCTAGGGCACGGCCGCTCCGCTTCTGCACCCTGCTCCCTCTTCTGCTGTGTTGGTGGCTCTGTGCGACCACCGCCTCTTCCTCCAAACTACTCAGGTCACCTGCATGACCTTCATTCCATGTGGGGTCGAGGACCTCATCGTCCTCCACATCATCTTCCACCCAGTCTTCACCCCTGCCCTCCTTGTCGGTTTCCATTCTGAACGCCGCAGCAGTTGGCACCTGCGTTTCATCATCATCGGAGACGTGCTGCAATGGTCCTTGCATGTACTCATCTTGAGAAATAAGTGGTTGGGCATCGCTGCACTCAATCTCTTCCACTTCTGGGGCAGGGCTAGGTGGATGGCCCTGGGAAACCCTGCTGACAGAGTCATCAAAAAGAAGAAGAGACTGCTGTATGGCTTGGGGCTCAGACTGCTTGCCTGATTTGCAAGGGGGTGAGGTGAAAGCCGGTTGGACATCGGCTGCAGGTGCCAATTCTGACCTTTCTGCAGTAGACTGGGTGGGAGACAATGTGAAGGAACTGGAGGCACTGTCAGCAGCAAACCAATCTACTATCGCCTCTACGTGTTCTGGCATCATCACTTCTAGAGGCGTATGATGCCCTACCAAATACTGATGCAGGTTCTGTCACCTACTAACACTTGAGGAAGGTGTTTCACTTGTGCATGTAGCTGGCACAGATCGACCACGTCCTCTCCTTGCAACAGGAGCTCTACCAGCAGCACCACGACCCAGGCCACGGCCCCTATTTGACGGTCTCCTCATATTTCTGTAATTTAAGATCTTGCCCTAGAAAGGTGTTTATTGAATAGCGGAACAAAACAACAACAGTATCGCACGGGTGTATCTCACAGTCAAATATGCAAACTATGCCACAATTTAATGTTTTTTACCCCAAAAGGATGTATATTGAATAGCGGAATAGGAAAAAGGATAAAAAACGGTGTATCTCACACGCACAAACACAGACTAGGCCCCGATTAAAATTTTTTGTACCCTAAAGGGAGGATGAGGAAGAGGAGTAGGAGTAGTTGGGAACAGGAGGCAAACTGAAGCGCCCTGCAATCCTTGGCGGTGGAAGGCGATGCGCCAAACAAATTTAAAAGGTGTATCTCACACGTACCGATACAGACTATGCCGTAATTTAATTTTTTACACTCCAAAAGGGTGTATATTGAATAGCGGAATAGGAAAAATTTTATAATACGATGTATCTCACACGTACAAATAGGCCCCGATTACAATTTTTTGTACCCTAAAGGCAGGATGAGGAGTAGGAGGAGTTCGGAACAGGCAGGAGGCAGACTGAAGCACCCTCAAATCCTCGGCAGTATGAGATGCGCCCCAAAAATTGGAAAGGTGTATATCACACGTACCGACACAGACTATCCCGCAATTTAATTGTTTATACCCAAAGGTTTTGATTAAATAGCGGAATAGAAAATATGATATCAAAAGGTGTATGTATCTCACACGTACCGACACAGACTATCCCGCAATTTAATTGTTTTTACCCAAAGGTGTAGATTAAATAGCGGAATAGAAAATATTATCAAAAAAAGGTGTATGTATCTCACACGTACAGAACCTGACTAGGCCCCAATTACTATTTTTTGTACCCCCAAAGGCAGGATGAGGAGTAGGAGGAGTTCAGAACAGGCAGCACCCTCAAATCTTCAGAAGTATGAGATGCGCCCCAAAAATTGGAAAGGTGTATCTCACACGTACCAACACAGACTATCCTGCAATTTAATTGTTTATACCCAAAGGTTTTTATTGAATAGCGGAATAGAAAATATTATCAATAAAAGTGTATGTATCTCACACGTACAGAACCAGACTAGGCCCCAATTACTATTTTTTGTACCCCCAAAGGCAGGATGAGGAGTAGGAGTAGTACAGGACAGGCAGCACCCTCAAATCTTCAGAAGTATGAGATGAACCCCAAAAATTGGAAAGGTGTATCTCACAGGTACCAACACAGACTATCCCGCAATTTAATTGTTTATACCCAAAGGTTTTTATTGAATAGTGGAATAGAAAATATTATCAAAAAAAGTGTATGTATCTCACACGTACAGAACCAGACTAGGCCCCAATTACTATTTTTGTACCCCCAAAGGCAGGATGAGGAGTAGGTGGAGTTCAGAACAGGCAGCACCCTCAAATCTTCAGAAGTATGAGATGCACCCCAAAAATTGGAAAGGTGTATCTCACACGTACCAACACAGACTATCCCGCAATTTAATTGTTTTTACACAAAGGTGTAAATTGAATAGCGGAATAGAAAATATGATATCAAAAGGTGCATGTATCTCACACGTACCGACACAGACTATCCCGCAATTTAATTGTTTATACCCAAAGGTTTTTATTGAATAGCGGAATAGACAATATTTTCAAAAAAAGTGTATGTATCTCACACGTACAGAACCAGACTAGGCCCCAATTACTATTTTTTGTACCCCCAAAGGCAGGAATGAGGAGTAGGAGGAGTTCGGAACAGGCAGCACCCTCAAATCCTCAGAAGTATGAGATGCACCCCAAAAATTGGAAAGGTGTATCTCACACGTACCAACACAGACTATCCCGCAATTTAATTGTTTATACCCAAAGGTTTTTATTGAATAGCGGAATAGAAAATATTATCAAAAAAAGTGTATGTATCTCACACGTACAGAACCAGACTAGGCCCCAATTACTATTTTTTGTACCCCCAAAGGCAGGATGAGGAGTAGGAGGAGTACGAAACAGGCAGCACACTCAAATCTTCAGAAGTATGAGATGAACCCCAAAAATTGGAAAGGTGTATCTCACACGTACCAACACAGACTATCCCGCAATTTAGTTGTTTATACCCAAAGGTTTTTATTGAATAGCGGAATAGAAAATATTATCAAAAAAAGTGTATGTATCTCACACGTACAGAACCAGACTAGGCCCCAATTACTATTTTTGTACCCCCAAAGGCAGAATGAGGAGTAGGAGGAGTACGGAACAGGCAGCACCCTCAAATCTTCAGAAGTATGAGATGAACCCCAAAAATTGGAAAGGTGTATCTCACACGTACCAACACAGACTATCCCGCAATTTAATTGTTTATACCCAAAGGTTTTTATTGAATAGCGGAATAGAAAATATTATCAAAAAAAGTGTATGTATCTCACACGTACAGAACCAGACTAGGCCCCAATTACTATTTTTTGTACCCCCAAAGGCAGGATGAGGAGTAGGAGGAGTACGGAACAGGCAGCACCCTCAAATATTCAGAAGTATGAGAGGAACCCCAAAAATTGGAAAGGTGTATCTCACAGGTACCAACACAGACTATCCCGCAATTTAATTGTTTATACCCAAAGGTTTTTATTGAATAGCGGAATAGACAATATTTTCAAAAAAAGTGTATGTATCTCACACGTACAGAACCAGACTAGGCCCCAATTACTATTTTTGTACCCCCAAAGGCAGAATGAGGAGTAGGAGGAGTACGGAACAGGCAGCACCCTCAAATCTTCAGAAGTATGAGATGAACCCCAAAAATTGGAAAGGTGTATCTCACACGTACCAACACAGACTATCCCGCAATTTAATTGTTTATACCCAAAGGTTTTTATTGAATAGCGGAATAGAAAATATTATCAAAAAAAGTGTATGTATCTCACACGTACAGAACCAGACTAGGCCCCAATTACTATTTTTTGTACCCCCAAAGGCAGGATGAGGAGTAGGAGGAGTACGGAACAGGCAGCACCCTCAAATATTCAGAAGTATGAGAGGAACCCCAAAAATTGGAAAGGTGTATCTCACAGGTACCAACACAGACTATCCCGCAATTTAATTGTTTATACCCAAAGGTTTTTATTGAATAGCGGAATAGACAATATTTTCAAAAAAAGTGTATGTATCTCACACGTACAGAACCAGACTAGGCCCCAATTACTATTTTTTGTACCCCCAAAGGCAGAATGAGGATTAGGAGGAGTACGGAACAGGCAGCACCCTCAAATCTTCAGAAGTATGAGATGAACCCCAAAAATTGGAAAGGTGTATCTCACAGGTACCAACACAGATTATCCCGCAATTTAATTGTTTATACCCAAAGGTTTTTATTGAATAGCGGAATAGACAATATTTTCAAAAAAAGTGTATGTATCTCACACGTACAGAACCAGACTAGGCCCCAATTTCTATTTTTTGTACCCCCAAAGGCAGGATGAGGAGTAGGAGGAGTACGGAACAGTTAGCACCCTCAAATCTTCAGAAGTATGGGATGAACCCCAAAAATTGGAAAGGTGTATCTCACACGTACCAACACAGACTATCCCGCAATTTAATTGTTTATACCCAAAGGTTTTTATTGAATAGCGGAATAGAAAATATTATCAAAAAAAGTGTATGTATCTCACACGTACAGAACCAGACTAGGCCCCAATTACTATTTTTTGTACCCCCAAAGGCAGGATGAGGAGTAGGAGGAGTACGGAACAGGCAGCACCCTCAAATCCTCGGAAGTATGAGATACACCTCAAAAATTGGAAAGGTGTATCTCACACGTACCAACACAGACTATCCCGCAATTTAATTGTTTATACCCAAAGGTTTTTATTGAATAGCGGAATAGAAAATATGATATAAAATTGGTGTGATTTATCAATAGCACATGTGAACAGCAGTGTCTTATATCATTCAGCTCTGCTGCAGGCTATGGAGGGAAAAAAAAATTCCCCTTTTAAGTTTGTAATTTTTAACTAGATTAGTACAGACTATGCCACAATTTAATTTTTTTAACCCAAGGCTGTATATTGAATAGTGGAATAGAAAAAAGTGTATGATTTTTGAAACCACTCAATAATAGCACATGTGAACACACACAGCAGTATATTATCACAGTCAACACAGCAGCACTGAAGGAAAAACGCTGCACACAGTGACTGATAGAAAAAGACTTTTCTCCCTCCTCCTCAGTGGGCAAAAAAGATTGTTTTCACTGCACCCCACACACAGCAAAATCGATGTGGACCTGCTCTGCTGCAGGCTATGGAGGGGGAAAAAAAAAATTCCCATTTTAAGTTTGTAATTTTTAACTAGATTAGTACAGACTATGCCACAATTTAATTTTTTTAACCCAAGGGTGTATATTGAATAGTGGAATAGAAAAAAAGTGTATAACTTTTGAAATCTCTCAATAATAGCACATGTGAACACTGAACACTGAACTCAGCAGTGTATGATCACAGTCAGCACAGCACAGCACTGAAGGAAAAACACTGCACACAGTGACTGATAGAAAAAGACTTTTCACCCTCCTCCTCAGTGGGCAAAAAAGATTGTGTTCACTGCACCCCACACACAGCAAAATCGATGTGGACCACTGACACCTGCCTATCTCCAGCCTCTCCCTAAAAGGATTGATAAGATTGGTCACTGCAAACCCCCCCCCCCCACACAGCAATATCGATTGTAGAACACTGACCCTAAAAATCAGCAGCCTCGCCCTAACATGCCCTACAACTCGCCCTGCCTAACACACTCCGACCTGTCCCTCAATTCTATCCGGACACAAATGATTTTTGCCTGTCTGTCCCTAATCAGCAGCCAGCACGTATGATGTGTGCTCTGTCCCTGAACTACACAGCAGAATGACGCAGCGGCGCTGGCTCGAACTTATAAAGACTTGGTCACATGCTTCAGATGGCCAATCACAGCTACTAATACATTTGTAGGCATGGCTGGGATGGCTTAAGGCACACCAGTTAAACGCTTGTTGACTAGCTGTTGAAAGCCCGCCATGAAAAGCGCGCCAATGCATACAAAACCCGGAAATAAAATGACCGAACACGGATTTTTAACCGAATATACAGTAAAGTTTTCGGGTCCTTGTTCGGGTAACAAAAATCCAATTATTCGGTACGAACACGAATAATACAGTCCGTGTTCGCTCAACCCTACTGAGGAGGGTATATAGAATTTAACTCCCCTCCAGGAAAGCTTGCAAGAGTGAAAACTCTCAGGGTCTGCGGGCATAAAGCAGTGGTAAAAGCGGGGAGGACAAAATATTGAACCCACAGTATTAAAACAGATTATTAAAATACCAGTATCATAGTATCAAATATAGTATCAAATACCGTTCCACCCCTAATCTAACGGAAGTAGAAAGAATAAACCAGCATCCATCAAAAAATATATACCCCGCTGAGAGTACGGCAGAAAATAGCGAGAAGCAAACCTCAACAAAACTAAAACATACTAATGAAAGTAATATAAAAACCCGCAACCGGAAAACAACAGAGACAAGCGATGAAAGTAGCCTTGACCAGTTAAAAGAAGGGGAACAGATGGACAAGGGACAGAAGGAAAATCATGATCCAGGAAGAGAGAAGAAGCGAAAGGAAAAAAGTCTTCAGCCCACTAAAGAAGAAATGAAAGAAATGTTTTCAAATCTGGAACTGTCCATTAAAAAGGAAATGGCAATACTACACGGTGACTTTGGTCAGATGCTGAAGAAAGAGTGGAAGAAGTAGAGGAAAAATCGGAACAGCATGAAAAAGATCTGATAACACTTAAAGAGGAAATGAAGAAAACACAAATGGTACAAAGAAACCTACTCTATAAATTAGAAGACCAAGAGAATAGGGACATACGGATAAACCTAAGAATCCGCGGATTGCCAGAAAATGGACAAGAAGAAAATTTAGAAGCTATGCTGGAAATCATCTTCAACCCTTTATTAGGTAGAGAAATAACAACAAAACTGGAAATTGAAAGGACACAGAATATGGAAACTAAAAAAATGCACCAAAAGAGTCTCCAAGAGATGTAATAGTGAGATTTCACAAAAATGAGACAAGAGCGCAGATATGGGAGAAATTAAAATGCCACCCCCTCTTAAAATATAAAGATTCAGAGATACAGATATACGCTGACTTGTCACAAGAGACACTGACAAGTAAATGGACACTTAAACCAATGACTGAAATATTGAGACAACACAATATTCAATACTTCTGGGGATACCCGGCATGTTTAGGGGTGAGAAGAGAAGGGAAGACAATAAAACTAAGATTCCCAGAAGAGCTTGAGGACTTTTGTGAGAACCTGAAAATCCCAATACCCGGAAAATCTGGATGGACAAGTATAAGGGACAAAAGAGGTGAAGAAGCAGACGTACGGTGGCATCTGAAGACCAAGAAAAAATAAACTGTGAAAACCATATAGAGATGAAGCGGCAGGATAGGGGTCGACGGGGGGGGGGGTGTAAGATGGGAAATAGGAACAGGAGAAGAATGGGAGACCCGGAGGGGACACTGGGGACTTAGGAGACTCTTCTCTATTAAGACCCCTGGAGAGAGGAGAGGGGGGCGGGTGTTCAGGAGCAGAGTCTCACCCAGGGAAAAGTCGATATAAGGAGGGAGGAAGTAGATCGACAGGAGGGGCCCAAAAGGGAAGGGGCCCAGTAACCCACCAGTACGCCAAAATGTGGCGGGGAGGGAGGGGAGGAGGAGGAGGGGGGGATGGGGAGGAGGGAGGGAGGGAGGGCGAGGAGGGAGCGATGGGGGGATGAGGTTTAATGTATCCACTCCATTATTTTACGAGGAAAGTTTAATGGGAAGAGTAATTCACAATCCAATGTTCCCACTCCTCTTCTTTTTCTTTTGGGTAAGATGGACCTTCCTCGGCTCTCCGGGGAAGAATTTAATGGCTCTTTTTAACCACTAACAATGACAGAGATTAGTTACGTAACATATAACATAAGAGAACTGAATTCCCCCGAGAAGAGACAGAAAGTCCTGAAAGAGATTAAAAACATGGGAGCTGATTTAGTTTTCCTACAGGAAACTCACATCCTACATTCTTCTAATATCAGATTATACTCAAGGGACCATCCCACGTGGTGCTACTCCGACTCTACAACAAAAAAATCAAAAGGAGTGGCAATTGGGTTTGCCAGACGAACTCACTTCATTTTAGAAGAGAGGATAGTAGACCACGAGGGAAGATTCCTTTTCCTGAAAGGGAAACTGCATTCCAAAGATGTGACCCTGGTAAACGTATATTGCCCAAATGATAGGCCTATGCGATATTTTGGGAAGATTCTAGACAAGCTAATAGAATTTAGAAAAGGGAGAGTGATATTAGCGGGTGATTTCAATTTCTGTCTTGACCCAGAAATTGCTAGCACGTCGGCTGTACAGAGAAGTGGAGCAACATATTTGAAAACGATCAAAAAGAAGCTATTCCAATGCCAACTATTGGATATTTGGAGGGTGCTTCATCCGAAAAAATGTGATTATACGTTCTACTCCTCTGTACATAAAATACACTCAAGGATCGATTACATTATGATAGACCACAGAGGGATAGAACTAGTGACAGAGGCTAAAATAGGGATCAAAATTTGGTCGGACCATGCCCCCGTCAAGATAAAGCTGAAAATATCAGAGGGATTTTTAAAAACAAATACTTGGAGATTAAATGAGGAACTACTCAGGGAAAAAAAATGGGGAGAAGAAATTAGAAAAGAACTAGAATTATATTACCATATTAATGAAAATGAAGAAATGCCAAAAAATATACTTTGGGAGGCGCAAAAAGACCCTTAATCTCTAAAGGGTCAAGAAGAAAAAAAGAGAGATTAGAACATAAAGAAAAACTAATAAAAGAGATTTATGACTTAGAACAAAGCCATAAAAATATCCAGTCGGTCGAGACCCAACACCAGTTAGTTATAAAAAGAGAAGAACTAAAAGAATTAATAGAACAAGAAATTAGACAAGAGACCAGGAAAGTAACCAAAGAAAACTACCAAGGAAATAACAAGATTGGGAAGAAAATTATTAAGAAAAAGAAAGCGATAAATTATATAGAGAAAATGAAAGACACCAAGGGGGAAACGGTACATTCAACGACCGATATAGCAAAAGTATTTCAGGAGTACTGTGGGAAACGCTATAATATCGGGGGGCGTGGTCTGGTCATGGCCGGCTGAGGTCGTCTTTGTGCAGAGCTCCGTGCCTAACCTCACCCAGCCCGACTTACCTGGACCGGTACGACGAGATATGAGGTCGGTCAGGAAGAGGAAGACGAAGGGATCCTCTGGGGGCTCTGGTGCTCCGGGCAAGCCGCGCCATTCGGGCGAGATCCAGCGGTTTTTCCCCTCCTCACAGTCTTCCTCTCAGGCGGGAAATATGGCAGCGATGGAGCTGCCGGGACCCTCTGGCGGGAACTCCCAGGCTTCCTCCCCAGCGTCCTCCACGGACACTGGTCTCCACACTCCGGTAGCCTTCCGCCCGGTGCCTCCCAGCGTGACTCCCTCTGTGGGGATGGACGAGGAGCTGCGGAGTATCCTGCGATCCTTGCCAAGTACCAGGGACATTGAGGCCATAGTGAGCCGCTTGGAGGCGATGCATCGCCGAGAGGTTCAGCAAGTGAGGGGGGAGGTGCAGCAGGTTGCAGACAGGGTGACTTCGGGAGAGGCGACCCTGGCCGGCCATGGATGTCCGCGTGCTGGCCCTGGAGTACGAACAGTCTGCCCACAGGGATGTTGCCCTGGCTATGCAATTGCATATGGAGGACATGGAGGATCGCAGCAGGCGCAATAATGTCCGCCTCAAGGGACTTCCGGAGGCGACGGGCCTGGAGGATCTGGCGGCATCGGTATCTGCGATCCTGGGCAACCTGCTGGGGGACTCTATGCTGCCCAACCTGGAATTTGACCGGATTCATCGGGCCCTGGGACCCCGCTCCCCTGACCCTTCCGGACCACGTGACGTTGTGTGCCGCTTCCACCGCTACTCCCACAGGGAACTAGTGATTCGCAAGGCCTGGGAGGCCCGGGTGCTTGATTTTGATGGGGCACCGATACGGATTCTCCCAGATTTGTCCCGAGCAACTCTTTATCGGCATGCGCTGTTGCGCCCGGTATTGGACTTGGTGCGCAGGGAGGGGGCGACGTATCGCTGGGGTTATCCCCTGGCACTGACTGTCCGGAAACCTAACGCCTCCTTCACCCTGCGCTCCAGAACAGACCTGCCGGCCCTCTTTGCCTTTCTGGGGGCCCCCCCTGTGCAGGTCCCGGACTGGCTGCAACTTCTTCCCCGCCCGGGAGATCGTAGGAACAGGGGACCCGGTAGCGGAGGCGGGGACGCACCTCTGACTCCTCGCCCGCAGCGCATCCACAGGCGTTCTCGCTCTGGAGTGTCGGAGGCGGACCGTGAGGACTGATCAAGGACTGCCCGGACCTGTGAGTATTGGGGCGCCCTGCCCTCGGATTCCCCGGGCTGAGTTTCTCCCCGCCACCTGCCCCTAGCTGCCCCCGCGGCCCGTCTTGGATGGATGGACATCGCCTGCATCCCCCGGTCCCGGCCTCCCCCAGACCCACTGGACGTTGGTCCCCTCCTCTCCCCGGGCCACCCCAGCTGTGCCCCTGTGACTCTTCTGTGAACTGGCTACTCGCCCTGTTACCCTGCTGCGCCCCGCTCCGGTGGGGGTTGGGTGCCGTGCTCTACGGGCCCCATCTTATGCTACGGAGCCCCCTGGCCTCTTCCCTACCCGCCTGTCACGGTTGCTGCGGACCCCTGTTGGGGGATGAGAGGGGGATGTAACTTGGACTTTGGAGGGATTGCCCTCCCCGGTAACTTTGACAAGAGACTTGTGGGTGGGGGGGGGACTTGGGGGTACCGGACAGATATGGGACCGAGGGGCTTGTTTGGGGACTTCTCTAAGACCTTGGGGGCACTGAGCAGACACACTGGTCTTCTGCCCCTTCTGGGTTTTGGGGCCCTCATGGGGGGGGGCGGTGGGGGGGGAAGATTGATTGTTGGAGTGTTTTTTCTGGTCCGTCTGCTGGGGATTGCTGGGGGATGTGTATATGTGACTGTCTTTTCTTGCTATCTGCGGGGGGGGAGGCGGGGTGGTGGGTGGAGGGAGGTGCGCCCCTGGATTGGATGACCTCACGGGCTTCGGGGTGTTCGGGGGGGCCCAGTGCTCTATCCTGCTGTTGGAAGGGTGCCCGGGTGCTTACTGGGGGGGTGTGGCAGTGGGGGGGGGGCTTAGTGCGGGGTGAGGGGGTGCGGCTGCTGGAGTTTATCGCCACACGGCCGTGTGGAGTTGTCGCACTCCCTTAAGGGGCGGTTTGCCCGCTGAGATCCCTCCACTATGGGATGAGCTCCTAGTTTGAGCCCCTATTGCTATGTGCCCTTGACTGATGGGGACTACGTGTCTGAGTGCTTGACCGTCCCCCCTTGGTACATCCCTGTCGCTGGGATCCCTCTCCCTCTGCACACCTCTGGGGTATGGGGGTGCCTGGGCACCTTACTGTTTCATGTTTACTTTTCATTGTTTACGATTTCCACTTATCTCAGGTTTGTTCAGGTTATGCTACTTGTAATGTCTCGCAGGATGTTTCTCTTAAGATGTTTGCAACTTACCGCAGTGTACTTTCATGCCTCTACCTCTTCTCCTTGAGATGTTGTTCCATGGTTGGGCTGGGTGGGGGGCGGGGGCCTGCGGCATCGGCTGTGCCTGTACTGCCCACATCCCCGCTTAGGCCTGCACTGCTATACCCTTAAGGGGTGTCAAGTGCCTAGTGGCTGTGCTGCCCTTTAGAGTTTGTGGGGCGGATACCGCTCATATTTCAGTGTCTTTCCACTTTTGCCTACTTTCTAGCTTTTCTTCTCTCTTCCCCCCCCCTTTTTTTTTCTCTCTTCTCCCCCTCTCTTTTGTCCCCTACAGCATGGATGAACTCAAGGTGGTCTCCCTAAATGCCAAGGGGCTTAACGTCCCGGAGAAGCGCAAGGTCCTTCTCAATGATTTACGTCACAAGAGGGCGGATGTGGCGTTCGTCCAGGAGACGCACTTCCGGACTGACCGCTTGCAGAGACTGACAAACCGTTCCTACCCCACGTCCTTTCACTCCACGAATGCTGCTGCCAAGTCCAGGGGAGTCTCCATCCTCATAGCTGCTCGGGTGCCTTGGACCTATCAGGGTTCTCTGATAGACCCCTCCGGCCGTTTTGTGTTTGTGAAGGGTACCATTGGCACGTCTGTTGTAACGCTTGCGAGCATTTATGCACCCAATGAAGGTCAGGACGTTTTCTTGAGCAGGGTTCTCCGGCAACTTGCGTCCTTTCAGGTAGGCCAGCTGATTTTGGGGGGCGATTTCAACGTGCCCTTGTCCCCGCGGTGGACACGTCCTCCGGTAGTTCGTCGGTGTCTCCCACCTCGCGTAGGAGGGTTCTTCAGGCTCTTCACGATGCCCAACTTATCGATGTCTGGAGGATGTTGCACGATGACGCTCGTGACTATACCTTTTTTTCCCCTCCCCACAGATCGTACTCCCGTATTGATTACTTTCTGATCCCCCACAGCCAATTGCATGCGGTTTTAGATGCCTCGATCAACGCTATGACTTTTTCGGACCACGCACCGATCTCGCTGGTGTATAAGCTGGCGGATGGTCTACGGGGGAAAACATGTTTCTGGCGCCTGAGTGACGCCCTTCTTTCCAATGGGGAAGTGCAGGCTGACATGCGGAGGGAGCTCGTGGAGTACTTCCGAGTCAATACCACTGCGGACTGCGATCAGGGGATTATTTGGGAGGCTCATAAAGCCGTCATCCGGGGGATATTTTTGAAACACGGCGCCAGACTTAAAAAGCAGAGGACCCAGCAGCTCGGGAAACTGTTGGAGGACATCCACAGGTTGGAGACCTCTCATAAACAGCGCCTTGACAGGCTAGAGGAGCAGGAGCTATTTGTACTTCGCAGGCAAGTGGGGGACCTTATGTTTGCAAAGGCCAAATCGGATTTGCAGCGAGCTCGGCATGCCTTCTATATGAAGGGGAACAAATGTGGGAGGCTGCTGGCGGCCTCGGTTAGAGCCCAGCGACTTGCCAATTATGTACCTCGAGTGGTGTCCCCGACGGGGAAGGCAGCCACCCGGCCTAAGCAGATTTCTGACGCGTTTCAGGGATTTTATGAGTCTTTATACAATATCCCAGACTCCGGAGCCTCACAGTCCGCCATTGACGAATATTTGCACTCGGTGGCTCTGCCTTCTCTGGATGCTGACGTCAGAGAGGACTTGGAGGCACCTATCACATTGATGGAGATTCAGGCTGCGGTGGGCGCGTTCCAGGCAGGGAAGGCCCCTGGCCCGGACGGATTTACTCTCCCGTACTACTCTACCTATCTGGATGTACTGGGCCATCAGCTGGTGACATGGTTCAACATGCTGGGCAAGGGGGAATCTTCCTTCCCGCCAGACACGCTCCGGGCCCACATCTCTGTGATTCCCAAGGAGGGCAAGGACCCATCCAGCTGCGGCAGTTATAGGCCCATATCCTTGCTCAATATGGACCTTAAGATTTTTACGAAAGTGCTGGCCACCCGCTTGAGCCACCATATGCCGCAGTTGGTCCATCTGGACCAAGTGGGATTCATTCCCTCAAGGGAGGCGAGGGACAACACCCTGAAAGCCATTAACCTTATCCATGTGGCCGGGTCCTCACGACTGCCCTGCGTACTGCTTAACACGGACGCAGAAAAAGCGTTCGATCGTGTCAATTGGCGCTTTATGCTTTCGACGCTCCGCATTATGGGCTTTGGGGACACCCTGATGTCCTGGATAGGACACATCTACTCCCACCCGTCCGCCCAGGTGAAGTGTAACGGAGTGCTGTCGGACACCTTTGCCATCTCTAATGGCACCCGGCAGGGCTGCCCCCTCTCGCCGTTGCTCTACGCTCTCTCCCTGGAGCCGTTTCTGTGCAGAGTGCGGACTAATCCCGATATTTCGGGGGTCCAGGTTGGGGACTTGGAATGTAAAGTCTCGGCATATGCCGACGACATGCTTTTCTCCTTGACGAACCCAGTGATCTCGGCCCCCAATTTGATGAGGGAATTGGAGTGTTACGGTCGATGCTCCAATCTCAAAATTAACTTCCACAAATCTGAGGCGTTGGGTGTGGGAGTACCTGCCCCCCTTTTGTCTCACCTGTCCTCGACACTTCCTTTTAAGTGGACTACGAGGGCCTTGACGTATCTGGGTACCCAACTGCCAGCCGATCTGACACGGATCTATGAACTGAATTTCCCTCCCCTTTTGGCGACGCCTTCTAGACTCTTGGCATTCGGGCTTGCATTCTTGGTTTGGGAGGTGCAACCTGCTTAAGATGTCGATCCTTCCCAAATTCCTCTACCTCCTGCAGACGTTGCCGGTGAGGATTCCACCTGCCTTCTTTGCCCAAACCCACGGCGTCTTCTTGAAGTTTATCTGGGCTCAGGGGAGGTCTCGACTCTCCCGGGCTCACTTGACAATGCCGAAACAATATGGGGGCCTTGCCCTTCCCGATGTGGCGAAGTACCACCAAGCAGCCCATCTTGGCAGGCTCATCGACTGGTGGCGCCACGGTGCTGACAAGTTGTGGGTACAAATAGCGAGGGGTCAAACCGCGGCCGCACTGGAGGGGCTGCCGTGGGTGGTGGGGAGTGTCCCTGCCGGGATCCGGGATCATCCCACCATTGGAGTAACGCTGACGGTCGCCCGTCGACTCCTGTCCCATCCCTCCATCTCTACGCAGATGTCTCCCCTGTACCCAATCCTGGGGAACCCGGAGTTTCTTCCTGGGGTGGAGGAGTTGGAGTTCCGGGAATTGGCGGCTAGGGGACTCTCCCGGGTGCAGCATTTTCTCCGGGGATCTCGCTGGCCGACGATGGGGGAGCTGGCGGCCGGGGCTGGTCCCTTTCGCCTGAGTTTCTGGCGTGCGGCGCAGGTGCATCACTTTCTCCACTCCCTGCCGGCGCCATCCTCGTTTGTGCGGGATCTAACTCCATTTGAGGAGTATTGTGGGGGGAGTGGGAGGCTGCCGGGCTCCTTATCTAAGTCCTACGGCCTATTGGTTGCCCCAGTTGAGGACTTTGTGCTCCCGGGCTTGCGTAAGTGGGAACGGGACCTGCAGTTGACCCTCACCCCAGCGCAGCGCTTGAAGGTATATACCCTGGCACTGAAGACGCCGACTTGCACGAAGTTGCAAGAACTAAACTATAAGGTCCTGACTCATTGGTACAGGGTGCCCTCATTGTTGCATAAGATTTTTCCAGACACGGCGGACGTCTGCTGGAGGTGTCAGGGGGAGAGGGGCACGATGCTCCACATTTTTTGGTCGTGTCCCCGCCTTCGGACCTTTTGGAGGGATGTCCGAACCCTTTTGGGGGAGCTCTCGGATGGGGATATCCCGGACACCCCGGAATTCTTCCTTCTCCAGGTGTCGACAATGCCGGTTTCTAAAAGCAAGAAATCTATTATTCCTCACGTGCTATGCACAGCAAAAGCTTGTATCCCGATGCTATGGAAATCTAATAGGGCTAAAACTGCATGCACAGGCTGGAAGAGGTTAACCGCATGGAAGATCTCACCCTTACGAGGCAGCACCGCAGGGATCGATACGAGCGGATTTGGGGTTTCTGGAACGTTTTTGTGCTTTCTAACAGGGGGAAGTCGCTTATGTGTGACTAAATGTAGGCAGGGGGCCGCCGAGAGAATGGTCCATGCGGGGGGATTTTTTTTTTCCCCTCCTTCCCCCCCCCTTTTTTTCTTTTCTTCGCTATCCCTGTCCTTAACCGCTCACTCTGTTCGGCGACCAACCCCCATCTTTTCTCTCTTGCTCTATTCCTTTTCCACCTAGGGTTCCAGATTGGGGGGAACGGTCGGGAGGGCTCTCTTTTTCAGTTACGGGCTGTCAATATCTTATGTCTTGTGTTTAGCCACTGGTGGGACTGTGGGACTGAGTGGACCTTCCCCTGTTTGCAGGGCTGGCATGGTTAGCCACGATTAGCTCTGGAATGCTACTGGTCCCAGTATCTTATTTCGATGCTCAGATCTTATTGTCTTTGTACTGATTTTTTGTTGAGCTTTATTGACATATGTACATTTTGGTTGTCTTGCCTTCCGTTTCTCCTTTCAAAATAAAATACAATATTTGAAAAAAAAAACGCTATAATATCAAACAAAACAGGAGGAGAGAGGGACCCGGCTAAAATGGAAAAAATTAAACAATACCTGAAAGAGGCAAAGCTACCTAAAATACAACAAGATAAATTAGACCAACTAGAAGCTCAAATCACAGAAGAAGAGATAAGTATAGCCCTTAAAACTACGCCTTCAGGGAAGAGCCCTGGACCAGACGGGTTCACGGTAAATTATTATAAAAGACATAAGAACCCGTTAATACCCAAACTAAAAGATTATTTTAAAGGCTTAGGACAAGAATATGGGATGAGCAAGGACGCCCTCTTAGCATCAATTACGGTAATCCTGAAAGAAGGAAAAGACGCAACCATATGCCTTAAGCTATAGACCCATCTCGCTTTTAAATATCGACACAAAACTCTTCGCAAAAGCACTGGCAACCAGAATGAGGAACTTGATGGAAGAATGGGTCCATAGGGATCAGGCAGGATTTATACCCGGGAGACAGGGCCTAGACAACGGTGTAAGAGCAATTCTGTTGATGCAGCAGATGGCTAAGAGTGGATCCCAAGGACTTATTCTGTCGATAGATGCTGAAAGTCAGCTGGAATTTCATGATGGGCACCCTGGAGGAATTGGGAATTGGAAGAAAAATGATGGCATGGATAAAAACACTCTATGGCCAACCCACTGCCAGGGTGAAAGTAAACGGGGTCCACTCGGAGCCATTTGGGATGTCTAAAGGAACAAGGCAGGGATGCCCGCTGTCCCCGTTATTGTTTGTTCTATCATTGGAACCCTTATTAGAGACAATTAGGAACAACCCAGATGTGAAAGGAGTAGAGGTGGGAGATGTTGAGCATAAGATTGCCGCATTTGCGGACGATCTGTTGCTGTACATCTCCAGACCGAGGATAACCCTACCAAACGTATTAGAAAGTTTGAAAAAATACGGAAAATTATCCAACTTAATATAAAAAAACAAGAAGAAGAAAAATTCAAATTGGAATTCTCCTTCACCTGGAAAAAATAGGATTAAAATATTTAGGAATTCTAACAAAAAACCCCAAGGACTATATAAAGAAAATTACATCCCTCTATTAAATGAAATTAAAAAAGAACTTAGCAGGATATCGCATAGGCCATTATCATGGATAGGGAGAATTAACATAATAAAAATGGCAATCCTACCAAAAATAACCTATAAATTTCAAATGTTACCTATTTCGATCCCTCAGATGTATTTCAGAACTCTGAAATCTTTAATATCTAGATTTATCTGGAAAAAGGTAAACCCAGAATACAACATGCAGTATTAATTAAGGCCAAAAAATCATGGGGGCTTAGCAGTACCAGACTTCAAAAAATATTATGATGCAACTATTCTTTCACGTGTGATAGAATGGGGGAAAACAAAAAGCGAAAAAAATTGGGTAAAGATAGAATGCACAAGGAGTCACACTCACTTAGGAAAAATCATATGGATACCCACACAATATAGGAAATTAAATCTCAATGCACATCCGATCACAACTCATGCACTTAAAATCTGGGATTTAATTTACGGAAGAAATAAATGGCAATACAACTCACCGTTAATTCCTTTAAAGGACACTAATTATTTTCCACCAGGACAAGAAAAAATGGGAGGAAAGTGGATAGGAGATGAGGATGCACGTTTGAAAGATATTATGGATAATGAGCAAATATACACATACGAGGTATTAAAACAAAAAAGAAAAGACTGGAGACTCGATGAATGGCGATATTGCCAGTTGAGGCACTTCCTGACTTCTCTGCCAAGACCGCTGAGAAGGGGAGAAGATCTGCTCCCTTTTGAGCGGATTTGCTCCTCAGAGAAATACGAAAACAAAATATTGGAGAGAGTTTAAGACATCAAGAGAATACACCAAATGGAGTGGAGAAAAAGAGAAAGTAAACCAATAGATAAGGGCAGGGGGGGGGCAATAGGGGGGAAAAAAGGGAAGGGAGAAATCTATATAGACGTGTCCAAATATGGTCAATGATGTCACTGAGGCAGCCACCTTTTCTCTTCAGTGGTAGGGGGAAGCAAGCATTGGAAGGTGTTCTTTTTTTAACATGCTAAATATACAATAGAAGCAGAAAAGCGCCTCTGAGTGTAGACTGTATACAAAGTATTATAGCAACAGATAAAACAACAATAGGCAACTCACAAGAGCCCACAGACAACAGGCTGTGGAACCGGTATGGTGATGTCGCTCTTCCTGGTGAGAGGTCCGCCTGTTCAGCCCAAAAAACGTTCTGCCGGGGACACCGTAGTCTAACAAGGGAAGAGATGCCGGCAGTCTCATGTAGAACATCCGGGTCCCAGATGGAGGCGTGAAGGGTTACAGTGCTCGGAGGAGAAGCCTGTGACGTCACCGGGGAGCTATGGCAACACAACGCTTTTCTGAGCGTGCGCGAATCTCGTACTGAGCATACGCGCTCTTTCTTCAGGTGTAAAGAAAACACAGTTTCTCTTACGTCCTCCGACAGTCGCCGCCACCTCTAAGTCATCACTATTGGGTATTGACTTCCACTCCGCAGGAGTAGCTAGGCATAAGACTTAGTCAAAAGAACAAAAGCATTTGCATAGACACACCCATGGGGGCTGTCCCACTGGTCAATACCCCCCTGCAAGTGATCACTCCCAACCCAGTTTGTTTCTGCCTAGCGTCAGGAGTAGTTAGGCTTTCCCTGTGCTGGGGCTCCAGTCTCAGCCTTTCTAATCTTTTTTATTTGATTTTCTTTGAAAATGTCAGTTTTTTCTTGTTATACTAGCTGTTTATTTTGTCAGCTTTAGTTTTATTTGGATCTTCGGATGAAGATGGATTCTTGCGGAGCTGGGAATCAGACTGACCGCCCTGGTTCTCCAGGGCAGAGGGTCAGAGGGACCCCCAGCCCGCCATCGAGCGTTCAGCCATGTGTTCGTCCTGGCATTATGAACGACCCATCCCTGCTCGCAGCAGGGATGCAGCCTGTGAGGTGGCTACCTCACTGGACACATCTGCGGTGCTGCAGTGTCCTGTCCTTGGCTAACGGCATTCCCTGTCAGATGAGGACACCGGCTTTCCGTTCATAGAGGCACCCCACGCCATCTGGTACAGGTAAGTACTTCTGTGTGGGGCCTCTGTCTGGGGTGGCAGTCCTGTGTTGCTGTGTGTCCCCCATGTCTGTGCCTGTGTGGGGCTCCCTGTGGCGATCCCTGCGGGGGTCTTTTTGTACATGCGCTGTGGTGCTGTGTATTGTTGGGGGCCCCTTTCCCTGTGTCACTTGGGTGTTTTTCTGGGGGTGCAGACGATGTGTGTGGCGGCCGCAGCGGGCAAAAACCGTGCGGTCCGCCATTTTTAATATGGGCAAGCATGTCTGGCTTCACTGTGGGCTACATTACATGCTGTTTTGGTGCCATCCGGCTCCATCTTGCGTGTGGCAGACCGATCGTTCCAAGCACGTTCGGCAGCCATTTTCCCAAAGCCTCCCATTCAGTTCTATAGGCAGCCATTTTCCCTGGGTTATTGAAGCTTATAGTTCAGCCTCTTATGACCTCACTTCCTTTTCCTCTGAAGCAGCGATCAATGTGGTAACACTCTGTGGGGCTCTGCAGACTGTCTCTTCCATAACTTTCTGTATTGTCATTCCTGGCTCAGTTTCTTCTCCTTTTCGGCGTCTTTAGTCACTGTACATATAGCGGTGGGCTGCGCACTCCGCAGCGGTATTAAAGGGCCAGTACCTTTTATTGCACTGTTGTTTTCTAACTTGGGCAATGGAATCTCAGGACAGCAAATTTCCTCCAGCTCTGGTGGGGGACTCCAGTCCTGCTGGAGCCCCTGTTATACCTGATTTGGCCACCGTAGTGGCGTCTTTAGTGTCCAAAATGGAGGTACTGATGGCTGAACGTGCTGCTAGGAAAAGACCCAGATTATCTATCTCCTCTGATTCAGATGGTGATGTGGCTGCTGCGGCGGGCGTGCCCTTTTCAGGGTCTCGCTCATCCTTGGACCCTCATGGGTCTGAGGGGGAGGGGGAGGTGGAGGGGGTTGATTTTTCTCCCCGGGGTCGCCTGAAGAACGCGCGACCATGGATGAGTTGATTGTTTCTGTAAAAGAAACACTACACTTGGAGGATGAGCCCAGTCCTCCGGGCATTGTGTCCTCTTTTGGTACACATAGGACCCGCAAGGCGGCGCAGGTTTTTCCCTGCCCCGCTGAGTTTCATTACACTGTGAATGAACTGTGGCGCACTTTAAAACGGCCATTCATGGTTCCTAGTCGGTTTAAACTACTTTATCCCTTTGCGCCGGCTATGGAATCGCGATGGTGTGTGCCTCCACAGGTGGATCACACTGTGGCCGTGTTAAACAAGGCTACCTTGATTCCTACTGAGGAGACCCACGGTTTTTCGGGATCCCACGGACAGAAGGTTGGAGTCTCTAGCCCGCCATTCCTACACGGTGGCGGGTTCCTTGCTCAAACCTGTTTTCGCGTCCGTTCTGGTGGCTCAGGCGGTGACTGATTGGACTAAGGTGCTTAGATGCAACCTTGCGTCTGATTCTGCCCCCCCTGCCACGCTGGCTATGGTGGATCAAATTCACCAAGGAGTCATGTATTTGTGCGATGCAGCCTTAAACGAGGCCCCTTTGGTAGCACACCTATCTAGTGTTGCGGTGCTTAACCGTCGACTGATCTGGCTGAAGAGCTGGTCGGCTGACCAGACATCACGGAAAACAGTTGCTGATTTTCCCTATGCAGGTTCTCGCCTTTTTGGCGAGGCATTGGATACCTTGGTAAAAGGCATCACGGGGGGGGGGGGGGGGGGCAAGAGCACCATGCTGCCCCAGAACCCGAAGAACAAGTCCTTTCGTGGCAAGCGGGGTTCCACCTCTCGACCCAATCAAGGGACCTTTCGTGCCTTTCGGAATCAAATCAAGGGCCAAGGTAGCCAGAAGAAGCCCTGGACGGGCAAGCAGAAGTCCGGCAATGCCGGTGCGGCGGGTCAATCCGCCTCTGCCTGAAGGGGCGCCCTCACCCATTTCTGGGGTGGGGGGACATTTGCGCGGTTTCCTCCAACCTTGGCTGCTCCGAATTCCAGACAGGTGGGTTCAAGAAATCATTTGATCAGGGTACAAGATCGAATTCCTTTCCCGGCCGGCGGACAGATTTTTTCCCTCAAATCTTCATTTGATCCCAGGGCGCCTGCAGGACCTGCATCAAGCGGTGCAGGACCTCCTTGCCCAGGGGGTGATTGTCCCGGTGCCTCATCGGGACAGGTTTCAGGGGTTTTATTCCAATCTGTTCACTGTGCCCAGAAAGGAGGGCAAGGTGCGTCCTATTCTTGGACCTGAAAGCACTGAACCGCTTTGTGCGCATTCGAAAGTTCCGTATGGAATCTCTCCGCTCGGTGGTGGCCTCCCTGAGCCCAGGGGAATTCCTGGTCTCTATAGACCTGGAGGATGCATACCTACACATCCCTATTTTCGAGGGTCACCAGAGGTACCTTCGGTTCGCAAAAGCGGAGGACCACTATCAGTCTGTGGCGTTACCTTTCGGTTTCGCTTCGGCTCCAAGGGTCTTTACCAAAGTGTTGGCGCCTGTTCTAGGCCTGCTAAGGGCTCAGGGTATTGCGGTCTTGGGATATCTGGACGATCTCCTCTTAAGATCGAGTGCCCGCCAGGATCTACTGGGCGATCTGTCCACCACGGTACAGACGCTCCAGGAGTTCGGATGGACCATCAACGTACAGAAGTCGACCTTGTCTCCTTCGGTTTGTCTTCCCTATCTGGGAATGGTTCTGGACTCTGCTCAAGCAAAGGTGTTCTTGCGGAGGACAAGCTCCGGACCTTACAGGACGAGATTAGGTCCCTCAGGGACAAGCCATCCTCGTCACTCAGGACCTGTATGCGGTTCCTAGGGTTGATGGTATCGGCATTCGAGGCGATACCCTTTGCTCAGTTTCACACACGGTCTCTTCAAGCGGAGATCCTGGCCAGGTGGGACAGACTACCTCAGTCCTTGGATCTGAGTGTCTCGTTGAGTCTCCGGACCAGAATGGATCTTCTGTGGTGGCTTCAGTCCCCGGCTGTGTCAGAAGGAAAATCCTTCCGTCCGTTGCTGTGGACAGTGATTACCACGGATGCCAGCCTGTCGGGCTGGGGTGGAGTCCTGGGCAACCTGTCTGCCCAGGGCACTTGTATTGAAGAAGGGGGGGGGAAGAAAGCCGCTCAGGTGCAAGCCCAACCTGGTGCTGGCTAGATCCGCCATCCGGAAGCATGCATTGTAGATTGTGAAGCCGCACACAGGTAGATGAAAACAAAGGTGTCTTTATTCTTCAAAAATCATCAAGGACAAACAGACAGTGTGAGGAACAGATGAGTCCAAGGTAGACGCGTTTCACAGCTCATTACCACGGTGAAGGATAACGGAAATCGGTCATTATTTAAGGATGAACAAACCAGAGAGTTAATTGATGCGATTGCAACTGTGTGTCATTGACTAATCAATCACATAAAGAATCCGATGTCTCCGTGATCCAACACCTGGGACATATCAAAACACACATGAAACAACTTGACATAAAAGTGCAGAAACAAATACATATGTAAAATCGATACATTCAAAATAGATCTACAAGTGAATGTATTAATAAAAACAAATGAAGTTAGCGCAGAGAAAATTGGAGCACACATGCCGATTCGAAGTAGAAGAAAAGCACAAGATTGAAGCACGAATGAAACCACCAATATTGGTATGTCATCCATCAGTATATTATGCCTCAGCTTGTGCAATTTATAAACTGGAGATCACCTCAATTTCAAAAAAAGACTTATATGTGCCCGTGTATATATGAATTTTCGTTGTGTTGGCATGTATATGTGCCATATAATCAAAAATTGAAAGGATCGTGAGTTGAATAAAAATAAATGTAAAAAATATGTGTATGATGTGAGCATGAAGTAGAAGTGCATATATGAATATATAATATGACAAAACAAAAATGAAAAATAAAAATAAATAAATATAAAAATGAAAATAAATTCTAAAGTGACATGATTGTAAATATAATGTGATGGTGGAAAAATATATATTAGTGGCAAGAAAGTAGAGCTGATAGTGAATAAACATCAAGTGTATAAATCGGATATAAAATATATCCGGATAATTCTAAAATATGTAAAAAGTGAATAGCCACATTTTCATTGAAAACATCATATAAGTATATCCATATCAGGATTCAAATGTCTGTGAATATAACCATGGGTTTGACAGTATACAAAAATGTATATATAATGGTCTGCAGACATTAAATCCAAAAAAACACTTTTGAAACATGTATCGGCATGTGTATACTCCAAGTGCGCGATGTGTGCATACTCGTTGAGGAAAGGTCCCAGACCCGATCAAAACCCCATAGAATGATAATGTCCGAGGATATTACTAATGTAAATGATTTTACTTATTATATGATGGGTAGTAAAAAACCTACAAATATCCATGTATAGATCAGGGGCAATTCAAAACGTATTCCAATAATGCTCTAGATGATCCTATGAAAGGCTAGGGGAAAACATGATCAATGGGGTACGTGATGGTAATGATCAATGAAACAAAAAAGAAGAAGGAAAACAATCACTTCAATTGATCAGATACGGGACCAAATCCAAAACGAGAAAGCAATGAAATACCCTCATCAAACTAGTCGGAACAATGATCAATATGAATGGTGAAAATTCATACAGATACAGATGTGAACATGAACATAAATATATATATATAAATATAATAGTACATCTGATCTATAGTATAGAGGATCAGATATGCAATAGATGCGGAAACTGGTAAATACAGAATCCGCAAGAATTGCAAACGGACCAGGTAGACACATGATTAAGCATAATTTATATAAAAATGGATAAACATCAATGAATGAGAAAAACCAGATGATAGTAGCATGAACCTTCCAGAGCTCCATAGAGGATGATGGTAAACTGGGAGAGACGTCACTCATAAAAGTGAGTGACATCCCATTCCCAGTTTAAACCATGGGGCATCCGAGTATGGAGCCTGAAGATCCACAGAACTTCTCTTTTACATAATAATCAAAAGACATCCCCACCTCTAGTGGGCCTCCAGGGCACTTGGTCGGGGGAGGAATCCTCCCTTCCGATCAACATATTGGAATTGAGAGCGATCAAACTCTGTCTCTTCCAGTGGTCGGATCGACTTTGGGGCCGTCCGGTTCGGGTACAGGCGGACAATGCTACCGCGGTGGCTTACATCAACCACCAAGGAGGCACCAGGAGTGCCCGGGCGGCCAGGGAGGTGGCCGACATTCTTTCTTGGGCCGAGACTCATGTCCCGACGATTTCGGCAGTTCACATTTCAGGTATGGAGAACTGGCAGGCCGACTATCTGAGCCGCCAGACCCTGGACCAGTGGGAATGGTCCCTGCACCCGGAGGTCTTCCAAATGCTGTGTGTGAAGTGGGGATCCCTGGACGTGGATCTGTTCGCGTCTCGGCTAAACCACAAGGTGGAAAGATTCGTGGCAAGAACGCGCAATCCGTGGGCGGACGCCCCGGATGCGTTGGTGGCCCCTTGGCATCAGTATCGCCTGATGTATGCCTTTCCTCCGATTCAGTTGTTGTCCAGGTTCCTTCGCAGGTTAGCCTCGGAACCTTACTTGGTGATTCTGGTGGCGTCGGACTGGCCGCGCCGGTCCTGGTACGCCGACGTTGTTCACCTGGCAGTGGCGCCTCCTTGGTGGCTGCCAATGCGGGAAGATCCACTGTCTCAGGGACCGATCTTCCATCCTGCTTTACAGTCACTGGCTTTAACGGCCTGGCTGTTGAGACCCAGGTCCTGAGAGACAGGGGTCTCTCCCCAGAGGTCATTTCTACTCTAATCAAGGCTAGGAAGACCTCATCTGGAAAGATCTATTACCATACCTGGAAAGCCTATTTCACCTGGTGTGAGTCCAGGGGGTTCTCCCCTCGCTCGTGTCGAGAGTGTTGGCTTTTCTCCAGATTGGTGTGGACCAGCGCCTGGCGCTGGCCACGATAAAGGGTCAGGTTTCTGCACTGGCTATTCTTTTCCAACGCCCTGTGTTGTCTCATTCCTTGATTCGCACCTTTATTCAAGGTGTGCGACATTTGGCTCCTCCCCGGAGGGAGCCTTTGCCTCCATGGGACTTGAACTTAGTTCTGTCCACGTTGCAGCGTTCTCCCTTTGAAAACATCCGGGAGATATCGTTGCCTCTACTGTCTAAGAAGGTTGCTTTTTTAGTGAGGATCACTTCGGCTCGCAGAGTGTCGGAGTTGGCGGCGTTGTCTTGCCGCTCTCTTTACCTGGTGATTCACAAGGATAAGGTGGTCTTGCGACCTCATTCGTCTTTTCTTCCTAAGGTGGTCTCTGAGTTTCACCCTAATGAGGACATTGTCCTGCCTTCGCTCTGTGCGAGGCCTAAGCATCCTAAGGAGGTTGCGTTGCATTCCTTTGATGTTGTCAGGGTGATCAGGGTTTACCTGTCGTCCGCTGAATCCTTTCGGAAAACGGATTCCCTCTTTGTCCTTCCTGAGGGACCTCGGAAGGGCATGGCTGCGTCTGCAGCTACCATTGCCAAATGGATCAGACAGACCATTGAACAGGCCTATCCTTTGAAGGAACGGGTTCCACCCTTCCCTGTTAAGGCGCACTCTACCAGATCTTTGAGTGCGTCCTGGGCCTACTGGCATCGAGCCTCGGTGGCCCAGATGTGCAAGGCTGCGACATGGTCTTCGGTGCACACCTTTTCCAAATTCTATAAGGTGGATGTTCTGGCATCAGCTGATGCCTCCTTTGGTCGCAAAGTTCTCAGTGCGGCAGTGCCATAAGGGACCCTTGTTTTTTTGTGGGTCCCTGACTGTTGGGGTTGTTTATCCCCTGGGTTATTTGCTTTCCTGGGCTGTTGCTCCTGTTGAGCTTTTTCTTTTGCCCAGAAGGTTCTCTTACTGTGCGTGTAAGGTTCCTTTCTCTGATGTGGGTACTGCATTGCCTTTTCTACGGTTGCGTCTCCCACCCCTCATGTCTACACTGCTTTGGGACATCCCAATAGTGATGACTTAGAGGTGGCGGCGACTGTCGGAGGACTCAGAGAAAGGAATTTTACAGGTAAGATTTTACAAAAATTCAGTTTTCTGATGCTTATATATAGTAATCATAATCTGTGAATGAGCAGGGGATATAGATAATCCTAATCTGTGAATAGGTGGGGGATAAGAAGTCTATTGCCAAAAAGGTTAACCAATGATTGACCGGCATCACTGCTATAGGAGAATATAAAGGGCTTATGTGTGTATGTATGTGTGTATATGTATATATATATATATATATTTATAGAACATATGGCTATATAATCAATAAAAACATTAGCTCATCAAAAACAGATAAAAAGAGAGAATAAATAAAAACTCAAAGATATACACCAGAATAAAAAAAAGAAAAAAAGAAAACAAGAAAAGGGGGGGGGGGTATTAGACAAAAGAAGGGGGAATAAAAGATAGGAAAAGACAAGATAGTAGGGAGTATTCTGAATCTGAGACGCTATGCATATCTGTATATATTTACAAGGGAAAGGTTATAAAGAATGTTCTCAGAAATCTTAAAGAGATATAGGACCTGGAAAAAATCCTACATATACAGTGAAAACTTTAACTACATCTGGAACTGTGTTTTCTTTACACCTGAAGAAAGTGCGCCAATGCTCAGTACGAGCTTTGCGCGCGCTCAGGCATGCGTCATGTTGCCATAGCTCCCCGGCGATGTCACACGCTTCTCCTCCATGCATTGAATCCCTTCACGGCTCTGTCTGGGACCTGGATGTTTAATGCCTCGTTTCCACTGAGTGGTACGGTACGGTTGGGTTCAGTACAGTTCGGAACGGTACACATTGCGTTTCCACTGCCAATAGTACCCTTTCATGATAGGCGTGGTGTAGCAGGAAAGCTGTGATAGATGATTCTCTGTCAACCAATCAAAGTTCTGCAGAGTGTAACTCCACCCTGTTGGTACGGTACTAATGTGCTTGGTACCCCAACCAAAGGGTACCAAAAAAGTGGTATGGTACGGTTCGGAATTAGGGTACCATTCATAATGGAAACGGCATAAATAGCGTACCGTACCGAACCGAACCGTACCAGAAAGCTCAGTGGAAACGAGCCGAGACTGCCGGCATCTCTTCCCTTGTTAGACTACGGTGCCCCAGCGGGAAGTTTTTTGGCCTGAACGGACGGACGGACCTCTCACCAGGAGGAGTGACATCATCATACCAGCTCTACAGCCTGTTGTCTGCGGGCTCTTGTGAGTTGCCTATTGTCATTTTATATGTTGCTATAATAAACAGTCTACACTCAGAGGCGCTTTTCTGCTTCTTTTGTGCATTTTCTTCAGAGTTCACTTACACTCTTGAGAAGAACTGCCCAAATGGAGTGTAAATAGCCACCAATTACCATCAACTATATTGCATAGACTTTTTAACCCGTCATGGACTGATCCCTTTTGTACCAGAGACTCGTATCTGTTGCACCACTTTATGTATTTTGTTCTTTATTTTTTTTTTTTTACAAACAAGGAGTGCTTTATTGAGAAAAAAACATTTCAAGACAAATGAATATCATACAATAAGTCATAACACCGTGAGAGACGAAGATAATGTACACACACACATCAAGGTAACCAATAGCACATAATGATCCACAGTATATAACTAGGAAATTAAAAAGATATCCCGGAGGGAAGACAAGACAAGTTCAAGCAGCAATAAAACCCAGAAGCAACCTAGTTCCAGAGGAGGGAGGGGAAAAATAGGGGGGGGGGGGGAGAGAGAATAAATGGAAAAGAAGAAAGAAAGAAAGAAAAGAGAGGGAGAGGGGGAGGAACCACAGACCTCTGGAATCAATCAGTAATCCAAGGTGCCCAGACCTTGTCATATTTGCAAGGGCAGCCCCTATTCATATAGGTCAGTTTATACATAGGCAGGTCCGCATCTTGTTCTTTATTTTTTAACTTGCTGGTCAGTGACCATTGTTCATCATGATTGTTATGGACCTATGGATGGTGGAGCTATGGATACGGTGATTGACAATTCATGTATAGTGGGGGATAATTTTCTTTATAAAGGACTTTTTTTTTTTTACATTTTAATTTTCGTTGGTGAATAAGTAGTGGTACTATGTTCCCCTTCTAATTCACGTGAGTGCCAGGATCTTTGACCCCCTTATTTTTAAAGGAGGCTTCCGGATTCCAATAAGCCCCCCACCTGCGGATCCCCACTACCAATGAGCCAAAGTTGTGGGGAAAAGGCCCTTGTCCCAATCAACCTTCCCTCTAGCAAGGTTCCCCCCACAAGCCCTGGTATGGTTTCGAAGGGGGAACATGCTCATCCCCCCATCCTTTTTGGGCCTGACAGGCTGCATGCCTGGGGGCTCCATAACATTTTTTTATACATTTTTTTGTTGTGGGTTCACCCTTGAAATCCATACCTGATCTAAGGGACCATGTGCTTGTTTTTTATCTTTCACTGACAGTTCCATTATTTACATTCTGCTATCAGCCTTGGGATCCCTGGCTGACAATAAGGATAAATCATAGTTGTTGGGTCACCAGCGGGCAAATGTAAAAACGAATATAAACGGAACTTAAAACGGATAAAAAAAACTGATGTAACCTGAATCCATTTTCTCTTTGAAAAAACATGACTAAACGGATGATGCCTGTGTGCTCTGTATAATTAAGGCCCCTTTCACACGATTGTTCTGGTTGGGTCTGCCTGTCCGTTTTTCAGGCAAGCCTGATTGGAACCTCCATTATCCTCTATGGAGAGGCAAGTGTAAACGGACACGTGTCTGTTTGTTTACACTCACCTACATCCAATCTGCTAAAAATAGACAGATGGAAATCTGCTCCACTTGTCTAGAAGATCAGTTAGAGGTTGGGTATAAAAGGAAAGGTGGTCCATTTACGTCTAACTGCCCATAGAGGAGAGCGAGCTGTGTTTGTGTCCAGATACAGGACCTTTCATGTGCCTGCTCAGTGGGAATTAGCAGACAGGCCCCCTGCTGAGCTAGCGGATCACAGCCAGAGCCCACCCCGTGTGAAAGGTTCCCCAAAGGAGCCAAAAAGTTTGCCATAATTTATCCAAGAAGGGTGCAGAGTGCTTGCACAGCCATCTACACGATTTACAGCCTCCTTACTTGCTTCAAAGGACACCAACAGTGCATTATTAGCAGATCAATATTTTTCCCACTTTTGCAAGCCTCAGTCCTTTGTATGGAGGTGATTATTGTTGTTTTCATTGTCTCATCTGTGGGAATGCTAATGCAGATCATTGTCAGAATTAGTCAACACCATATATAGACATTATTTTCTGTTAGAAGTAACTGGTAGTGTGCTAGGTATTTTCTTTATCTCTCAAGTTGAAACCAGAAAGTCACAGAGTGAACTTACTGACTACAAATCTATTGACGGGTAGAGTGCTAAATATATGTATTTCAATGTATTTAGCTGTTTACATGAAGTACTGCTTTTCCAACAATTAAAGAGCAATAAGACTGTGTGATACTGATATTCCTGCACCTATAATATTCTGGTGTTGAATTAATTTTAAGTTCCTGCTCTGTTGTACATAGTGTAATCTAAATTAACAAATGTTTAAAGATTTCTAGGGAATTTTTCTTTCCTTATGCCAAGTGTGTATGGTCCCTTGATTATTGCTCTCTGGGCTATCCTCTGTTGCTTTTTCATTGACAAAAGCCATCAAATCCAACTCTCTTTTGTAAGACCTACAGATTGTATAGCATGTGTATGTATTTTTATTCTTTCTTGTGTTTTGTAGAATTTAATTGGTCTGTGTACCATGCACCTACACTCTGGGCTCGTGTGGTTTTTCCTCGTGATAATGGGAGGTCTTGGGATGTCTGTTTTTCCTGAGGAAGCAAAGCCAGTCATCAGAGTTGGGGCTGAATGTGAGTTTCCTTCCTTTGTTTTTCTATTCTTTATTTATGATTTTTTTTTCAATACAATACAGCTGGAAAACCAGAAAAATATAGCTAAACATATAAAGCATTTTATTGCTCTATGGTACCAGCCCTATCATAAGTACAACATATAACACATATAGTCTTGTTAGAAGAGATAGAATGGACCAAATGGGATTTAAGCTAAGACTTGCACAATATAGTAGAAAACCGAAAGTATGGACACTCTGGAACCAGGAACTTGTCATACTAAGGGGCGACAGTAAACAGCTATCACATAACTTGTGGCGGAATGCCTTGGGAAAACTTCATGTGGACCGAGCAATGGGTGAAGCAACTATTTACCTAAAGTGTAAGAGAAGAGTGGAGGAAAGAGAGAGAAGATTAAAAAGTGTCCCATTCTTTTTACCTGCTTGCACTGCAGGATGAATATGACTCCAGTGAGAGTGCATTGCTTTTAGCAGTATAAAACAATACATGTAAATCAAAAGAGAAAATGGAGGAGCAGACTAAAGCTGCACATAGGTTGAATGAAAAAAATGGACACAATTTCCCCATCCCCACATTCGATATGTATGCAGGAATCCTCACTGCTGTGTCATTGTACTCTGTCAGTTGAGGGGTCAGAAGGACTCACCCGCCATCTAATACACTGCTCGAAAAAATTAAAGGCAAAACTTTGAAAACAAATCAGAGCTCAATGGGGAGAAATATCATGCTGGCTATCTATATACTGATATGGATTGGGTAATGTGTTAGGAACGAAAGCATGCCACATCCTTTCATGGAAATGAAAATCATCAACCCACAGAGGGCTTAATTCAAAGACACCCCTAAAATCAAAGTGAAAAAATTATGCAGCAGGCTAGTCTATTTTGCGGAAATTTTAATTGCAGCAACTCAAAATGGTACTGAATAGTTTGTATGGTCATATATATGAGATCCTGTGAGCTACTAGGAATGCAACCTAATTGATGAAGCTGTCTGCACTGGTCACTTCCCTTAAAATAAGTGCAATGATCTAAATTATATTAAAAGTGCTGCGCTTTCAAAATATATGTGTGAATATATCTGATATTGAAAATATAGTGATCAAAAAAAAAATTAAAACTCAATGGAATGATAAATTATAAATGTGTTGAAGCGTGATAACTACAAAATATCCAGTATATAGCCTAAATATGTTCATGTGCCAATGCCATGAAGTATTATTAACACATAGATTCCTTATAAATACAAAACTTCCCAGTACTGATAATCCCAATTAGCAATACATGTGTATCAAAACATACACAAAATTTACCTAGTGACATATAATTAATAAAACTGCTAGATGAAACCGATTGCAGTCTTTCATACGTGGTGATATAACAGATACAAGCAAGACACTAAGCAACACAGTATCATATAAAGATCAAAGTCCCTAATATTGTTAAATTCCAACCACCAGTGTTCCGTAAACCTTATCCCAGATAGCTCTGTGGCTGCTATAGAATACTGGAGTTCTCCCCTTCCTCTTGCAATTCCCCCTAATGTCACCTCAATAGATGTAATGCTGCGTTTAGATGGATTTTAGCCCAATCCACACCCACGGGAACTAGATGTTAACCTCAGGGTGATCAGCTCAGATGTCCACTGGGATCTGCTACCCCATGGGGAGGGGCAAGGCTATTGTCGGTGAACTCTGAGCATACTAGCAGCGGCACCATTGGGCTGATTGTTTATGATTTTTATTTACTTTGTATAGACTAGTGCTCTTATGCACCAGAATCACGTGTTTTTTAGTTAATTTAAATAAATATTTTTGTATCAAATGGTATTTTCACTATGTGTTTTTGCATCCTCTATTTATGTGTCCATGGCTGAGTGCCACATCTGAGGATTAGAAGCCATTCATTTGGAGGACATCTATCAGATTGATGCGGCAGCAGATCCCAGTGGACAGCTGAGCTGATCAGCAGGAGGACTGGAAGGCGTCCGTAGTGATAGGGCTAGGGCTAACACGTTTCAAGGGAGAACCCTCTTCATCAGAGCCCTGATCCCAAATGGCTAGTTAGACATTTATAAAACCCAGTAAAGTGGACAGGACCTTCCACATAGAGCGGCCCTACCCCTTTAACATCATTCACATGCAAATGGTGACTTATAATTCATAGAAATGCATTTAAGACATTCATTAAATGATTAATTAATCAAATTAAATTAAATTAATGTCTTAAATGCATTTCTATGAATTATAAGTCACCATTTGCTCTGATGAAGAGGGTTCTCCCTTGAAACACATTAGCCCTATCAATACGGACACCTTCCAGTCCTCCTGCTGTACTGAATAACACTTGCTTTCTGGAGGTCTCCGGATTGCAAAAAGACACATTTCTTATGCTTATCTTTAGCATATGTTTGTGAGTATAATGTATGGCGTCTTTTTTAATTCTTCAATAAAATGCCTTGTGATATTGTACTAGGTCAGTGCGCCCTTCTCTTGTTTTTATGTTTTTAGATACCCATCCTCCAGAGTGGGAAGCAAGATTCTATAAGCCAGCATAACAGCCGTCACTTTTAACACAGCACTCGAGCACAGGAGATTGTATCTGTCTTTTTAGAGCATAGGTAGAGACAGCATATGGCAGTGACAACATATAATATACAGCATAACCAACCACCAACGAATACAGTTCAATTAAGGGGGATAAAGTAGATCCCAGGCATGCTCAACCCATGGCCCGAGGAGCTTTCTGATGTGGCCTGTGATTTTAAACCTGTGTGCACAACATCCTTTGGTTGCATGGCGCTCTACTGAATTTTGAAACCGGTGTTGCAGCCGCTGCTCATTATTGCAAAAATAAATTAGATATTTGAATATGTGCAAAATTGAATATATAAATCAGTGCAAATGTGCAAACATGTGCAAAGTATAAAGTGCAAGTCTCGCAAAATCACTCAATAAATACTCCAATTCATAAATGCATAAATATAAATGCAATAATGAGCAGCGCTGCAACACCGGTTTCACATTAATTTAAAGGCACTAGCACTTTAACTTGCAGCAAGCAGCTATTGATTGCACAGACACTTTATATTTATTTATTTATAACATAAGCGCAAGGTTTTACTGCCATACGCTCTACTTAATTAGTGCCGGTCCTCCATAATCCCGGCAGCTGTCATACACAAGCCACTACTGCGGCCGGCTCCCTGCTCTTCTCTTTCTTTCCTTACACACAGACACAGGGAGAGAAGCCTTTAACTCAGTTGTTTACATCTAGTGACATCCATATAGGGGTTCTGAAGGTGGATTCTCAGTCAGTTGTGTGATGTGTTTATTGTCATTATGTGTCATTTTATCTTTGCTTAATAACAAATGTTTATTTTACTACTAGGGTTTGGGCTTCCCTGGTCTTTTGTTTTTCATTTAGATTGTCCACAGTCCTTGTTTTGGCAATTCAAGGGATGGCTGCAAAGACCCTGATAAAGTAAAGGCTGCAACCCTGCCTTTAAACTTTTTTGGCTGGTCACACCTGAGTGCAAGAGTTGAGTTAATGGTAATCTGTTTAAAAAAATTAGATTTTTGTGATTAAACAGTGGGTAAGCATCCAACAAGGATTGATCCCATAGAAAATGTTGAGTCTGATTGTTTCAAATCTTGATTATGCTATTCAAAATAAAAAATGTGTAATTCTGAACGACTTAATTTCATTGTGGTCCGTGACCAGATCACTTAAGTGTCCCTCGCACTTCAAAAAGGATGTGCGCCGTTGCTTTATCCGTTAAATACCTTAAGGAAGCTTAAATGTAAGCAAACGAGGCTCAGCTTACCTGCTGAGTGTCAGAAATTCAGATCATCAAGCCTTTTTTTTTCAAATCCTCAGGGGTCCCCTCTACTGTATATCTCTATGTCCCTGTACATCCCTTCCTGGCTGCAATTGCCTAGAGATAGGCAATGGGAATCACAATCCGACAGGTGTTTGCACCTACTGAGTGTCAGAAATTCAAATCATTAATCCTTTTTTTTTTTTCAAATCCTCAGGGGTCCCCTCTTTATCTATTAATCCCCTGTGTCCCTGTACATCCCTTCCTGACTGCAATGGCCTACAGAAAGGCAATGGGAATCACAATTGGACAGGTGTTGGCACCCAATTGTGTAAGTCCCCGCCCTGCTTTTTCTTGGTTAAGACAACCACCCACCTGTTGTTCATGGAACCCTCTGCCAAATTGTGTTATACTCTTGGTCATAGGCATTTTCTCGACAGCTCTGGCCTAAAACCTTAATTTCTCTTTCATTCACTGATGGACAGAGCTTCAAGTCTTCAGACCATTGGGCTTTATGCTCTCTCTCTAAGAGTAGGACTAGGCGGAAACCTTTTGGTTACTCCGCTGGGACAGTCCTAGGGGGTATACCATCACTTCCTGCTGTAGGACTCCAGTTTCTGCCTAGTCAGGAGTCAGGACCTGGCTCTCTGCTGGGATCTGCGGTCCTGGCATTTTTTCCTATTGAAATGGAATTTTTTACTTTTTCCTTATTATTTTTTTTGCTGTGTGTACTACAATTAACTGTTCTTGTGTGAACTACAATCAACAGCAAGACTGGGTGATGCACTGGATATTCTACATCCTTATGGCCTTCCCAGTCTGGCCTGCGAGCGCGACCCAACTACTAGCTCCGCGCTACGTTGGCTGCGACATAGCCCCACTGGACGGGGGCTGGCCGGCAAGTGAAACAACTCATGAGGTTGCATAACCCTGGTCAAGACAACAGTTCCGATCAGAGTCGCAGCGTACCTCAGGCTGCAGCACACCTATTCCAAGATGGTGCAGTGGACTACTGAGAGTAGCGCCCGCCTGGGGACCGTGGTATGGTGAGTAGTGTCCCCCCCTCCTTTCCTACGGAATTGTTAGGGTAGTCGCGGGCCCTCCCAGGGGTAGTAGGCCCCTTCTGTGTCCTCCCTCCCCCCCATAATTTTCTCCCTTCTCCTTAGCGGAGTTTCCCTGTGTAGGTGCCCTCACCTGCCCCCTATCCCCTTCCCTGAACCCCCCGGTGGGGCATGGGGGTTTTTATGACTGAGGGGGCTTGTAAGGTGCTGGGCCGGAGAAGTGGTGGGTGTCACCGCTTCCAGCCCCCTGGTGGGGGTGTCGGTACCTGGAGTGCTGCAGGGGGGTCCCCTCCTGAGGTCTCTGTGCTTCGCTGGGGTCCAGTGGGGTCAAGGGTCCCATGCAGCGCCGCGTGGTGCCGCCATTTTGTCATGGATTCTGTATTCCTGGCTTCGACTGCCATATTTGTGTAGTCCAGTGGCCATGTTTTTAGTTTCTCCATAGGGTTTCAATGGCGGCCATTTTCGTGTAGTTTGATGCAGTGCTGAGGCTGCGGGGTCTATTGTCAGGTCAGCGTTTCCTCTTTCCAGCAGTGTGGCAGACTGTTTTTGCGTTCTCCAGCTTGGGTGGTGAGTCTCTGGGGGGTATTCTATCCTTCCTTTGCTTTTACAGCACTGCGGGTGCGCTGATTCTTGTGGTGCCCCAGCGGTGCACAGGGGGGGAAGGGGCCTCCTGTTTTTTTTCTAAAAAAAAAAAAAGAAATTGTGCTGAGCATCGCGGTTCTGTTTAACCCTTTATGGTCATGGAGCCTATGGAGCGTATTTCACCACCCGATCCACTCCTGGAAGCTGTGGGACCCTCTGGGTTTATCATTGAGTTTGGAAGGCGTAAATTACTTGGTGTGAGTCGCAGGGGGTTTCTCCCCGCTCCTTTTCTGTGTCCCACCTGTTGGAGTTTCTACAATTAGGTGTATATCAACATTTGGCTCTGGGCACCATCAAGGGCCAGATTTCTGCCTTGGCTATTTTTTCCCAAAGTCTGCTGGCGGTGAAGTCCTTGGTTCACACATTTGTGCAGGGAGTTTGCCATCTGGCTCCTCCGGTGCGATCCCTGGTACCTCCGAGGGATCTCAATTTGGTACTATTGGTGCTTCAAAAGCCTCCTTTTGAAAATTTAGAGAACTTCCTCTGCTCACGTTGTCACGGAAGGGGGCTTTCTTAGTAGCTATTACTTCTGCATGTCACGTGTCGGAGTTGGCTGCGTTGTCCCGTCGGTCACCTTACTTGGTGATTCAAAGGGGCAAGGTGGTGTTGCTACCCTGTCAGGCGGTTGTCTTGGGGTTTCATTTGAATAAAGACATTGTGCTACTGTCCATATGTCACATAGTTACATAATTACATAGTTAGTGAGGTTGAAAAAAGACATCCGTCCATCCAGTTCAACCTATGATGTGTATGTGTGTTTGCTGTTAACCGTGCATTGTATACCCCTCTATGTTCTGGTCTTTAAGGTGCCCATCTAATAGTTTTTTGAAACTATCGATGCTCCCTGCTGATACCACTGCTTGTGGAAGAGAATTTAACATCCTTTCTGGTCTTACTGTCCTAAGACGAAACATCCTAAGGAAATTGCCTTGCATTCCTTAGACGTGGTAAGGGGCAATTTGGGTTTTCCTTGCAGTGACTGAACCGATTACAAAATGTGATTCTTTGTTCTTAGAGATGGACCTCATAAGGGGCACGCCGCATCTGCTGCTACCATTTCCAAGTGGATCAGGCAGATGGTGGTGCAGGCCTACTCCCATTAACGGTCAGGTTCCTCCTTTCTCTGTTAAAGCGCATTCTACGACGGCGCTTAGTGCCTTCTGGGTCTTCCGTCATCAGGCGTCAGTGGTTCAGGTGTGGAAGGCGGCTACGTGGTCGTCTGTACACACATTCACAATATTTTATTAGGTGGATGTACTTGCATCTTCGGATGCAGCGTTTGGCCTGCAAAGTTTTGCAGGCCACGGTTGCAGAGGCTTGAGCTCCAGTTGTTCCTTGTTGAGCTCCTGTTGTTACCTGGTTGACTTTGTTTATCCTTGTTGGGAATTCTTTGTTTTTCTACCATTCTCTATCGTTCATTGACGGACGCAGTTCTCTCTGATTCATATCAGTAGGGTTATACTGCCCCCTACAGGAGTAGGACACAAGGCAGAAAAAAGTTCTGGCTATGCCTATGGGCAGTCCCGGCGGGTACACCCTCTCTCTTCCTGCATAGGATGTCAGTTTTAATCTGGCTAGTTAGGAGTAAGGACCTAGTTCCTTGCTGGGATCTTTGGTCCTGGCATAGAAGTAATTTTTTTATGTAGATTTTTTTTTTTGTAATACTGTTTATTGGAAATTATTGCAAAAACATAACAAATCCAATAGGGGCATACCCCGACTCAAACAAAACACAATCCTCTACACTACTATAAAAAATACAAGGCAGTATCTGCCCCAACCTGTTAAACAGGGCTGGAACCACCTTAAATTGCACCCTGTAAACTGTCCCTGCAAAAGAAATTACATCAGGCAGTATGACAGGTAAGAACCCCTCCCCCCACCTTCAGGATCCAGCAAGCAAGCACACCAAGCCCACCCAGTACAAACAAATAGTAAGCCTAGTCCCGATTGAAGCACACTCAGGTGGAGACGCAAGTAATTAATCCTGGATGTCAGTCGTTAGAGGTGAATCTACCCACCGTTGCCACACCTTATCAAACTTGTGAGGACACCCTCTGGATGTGTAAGCATCTTTGTAAAGGAGGACCACAGCATTGACCAGTCCCTTCCAAAAACCTAGCGTAGGGAGAAGTAGTGATTTCCATTTCAGGACAATCGCTTTCCAGGCATAGAACAGAAGGATGCCCACCAAGTGCTCATCGCCTTGGGAGCCTGTAAGGTGTCTACCAGACCCAGATGACAAATGTTGACTGTCAGAGGAACCGCCTCATTATTAAGGGCAGACACAAAGCTCGTCCACTCCCGCCAGAAACCCCCGACCGCAGGAGACCCCCAAACAATATGGGAGAATCCCGCAGAGTCACAGGGGCACCTCCAGCAAGAGGCTGAGAGGGCTGGAAACATACGATGTAGACGCTGAGGGGTGAGATAAATCCTGTGCAGCAATTTGAATTGTATTAGCTTATCTCTAGTCGCCGCCAGGCATCGAAATGGGCTATCCCATATCTCTTCCCGGTCCTCCTCATCCAATCCCTGTCCCTCCTCATCCCATGCTGCCCATAGGCCATCCAAACCAGTCCAAATGGAGGGGTGACTCATCTTGTAAGCAGAGGACAGAGGTTTTCTGAGGGTATCATCTCCCAAGAGGGTTTCTAGCTTATCCCGTTCAAGACTAACTATGGGCCTCCGAAATTGCACCTGGTGGGCATGCCGGAGCTGTAGATATCTAAAAAAGAAGGAGTTAGGCAGTTTAAATTTATTCTTTAGTCTATCAAATGTAAATAGGGATTCCCCCTCACAGATGTCTGCTAGGGATTTCACCCCCTTTCCCGCCCACAAGGCAGGGTCCGGGATGGATTGGAATTCTGGCAGATGTGGGCTTAACCACAGCGGGGTATTCGGGAACCACACCGCCCTTCTCTGATTGGGTACTGTAATAATGACCTGCCAAGCCCTGACCACTGTCCGCATGGAGGTGGTCAAGGTAGGATGCTCTGTCCGCTGTCCCCTGTAGAGGGTGTTTCGCAGGGTCTCATAAGATCCCGCGAAGGCTGCCTCCAGGACCACAGATGCGTTGGTTTTGTCAGAGATCAGCCACCCGTGAGCCTGGACCAGCATAGCCGCTACATAGTACAGATAAAAATCAGGGCAGGCTAACCCCCTTGTGTCCAGGGCCTACAAAGCAGTTTTTTGCTAAACCTAGCCGGGCGCGGAGATCAAAGGAATGTGGTCATAAGAGAGTCAATTTGTTTAAATAAGGACTTTGGCAGCCACAATGGGGAATTTCTAATGATATATAGCAGCACCGGAAGGACCTTCATTTTAATAAGGTTGATCTTCCCTATCAGGGAGAGGGGGAGGCGAGACCATGCACCCATCATCTGTTCACACCATTGAATTTTGGGCCGTAGGTTGAGGGCAATAAAATCATGAATATTAGCAGAGATGTGTATACCCAGGAATTTGATGTGAGTGAGTTTCAACGGTAGGTCAGGATCCAACAGTGCTACCACTCTAGCATCTATGGGGAGAACCAAGGACTTATCCCAGTTAGTGCGGAGGCCTGAGAGGGTGGCAAATTTGTCAAGGATTACAAGTATTTCCCTCAGGGATGGCCCAGGATTGTGAAGGAACATGATGAGATCATCCGCATCGAGTGCAAGCTTCTCAACTATAGAACCCACTGGTATTCCCTGAACTCTAGATGACTATCTATTCACTGCTGCCAGGGGCTCCATGGCCAGCGCAAATAGAGCCAGCGATAACGGGCCCCCCTGTCTCATCCCCCTCCTGGGTGGAGCTTACGGCGACACACGCCGCACGTGGAGGAAACGCGGTGGCCATCTTGTCGGTGGGTTACGGCAGTAACGGACCATCATGAGAGGAAACACACTACGCTCCATTTGTTCTGCTATCTTGTAAGTTCATTTTACATTTTTTGCGCTGAATAAACCCATCAAACAGCTTTACACTATGTGGAGTGCTCTGTTTCATATCTTTTGAGCCTGCATTTGGTGGAGAAGTGATCGTATACCATCCTATTGGGAGGAGAGGAGGACCCTACCTTATCTTGATCTGAACGCTGTATATGACCTTTGTAGCGAGGGTCATATATATCTGGTAAGAGACAGTGTGAGCTGATCTTTGGTGGTGGTTCTCTGGGCTTACGGACTTTCACCTCTGTTTGTATTGAACACCTATGGACTGTGGTTTCCCTCTGCAATATATGGACATTCTGTGAGAGAAATGTTCTAGAATAGCGCCACATTTTTATTACTGTTTTATTGATCCAATTCTATTCAGGATTTGTGTTGGCTGCTTTTCGTCCCATGTTTATTTTATCTATTAATGGTAGTAGCGCAGCAATACTGTGATATAATGAAGGAAAAAAGGCCGCCAAACACAGGAATGGGGAAACAGGTGCGCCATAGCACAGGGGGAGGGTGGACACCTGTAGATCAGGAGGGCAACCTAACTCCCACAAGCAGGTCAAACTGTCCCAGCCGTCTAGCCAGCAATGCAGTCAGGATAGTAAGGCAGGCTGAGACCAGGCATCGAGGACTCCAGAGAGAAAAAAAAAAAAGGAGGGGGGAAGGCTCACACCAGGGTAAGTAGCCAGTCATCCGCTTCCTACGGGGTTTCAAAGAATTTGACAGACCCTGCATGTTGCACACAAAGACGGCTTGGATACAGCATGGAGTACTTGATTTCCTTATCGCGAAGCTTGTGCCTGACTTCATTAAAGGTCTTCTTCTTTTTTTGAAGCTCTGCAGAGAAATCCGGATAGAATTGGTCAACAGTATTCTCATAAGGCAGCGTGGCATGTTTGCGGGCCTCACTCAGGATGCGGTCGCGGTAGTTGAGAAATGGGAAAAGGAAAGGGCGGGGCCCCAGGAATGTTGCGGCCTGTGGGGACCCTATGTGCCCATTCCACCACATAAGTGGGTGCAGTGTCAGTAAGGTTAAGCAAATTTTGAAGAACAGTTCAGCAAATTCAGCAGGCTTATCCCCCTCAGCCCCCTCAGGCAGGCCTAACACCCTAACATTATTCCGGCGTTGGCGGTTCTCTGCATCATCTGTAGAGATGTCCCGATCTATTCGGCAGCGAACAATTCTCAGTGAACATCGCTTGTTCGCGTTCGCTGTGTCGGGTGAACATATGCGATGTTCGGTCCGCCCCCTATACGTCATCATTGAGCAAACTTTGACGCTGTACCTCACAGTCTGCAGACACATTCCAGCCAATCAGCATACCCTACCACCCAGACCCTCCCACCTCCTATAAAAAAGCAAGGACAGCATCCATCTTAGATTCATTCTGAAGCTACAGTGTTAGTTAGAGCAGGCAGAGTGCTGCTGCTGCTGCTGCTGAATTAATAGCTAGGCCAGTGCTCTGTGTCCATTCCAGTCCTCAAAGACCCATCAGCTGTAAGGACAGCGTCCTGACAGCACCCCAAAAAGCCCTTTTTAGGGCTGGTACATCAGTCTTATATGTGTGTATATATATATATATATATTGCAGTTGCCTGCCCGTGTGTGAGAGGCCACAGGCCCACAGACTATGCTGTGTGCACACCACTCATATAGGGTGGCACAGTACCTTGCACCCATAGTATCACTAATATTCTGAAGCTGCAGTGTTATTTAGAGCAGGGAGAGTGCTGCTGCTGAATTAATAGCTAGGCCAGTGTTCTGTGTCCACTCCAGTCCTCAAAGACTCATCTGCTGTAAGGACAGCGTCCTGACAGCACCCCAAAAAGCCCTTTTTAGGGCTGGTACATCAGTTTGCTTTTTTTTTCTTCTATATATATGTATATATATATATATATATATATATATATATTGCAGTTGCCTGCCCGTGTGTGAGAGGCCACAGGCCCACAGACTGTAATGTGTGCACACTACTCATATAGGGTGGCACATTACATTGCACGGCGCACGCGCAGTGCCCCAAATTGGAAGTAAGAGGACCGACCAACCATCTTTTTCCATCTCCCGGTTCCTAAAATGGATTCCATACACCGGCCCTGATAGGGGATGTAACATGGATTAAACTGATAAGAATAGTACTATTTAACACACCACTCATATAGGGTGACACAGTACATTGCACGGCGCACACGCAGTGCCCCAAATTGGAAGTAAGAGGACTGACCAACCATCTTTTTCCATCTCCCGGTTCCTAAAATCTATTCCATACACCGGCACCTGATAGGGGACGTAACAAGGATTAAACTGATAAGAATAGTACTACTTACACACCACTCATACAGGGTGGCACAGTACATTGCACGGCGCACGCGCAGTGCCCCAAATTGGAAGTAAGAGGACCGACCAACCATTTTTTTCCATTGCCCGGTTCCTAAAATCTATTCCATACACCAGCCCCTGATAGGGGACAAAACAGAGATTAAACTGGTAAGAACAGATTTTTTTAATTTAAAAAAAAAGAGGACAGCCTTTGCTGAGCTGGGTATTTTTTGGCTGTGTCACTGAACGCTCATGCACAATGGCTGTAGGCTCATGTGTCCTTTTGCGGAGGTGACAAACCTGGTTAGTCAAACCCAAGGCAACATCATCGACCTCATCCCATATGCGTTTTTTCTGGAGCATGCCCTGCGAAGAGTGCTGGATCAGACCGTAGATGAGCATGAAGAGGAAGAGTTGTGGTCACCATCACCACCAGAAGCAGCCTTGTCGTCGTCGATTGCTGGACCTGCGGCAATGCAGAGAGAGGAGTCTGAAGAAGAGGAGTCAGAGGAGGAAGGTGGCTTTGAGGATGTGGAAGACCAACCACAGCAGGCGTCTCAGGGGGCTTGTTGTCACCTTTCGGGGACCCTTGGTGTTGTACATGGCTAGGTGGAGGAAGAGACCTTCAATGACATCAGTGAGGACCAGAGATGTATAGTAACGAAGTAGAACTACTTAAGTACTGTACTTAAGTACCGAAATGCGGTATCTGTACTTTCCTAGAGTAGAATTTTTTTCTCCTACTTCTACTTTTACTTCACTACATTTTTTCGATGATTTCGATACTTCTACTCAAGTATTTTTTTTTTGTGCTGCATAGTTACTCGTTACTTTTAAAAAAATTACCACTGCCAGAACAGTAGATGGCAGGTTGCATAAAGCTCAAAAAAATGTGTATAATGTCATTTGTAAATCAGCGCATACGAAAATAAAGGCTGTGTATAATAAAAGCTGCTATACCAAATCTTTCCAATAAAAAGAAAATATGAAACAAACATATAAATGGTGCTACAGCGCTTAAAGTGCATCAAGAAACTACTAACAAACACAGGTTAATCATTTGAATAAATCATTTGAAATAATAAAAACAATATGATGTTCATACTTTTGACTTCTTTCTTTAATAACTACATAACACAGTACTTGTACTTCTACTTTCAGTACTTGAGTAGAAATTTTTTTTCAAAACTACTGGTACTTTTTACTTTTAGTACTTAAGTAGCAAATTTTTTGAAAAAACTACTTGCAATACTTAAGTAAAAAAAATGTTGAATACTTTAGTACTTCTACTTAAGTAACCTTTTCTGCGAGCACTTCCACTTCTACTCAAGTAATTTTTTGATCGAGCACTTGTACTTTTACTCAAGTAGAAATTTCGAGTACTTTATACAAGTCTGGTGAGGACAAGGAACGGGACATGGCTAGCTTGGTATCCAACCTTGTCCAAATGTGGAGTTTGCGGTTGTGCAAATGGACTGTTTGCGGTTGTTTGCGGTGCGTTAAACGGGGAGTTTGGTCTGTGAGAGTTTGGTCTGTCACTGTGAAGCGGGCGTAACCCTTACTCTACCTGATCGATACAACATCATACCTGATCGTATACACACACTGGATGTTTTAAAGCACGTTATTCCAAACAATTTAGGAATGTTAGGTGATTTATGCCCTTTATGGATTAAAACCCAACTCTGCATCAACTACGTAATTTTCCATGGGAGTTTTCCCATGGATCCCCCTCCAGCATGCCACAGTTAAGGTTTTAGTGTCCTTGAAACAACTTTTCCATCACTATTGAGGCCAGAAAGAGTCCCTGTGGGTTTTAAAATTCGCCTGCCTATTGAAGTCTATGGCGGTTCGCCCGTTCGCAAACATTTGCGGAAATTCCCGTTCGCGAACAGAAAATTTTATGTTTGCGACATCTCTAATCATCTGCTTTAGCAATCAGCATCTGGACTGTATGCTGGAGTGAAGACAGGGATACTGCATGTTATGTGGTCAAATCCTCTGCATTAGAAGTCCTCTGTTCAGTGTCAGTCAGACGCCCTCTGATCTTATCCAGTTCTGCTCCAATAAAGTTACATTCCTCAGCCAAATGGTCAATGCGGGCTAGTAAAGAAGTCTTACTCTGTTCAATGGCAGTCAGAATCATAGCTGTATCACTTCCCTGACCGTGGATGGAGGAGGATTGAGAGGCAGAAGGATCTGAGGACATCTCCATATCTGATAGCAGACCGCGCAGCTGCTCCAAGATGGCATCGGAGCACGCTGCTGGCGGGGAAGCCGGCTTCTGTTTAGGAGTGGGGGCCACGGTTTTTTGCTTCTCCGGCATTCCGGAGCTTGCCCACTTGTGTCCTGAAGGTCCCCAAAGCTCAGCCAGGTAAGTAGGGCCAGAAATCAGGATTATTGGCGGTTAGGATAGACGGGATCCCCAGAGCTCACACCAGAAGCGTCTTGTCCGCTCTACATCTGGCCACGCCCCCATGTAAATTTTTTTTAGCTAGCCTTTTTTTCTCCGGAACATTTTTCCTGTGAGATCTTCAAGCAAATTATGCCGGGCTGGGCGAAGGGGTGGATCCCTATATCCAGTGGTCACCCCAGTCTGGCCAGCGAGCGCGTGCAGGCCCTAGCTCCGCGCTGGGTTGGCCGCAACATAGTCCCACTGGACGGGGACTGGGTCCGTGAGTTAAACATCTTGCCAGGACGCACACTTGTAACGCTCCTGCGTTTTTGTAGTAGGCTGGATATGCAGCTGCAAAATCTCCACTCAGTAGTCATGTAGAGATGTGTTGAATAACCAGATCCAACTCTCCAGACTCATCACTGTGGGCCTGTCAGCTTCAACATACAGAAATATACACACTCAATAAGATGTTCCTGGAGTGGTGGAATGTATATGACAGTATGAAGGTGTTGTGCTGAAGGGACAGGTGTGAACAGTGATAGAGATGGTAAGTACTTGATGGGTTTGTTCAGGAGAGTACTAGATGGTATTAGGTAGAGTGCAGATAGGTTAGTAATCGAGTATGGTGACAGGTGGTAAGGACAGCAGATGACAATTACAGGATAGACTAACCCAGTGCAAGGATAGATGGTAGTAAACTTAAGAACAAGCAATCTATGTAACAGTGCAGATGATAGATGGTAGTAGACTCAAGAGCTAGCAATCTATGTAACAGTGCAGATGGTAGATGGTAGTAGGCTCAAGAGCTAGCAATCTATGCAACAGTGCAGATGATAGATAGTGTAAGTAGGTTATGGAGGATTCCCCTGTGGGGTACTTATCACTAGTAAATGTTAGTAGTAGAGGGGTCCAGTAGAGAGGGGAAGATCTGGTAGCGAGATACAGGGATCAGTAGCGAGGTTCCGGTCTGCTCCAGGTAGAAGCAACCAGCTGGAGGTTCCGACAGCAAGACAGGCTTGAAAGCATGTGGATACACAAGGCAGGTTGAACGAACGATGTGAGTGAGAACGCCGGCGGTTGAAATAGCCGCTCTGCGGCGCTCAGCGATGACATCATCTGTCTTAAAGGTGTATGCGTACCACCTAGTAAGAAAGGTGGGACGCATATTTGGAAGGAAATAGATTATTAAGGGTACCAGAGGTACCAGAATCTTACAGTACCCCCCCCCCCCCCTTAAGGCCGGCTCCGGAAGGCCTATAGCACTGGTTTCTCTGGGTATTTCGAGTGAAACCTTCGTATAAGCCTAGGTGCATGAACATCAGAGGTATCCAACCAGGTGTCGTCTTGGGGTCCATAGTTCTTCCATCTTATGAGATACTGGAGTCTTCCTCTATGGATGCGAGAATCCAAAATCTCTTTGATCTCATATTCTTCTCCGCCTTCAACTTGTATTGGAGGTGGAGACAAGATGGTAGGCCTTATTCCTTGGTTAGGAACATGGGGCTTCAGTAGCGACACATGGAAGATGGGATGGATCTTAAGATCTGCTGGTAAGGTGAGCTGTACTGCAGCTTTTCCAATAAGTTTCTTAATTGGGAAGGGTCCCAAAAATAGAGGTCCAAGTTTTTTGCTAGGGATTTTTAATCTTAAGTTTCTTGTTGATAGCCAAACAAGGTCCCCAATAGCATACTGAGGAGAAGGTCTTCTACGGTCGTAGTACCTTTTTTGTTGACTATGAGCGTGTGATATAGTGGTATTGAGTAAATCCAGAGAGTCTTTTATTTGGGTAAGGTAATCCGAGGCTACTGGGTTACTTGATGGCAGGATGCGTGGTGGAAGAAGAGTGGGATGAAACCCATAATTCAAGTAGAACGGACTTTGCTTAGTAGTACTGTGGGTTGCATTGTTGTAAGCAAATTCCGCCAGAGGGAGGAGATCCACCCAATCATCCTGTAGGTATGATGTATAGGAACGTAGATATTGCTCAATGCACTGGTTGACTCTTTCAGTCTGTCCGTTGGTCTGAGGATGGTAGGGAGAAGTGAGCTTTCGCTCAATCCGTAATATTTGACAAAGTGCATGCCAAAATTTAGAGATGAACTGTGAACCACGGTCGGACAAAAGAGTCTTTGGAATTCCATGCAACTTGAACACATGTTTCATCAGTAGTTCCGCTGTTTGTTTAGACGAAGGTAGTCTACGGATAGCAATGAAATGTGCCATCTTTGTCAAGTGGTCCACTGACACTAGAATGGACAAAGAAAGTGGGGTTCCCCTTGTGGGACTTTATAGGCACATAAGATATATACTATGTATAAAATTATATGAAAAGAGTATTGAAAAAATATAAATTTTATTGTAAACACAAATAATGATTAAAAACGGTACAGGCAGAGGAGAGACAGATATATCAACCGTAGTAGTCTGAACTGAAACCCAACATGTTTCGAAGCCAAAGGAAAGATTTTGCTTCTTCTTCAGGGGAGGGGTTCAAACGGTACTCTAATGAATAAGAGAGTATAGATAATACAGAAACCATAAATTTTTTGAAGGTTTTTAAAGAAGGAAGACATTCCAACATAACTTTATAGAGTTTTACATAGTTATTATGATAACAATAACGAGTACTTACAGGGTTGGAAAAATAACTGTGCTCAGGTAGCCTGCACGGTTAAAAGCATCTGGTGGGTGCGAGTGTCCTTGCAGTCAAAATGCAATGAGTAAGATGGTAAATGAATATTCTAGCCAGTGAACCAGCCACTGTTGACGTCAGGTGTGCAGCCCCCAATCAACGGACGTCTGAAGTCCTTAATTAGGAGAGGCCAGAGATAGCCTTTTAAGCGTAGGTGAGTGGCAAGGATGTAGGTAGCGCCGGTCTGAAAGATGGACAGATCAGAGCTAAGTACATTGATATATGTAGCGAAATGAGCAAGAAAAAGGCTGATAAGTGTCGGCATATAAAATAGCTGTATATCTATGAGTGATATAGTAATTATATAAAGAGCATAATGAAATAAAAGTATATACCAAAAAAAGGTAGCCCAATATAAAGTGGGCAATAAAATTGCAATAGAATATAACTAGAACAGCGAAGCCGATCAGGAAGAAATATAAAGGTTTTTTGAAGGACTGAGTAAAATGTATAAAGTTGGTACCTGAATGTAGATGATGGTAAGGCAAACAGCGTCCTCTCAGCACCACAGCCAGCAAGTAAATGCGCTGGCTGTGTGTTGCGAGAGGTGCACTATAAAAGTGCTAGTTAATTAGTGCAAGGCGTAGAACAGCTGGCCTCAAGGGAAGGGCTTCCCGGAACGCCGGTGCCGAGCCCGCCCACAAACAGCATGCGTCACCCCTGACGCGACGTGGGCGGGATCGGCATCTGCGCTCCACCGACACGGGGGTCAGAGCCGGAAGTGCAGATGCACTAAGGCTGCCGATTGGTCCGAGCTGAACCGCAAAGGGCACAGAAGATGGAAAGTAGGACCAGGCTACCGCGATAACGCGGTATATGTCTCCCCGTGTCGGGACGCACATTAGAGAAGGGGCAACACCCGGAGTCAACATAAATTGCTGGAAGGAATCTACAAACCAAATTAATTAGAAAAAATTGCAAAAAAGAATGCATTACTATATCGATTAGGCATGATTGGAGGTTGTAGTTCTTGAATGTGAATATCAGCAAGGACACGACCCACAGATGTAGACAGGTTACAGACACTGGAATATAAAATGACAAGATCAACATACAGGGAAGAGGAACATACATACAACTTATGTCAATGACAATACAGCAAGCATCGAAACATGTACATATATTTATGCATAATCATAACAAAAGAAATTAATTTTGCTATATAATTATTATACAAAGAAAAAAGAAAATTAGCATGTTGACATAATATCATACAGTACAGAACATATTAAGGCCAGAGCAGTAAAGCATATAAGTATATGGATATTGGGACTAGTATGATGTTATGAGAAGGCCCTAAAGTGTGATTAGGGGTGAATGGCCGTCTGGTTTGGGTAGGGGGAATTAAATCTCCATTCCTCCAGAGTTAAAACCCTCGAGAAAGGGCTTGAATGATAAAGATCCATTAAGTCCTGGGGGCTCAGTGGCCCTAAGACAATATATCCATTTTAGTTCAAGTTGGAGGAGGGACTTATTCCAGTCCCCTCCTCTAGGGGCTGGGTGGACTCGGTCGAGAATCAAAAACTTAACCTTAGGCATTTTGCCGGCATGTACAGTAGCCACATGTCTACCTAAAGGTAGCTCAGGGTCTGCTTTCCTCATGCTTAGAAGATGGCGGTATGCGCGTTGCCAAAACTCCTGCTTGGTCTTACCAATGTAAAAGCACTGGCAAGAACAAAGCAGGAGATAAACCACGCCTATCGTACGACAATTGGCAAAATGCTTAGGTCGATGGACATCTCCATTCGGCAATATGGGGGATTTTTGTGTAAACATATAGCCACAGTATTTACAACTGCCGCAGATGTATGTCCCTCTGTATTTGCAACAAGTGGACGTGACAGTATCGCGGAACTCGCTACGGACTATTTTGTCTCTTAAAGCTGGGGCCCTTTTATAGGTAAAGTTAGGTGTATCTGATACATGTTGGCCCAATATAGGGTCCGAGGCCAGCAAGTGCCAGTGTTTGGAGACAATACGTCTAATTTTTTGATGTTGCTGATTATAGGGTGTTATAATCCTTATGATATCTTCCTTATTGGAGCCCACTGATGTTTTTGGGGCTAGTAGTATGTCTCTGTCACTATTAAGGGCACGTTGGTAAGCTTGTTTGAGCGATTTCTTAGAATAGCCCCTACGTAGTAAACGTTTTTGGAGGGCGTCAGCAGCCGCTTGGAATAGTTTGAGGTCTGAACAATTTCGTCTTAACCTCAAGTATTGACTGGTGGGAATTGATCTAAGTAGAGGGGTGGGATGGAAGCTTGATCCGTGCAATATTGTGTTTCCCGCGGTGGGTTTACGATAAAGGTTACTCTTTAGGGTTTCATTTTCACTGCGCATAATCTCGACATCGAGGAAAGTGATCCGATCGGGATCCATGTTCATTGTGAATGAGAGGTTAAAGTCGTTCTTGTTCAAATGAACTAAGAAGGCTTGGAGGGATTCCGTGGGACCGTCCCAGATGAGGAACACGTCGTCGATGTACCTGGTCCAAAAAAGGATGTGACCAGTGTACATCGACAACGCGTCATCATCCAGGAGAAAATGTTCCCACTCCCCCAGGTACAGGTTGGCATATGATGGGGCACAGCAAGTGCCCATCGCTACCCCCTGCACCTGGAGGTAGTGGGAACCATTAAATGTAAACACATTATGTGTTAAGATAAACAACAATAAATCTAGTATAAACTCGCCATAGGCGTCCACTGTGTCCTGACCAGATATAATATGCTTTACAGCTGCGATACCCCTGGAGTGGGGGATCGAGCTGTAAAGAGCCTCCACATCGATGGTGACTAGAATCGCGGTGGGGGGTATCCAAAGGTCCTTAATTTTGTTAATAAAGTGAATAGTGTCCTTAGTAAAGGAAGGTAGCTTATGGACAAGGGGTTGAAGATATGCATCAACTAATTTACTTGCGTTGTCTGTAATAGATCCGCATCCCGAAATAATCGGTCTGCCGGGAGGGTCTGTGGTACTTTTATGTACCTTTGGGAGGCCGTAAAATGTGGGGGTGACAGGAAATTTAGTGCGGACAAAATTCCAGGTGTCTTTAGAAAAAACATTATTGAGGTAGGCGGTGTCTATCAACTGATAAAATTCCAAGTTATACTTGGTAACTATATCAGATGTGATACGCCTGTACCAATCAGTGTTATTTAAGATGTTGGTGCACATTTTGATGTATTGAGAGTTGTCCATTATCACAATATTCCCTCCTTTATCAGCCTGCTTGATAGTAATAGATTTATTGGTTGCCAATTTGTTAATTGGCAACCAATAAATCTATTACTATCAAGCAGGCTGATAAAGGAGGGAATATTGTGATAATGGACAACTCTCAATACATCAAAATGTGCACCAACATCTTAAATAACACTGATTGGTACAGGCGTATCACATCTGATATAGTTACCAAGTATAACTTGGAATTTTATCAGTTGATAGACACCGCCTACCTCAATAATGTTTTTTCTAAAGACACCTGGAATTTTGTCCGCACTAAATTTCCTGTCACCCCCACATTTTACGGCCTCCCAAAGGTACATAAAAGTACCACAGACCCTCCCGGCAGACCGATTATTTCGGGATGCGGATCTATTACAGACAACGCAAGTAAATTAGTTGATGCATATCTTCAACCCCTTGTCCATAAGCTACCTTCCTTTACTAAGGACACTATTCACTTTATTAACAAAATTAAGGACCTTTGGATACCCCCCACCGCGATTCTAGTCACCATCGATGTGGAGGCTCTTTACAGCTCGATCCCCCACTCCAGGGGTATCGCAGCTGTAAAGCATATTATATCTGGTCAGGACACAGTGGACGCCTATGGCGAGTTTATACTAGATTTATTGTTGTTTATCTTAACACATAATGTGTTTACATTTAATGGTTCCCACTACCTCCAGGTGCAGGGGGTAGCGATGGGCACTTGCTGTGCCCCATCATATGCCAACCTGTACCTGGGGGAGTGGGAACATTTTCTCCTGGATGATGACGCGTTGTCGATGTACACTGGTCACATCCTTTTTTGGACCAGGTACATCGACGACGTGTTCCTCATCTGGGACGGTCCCACGGAATCCCTCCAAGCCTTCTTAGTTCATTTGAACAAGAACGACTTTAACCTCTCATTCACAATGAACATGGATCCCGATCGGATCACTTTCCTCGATGTCGAGATTATGCGCAGTGAAAATGAAACCCTAAAGAGTAACCTTTATCGTAAACCCACCGCGGGAAACACAATATTGCACGGATCAAGCTTCCATCCCACCCCTCTACTTAGATCAATTCCCACCAGTCAATACTTGAGGTTAAGACGAAATTGTTCAGACCTCAAACTATTCCAAGCGGCTGCTGACGCCCTCCAAAAACGTTTACTACGTAGGGGCTATTCTAAGAAATCGCTCAAACAAGCTTACCAACGTGCCCTTAATAGTGACAGAGACATACTACTAGCCCCAAAAACATCAGTGGGCTCCAATAAGGAAGATATCATAAGGATTATAACACCCTATAATCAGCAACATCAAAAAATTAGACGTATTGTCTCCAAACACTGGCACTTGCTGGCCTCGGACCCTATATTGGGCCAACATGTATCAGATACACCTAACTTTACCTATAAAAGGGCCCCAGCTTTAAGAGACAAAATAGTCCGTAGCGAGTTCCGCGATACTGTCACGTCCACTTGTTGCAAATACAGAGGGACATACATCTGCGGCAGTTGTAAATACTGTGGCTATATGTTTACACAAAAATCCCCCATATTGCCGAATGGAGATGTCCATCGACCTAAGCATTTTGCCAATTGTCGTACGATAGGCGTGGTTTATCTCCTGCTTTGTTCTTGCCAGTGCTTTTACATTGGTAAGACCAAGCAGGAGTTTTGGCAACGCGCATACCGCCATCTTCTAAGCATGAGGAAAGCAGACCCTGAGCTACCTTTAGGTAGACATGTGGCTACTGTACATGCCGGCAAAATGCCTAAGGTTAAGTTTTTGATTCTCGACCGAGTCCACCCAGCCCCTAGAGGAGGGGACTGGAATAAGTCCCTCCTCCAACTTGAACTAAAATGGATATATTGTCTTAGGGCCACTGAGCCCCCAGGACTTAATGGATCTTTATCATTCAAGCCCTTTCTCGAGGGTTTTAACTCTGGAGGAATGGAGATTTAATTCCCCCTACCCAAACCAGACGGCCATTCACCCCTAATCACACTTTAGGGCCTTCTCATAACATCATACTAGTCCCAATATCCATATACTTATATGCTTTACTGCTCTGGCCTTAATATGTTCTGTACTGTATGATATTATGTCAACATGCTAATTTTCTTTTTTCTTTGTATAATAATTATATAGCAAAATTAATTTCTTTTGTTATGATTATGCATAAATATATGTACATGTTTCGATGCTTGCTGTATTGTCATTGACATAAGTTGTATGTATGTTCCTCTTCCCTGTATGTTGATCTTGTCATTTTATATTCCAGTGTCTGTAACCTGTCTACATCTGTGGGTCGTGTCCTTGCTGATATTCACATTCAAGAACTACAACCTCCAATCATGCCTAATCGATATAGTAATGCATTCTTTTTTGCAATTTTTTCTAATTAATTTGGTTTGTAGATTCCTTCCAGCAATTTATGTTGACTCCGGGTGTTGCCCCTTCTCTAATGTGCGTCCCGACACGGGGAGACATATACCGCGTTATCGCGGTAGCCTGGTCCTACTTTCCATCTTCTGTGCCCTTTGCGGTTCAGCTCGGACCAATCGGCAGCCTTAGTGCATCTGCACTTCCGGCTCTGACCCCCGTGTCGGTGGAGCGCAGATGCCGATCCCGCCCACGTCGCGTCAGGGGTGACGCATGCTGTTTGTGGGCGGGCTCGGCACCGGCGTTCCGGGAAGCCCTTCCCTTGAGGCCAGCTGTTCTACGCCTTGCACTAATTAACTAGCACTTTTATAGTGCACCTCTCGCAACACACAGCCAGCGCATTTACTTGCTGGCTGTGGTGCTGAGAGGACGCTGTTTGCCTTACCATCATCTACATTCAGGTACCAACTTTATACATTTTACTCAGTCCTTCAAAAAACCTTTATATTTCTTCCTGATCGGCTTCGCTGTTCTAGTTATATTCTATTGCAATTTTATTGCCCACTTTATATTGGGCTACCTTTTTTTGGTATATACTTTTATTTCATTATGCTCTTTATATAATTACTATATCACTCATAGATATACAGCTATTTTATATGCCGACACTTATCAGCCTTTTTCTTGCTCATTTCGCTACATATATCAATGTACTTAGCTCTGATCTGTCCATCTTTCAGACCGGCGCTACCTACATCCTTGCCACTCACCTACGCTTAAAAGGCTATCTCTGGCCTCTCCTAATTAAGGACTTCAGACGTCCGTTGATTGGGGGCTGCACACCTGACGTCAACAGTGGCTGGTTCACTGGCTAGAATATTCATTTACCATCTTACTCATTGCATTTTGACTGCAAGGACACTCGCACCCACCAGATGCTTTTAACCGTGCAGGCTACCTGAGCACAGTTATTTTTCCAACCCTGTAAGTACTCGTTATTGTTATCATAATAACTATGTAAAACTCTATAAAGTTATGTTGGAATGTCTTCCTTCTTTAAAAACCTTCAAAAAATTTATGGTTTCTGTATTATCTATACTCTCTTATTCATTAGAGTACCGTTTGAACCCCTCCCCTGAAGAAGAAGCAAAATCTTTCCTTTGGCTTCGAAACATGTTGGGTTTCAGTTCAGACTACTACGGTTGATATATCTGTCTCTCCTCTGCCTGTACCGTTTTTAATCATTATTTGTGTTTACAATAAAATTTATATTTTTTCAATACTCTTTTCATATAATTTTATACATAGTATATATCTTATGTGCCTATAAAGTCCCACAAGGGGAACCCCACTTTCTTTGTCTAAACATTAGGGATGTGGCACACATAAAGCGCTAGGCTGAAGCACCCCATTCACTGACACTAGAATGGTATTAAATCCCTTAGAAGGTGGTAGTTCTACTATAAAGTCTAAGGACATAACTTCCCATGGAACCTGGGGTATTGGTAGACTGCAGAGTAGACCAGATGGTTTTGTAGTGTCAATCTTGGACCTTGCACAGATGTCACATGAAGAAACAAATTTTTGTACAGACGTCTTCATATCAGGCCACCAAAACTGCCTGGTAAGCAAATTAAGGGTTTTCGTCATACCCATATGTCCTGCCATGGGCACATCGTGTGACAACTCCAAGATCTTGGTGCGCATAGTAGGGGGTATGTAAAGTTTGTCGTTGTAATAGAGGAAGCCTTCTGCATCAGTACTCAGTTGTGGTGGAGGTGAATCCAATCCTATACTGTGCAAAATCTCTTCCTTCAAGGAACGGACAACACCAATAATACGTTCATAGGGTATTATGGGAATGGAAGGGATTTCGGCGCAGTTATCTTCGATTAATCGTGATAGCGCATCCGCTTTTTTATTTTTGTCTGCAGGCTTGTAGGTCACTAGGAAGTTGAATCTTAGGAAGAATAATGACCATCGTACCTGTCGGTGGGAGAGAGTTTTGTTAGTCTGGAGGTATTGAAGGTTTTTATGATCTGTATATATGAGTATTGGTAACTGAGTACCTTCGAGTAGATGTCGCCAATTCTCCAGTGCCAGTTTTATGGCAAGTAACTCCTTTTCACCTACTGGGTAGTTCACCTCTGGGCTGCTTAGTGATTTTGAAAAGAAAGCAACTGGGTGGAGTGGTGAAGTATTTGTTGGTCGTTGGGAGAGAACTGCTCCTACTGCCATATTTGACGCATCTACCTCCAGAATATATTGGAGGGATGGGTCTGGATGGCGTAGTATGGGAGCAGAGGTAAAGCTTGATTTTAACAAGCAGAAAGCTTGATTCGCTTCTTCTGACCATTTGAATGGTTTCTTTATACTTGTCAGTTGTGTGAGAGGTCTCACAATAGCGGAAAAGTTCTTGATGAACTTCCTATAGAAGTTGGAGAATCCAAGGAATCGCTGTAATGCCTTACGAGTTGTTGGTATAGGCCAGTCCAGAATACAGGATATCTTGCTCATATCCATCTTAATTCCAGTTTTGGATATGATGTATCCTAGAAATAATATTTCTTCCTTATGAAATAAGCATTTTTTTAATTTCACGTATAGATTGTGTGAGAGTAATCTGGATAACACAAGTCTTACATGTTTTATATGTTCAGGCATAGATCGCGAATAGATAAGTATATCGTCCAGGTATGCTACGACACAGACATCAAGTAAGTCTCTAAAGATGTCGTTAATGAACCTTTGGAAGGCTGCGGGAGCATTACACAACCCAAATGGCATCACAAGATATTCGAATAATCCGTATCTGGTTCTGAATGCTGTTTTCCACTCATCTCCGTCACGGATTCGGATTAGGTTGTATGCCCCTTTCAGGTCTAATTTAGAGAAGTAAGTAGCCCCACGCACTTGTTCAATGAGTTCAGGGATGAGCGGCAAAGGATAGCGATCCTTTTTCGTAATCGTGTTTAATTGCCTATAATCGATAATAGGCCTAAGACTGGAATCCTTATTGCGGACAAAGAAAAGTCCTGCAGCTGTGGAAGAAGTAGAGGGTCTGATGAACCCTTTTTTCAAATTCTCATCCAAGTATTCCTTGAGATGAGAAAGTTCATCCTGTGAAAGGGGATAAACATGACCGAAAGGCAATTTGCTGTTAGGGAGTAGATCGATAGTGCAATCATAATCCCTATGGGGAGGCAACACTTGAGCATTTTTCTCAAGGAATACTTTGGACAGATCCTGATAGCATAGTGGTGCAATCTCATCTGACACCACAGACAGGATCTTTCCATAAGATGGGAGGTTACACGTAATCTCACAATAGTGAGAAGGGAAGGCCAAAGTCCGTCTTTTCCAATCCATGATTGGTTGGTGTGTGTGTAACCAGGGAAGTCCCAAAATAATGGAAAAATGGGGTGAGGATAGTATATCAAAGGTGATGGTCTCCACATGAGACTCGTTGGCAGTGGCAAGGAGTGCCTGTGTCTGGTTGGTGATTGGACCAGAAGACAATGGAATACCGTTAATGAAACTAACAGAAACAGGTTTAAGCTTTGAAATAATAGGTATTTTATTTAAGGTAACAAAACGTGTATCAATATAGTTTCTACAAGATCCAGTGTCCAAAGGGTGGTAATAAACAGCGCGTACTCGGACTGGTCTGAGGTAGTAAGCGGGGTCCCCCAAGGCTCAGTCCTAGGACCAACCTTGTTCAATTTATTCATAAACAGCATTGAGGACGGGATCAGTAGTTCAATATCAGTTTTTGCAGATGACACAAAATTAGGCAGGGCAATAACAGCACAGCATGAAGCAGATATCCTACAGAATGACCTGGACAAAATAACGGAGTGGGCAAAGACATGGCAAATGAGGTTTAACGTGGAGAAATGTAAGGTTTTACACTTGGGGACTAGAAACATAAAAGCACAATACACGTTAGGAGGGGAACCCTTGGGAGAATCAAAAATGGAGAAGGATCTGGGAGTCTTGGTTGATGATAGACTAGGCAACAGCATGCAATGTCAAGCGGCAGCTGCCAAGGCTAGCAGAATATTAGCATGCATAAAGAAAGGGATGTATTCCAGAGATAAGACTATAATCCTTACACTTTATAAAACTCTGGTCCGACCTCATCTGGAGTATTCGGTCCAGTTCTGGTCACCAGTCCTCAGAAGGGATGTGTTGGAGCTGGAGAGAGTCCAGAGAAGGGCAACTAAACTAATTAGGGGATTGGAGGACCTTGATTATGAGGAGCGTCTGCAATCGCTTGATTTATTCTCCCTGGAGAAGAGACGCCTGAGGGGGGACATGATAGCAATTTTTAAATATCTAAATGGGGATCTAGGCTTAGAAAAAAAGCTGTTCAGTCGAAGGGATTGCATGAGAACTCGGGGGCATACAATGCGATTAGAGGAGAAGCGTTTTAACCTCAGGCAACGTGGGGGGTTCTTTACTGTTAGAGCTACAAGATTGTGGAATTCTCTACCACATGAGGTGGTTTCTGCGGGTAGTATGGTGGCTTTCAAAAGACTCTTAGACGTACATCTCAAGGATCAGAACATTCAGGGGTATGCAAGATGATTACAGCCACACACATCTACACAGGTTGAACTGGATGGACTTTTGTCTTTATTCAACCTCACCAACTATGTAACTATGTAACTATGTAAGTGTCGATCATAGCCTTGGTGGTGATCCTAGTCTGGTCCCACTGTAATGTTAAATGAACAAAAAGATAGGGGTTAGAAAAGGAAGTCGTTAATCCTCCTAGCAAGACATGTGAACACTCACCCTCTTTTTTGCGGACAAGGGGACAGACGCATATCAAATGATCCGGGGATGCGCAGTACATGCAGAGATTTCTGGATCTCCTTCTGGATCGTTCAGTAGTTGATAAAGGTGGGCGTATAGTTCCTACCTCCATGGGAGTAGGGTCAACGGCCGCAATCTGAGAAGGACTAGTTAATGGCATTCCCATTTTTTCAGCCCTTCTTTCTCGTAGTCGTCTGTCGATGTTGATACTAAGTTGTATCAAGGCATCCAAGGTGCCAGGTAAATCCGCTCGGACGAGCTCGTCTTTAACAGCTTCTGATAACCCGAGTCTGAATTGAGTTCGCAGAGATGTATCATTCCACCCTGAATCAAGGGTCCATCTTTTGAACTCTGCTACAAAGTCTTCTACAGGTCTCCTTCCTTGTTTTAAAGCCCTTAATTGAATATCAGCAGTACTCTGCCTATTGGGGTCTTCATATAAACTAGCGAGTTCTGCTAGAAATAAGGAATAGGAGTTGAGAATCTGATCATTTTTCTCAAAGAGAGAGTTTGCCCAGGCCCGGGGATCACCCGTTAAGTATGAAATAACGGTACAGACTTTAATCTGATCAGTAGAGTATGTACGAGGTTTTAACAAAAAAGCAATTGACATGCGTTTTTGAATTCACAAAATTTTTTCCGATCACCTGTAAACACTAGGGGAGGGTTTATTTTAGGTTCAGGGGGCTGAACAGTAGTAAGCCGTGAGAGACGGGTTTCCTGCTGCGTCAGATTCTCTTCTTTTACTTCAGTAAGAGCAAGTATTAACGCATTTACTTGTTGTGTTAATTGAGTGGGTAATTCTGCTGAATCCATTTTTTTTTTCCTGGTTCGTTCAATCTGTAACGCTCCTGCGTTTTTGTAGTAGGCTGGATATGCAGCTGCAAAATCTCCACTCAGTAGTCATGTAGAGATGTGTTGAATAACCAGATCCAACTCTCCAGACTCATCACTGTGGGCCTGTCAGCTTCAACATACAGAAATATACACACTCAATAAGATGTTCCTGGAGTGGTGGAATGTATATGACAGTATGAAGGTGTTGTGCTGAAGGGACAGGTGTGAACAGTGATAGAGATGGTAAGTACTTGATAGGTTTGTTCAGGAGAGTACTAGATGGTATTAGGTAGAGTGCAGATAGGTTAGTAATCGAGTATGGTGACAGGTGGTAAGGACAGCAGATGACAATTACAGGATAGACTAACCCAGTGCAAGGATAGATGGTAGTAGACTTAAGAACAAGCAATCTATGTAACAGTGCAGATGATAGATGGTAGTAGACTCAAGAGCTAGCAATCTATGTAACAGTGCAGATGGTAGATGGTAGTAGGCTCAAGAGCTAGCAATCTATGCAACAGTGCAGATGATAGATAGTGTAAGTAGGTTATGGAGGATTCCCCTGTGGGGTACTTATCACTAGTAAATGTTAGTAGTAGAGGGGTCCAGTAGAGAGGGGAAGATCCGGTAGCGAGATACAGGGATCAGTAGCGAGGTTCCGGTCTGCTCCAGGTAGAAGCAACCAGCTGGAGGTTCCGACAGCAAGACAGGCTTGAAAGCATGTGGATACACAAGGCAGGTTGAACGAACGATGTGGATTTTGGGGTGGACGCGGGCCTTCTCCCTGGTATGGTCGGACCTTCACACTTCTGGGTTTCCCACTTTGCTGTTGTGACATCCCCCCCGGGGGTCTCGATTCCCGCGCAGGGCCGCCATTTTGTTGTAGCCTCGGTCTGCTTCTATGATGGCGGCCATCTTGGTACACCTGTTTTGGCCATTTTGCGGTAGATTTTTTGCTGTGAAGACCGGTGGGAGTGCCTGGAGGCGTTCTTTTGGTGGGAGGAGCCCCTCCTTTCACCCGGGCAGTTCCCTGGCTCTCTTACTTTCATTGGGACACCTCTGAGACCCTCCGAATCTGAGTGCTATACTGGGGACAGTTGAGTCATAAGGGTAGACTCTCCCTCTCTGAGGGGGTTCATTAGCGCGCGCCTGACTTCCGGGGGGGGGGGGGCGTGCTGTAACGATGTGGGGTCACTTCTTTTGAAAATAAAAAATAAAATTTTTGTCACTTTTTTGAAATTTGTGCTGGCGGTTTCTCAGGTTCAGTAAGGACCCTGCATGTCATTTGTTCCCACCTGACCCCCTCACGGAGGCCGCAGGGCCTTCCAGATCTCCACTGTCCATCAATGCCTTTTCGGCAATTCGGGAAGCATTCGGGCCCCAGTGGAGGTGGGAGGTACGCTGAAACATGCCTTGAGTTCTGTCAAGGGTCAGGTTTAGCTTTGGTAATTTTCTCCAGAGGCCGTTGGCCGCCCGTTCCCTGGTCGTCACTTCTTCCAAGGTGTGCGACACTGGGGACCTTGAATTGGTGCAGTTGGTTCTTCAAGGCCCTCCTTTTGCGAGTATCAAGTGTATCCCCTGCCTACCTTTATATAGAAGGTGACCTTGGTTGCTCTCACTCTGCACACAGGGTGTCGGCACTGGCGACATTGTCCTGTCGTTCTCCCTATATGTTGGTTCATGGGGCCAAGTGGTACTTCTGCCGGATCCGTCCTTCCCTCTGAAGGTGGTTTCTAGTGTTTACTTGCACGAGGACATTGTGTTACCATCTTGTGTCCTGAGCCCCCTCATCCTACGGATTGTGCGCTGCATACTCTGGATAGAGTTCGGGCACTCGGGGGGTACTTGGCGATTACTGAGTCTTCCTGTAGTCAGGTTCGCTCTCTGTGCTCACGGATGGCCCAAGAACAGGGCTGCCTGCGTCTGCTGTGACAATTTCCAGGTGGATCAGACAGTCAGTGGTGCAGGCTTCTTCAATTGAGGGTCGGGTCCTACCTTTCCCTGTTTCTGCGCTTTCTACTCAGGCACCTAGTGCTTCCTGGGCTTTTTACCATACAGGCATCTGTGCTTCAGGTTGCAAGACGACTACCTGGTCATTTGTTAACACCTTTACCACGTTTTATAAGGTGGATGTGCTAGCATCTGCAGATGCCTCTTTTTGGCCGCAAGGTTTTTTTGCTGGCTGCTGTTCGGAGGGCTTTTGGCCTTCCTTGAGGGTGTTTACTGTTTGTTTCAGGTGGGCCTCATCCTTTGTTCTGATGAGTCCTATGTTGCCTGGTCCACTATGTTTAGCCTTGGGGACTTTCTTTTCTTTTCTGCTGTTCCCACCCCTCATTTTATGGCACTGCTTTGGGGCAACCCTACTGATATGAATCAGAGAGAACTGCGTCCGTCAATGAACGATAGAGAAAACTAGATTTTTGACTTACCGTAAAATCCTTTTCTCTAAAGTTCATTGACAGACGCAGTACTCGCCCCTCTATTTTGAGTTGGGTTGGTGTTACTTTTTGACACTGCTTTGATACAAAACTGACATCCTATGCAGGAAGAGAGAGGGTGTACCCTCCGGGACTGCCCATAGGCGTAGCCAGAACTTTTTTCTGCCTAGTGTGCTACTCCTGTAGGGGGCAGTATAACCCTACTGATATGAATCAGAGAGAACTGCGTCCGACAATGAACTTAAGAGGAAGGGATTTTACGGTAAGTCAAAAATCCAGTTTTGCTGTGTATTTTCCCACCCCTCGTGTTGACACTGCTTTGGGACATCCCAATGGTCTGAAGACTTGCAGCTGTATCCTTCAGTGAACGAAAGAGAAAACATGATTTTTGTCTTACCGTAAAATCCTTTTCTCTGAGGTTCACTTACGGACATAGCACCTGCCCCTCTTTATGTTCTTCTGACACTGCTTTTTGCAAACTGGAGTCCTTCAGCAGGAAGTGATGGTACACCCTCTGGGGCTGCCCCAGTGGCCTAACCCAAAAAGTTTCTGCCTAGTCCTACTCCTAGAGAGAGAGCATAAAGCCCAATGGTTTGAAGACTTGAAGCTGTGTCCGTCAGTGAACCTGAGAGAAAAGGATTTTACGGTAAAAAAAATCCAGTTATTTGAGAATAAAGGAATGTCTACACATAAATGCATTTTCTGCACTTTACATGTTGCTTCACAAAGATTTCCATGACATCTGACATCACAGTTGACACACTAACATAATTCTTTGCTGTGGTATGCCACAGATAGTAATTGTCATTTCTGAGCAGAACGCAGGCACATACAGTATCTCACAAAAGTGAGTACACCCCTCACATTTTTGTAAATATTTTATTATAAAATTTAATGTGACAACGCTGAAGAAATGACACTTTGCTACAATGTAAAGTAGTGAGTGTACAGCTTGTAGAACAGTGTAAATTTGCTGTCCCCTCAAAATAACTCAACACACAGCCATTAATGTCTAAACCGCTTGCACCAAAAATGAGTACACACCTAAGTGAAAATGTCCAAATTGGGGCCAATTAGCCATTTTCCCTCCCCAGTTTCATGTGACTTGTTAGTGTTACAAGATCTCAAGTGTGAATGGGGAGCAGGTGTGTTAAATTTGGTGTTATCACTCTCACTCTCTCATACTGGTCACTGGAAGTTCACCATGCCACTTCATGGCAAAGAACTCTCTGAGGATCTGAAAAAAGAATTATTGCTCTACATAAAGATGGCCTAGGCTATAAGAAGATTGCCAAGACCCTGAAATTGAGCTGTAGCATGGTGGCCAAGACCATACAGCGGTTTAACAGGACGAGTTTCACTCAGAACAGGCCTTGTCATGGTCGACCAAGGGAGTTGAGTGCACATGCTCAGTGTCAAATCCAGAGGTTGTCTTTGGGAAATAGACTATGAGTGCTGCCAGCATTGCTGCAGGGGTTGAAGGGGTCAGCCTGCCAGTGCTCAGACCATACGCTGCACACTGCATCAAATTTGTCTGCATGGCTGTCGTCCCAGAAGGAAGCCTCTACTAAAGATGACGCACAACAAAGCCCGCAAACAGTTTGCTGACGACAAGCAGACTAAGGACATGTATTACTGGAACCATGTCCTGTGGTCTGATGAGACCAAGATAAACTTATTTGGTTCAGATGGTGTCAAGCGTCTGTGGCGGCAACCAGGTGAGGAGTACAAAGACAAGTGTCTTGCCTACAGTCAAGCTCTGGTGAACTCCATGCCCAAGAGGCTTAAGGCAGTGCTGGAATATAATGGTGGCCACACAAAATATTGACACTTTTGGCCCAATTTGGACATTTCACTTAGAGGTGTACTCACTTTTGTTGCCAGCAGTTTAGACATTAACCACTTAAGCCCCGGAGGATTTGGCTGCTAAAGGACCAGGGGTTTTTTTGCGATTTTTTACTGCGTGACTTTAACGGACAATTGCGCGGTTGTGCGACGCTGTACCTAAACGAATTTGACGTCCTTTTTTTCCCACAAACAGAGCTTTCTTTTGGTGGTATTTAATCACCTGTGCGATTTTTTGATCACGCGCTATAAACAAAAAAAGAGCGTAAATTTTGCAAAAATAACAATATTTTTCACATTTTTTTAAATGAAATTCCCCCAAAAAAAAAAGTAAAAATCAAAATTTTTTAACATTTTTCGGCCAATTTGTTTTATGCTACCTATGTTTGGTAAAAAAAATCGCAAAAAGCGTATTTTGATTGGTTTGCGCAAAAGTTATCGCGTTTACTAACAAAGGGAAAGATTTTTGTCATTTTTGGTGTTTTTTTTTTTTAACGCGTAATGGCGGCGATCTGCGATTTTTTTTCGGTACTGCGACATTGCGGCGGACAGATCGGACCCTTGACTGACATTTTTGACACTTTTGGGGGTACCAGTGACATTACTGCAGTAATCAGTGCTATACATATGCACTGTTACTGCAAAAATGACACTGGCAGGGAAGGGGTTAACTTTATTGGACAGGGAGGGGTTAAGTGTGTCCTAGGGGCGTGATTCTAACTGTGTAGGGACATTCCTATTGGTGTAAAAGCAAAGATCAACCATTCTACATAGTAGAACGGACAGATCTTCACTTTTACACAGGGAGAACTGACAGGCAGCTTGTTTACACAAGCTGCTCTGTCTTTCTCCCTTCACAGGAGCGATCGCAGTGTGACTGGCGGACATCGAGTCCGCCGGTCACACGCACTGACTTGTCTGTGAACGAGCCGCGGCGGGCGCGCACCTCGGCGGGCGCGCGCCCGCCCGCGATAGGCTCGCAAGTCAGTGACAGGCGAGTGACGTACCGATACGTCACTCTGCCTGGCCGGGGCTGACCGCCGCAGTATATAGTCGTGCGGCGGTCGGCAACCGGTTAATGGCTGTGTGTTGAGTTATTTTGAGGGGACAGCACATTTACATTGTTATACAAGCTGTACACTCACTACTTTACATTGTAGCAAAGTGTAATTTCGTCAGTGTTGTCACATTAACCACTTGCCGACCGCCGCACGACTATTTACTGAGGCTCTAGGGAGCGAGCGCACGCTGCCCGAGGCGCGCTCCTGCTCGGTCACGGACCCCTCCGCGCATGTGCCCGGCGGACAGGGCACTCGCGATTGCCTGTTACACAGGGAGAAAGGCAGGCGGCTAATGTAAACATAGTGTAGGTGTGTCAGTGTCTATAATCATTTCCCATATCCTGGTATGTTGTGTTGTGTTCTTTAAGATGCACGTCTAAGAGTCTTTTAAAAATATCAATACTCCCCGCTGACACCACCACTTGTGGAAGAGAGTTCCACGTTCATACCGTCCTGACAGTGAAAAACCCCCTGCAAAGCTTAAGGTTAAACCGCTTCTCCTCCAATCTCATTGTGTGGCCCTGTGTCCTCTTACACCCCCTGAGAATAAATATATTTTTTCCTATGCTGGGATCACCATTGAGGTATTTGTAAAAGGCTATCATGTCCCCTCTCAAGCGTCTTTTCTCCAGTGAGAACAAATTTAGTGCTTGTAGTCGCTCCACGTATTTGAGGTCCTCCAGTCACCTTCTTATTTTAGGTGCCCTTCTTTGGACTCCAGCTCCAGCATATCCTTTCTGAGGACTGGTGACCAGAACTGGATGGAATACTCCAGATGTGGCCGGACCAGAGTTTTATAAAGTGGCAGGATTACAGTGTTATCTCTGGAGCATATCCCCTTTTTAATGCATGCTAATATTCTGCCTGCTTTGATAGCTGCAGCTTGATATTGCATGCTATTGCACAGCCTGTTTTCCACTAAGACCCCCAGATATTTCTATATCCTTGACTTCCCCCAGAGGTTCTTCCCCCCGTGAGTAGTTTGCATTTATGTTCTTAGCCCCCAAGGGCATTATTTTACATTTTTTAAATTAAACCTCATTTGCCATGTAGTTGCCCACTTCATTATTTTGTTTAGGTCTTTCTGTAAAATTTCTAAATTCTGAAAATGAAGTTATTTCCCTGCTTATTTTTGTATTGTCTGCAAAAACTGAGATTGAGCTATGTTTCCCTTCCTCTGTCATTTATGAACAAATTAAACAGAATAGGTCCCAAGACAGAACCTTGTAGTACCCCACTTACCAGTCCAGACCAGTCTGAGTACACGTTATCACTACTCTTTGGACGCACCCCTGTAATCAGTTTTCTATCCAAGAACAAACTGTATGGTCCATGCCTACAGACCTCAGCATGTAGATTAAGCATTTATAGGGAATTGTATTGAATGCTTTTGCAAGATCCAGATACACCACATACACAGGCCTTCCCCTATCTAGATGGCAGCTCTCTTCCTCGTAGAATGTTAACAGATTGGTCTGGCAAGAATGACCCTTCGTAAACCCATGCTGATTACTACTAATGATACTATTTTTTATCAGCAAATCCATGGATATAGTCCCTTATCATCCCCTCCAATAATTTACCTACTGTTGATGTTAGTCTGACTGGCCTGTAGTTCCCCTAAATATGTCTATGCCCTTTTTTTGAATATTAGTACCACGTTGGCTTTTCTCCAATGAGCTGGTACGATTCCTTTCAGAATGCTGTCCGCAAAGATTAGGAACAGTAGTCTAGCTATAACCTGACTGAGTTCTTTGAGGACTCTTGGGTGTAAGCCATCTGGTCCTGGTGATTTTTTTTTGTGTTAAGCTTATCTAGTCTTTCCTTGACTTCAGCCTCTGTTAGCCACAAGGGTAAATCATGTAATGTGTTATTAACAATACTATCATGGTCAATACAACCCTCCTTTTTTCCTGTGTAAATATTGAGGAGGAGGAAGGGAGCATTTAGTACAGTTGCCTTCTCTGTGTCACCTGTAACCCTCCTCCCTTCAATGCCTTTTATGTGGGCAATGTGCTCTGATTTCACTTTTTTACTATTAATATATCTAAAGATTTCCTTGGGATTTTTCTTACTCTCCTCTGCTATGTGTCTCTCGTAGTCTTTTGTAGCCGCCCTGATTTTGTTCCTACACTTCTTATTGCATTCTTTATAGTGTTGGATTGCTGACACTGACCCCTCCACTTTATCTTTTTTTAAAGGCCTTTTTTTTTCTCTCTAAAAGCATTTTTAACGTTACAGTTTAGCCACCCAGGTTTAACCTTCGCTCTTCTATATTTATTTCCCATTTGAATGCACTATGTGATACCTTTGTTTAACCACTTAAGGACCAAACCTATTTCTGACACATGTTGTTTAAAAGGTAAAATCAGTATTTTTTGCTAGAAAATTACTTAAAACCCCCAAACATGTTTATATATTGTTTTAGCAAAGACTCTGGAGAATAAAATGGCTACCATTAAAATATTTTGTGTCACGCGGTATTTGTGCAGCAGTCTTTCAAACGCAATTTTTTTTGAAAAAAACACACTTCACTGAATTAAAAAAAAAACTAAACAGTAAAGTTAGCCCAATTTGTTTGAATATTATGAAAGATTATGTCACGGCGTGTAAATAGCTTCCTAACATGTTATGGTTTAAAATTGCGCAAACTTGTGGAATGGCAACAAATTGCAGTACTTCAAAATCTCCATAGGCGACGCTTTAAAATTTTTTAACCGCTAACAGTTTAGAGTTACAAAGGGGGTCTTTTTCTAGAATTATTGCTCTCACTCTGACGATCATGGTGATATCTCACATGTGTGATTTGAACACCGTTTACATCCTGCTCGCTGGGATAGCAGCCAAGTGGCTGCTGAATCGGTTGTTGTCACCAGAAAGCCGACCGCCGGCTCTTAAAAATTATACTGGGTTGATGGAAAAAGGTGGGATTGACCAGCGCTATGGAATATGTAAAATTGTGTATACAGGTGTAAAGCTGCCAGCAATCAACCCCTAAATTTAGGGGTCAAGTGTTAGTTAAGGGTATAAAAGGATTGGCATCGGTGCTACCTGTTGTAAATGTGTGTTGCACTAGATCCTATAGGTGTGTGTTAATTATGAACACAAGAATATTAAGTAAATAGAGATATAAATAAATTCACAAGTGATAATAAAGTGCAGGTGCCAAATAACAAGATCTACTGTATGTTTGGGCTGGAGTGTATATGCCCATAAAGTGCTCAGTGTTAGAAATAAATGTTAAACACTATGCAATAAACAAGGTGCAGATACATTTATTCAAAAAGTGCAATTCCAGTGCGGGTTATAAATATCAAAGTAAAAATGTGCTATCCACAAAAGTATAAAACAAATAAAGGAAAGAACCTTTTATACTAAAGTGCTGGGAACAGTGACCGTGCAAAAAGAAGGGTAGTGAGATAACTGATGTTATATAATATGTGGCGATTGGTATCGGCGCTACCTTGCAGTATATAAAAGTGACCTGCCCAAAATGTGGGTGAAAATAATGTAAAAGTGTCACCAAATTGTTTTGTGAGTGAACTCCTTAGGAAATAAGTAAAATAAATAAACAACCCATGTGTTTATTAAATGAAACAAATATCAAATTAATAACTAATATAGTGATGCGTGTGCATATTACATTATATACAATAGTGATAAACGTGAAAAGAAAAAAGGGGGGGTTTCCACAACCACAAGTGTTATATCAGGTATATACTTTCCTGATATATGTGCCACACATGTGATAAAAGTAAATAAGTGCTTACTGTGCAGAGTCCAAGTTGGCCACAACCACAAGTGTTATATCAGGTATATAATTTCCTGATATACAGTGGGTACGGAAAGTATTCAGACCCCCTTAAATTTTTCACTCTTTGTTATAATGCAGCCATTTGCTAAAATCATTTAAGTTCATTCTTCTTCCTCATGAATGTACACATAGCACCCCATACTGACAGAAAAACACAGAATTGTTGACATTGTTGCAGATTTATTAAAAAAGAAAAACTGAAATATCACATGGTCCTAAGTATTCAGACCCTTTGCTCAGTATTTAGTAGAACCCCCGTTTTGATCTAATACAGCCAGGAGTCTTTTTGGGAAAGATGCAACAAGTCTTTCACATCTGGATTTGGGGATCCTCTGCCATTCCTCCTTGCAGATCCTCTCCAGTTCTGTCAGGTTGGATGGTAAACGTTGGTGGACAGCCATTTTTAGGTCTCTCCAGAGATGCTCAATTGGGTTTAAGTCAGGGCTCTGGCTGGGCCATTCAAGAACAGTGACGGAGATGTTGTGAAGCCACTCCTTCGTTATTTTAGCTGTGTGCTTAGGGTCATTGTCTTGTTGGAAGGTAAACCTTCGGCCCAGTCTGAGGTCCAGAGCACTCTGGAGAAGGTTTTTGTCCAGGATATCCCTGTACTTGGCCGCATTCATCTTTCCCTCGATTGCAACCAGTCATCCTGTCCCTGCAGCTGAAAAACACCCCCACAGCATGATGCTGCCACCACCATGCTTCACTGTTGGGACTGTATTGGACAGGTGATGAGCAGTGCCTGGTTTTCTCCACACATACCGCTTAGAATTAAGGCCAAAAAGTTATATTTTGGTCTCATCAGACCAGAGAATCTTATTTCTCACCATCTTGGAGTCCTTCAGGTGTTTTTTAGCAAACTCCATGCGGGCTTTCATGTGTCTTACACTGAGGAGAGGCTTCCGTCGGGCCACTCTGCCATAAAGCCCCGACTGGTGGAGGGCTGCAGTGATGGTTGACTTTCTACAACTTTCTCCCATCTCCTGACTGCATCTCTGGAGCTCAGCCACAGTGATCTTTGGGTTCTTCTTTACCTCTCTCACCAAGGCTCTTCTCCCCCGATAGCTCAGTTTGGCCGGACGGCCAGCTCTAGGAAGGGTTCTGGTCGTCCCAAACGTCTTCCATTTGAGGATTATGGAGGCCACTGTGCTCTTAGGAACCTTAAGTGCAGCAGAAATCTTTTTGTAACCTTGGCCAGATCTGTGCCTTGCCACAATTCTGTCTCTGAGCTCTTCAGGCAGTTCCTTTGACCTCATGATTCTCATTTGCTCTGACATGCATTGTGATCTGGAAGGTCTTATATAGACAGGTGTGTGGCTTTCCTAATCAAGTCCAATCAGTATAATCAAACACAGCTGGACTCAAATGAAGGTGTAGAACCATCTCAAGGATGATCAGAAGAAATGGAAAGCACCTGAGTTAAATATATGAGTGTCACAGCAAAGGGTCTGAATACTTAGGACCATGTGATATTTCAGTTTTTCTTTTTTAATAAATCTGCAACAATGTCAACAATTCTGTGTTTTTCTGTCAGTATGGGGTGCTATGTGTACATTCATGAGGAAGAAGAATGAACTTAAATGATTTTAGCAAATGGCTGCAATATAACAAAGAGTGAAAAATTTAAGGGGGTCTGAATACTTTCCGTACCCACTGTATGTGCCACACATGTGATAAAAGTGAATAAGTGCTGCTGTGCAGAGTCCAAGTTGGCCACTAGGTGGCGTCTGCAATACAACCTGTGCAGCTGTATGGGGGGATCTCTTCTCCGTGATGGGGGAGCAATTTCGAGCCGGTGGTCTGGCGCCCTAAATGCTCACAACGAGAGAAGGCCCCATAGTGAATAGATAATCCATACAATAGCGGCAAAAAGGCGCAGTACACTCACTGTTAGGTTACGATGATCAGGATCAGAGTGAAAAAACAGTCCGCGCCGGGATGCTTCCGCGTTCCACGGCCGACAACCGGAAGTGACGTTGCACGTTCTAGACTCCGCCCTACGCGTTTCGTCAGAGGGACGTCAACTGGAGCGGCGTCAACTGAGCGTACTCCCGGACTTATTCACACAAAATCCACAAAACGAAAATCTGTCACAGACGCGCCATGTAATCTCCTTTGGGTTGCCGAGTTACAGAGGAGAGAATCACAGAAGGCTTTCCATGTGCAGAGCGAGGTGTACAGGAAACGGCCGTGGAACGCGGAAGCATCCCGGCGCGGACTGTTTTTTCACTCTGATCCTGATCATCGTAACCTAACAGTGAGTGTACTGCGCCTTTTTGCCGCTATTGTATGGATTATCTATTCACTATGGGGCCTTCTCTCGTTGTGAGCATTTAGGGCGCCAGACCACCGACTCGAAATTGCTCCCCCATCACGGAGAAGAGATCCCCCATACAGCTGCACAGGTTGTATTGCAGACGCCACCTAGTGGCCAACTTGGACTCTGCACAGCAGCACTTATTCACTTTTATCACATGTGTGGCACATATATCAGGAAATTATATACCTGATATAACACTTGTGGTTGTGGCCAACTTGGACTCTGCACAGTAAGCACTTATTTACTTTTATCACATGTGTGGCACATATATCAGGAAAGTATATACCTGATATAACACTTGTGGTTGTGGAAACCCCCCCCCTTTTTTCTTTTCACGTTTATCACTATTGTATATAATGTAATATGCACACGCATCACTATATTAGTTATTAATTTGATATTTGTTTCATTTAATAAACACACGGGTTGTTTATTTATTTTACTTATTTCCTAAGGAGTTCACTCACAAAACAATTTGGTGACACTTTTACATTATTTTCACCCACATTTTGGGCAGGTCACTTTTATATACTGCAAGATAGCGCCGATACCAATCGCCACATATTATATAACACTTTCACCCTTGCACTTAAGGGTTGATTGGTGGCGGCTTACACCTTTAATTCATTTATTTATTTGCTCCCTCATATATCCTTAGTCCATAGCGCTGGTCACCTTCTCTTTACTATAGTGAGATAACTGAGGCTAGTGAAATTAGGTGCCTATACCTGTGAGATCCACTAGGTATCGCACTCACCCTTTTCACCCCTCAGTAAAGGGTGTTGAATGCAGGCAGGGATAATCTCCAAGCAAACGGCAAGTAGAAAACTCTGGGGTTCAGTCTGTTTGTAGTGGGCAAACCTCAGGAGGATCCTCAGGATGCAGGTCCAATCTCCTCCTCCTCACTGTATAGAATCAGCAATCCCCGGCTCTGTCTGCCACCTCCGCCTGTGCTGTGCTGTCACTGTACACACCGACACCATGTCCTGTCTCTGGACCGCAATCACACAGTTCACTGTGTGGTCCGCGGAAGTGGACTGTGTGATTGCGGTCCAGAGACAGGATATGGTGTCAGTGTGTACAGTGACAGCACAGAGCGGGCGGAGGTGGCAGACAGAGCCAGGGATCGCTGATTCTATACAGTGAGGAGGAGGAGATTGGACCTGCATCCTGAGGATCCTCCTGAGGTTTGCCCACTACAAACAGACTGAACCCCGGAGTTTTCTACTTGCTGTTTGCTTGGAGATTATTCCTGCCGGTGTCGTGTCGGATAGTGCCTCCAACGGACTGACGTCACCGCAGCTGACTGCTCAGATCACACTGACATGCGCAGTCTGTCGGAGGCACTATCCGACGGTAGAGAGCGGAGGAGGGGAGAGAATCTATTGTCAGATTCTGCCTCGCTCTCTGCACTAAGGGGACGGATCGGATTACAGTGCAGCCTGTGCTACAAAAACACAGCTCTGATCGGGACACATTATAGGGGAACTCTGACCAAACGAATTACAGTACAGTACTCATATTGGGGGGCACAATCCAACACGACACTCATATTTGCGATTCATATTGGCAACCACACTGGATGTAAGGAGGCACTCCGATGGCTGATGTAAGGGAGCACTCCGATGGCTGATGTAAGGGAGCACTCCGATGGGGACACTGATGTAAGGAGGCACTCCAATGGGGACACTGATGTAAAGTGGCACTCCGATGGGGACACTGATGTAAAGTGGCACACCGATGGGGACACTGATGTAAGGAGGCACTCCGATGGGGACACTGTTGTAAGGGAGCACTCCGATGGGGACACTGATGTAAGGGAGCACTCCGATGGGGACACTGATGTAAGGGAGCACTCCGATGGGGACACTAATGTAAGGGGACACTGATGTAAGGGAGCACTCCGATGGGGACACTGATGTAAGGGAGCACTCCGATGGGGACACTAATGTAAGGGGACACTGATGTAAGGGAGCACTCCGATGGGGACACTGATGTAAGGGAGCACTCCGATGGGGACACTGATGTAAGGGAGCACTCCGATGGGGACACTGATGTAAAGTGGCACTCCGATGGGGACACTGATGTAAAGTGGCACTCCGATGGGGACACTGATGTAAGGAGGCACTCTGATGGGGACACTGATGTAAGGAGGCACTCCGATGGGGACACTGATGTAAAGTGGCACTCCGATGGGGACACTGATGTAAGGGAGCACTCCGATGGGGACACTGATGTAAAGTGGCACTCCGATGGGGACACTGATGTAAGGAGGCACTCCGATGGGGACACTGATGTAAGGAGGCACTCCGATGGGGACACTGATGTAAAGTGGCACTCTGATGGGGACACTGATGTAAAGTGGCACTCCGATGGGGACACTGATGTAAGGGAGCACTCCGATGGGGACACTGATGTAAGGGAGAACTCCGATGGGGACACTGATGTAAGGGAGCACTCCCATAGGGACACTGATTTAAAGTGGCACTCCGATGGGGACACTGATGTAAGGGAGCACTCGGATGGGGACACTGATGTAAGGGAGCACTCCGATGGGGACACTGATGTAAAGTGGCACTCCGATGGGGACACTGATGTAAGGAGGCACTCCGATGGGGACACTGATATAAGGAGGCACTCCGATGGGGACACTGATGTAAAGTGGCACTCTGATGGGGACACTGATGTAAGGGAGCACTCCGATGGGGACACTGATGTAAAGTGGCACTCCGATGGGGACACTGATGTAAGGAGGCACTCTGATGGGGACACTGATGTAAGGAGGCACTCCGATGGGGACACTGATGTAAGGAGGCACTCCGATGGGGACACTGATGTAAGGAGGCACTCCGATGGGGACACTGATGTAAAGTGGCACTCTGATGGGGACACTGATGTAAAGTGGCACTCCGATGGGGACACTGATGTAAGGGAGCACTCCGATGGGGACACTGATGTAAGGGAGAACTCTGATGGGGACACTGATGTAAGGGAGCACTCCCATAGGGACACTGATTTAAAGTGGCACTCCGATGGGGACACTGATGTAAGGGAGCACTCGGATGGGGACACTGATGTAAGGGAGCACTCCGATGGGGACACTGATGTAAAGTGGCACTCCGATGGGGACACTGATGTAAGGAGGCACTCCGATGGGGACACTGATATAAGGAGGCACTCCGATGGGGACACTGATGTAAAGTGGCACTCTGATGGGGACACTGATGTAAGGGAGCACTCCGATGGGGACACTGATGTAAAGTGGCACTCCGATGGGGACACTGATGTAAGGAGGCACTCTGATGGGGACACTGATGTAAGGAGGCACTCCGATGGGGAAACTGATGTAAAGTGGCACTCCAATGGGGACACTGATGTAAAGTGGCACTCCGATGGGGACACTGATGTAAGGAGGCCCTCCGATGGGGACACTGATGTAAGGAGGCACTCCGATGGGGACACTGATGTAAGGAGGCACTCCGATGGGGACACTGATGTAAAGTGGCACTCCGATGGGGACACTGATGTAAAGTGGCACTCCGATGGGGACACTGATGTAAGGAGGCACTCCGATGGGGACACTGATGTAAAGTGGCACTCTGATGGGGACACTGATGTAAGGAGGCACTCCGATGGGGACACTGATGTAAGGATGCACTCCGATGGGGCACTGTTGAATACTAAAGGGGTACTCTGACTGCAATAAAGGGGCATTTAGACTGCAATAAAGGGGCACTCGGACTGCAATAATAAAGGGACACTCTGGAATACTAAAGAGGCATGCTGACTGCAATAATAAAGGGGCACTCTGACTGCAATAATAAAGGGGCACTCTGACCGTGGATCATAAAGGAGCTCTGTGACCGGGACACATAAAGGGGCACTCTGATAGGGACACTGATGTAAAGGAGGACTCTAACGGGGACACTGGATGTAAAGGGGGACTCTGACAGGGACACTGATATAAAGGGGGACTCTGATGGGGACACTGGATGTAAAGGGGCACTCTGGTGGGGACACGGATGTAAAATAGGACTCTGATAGGGAAACACTGGATGTAAAGGAGGACTCTAATGGGGACACACTGGATGTAAAGGAGGACTCGGATGGGGACACACTGGATGTAAGGTGGCACTCTGATGAGGACATGGATGTAAAGGAGGACTCTGACAGGGACACGGATGAAAAGGAGGACTCTGACGGGGACATGGACACAGGCTGAATGATGGGGGATACAGTCAGTGCTTATTCCTGGGGATTTCACAGTGGCTGTAGCATGAACATTGGGCATCTGTCAGTGGGGGGGGGGGGGGTGGTAGAATAAGCGGTTAAAGGAGTGGGGGGCCCATCATGTTACTATAGGTGAAGTCACAGAAGGCGAACTTTGAGGGGTCAGGGTCCCACATTTGGCACAGAGATAGGGGAGGTCTATCTCTGGGGGCCTCTAGTATCCCTGTGCCAAATTTGGTGCCCCTAGCCCCTGGGGTTAGGTCAGCTTGGAGTGGGCACATTTGCAAGGCCAAAGCTTGGGCCCTGAACAAGTCCAGGGGGTCCAAATTTTGCAGGGAGGTAGGGGATGTTTACCATTACCATCCCAAAAAGTCATTAGCCCAAGATATCTTTGTCAAATATTTATAGGGTCACTTGTGACATATGGCTGCCAGTCAATACCTCAAAGCGGGGAGTGCTGGGTACCATATTAACCCCCATAGTCTTAGTTATCCGTGAAGTGGGGCTTTGCATTACCTATGTTCTGCAGTATTTGGCTAAAGTCGATCCCCATACAAGCCCATGTAAAAATGAAGCATTGGCCACAAAAAATTTGTGTGGCTCCTAGATTTCCTTTAGTATAAGTTTGCCAAGTATGGTGCCCTTAACCCCCGTGGTTAAGCGCCCTATGTTTATAGAAGCTTGCCCGAGAAGTTAAACTTTGGCACTGTCATAGTCTGGACATTTGAGGGACTTCAGCTCGGGCCCCGAATGAGTTTGGGGGGCCATATTTGGCACAGAGGTAGGGGAGGTCTCCCTTTACCAAGCATTTTGGAGTCGCTAGCCCAAAATGTCCTGGTCAACTATTTCCAGGGCCACTTGAGAGTTTGCGGCCCTCGGCCCGTACCATGCAGCAGGGCGTGCTGGGTATCGCAGGAATCCCTGGACTCTTAGCTATTCAGCAGTATCTGTATAGCGCTGCTCTGCAGTTCTTGTATTCCATAGTGGTTAGCCAAATCGACCCCTATGCAGGTCCCTGTAACAATTAAGCATTGGTCCTGAAAAAAGCATGTGGCCACTGCCACGTTTGAGGCCCCTAGCCATCAGGGTTCAGGTACCACTAGGCCCATAATTTAGGTCATCTTGGTGCTGTATGGCAATCTTCGAGTGGGCACAGTTGCAGGGCCCCAGCTTGGGCACCAAACAAGTCCAGGGGACCATATTTGGCACAGTGGTAGGGGAGATCTTCCTTTACCACTCTGAAAATGATGGAGTAGCTAGCCTGAAATTTTCTGGTCAACTTTTTCAGGGGCCTCTTGGGAGTGTGTGGCCCTGGGGCAGTACCGTGGAGAAGGGACTGCTGGGTACCATATTAATCTCAATATTCTTAGCTATCCAATGTTACCTGCGGAGCAGGGCTCACTGGTACCTATGTTCTACAGTATTTGTGCAAATTTGACGCCCATGCCAGTCCTCGTGAAAATTAGGCATCATCCACACAAAAAATGTGTGTGACCCTGGGGTCAGCTAGTATCCCTGTACCAAGTTTGGTGACCATATCCCCCCGTGATTTGGGTACCACAGGGCACTAAATTTATGGTATATTGGCCCGCTATGTTAATCCATGACTCGGTTGCGGGTGGGAATTTGAGGGGCCACAGCCCAGGCCCTGAAAGAGTCCAGGTTCCCACAGCTTAAGCCCCTGAACATGTTTGGGGCCCAAGCTGTGGCCCCTCCAAAATTCCCTACTGCGCCATATATTACCATAGACTAGGACAAACTAGCCTAAATCTAGGGCCCCACGGTAGCGGAACGATGTTGCCCAGGGGCACCAAACTTGGTATAGGGTTACTAGAGGACCCCCAGGGGCCACAAATTTTTTTTGGGGCCAATGCTTAATTTTCATGAAGACCTTCATGGGGGTGGAATTTGCCCAACCACCGCAGGACATAGGAACTGCATAGCCAGGCTCTGCAAATATTGTTAAATAGCTAAGAGTCCAGAGATTCCTGCAGTACTCACCAATCCCCACTCCGCATTAGCGCCCGAGGGCCACACACTCCCAAGGGGCCCCCTAAAAAGCTGACCATAAAACTTTAGGCTAGCGACCTCAAAAATGTGGAGGTGGTAAAGGAAGACCTTCCCCACCTCTGTGCCAAATTTGGGCCTCTGGACTAATTCGGGGCCCGATCTGTGGCCCCTCAAATTCCCGATCGCGGCTGCACCATAGATTAACATAACGGGCCAGGCTAGCCTAAATGTAGGGCCCTGTGGTAGCCAAACCACAGTGCTCAGGGGCACCAAATTTGGCACAGGGATACTATATGATCCCCAGGGGCCACATACATTTGTTTGGGGCCAATGCTTTATTTTCACAGGGACCTGCATTGGGGTAGACTTTAGCTGACCACCGCAGAATAGTCCTACGGTATCCAGCACTCCCTGCTGTGCCGTATGGTCCGGGGGCCATATACTCTCAAGGGGCCCTAGAAAAAGTTGATCAGGAAATTTTGAGCTAACAAACCCCAAAATGTTTGGGGTGGTAAAGGAAGGACCCCCCTACTTCTGTGCCAAATATGCCCCCCGGACTCATTTGGGGTCCAAGCTGTAGCCCCTCAAATTTCCAGACTAAGACTCTGCCATAGATTAACATAGCAGGCCAAGCTACTATAAATGTAGAGCCCAAACCACGGGGGTTCAGGGCCCCATACTTGGCAAACTTATACTAGAGGACCTCCAGTAGCCACACACATTTTTTGGGGGCAACGCCTAATTTTCACAGAGACTGGCATGGTGATTGAGTTTGGCCAAATATTGCAGAACATAAGTAATGCAAAGCCCCACTTTATATCGGATATATCGGTAATATCGGATAGCTAAAACTATGGGGATTAACTACTTTTCGACCAGGGCATAGCCCAATGATGGCTACAGCGTGGTCGGCCTATTCTGGGAGGGCGTACAGATACATCCTCCCCGAAACGCGCTTCCCACGGATTGTGTTAAAGGGCCAACGACAGGGGCCATTTACCATGTGATCGCTCCATCCAATGACAGAGCGATCATTTGTCAACAGATCGCTGCATGTCTGGTTTAGCTCTCTCCTCGCACGCTGTACACACCGATGGGCACCACCCCTACCTCATCCATGCCCACCTCTGCCTCATCCATGCCCATCTCTGCCTCATTCATGCCCATCTCTGCCCTATTCATGCCCACCTGTACCTCATTCATGCCCATCTGTGCCTTAATCATGCCCATGAGTGCCTCCTCATTTGTGCCTCATCATCAGTGTGTCCTTCATCATGCAGCCTGTTTACCCCTGTCATTCAGCCTCTGTCCCCACCGTCATTCAGCCCCTGTCCCTGCCGTCATCCACCCTGTGTCCCCGCCGTCATGCAGTTCATGTCCCCCCGCCGTAATTCGGCCTGTGTCTGTGCCTCCGTCAGAGTCCTCCTTTACATCCGTGTCCCCATTAGAGTGCTCCTTTACATCCAGTGCTTCCCTATCAGAGTCCTATTTTACATCTGTGTCCCCATCAGAGTCCTCCTTTATATCCAGTGTCCCCATCAGAGTCCCCCTTTATATCAGTGTCCCCGTCAGAGTTCCCCTTTACATCAGTGTCCCCGTCAGAGTCCCCCTTTACATCCAGTGTCCCCGTTAGAGTCCTCCTTTACATCAGTGTCCCTATCAGAGTGCCCCTTTATGTGTCCCGGTCACATAGCTCCTTTATGACCCACGGTCAGAGTGCCCCTTTATTATTGCATTCAAAGTGCCCCTTTATTATTGCAGTCAGCGTGCCTCTTTAGTATTCCAGAGTGCCCCTTTATTATTGCAGTCGGCGTGCCCCTTTAGTATTCCAGAGTGCCCCTTTATTATGGCAGTCGGCGTGCCTCTTTAGTATTTCAGAGTGCCCCTTTATTATTGCAGTCAGCGTGCCTCTTTAGTATTCCAGAGTGCCCCTTTATAATGGCAGTCAGCGTGCCTCTTTAGTATTCCAGAGTGCCCCTTTAGTATTCCAGAGTGCCCCTTTATAGTATTCCAGAGTGCCCCTTTATAGTATTCCAGAGTGCCCCTTTAGTATTCCAGAGTGCCCCTTTATAGTATTCCAGAGTGCCCCTTTAATGTGTCCCGCTACGAGCTGTGTGACTGTGTTATTATTGCAGTCGGCGTGCCCCTTTAGTATTCCAGAGTGCCCCTTTATTATGGCAGTCGGCGTGCCCCTTTAGTATTTCAGAGTGCCCCTTTATTATTGCAGTCAGCGTGCCTCTTTAGTATTCCAGAGTGCCCCTTTATAATGGCAGTCAGCGTGCCTCTTTAGTATTCCAGAGTGCCCCTTTATTATGGCAGTCAGCGTGCCTCTTTAGTATTGCAGTATTCCAGAGTGCCCCTTTAGTATTCCAGAGTGCCCCTTTATTATTGCAGTCGGAGTGCCCCTTTATTGCAGTAGGCGTACCCCTTTATTGAAGTCGGCGTGCCCCTTTATTGCAGTCGGCGTGCCCCTTTATTGCAGTCAGAGTGCCCCTTTATAGTATTCCAGAGTGCCCCTTTATAGTATTCCAGAGTGCCCCTTTAGTATTCCAGAGTGCCCCTTTAGTATTCCAGAGTGCCCCTTTATAGTATTCAGAGTGCCCCTTTATAGTATTCCAGAGTGCCCCTTTAGTATTCCAGAGTGCCCCTTTATAGTATTCCAGAGTGCCCCTTTATAGTATTCCAGAGTGCCCCTTTAGTATTCCAGAGTGCCCCTTTATAGTATTCCAGAGTGCCCCTTTAATGTGTCCCGCTACGAGCTGTGTGACTGTGTTCTATAATATGAGTACTGATACGCAAATATGAGTACTGATCGTACATAGCGAGTCAGAATCTGACATTAGATTCTTCCCGCTCTGTCTCTCGTCGAGAAATGCCTCCGACAGACTGCGCACGCGCTACAGAGCGAGTCAGAATCTGTCATTAGATTCTTCCCGCTCTGTCTCTCGTCGGATAGTGCCCCCGACTGACTGCGCACGCGCATCGGAGAAATCAGCTGGAGTGACGTCACTTACGGAGCATGCGCAGTCCGTCGGGGGCACTATCCGACAAGAGTCACTATTCGACAAGAAACCGGCATTCAACACCCTTTACTGAGGGGTGAAAAGGGTGAGTGCGATACCTAGTGGATCTCACAGGTATAGGCACCTAATTTCACTAGCCTCAGTTATCTCACTACCCTTCTTTTTGCACGGGCACTGTTCCCAGCACTTTAGTATAAAAAGTTCTTTCCTTTATTTGTTTTATACTTTTGTGGATAGCACATTTTTACTTTGATATTTATAACCCGCATTGGAATTTCAGTTTTTGAATAAATGTATCTGCACCTTGTTTATTGCATAGTGTTTAACATTTATTTCTAGCACTGAGCACTTTATGGGCATATACACTCCAGCCCAAACATAGATCCTGTTATTTGGCACCTGCCCTTTATTATCACTTGTGAATTTATTTATATCTCTATTTATTTAATATTCTTGTGTTCATAATTAACACACACCTATAGGATCTAGTGCAACACACATTTACAACAGGTAGCGCCGATACCAATCCTTTTATACCCTTCACTCATACTGGGTTGATGCCCGCAGCTTCAGGCATCACCCCGGTACAACCACTTCTTCAGGCCGACGTACAGGTACGTCGGTTTGCGAGAAGTATTTAATATGTAACTAAAACATCCCCATTTTTCCTCGGTGTTCAATGTTTCTAGGATTAGGTTCCAATTAAAGTCTTATAGTATTGAGCACAGTAAAGCAAAGTTGGCTCTTTCGAAATTTAGAGTTCCCGTGCTACCCTCATGCCTCCTTTTTCTATGATTTATGTTAAATATGATTATTCTGTGATCGCTAGATCCCAAGTTGTCCTGTACTGTCACATCTGAGATCAGACTTGGATAGTTCGTAATTAATAAATCTAGCAATGCATTTTTTATAGTTGGAGAATCCACCAATTGAGACATGATGTTGTCCTGAAAGTCACTCTTGCAATGCTTAGCTGCCTTTTCTGACTGTAATAGAAGGTCAAGCTCCTTCTCCTCATTTAGGTTGGGGGGCTTGTAACATACCCCCACTATCAATTCCCCCCTTCTTCTCTTTGGAGTTCTGCCCACACAGGTTCCACTTCCCCCTCGTCCCATTCACAATGTCGCTGCTCCCTACCACCCTTACATAGTTTTTGATATATAGATACACAACTCCCCCCTCTTCTACCTTCCCTGTCCTTCCTTTTTTTTTTTTTTTTTAAATTCTATTTATTTTTATAAATTTCATTCAGTTTTACAAAACAATCAATATTGGAGAAAAGAAGAAACAAATTTCCTGCAGTTATACATATTACGGTGCCTATATTTCCCCCCCCCCCCTTAACCCCCCCCCCCTCCGCCCACACCCCTTTTTTCACCCACTCCACCAATTTATCCTACCTGTATTTTCCGCATACCTCGAACGTGTCCTACTCTTACCGATTTCCCTAATTTTCCCATATTTGTATGTAATCTGTTTTTTTTTTTTTTTTTTTTAAGTCTTTCCACTTTTTCCATTTTATTGAGAAACTGTCAACACACTTTTAATCTCTACTACACATGTATTCCATATCCTATATATAGTCAACTCTCCCATACCATTCCCTACCAGTAGGGGCTTCTATTTTGAGCCTTTTTGGGATTGTCCCCTTTGCAGCATTGAGCAGGTTTGGGACTATTGAGTTTCTAAAAAAACTTTAAAGATCTATTTATTTTATGAAATAGGCATATCGAGGGATCATCCTTAACTTCCTCACCAGTAATTTGGTTATGAGATGTATCTTTAACCCATATACATGGATCTTGGGGCATTCCCACCATATATGAATCATTGAACCTCTACTTGACACTCCCTCCAGCACAGTTTTGACTTCTCTGGTTGACAGCTGTGTACTATAACCGGTGTAATATATGGTACTATCTCAAGAGGCACTTGTAATTCATCTCAATGGTATTCATTCACATCTCTAGCGGTGTAGTGTACGCCTCTCAGCACAGTTTTCTCCTCATGCTCTTCTAAACTAATTCCTATAGCTCTTTCCCATTTTTCAATAGAGACAATTGAGTACTGTCCGTGATACTTTTTTTATTTGCACTAAAATACAATTTTTCAGGACAAGCTTTCGGGGTATGTCCCCTTCTTCAAGATCCAAGCAGTACTGATTCACAAAATGTTTAGCAGAAAAACACAAAATCTCTAAGCCAAAGGAAAAAAAAAAGAAAACCAAACAAACATAAACAAATGTAACTGCCAATGGTAATAAAACTAGCATAGTTAGTGAGATAAGACAGAGGGAGAGCTGAAGACAGGGGGGAAGGTGGGGGGGGGGATAGTCACAGAGGGGGTCGTAAAACTGTGGGATAATGAGTAAGGAAACCCATATCTAAATTGAATCATTATTTTTTGTGTCAAAAAGAAGTATCATTCTTAATTCAAAAGTTTTCCTTTCCTGGATAGTTCTGAAAATCCCTTTAAGAACTAAAACATTGAGGTCTTCTGTAGTGTAGTCCGGTTGTGAAAAATGATGTCCCACAGGTGTGCAGAAACTATCTTCCACAAAAAACCACTGCAAACTATGCAACCAGATCAATCTGTCTAAAAGTGTCACACACACAAATGGGACCTTCAATATAACAGGATCATACAACTGCACCTCCAGTAATGTTGTGTACCTCATCCAATGCAAAAGATGTAGCAAAGGATCTTATGTAGGCGAAACAGGACAGAAGTTGCAAGCGAGGATGAATTTGCACAGACATCAAGGAACATAAAGAAGATAGTTTCTGCACACTTGTGGGACATCATTTTTCACACTTGGGATGGCACACTTGGGATTTGAACTCATGCTCTCAGTGTTTATAGATAGGAGCACTAACCACTAAACCATTGAGCTGAGCATGATTACCCATGGAATATTTAGTCCCATGTTTCAATAGTTAACCACTTCCTTACAGGGCAGTTACACACCCTTCCTGCCCAGGCCAATTTTCAGTTTTTTATGCTGTTGCATTTTGAATGACAATTGCGCGGTCATGCAACCCTGTACCTAACACAAATGTATGACATTATTTTCACACAAATAGAGCTTTATTTTGGTGGTATTTGATCGCTGCAAGGTTTTTTTTTTTATTGGCAAAAAGAAGACCTAAATGTTTGACCAGTAAAAAAATGTGTTTTTGTTTATGTAATAAAATTTGGTAAATCAATATGTTTTTTTTTTTGCACTGATGAGCATTGATGAGCTTGCACTGGCAGGCACTGATGAGACACTAATATGCAGCACTGATGGACACTGATAGGCAGCACTGATATGCAGCATTGATAGGTGGCACTGGTAGGCAGCACTGATAGATGGTAATTATGGGCAGCACTGATGTGGAGGGCACTAACAGGCTCCCTGAGCATTGATTGGCATCAATGGTGGCATGGGTGGGCATCCCTGGTGGCCATGGGTCAGCAATCCCTGGTGGCTCTAGTGGCATCCCTCAAGGGTCTGCACTGGTAATCAATGCTCTGATTACAAGCACAGACACCCCCCACCCCCCACACTTACTTTGCATATGAATGACATTTCTTCACGGCTGAAAGTGGCCCTCACCATGATTAGCCAGTTGATTGTGACCACTTGCTGGAATGTGTGCAACCCAATTTGGTGTCATTTCTGGTCCAGGGCGAATGCCTATGTGCCATTTGCAATTTATTTTAAAGAGATTTTGCTTTATTTTAAAAATGGCGCACACAGACAACTAAAATGTATTGGAAGCGTTTTACCTAGGCCAGTGATGGTAATCCTTAACCCCCTAGATGTTTTTGCCCTACATTTCCCATAATGCTCATGTACTCTGCAGTGTAGGTGAGCATCATGGGAAATGTTGTTACAAAACACCTGTGTTTCCAAGGTTCATCAGCACTGACCTAGGCGAACTAAAAAGGTGAGTCAGCGCCGTAGCAATCTTTTATTTAGTAATCATTTTTAGTGATTTTCTATTAATTTTTTTGGTTACATTCATCCACAGAGACTGAATGGAAATTTTGTATTATTCCTTAATTTATATATATTTTTAGCTAAATCTATACATACACACTTTAATTATTTCTTACAATTTAGCCCCACACCACCCTTCCCCCCCACACTCCCCCCCCACACTCCTCCCCCCCACACACACACTCCCCCCCCCCCCACACCCACCCCCCCCACAAACACACTCCTACCCCCCCCCACACACACACTCCCCCCCACACACACACACTCCCCCCCCCCACGCACACACTCCTCCCCCCCACACACACTCCCCACAAACTCTCCCCCCCCACACCCACACTCCCCCCACTCACACTCTCAACCCCCTCCCCCCACACCCACACACTACTCTCCCCCCCACACCCACACACTACTCTCCCCCCCCACACCCACACACTCTCCCCCCCACACACACACAGTGCCCACAACAAAGATGGCGTCAGATCGGCGCCAACAGTATTGCAGAAAATGGCTGCTGCCCTCACAATGAGGCCAAAACAGCCTGCCAACACCTAAAATGGCGGCCGCACGGTTTTTCGGCGATGACAGCCCCAGCACACCATGTCTGTACTACCAAATAGATGCCGAAGCACCCCAGGGACATCAGGGACCCCCGCAACCCCCCATACAGCGGTAGAACCGCCACAGCGCCCCTGCAGGGACACATAGGGACAGCACTGACAGACATGAGGGGGACATTACAGATCCATACGGAACTGCCATCCCTATAAACAGAGGGCCCACATACACACCCCGACAGACAATGCCATAGACAGAGGGGTAGCATGGTACTCACCAGTCCAGCGAAAACGTGGGTGCCACTCTGTGACAGGAAGCCTCCCACTCTGGGTGGTGGTGCCGTCAGCCGAAACGGATGCTAGCAACACGCGGCGTACCGCAGTTGAGACATCCCAGCGAAGTAGCCACTCCGCAGGCTCGTCCCTGAGGACAGGGACATGGTCGTTTGCGAGGCCTGGGCAAACACCAGTGTTGGGGTAGTTACTCAAAAAATTTAACTAGTTACTAGTTACTTCTGTAAATTGTAATGAGATTACTTTACTAGTTACTGCATTTGAAAAGTAATTTCACTACTTATTACTTTACTTTTGAAAAAAATATGAACAAATTCCAATGCGCATATTTATTTGTAGTGCACAAAAAACAATACAATATTTATTGTTTTATTTATATATATATGACCACAGCGTGCCTCCTTTCAATGACCACAGCATGCCTCCTTTCAATGCCAGAGTGACCACAGCGTGCCCCCTTTCAATGCCAAAGTGACCACAGTGTGCTACCTTTCAATGCCAGACTGACCACAGCGTGCCCCATTTCAATGCCAGAGTGACCACAGTGTGCCTCCTTTCAATGCCAGATTGACCACAGTGTGCCCTCTTTCAATGCCAGATTGACCACAGCGTACCCCCTTTCAATGCCAGTGTGCCTCCTTTCAATGCAGAGTGACCATCGTGCCCCCTTTCAATGCCAGAGTGACCACAGCGTACCCCCTTTCAATGCCAGAGTGAGCACAGCGTGCCCCCAGATTGACCACAGCGTGCCCCCTTTCAATGCCAGAGTGACCACAGTGTGCCCTTTTTGTGGTCAGCGGCCATTTTCCGGCAGCTTTCTCCATAGACTGGTATTGGCAACCATTTTTTTTTGCGGCTTAGGGCTGTGTTCTGCCTCTAGAGGCGTGAGGTCACTTCCTTTCTTCTCACATGCAGATCGAGTTGGCAGCGTGTGGCAAGTATAGGCACACTTTGGGGGGATTTTATGGTGTTTCCTGGCCTGCATTCCTGCTAGCATTAATTTTCCTGCAGTTTCCTGTAGCACAGGACGTGTTCCTCATTGCGGTGCATTTGCGGTGGGAACCACGGAAATCGCCGATTTAAAGGGCCAGTGTCATTTAAATTTGAGATTGCTATTATGGAGTCCCAGGATAGCAAATTCCCCCCAGATCTGGTGGAGGGTTCAGGTACTCCCGAATCCTCTGCTATAGTCTCACTTACTGCTGCACTTGCGACTTTAGCGTCTAAAGTGGATTTGTTGATGTCTGACCGGGCTTCTAAGAAAAGGCCTATGCCCTCTCAGTCGTCTGACTCAGAGCCAGATTTGGTTTCCACGGACAGCGTACCCCCTGAGGGGTCTCAGTCCTCTCAGTCGGATGTGGAGGAGGAGGAGGATTCCCCCTCCGGATCAGCAAGAGAACACGCTGCAATGTCTGCGCTTATTAGCTCTGTGAAAGAAACTTTCAATTTGGATGATGAGCCCCACCTGTCAGGTAAGCCATCTTCCTTTGGGACACGCAAAGCCCAGAAGTCGGGTCAGGTTTTTCCCTGTCTCGCGGAGTTTCGCGATACCGTGAATGACCAATGGCGCAATTTAAAACGTAATTTTGAGGTGCCCAAGAGATTTCAGTACCGTTATCCCTTTGCGGATCTGGTGGATTCTCGCTGGACTGCGGCTCCTAAGGTGGACCACACTGTGTCCAGTTTGAATAAAGCCACTGTAATGCCCGCGGAGGATTCTCCGGTGTTTAAAGACCCGGCGGATATGCGGGTGGAAACTCTTACCCGCCACATCTACATGGTAGCGGGTTCCTTACTGAAACCCTTGTTCACTCCCGTAATGGCCTCTCAGGCTGTTGTGGAGCGGGCCAAGGCGCTTAAGCGCACTCGAATTGCTGACTCCGCCCCTCCTGCTACTCTGGAGATGGTGGATCAAATTGGTCAGGCTGTTTTATACCTGTGTGATGCGGCTTTAGATGAGGCCCCTTTAGTCGCACGACTGTCTGCAGTCGCAGTTACGATTCGTTGGATCGTTTGGTTAAAAAACTGGTCGGCGGACCAGTCTTCCAAGAAGACGTGTCTGACATCCCTTATGCAGGGAATCGTCTTTTTGGGGACTCTCTGGATGAACTGGTGAAGGGGATCACGGGGGGCAAGAGCACTCTGCTGTCTCAGGTGTCCCGGGGCAAGTCCTTTCGCGGTAAGTGGGCCCTTCCTTTAAACCTAACCAGGGGTCCTTTCGTGCCTTCAAGGCACAAGACAAAGGTAGGTCCTTCAAGGCCTCTGGTGGCCAGAAGAAGCCTTGGGCAAGCAAGACAAAAGCCGCCCACACTGGCACGGCGGCTCAGTCCGCCTCGACCTGAAGGGGTTCCCTCACCCGTTTCAGGGGTGGGGGGACGTCTGCACTGTTTTCCCGAACCTTGGCTGGCCAAGATTTAGGACAGGTGGGTTCAAGAACTCAGGGTACAAGATCGAGTTTCGATCGCGCCCAGCAGACAGATTCTTTCCCTCAAATCTTCATTTGACCCCAGATCCTTTCCGAGATCTCCATCGGGCGGTTCAGGATCTCCTCACCCAAGGGGTGGTTGTCCCGGTTCCACACCAGAACAGGTTTGGGGGTTTTTACTCAAATCTGTTTACAGTGCCCAGAAAAGAGGGCAAGGTGCGTCCAATTCTGGACTTAAAGTTTCTAAACAGCTTTGTGTGGGTCCAGAAGTTCCGAATGGAGTCCCTCCGGTCAGTGGTGGCATTCCTGAGTCCAGGAGATTTCCTGGCTTCCATCGACCTCAAGGATGCGTATCTACACATCCCTATATACAAGGGTCATCAGAGGTACCTCTGATTCGCAATAGCGGAGGAGCACTATCAGTTTGTGGCGCTGCCTTTCAGTCTCGCTTCAGCTCCAAGGGTATTAACCAAAGTTTTGGCTCCTGTTCTAGCCTTGTTACAGGTACAGGGGATTGCCGTCCTCGGTTACCTGGACGAACTCCTATTAAGGTCGAGCTCCAGTGCCACTATGTTGCGCGATCTGTCGATCAAGGTTCAGACGCTCCAGGAGTTCGGGTGGACCATCAATTTTTAGAAGTTGACCTTGTCCCCTTCTGTTCGTCTCCCTTACCTGGGGATGATTCTGGACTCCGCCCAGGCGAAGGTCTTTCTTCTGGAGGACAAACTCCGGATCCTGCAGGCCGAGGTCAGGTCCCTCAGGGACGAGTCCTCCTCGCTTCGGACCTGCATGCGGTCTCTGGGCTTAATGGTGTCGGCTTTCGAGGCGATCCCATTTGCACAGTTTCACACGAGATCTCTTCAAGCGGAGATTCTCGCCAGGTGGGACAGACATCCTCACTCTTTGGAAAGAAGGATTTCTTTAAGCCCCCTAGTGAGATTGGATCTCCTGTGGTGGCTCCAGTCTCCGGCTCTGACGGTAGGCAAGTCCTTTCGACCGTTGCTATGGACCGTGGTCACCACGGACCGGACGCCAGCCTGTCGGGCTGGGGTGGGGTTCTGGGAAATTTGTCTGCCCAGGGCACCTGGTCGGCGGGAGAATCCTCCCTGCCGATAAATGTCTTGGAACTGCGAGCAATCAAGCTCTGTTTGCTCCGTTGGTCAGATCGTCTGTGGGGCTGCCCAGTGAGGGTGCGGACGGACAACGCCACTGCGGTGGCTTACATCAATCACCAAGGGGGCACCAGGAGTGGCCGGGCAGCCAAGGAAGTGGCCGAGATTCTGTCCTGGGCCGAGACGCAGGTCCCGACGATTTCGGCAGTTCACATTTCAGGTATGGAGAACTGGCAGGCGGACTATCTGAGTCGCCAGACTCTGGACCAGGGGGAATGGTCCCTACACCCGGAGGTGTTTCAGATGCTGTGTGTGCGGTGGGGATCCGCAGATGTGGATCTGTTTGAGTCTCGGCTCAACAACAAGGTGGAAAGATTCGTGGCTCACACGCGCGATCCTCTGGCAGACGCGTCTGGCGCGTTGGTGGTACCCTGGCACTGGCTTCGCCTGATTTACGTATTTCCACCGATTCAGTTGTTATCCAGATTCCTTCGCAGGTTGATCTCGGAACCGAGGTTGGTGATTCTAGTGGCACCTGACTGGCCGCCCCGGTCTTGGTACGTGGACATCATGCAACTGGTCGTCGAGCCTCATTGGCGGCTCCCACTACGAGATGATCTTCTGTCTCAGGGGCCGATTTTCCATCCTGCTTTACAGTCGCTGGCTTTGACGCCGTGGCTGTTGAAAGCAAGGTCTTAAGAGACAGAGGTCTCTTGTCGGCGGTCATTCCTACCTTACTCAAGGCTAGGAAAGCCTCGTCTTGTAAGATTTATTATTGTACCTGGAAGGCTTATTTTTCCTGGTGTGAATCGCAGGGGTTCCTTTTCGGTGGCGAGGGTGTTAGCTTTCCTGCAAACTGGTGTGGAGCAGCGTCTGGCGCTGACCACTATTAAGGGGCAGTTATCTGCACTGGCCATTCTTTTTCAGCCCCCTCTGGTGTCAAATTCTTTCATCCGCACTTTCATTCAAGGGGTGTGTCATCTGGCTCCCCCTAGGAGGGCACCCTTGCCTCCTTGGGGCCTGAATTTGGTTTTGTCCATTTTGCAACGTCCTCCCTTTGAGAACATCCGGGGGATTCCTCTGCTGGTGCTGTCATGGAAAGTTGCCTTTCTGGTGGCGGTCACATCTGCTCGCAGAGTGTCGGAGTTGGCGGCCCTGTCTTGCCTCTACCCCTATCTGGTTGTTCATAGGGACAAAGTGGTCTTGTGACCTCATCAGTCCTTTCTTCCGAAAGTGGTTTCGGATTTCCATCTCAACGAGGACATTGTCTTACCTTCTCTGTGTGCGAAGCCTAAGCATCCTAAGGAGTTTGCCTTGCATTCCTTGAATGTAGTAAGGGCGATCAGGGTTTACCTGTCGTCTACTGGATCCTTCAGAAAGTCAGATTCTCTTTTTGTCCTTCCTGAGGAACCTCGGAAGGGTACGGCTGCGTCTGCGGCAACCATTTCAAAATGGATCAGGCAGACGATTGTGCAGGCCTATTCAATTATGGATCAGGTTCCACCTTTCCCTGTCACAGCGCACTCTACCAGAGCGATTAGTGCGTCTTGGGCCTTCCGCCATCAGGCGTCGGTGACTCAGGTGTGCAAAGCGGCGACCTGGTCGTCAGTGCATACCTTTACAAAATTTTACAAACTTGATGTCTTGGCATCAGCGGATGCCTCTTTTGGCCGTAAAGTTCTGAGTGCGGCAGGGCCTTAGGGGAGACATAGTGGTTTTAGTCTGTTGGGGTTTTTCCCCCCTTGTTTATTTTGCTTTCCTGGGTTTGTTCGCTCCTGTTGAGCTTTCTTGTTACCCAGTGTTTTACCTTTCTGGTTCAGAAGAGGTTCTTTTCTCTGACCTGGGTGCTGTGTTGCCTTTTTGATGGTTACGGTTCCCACCCCTCACATCTACACTGCTTTAGGACGTCCCAGACGTGCAGATTGTATGAGTGTGCGGCGACTGTCAGAGGAAGAGAAAATATCATTTTTGTAAGAACTTACCGTTAAATTCTTTTCTCTGAGTCCTCTGACAGTCGCCGCCCCCCACCCCTCTTTTGGGGTTCATGGATCTCTATACTGCTTGCTACCAAACTGAATTGGGAATGCAGCTAGATGGGGGTATTGGACCAGAGGGACGGCCCACTGTAGGTGTGTCTATACAAAGGTTTTGTGAATGTTTTTTAACTGCCTAGTTTACTCCTGTGGATAAGACCAATACCCAGACGTGCAGATTGTATGAGTGGGCGGCGACTGTCAGAGCACTCAAAGAAAATAATTTTACTGTAAGTTCTTACAAAAATTCTATTTTTGTCCATTATATCATCCGTGATAACACTTTTTCAATATATCTTTTAATATCAGGTGCCCCTATTCCCCCTGGCAACTTCTTTATTGAGAGTCACCCACTGCACCTTTGTTTTTTTTCCCCTGCCATATACTTTAATAACATTGTTTTTATTGTTTTAAAATATGTCGGTGGAATAGTAATGGGTAACATTTTGAATCTATATAGAATTTTAAGCAAAATTATAATTTCTCTATCGTCCAGACACAGCTCTATATTATTCTTAACCATTGGGTTATGCTGCCCCCTACAGAAGTAGGACACTAGGCAGGAAAAATCTTTACCATGCCTATGGGGCAGTCCCTGGAGGTATACACCCACTCACTCTGCTATAGGAATTTAGTTTTTTTCTGCCTAGTCAGGAGTAAGGACCTAGTTCCCTGCTGGGATTTCAGTCTTAGCATGTTTTTTTATGTAAAAAGGGAACCTTTTGTCTAAATTTTATTTTTCTAGCTAGTTATGTTCCTGAGAGAACTACAATCAACAGCTGGACTGGGTATCTGACTGGATATTCTAGATTCTTTTGGTCTCCCAGTCTGGCCAGCGAGCAAGTGCAGGTGGCAGCTCCGTGCTAGGCCTCGCAACGACATAGCCCCACCGGACGGGGGCTGGCCTGAGAGTGAAATACCTCGCCAGGACGCACACGACCTGATTTGGCTATAGTCGCAGCGTATCCCTTGGCCATCAGCACCCCCACCACGGGTGGACCAGGTGGTCTGTCCGGAGTGGCGCCCACTCGAATATCATTGGTATGGTGAGTAGTGTCCCCTCATATCTCTTGCGGTCTCAGGGTGGACGTGTGCCCCTCCCTGGGACAGTCAGACCCTCGGGTTACCCCATCCCCTATGCCCCCCCTTGTATGTGGGATGCTTAGGGACCATCCCCTATCGACCATCCAAGGCTCACCCAGCAGGCCATCCTCCCCACTATTTTGTAGAGGGTCCCTACCTTAGTTGGGTACGGTGCAGGGGCTGTAGCAGGCGCCAATGTCGCTGATTGCACGATCCGCTGAGGGGTTTAATCCTAGTGGGGGTCCCTGCCAGGGCCCCCCCTATGCCTGATTGATCGCTGGACCCTTCAGAGGATCCTGTAGACCACATGGCGTGCCGAGGACGCCATAATTTTCTTGTAGATCAGGTGTACAAGGCTCGACAGACATTTTTTAGTAGTTTCCCATTGAAATGCATTGGACGGCCGTTTTCTCAGAGTCCAAGCATGCTGTACTCACAGCAGTGAGTGGCAAGGCTTTACCTCTGGTGCAGTTTTTTTGAAGTATTCTTAAAGTGACACTGCTCGGTCCCCGGGTTGACATGGAGTCCCAGGAGCAAGTATAATCTACTGATCCCCTCTTTGGTGTTGCGGGGACCTCCGTGTTGCAACCCTGGTCTGCCTTAATAGCTTTTTTTTTTTAAACCCTTGTGTCAAAAGTTGTTATGGTCCTAAAAAAGAGGACTAGTGAAAAGCGCCCACTGCCCTCACTTGCCTCATCTGTATCCTAAGATTCTGAAGTTGATATGGCCGCCAAGGACGTGAGTTACCCTGAGGGTCTGCGTCATCACACTGATTCGGATGGCGAGTATGATTTATACTCATTTTCAGCCGCGTGGGAAAAAGCGCTGGTGGAGGCATTTATAGTGTCAGTGCGGGAAACTCTAAAACTGGCAGATGATTCTACAGTATCAGGGACGCAGGTGTCTTTTGGCACCCGCAAAACCCCAAGTCGGCCAGGGTTTTCTCTTGTCCGGAATTTTTTGATAAAATTGTTACTGAACAGTGGGGGCACCTTAACCACTTACCGACCGCCGTCAAAATACGTCGGTCCTTTGACACTAAATACCAGGGTTATGGCAGCAGATAGCTGCCATAACCCCGGTATTTTTTTAAATGGCGGGCAGTTCTCTTTAAAATAAGGGTGTTCCCAGTGGCAGATTCGCAGCGAGATCGCCCTTACTATGCGGCGGAAGAGGTGCCCCCCCTCCCGCCGTGTCCCGGTTGTTTTCCCCGCTTACCAGGCCCACTGGAAGCGGGGAAAACAATCCGATCCCTGCTCCTCACAGACAGGAAGTCGAGCGAGGGCAAGATGGTCCCCACTCGACTCTATGGTCTTGGATGACCGGAGCGACGTCAGACCTCATTGCCTAGCAACCGGTTTAAAGAGCCAATTTTTTTTCAGCTATTTTTTTTTCTTTTTATAGTGTAGTTGTGAGGTCTGAGGTCTTTTTGACCCCAGATCTTACAATAAAGAAGTCCTGACATGCTTATTTCTATTACAAGGGAGGTTTATGATCAAAATTTTTTTTTTAAAAACTGTGTAAAAATAAAAAAATAATAAAAAAAATAAATAGGAAAAAAAAAATTAAAGCGCCCTGTCCCCTTTAGCTCGCGCGCAGAAGCGAACGCATATGCAAGTCCCACCCACATATGTAAACGGTGTTAAAACCACACGTAAGGTATCGCCGCGATCGTTAGTTTGAGCCCTAGACCTCCTCTGTAACTCTAAGCTGGTAACCTGTAGACATTTTTAAAGTGTCGCCTATGGGGATTTTTAAGTACCAATCTTTGTCGCCATTCCGCGAGCATGCGCAATTTTGAAGCATGACATGTTGGGTATCTATTGACTCGGTGTAACATTATCTTTCACATTATAGAAAAAAAATTGGGCTAATTTTACTGTTTTCTTATTTTTTAATAAAAAAAAGTGAATTTTTTCCCAAAAAATTGCGTTTGGAAGACAGCTGCGCAAATACCATGTGATAAAAAATATTGCAACAATCTCCATTTTATTCTCTAGGGTCTCTGCTAAAAAATATATATATATATATATAATGTTTGGGGGTTCTAAGTAGTTTTCTAGCAAAAAAAAATGATTTTAGCTAAACAACAAGTGTCAGAAATAGGTCCGGTCCTTAACCTCCCTGGCGGTATGATTATGTCAGGAATTATGTACCAAAAGCGGTACAATTTTTTTCATGGAAATTTGGCGTTATGTATTATAGGCCTACAATTCTTAGTAATTACTGACTTAAACCTGACCAAAACAAGACTCTAGTAGACATCCCAGATGTGATAGATTTGAAACACAAACGCATGAATTATAATCTAATCAATAATATAATTTTATTATATAATATATAATATATATAATAAAATTATATTATTGATTAGATTATAATTAATGCGTCATATATTATATATATATATATATATATATATATATATATATATATATATGTGTGTGTGTGTATATATGTGTGTGTGTATATATGTGTATATATATATATATATATATATATATATATGTGTATATATATATATATATATATATATATATATATATATATATATGTGTGTATATATATATATATGTATGTATGTATATACAGTGGGTACGGAAAGTATTCAGACCCCCTTACATTTTTCACTCTTTGTTATATTGCAGCCATTTGCTAAAATCATTTAAGTTCATTCTTTTTCCTCATGAATGTACACATAGCACCCCATACTGACAGAAAAACACAGAATTGTTGACATTGTTGCAGATTTATTAAAAAAGAAAAACTGAAATATCACATGGTCCTAAGTATTCAGACCCTTTGCTCTGTATTTAGTAGAAGCCCCCTTTTGATCTAATACAGCCAGGAGTCTTTTTGGGAAAGATGCAACAAGTCTTTCACACCTGGATTTGGGGATCCTCTGCCATTCCTCCTTGCAGATCCTCTCCAGTTCTGTCAGGTTGGATGGTAAACGTTGGTGGACAGCCATTTTTAGGTCTCTCCAGAGATGCTCAATTGGGTTTAAGTCAGGGCTCTGGCTGGGCCATTCAAGAACAGTCACGGAGTTGTTGTGAAGCCACTCCTTCATTATTTTAGCTGTGTGCTTAGGGTCATTGTCTTGTTGGAAGGTAAACCTTCGGCTCAGTCTGAGGTCCAGAGCACTCTGGAGAAGGTTTTTGTCCAGGATATCCCTGTACTTGGCCGCATTCATCTTTCCCTCGATTGCAACCAGTCGTCCTGTCCCTGCAGCTGAAAAACACCCCCACAGCATGATGCTGCCACCACCATGCTTCACTGTTGGGACTGTATTGGACAGGTGATGAGCAGTGCCTGGTTTTCTCCACACATACCACTTAGAATTAAGGCCAAAAAGTTCTATTTTGGTCTCATCAGACCAGAGAATCTTATTTCTCACCATTTTGGAGTCCTTCAGGTGTTTTTTTTTAGCAAACTCCATGCGGGCTTTCATGTGTCTTACACTGAGGAGAGGCTTCCGTCGGGCCACTCTGCCATAAAGCCCCGACTGGTGGAGGGCTGCAGTGATGGTTGACTTTCTACAACTTTCTCCCATCTCCTGACTGCATCTCTGGAGCTCAGCCACAGTGATCTTTGGGTTCTTCTTTACCTCTCTCACCAAGGCTCTTCTCCCCCGATAGCTCAGTTTGGCCGGACGGCCAGCTCTAGGAAGGGTTCTGGTCGTCCCAAACGTCTTCCATTTGAGGATTATGGAGGCCACTGTGCTCTTAGGAACCTTAAGTGCAGCAGAAATCTTTTTATAACCTTGGCCAGATCTTTGCCTTGCCACAATTCTGTCTCTGAGCTCTTCAGGCAGTTCCTTTGACCTCATGACTCTCATTTGCTCTGACATGCATTGTGATCTGGAAGGTCTTATATAGAGAGGTGTGTGGCTTTCCTAATCAAGTCCAATCAGTATAATCAAACACAGCTGGACTCAAATAAAGGTGTAGAACCATCTCAAGGATGATCAGAAGAAATGGAAAGCACCTGAGTTAAATATATGAGTGTCACAGCAAAGGGTCTGAATACTTAGGACCATGTGATATTTCAGTTTTTCTTTTTTAATAAATCTGCAACAATGTCAACAATTCTGTGTTTTTCTGTCAGTATGGGGTGCTATGTGTACATTCATGAGGAAGAAGAATGAACTTAAATGATTTTAGCAAATGGCTGCAATATAACAAAGAGTGAAAAATGTAAGGGGGTCTGAATACTTTCCGTACCCACTGTATATATACATATATATATATATATATATATATATATATATATATATATATATATATATATATATATAATATAAATGTGTTATGTGTTATGTGTTTGTGTTTTGTGCAACGTTTGAATTTCCCTCCCAGTTCCGCTCCCATGCACCATTGCTGCTGCAGGGAACGGAACTAGGAAGTCATCATACCGACAGACGAGCGGCGGGGATCTCGGCTGGCGATCACAGCAATGGGAGATCATCGCTGGATCACCAGGAGAAGGTAAGAGACAGCGCTGCACGCTCTGCACATCCACCCCGAGCGTGACTCGGGGATACCGATCCTAGCATAGAAAATCCACCCCGAGTCACGCTCGGGGATACCGCTAAGGCGGTTAAGTGGTTAAACACATGTAAGTGGTGCCAAAGCGTTTCACGAGACGCCATCCCCTTTGCGGATGCTGTGATAAAAAAATGGACTGTTCCCAGTCTCAAGACTGAACGAGTCCACTGGATTCCGGTGGAGGAGCCTCTGGTCTTTAAAGACCTGGTTGATAGAAGGATGAGGCTCTATCCCGCCACTTACATGTGATAGTGGGCTCAATACTTAGACCAGTCTTCACAATCGCTCTGATGTCCCAGACCATTACGAAATGGGCAAAGCTCTTGAAGAGTGATTTGGAAGTGAGACAACTTCCCCTTGACTTTGCCGAACTGGCGAACAAAATGGGCCACGGTTTAAAATGTATACGTGATGCATCTTTAGATGCGGCCCTTCTTGTGGCTAGTGTATCCGTGGTAGAGGTAACCATGAGATGCATGGTGTAGCTAAAAAGCTGGTCTGCGGACTAGGCTTACAAAAAGGCTCTGTCAGACTTGCCCTTTACAGGGGATCACTTAAATGGTTCTTCTTTGGATGAACTTATCAAGGGTCTTACTGGTGGGAAGAGTACTCTTCTTCATCAGTCTGCTCAGGGCAAGGCATCCCGTCACGATGGGGGTCCCTCTTTTTTTCAGCATACAAGCGGCCCTTTCGTGCCTCTGGCACGCAGGAGAAGGATCTAAGACTTAGATCATCTGGGGGTTCCTAGAAGATGTGGCCGGGTAAGCCGAGAGCAGGTCCCTCCAGTTCTGCAGTTAAGCCCTATTCTGCATGAAGGGGTGCCCTCACCCGTAACTGGGGTTGAGGGATGTCTTTGTTTCTTTCCGGAACCATGGATTTTCTTGGTTCAAGACAAATGGGTCCATGAACTGATTCAGGTCTGGACCATTGGACAGATTCTTCACACCCAATCCATGCCTATCTCCAGACCGGTTAAGGGATGTACGAGAAGCGGTACAAGATTTGCTGTTGCAGGGGTGAGTGGGCCAGTTCCCTCTCAGGAACGCTTTCAAGGGTTTTACTCAAACCTGTTCACTGTGCCCAAGAAAGAAGGCAAGTGCGTCCTATCTTGGAGCTCAAGGCTCTGAACCGCTTTGTGCGGGTAAAGAAGTTTCGAATGGAGTCCATTTGCACGGTAGTTGCGTCCCTACACCAAGGAGACCTTTTGGCCTCTATAGATATCAAGGACGCCTACCTTCACATCCCTATTTACGCTGGACACCAGCGTTTTCCTTCGCTGTGCTGTGGGCGAGCAGCATTATCAATTTGTGGCATTACCCTTTGGTCTCGCCTCCACTCCCAGGGTCTTCACCAAAGTGTTGACTCCGGTATTGACATTACTGCGACAGCGGGGGGATTGCGTTACTGGGGTACCTGGTTGATCTCCTCTTAGGATCAGACTCCCATTCAGCCCTGCTGGCCGACTTAACCATCACTGTATGGACTCTGCAAGAGTTTGGATGGAACATCAATTTCCTGAAATCTGCTCTAGTCCCATCCTCCAAACTGGATTATCTGGGACTGACTCTGAACTCAGCTTCAGTGAGGGTGTTTCTTCCCATGGACAAACTGCAAAAATTGCAGAGGGCGATTCACCTGCTGTTATCCACAGCATTATACTGGTGCAAAAGGAATGAATTGAGAACCCACCGATTCCATAGAAATGATGATAATATTAATACTGAACATTAAAGGACGATTAACTATTGATGAAAGTCCATAGGTAGACTATAATCAATGGTCCATAAAACACAGTCCATGCACAGTACAGTTGAGAGGCAGCTCTTGTGGCAAGCAAGAAGAGGAGACTTGAAAATGACTGTAGAGAGAGCACAGGCGCCAATCTAAGTGCAGCATGTAAGGGTTTATTGAGAATATCCCAAGGTAAGGTACTCACAAACATGGGTAATTAAAAGCATATTCCATAAAATCCATAAAGATAAAACCGTCAGTCCAGTGGTGTTTTCAGGATGGCCTCCAGCTGTCACGGCTCCCAGCAGTCCTTGCCAGTGGTTGCCGGCACTTCCTGGGTCCTGGAACGCACGGGGGCTTTCTCCTGATGTCACTTCCGGGATATGACGCGATGGCGCAGGCGACACGTTTGCGCTCCTTTCTCAGGCTTATGTGGCACCATTTCGGATAAGGGATTTTATAGAGCTGGTCAGAAACCGCTGGGTCCTAAGAGCCCGCGGTTTTTCTGGATATAATCTACATCCCTATGGCAAAAACTTCTAAACGCTTACAGATAACAGAGTTTTCTATGAATAAAATAATACTAATAATAAAAGTCTTAAAAATCCCTAATTAAAACTGAAATTTGATCCACACATTGGAATAAAAATGAAAAATAATAATAATAATGAAAAATAATGAATAATAAATAAAAAATGATAGATGATTTATAAAAATAAATATAAATAAAAAATAATGAAAAAATAATAAGAATAAAAATAAAAATAAGAATAATAGAAAAAAAAAAATAGAAAATTATGCTTAATGAAAATAAAATAATAATAAATAAAAATAAATCATTTTTATGAAACAATGGAAATATAAAGATAAAAATAAGCAAATGGTTAGTGTACGTATTATATAAGGGAATTGGTTTTAATTTCCTCATTGAGTCCTCCAGGCACCAAAGTATTCAAACTATAAATCCAATACGTCTCTCTGTGGCATAAACGTTTAAAACGTTCTGCTGCAGAGAGAGTAGCTGGTATAGATTCTATGATCCATACTCTGAGTCCAAGAGAGGTTTGTCATGATGTTGTAAAAAGTGTCGGGGGACACTGTGCTTGTCATCTCCAGTTTCCACAAAGCAGCGGTGTTCCCCGAATCTTTTCTTCAGAGTGCGGATGGTTCTCCCCATGTAAAAAAGGCCACAAGGGCATGTTAGACAATATACTACAAATTCCATGGAACAGTTATAAAAGATCTTGATATGATAGGTTTTACCGTTAACTATAAAATCTTTTTGCCCATGAGACACATGTTTGCAAGTAAGGCAAAGTGTCTTGTGACATTGGTATATGCCTATGAGTGGAATTAGACACAAACCTTGCGTAAGTGATTTGGCTGGGCACTTGAGCTTGCTAGGAGCCACCATATTTTTTAAATTCCTAGCTTTTCTATAGGCAACCTTGGGCTTAGGTGGTAAAATGTCCTTTAGGTGTGGGTCTTCCAAAAGGATAGGCCAATTTTTGGCTAGAATTTGTTCCATTTTTTTGAATTTGGTATGAAATTGTGTTGTGAACCTGGGTATAGCAGAATGTGTATCCTGTCTATCTTTACGGCTCTGTGTATGGCCTGTCAGATAGGTATTGTGGACTACATCCAAAAAAGGTTCTGGGAAGGCTTTGTCAACAAATTTGTGCTTTAGTAGGGCACTCTGTTCTATATAGTCCTTGATTTCTTCGCAATCTACAAAACTGGCTCTTCGGAATGTTGCTAATACATCTAGGGTGGTGACAACTTTGAAAATGTAAAAATGAATTACCAGGCATGGGTTTGATGTAATTCCTAGCCTGAATCTTATTTTCTTTGTGATAGAGCATAAAATCCAAACAGGCTAGCTCAACAGAATTGTGTACAGAGGTGAAGGATAAACCGTATAAATTGGCGTTACAATAGCTAACAAATTCCAAAAATAGGGGCTCAGGGCCATCCCAGATGACAATAATGTTATCTATATATCTCCCATAAAAATTATATGGGAGACATATGGGTTGTTTTGCCAGGCATAATTTGCGTTCCACAACCCCATTGTGAGGTTGGCATAGCTGGGGGCAAAATTAGCCCCCCATAGCTGTGCCATTAACCTGCAGATAGAAATCACCATCAAATTCGAAGTAATTACGAGTCAGACAGAAACTGGTGGCATCAACGATAAATTGTGCCTGTGCTGGATTTGTATCTGTATAGTGCATAAGAAAAAGGGATACTGCTTAAAGACCTAAAGAATCGGGAATGGATGTATATAGGGAGTTTACATCCAGGGAAGCCCACATGCAAGTGGGTTCCCAAGTATAATGAGTCAATAGTTCCAAAAGATGGACTCCATCCCTAATGTACGAAGGGAGGCCTTGTGCCAATGGTTGTAAAAATTGGTCAACATATTGCGAAAATGGATTGGTGATGCTATCTATAGCCGCAACTATGGGTCTACCTGGTGGGTTATCTTGGTTTTTATGTACCTTAGGGATATGATAGAAGTATGGTGTGGAATAAAAGTCTCTATTGAAAAATGCGTATTCTTGTTTATTGATAATACCGGCTTCCTTAGCCTGCTTAGATAATACAGTGGCTTCTGAGATGAAAGCAGGCAGGGGGTCAGATTTCAATTTTTTATATGTGGTGGTATCTGCCAATAGTCGGTGGGCTTCTCTAAGGTAGTCAGCTCTATTTTGTACTACTATGCCGTCTCCCTTATCTGCTGTTTGCATAATCAGATCATAATTGTTGGAAAGATCAGTAAGAGCCTGTTGTTCACTGGGAGTTAAATTGGAATGTTTGGAAAAATATGTTTTATTGTTATTGTTATGGGTGCACATATTTTTGATTTCAGAAAACACCACCTGATAGAACGTTTGTAAGTAGGGGCCTTTGGACTGCACTGGATTGAATTTGGATTTGGGTCGAAAAGCATATTGTAGCATCTGGTGGAGATGTGGAAGGATGTTGAGTGAAGAGATCCAAATCCTCATCTTCATCACTAATATATAATTCCTCTGGTAGTTTCTGTCCAATGGGGTCAATGTCTAACCGACAATCTGTCTCTTTGGTGAGAGAGACTGATTGTACTGAATTATTTGTGTTTTTGGACGTTTTAATGTTATAATGCCGTTTCAAAGTGAGAAGCCGGATAAAACTGTTGAGATCTTTGAAAAGCGTGAAAGGATTAGGGGAAGATGATGGAGCAAAATTCAACCTTCTATGGAATAGTGAGATTTCTGATTCTGATAGAACATGAGAAGACAAATTAAATATTTTCACTGTTTCAAAAGTTTCACTCTTTTTCTTGTTAGAACGGCATCCCCCCCGCTTACCCCTCTGTCTAGTTTTCTTTTGGCGTGGGTTAGCGGAGAGGGAAGACCTAAAAAATCCTGCAAATCTGTGGCAATATCCAAAGGAGTATTTGTAGGATTCATATTAATGACCGGACTTGGTACACCAATGGTCCTAGGGAGCCCTCCTGAGATCTGGTGAGACCCATCTGTGATGTAGGAGGTACCAGAACGAGGTAGATTCATAGAAGTTGAAGGATCAGATAAGTCCTCCAACTCCTGGGAAATAATGGGATTGTGAGTACCCTGATGGGTGGAAGTAGTAACCTCTAATTGACCGTTCTCATGTAACGGAAAGGAAAATGGACGAACGGTTGGGACAGTCATAACACTAGCCTTGTCTAGGCTAATGATGGATGTCTTAGATTTGTGTTTTCTATAATGTTTGCACTGGGGTTTGGGCTGTAACGGAGTGTGTAACCTGGAAGAGGAATCTAAATGTTCACTTTTGGGCAACATAGTGTGTGGACTTATTTTGTTATTGTTATCATTATTGTTGTTACGGTTGCTACTACTTGAGGAAGAAAATAATGCAGGATGAGATTTTGAATTACTGTGGTGGTGTTAAGTGGGAGTGATCATGCTGTTTCTTTGTAACCAGATGTGTGGCAGAGTGACCCCTTTTCCAATTGAAAACTCAATTGAAATTGTAATCGTCCAAATCCCTACGAATTTTCCCAAGTTTAGTCTGAAGTACTTCATCTTCTTTTTTCTTTGTATGTATTTTTAAAGTACTTAACCATGAGTAGGGCAAATGGGGTGTAAGAGTTTGAGTTTATGAGTATCTTCTACATATTTGAAATCTCGTTTTTGAATAATGATTTGCATCCACTTGCACATACAAAATTCAGAAACCTGACACCATTCTTTCCCTAGTGATAGGGATAAAAGCGGACAGGTCTTTAGAACCCTAAGGTCCCGGGGAGATAACATGTTGGAGATATATTGTGTTAGAAAGAACTTATCCCACCAATGGTGGTTAGCCGATATGATAAGTTGCTCTATTTTCCTGAAGATTAGGCAACAATCTTTAGATACTTTGGGAGGAAGAGGAAAATACCCATATATTTCAACCCCACTACTATAGATGAGGTTGCTAAACTACTTGCTAACGTCCACTTAACCACCTGCCCTCTGGATCCTGTTCCCTCGTAAATGCTACGTTCACCTTCTGGCCCTATTCTACGCTCTCTAATCCACATCTTCAATCTCTCCCTCTCTTCTGGCATCTTCCCCAACTCTCTAAAACATGCACTAGTCAGCCCTATACTTAAAAAGCCCTCACTGGACCCAACCGATCCTAACAACCTACGCCCTATTTCCCTGCTCCCCTTTTTATCCAAACTCCTTGAACGTCTGGTCTACAACCGACTGTGTGACCACCTTGCCGAGAATAGCCTCCTTGATCCCCTTCAGTCTGGATTTCGGCCTCAACATTCCACTGAAACTGCTCTCCTAAAACTGACAAATGATCTACTAACTGCCAAAACCAATGGACACTACTCTGTACTCCTACTCCAAGACCTCTCTGCTGCCTTTGATACGGATGACCATCCCCTCCTCCTCAAAAAACTCTACGCCTTTGGTCTCCGTGACTGTACTCTTCACTGGTTATCTTCCTACTTATCCAACCGCACCTTTAGCGTTACTTACAACTCTACTTCCTCCTCTCCTCTTCCTTTTTCTGTTGGGGTCCCCCAAGGCTCTGTTTTCGGATCCCTCATATTTTCAATCTACACGTCCTCTCTAGGTCAGCTGACGATACTCAAATCTATTTATCCACCCCTCAGCTCTCTCCCTCAGTCTCCTCACGTATCACTAATCTACTATCTGATATATCAGTCTGGATGTCACACCATTACCTCAAACTCAATCCGTCCAAAACTGAGCTTATAATCTTTCCTCCACCACGTGCCCCTTCCCCTGATCTCTCTTTCAATATTGATGGCATTACTATCAGCCCATCCCCACATACCAAGGTCCTAGGTGTTGTTCTGGACTCTGAACTCTCTTTTAAGCTCCACATCCAATCACTGTCCAAATCTTGCCGCCTCAACCTCCGCAACATCTCCAAAATATGCCCCTTTCTAACCAAAGACACAACAAAGCTCCTAGTTCACTCCCTGGTCATCTCGCGCCTCGACTACTGCAATTCCCTTCTCATTGGCTTACCTTTACACAGGCTATCCCCCCTTCAATCCATCATCAATGCTGCCGCCAGGCTCATCCACCTCACCAGTGTCCGCTGCCTCTCTCTGTCAAGCCCTCCACTGGCTTCCGTTCACTCAACGAATTAAATTCAAAATACTAAAAACATCTTACAAAGCCATCCACAACTTAGCCCCCAGCTACATCACTAGCTTAGTCTCAAAACACCAACCGAATCGCTCTCTTCGTTCCTCTCAAAACCTCCTGCTCCCTAGCTCCCTCATCACCTCCTCCCATGCTCGCCTCCAGGACTTTACCAGAGCCTCACCAATCCTATGGAACTCCTTACCCTTATCTGTCCGATTATCTCCTACTCTATTAGCTTTTAGACGATCTCTGAAAACCCTCCTCTTCAGAGAAGACTATCCTACCCACACTTTCTTCATCAGCTCATCCCCCACAGCTACTGCCTTTTGTTTCACTTGACCCCCTTTCTAGATTGTAAGCTCTAACGAGCAGAGCCCTCTAAATCCTCCTGTATTGATTTGTATTGTAACTGTATTGTCTTCCCTCATATTGTAAAGCGCTGCGCAAACTGTCGGCGCTATATAAATCCTGTATAATAATAATAATAATACAAACCCAATTCCAAAAAAGTTGGGACACTGTACAAATTGTGAGTAAAAAAGGAATGGACTAATTTACAAATCTCATAAACTTATATTTCATTCACAATATAATATGGATAACTCCTATCTCAGTCGATCTCCAATAGGAAGAAACGCGTCAGAAAGGAGGCGTAACCGTCACAAACGTCACTCGTGGTCCGTGCTGCAGCCGGGCGCGAGTCTACCTAGGAATTCCTTGCTTGATTTACATCTAATTCTGGTTTTCATTTCATCCCATGTAAGTGCAAAATTGTCTATTTATAATAAACCGTTTGGAAGGTATCACACTATCGGCTGCTTTATCTTTTATACCACATGTCTGAGGGATCTTCGGCTCCCATGGTCAGAGAGATACCTTGTTAGAGGTTGGTGTAATGTTCTGGTACCTTTGGTACCCTAATTCCACTTTTCCTAAGTGTATGCGCCCCACCATTCTCTTTTGGTAAGGTGCGCATACACCTTTAAGACTGATGCTGTCATCACTGAGCGCCGCTGGAGCGGCTATTTCAACCTCCGGCGGTCTCACTCACATGTTCGTTCAACCGTCATGGTTGGAGCGTTCCGCTCTCTGAAGTCAGCATACCAGATCTACACGTTCCTGTATCTCGCTACCTGAACCTGTTTTCGGATCCTGTGTCTCGCCACCCGATCACCCCTGGCACGCTGTTTTCACTTTCACCCTTTCTCGCCGCATAATCTGCCTTGAAGCTCTCATGCTTGCAAGCATACCTCGCTATCGGAACCACGCTGCTGATCCCTGTATCCCGTTACTGGATCATCCGCTCTTGCCGAACCTCTCCTCTACTACATTGCTACTAGTGATAAGTACCCCACAGGGGAAACCTCTATAACCTTCATACTAAAGCTTACACTATCTAGCTCTGCATACTAAGGACTATTACTACATCTGCACTAACTAAGATTGCTAGCTCTTGAGCCTAATACCATCTGCTCTTGCACTGGGTTGGTCTATCCTGTATGTTCACCTGCTACTCTATCATCTGCTACCATACATGATTGCTAAACCTATCTGCATCCCATCTGCTACTATCTTACTTTCAAGAACATTCCTTCCAAGTGTCTGTCATCTAACATCTCTACCCAACCTGTCTCTTCAGCCTATCATCACTATATTACTATACATATAAGTCACTCTAGGAACATCTTATTGAGTGTGTGTATTTACTTGCTGAATTGAGACTATCCACACATGATGAGTCTTGGGAGTTGGGATTGGTGTCTCAGCGTTTCTCTACATGACTACTGAAGTGGAATATTTCTGCAGCTGTAAATCCACATTATACATAAAACGCAGGAGCGTTACAGTTGGATGCAGAGGAGGAGATAGTGTATGTTGCTGGAACTACAAGCGCTTATTATCTGCAGTTCGGTAAGGGACCAATTTGGGTGATTTTCACTTGGAGATTGGAAGCACCTGGGATTGCTGTGTTTTTCAGTTTATTTGTACATGTTTGCACCCTATTTTCCATCTGGTAAGGAGGAATTTCACCTGGTGGTGGGCTTTCACACTGTATTTGAGAAGCACTGTTTTTCGTTGATTCATCAGTTGAAATTACCACACATGGACACTCATGAATATTTTTTTATGGACTTATGAATTGTTGGATTTATAATTTTCATCCACATTATTTATCATCATGTATTCATGTTTTTGATTCACATATGTTTCCATTGTAATTTTTGAGTTATATTTTTGGATATACACCTTGTTTTAGCGCACCCTCATCACAAACACATGAAATGTTGAAAGTGAGACATTTTGAAATGTTATGCCAAATACTGGCTCATTTTGGATTTCATGAGAGCTACACATTCCAAAAAAGTTGGGACAGGTAGCAATAGGAGGCTGGAAAAGTTAAATGTACATATAAGGAACAGCTGGGGGACCAATTTTCAACTTTTTCGGTCAATTGGCAACATGATTGGGTATAAAAAGAGCCTCTCAGAGTGGCAGTGTCCCTCAGAAGTCAAGATGTGCAGAGGATCACCAATTCCCCCAATGCTGCGGCGAAAAATAGTGGAGCAATATCAGAAAGGAGTTTCTCAGAGAAAAATTGCAAAGAGTTTGAAATTATCATAATCTACAGTGCATAATATCATCCAAAGATTCAGAGAATCTGGAACAATCCCTGTGCATAAGGGTCAAAAACCATATTGGATGCCCGTGATCTTCGGGCCCTTAGACGGCACTGCATCATATACAGGAATGCTACTGTAATGGAAATCACAACATGGGCTCAGGATTACTTCTAGAAAACATTGTCGGTGAACACAATCCACCGTGCCATTCGCCGTTGCCAGCTAAAACTCTATAGGCCAAAAAAGAAGCCAAATCTAAACATGATCCAGAAGTGCAGGCATTTTCTCTGGGCCAAGGCTCATTTAAAATGGACTGTGGCAAAGTGTAAAACTGTTTTGTGGTCAGACGAATCAGAATTTGAAGTTCTTTTTGGAAAACTGGGACGCCATGTCATCTGGACTAAAGAGGACAAGGACAACCCAAGTTGTTCTCAGCGCTCAGTTCAGAAGCCTGCATCTCTGATGGTATGGGGTTGCATGAGTGCGTGTGGCATGGGCAGCTTACACATCTGGAAAGGCACCATCAATGCTGAAAGGTATATCCAAGTTCTAGAACAACATATGCTCCCATCCAGACGTTGTCTCTTGCAGGGAAGACCTTGCATTTTTCAACATGACAATGCCAGACCACATACTGCATCAATTACAACATCATGGCTGCGTAGAAGAAGGATCCGGGTACTGAAATGGCCAGCCTGCAGTCCAGATCTTTCACCCATAGAAAAATGTGGTGCATCATAAAGAGGAAGATGCAACAAAGAAGACCTAAAACAGATGAGCAACTAAAATCCTGTATTAGACAAGAATGGGACCACATTCCTATTCCTAAACTTGGGCAACTTGTCTCCTCAGTCCCCAGATGTTTGCAGACTGTTATAAAATGAAGAAGGGATGCCACACAGTGGTAAACATGGCCTTGTCCCAACTTTTTTGAGATGTGTTGATGCCATAAAATTTAAAATCAATTTATTTTTCCCTAAAATTATACATTTTCTCAGTTTAAACATTTGATATGTCATCTATGTTGTATTCTGAATAAAATATTGAAATTTGAAACTTCCACATCATTGCATTCTATTTTTATTTACAATTTGTACAGTGTCCCAACTTTTTTGGAATGGGGTTTGTAATATATTTCATCTAAATTCTCATATTTGGCTGATTCCACTAAAGTTAATAGTTCCATGTTGAAGGAAAAAAAAAAAGAAAAACAGTGTGTGGTAACACTATAAGATAATTGCATACATACATGGACTTTCATCAATAATTAATCGTCCTTTAATGTTCAGTATTAATATTATCATAATTTCTATGGAACCCATGGGTCCTCAATTCATTCCTTTTGTGCCAGTATAATGCTGTTGTTTGTTTAAGAAGTTTCTGAGCTGAAGAGGAGAATTAAGAACTTGAGTTCTATATTTTTATTTTAGTCATCCTAAAAAACTCTTACTGATCTTTCCAACAATTATTATTATTATTAGAAAAAAAAAAAAAAACGGGGGTTGGTCTAACTTAAGAATCTTGCATAGAGAAAGGAAAATCCCCCAATGGTATGGGATTTTATATGCCACACACACACTGAACAAGAATACAAAAAGTATGCATAAAAAATCAATTTATTAGGTAACACATAACAAAAAATTGCACAAACATGTATGTCTAAAGCAAAATAGACACAACAGTTAAAAACTTGCAAGTGTTGACAGACCAGTATCCGTACAGGAGACCCTTGGGTGTCATTGGTAGGATGAACCGGACTTGACCCTACGCGTTTCGGGTTAGAAACCCTTCATCAGGGGTCACCCAAAGTTCAGTACACAATGTCAACCCAAAAGGGTCTTCTTAGTAGGGGCAACTGGACTGTCGATTAAAATCGGTGTCAACCGAAGAGAGGATGTCAATGGCTAGGAGAACAATGTTCATTGGAAGAGTAACGAGAAAATAGAACAATGTTGGCGGGAGCCGACCAGATCGAGGGCACCACAATGATCCGTCACTGGTCCAAATTTCTCAAAAGTGGTAAATCACTCAGAGTCCCATAGTGTCACTCTACAGAGTATGTTTATGTTCATGGCAGAAGGTAAGTAAGGTATGAGAGTAGGGCATTTGTCTGACGTGGATATTGTCCTCCGTCCTGTTCACCTCGGCGTAAACAAGGATGTTTACGCCGAGGTGAACAGGACGGAGGACAATATCCACGTCAGACAAATGCCCTACTCTCATACCTTACTTACCTTCTGCCATGAACATAAACGTACTCTGTAGAGTGACACTATGGGACTCTGAGTGATTTACCACTCTTGAGAAATTTGGACCAGTGACGGATCATTGTGGTGCCCTCGATCTGGTCGGCTCCCGCCAACATTGTTCTATTTTCTCGTTACTCTTCCAATGAACATTGTTCTCCTAGCCATTGATATCCTCTCTTCGGTTGACACCGATTTTAATCGACAGTCCAGTTGCCCCTACTAAGAAGACCCTTTTGGGTTGACATTGTGTACTGAACTTTGGGTGACCCCTGATGAAGGGTTTCTAACCCGAAACGCGTAGGGTCGAGTCCGGTTCATCCTACCAATGACACCCAAGGGTCTCCTGTACGGATACTGGTCTGTCAACACTTGCAAGTTTTTAACTGTTGTGTCTATTTTGCTTTAGACATACATGTTTGTGCAATTTTTTGTTATGTGTTACCTAATAAATTGATTTTTTATGCATACTTTTTGTATTCTTGTTCAGTGTGTGTGTGGCATATAAAATCCCATACCATTGGGGGATTTTCCTTTCTCTACTTATCGGGATGATGGCCACCCACACTGGGTATTGAGTGATAGGTCCTACCAATCCTATTAAGAATCTTGCATAGTGCAACTGGGATCACCATAAATATGGCGGTCCTTCCCTTGGCTCTTAAACCATATGCATACAAAGTGTACTGGGACAGACCAGTAGACAAGAAAGAGAGCCTTTGAGGGATGGACAGAATGAAACCACAGGGCGATGATGAACAAAATAAAGTGTATTTTATTCTGATTGAAGATTGATCAATACAAGTTACAGTTGTGGTTCAGACAGGGAAGTGCAGAGGAATGTGGTGCTTACAATGGGTAATACAGTAACCCATGTGATGTGATGAACACAATAAAAATGATAATGGTGAAAGTAACCCAGTAGGTGTGGCAAACAATATAATGCAATGGTGAACATAAATGCAATAAAAATACGGAAGTCCGATGTGGGATGGCACTGTCATTGAGATCCCACTGGCCAATTTGCCAAGTATGAGAGCCGTTTATCAATGGGTATTTGGGGAGATCAAGGGGAAAACAATGGCAGTGTCAACCCTGCGTGCACGGGCTGTGTATGCCAGAATTCTGACTGGGGTACACAGGTTCCTCTTAAAAAATAATAATAATAATGGTAAGTACGCAAGGAGGCATGGGAAACCAAAATTGGACGGACAGTGCAAGGAGGGTATCCTGGCAAGGATTAGTCAGAAAGATATGTGCCAAAGGCTGATCAAGGTGGGAGAGGGGGAGAGAGCAGGAGACAAGCAGCAAAGCACAGGTAGTAGTTGCTAGTAGATCAGGTGGAGCGGGATTGTCCAGATATCCAGATATCCAGATAGAACAAAGAGTAAGTGGAGAAGTCAACCCTTAAATAGGGTAAGTACTTGGTACCTTTATCCTGTGAGCTCTGATCGGCTGTTATCTGCTTCTGTGTGTCTCTAGGGACCGATGGGATGGATGAGTCACTGCCGCTCAGCTGCTGTGTGTGCTGGTTGTGCTGACTGTCCTTTCATGCTCTTGTTCCGGCTCTCTGTGGGGGAGTAGTTCCTGTCGTTCTGGGGTCCTGGTCAGGGTCCTGGTGATGTCCTTGTGGGATCTGTGTAGGCTTATGAATTCGGTGGGTGAGGTACAGTGGCGGGTAGACAGAACGCCGCCGTCTATGGAGCCACCGGTTACTGTGTTTACTCGTGCTGCTGCAGGGATCCGCCCAGTCAGCACAACCAGCACACACAGCAGCTGAGACTCATCCATCCCATCTGTCCCTAGGGACACACACAGCCCACAGCAGCAGCAGATAACAGCCGATCAGAGCTCACAGGATAAAGGGTTGACTTAGGGTTACAGGATATTTAGGGTTGACTTACTATCCCTTCAGGATCCCTGTACTTTTCCTTCTCCCCTTACTCTTTGTTCTATCTGGATATCCGGACCATCCCGCTCCACCTGATCTACTAGCAACTACTACCTGTGCTTTGCTGCTTGTCTCCTTCACTCTCCCCCTCTCCCCCCTTGATCAGCCTTTGGCTCAAACCTTTATGACTAATCCTGGCCAGGATACCCTCCTTGCACTGTCCAATTTTGGTTTCTCATCCCTCCTTGCGTACTTACCATTATTATTATTATTTTTAGGAGGAACCTGTGTACCCCAGCCAGAATTCTGGCATACACAGCCCATGCACGCAGGGTTGACACTGCCATTGTTTTCCCCTTGATCTCCCCAAATACCCATCGATAAACGGCCCTTATACTTATACTTGGCAAATTGGCCAGCGGGATCTCACTGACAGTGCCATCCCCCATCGGACGTCCGTATTTTTATTGCATTTATGTTCACGTTTGCATTACATTGTTTGCCACACCTACTGGGTTACTTTCACCATTATCATTTTTATTGTGTTCATCACATCACATAGGTTACTGTATTATTCATTGTAAGCACCACATACCTCTGCACTTCCCTGTCTGAACCACAACTGTAACCTGTATTGATTAATCTTCAATCAGAATAAAATGCACTTTATTTTGTTCATCATCGCTCTGTGGTTTCATTCTGTCCATCCCTCAAAGTCTCTCTTTCTTGTCTTACTGATCTTTCCAACAATTATGATCTGATTATCAAAACAGCAGATAAGGGAGGCGGCATAGTAGTACAAAATAGAGCTGACTACCTTAGAGAAGCCCACCGACTATTGGCGGATACCACCACATATAAAAAAATTGAAAATTGACCCCCTTCCTGCTTTCATCTCAAAAGCCACTGTGTTATCTAAGCAGGCTAAGGAAGCCGGTATTATCAATAAACAAGAATACACATTTTTCAATAGAGACTTTTATTCCACACCATACTTCTACCATATTCCTAAGGTACATAAAAACCAAGATAACCCACCAGGTAGACCCATAGTTGCGGCTATGGATGGCATCACCAATCCATTTTCACAATATGTTGACCAATTTTTACAACCATTGGCACAAAGCCTCCCTTCGTACATTAGGGATGGAGTCTATCTTTTGGAACTATTGACTGATTATACTTGGGAACCCACTTACACGTGGGCTTCCCTGGATGTAAACTCCCTATATACATCCATTCCCCATTCTATAGGTCTTCAAGCAGTATCCCTTTTTCTTATGGACTATACAGATACAAATCCAGCACAGGCATAACTTATCGTTGATGCCACCAGTTTCTGCCTGACTCATAATTACTTTGAATTTGATGGTGATTTCTATCTGCAGGTTAATGCATGGGAGCTAATTTTGCCCCCAGCTATGTCAACCTCACAATGGGGTTGTGGGAAGCCAATTACGTCTGGCAAAACAACCCATATGTCTCCCATATCATATCATTTTTTATGGAAAATATATAGATGACAAATTTTGCCTCTATTTTGACAAATAGAGCCTCTATTTTTGGAATTAAGATAAGTTTCAGGCTAGGAATTACATCAAAACCACGCCTGGTAATTCATTTTTACATTTTCACCCTAGATGGATTAGAAACATTTCGAAGAGCCAGTTTTGTAGATTGCGAAGAAATTGCACTAAGGACAAGGACTATATAGAACAGAGTGCCATACTAAAAGAACAAATTTGTTGACAAAGCCTTCCCAGAACCTCTTTTGGATGTAGCCCACAATACCTATCTAACAGGCCATACACAGAGCCGTAAAGATAGACAGGATACACAATTTGCTATACCCAGGTTCACAACACAGTTTCATACTAAATTTAAAAAAAAATAACAAATTCTAGACAAAAATTGGCCTATCCTTTTGGAAGACTCACACCTAAAGGACATTTTACCACCTAAGCCCAAGGTCACCTATAGAAAAGCTAGGAATATAAAAAATATGGTGGCTCCTAGCAAGCTCAAGTGCCCAGCCAAATCACTTACGCAAGGTTTGTGTCTTATTCCACTCATAGGCATATACCAATGTCGCAAGACACTTTGCTTTACTTGCAAACATGTGTCCCATGGGCAAAAGGATTTTATAGTTAACGGTAAAACCTACCATATCATGAACTTTTTACAACTGTTCCACGAAATTTGTAGTATATTGTCTAACGTGCCCTTGTTGCCTTTTTTAAGTGGGGAGAACCATCCGCACTCTGAGGAAAATATTTGGGGAACACAGTTGCTTTGTGGAAGCTGGAGATGACAAGCACAGTGTCCCCCGATACTTTTTACAACATCATGACAAATCCTCTCTTGGACTAGGAGTATGGATCATGGAATCTATACCAGCTACTCTCTCTGCAGCAGAATGTTTTAAACGTTTATGCCAGAGAGAGACGTATTGAATATATAGTTTGAATACTTTGGTGCCTGGAGGACTCAATGAGGAAATTTAAACCAATTCCCTTATATAATACGTACACTAACCATTTGTTTATTTTTATCTTTATATTTCCATTGTTTTATAAAAAGTATTATTTCTTTTTATTATTATTATTATTATATTTTTTATTTTCATTAAACATCATTTTCTATTTTTTATTATTATTTTTCTATTATTATTATTATTATTTTTATTTTTATTCTTATTATTTTTTATTTTGTACTTATTTATTTTTTATTTACATTTATTTTTATAACATTATCTATTAATTTTTATTTATTATTCATTATTTTTCATTATTATTATTATTATTCATTTTTTATTCCAATGTGTGGATCCAATTTCAGTTTTAATTAGGGATTTTTAAGACTTTTAATATTAGTATTTATTCATAGAAAACTCTGTTAATCTGCAAGCGTATAGAAGTTTTTGCCATAGGGATATAGATTACATTGTGGTCAGTAAATTAAATGATGGTTGGAAACCTGTGTATGAAAAGGTCGGTGTGGTGTGCCAGAACCGATGTAAGGGGTGGGCCTGTAAATAAAGAGGGCCCCCCGAAGGTTAGTATGCCAGGAAAAAAGGGTGAAGGTGGGTGGGGTGACAGCGGATGCGGCAGGACAGTGTAGGGGAGGAGCAGCGCTATAAAAGCCCGCTAGCTCCTCCCACAAATACAGGCCTGTGGCCTAACACTTGTGGTCGGTAAATTAAATGATGGTTGGAAACCTGTGTATGAAAAGGTCGGTGTGGTGTGCCAGAACTGGGGACTAAAAACATAAAAACACAATTCACGTTAGGAGGGGAACCCTTGGGGGAATCAAAAATGGAGAAGGATCTGGGAGTCTTGGTTGATGATAGATTAGGCAACAGCATGCAATGTCAAGCGGCAGCTGCCAAAGCCAGCAGAATATTAGCATGCATAAAGAAAGGGATGTATTCCAGAGATAAGACTATAATCCTTCCACTTTATAAAACTCTGGTCCGACCGCATCTGGAGTATTCTGTCCAGTTCTGGTCGCCAGTCCTCAGGAGGGATGTGTTGGAGCTGGAGAGAGTCCAGAGAAGGGCAACTAAACTGATTAGGGGATTGGAGGACCTTAATTATGAAGAGCGTCTGCAATCGCTCGATTTATTCTCCCTGGAGAAGAGACGCCTGAGGGGGGACATGATAGCAATTTATAAATATCTCAATGGGGATCTCAGCTTAGAAAAAAAAGCTGTTCAGTCGAAGGGATTGCATGAGGACAAGAGGGCATACAATGCGATTAGAGGAGAAGCGTTTTAACCTCAGGCAACGTGGGGTGTTCTTTACTGTTAGGGCTACAAGATTGTGGAATTCTCTACCACAAGAGGTGGTTTCTGCGGGAAGTATGGTGGCTTTCAAAAGACTCTTAGACGTAGATCTTAAGGATCAGGACATTCAGGGCTATGTGAGATGATTACAGCCACACACACCTACACAGGTTGAACTGGATTAACTATTGTCTTTATTCAACCTCACCTACTATGTAACTATATGTAACTATGTAACTCGTTGAACTCCGGGGTCCGTGTGGGGCATCTGTCGGCAGCCGAGTGGAGGTTGAAGAAAACCTGCAATTTAGAATGGGACAAAGCGGCAGCGGCAGAGTTGGAGTGGCCTGGGATGTGCTCGCAGAAAAGAAAAAACTGAAAGGTGGCTGCCAACAACGTCAGCCTGCGAACTAGCCTCATAATAGTCAGAGATGATGACTGGCCCTTGTTGATGATGTCGCAGGCTGCCCTATTGTCACTGAAACATTTATCGGCCATCCCTGACCAGCATCTACCCCAAGTGAAAGCCGCCACCACTATCGGATAAATCTCAAATAAAGCCGAGGTTTCGCAGAAAGCAGGTAACGTAAGTGACTCGGCCGGCCAACAATCCCTAAACCAAGAGTTCCCATAGATAGCTGCGAACCCAGTGTTATCGGCTGTGTCTGTCCAGAAAACGGGATTGGGCGGAAATAGGCGGGATGAACATAGATATACCATTCCAATGCTCTAGGAATTCCACCCACATGGCCAGGTCAGCCCTAGCTGGGGATTCCAAGTGAGCAATAACACCCTCCGGAAAGACCTGGCAGTAAGCACAGTAACCAGGAAATAAAGGATCTACCCTGGGGACTGATGCGCATAGCGAAATTCAAGGACCCTATTAAAGATTGAAGATCCTTCCGCGAGAAGGTCCCCAACTCAAGGAACTTGCCTACAACCTCGCGAATGCGCTTGAGCTTGTCCTCGGGAAGGCTGGATTGCATGGAGACAGAATCTAAGGTGATGCCCAGAAAGTCTAACCTGGTGATGGGACCAATCGTTTTGACCGGTGACAGGAAGACCCCCAGGGTAGAAAACAAGGCCATGGTGCTTTTTAAACTGACGTGGCTACAGTTGCCACGCTCAACCAATAAAAAGTCATCCAAGTAGTGTAGTGCCGTGGGGCACCTGGCGATGTTGAGAAGGAGCCAGCAGAGAGTTTCTGCAAAGGTGTTCGAATATCCTTGGACTACATTTAGACCCAAACGTGAGCCTAATGGCAAAGTAATATTCCCCCCTCCACTTCACACTGTGAACATGCCATAAAGAGGGGTGAATGGGCAACAGCTTGAAGGCTTTGGATATATCTGTTTTACTGAGCCAAGCAGCCCTACCTGCCTCCAAAATGGCTTGAATGGCATTATCCACGTTGGTGTAGTGGAGAGAGAACTCGGCAGATGGTATGAGGGAATTCAGGCTAGGGTTAGCAGATGAATGAGGAGCAGACATATCGATGATCAAACGTTTTTTATTAGAATATTTGCTGATGGCAATACCAATAGGGTTCGTGCGCCAGGAGGTGAAGGGAGGGGCGGGAAAGAGGCCTATCATGAACCCTTCCTGGACCTGCTTCCTAAGCAGAATATCCACCGACTGAGGATCATCCCTGGCTGACAGCAGGTTGGAACATTCCAGAGACCCTAAAGGCAGTAACACTAACCCAGTGTGGAACCCTACCGAGAAACCATGAACCAAATATTCTACCAGATGTGGAGACGGGTGTGATTTTAAGTAAAAGGCCAGAACATCAATTTTCACCTCGGTTAGTCATTGTCTTGGATTCAACCTTGAAGGACACATGGATTTGGCATGGGCCCTAAAGCAAACCGAACAGACGTGAAGTAACCTGCAAGCACTGAAGCTACAGGCTCCCCCATTGAAATTGTTGCAAACCTGAGCCTTGCCTAGATAAACAATCGGGCGACCGAGCTTATCCCTGAGGCCACGTTGTTCTGGCTTACTAGCACCCCCCGAGACCCCAGAAGCGGAGGGCTCGGACTCCATGGGGCAAAGGTTGGCAGTGTGTGAGGTAGAGGAGCATGTAGTGCACGAAGGTGGTACTAGGCCTGCAAAGTGCCTACAAAAAAGTTCCGTATCCAGGAGGCTCCAATCAGAACGAACATTAAACTGGGCCAAGGTTGCAGCTGCCTTAGCCGAAACTGATTTGTGAAAATCATAGAACATGAAGCCCCCGTACTTGTGGCCCAGATCAACTACCTTGTGGAGATACAAGTCTAACTCCTCCCGACGATGTGGATATGCCGAGCATATCACATCCCTATAAATACCAAAGGCCAGGACAAACTCCTGGATGGTCGGCTTTTTGTTAAGCCTAGGGTCTCTGGCCTTCATCACCACGGCCAAATCCCCGTAGTTGTAAACCCTGTTCTCCACGATGTCCTAGGAGGCAATTAGCAGGGCAACCAGGTTCACATCTTTCCCATCTAGGATATCTTTGCGGAGAGCTGGGGGAACCATGTGCGCTGGGGTGATGATAGGAGAAGCAGCCGGGGAGAAGAAGGGGGAAACTGGGGGCCTACCCTGTCCACTAACTGGAGCGGGAGCTTGTAACGGCAAAGAGGGTGGTGGAACCCCGTGGGCCGGACTGGCATCCTCCAACTTGGTCAGTCTATCGCTGATAGATTGCAGAGAAGACAAAATAGTGTCCAGAGTTCCTTGCATGTTCGTGCCACCGCTCTGAGAGCTGGTACCCAGTCTAGGATCTTCCGGATGTGCTGAGAGGATTTTGAACAGTTCAGCCTTCCTAGTCGTGGCTGGGTGAGGGATTCCTCTGTGGCGTAAAACCGCCGAAATTTTTGGAATAGTCCAGGACCCATAGGAGCCTAGAGTGGACGGATTCCGGCGACCCCTGGGGGTACCAGCTCTAACCGGGGTGCCAGACCTAGCTGGTGTGGATGGGGGAGAAGATCCTTCATCCAGGTTGGCTCCTTGAGACATGCTGCAGAGAAAAGAAACAAATAGAACACCGAGACATCTGATTAACAAACCGTAAAGCCCAAACACAGAACTGGCTGGCTAACTAGTGCCTGAAGGCGAAAAACTTGGCTACCCCATGACAAGTGAGGCCCTGCAGGTGAGAGGCTCTAGCTATGATTTGGGCGTGGGGCACGAGCCACTAGCATGGTGGCGGGGAGTTTGGCCTCTCGGTGACAGTAAAGAACCAAAACGTGTGGCCGTGACAGATGGGGCCCTAACTATAAACCCCATAAGAAGGGTGAAGCGAGGCTCTAACTATGGTTTTGCCCGAGGGCGAAGAATCTCTGTGTTGAGATTGGGGAGTTGGCCTCGCGGGACCGGCTATATTGGAGAGGTATAAGGCCAGCACCTAGCCCTAACAGCCAGTTCACTTACCCTGCAGGGGGGGCTTGATAGAGGGAACGAAAACACATATAGCAGTAGTACACATGCAGTAGGTCAGAGCAGACGGCAACTAGCAGCACCCATAAGGTCGTACAAAGTTGAAATGATACATAGAGTGGTAACATAGTAGTACAGTAGTAGTGAATAGGCAGTGATGAACGAAGCGAATGGGACTGAACAGTACCTGATGGTGACGTACTGAAATGTGCGTTGCGTGTATGATGATTGCGTGATGGAAGGTGAACCAAGATAACCAGTACTAGCATACCGAAGTGACTATGGTGTACGTGAAGGACCAGTGGCAAGAAGTAGTAACGTAGTGACTGGGCCAACTAGTAACAACGGACAATACGCTGGGGTAGCGCCCGTGATGGAACTAACATAAGTGGTAGTGCCGTAGTATAGAAGCCCATGGAAAGAACCTGAAAACCTGGCAGTAGTACCTGATACCAGTATTGATGGACATGAAGTAAATCCTGAAGAGAACAAAGCAACAGTAATTGGAAATAAACTAGAGGTAGCAACACATGACCCCAAAGTAACATTAGGGCGGTAGTACTGTGGTAGCACCCCATGAATAGGTACTAGCGAGCAGGAATAAAGTAGGCTAGTGTAAACAGTAACAGTAGGGCCCCAGTTAAACCCCCCCCCACCAATCCACCCCCCCAGTTAACCCCCCCCTTTGCCCCAGATGCCACCCCCCCACCTCCTGAATGCCCATGAGAGCCCAAGCGAAATGAGTGCCAATGATAACACACAGAGCCGTGGCCTGGGAGGCAGGCAGAAACAAGCCCCCCCTGCCCCAGTTACCACCCCCCCTCCACCTCCTGAATGCCCATAACCTCAGCGACATTGGTGCCAAAGACTGATGTCAAAATTACACAGAGCCGTGGCCTGTAGAGGCAAGGCCGAGGCAAGCCCCCCCCCCTGCCCTGCTGATGGTACCTGACCCGAAGAGTGCAGCCTGCACGGCCGCTTGAGCGGGAGAAGAGGAGGATGGAGCCGGCTGGAGGGACGCGGCGGCGGCGTCTCGCACACGAGACCGGAAGTTCGGCTGGAGTGCGAAGGGGCGGTAGCAAACAGCGAGCATCACAGCAGCGAGGGACCGATCGAGACTGACAGCAGATGCGGCAGGCCGGTGTAGGGGAGGAGCAGCGCTATAAAAGCCCGCTAGCTCCTCCCACAAATACAGGCCTGCGGCCTAACACTTGTCTTTATCCAGAGAAACCGCGGGCTCTTAGGACCCAGCGGTTTCTGACCAGCTCTATAAAATCCCTTATCCAAAATGGCGCCACATAGGCCTGAGAAATGAGCATATGCTCCGCAAGCACGTCGCCTGCGCCATTGTGTCATATCCGGGAAGGGACGTCAGGAGAAAGCCCCCGTGGGTTCCAGGACCCAGGAATTGCTGGCAAGGACTGCGGGAGCCGTGACCGCTGGGGGCCATCCTGAATACACCACTGGACTGACAGTTTTATCTTTATGAATTTCATAGAATATGCTTTTAATTACCCATGTTTGTGAGTACCTTACCTTGTGATATACTCAATAAACATTTACATGCTGCACTTAGATTGGTGCCTGTGCTCTCTCTACTGCTGTTATCCAGCAAACTGTCCTTTCTACAGACTTGCATGCGAGGGATAGGCCTGATGGTGTCTACCTTCGAGGCAGTTCTGTTCGCTTAGTTCCACACAAGACCTCTGCAAAGAGAATTTCTTGTTAAGTGGAATAAGGATCCAAAATCTTTGGACTATCTGATCCTGCTGAGCCAAAAACAAGAGAAGTGTTCTGCTGTGGTGGCTTTGCTCCCTGGCTCTCCCTGGCTCTAGGGCAAGTCATTCCTTCCCCTGTATTGGACTGTGGTTACCACGGATGCCAGCCTGTCCATCTGGGGGGGTACTTTTAAAGATGTATGTCCAGGGGACCTGGACTCTAAAGGAGTCCAGACTACCGATCAATATTATGGAACTCCGAGCAATAAAGCTTTGCTTGATTCACTGGACAAATCACCTTCGAGGGTGTCCGGTTCAGATTCAATCAGACAATGCCACTGCCATGACTTACGTCAATCATCAAGGAGGAACCAAGAGTGTCCTGGCGGCTCGAGAGGTGGCCGAGATCCTAATCTGGGCAGAAAACCTTGTTCCAGCCCTATCCGCCGTGCATATGTCTGGAGTGGAGAATTGCCAGGCGGATTACCTGAGTCATCAGGTGTTGGATCAGGGAGAATGGTCCCTTCACCCGGAGGTGTTTCACCTGCGGTGTGTCTGGTGGGGGACTCTCGATATGGATCTGTTGGTCTCGCGGATCAACAGGAAGGTACAGAGTTTTGTAGCCCGTTCTCGGGATCCTCTGACAGTATCGGCTGATCTATGCATTTCCCCCACTAAAACTGCTGCTGAGGCTTCTGCTCAGAATAGAGGTGGAAGGGGCTCCAGTAATTCTGGTGGCTACAGACTGGCCTCACCAATCTTGGTACACCAATCTGGTGATATTGGTCGCTGATGCTCCTTGGAGACTTCCTCTCAGGGAAGATCTGCTGCCTTCTTTACAGTCGCTGGCCTTATCGGCGTGGCTGTTGAAAGTCAGGTATGGAAGGATAGAGGGTCTTTCTGACACTGTGATTCCCACAGTGTTGAAGGCCAGAAAATCTACCTCTCGAAAGATTTATCATCATACATGGAAATGTTACATTGCATGGTGTGAATTCATTAACCTGTTCCTGACTGCCCGCTGCAGTTATACGGCGGCAGGCAGCCGCTCCCAGGCGAATCGCCGTACATGTACAGTGCTCGCGAACACGAGGCTAGGCGGGGAAGCCGATGCAGCGGGCAGTGGCTCAGATTGCCTGACACCCGCGATCGTTCCCCGCTGAGAGAGAACGGTCAGCTGTTGTAAACACAGCTGACTGTCCTTCTCCCTAGAATGATCATAGAGCCCATGTGATCCTTCTATATAGGATCACGTCTCTTTGGTCATTCAAGAAGCCACGCCCCCCACAGTTAGAATCACTCCCCTAGGGTCACATTTAACCCCTTGATCACCCACAATGTTAACCCCTTCCCTGCCAGTGTCATTATTACAGTAACAGTGCATATTTTTTAGCACTGATTACTGTAGTAATGTCACTGGTCCCCCCCAAAAGTATCAAAAATGTCAGTCAGGGGTCCGATCTGTCCGCCGCAATGTCGCAGTCCCGCAAAAAATCAGAGATTGCCGCCATTACTAGTAAAAAAAAAAATAAAATACGCTTATTCTGATTTGCTACCAAAAATATGTAGCAGAAAATAAATTGGCCTAAAATGTTAAAAGATTTTGATTTTTAAATTTCTTTTTTTTTTTTGAGAATGTCATATAGCAGAATGTGAAAAATAATGTTTTTTTCTTTCAAAATTGTAGCTATTTTTTTGTTTATAGCACAAAAAATAAAAATCGCACAGGTGATCAAATACCACCGAAAGAAAGCTCTATTTGTGGGGAAAAAAGGACATCAATTTTATTTAGGTACAGAGTTGCACAAACGCGCATTTGTCCGTTAGAGTAACACAGTGTCGAATCGCAAAATAGGGCCTGGTCAGGAAGGGGGCAAATCCTTCCAGTCTTAAAGTGGTTAAGGTGCATCCGTGCTTATTTTCAGTGGCTCGGATATTGACTTTCCTCCAAAGAGGGGTTAAGCAGCGGTTGGCCTTGTGTACATTCAAAGGCCAGGTGTCGGCTCTAGCGGTGTTTTTTCAATGCCCTTTAGCCACATATTCTTTAAATCACACTTTTATTCAGGGTGTTTGCCACATGGCTTCCCCAATAGGGTCCCCGTTACCTCCGTGGGATCTTAACCTGTTACTGTCAGTTGTTCAGAAACCTCCTTTTGAACACATTAGGGAGATTACTCTGCCTACAGTATCACAGAAGGTAGCCTTTTTAGTGGCTATGCAGAGTGTCGAAATTGGCGGCGCTATCCTGCCGCTCACCTTATCTGGTGGTCCACAGAGACAAGTTGTTACTTCGACCTAATCAGTCATTTCTTCTGAAGGTGGCCTCGGATTTCCATTTAAATGAAGACATTGTGCTGCCTTCATTATGTCCTAAGCTCAAGCATCCTAAAGAATTTTCCTTTTATTCCTTGGATGTGGTTAGGGTAATCAGGGTTTACCTGGTGGCTACTAAGTCCTTGGGAAAATCAGACTCGCTTTTGTTCTTAACGGACGGACCTCGGAAAGGATTGGCTGCATCTGCTGCGACCATATCCTGATGGATCAGGCAGGTTACAAGTACAGGCTTATTCAGTTAAGGGTCAGGTTCCACCTTTCCCTGTGAAGGCGCATTCTACTAGGGCACTGGGTGCCTCTTGGGCTTTTCGCCATCAGGCATCAGTGATTCAAGTTTGCAAAAGCGGCAACTTGGTCGTCTGTGCACACATTCACAAGATTCGACAAGGTAGATGTGTTGGCATCTTTGGATGCTTCTTTTGGCCACAAGTTTTTGCAGGCTGCTGTTTAAAAGAGAATTTATTCTCTTTGAGGGTGTATGTTGTTTCTAGGTGAGCTCCAGTTCTTGGTTGAGCTCCATGTTACCTGGTTGGCTAAGTTTAGCCTTTGGGAATTACGTTCTTTTCTGCTTTGTTTTCTCACCCCTCATGTTAATAATGCTTTGGGACGTCCCAATGATTAAGAAGAATATGGAGCTGCGTCTGTCAATGAACGATAGAGAAAACTGCATTTTTTACTTACGGTGAAATCCTTTTCTCTGAAGTTCATTGACAGACACAGCACCCGCCCCTCTAT